>NC_064420.1:39145000-40525000 GCF_023375975.1 Astyanax mexicanus | reverse complement strand
ACCATTTATCAAATTTAAAAGATTTCCAGATCTTTTACCAGTTTTAAGTAGAAAGTCATTCAGTGCATGTAAGTCATTCGCAGCAGAACTCGTGTAAAGAATGCTCAGATATTTAGTTGCATAAATACGAACCTCAGGTCCAGCCCTTCCGTCTTCCATAAAACATCCATTAGCTGAATCATCTGAAGGGTTAGCATGTCCTGCCTCAGGTCTAAAAACATCACAGAGAGAGAGGGGTCAGTCTGTGCAGGAATGCGGAGGAGAATAACTGTGAGAGAGGCGCACAATTATATATAAATATATATAAAATAAAAACATTTTTCCAGCCTACCATCTCCGTTCTTAAAGATAATGCCCACGGAGTCTGACTGTAGCCATTTATTCCTGTACATCAGCCAGAGGGGCTTCATCTTAGAGTCCATGAACTTACACTTGTCTGTGCTGAAACACAAAAACACAAACGATTAATTTTATACACAAATCATAACCTTAGACTTGTAATATATACATGGGCATGCCAAAAGTCAAGGGATAGCTATATGGAAACTGATCACCTTAGGGAATGGCTTGGGAATGCCCACATACAGTGTGTCTGTATAAGTTGTGAGGTAATATCTTGTGAGAGATGCTGAACACTGGCCAAGTGCTCATGGAGGCCTGAAGTGGGTGCCAGATGGATGGAACAGAATTTTTCTATTTTCAAAGTTGTGCCAGCCTTTAACAATCAACACATAGAGCCCTATTTTAGAGATATATTTTAGCGGATCATGCTGTTGGATTTAGGGTTTTAAGGTGCAAAAAATACACTTTGTGCAGCTTGAAATACGCAAAGGGCAGGTACTTATTCTCTTAATTAATTAATCATGGGTGTGTTTTGGGTGTAACATGAAATAAACCAATCAGTGTGTCACCTTTCTCTGTCTATAAGATGAGTTTGCATCTTAACAGCGTGGCACTTTTGTGTATCTTAGCATAGGAAACCGACTTCGCGTTCAAGCTGTGAAGATACACCAGCAGATCATTTAAAGGAACAGCAATGTTATTTTATTCTTTATTCGCTTTATTGTTGAGGTAAAAGTCGTGTTTGAGCTCTGCAGCACGTTTATTTGTGTGTGTGTTTTAAGAGTGGGGGTGTGTACATGTGCTGAGCTCCTGCATGGCTAAAACAGGATTGCACAGCTGACTATTGACTGTTGTCAGGGTTTTAATCAGTCAGTTGCGCACCTGTATTTTCTGCTGCCAAGGTAGAAATACTTCCAGACCACCACGCCTATCAGAGTACATATATTTATAAACTCAGACACTATTTTAACAGGGGAAGCACAAGGCGTGAAAATAGACTGTTGACGGGGTGTAAGATAGAAACGAGCATTGCAATGCGCCTTGTGCAGGTTGTACGATAGGGCCCATAGTAGTGTCATATGTATACTGGGACTACATCATAGACGGCATTACCACCCACAGTGGACAGTACAGTGGATGGTAATGACTGTGACCTGCGGTGTCTGGCTAAATAGAGACTCTTGCAGAAATGACATCCACATTCCATACAGGAGGACCCACACACATATTCTACAGTCTATAATAGCAGCATACTTTAGCTGCTATAAGTGTATATAAGTGACATATAAGTGTAGAACACAGTACATACATTCAAGGGCAATCTCTTACACAGTACATAATGGCTACTTGTAAATATATGTGTTCAAATTTAAGTCCAGAATTATAATGTAGTATATTTGTTCACCAGTTAATCACCAAAAACACTTTCACATATATAACAGAGCAGCAGAGTGTGTTACATGCCAGACTCTACTACACCACATCATCCACATCTAAACACTATCACAGTTCCAGTCATTCACACTATCTACTCCATCTAAAGCATAAAAACAGGAAAATAACATTACCCAACCACTGAAAACTGATAGAAACTGCTGTTTGATAAAAAAAAAAAAATCATCTAACATTCTTCAGTTCAGAATCACTGCATATACAACACCATTCAAAAGTTTGGACACACCTCTTTATGTTAAAAATGCAATATTCAAGACATTAAAGCAACATAGGAATAAAAAGTATTAAATAAAGCAGAATATTTTTTATAGTTCAGATTTTTCTAAGTAGCACATTTATCTTTGAGGTTAGATTTTAATCTCAGTGTCTTCATGAAATAGAGCCACCTGGAGTTACCATAGTTTTCTCAGTGACTTGAAGGAGTTCCTGGAGGTGCTGAACAATAGCAGCTGCTTTTCCTTTATGCTGTGAAGCTCCAGCTCATCCCAAATCACCTCAAATCTCCTCACATCTCAGTTGATCAGGTTTAGATCAGGGGATTAACGTGGAGGACTAACACTTTTTTTGTTTTACAGTTTACTACGTAATTCAATATGTGTCCCTTAATTGTTTTTGCGTTTTTTAAATATTAATCTACAATGTAGAAAATTAATTACATAAAGAAATAAAGAAAATAACTAAAGGTAAAGAAGGTGTGTCCAAATTTTTGACTGGTACATTACAATAGATTTCAAAGACAGTGAGGGCTAAAGAAATCTGCTGTAAGGAGTCAGTGCTTTGTTGTCAGTGATAAAGGATAATATACAGTGTGTGTGTGTTTGTGTGTGTGTGTGTGTGGATTTGCTGAGCTGTGAGCTGTACCAGATTTCACAGAGGATGATGTTGGGGTTAAGCGGGGACACGATCTCCGACAGCGCCTCCAGGTAAGTGTCCTGTTTAATGCAGAGCTTCATATCTTCTGTAATCTGGGACTTGGAGGTGGACTTCTGACAGCCTGACTTCACAAAGTCATTCAGGGCCTTCATCTTATTCAGAGCCTCATTCTGCACAGAGAACACAACACACACACACAAGCACTGAAACAAATGATGCGTAAAATTTACTTTAAAAAAGTTTCGCAATTTTCTGCATTTGCTTTTTTTTAAAGTAAATTTAATTTCAGATCAGTTTCTGTAACTTCAACTCGGTTTCAAGACTTAAATCTTACATATATACGTAAATAAGTAAACTGAACTTCAGTCAATCCTTTCTTTTATTAAACTTTACTTCATTTATTTTTGCAGAATTAATCCTTTCATTTAGTAACCTTTACTTAATTTCTGCATACAATATTAGCTAATTACTTTTTATCTACTTTTTTTTATTATCAGCTACATTACTTAATATATACAATATTACTCAAATAATTTATGATACATAATATATTATAAATCCTGAAATTTTTATATTTTTAGTTAAAACACACATATTACACTGTCTCAATACATGGATGGCAGTTTTAGTATAATTACAATTACTTAATTACAATTACTTAATTTATACAATATATCTCAAATAATTTATAATATATAATATTTTATAATTCCTGAAATTGTAATATTTATAGTTAAAACAAATATATTACACTGTCTCAATACATGGATGTCCACGTGTTGAGACAGTGAGACTTGATATTTGAGATTATGTAAATATTTAAATGTGTGTTTTAACTAAAATTATATATAATAATATTGTATAAATTAAGTAATTGTAATTAGGTAATATTTGCATGCAGAAATTAAGTAAAGTTTACTAAAATAAATAATTAATTCAGCAAACATAAATTAAGTAAAGTTTACTAAAAGAAAGGATTGACTGAAGTTCAGGTCAATTATTTACTCTATGTAACATTTAAGTCTTGAAACTGAGTGGAAGTTACTTAAATTTGCACGAAAATTTAATTTACTTAAAAAAAGCAAATGCAGGAATTTACACTGTTAAACACAGATATAGCACCAGTAGAGTAGAGTTACTATAAGAATAATGCTGATCTCCTATGCTTCTAAATTTCTACAAGCTAAACCTGAAGATTAACACCAGCTTTCTTGTAACCTATACAGCTAAATTCACACTTACACCTAAACGGTGTCAAGTTTTAAGTCCTTTCACACTTTAAAGTCTTAACCAATGTCCAAAAGCAATGTTTCATTTATTTCTGTTAGTTTTGCTTTCGCACTGCAGTTTAGTGAGGGGACAAACAACTTTTCTAGATCCTTTCTTTCGTCTTCACCTACGCAAGCTGCCGATCCCTACACCTGACCCTGATTGGTTAGTAGAAGTGTGTGAGTGATCTTTCCAGGTGTTGTCGTGAATCTGACTCTCTTCCAGAGCACTTTTGTTATGCAGCGTAAAAAGAGTGTAATAGATTGGCCTTAGATTCCTTAGACTTCTATTTGTTAGTAAGATTAATTTACAGTTACAGTAGATACAGAATCACTAGTCTAATCTTCTGTACTCATACTGCTGTGTGAGATTCGTCTGTGGATTTTCTTCTTCTGTTGTTTATTGGTTAATAATAGCCTACCTCAAAATCCTGTAATTGGTCCAATTCAATTTAATTCAATTTAATGAACATATACAGTTGGGCAAAAAATATTTAGTGAGCAACTGATTGTGCAAGTGAGAGATGGTTTCATCTGACCACTTGATATTCTCCCAATCCTGTTCTGGATCATTTGCTCTCTGGCAAACTTCCGACAGACTTATCACCTGGACATGTACTGGCTGAAGCAGGGAGACATGCCAGGCACTGCAGGATTTGCAGGCCCTCTCGGCGTAGTGTGTTACTGATGGTAGTCTTTGTTACTTTGGTTCCAGCTCTCTGTAGGTCATTCATCAGGTCCCTTCGTGTAGCTCTGGGACTTTTGCTCATCATTCTCATGATTATTTTGAGCCCACAGGCTGAGACCTTGTGTGGTTCCCCAGACTGAGGGAGAGTATTAATGCTCTTCCATTTTCTTACAGTTGCTCCCACAGTAGATTTCTTCACACCGACCTGCTAGCCTATTGCAGATTCAGTCTTCCCAGCCTGGTGCAGGTCTACAATTTTCTTCCTGGTGTCCTTCGACAGCTCTTTGGTCTTGGCCATGGTTGAGTTTGGAGTCTGACTGTTTGAGGCTGTTCACAGGTGCTTTTATAGAGATAACGAGGTCAAACAGGTGCCATCAAAATAGGTAACGAGTTACAGGTCTGTGAAAGCCAGAAATCTTGCTTGTTTGTGGGTCACCAAATACTTAATTTTCCACCATAACTTACAAATAAATAGTTTAAAACTCCTACACTGTGATTTCCTGGATTTTTCTTTCTCATTTTTTCTCCCATAGTTGAAATGTACCTCTCTCATCTTTCTAAGTAGAAGAACTTGCACAATCAGTGGCTGACTAAATATTTTTTTGCCCCACTGTATTTATATAGCACTTTCTGCAACAAATGTGTATGAGTAACACCACGGTGATTGTGCCAACAGTGGAAAGGTAGAACTCCTTCATACTAAGAGAAGGAAACCTTGCGAGAAACCAAGATGACTCCAAGAAAGAAGTCTGTGAACGAAACAGACCATGGCATAGGTGAATTTTGGTCCGTTGGTCTGAAACATGATTCACAGCACCTTCTATCTTGGTCAACATGGTCAAAAAAACAATCCAAAAGTCAAAATATCAGAATACACACTAGAAATATACTTCCCAGAGATTAGAGTTTCTATAGAAATGTTAAGACATGTTAATTGCATTCAGGTGAGCAGGTGCCAGTGATCAGAATTCCGGTGATGCCGAGCGCTGCTGGGCAGAAGAGGGTGGAGTTGGTGGGCTGACACAAGGTTAATGTAAAAGCACCCTTAGTTTATAGTACAACACTGTCCTTGCTCTGTAAGCTTTTCTTTGGTCTCTAAAATACTAGTATAATAATAAAAAAAACTGGGTAGCACTTTAAAATAAGACTACACTTATAAAGGGTTTATAAATGGTTTATAAATTAAATTATTAAGTATTATTGATTAGGTTGTAAATGCCTTAAAACCACTGATAAGCAGTTACAACACATCAATTGAAAGGGCAACAGTGATCCGTTGTTTGCTAAGTCAATTAATTTATAGTAAATGCTTAAACGTACTTTTAAATATATATTAATGACATGTTTAATGCTGATTAATGGAAAACACAAAGTAAAACCAGTATCTAGAAAGATCTGAGGTTTGACAGTAGAAATGAGTGTGGAATCACTACTTTGCCAATTTTTCATTTCACTGTTGCCATTTCTATCTATGTTGTTTATTATTTATTAACTGCTTAATAATGTTTTAAAGTATTTGCAGCCTACTTAATAACCATTAATAATCTCCTTTATAAACCATTCACAAAGCCTCTATAAAGGTAGTCTTATTTTAAAGTGGTACCAAAAACTGTTAAAGGTAATTTATTGTTATGTTGGTGAGGCTAACACACTAAACTTTAGATTCAAGTTAGATAATAAATAAGGACCGAAATTCGAGGATGATACCACTGTTACAGATATAAGAACGAGCTTATCTTGCTCTACTGACCTGCTTCATCAAGCTCTTAATGTGGTAGATGCTTCCTCTGCAGTAGGCCTCCAGGATGAGGCCAAATCTCAGACTGACAGAGGAGATGTGCATTTCAGACCTTCAGAAAACATAAACACTTTAGTTAAACATACTGTAAGCTTGTCACAATTATTGCAGTGTCTTAAATTTGACATATAAAGATGCACTATATTGCCAAAAGTATCCGCTCACCCATCCAAATCACTAAACTCAGGTTCTAATCACTTCCATGGCCACAAGCGTATAAAACCAAACACCTAGACATGCTTTAGACTACTTTTACACACATTAGTGAAAGAATGGGTCGTTCTTTCAGGAGCTTAGTGCACTGCACTGTAGTACTGTAATAGGATGCAGCACCTGTGCAACAAGTCTAGTCATGAAATTGCACTACTCACTACTAAATATTCCACAGCCAACTGTCTGTCAATCACTACACACCTCCAAACTTCATGTGTTCTTCATATTAGATCAAGAAAGGGTGTAGGGTGTATAGTAGGGCTGCACGATATTGGAAAAAATTCCATTGCAAATGTTCGTTTTTGGACTATCTTTATATATTGCAATATTAAACAATGCAGGGCCCATGGCATCCCCAGCCCCGCCTCCACCCTCCACGTGCTGTCTCGCGTCTAGACCGATTAAGAGCTGATTCAGTGTTGAGCACTCAAAACCAGAGGGAAACAGCAAAACTACAGTAATCGGCCCTTTAATCAGGCATTTAAATGGCTTTTTAAAAGGTAAATAAGAGCGTTTTTTCAGCTGTAACTGGAAATATCTGCACAAGACTGTGCCGGACTGAGGTGCACAGCTTTCGACACGTGCGTTTACAAACACGTGCCCAACCATGTGGATGGAGGCCATGCGGTTACCTCGTGTTTACTCCTGCTCCCCTTACCCCTCCTGCTTCTCAGGCAGCAGCAGCCTGTCACTCACACAGATACAGAGACAGTGCTGTGTCTCTACTTCTTGTGCCAAGAATCAAAACATTACACAATACACAAACGTTTGATTGAACTGCCTTAAGTGACATCACACGTCCTGCAATGTGACTATTGCACATGCAGACATCGTGATGACGATGCTTGAACGATATATCGTGCAGCCCTGGTGTAGACAGCTTCATTGAATGGGTTTCCATGGTTGAGCAGCTTAATCCAAGCCTTACATCACTAAACACAATGCAGACGATCAGATGCGTTTGGCAATATGGTGTACTTTAAGTTGCACCAATTACTGACAAAGATGTGTAAATGCACACACACAGATTGAGCTGTGAGGAAGTGTAACTGTGTTCTCTGAAATGATGCTGCTCCATCTATACTTATGGGATTAATAAATTTGGAGTTGGGAGTTGGAGATGAGGTGAGGTGGTAAACATCCAACATCCTGACCTCACTCTTTAACACTCCAAATGTCATCGAATGCAATCAAATACTAACAGCACTGCTCTAAATGACCTATTAGAAAGCTTTCCTGGGCAGTAGAGACTTATAGTGGACCTGTGATCAGCCTATCATGTAATAAATGTGACAGGCTGTACTGTATGGAGGACACAGCGTGTAAATCATGAGGATACCTGAGATGCCAGTACAGGAAGTGGCCGATCCTCTTGTTGGACAGAGCTCTCTCCAGCAGGAAGGTGGATAAATCACAGTCAAGATAGGACTCGTACTTCAGAACCTGCACCAGCTGCAGGAGGTACTGAAAAAGCTCATCATCACTGTTAACATAGAGAGAGAATTCAAGATTAGAGAACAGAAAGAAAATAAATTAAATTATATCTCCACCCATTTTAATGTGGATTGAGATGTAGTATAGTAACAAAGTAGAACTGCTTCACTACTGTAGTTAAGTACAAAAATGCTATATATGTATCTACTTTTACTCTGATACATTGTTAATGTGCTGCATTGTTACTCGTTACAATTATATAAATGTTAGGAATCATTATCACTAAAGCCAGAGTGGTAGATGCTCTGTACTGTCACCAGGTACACAGTACTGTACTTAATTTTTACTATAATTTTACTAAAAAGTAATCACAATACTTAAAGCAGCACTAAGTAAGATTTCTTTGATTTTTTATCTTTTTAAAGAAGTAAAATTACAGCTTGAAACTCACTGCAGCGCTGCATTGAGGTGTAATAGGAGGAATAGCGGTGCTCTCGTGTCTGTGCCGAAGCTCCTCTGAGCTTAAACCAGACTCCGAAGCGGCCGCGACCAACGCTCGCGAGAACTGCGACCTGCTTTCCAACCTTTAGTTCTAACAGTTCTACAAGGACTACTGGTTCATTCTTTACAAACTAAGATACAGACACTCTGGCAGAAGCTGGAAAGAGACCGAATATGTCTGTGAAAGCCAGAAAACGAGAAAGAGAAACTAATCCGCCTGAAACTTTTATTACACTCTACAACTGTAGGGGGAGCCCGCGAGCACAAAATCTCAAGTGTGGACCTTAAAGAACACTTCAGCTCCTACTCAAGTCATGTTTTAATACAGCATGTGTACTTTAACTCAATGTTTGGTCTCTAGTTCTTTATGAATCACACACGGATGCGCTGCAGAGCGCAAACCCAACATTTAACTCAACAATAAACAGAATTAAGAACAAAATAACATTGCTGTTCCCTTAAATGAGCTCCTGGTGTACCTTCACAGTGTGAACGAGCAGGTCAGTATCCTCTACTGAGAAGTACAAAAGCGCCGCGCTGTTTAGAGTGTGCCAAAGTCAGAGCTCATCTGGCTCTTAAAGGGAATGACGACTGGCACACTGATTGGTTTATTTTACGTTATGTCCAAAAAACATCCATGATTAATCTAGAAAATTAGTACATGTGTTTTGTGTTTTCGAGCCCCACAAGGCGTATTTTTTCGCACTCAGCTGCGCAATACCCAATTGACCAGTGCACTATAGATCGCTAAAATATGGCGCCTAAGGGTCTGAATTCTATTGAGGATGCTGCCTAAGAAATGACAGCAGCACACCCAATAAAAAAGGCAGCATTATAAACAGAGATATAAACACAGGGGCACAGAGGAAGCTCTAATTCCACATGCTGATACAGTTTACTACACCCAGTGTGGAAATGCAAATGTTTTAACCACAAAAGTGGAAGATAAAAGTTATGAGTTAAAGGGAACAAAGACAAAGGGCAGATGGCTGCGCTGATGGGAAACACAATGTGCCACACCCACTTTTAATATTATATACAATAAATAACAGCAATACAGACTGAACATGTGGATTTGAACACCTTTCTTTATAGAGAACTAAAATAAAAGAGAATAAAAGAGAATCATACATGGTACATGATAATAAAATAATAAAATATTATTGGTTATCACAGTAATTTTACAGTATACTATTGTAGCGTTGATGACCTGTATGCTTGCACTGGGCAGCTACTGTCTCTCTAACAGGTTAAAACTAGTTCTAAATTAAGGTGTACTGTCATGGTGTGCACAGAATACAGACACTCGCAGGTGCAGTAAAACGGGTTGTTTATTAAAATAGCAGGTAGAAAAAAGGGTAGTCGTACAAACAAAGTTAGAGCACCGGTAAACAGAAGCAACGTAGGGATAACCATACCATGAGTGAGATACAGTCCAGAGTTCAAACACAAGCAGGCCAACATCAGAGGTAATCCAAAATCAAAAAACGTGAAACAGTCCAGGTCATACACAAAAATATCCACAATCAGAGATAATCCAAAAATCGGCGTCGAGAAAAAACAAAACAAGGTCATACACGAAGATAACAGAGACAATAGAGAGTAACGCTTAGTAATGAGGAAAATCCAACAATACCCGGCACAGAAGTGTGTGAGAGGTGTCCTTAAATAGTGCCAGACTAATATTCGGGGCTTCCTGGTTGGAGCAGGTGAGGTGACGTGTGACTGGGTGTGTGCGTGTCAGCGGGTGGTGCGTTCTGGGTAATGTAGTTGTTAGACTGAGAACCTCTGTCAGAGCTGGGTGCGTGAGAAACAGAGGAGCTAACAGCACCAGATGTGACAGTACCTCCCCCCGAGGGAGTCGGAACGGGAACGGAACGAGGACGACCACGACGACGACCACCCGACGGACAGGGAGTACCGGCGGGAGGAACAGGAGTAGCCACAGAGGTGCCGGACAGGCGGGGGTTGCGGAGCTGGGAACCCCGATGAACCGGAACCGACGAGGAAAGTGAGCGCTTGGGACGCCCACGGGGTCTAGGAGCAGGTTTGCCCGGATGACTAGCATGAAATTCAGCCAAAAGAGCCGGATCCAGCACATCACTGGCAGCAACCCAAGAGCGCTCCTCGGGGCCGTAGCCCTCCCACTCAATGAGATACTGGAGCCCACCGCCGCGCCTGCGAGAATCCAGCACCTCTTTCACCGCGTAGGTGGATGAAGCCTCCCCCTCCACAGCCGCGGGCGGTACGTCATCCGGAAGACCCTCTGCGAGTGGACCTGGGACAAGAGGTTTCAGGAGAGATACATGGAATGAATTATGGACTCTATACTGGGCTGGAAGTTCAATCTTATAAGTAACTTCGTTAATTTGAGACAAAACCTTGAAAGGCCCAATATACTTAGGCAGAAGTTTCCTGCACTCCCCCTCAAACCTCAAGTCCCGGGTGGACAACCACACTCGATCCCCGGGTTGATACTGGGGGGTACTGCCTCGGTGTCTGTCGGACTGCTCCTTGTATTTGCGTAACGCCTCCGAAACCTGCTGGTGAGTTTCCTCCCACACCTGCTCGCTCCGCTTCATCCAGTCGTCCACCGCAGGAACCTCAGAGGACACGGCTGTCCACGGAGCTAACGGAGGTTGGTAACCCAGAACGCACTGAAACGGTGTGAGACCAGAAGTGGAGTTAGTGAGAGAATTCTGCGCAATCTCAGCCCATATAAGGAACTGAGACCAGTCAGAGGGGTGCTTATAACAGTACAGACGGAGAAACTTGCCTAATTCTTGATTAACACGTTCACATTGACCGTTACTAGTGGGATGGAACCCTGAGGTTAAACTAACATGAACACCCAAATGTTCAAAAAATGCTTTCCAAACCCTGGAAGTAAACTGAGGGCCCCGATCAGAGAGAATATCCTCTGGAATACCATAATGTCTAAACACGTGTGTGTAAATGGCTTGTGCAGTTTGAAGTGCAGTGGGCAGGGCAGAAAAAGGAATAAACTTAACCCCCCTGGAAAATCTATCCACAACAGTGAGTACTGTGGTGTAACCCTCGGAGACAGGTAAATCGGTGACGAAATCTACAGCTATGTGAGACCAGGGTCTTTCTGGTACAGGTAGAGGAACAAGCTTACCGGCTGGAAGGGTTTTTGGGGTTTTGCATTGAGCACAAACGGAACAGGAGGAGACGAAAGCGTGTATGTCAGCTCGCATGGTTTCCCACCAATAGCGAGCTGATACTAGCTGCAGAGTGCGCGTAACGCCGGGATGGCCCGAGGTGAGAGCAGAGTGAGCCCAGCTAATAAGACGATCTCTGAATTGTTCAGGAACGAAAGTTTTGTGAGAGGGACACCCCTCAGGAGGTGGTGAGTGCGCTACACTCTGTTGAATGAGATCATCTAATTCCCAGCGAATAGCTGCAATTTTGACGGCCGGAGGAAGAATGCGTTCAGGTTCGGAAGACTGAGATGCGCTATCCGGAGCAGTATAGACTCGGGATAGCGCGTCTGCCTTAGTGTTACGGTTGCCAGGGCGAAACGAAATAGAGAAATCGAATCTAGAGAAAAATAATGACCAACGAGCTTGGCGAGGATTAAGACGTTTGGCAGAGCGTAAATACTCGAGATTCTTGTGATCAGTGATAACAGTAAATGGGTGCGCGGCCCCCTCCAGCCAGTGACGCCATTCTTCGAGAGCCAGTTTGACAGCAAGAAGCTCTCTATCCCCTATGCCGTAGTTGCGCTCCGCAGGAGACATTTTTCGTGAAAAGAAGGCTATGGGATGCATTTTAGGCGGAAACCCACTACGCTGTGACAAAACAGCCCCTACCCCAGTATCAGAAGCGTCGACCTCGACAACGAACGGGAGTTCGGGCTTAGGGTGAGCTAGTATAGGCGCGGACACAAATGCAGCTTTAAGCTTATTAAAAGCTTGCTCAGCTTCGGGGGACCAATTCAGGATCTTAGTGGCTTTCTTGGTCAGAGCAGTAAGAGGGGCAGCTATACCACTGAAATTGCGGATAAATCGCCTATAGAAATTTGCGAAACCTAAAAAGCGCTGGAGATCCTTAATAGACTGCGGAACGGGCCAGTCAGTGACAGCTGAAACTTTGGTGTCGTCCATCAGGACGCCTTGGGAGCTAATAACATAGCCGAGAAAGGAGACTTGTTGACGATGAAATTCGCATTTCTCTGCTTTGGCATAAAGGCTATTCTCCAGTAAGCGTTGGAGAACGGAACGTACGTGGATCACGTGAGACTCAAAATCAGCTGAATAAATCAGAATGTCGTCTATAAATAGGACGACGTATTTCCCAATCATATCCCTAAATATGTCATTCATGAATGACTGGAAGACTGCCGGGGCGTTAGCGAGACCGAAACTCATCACTAAATATTCGTAGTGCCCATTAGTAGTGGTAAAGGCAGTCTTCCACTCGTCACCCTCACGGATACGAATTAAATTATACGCGCTGCGTAAGTCTAATTTCGTAAAAAAGGAAGCTTCACGAAGTTGCTCGAGAGCGCTGGGTATGAGGGGTAACGGATACGCAAATTTCTTAGTTATGTCATTAAGCCCACGGTAGTCTATACAGGGTCTCAACCCCCCGTCTTTCTTCTTGACAAAGAAGAACCCTGAACCAACCGGAGATTTAGACGGGCGGATGAAACCCTGAGCGAGTGCCTCCTCAACATAGTCTGCCATAGCCTTCTCTTCATCGAGGGTGAGGGGATAGACTCTAGCTTTGGGCAGCGTAGCTCCCTCCACTAGATCTATAGCACAGTCATAAGGACGGTGTGGAGGCAATTTAGTGGCATTGGCTTTGCTAAAGACATCAAGAAAATCAGAGTATTCAGAGGGGATAACAGGAGTATCTACTGCGTCAGGACTTTCTACCGAGGTAGACTGTAAAGCTAACTCATTAAGAGCTAAACAATGTTCATAACAAGAGGGAGACCAAACCGTAATATCACCATCAGTCCAGGAAACCACAGGATCATGAAACTTGAGCCATGGCATGCCCAAAATCACCGGGTGTTCAGAGCAGGGAAGCACAAACAGGGGCAGTTCCTCGTGATGCAGAGCGCTGGCTTGAAGAGCGACGGGAAGTGTCTGACGAGTGATAGCCTTGGAGCGTACAGTTTTCCCATCCACCGCGTGAATAGAAATGGGACGGCGCAGGTCACGGGTAGGGATGCCATGTTCCTTGACCAGGTCCCAACTGATGAAGTTCCCCTCCGACCCGGAATCTACAAGCGCTGGGACACAGAACATACCAGTGGGTGAAGAGATAATAACGGGTAACGTAAAACATTTAGCTTTGTGATTAGAGATAGAATTACGTACCACGTTAGCGCGTGGAGAGCCCCCCACGCGCTTTCCCAGGGCTGGAGCCTTCACGGATCGGGTCAGGAGACCACATGCAGCTTTGCGATGCCCAGCCTCTCCACAGTAGAGACAAAGATGGAACCGAATGCGGCGTTGGCGTTCCGCTGGAGATAATCTGGACTTTTGAACATCCATGGGTTCCACTGTGGAGTCTGATGAAGCGTGAGGTAGCTCTGCTGGAGTGGGTTGTACGTGGAGGTTGGTCTTGGTTTGGCGAGAGAGCAGCTGGTCTAACCGAATGGAGAGGGAAATCAGCTGATCCAAGGTAAGGGATTCATCCTTGCATGCTAACTCCTTCAAAACTTCAGGGTTAAGTCCATTCTTGAACACAGAGATGAGTGCAGCGTTGTTCCAGCCACTGCCAGCTGCCAGAGTGCGAAACTCCATGGCATATGAAGCAACAGTTTTTTGACCTTGTTTTAACGCCAGTAGAAGCTCTCCAGAGGATTGTCCGTAGCGTGAGTGATCAAAAACTGCTCGAAACAAAGTCAAAAACTCCGAATAGCTGGTTTCAGAAATGGTGTCCCAAACCGCCGTAGCCCAGTCGAGTGCTTTACCAGACAGCCTCGAAATAATAAAGCCGATCTTAGCTTTGTCTGAGGCGGGAGAAGCGTTACTAAAAAATACGGAGCATTGTAAGAGAAATCCGCTGCATTTCTCCGGGGAACCATCAAAATACTCCGGCTTGCACACCTGAAAGCCGGAGACAGGAGAGCTAATGGTGCTAGTGTTAGCTACAGGGCTAGCGTTAGCTACAGCTAAGCCCTTGAGGTGCTCGAGAATGCTAGAGAGCTGCTGCTGCTGGTTAGCTTGCTGGCTAGCTAACTCAGTAACAGCGTGGGTCACACCGGCGAGTGTTTGCTGGTGCTGACCGAGCAATCTGCCTTGATTAAACAACCCTGATCTTAGCATATCCGCATCTGCTGTCTGATCGAGAGAGGCCGGGTATTCTGTCATGGTGTGCACAGAATACAGACACTCGCAGGTGCAGTAAAACGGGTTGTTTATTAAAATAGCAGGTAGAAAAAAGGGTAGTCGTACAAACAAAGTTAGAGCACCGGTAAACAGAAGCAACGTAGGGATAACCATACCATGAGTGAGATACAGTCCAGAGTTCAAACACAAGCAGGCCAACATCAGAGGTAATCCAAAATCAAAAAACGTGAAACAGTCCAGGTCATACACAAAAATATCCACAATCAGAGATAATCCAAAAAATCGGCGTCGAGAAAAAACAAAACAAGGTCATACACGAAGATAACAGAGACAATAGAGAGTAACGCTTAGTAATGAGGAAAATCCAACAATACCCGGCACAGAAGTGTGTGAGAGGTGTCCTTAAATAGTGCCAGACTAATATTCGGGGCTTCCTGGTTGGAGCAGGTGAGGTGACGTGTGACTGGGTGTGTGCGTGTCAGCGGGTGGTGCGTTCTGGGTAATGTAGTTGTTAGACTGAGAACCTCTGTCAGAGCTGGGTGCGTGAGAAACAGAGGAGCTAACAGCACCAGATGTGACATGTACACTGTTACACTGTACTCTAATTGGTGAGATTGCCTCCTGCCTTTTTGATTTTGTATGTTGTATGCAGATTTTGCATAACACAGTTAACATAAAGATAAGGTAAGACAAAATTTAACCCCTTCACACCTGACTTATGTGTCAGTGAAGGAAAAATATAACTAACGCTGATTTCTGTCTGCCATGCACACAAAAGAAGAACTCTAATAAAGATTAAATCCAATTAACTGAAATAAGTAACTGTTTTAGATTGGAACCCTATGCTTAATATTTTTATTTTAGATTTAATATTGACCTTTTTGTTCACAAACCATCCCTAAACACACACACACAGTTAGTAAAAATGAGCTCTTTTAATTTGCCTCTTTGGCTCTAGTGCTGTTTTTTTTTTTACCAGCGCAAGGGGCGGGGCTAAGCTATTGTTTCATTGGCTTATAAACTTTGTCATTGGCTCGTTAGTAGCCTTTTCTGATTAACAATTAGTGTTATGTGCAACAAAACATTTGAAAATATAAGTAAATACATCATGTCTATTGTAATGCACACATGGTCTGAAAGGGTTAAGTTACAATAGAAAGTCACACAAAATACTTCATTAAAAGTACAGATAAAAGAATATACGACTTAAAAACAGTAAAAAATGTATTGTTTATTATTGTTATTATTGTTATTATTTACTGTATTACTTTATTACATGTCAAAATATCCTTTTTGTCAAGAACAGAACAAAGAACAAACACTGTAGATATGTATGCCCCACAATCCTCTCATAATTAACATCAATTTCACTGATCCTACAACTGAGCCCTGTGGGACACCACATAATATAAAAAGCTAAAAAGCTATAAACTGTTTCTACCAAAGAGTTTATAGTAGTTTATGAATTATGATGAATAACATATTTTTAAAGGAGAACTCCGGTGTAAAATGGGCTTTTGGTTCAGTAAAACATGATAAAAAGTACTTACCTTTGATGAATAACACACCTCCGCTCTCCCACAGTGTTCAGAGATCCACAAATTTTAACAGTTTTCCAAAGACCCTTTAGACTGGGTGACACGGGGCATAATTTGCCCCAATAAATCATTTTTTCCACCATTGTCCAGGCTCAAAGTAGCAGCCAGCGGCAGGAGTAAGGGCGGCGCTCGGAGCTAAAGCTCATGTTATAGGATGTTATTAACAGTGTTTTTTAATAAGCTTCTTGTGCACTTTTTAAGGTATTAATGCCTCGTTTTAAATGTCTGAGCTCTCCGGATTCTAGCAAGGAGGTGTGGAGCTACTTTGAATCTGAAAAACGGTGGAAAAAGCAATTTATTGGTGCAAATTATCCCCCGTATCACCCAGTCTGAAGGGTGTTTGAACAAACTGTTAAAATTTCTGGATCTCTGAACACTGGGAGATTGGAGGTGTGCTATTTACCAAAGGTAAGTACTTTTTATCATGTTTTACTACACCAAGAGTCCATTTTACACCGCAGTTCTCCTTTAATTCTAGGGTTCAATAAGGTTAAAGTTAAAATAGTGATAGCATACAGTACAGGCCAAAAGTTTGGACACACCGTTCTCATTCAATGCGTTTTTTTTAATTTTCATGACTATTTACATTGTATTTTCTGACTGAAGGCATCAAAACTATGAATGAACACATGTGGAGTTTTATGTACTTAACAAAAAATGACCTGGCCTCCACAGTCACCGCAGAGTGAAGAAGGCAAAGGGGCAACAAGTGCTAATAAACACCTCTGGGAACTCCTTCCTTCAAGACTGTTGGGAAACCATTTCAGGTGGCCACCTTTTGAAGCTCATTGAGAGAACGATGCCAAGAGTGTGCAAAGCAGTAATCAGAGCAAAGGGTGGCTATTTTGAAGAAACTAGAATATATATATATTTTTTTGTAATTTCACCTTTTTTTGTTAAGCATAAAACTCCACATGTGTTTATTCATAGTTTTGATGCCTTAAGTGAGAATCTAAAAATGTAAATAGTCATGAAAATAAATAAAACGCATTAAAAAGAGAAGGTGTGTCCAAACTTTTGGCCTGTACTGTATGTCCCTATACTATAATTAAAATGACATTTTACTACAATATATATGAAAGCAGCGTCACATGCTGCACATGATGGCCTTAGTGTGCTGCTGCTGTTACCTGATGCACTATTCACTCTTTCACATGAACTACAGCAGGCAAGTATATCCAGTTCAGAACTAAAACACAGACACTTTAAAAAAACAAGTGTTTTTTGGGGTTTAGGGGCCTCAGCTGATGCAGTGATGATGCTGTACATGTGCTTGGTCTAAGTGTGAGTTCTGGAGCTTCTGCTTTGCTCTCTCTCACAGCACAGATGAAAGCAGTTGTGAGTGCTGCAGAAGAAGCAGTTGAAAGAGATAGCAGCAGGAGATAGACGTGTAGAAGTGAGGCTGGCAGTCATATGGGCACTTACCGCAGTTTCCTGAGGCAGCGGATGGTGAAGGAGCGGACGTGAGGGTCAGGGAAGCTGTAGTCCAGCAGCTCCAGAGCATGCAGGGCCGGCAGGTCTCGCCATTTCCGCAGCAAACACACCATCTGAAACAAAACTCAGGATTAACACCGGCAGAGACGGCAGAATTAAAGCTGTGTGAACTGATAATATAAGTAATATAAGTAACTAAAAGGAGATCAACAGCACTGTCTATTGTTTTTTTTTATCTGGAAGTAGTTATGGACCAATAGAATGACTTGAATTGTATATTCCTTTACATTTAATTATATACTGAAAGACACTACATTTTCCTTCTCCTGTTAAGTTGTAGTTTAGGACACAAAGATTTTTAAAGACAGCAAGGATATACTGTATAAATATATACATGTATACAGCTCTGGAAAAAATGAAGAGACCACGTCAGTTTCTGGATCAGTTTCTCTGATTTTGCTATTTACAGGTATTTGTTTGATTAAAATCAACGTTGTTTTAATTCTATGAACTACGGACTACATTTCTCCCAAATTCTAAATATAAATATATTGTCATTTAGAGCATTTATTTGCAGAAAATGAGAAATGTCTGAAATAACAAAAAATACGCAGAGCTTTCAGACCTCAAATAATGAGTTTAGTTAAAAGAGTAGAACATGAACTGCTATCCAAAAGGCAAAAAGCTTAAGAAGCCCAATAAGAAAGACTGTATTCTTTTCATTTTGTACAATTGTGGTGTAAATAAAAGCTATTTGAGACATTTAAGCTCTTTACAACATTTTAAAAGGTTTTCAAAGAGGATTGGTACAAAAAGACACAATCACAACCCCTGATTAACTGCAAAAGACCCTCAAGAAGAAGGTGGTGCACTATTCTACTGTGCAGATGCATTCGCATGAATATGACTTTCAGTGAAGAGCGGTCCCAAGAACAACCTTTCCAGCATTCCCAACAACAATGGACTGATAAAAAAATAATATACAGATAATACAAATGCATGTTTTAAAAAGCAAAAGCGCAGAATTTTATGTACAAAAAAACTGTTAAAACTGTTAAAATGAGCTAGAAGTGTTTTGCAACCAAGTACGGTTAAAAAGAACAGTTAAAATCTCCAACCCCAACAAGATTAGAACGATTATTAAGTGGCTATAAAAAGCTTTTACTGTATGTGATACTTATACTGTGATACTTGTCAAAGAGGGTGTTGCTCAAACATTCACTTTGTAGCCTTGTTTCTATTTTTAAACCCTGTAGATATGTATGCCCACACTTTAGTTCTTCACCCTCACAAACACAATCCTCTCATAATTAACATCAGTTTCACTGACCCTACAATAGAGCCCTATATAAAAAGCTAAAAAACTGTCAACTGTTTTTGACCACAGAGTTTAAAGTAGTTTTTTTCTGAATTATGATCAATAATAGCCTGTATCTTGCTCAAACATTCATGTTGTAGCCCTGTTTCTATGTTTCTAATTTTATTAATAGTGTACATAAAAAGTAATTCTGCTTAAATGATGTATTAAGGTCATTTATCAATGTTTAATCTTCAACTTTATGCCTTTTGGTCATCTTTAACTCACTGAGCCATTCAGATTAATGGCCAGGGCCGCCACTGTATTTATAATGAATGATTCACACACATCCCTCTCTCTCCACACTCCACACAGCACTATTATCACTATGGGCTGCAGTACCTGGGCCACGTCCTCGTGCTTGTTCCACTTGGTGATGAGGAGGAGTTTGGAGAGGCTCTCTGGATAATGAGCTCTCACCTCCCCTCTCAGCTTCCACAGCAGCTCCTTCTCATCCTCAAAGAACTCTGTGTGGTTTTTATTGTCCACTATTTCTTTCAGTTTCAGGTGCTGAGCGCAGCAGAGAGAGAGAAGCCACAGAACAACACACACCATACATGTGGTAAGAAACTGCATTTCACACTTATCACACATTCAGAGTATTTACACACACAAAAGCATCAGCTTCATACCTCCTCTTTAGAAGCACTGATCTTCTCCCCGTTCCGTTCAGCTTCGTTCAACTAAAAAATAAAAGAGAGAGAGAGCTGGAATCACTTATTCAAAACAGGCTGGGCAATATGGGGAAAGATATAATAGCATTTTTAGAAATGTCAATGATCACCAGTGCGGGTGGGCCATACACGCTAAGAAAAGTAAGTACAGATTTGTACCTAAAAGAGAACAAAGCTTGTCGCTGGGGCTGTACCTTATATTGAGGTACAAAGTGTACCCATATTTTTGTGCCAGTAAAGATTATAAAGATTATAAACATTATCATCAACTAAATATGGCTCAAAAACTTGATAATGCAAAATTGTCTGGCTTTCAGACGACAAATGTGCAATTAAAATATATATTGTTTATTAGTACAGTGATACAGAATACTGAATGTACCTTTTGTCAGGTTAAATGGTACAAATCTGTACTCATGGCTGTTATGAATGATTTTGTATGGAACAAATTTGACCCTGTAAAGACCAATATTGTTGTAACGATGAGGAGGCAGGACGCAAGCGCAAGTCAGTTTTATTTTCCATATCAGAAAAAGTAAACAAAGAACAAAACACTATGTAATAATATAAAGAAAAGGTAACTGAAACAAAACACTATGAAACAGAGGATAAACCAAAAGACTGAAACAAACAAGCAAAAATAACAAACAAAGAAACAAACTAAATAAAGCAAACTTGAAGATACTGAAGATAAAAAAACACATCAGTTATGAGGCTTAAACAAAACAGATATACAAGATCCAGACAGAGTAACAGGACACGGTCAAACAAAAAGCACGACACAGAACAAAGGAGCACATGAGGTATTCATACACAGGCACACACTAGGGACACCTGTGGAGGTAATGAGGGGGCGGAGCTACAAATGAGAAAGGAGGGGTTACAGATGACAAGGCGGGGCTAAGGCGGAGACAAGACCAAAACACAACAGTAGCACATGGCTGGGAAACATGACAGGTAAACAATAGAGAACAGGACAGGAGCAGGAAGGAACCAAAAAAAAGGAAAGACACTGGACAGACACAGGCAAAGGTGTGACAATTGTACCATTGATGGTACAATTATAAAGATTGTACCTTTAAGTACAAAAAAGTACTCATACGTTCCTCTGTTTTCTAGAGTGTATGGAGCTTAAATAATATCTCATAATAATAATATTTCAGGGTGTTTTATAATAATTATATTTTTGGAAATATATATAAAAACATTAATCTTCTTTTATATCATACAGCACTAGTCAAAAGTTCGGAAACACCTTTTTTTTTTATTTTCTTCATTGTAAATGTAATACTGAAGACTGTATTAAAGCTATACAGGGACACATGCAGAATTATTACAGTTTTAAACAAACCAGAATATGTTTTATACTTTAGATTCTTCTTCTAAGTAGCTCATTTATCTTTAAGAACAGATCTGCACACTCTTGGTATTTTAATCTCAGCGTCTTCGTGAGGGAGAGTCACCTGAAATAGTTTTCTCAGCGTCTTGAAGGAAGGAGTTCCTTGAGGTGCTGAACAATAGCATGCTGTGTTTTTTTTTTACTATGTTATGTCTATACGTGTCCCGTAATTGTATTTAGTATTTAATATAGGGCTGTCAATATTCAAGCTTTAACGCACATGATTGATTTGGAAATAGTAATGTGACAATGTGCTCACGCAGTTTATTGGTTTTAGGTTTTTGCCTGTGTGAAACCAAACCAAACACACAGGGAGAAACACTCCAATTAAACAAACACAACTGATCCGGACAATAGAAAACGACTACAGGTGTGATAACGACCTTTTGTATTCAGCAAATTAAGCTCTATTCAGACATCACTAATTTAACAATCTTTAATGTAGATTATTAATTTAATAAAGAAAAAAACATTGAATTAGAAAGTGTGTCCAAACTTTTGACTGATACTGTACTACCATATAGATATAATATATTACTGCAACAAAACAAAACAAAACATTGCAATACATTCAGCAGAAACAAAAATATATATATATATGAATGTTTGTCTATTTTCTATTGTTAGTAACTTATAAAAACTCTGATTATGTATAATATAATAATAATAGTGTAACATAATGAAAAGTGTAAAAAAAAAAGTAATTTCTCAGCAAAAAATGACCATAATACTGGTAGACATACAATTTAACTTAAATTTAAACACATAAAAAATGTTTGAGGGCAAGTTTGAGTAGATAATTCTATATTTGGAGAGACAGTAATGCTGAGTTGCTTTGGGAATTTCTAAGCTCTAAATAGAAACTCCCCCTAAAGTCAGCTTTCCTATTCTCAACCACATTTAAACAGTAGTGAAAGCATTATTAATACATACTTTATCAGCACTTAATAATAATAATAATATAATAAACTTTATTTATATATAGCACCTTTCATAGATAAAAATGCAGCTCAAAGTGCTTCACAATTCAAATAAATTAAAAATAAAGTTAAACAATAAGTAATATAAAACAAATAAAAACAAATAAGAAAGTAAAGGTTTAATGAAAAAATATTAAATAAATTAAAAAAAAATAATATTGTAATAAAATATAAGCTTAATGTTTTTTGGCTTAACTAAAAAAGACGGGTTTATATTAATTAGTTAAGACTTCCAGAGTTAACACACTTCTATTTATTTAAGTATCTTTAAATCATATTTAAGTCATATGTACACAGCACTGTCTAACATCTATCTGTGGACATGTTTTAATGATTTTAATGGTTTTCGGATGTGCAAAATACTGCACAATGATGTATTTATCACCTGGTAAAGCTAACCATGTTCACCAGAGACA
The DNA here is from genome assembly GCF_023375975.1 of Astyanax mexicanus. Classification (NCBI taxonomy): domain Eukaryota; kingdom Metazoa; phylum Chordata; class Actinopteri; order Characiformes; family Acestrorhamphidae; genus Astyanax; species Astyanax mexicanus. The sequence goes on along the minus strand of NC_064420.1, from coordinate 40,502,241 downwards.
GAGGAAATTGGATATATTATGATCAGATTTTCCAATTTTTTTTGAGTAGAAGAATGAAATCAAATAATTTATTTGAAACCATCACTGTTTAAATGTATTAATGTGGCCTGTAATCTGAATTAAGCACCAGGATGTAACTGCTGTCTTTTAAGGTGGAACTGGAACTACAGTAATGTCTAATTCTAGGCTAGTAGAAGTTACATATCTATACTAGGGGTGAGTGATATGGCCCTAAAATAATACTCTTGATACTCTTGGCAATATGACAAAACACTGATTTGTAACAGAAGTCAAGGATCCAGAATGTCATGATACTAATAATGCACTCCATATATCTCCATACATTCAGGATTAAAGTAAAATAAATAATAAGGGACAGATATAATCTGTCTCTAGTAGATATATAATGGGAAATGAGAACAGTCAGATTTTTTTCTTTTGCTAAAAACAGTAAAAAAGTAATACCCTGATGTGATAATTAGGGGTGGGTGATATAGGACGATATTTCAGGGTATAATATTGTTCACTATATTCAAAAATGTTGATCGGTACATACATAGTCTTTCTAAACTGCTAAAATAACCAACATCAACATGACTCACTGTGTGTTATCTGAAACTACAGGATGTTGAACAAAGTTGTTAAGTCATTTTTCACTTCTTGACCCTGCGTGGTCTAAATGAGGCAGGATCAACTGAAATGCTCTAAAACGACCTAAAATACAACTTTTGCACACTGACTTCTCAGAAAGTTATAAAGGTTTGTTTCCTTGCAGTTTTTAGATACAAGGTTTTTTTACGTAAAAGCAAAGATATATTTGCATATCCAAATTCCCTTTTTTAAAAGTAGGTGTGTATGTGTGAGTCGGAGGATAATGTAAGCATAAACAGAGTACTGAAAAAATAAATACGACAATAAATCAACCCAGAAATAAACACGACTCGATTTAATTTTCCCTTTAGCACAAGATTAGACTGCCTGACTCAGTAAAATCACACTGGATAAGCATGTTAATCCCAGACAGGGTTTTACTCACTTTATCGAGTGGAGGGTAGTAGAGGGGGTGGGGTCTGAAGTTGGGGAAATGAATGATGAGGCCGGCAGTGCTGTCGATGTTGGGGTTCCTCTCTACCGTGCCCATAGGATTCAGCAGATCTCCTTTATCATCTACAAACAATGATTAGAATCATTATCAATACAAAAACATACGGATAACAGGCTTTACAATCTATCAAATCCCGTCATTCATCAAACATTTCATATAAACCACATATAAGGTTGGCCTAACCTGGAGCTGAAGGCCAAGTGGATAACACCACCTCTCCAGTCTTCAGCTGGTCCTTATAGTCAAACACCATAGTGTTCACCCAGACCAAAGGGCAGTCCTGAAACACACACAGAGATATAGTATGGAGTATAGAGCTGGAATCAGTATATATAAATAAATAAATATCAACAATGGTGATGTTTATTATTATTATTTTTTTTTTTCGCATTTTCTCTACAATTTACACTGCTAGTTACCCAACCCACTCATTAGGACTCCCCCTATCACTAATGATACTCCAACACACCAGGAGGGTGAAGACTAACACATGCTTCCTCTGATACATGTGAAGCAAGCCACCGCCTCTTTTTGAACTGCTGCATTGATGCAGCATTGCCGAGTAGCATCACAGCGCACTCGGAGGAAAACGCAGCGACTCGGTTCCGATACTCCAGCTCACAGACGCCCTGTGCTGATCGACATCACCTTTTGAAGTGATGAGGGGAGAGAGTGCCATCTACCCCCCCAGAGAGAGCAAGGCCAATTGTGCTCTCTCAGGGCTCTGGGAGCTGATGGCAAGCTACATGAACAGGATTCGAACCAGCGATCTCCTGATCATAGTGGCAGTGCTTATCCAGCTGCACCATTAAAGTAAATTAAAATAATCAGTGTACCAAATAAATCAGATTAAACACAGTCAGCATAAAACATTATAAATATATATACATATATAGATCCTGTCCAGATTCCACATAATGTGAATCCCCACAATACATTTCACTTCACTTTAAACACAGTAAAATACGGTACTGCTCTCTGTGATGCTTAAAATAGGACAAACAGACAGAAAACAGACAGAAAAACAGACAGACAGCTCGACTCTCGGTTCCTCGCTCTGCAGACTTCTCTACCCATTCTGTGAAAGGGAAGTGGCAGAGAAAGCAGAAGTCGAGCTGGTTGGCTGGAGCCACTGCACACACCATAAACAAATACATGAACACGCAACACACACACACACACACTCTGGCACCTGGAGACTCTGTGGCTCCAGTTAACTCTAATGTCTACTGTACAAAAATGACTGGGTCTCTGTGGTGAGGAGAGCTGAGGGGGTTTTGATTTGACTATCACTGTGTGTACTCTGTGTGTGTTCTGTGTTTTGTGTACTGTGTGTACTCTGTGTGTACCCTGTGTGTACTCTGTGTTCAATATGTAACACAATTTATTATCAAACCTTGCAAATAAAGCCACAAATAGCATCTATTAAATGTGAGACATTAGGGCTGTACGATATTGTTAAAAATGACGGTGAATTATATTTTGTTCAGCAACGTTTTTACTAAATACCATAATAAAACATGGTGCCAACTTTATTACTATATTAATTATGCTTTCTGTGTAGCCAATATTGAGATAAAATAAATTATATTGGCTAAATAAAGTATAAATATAGTAATTCAGGGGTGTCCAAACTTTTTTTGTTGGGGGTCAGAAGGAGAAATATATTTGAAGTCACGGGCCACAGACTCTGTAATAAAACAAATAATGAAATATACCACTTTAAATAATACTTTTTTCCTGATTATTTCATTTACACATAATTTTACTTGACTTACTATTTTTGACAGTGTTGTGTTAACTAAGATTTTTCAAATTGATGTTTAATTTCATGATGTCTCTTAATATTAAACTCCTTAATTACGGCAACTTTTAGACTCTTTGGCCCGTTTTCCTGCGCTAGAAATGCGCACCCTCTGCGCTTTTAGACTCTTTGGCCCGTTTTTTTGCACAAGAAATGTGCACTCTCTCCACTTTTATACTCTTTGGCCCGTTTTTCTGCACTAGAAATGCGCACTCTCTCCGCTTTTAGACTCTTTGGCCCGTTTTTTTGCACTAGAAATGCGCACCCTCACCGCTTTTAGACTGTTTGGCCCGTTTTTTTGCACTAGAAATGCGCACTCTCTCCGCTTTTAGACTCTTTGGCCCGATTTTCTGCGCTAGAAATGCGCACCCTCTCCGCTTTTAGACTCTTTGGCCCCTTTCTGACACCTAGCATTCAAACTTTGAATCTCACATTATAAAAACCTGCTTAACAGCCGGCCAACTTTCATTCCATTTCTAAAATACCTCGCGGGCCGCTCCAAAAAAAAAACGGGCCGCAAATGGCCCACAGGCCGTAGTTTGGAAACCCCTGTAGTAATTTGACGCTGCAGAAGACATGGCAAATCGCAAGTACACACTGCGATAATGATGCTAAAACTATATATATATTGTATAGGCTTCTTTTTCACCGGACAGCCTTTTAATCAAGCATTTAGTTAAAATAAATCCCACTCTATTAAAACTCACAGCCTTTTTGTTCTTCTTCTTGGTGGAGCGCTGCTTCTTGCTCTTCTCCAAGACGCCGTACAGAGCGAAACACAGGCGGCTCATGCGCGGCAGGTCACACAAGCTGATATCAAACACCAGTTTCTGGTCCCACCGAGGGTCTGAGCACACGCTGACCTCACTGCTGGTCACCACCTTGCAGAGAAGCTCACTGCCGTGGAACAGGCCGGCCTGTACTACCAGCTGAAAAAAAGTAAACGCATATTAGGAATGAATACGTTTGCAAAATATACACAAAATACAGGTAAGATACATGTAAGATAAAAAAGGATAACTATTTATTAGATTTTTTTTTCTCATTTTCTCCTAATTTAGCTAGGTCAATTGTTGCATTGTCGAATAACCTCACAGCACACTCAGAGAAAGAGAGCGCAGAGACTCTGTTCTAATACATCAGCTCGCAGACGCCTGGTGCTGATCAACATCACCCTTTTGAGTAATGAAGGGAAAGAGCGCTATCTACCCCAGAGAGAGCAAGGCCAATTGTGCTCTCTCAGGGCTCTGGCAGCTGATGGCAAGCAGCATGACTGGGATTCGAACCAGCGATCTCTCGATCATAGTGGCAGCGCTTTCATTCGCTGGAAGGATAACCTTTTTTTAAATAAATAAAATTTAATTTTAAACCTCTCAGTGTAATGTAGAGTATGGATGCACAATGATATCAGCATTATATCGGCATGTCTAGATATTTTAAATACATATTTGCTGATGTATTTTATTGTATGTCGGAGAAGGACTACAATTGGCCGACACTGGCTGTGCTACTATGAAATCCATTGATTTGGAGATATCTGTTGTCAACCTAAGACTAACTATGTTAACAATATTGATCATAATATTGAGCTTTAAAATGTCTTGTTTTTACTGAGGCTCTTTATTTAACATGAGCATCTACAGTGTCTGTAGGCTTCCATGCTAAAACTCTCTGCTAAACCCACATGAAGAAACACCCCGCTTACAACATCGTGTGTGATATTTGTGGACAAAAGTGTTACAAGATTTTATTCGATTAATTCCCTTTACATCCCTTTATATATATAACATTAAGTTGTCACTTATACTCAAAACATGGACTCTTATTATTGGAGTACTGTAGTGTATCAGCTTGATACCCTAAAGCCATAAAATTAAAATTGCTACAATTGTGTACATTATAAACTAAACAGACAAAAGTATTGGGACACCTGTTTATTAATTCTTTCTTATTCAACTGTCTCCACTACTGACCAGACAAAGCATTCTGTGACAAGAGCATTGTCACCTCATCCACAACTCCCCAACTCTTCCCAAAGCACTGAATGAATGGAGGACCATAATTCCAGAGAACACAGTTCCACATTTCTACATGGATGGGACAAGCTATGTGTTTGTCTTTGCACATCTCTGTCAGCAATGGGTCCAACTCAGTAGTAGCCGAATTCTTTCAGCCATTTATTAGAAGGCGTGTCCACGAACATCTAGTGCATCCAACAATGGCACAATTCAGAATTTGTCTATTATTGTGAATTGCTAAATAATTATTGCTGCCTATATTCATTTGTTAACACACATGATTAATCTGTAATTAAAAAAGGCCAATTACCCAAACCACTCATTAGGATTCCCCGTATCTCTAGTGATGCCCCAACACCAGGAGGGTGAAGACTAGCACATGCCTCCTTCGATACACGTGAAGTCAGACACTGCTTCTCTTCATTACAGCGCACTCAGAGGAAAGTGCAGTGACTCGGTTCTGATACATCAGCTCACAGACGCCTTGTGCTGAGCAACATCACCCTCAGGAGTGATGAGGGGAAAGAGCATCATCTATCCACCCTAATAGAGCACGGCCAATTGTGCTCTCTCAGGGCTCCGGCAGCTGATGGCAAGCTACATATTAATCTGTAAATGTTAACGCAAGTTAATAGTTTTCATATAGTATCATAATAGTTCTCATTATCCTGCTCTCTGTCTCTCTCTTTCTCTCTCTCTCTCTCACACACACACACAGACACACACCATTGCTGCCTCTGTAAATCATAAGCTCGTAAGTATCGTTCATTTCCTCCATTAAGGCTTCTGTCCGAGCTTTTTGTGTTCAGTGCTAACACTCTCCCTAAAGCCTCTACTCAGCAGATTAAAAGATTAAAACACTGAGATGTATATCATATACGATAAGAAATAGTAAAGTTTACTCTAGCTAGTTTGCACTGCATTCACATTTATTCTCTGCAGAAATGCAGAGATTTATGAGCATTTTACCTTGAAATGAAACATGACTCATAGAATCATAGAGTATTGTTGTGATTAATCAGATTTTATTTTTAATCCACCAATTTTGCCACCAATACTAAAAATACATTTGGGTTACCGGTAGTTAATATATCCAATGAAAAACATGTATCTCCAAAACAGCAACTTTACAGGAGAGAAATAAAACCTTTAATTTCAATGGAAATCAATGTAAAAAAAAGTTTATTTTTCAGGTACTTTTTAGGATTTCTATTGGTCTATTCATCAAGAAATTTTGATGCAGTGTAAAAGACAGTTTGTTTTAATTATGTATTAAAAAATAAAAATATATGACGATATGGAGTGTAAAAAAGTGGCAGAATGAATGAAAACCTGAGAAACAACATCCTTCAGCTAAATGTTTCATTTTGTTCAGTTTCAGTTTTGGCCAAAACTTCTTATGACCGTTTGTAAGGGTTTACGCAAAATTAGGAAGTGAAATGGGACTCTGAATGACTGAATAAATGCATGAATGGATGGGTTATATGGATTAAATGTGAATGAACTGAAGGAGTGATGAATGAGTGAGCCAGACAGCAGATATTCCAGAAAGTGCATTAGCTGTGTGGACCTGCGCGGAGCTGCACTTCTGGCCGCTTGCCCCAGTTTTATCATTACCCAGATGAGAAGACTGTGCGCGATAGGAAGCGGGGAATATTTAGGTGAGTGCCCCCCCCGGGCGATCACACTGAACCCCCGTCTGCCAGCAGCAGCAGCAGCAGCACTGCTAATCGTATGACGAGACAAATTTATCTGCAGCCACAGGAGGAACAGCCGGAAATCAACAGCCACTCCAGACATAAGAGAGTGAAGATCAGCATAATGAACAAAAGCCAATCATTGATCTTCTGCAGACGTTCACTACTCAACCAATTTATGATGCATGTCTACTTTTTTCATGTAAAATCCACACAGATTTGTCTGTTACTATATATAGAGGATCATTATTAGAATACACTGGCTTCTGGCCCTCAAAACTTTTCAGAAAAAAACAGCAACTCAGACAAATAGGCAAAGTAAGAGCAATTTTTTTTACTCATTTTATGTTTACGTTTATGTTTTATTTCATAACACTTTTATCATGTTTATAAATTCTGTTGATGGATGATTTGTGTAAAAGTAAAAAGGTCAATATCAAATCTAAAATAAAAATGTTAAACATAGGTATCCAGTGCAATTAAAATTTTTATATTTAGTTAATTGGTTTAATTGCTATAGAGATTTCTCAGTACCACTTTAAAATAAGGCTCCTTTATAAATGGTTTGATTATGATTATTATTCATGTTGTAAATACTTTAAAACCACTTATAAGCAGTTACAACAAATACGTAAAAAGGGAAACAGTGGCCTTTGGTTTGCCAAATTTTGATTTCACATTCATTTATACTGTTAATCCTTGTCTTTTCCATCAGTCAGCATTAGAATATATGTCAACAACGTTATTAACTTAACTACCCAGATTTAGCCAGATTTAACCCATAATCATAATGTGGTGTATACTAGCATATTACATTAGTTGAATTATTCGTAACTGATTTTCTATATTATTATTTTATTAACTATGTTAATGCTCACTGATGGAAAAGACAAAGTAAATAGAAAGTGTAATTTCTATTGATGTGTTGCTACTGCTTATTACTGCTAGGTTTTACAACCTAGTTACAGTTTTTCCACACTGTTTACACACAAAATGTGGAACTATGCACACCAATTCAAAAACATAAAGCTCATGTGTCAACATTGTGACTCCAAACTGCTAAACTCTAAGCACAATTGTATATGTTCTCACTCAAAAATCATTCTAAATCATAGTTTTGCAAATCACTAAACACAAACTGCATCATTTAGTACAGCTTGGTCACCTAAAACAAATCACTGACCCTCAAATACATAAACAAATAATAAATATATATATTGTTATTATCTCTTTGTATGTGAACTGATTTTCCTTGTTATGTTTCTCATTGTACTTACATAGGTGAAAATGAGTTTTGCAACAAACTACATACAGTAAAAATGGCTTAGATTTGTGTCGCATATGCATGTAGTACTGTAATGCTATATGTGGGGGGTCCTACACCGCACCAAATAAATATAAAGAACAGAAAGCCAACATATTTCCATGGACTTGCATGCATTTGAATTTGTACAGTGGCCTTATGAAGTCAAAAACATAACCAAATACTTCTGATAATAGTGCTCTGAATTTATCTTGTCAGTGTTTATTTGATGCTCTGCGAGAGATGAGCATATAAATAGCTGTGTGTGTTTTGTGTTTTGGTGGAAGGAATCAGTTTCAACAAAGCAGTTAATAATTTTCAGTTTGGGTTTAGAGTTTTAAGAAACTGAGCCAAGTTTCTAGAAATGCGTTTAAACATTTGGGAAAAACTGTCAAAAGCCATTAATGAATTCCTTTATAAGAAATAAGCCCGTTATAGAGCCTTATTTTAAAGTGGTACAGCGTTCACAAGAACATAATTCAGGTGTGAAAGGGTTAAAAAACTGATTCAATTAATCAAATTAACTTGATTAACCTCTCAGAGCTGCTACACTGTGTTTGTATGAAATTTAAACAACTGTGCTGTAAAAAAAGGCACTCATTTCTCTTCTCTGAAGAAACTGGAGAGGAGTGAATTGACCTGACACTGTTCTCTTCATCAGTTCCAGCGTCAGGTCCACCCCCATCCCCCCCACCCCCCCATGACTTTTCAGTTCTCTGCGAGGAGCAGAAAAAGAGATGCAAGTGGTGAGTGTGAGCAGCACTGCTGTCCTTTTCTAAGAATCTAGGCCCAAGAGAGAACGCTGCAAGCCAGATAGTCCCTCCCCACTTCCTGTTTTGATGTTTTACTCAACCGCTTCTGATGAATTATGGGAAATATGTGGTCAGGGTCACATGACCACACTTGAAGATTTCACCCCGGCTGCCTGCTACGGTTGGAAGCGTAGTAAACAACTGCATCAGAACTGTAGTAACAATAAACAGCAGCAAACAAGAAGCTGAAGCAGCCCGGGGCCTACCTTCATGCCCTCGTCCGCGTTGACCCGGGAGCCCTGCACCAGGTGGATGAAGAAGGGCTCGTGGATAGACCACAGCGACGTCGTGTTTTGCTGTTAAAAAAAAACAATAAAAACTATTAAAAAAGAGCAGCGGTTACAGATTACAGAGGACCCTTTGTCCAGGAATATAAAGAGAGAGACGGAATCAAGAGAGCAGTTTAGCCCGCGGCTCAATATGTGACCAAAAAAAACCCTCTTCTTATAATATTCACATCATAACAGCTTTGACTGGCTAAAAAAAACCTCCCAGCTCAGCTGAAGCTTAGTCGCTTCCTTCTAACACCCCAGGCGTAGAGAGAGGTGGGGTGGTGGGGTGGTGGAGTGGTGGGTGTAGGAACAGCTTTTTTTCTCAATTATGGAGAAAACAAAACTAAAAAAAAAAATGAAGGAAGAGGAACTAGCAGCGTGTGAAAGCAGGGCTTTCCACCAAAGTCACACCAACACTCTGTAGTCTTACTACAGTCTACTACTGTTCATCTGCTACCAGTCGAGAACACGCCAAGACCTGCCGCTCATAGTGAAGCTTTTGCAGACAGGATAGTGAATTATGTTCACTACAGTGCTATAGACAATAAGTCACATATCTCTCTTTTATCCAGTGACTTTTACTAAAGAAAAAAAAATAGTACATTACTAAACGTTATTAAAATTGATAACTAAGAAAGGGATGACTTAATAAACTGTAAAAAAAAAAATTAAAAATGCTAATTTCAGTCTGTAATACACAGTAAAGATGACTATTATTTTACAAAAAAAAAAAACATAAATCCCTAAACAGTAAAAACATGATAAGCTAAAAAGTGTTCTAAATCACATTACATTAGTAATAATTAGCTGTTACTCTGACTAAGAAGCTCTAGTACTACATTTTTTCCAGTGCAGTGGGAGGGGCCAAGTTACTGCGGTTTATACACTTGTTTATGGGCAGGTTCACAGCCTATTTTAATGAACAACAGCTCTCATTTAGTGTTATGTGCAACAAAACACTTAAAAATAAAGAAAGTACATGATGTCCATTGTAATGGATGCAGGGTCTGAAAGGGTTAAGGCATTACTTAACCATTTAGCAATGTTTATTACTGTTGTAATTACTGTTATTTGTGATCCTTACTGTAAAGTGTTACCTAAAATCGCTGATTAATTGAATCATTTAAAGTAGTTCATAGTAGTTCATTAGTTAATACGTTATATTAGTTTCTTAGTATTGAATAACCTACAGTAATTGCTGCACCACTCATAAATAGGTTATAGTAGTTACTGTGTAATTTTTAGCATCAACTTAACACCATGTATTCTTACTATGAATTACTATTAAAACTATGAATTACTTTTACTTTTACTGTAGCTGGTATAATTAACGCAGTAATTACTATAACACAGTACTCAGGAGCTTCTATGAATTATGACGCAAGTACTATAACTTATTCGGTTAGCTACTATAAAATGCACATAACTACTAATTAAATGTTTCTTATTTTCTACCATTTTTAGTAGCTGCTGTTAATTAACTTACAAAACATAGTTACTGCATAATTTATATTAGCAACGAAATATGCTTATTAGTAACTGAAAGATTTAAATAATGAAAATAAATTATAGCAGTGTTTGCGTAATTCATAGTAGATACTAAAAATACTTTAGTAATTAATAAATATGTTGCACTAGGTACTTAATAATTCTTAGAAGTATTCATTGTGTCATTATTGAACAATGCTTAGTAATTAATAAATAAGTTATAGTAGTTACTGTGTAATTTATAGTAATTACTAAATAATACTTGGTAGTAACTGAATAGATATACTAGTTACAGTGTAATTCTAAGTAACGACTGAATATTTTTTAGCAGTAACTGAATAAGTTATAGTAGTTACTGTGTAATTTATAGCAATTATTGAATAATTCGTAATAGTAACTGAATAAGTTACACTAGTTAAAGTTTAATTTATAGTAACTACTGAATCATACTTAGTAGTAACTGAATAAGTTATAGTAGTTTTATAGTAATTACTGGATCATTCTTAGTAGTAACTAAATACATTATACTAGTTACTGTGTAATTTAAAGTAACTACTGATCATTTTTAGTAGTAACTGAATACGTTATAGTAGTTACTGTGTAATTTTAAGGAGCTACTAAATAATTCACAGTAGATGCTAAACCTTTAAATTTTATTGCAGTTAAATTTTTAATTAAAAAAATGCATAGCAAATAATGAATAATTCATGGTATTTACTGAAGAAGTCATATCAGTTACTGACAGTTTCACAGTAGTTCCTGAAAATTCACTGCAGTTGAAAAACAAGCCTTAAGATTAATAATAGACTAAGCCTGATGTTTATGCTTAATATGATATTAATTCCAAAAAGTCTGTTTCTAAGAATTGATTTAACCCTGTTCCCCAATCGGACTTCTTGGAAGGTCAGTGCGTGTAGCAGCAGTGAGATGAGGAAGAGAATGTGTGATTCTTGTTAATGAACCTCTCTCACCTTCTTCAGAGGCAGCGGCGGGGGTTTAGACAGAGAGCGGCTCTTGGAGACCTGGTTACTCAGGCTGCCCTGCTCCTCCTGGTACTTCAAGATAGCGGAGTGGTGCACCATCGTCAAGTGTGGAGTCTGTCCTCCGCACAAACAGGAGAAAATGTACTGCGAGAACACAGAAATCAGAAAAAAAGGAGGAAATGTTAAAGGGATTGCCGAAAACAGTCTAACGGTCAAATGATTTCAACTATATGCAACATAAATGAAAATGTTTAGCTGTTGTATGAGGTTCACAAACATACTAAATGTGACAGAAAAAACTATGAGCACTATTAATTTTTGTATATATATATTTTTTTGCAGAAAACATCCTTCTTGACAAGAAAAGCTGGAAAGATCTAACATTAACCCTTGTGTGGTGTTCATATTTTTGTTACTCGTTTACTTTGTTACCTGTATTTAATTCAGCAAAATTAAGCAATTTTACATTAAAATGCTTTACACATGTTCGCTTCACCTAAATTGCAAGCAATATAAACAGCTTACATGGTTAATATTTGCCCTTTACCTTTCTTATGTTACATTTCTTTCAAAAAGTGCTACTCTTTTTTTATTAGTTTTTTAATAAAATGTAAAAGAAAATGAATTCAACTCAAGATATGAGTAGAAAATTTGTTTAGTTTCAAATTTACAAATGAAGCAATGTTTATTAGCCCTTGGCCAAACATACTGTATGTAATATAAATGTGTGTGTTGGGGGGGGTGTACAGTGTGTGTTTATCGAAAATGTGTGTTTATATATGTTTTTTACAAAAAAAATGAGCCAATGCCAATGAGTTTGAGTTAGAAAAAATATTTTTTTGTATCATTTGATGAAAAATGAAAAAAAAAGGGTTAATAAAAACTCACTCAACTCAGTTGTATACAGACTCTCTATAATTGATTTAAATCTGTCTATACTTTAACTGACATTAACTGACATAATTTATCGCAATAAGAAAAACAGATCATCATACTGTGCACTAATATATGACCTTAAAGGAGAAATCCTGTGTGAAATGCGTTTGGGTTTTAGTGAAACGTGATAACGTTTCCTCCATTCATCCCCAGTATTCTGATATACAGCACTTTTAGCCGATGCACCAAACAACCTTACAATGCTAGTGATAGGGGCATAGCCTTCCCCATGCAAATAATTCTACATCTACATCTACATCTACATCTTTACATCAATAACAAGCTCAAAATATCTCAAACACTTCATTGGTAGAATTCTGAGGACCCTGACATTTAAAACACGACACTGATAACTTTTAAAAGTGCACAGATAGTTTATTTATACACACAGTACCTTCAGGTAGTTCTCATCTTAAAATTAAGTCATGATAAGTCGATGGACGAGCCTGAGCGAGTAGGTAGGATAGGGTAGAACCGATTAGAACATTAATTAAAACGGCATAAACTTATAAAATTGTAAGCATGCTTTAAATGTCAGGGTCCTCAGAATTCTACAAGTAAAGTGTGGAGCTACTGAGTTTGAGTTTGTTAATGGTGTAAAAATAGTGAATTCTTTGCATGAGCAACTCTATGCCCCCATCACTAGCATTGAAAAGCAGTTGGGAGCATCAGCTAAAAGCTCTACATTTCGAAATGCTGGAGGTGAACAGAGATGGATTACTAGACAAAAGTTTGTACACGCTATCATGTTTTACTACAACCAAAGTCACACCGTATTTCTCCTTTAAATGAATACCACAATTAATTAAACATTTTACTCACAATCCTGCCTGAATAAGTTTTAGTAATTGCTATGTAATTAATAGAAGCTCCTAACTCATTATTAGTTGCCACTGAACAAGTTATAGCAGTAACTGTGGAATTCATGGTTTCTACTTTGAAAATAGCAATATCTGAATATGTTACAGTGAAACTTATAGGAACTACTGAAGAATTCTGACTTCATGACTAATGATTAATAAAGAATTATTCTAAGGTCCAAACTGCTGGAGTTGCTTAGTTGGCTCACTGTTTGGGTTCTCCTTTATGTTGCTACCATGTTGCAGAACGGGCAGGGAGGAGTCATGTGAATATAAACATATACAGCTAAAAAGAAACCATTTAAAAATGATGAGTTTCTGTGATTTCACCAAATTGAAAACTTCTAGAATATAATCAAGAGGAAGTTGGATAATCACAAGCCATCAAACCAAGCTGAACTGCTTGAATTTCTGCACCAGGAGTGACATAAAGTTATTCAAAAGCAGTGTGTAAGACTGGTGGAGGAGAATGTGCCAAGATGCATCATGAAAACTGTAATTAAAAACCAGGATTATTCCAACAAATATTTATTTCTGAACTCTTAAAACTTTATGAATATGAACTTGTTTTCTTTGCATTATTTGAAGTCTGAAAGCTCTGCATCTTTATTTTTATTTTAGTAATTTCTCATTTTCTGTACATAAATGCTCTAAATGACAATATATTTAATTGGAATTTGGGGGACATGATGTCTGTAGTTTATAGAATAAAACAACAATGTTCATTTTACCCAAACATAAACCTATAAATAGCAAAATCAGAGAAACTAATTCAGAAACTAAAGTGGTCTCTTAATTTTTTCCAGAGCTCTGGAAAAATATATAGGTATACGTACAATACCAGTCAAACTTTTTGACACATTTAAACACAATTATTCAATAAACAAAAAGTTTTAAACCAGAATATGTTTTAGAATTTAGATTCTTCAAAGTAGCACCTCTTGCTTAGATGACAGCTTTACACATCTTGCCATTTTCTCAGTCAGCTTTATGAGGTAGAGTCACCTGGAATTCAGGCTTTCAGTTAACAGCTGTGCTGAACTGGTCAAGAGTAAATCACTTAAATTTCTTGCCTCTTTATGTGTTTGAGAGCATCAGTCAAGAACTTTGAAAGTATCCTCAAGTGCAGTCACAGAGAGCCTCAAAACATTATGATGAAACTGGCTCTCATCAGGACCGCCCCAGGAAAGGAAGAGCAAGAGTTTTCTCTGTTGCACTGGGCATGTTCGTCAGAGTTACCAGCCTCAGAAACCACAAGCTAACAAACAGCACCCCAGATAAGAGCCCAGCTAAATGCTTCACAGAGTACTTAGTTTTTTTTAACACTTTTATGAACACCCCACATGTTCAGTGCTCTTTCTAACAGGTACACAAGACTATGTGATGAGATCAGAGGTGCTGTGAACGAGGGGTTTACCTCACTCCCACCCGAAACACACTGACCGCCCGAGCGCAGGCCCAACACCAGACTCATCAGACTCATCAAACCCCGCAGCCTGTTCATTTAGTTAGTGTAATGCAGCTGAAATCACATTACGCTGTGTGTAGTTTTAAAAGCCTAGTAAAGGAGCATGACTCATCTCTGCAGGTACAGACAGTTTCTATATCAACAACAGTCTCAGCACTGTCATACCCTCTGATACAGCACACACAGCATTCAGATCAAGACAAACAACACCTCCAGAAAGGTCATCAATACACACACAGCAGAGGTTTACTAGGAGTGTTAATGATGGGGTAGAAAAGAGAGAGACAGGGGGATTATTCTAGAAGAGATACTCAGGGAAGGTCTCTCTTTCTCTCTCTCTCTCTCTCTCTCTCTCTCTTTAGACTTACTGTTAGAGCTGAGTGATATGATATAGCATACACAGAGTTCACAGAGGGAAGTCACTACACACTGATAATGAGTGTCAGAAACTGGGGGACATACCCAGGATGCAAATATGAATATTGTACCAAAAGCTATTAGAACAAAAGCAGTCAATGGTAACAGATCTGTGTTTAAATATATAGTAGTACATCAAAAAAAAATTGAATATCATTTAAAGTTATTTATTTAATTTTAGTAATTCAGCTCAAATTTTAAAATTCATATATTATATAGATGTATTACACAGAGAGTGATCTATAAATGTTGGTTATTTTTTTTATTGGTGATGATTATGGCTTACAGCCAATGAAAACCCAAAAATCAGTGTCTCTGAAAATGAGAATATTACATAAGACTAATTGGTACTTTTGGCAGTGTGGGCAGTGTGTCAAGTCCTGCTGGAAAATGAAATCCGCATCTCCATAAAAGTTGTCAGCAGAGAGAACCATCACTGATTGTGGAAACTTCAGACTAGACCTCAAGCAGTTTGGACTGTATGTCTCTCCACTCTTCCTCCAGACTCTGCTCCCTTGATTTACAAATTAAATGAAATGTGAAATTTACTGATGATCAGTAATGATTTGGAGAGAAACATGTCATCTGCTGGTGTTGATCCACTGTGTTTTATTATCAAGTCTAAAGTCAGTGCAGTTTTGTTTTCCTGTAAAATCCCACAGCACTTCATGCTTCCCTCTGCTGACAACTTTTATGGAGATGCGGATTTCATTTTCCAGCAGGACTTGGCACACTGCCCACACTGACAAAAGTACCAGTTGGTCTTATATAATACAAATTCAAATTTTCTGAGACACTGATTTCTGGGTTTTCATTGGCTGTAAGCCATAATCATAATCAACAATAAAATAAATAAAAGTTTAAAATAGATCATTCTGTGTGTTTAATACATCTATATAAAATATGAGTTTCACATTTTGAACTGAATTACTGAAAATAAATTAACTTTTTAATGATACTCAAATTTGTTGGGATGCACTAGTATGTGACTACAAACAAATAGTGTGTTTAGAGTTGTGGGTTGTACTTACTGTAAGAAACCTCTAACTGTATGATGACCTCTATCAACACATGGGTACAACCTTCACCTTATTTCACAACTTCTTTCCAAAACACTATCTGGTGTACTCCCCCTCAGACACAGTTTAAAGGGGCACACTAAACCCAGCCCACCGAAAGAAATCAGCTCACTCACTTTAAACTGGCACACTGGGTATTTCCCGTAGATGAACTCCATCCTCCCGTTGACCTGCAGCGTGTAGTCCTCGGGTTTCTCCTGCTTCGACTGTCGGAAAACCGTGGCTTTTTTCCTGAGTGCGCTGCGCATCAGAACCACAGGCTGGTCCTGCGGGTCTACCTGCAGCATGAAGCTCTCCTGTGGACCAATGAGGAGCTTTGTGAGTGAAAACGTCTTTAACTGCAGAGCTAAGTATACATATTTACAGCTAAGATGCAGTGGTACAGCATAGTGGATATAGTAACACTGCTTCCCTATATAGTAACACTACCAAATGCTTTTAAATTAAAATTATTTACATGCAAATACAGGGGTTAGACAATGAAACTGAAACACCTGGTTTTAGACCACAATAATATATTGTGGTGACGGACAGTTCTGGTGGAAACAGGAGAGTTGAGGTGCACATTGAATTCTGCTGTGATTTGATCAGCCGTGGTTTTAAGTTTTTTGGATACAATCCGGGTTAGCACCCAAACATCCCTTTCAGACAGCTTCCTCTTACAGCGTCCACAGTTAATCCTGTTGGATGTGGTTGGTCCTTCTTGGTGGTATGCTGACATTACCCTGGATACCGTGGCTCTTGATGCATCACAAAGACTTGCTGTCTTGGTCACAGATGCTCCAGCAAGACGTGCACCAACAATTTGTCCTCTTTTGAACTCTGGTATGTCACCCATAATGTTGTGTGAATTGCAGTATTTAGAGCAGAACTGTGCTCTTACCCTGCTAATTGAACCTTCACACTCTGCTCTTACTGGTACAATGTGCAGTTAATGAAGATTGGCCACCAGGCTGCTCCAATTTAGCCATGAAACCTCCCACACTAAAATGATAGGTGTTTCAGTTTCATTGTCCAACCCCTCTAACTGCTAGGTAGCTTTTAATACCATTATATTACGTGTTATTTTAACTGCGTGCATTTAAACAGTAGAATTAAAACTGTATAAAACTGTGAAATTTAGCTATTTGCCTCAATTGTGCCTGGTAGTTATTTAGATCCACATTCTAGTCAGCTCAGCTGATATTTAGAGAGGCCCTGAGCCATAGATCAAACAGAGAATAAGCTTCCCAGCTTTAGACCTTTCCTTAACAGGCCAGGATTTTTGTCATTTTTTTTCTGCCTGACATTACACCACTAGATCTTGAGGATATCTATTCAAGCATTATATAAAAAAGGTTTCATGTTTGATAAGGAGCATTACTGAAAATCATATTTGTAATTGTAATAGAACATATAAACAAATATTTAAGTAAATCTGCTAATGTCAAAATACAGTATTAATGAATAAAATCATAAAATTGGCTCTTTCCTGAACTTTTTTTTATAAATCAATATTTTCCTGAATAAAAATCAAACAGTTCATGTCCTCCAAACTTTTAGTTTTGTTATATTTGTCTTGTTTTTACGTCTATTTTCAATTATGCATTAATTTGGGTTGATTTATGTAACTGATCTGGAATTATTAAGGGGAGTAGAGAGAAAACAGGCAGCTTCTCCAAGTGTCCTGTAGAAGATTTCAAAGCTCTCATATTTTCAGAATGTAAAATATTTAATATAATATATTCAGAATATAATTTATTTTACTGAAGAAAAAAGAGTTTTGTAGCATTTTAAAGGGGTTAAAAGGTTCAGACCTGACTCTTTATGGAAATACAAATGTTTTTTTTATCGCCATTTAAAAGCATCGATATTTATATTCAGAAATTGAAAAACAAAAAAAATATTAGACATGCTTTTATTAAGCTTATGGACATGTTCAAACAACTTAAGCACTTTTTTCTTCTCTAAACTCTTTTTAATCGGCTGCTTACAGGCCTACTGTTCACACCTACATTAAATCAGCACTAAGGTCAGACATAAAGAAACTTCTAGCTATTGAGAACGCAGTCACAGGAGATGTTTTTTTTCCACAGGCTGTTTTCTCTTTCACTAACAGAGAGTTAGGATTTTGATCTGCTGCTAGTGATATTAGCTGGCATGTCAAACAGCAAGAACGAGTGCTGGACTTTTTCCTCTGAGAGCTGCTCTCACACCCTGCTGCAGGCCTCTCTCTCTCAGTCTTATTGTATAGTAGGAAAGCAGAGTTCGAGGTGCGCGGCCGTGTAGGTGGGGGATTCACAGGCGGCGTGTTGTTGTATAAATATATACTACCTTACACAATCCCTCAGTCAGGAAATCTGGGTCACAGAGCCCCACATGCAACTGCCGATGCTTCAGCGTGGCATTACCACTGACTCAAATGTCTTTTAAGTGTCAAACTGTGATGTCAAATCCACCCGAAGTGTGTCAGGCTATAATTAGTGCTTTGCATGTTTCGTACCTGAATATTCACAGCGGCAGAAGCGAGATAAACACGCGGCGCAGACAAAAGCCGACAAGCTACAAAGTCAAGGCTATGAATCCCTAAATAATTAAACCGCAGCAGGGAGGTCGTGCGAAACAAAACAGACGGGCATGTGGCGTCAATGACTCACCTCGCTGGCCTCAAACTTGACGTTGACGATGATTTTTTTAACACTGCGAGATTTCCCACTCTGTGCCACTATGGAGAAGGGCTCCAAGTCACAGGGAAAGTTGTACTCCATCCACTGGTGCCATGGCAACCGCTGCCGTTCTTGAGCCTTTTCTTCGCAGAAAGAGCGCATTTTTGTTCGGAATTCGTTCACCTCGTGATTCTTCTGGGAATCAAACTCATGCAGACCTAGAAGAACGAGACACAGACAGAACTTAATAAACTTCAACCACCTACAATCTTCAACAATCAGAATCTTTTTAAACATATATAAAAAAAGCAACAGTCCTGAAGATTATTCCTTTTAAAGGAAGTTCTAAAAGCATTATCAGTGTCCTGGCACAAACATCTCTGCAACATCTAACATGTTCAGAGTGATCTGTAGCTTTTCATAAATTAACAAAATGAACAAAATAATAAACTCAAAACACAGAACTTCACACAGCAATTTTCTTACATTAACTTCCATTAAAAGTACTTCACCACTACTATTCTCACCAGAGAGGTCTCTAAATCCCCCAAATCCCCAATTAGATGTACTATCGCCTTAATAGTATAGACATTTGAGCTTCATTTAACTAAAGAAATTACATTTAAGCATAATTTGTAAAATGTAATGAACAAATTTTTTCCAGAACTCCTTTTTTGATAGTTTTGGTCATTGTTATGTTGCATGGCCCACCTCTGCTTTAGTTTCAGTATTAGAAATGTTATACTTATTTTAAATGTTTTATTTGTTTAGTTCTATGAGCTTAATCTGTCAATACTGCTTAAATAAAGCTCAGATGATCGTGTTTGAATATGTTTAAAAAAAATGAAAGTTTTACAGATACAGTTGTCTGCATTTCTCACTGTCTTTTTAGGATCTAACTACAAACAAATTATTGTAACTGTAATGGATTCCAGTTTTTATCATGCTGTATCCTGAGGTAAAACTCCTACATGTAATATGTTACTACCCAACCCTGTGTTTGAGTTGCTTGACTAGAACAAAAAGTATGTACAGTCATTTTGGGTCGTTGTCATGTTGCATGGTCCATGTCCGCTTAAGATCAGTTTTAGAACTTTACATTTGTGTTGTAATGTTGATATTTGTTTAGTCATAAATGCTCCATCTCTCAATACTGTTTGAATTAAGTTCTACTGAAGTCTATGTGATGCTAGCCCACACCTATAACTTTCAAAGCTTTCTGATAGCTCCCCACACTTGGAACAGACTCAGAAACACTTGGCCACAACAATATGCTGAGCAAGTTGCTAGAGCGAGGCCACGGTGAGCTGGCAGAGAGCAGGAAGCCTGCTGCTGTAAGAATGAGCGGACCTTTCCCTATCAGCAGGCTGATCTGAGTGTTGATGAGCTTCTCCACTCGGTCTCCCTCGCGGGCCACCAGCCGGAGGACGGGCATGAACGGTCGCACGTCACACAAGCGCCTCTGCTCGTCCTCCAGGTCCTCCCGCTCGGCCGTCCGGTTGATGCAGGTGAATACGTAGGCGTCAGGGTCACTGAGGACGCTGTAGAGAGGCTCGCTCCTGGCGTTCTTCCAGACCATCTGAGAGAGACACAGTTAACTGCTTAGCGGAAAGATTGGCACATGTGTAATAGAGAGCACAGTTATGACTATGACCTGTCATAACTATGACCATATACTGGCCCATTAATACTGTGACTGTCATTAATACACGTTAATGATAATATAACAGCTAATAATGCAAATACACATACAGCTCTAAAAAAAATATTAAGAGACCACTTCAGTTTCTGAATCAGTTTCTCTGATTTTGCTATTAATTTATAGGTATATGTTTAAGAAAAACGAACATTGTTGTTTTAAATTTTATAAACTACGGACAAATTACTTCACCAAATAGTTCAGAAATCAATATTTGGTGGAATAACCCTGGTTTTGAATCACAGTTTTCATCCATTTCATCCTTGGCATGTTCTCCTCCACCAGTCTTACACACTGCTTTTGAATAACTTTATGCCTTTACTCCTGGAGCAAAAATTCAAGCAGTTCAGTTTGGTTTGATGGCTTGTGATCATTCATCTTCCTCTTGATTATATTCCAGAAATTTTCAATTTGGTAAAATCAAAGAAACTCGAAACTTGAAATATATTGGGTTTATACTGTCTGCAATCAAATACATGTAAAAGTAAATGTAAAAAAACTTGTTTTTTATTGTTTTATATTTCCCACACTCTCCCAACTTTTTTATTGTGTCTGTAGTTTTGTAATAATTACAGAAAAGCTATAATAAAAAATCATAAGCATTCAGATTAATACCTAAATAATAAGCCTATAGATATGGATAATTAAACTGTGGCTAAAGCTATGTCACCAGATTCAGTAGGTTAGAAATGAGCAGGAGAGAGGACCAAAACAGCAGAAATACATTATTTAATGTTTCTATCATATACTTTTATATGTTAATGTGATCTATAACGTTTTTACTGATTAAAATAGTCAGATATAAAGTATAAAGTATATAGATATGATGTGATACAGTGGTAACGACTCTTTTTGACAGTAGTACTGCAGTAGTTTGCATACACCGCAGATAAGCTGTTTTTTGTTGTGGGGGGAGATAAGTGTTTTCATAAGAAAAACATCTGGTTTAAATTGTTACGCAACTCGTATTGTGTGCCTCACCATTTCCTCATAGACGCTAGAATGTTATATATACATATATATATGTGTGCCTGTGGGCTACTGACAGGCCTGATGAAGTTTCATTTATGTTACACTGAAACTACGGCTACACGATAAATCGATTCAGCTTCGTTATCCCAATGTTCGCATGAACAACAGTCACACTGCAGGATGTGTAGAACGTGTGTGCAGTATTATAACTTTATAAACTTCAACCTGCAAAATTCTTTAACAATCAAAAACATTTTGAACGTATTTAAAGCAACAGTTTCTAAGATTATTTCTTTTAAACCTTTATAAAAGCATTATCAGTGTCCTGGAACGAATATCCCTGCATTCAGAGTGGTCTGGTAGGTTTGTTGGATGTAACATGTCTGTGCAATTTTATAAATTAACATAATGAACAAATGAATAAACTCAAAACAGAGAACTTCACACAGTAACTGTCTTACGATAACTTGCATTAAAAGTACTGTACCGATATGTACAAATATACATACTTTTGATATTAGGAACTTATGAAGTAAACAAATTAAACTAAATAAATTACATTTAAACATAATTCATAAAATATATTAAACAAAGATTTTCTAGAACTCCTTTTAAATTGTTTTGGGTCGTTTTTACGTCTCACGGTCAGTTCTTCACTTGTATTTGTTTATATATTTTTAATATAAATATATATATTATTATATATGTTTAGCACTTATATACAGCAATTTACACTGGTATAATTATCCACAACATACTGTATCTAATGGGGTGTCCTATATGTGCCCAATATCATTTATTTTACTCTAATATTGGATATACAGAGTGCACTATATATCTAAATATATTTAATAATATTTAATAACATGTTTGATAAAGCACTTCTGATAAAGTGATTGGATGAAAGTGGAATTTATTTGCTTTTTATTTTTAGGCTTGATTTTAATAACAATTTGCATTTTCTATTTCTGCTTTTCTGTTAGCAGCGTAGCAGCATAGCTGCTATACTCATAACTCGCTCTGTTCACTTTTTCACTGTTTACAACAAAAACAACCTGCTGAAATCATCCATGAAACTGGACTACATATCATCGCTGTCCAATGAAAAACAAGTATCTCCGTTTTAGTTGATATTTAGTCTACTACATAATTTGAACAGATAAACTGTATCTTACACTGTGCCAAAAAGTTCTTGATGAATAGACCAATAGAAACTCTTCAAAATTACCTGAAATAAACTCTTTTTACATTGACTTCCATTGAAAGTTTACAAGGTTTATTCTCTCTCCAGTAAAGTTACTGTTTTGGAGATACTTGTTTTTTATTAGACAGTGACGATATTTACTAGAGTTTACTGTTAGTTTAGAATCAGATGCACATTAAATACACTTGTACCTAGTGTATTTATTGTATTTACTGGATGTTGTCTAATTTACTTATCGTCTATGCACCTTGTTTTTGCTCTATTGTCCCGTGTTCTATATTTATTACTGCATTTACCTGTGTTTTACTGTACAGTACAACCCTGTATATCATTATAATGACAATAAAGCTGAAATGAATTGATTTTAAAGCTTTGTATTTGTATTATTACTTTAAATATTGTAGAAAAACTCCTGCAATGTCAGTTTTTTTTGTTTAATATTTATAAATAATCAATTTGCAGGATATTTAGGATAGTATATATGCATTAACTCTTTGTTTCTCTTTGTGGATTGTCTTTAAGCCTATTTTCTGGTGTGGAACCTGTATGTGGTATGTTTTCCCTGCTCATGAGAAACCAAATGAAACATTATGCTGCATATTGAGCTGCACAGTCTATACACATGTACTGATATCAGTGCAGGTGTTTTTTTTCTTGTACCTTTTTAATTGCACCGATGGTATCACTGCGCGCCACGGGAAAGCTGAGGTAGATCCCCGTGGGGAGGAGGAACTCCATGGTGACCTGCTCCCGACCCTCCTTCTCCCACACATCCTGCATGCCGTAGCAGACCCCCGGCGGCATGGCGCAGGTCACTCATCCACTGGCAGCCTCACTGCTGAACACAGGCATCTAACTCAGCTCAGTGCTGGAATCATATACAACAGCTCAGCTACAGCAGCCCATGATAAAAGAGTCCTTTAATACTCAACACTGAATACAGATGCTGAATTAACCACACAGGAAATGCATGCATGCACCCCATCGAGCTTTTTAAAAAAAAAGTGAATGTCAGCTATTACAATATACAATATACAATATGCAATATACAATATCCTTAATAACAAAAAATCATGATACTTTTATGTCATTACAAACAGTACATTTAGTCTTGTTTAACTGAACTGAACTTGTTTAACTTGTTTAACATAGTGGTTTTTGAGAATCTGCCGCTACTAATGCCAAAATGTCCCAAATATTTTAATAACTACCGACTGAGTACTGAGAATCAAAAAATGGTCCTAAAATGATATTGACATTTTACAGCAGTTTTGCAATAATAATACTCTCTGCGATATAAAAAAAAGACTGAAACAATGTGTTAATTTTAACAATATACTACTGAAACAAAAATAAATTCTAAAGTTTTATATGCTATAAAAATTTAAATATTCAGTAAGAAAAAAAACGTTTGCATATTTCATAAACAACAGTAACTTACTTGTAAGAAACAATAACAATGTAACAAAACAAATAATGTACCGCAATACTAAATAAGGCAAAATATATGCAAATTAGATTAGATTATTTTCACAATTGAATTTTTCATAGCTTAAAAATCTTAAAACAATAGTATCTTGTATGATCCAATGACATACAATGTGGCTCATTCCCACTAAAAACATTGATATAATGCTTTTACCATATTGACAACCGCTATATGAAACCCTAGCTATATGGACCAGCACAAAATAGTAATATTATCACTATATATACAGTACCAGTCAAATATTTGAACACACCTTCTCATTTAATGTTTATATTTATTTTTCCCTTCATTATAAATTAATACTTCAGTATTAAATTAATCCAGACTATATTACTACGTAGTAACTTAAAAGTGTTAAACAACGCAAAATAAATAAGCATTAAGGTTCTCTTATCTAGGGGCTGTTAACTTTTAGCGTTTTCTAAGGCTGGTAACTCTGCTGAACTGATCCTGTGCAACAGAGGAAACTCCTGATCTTCCTTTACTGGGGTAATCCTAATGAGAGCCAGTTTCATCATAATGTTTTTGATGGTCTTTGCGACCTCAACTATGGATATGGACTCTTCTACGTAATCATTTCTTAAAGTATTGTTTTTTCTTTAATTAGTTGAGAAATTCTTTCCATAATATGGATTAAAGCATTACTCAAATAGAGCTATTCACTGTACACCTGTAACTCTACCTCTTCACTATCTTACAACTGATGCTCTCAAACACATTAAGAGATTCAGGTAATTAACTCTTGATGAGTTCAGCACAGCTGTTAACTGAAAGCCTGAATTTCAGGTGACTCTACCTCATAAAACTGACAACAAAAAAAACAGCCAAGATGTGCAAAGCTGTCATCTAGGCAAGAGGTGCCTACTTTAAATAATCTAAAATATAAAACATATTCTTAAAATGTTTGTTTAACAGCTTTTTTTGTTAACTGAATAATTTTGTATGTTTTTTTTTCATAGCTTGGATGACTTTAGTATTGATCTACAATGCATAAATGTACATTTAAGATGAGTATACTAGTACTGTATATATAGTTTTATGTCTTTATGTGCAAAAATATAACTACATTGCTATGTGTGTGATGTGAGACACCGCTACTATAAACATTGTGATCTTAACATATCGTCCACCCTTATGGACCCCTAGATATATGGACCCCTAAATGTCCAACAGACATTTAAATGTTAGATTTAGGTCTATGCTTGATTTGATTTATCAATACAGTTTATACATTTAACAACAGACAACACACACACACATATATATAAACACATACACAAACACACACTTACACACACATGTATATACATACAGATCTGGAAAAAAATAAGAGACCATTTGATTTTGCCTAATTGAAAACCTCTGGAATATAATCAAGAGGAAGATGGATGATCACAAGTCATCAAACCAAGCTGAACTGCTTGAATTTTTGCACCAGGAGTAAATAAAAGGCATAAAGTTATTCAAAAGCAGTGTGTAAGACTGGTGGAGGAGAACATGCCAAGATGCATGTAAACTGTGATTAAAAACCAGGGTTATTCCACCAAATATTGATTTCTGAACTCTTAAAACTTTATGAATATGAACTTGTTTTCTTTGCATTATTTGAGGTCTTTTTTTGTTATTTCAACAGTTTCTCATTTTCTGCAAATAAATGCTCTAAATGAAAATGTATTTGTTTGGAATTTGGGAGAAATGTTTTCTGTAGTTTATAGAATAAAACAACAATGTTAATAAACATAAACCTATAAATAGCAAAATCAGGAAACTGATTCAGAAACTGAAATGGTCTCTTGATTTTTCTCTAGCGCTGTATACACACACTGCCATTGCGTTGCCTGCATGACAGGACATAGTGACTGTGTGCGGCAGACACTGTGTGTGTGTGTGTGTGTGTGTGTGTGTATAGGGTTACAACCAAAGCAAGCCGGGCCAGAGACAGCCACCATCACCCGTGTGGCCTGTTTTCTGTACACACACACCATAACACAACACACACACCATAACACAACACACACACCATAACACAACACACACACCATAACACAACCCACACACACACATCATAACACAACACACACACCAGTAGAGCACTCACAGTGTTATTCTATAATTAAAACAGAGCACTATCTGAATCAGTAGATTAGCTATCATCCTCTTTAACTCATCCTGGATCATCTAACCCAGCATTTCTTCATGCGTCAGGGAGCACGAGACCCTGAGAGCAGGAGAGAGCCCGGGCTGAGGGTCTGCAGCGGCTCCACGCAGCAGAAACACACACACAGAGATGATAGATGTTAGATGTTAGATGAGGAGCGTGGACTTGCCTGCGCGCCTCGCCGGTCGCTCATTATTGGTCCATGTTGAGGAGAAGCAGCGATGCTCCTCAGCTTCAGCCCTGTGTTCAGCTCTGCTCTCTCTCTCTCTCTCTCTCTCTCTCTCAGCGGCACTGCAGCGGATCCACACCGCCCTCAGGACTACAGATCTCCGGATCTGCGCTGGATGAGAGCGCGCTGTGCTGAGGGTTATCCGCGCGGCTTCTGTAGTCTGTAGGGAAGTGACAGCAGAGGCAGCAGCGGCAGCGGCAGCAGCTCTATCTCTACATGCGCTCCTCTCAGCCAGGGAGCGTCTCAAAACTCCCAAACCGCACATCTCTGTACAACCTGACAGAGCAGCCAATAGAAACGCAGCACAACTACAACTGAATAGTATCTACATATATATATATAAAAATAAAACACAAGTAATTCAGTATATTTTATCCATGTATCTCTGACTAATTCATATACCATATTATGTATCTCATCACCACTCCATAAATTAACGAGCCTAAATGTATATTTTACTTTTTTTTTTTAAAGAAAAAAAATTATCTATTATTTTTTTATTCACTACAGATTCTAAATGAAAAAAAACTGAAAAACGAAAAAAATGATATTTGGTATAATATTACCGATTTTTTCACTATTAAATAAATAAAAAATAAAACAAGGTATTTCTGATTTATTTAAAGGAAAAAAATCATTAACAGTTATTGTTTATTTACTACAGATTCAAAATTAATTATGAAGTTAAATAAAAAAAATTATGATTCCAAAAACGTGTGTAATCAAAACCAAACTTGTTAACAGAGAATTTTAAAATTAAAATTATAATATATATTATAATATATATATATATACTATAATAATTTAGTATATTTTATGCATATATATCTGACTAATTCATATACCATATTATGCATTTTTATCACCACTGCATAAATTAATGAGCCTAAATGTATTTTTGACTCGCTTTTAAAATAAAAATGCATTATCTATTATTGTTTATTTACTACAGATTTAAACTGAAAAAAGTCACAAATTTCAAACAAATTTCTATATTTGGTTGAATTTGGTAATTGGCATAATATTGTTGTTTTATAACTTAAAATCATTTTTTGCAAAAAAACAAAATTAAATGCTCTTTAATTGTGTCAACAAAATCAAAACAAAATTATCTGATGTGCAGTCTTTGTTTTGTGTCATATGACAAAAAATAGGAATATTTAATATTGTTCATTCAATAACAATGCATCAACAATTGTTATATTTTTTTTTACTTGAAAACAAAACTGAATACTGAACAAGTGCACATTAAAGGAAAAAGCAAACAAAAAACTACAGTGTAAACAAAAAAAACAAAGTGCAATATGACTTAAAACTTCATAGTTCTCTATGAATAATTCAGTGCTGTCATTTATTCTGATTAATTTCTGACTGACAAAAAGTTTGGTTGATGAGTATTTAGTGCATTCCTAATAAGGCCCTTTTACAGGTCAGAAAACTCTAGTGCAGAACAGTTTAGAGCACTTTTTTGCTTTTATTTAACCATATCTAGAATCAAAAGCATCCACTAGAAAACATCTTCTTTACTAAATATAAAGTTTAAAACATTACATAACACCCCTTATTCAGCAAACAGTGCCTTCTGTTTGGTATTCTTTTGTAACCCTAACCAAAAGCAGTGGCTGTATGTTTGTTGCTTATTCATTTCTATCTCGAGTTCATTCGAGTTCATTCAAAAGCCTGCTCAGTCATTGAGATTCTCACTGTTTACGTTTTTCAGCAAGGTGTATGAAAACTGTGATGATCCCTTACTCAGCTGTCACTAAACGGTGAACGCCAACGTCTGGTTTGACGTTGAAGTTACAAAACTGCATACTGAACAAGTGCACATTAAAGCCTCTCACTTTTTCCTCACACACTGCATTTTTTAAATCTCGTCTAATTTTTTTTTTACTTAGTCATTTGTAGTTTTATAGTTTTTAAAAACTAAACAAAATAAATTAATAATAAATAAAAGCATACTGAATAGATTAATTTTTTTTTGTTTTATTGCTGTTATAATGTGATCATGATTGCAAATGATGTTGCCTTAATAATTGCTCAACCCACTCAATACTTATATATTTAAAATCTATATAATTAGAGTGATATATTATGATTTAATCTTAGAAGAGCTCAGCTTTAAGTGCTGCCACTATGATCAGGAGATCGCCGGTTCGAATCCTGTTCATGTAGCTTGTCATCAGCTGCCGAAGTCCTGAGAGAGCACAATTGGCCTTGCTATCGCTGGGTGGGTATATGGTGCTCTTTGCCCACATCACTCTAAAGGGTGATGTCGATCAGCACAAGGCATCTGTGAGCTGATGTATCGGAACCGAGTCACTGCGCTTTCCTCCTAACACACTGTGATGCTACTCAGCAATGCTCTATCATCAGCAATTTGAAAAGAGGTGGTGTCTGAGGGTGGTCTTCACCCTCCTGCTATTGGGGTATCACTAGTGATAGGGGGAGTCCTAATGAGTGGGTTGGGAAATTGGCTGTGTAAATTGGGGAGAAAATGGGAAAAAGCTTATCTTTATGCATTATCCAATCATATCACTGCACTGACCTGCAGTGTGCATTTGAGTCTCTGTTCCCAGGAGAAGGTCACTGCCACAGTTCAAGCCCACATGGAGAACTTGTGGAGCGGTTAGTCATTAACTCATCAGTTTCATGTATCTCACACATTTCCTCTGTTTATGTGACATATTGGAGAGAAGTGTGTTCCTGTGGGCGAATAGAGGAAGCTCTATTTCGGGACACCACTGCTTGCAGTTTTACGATTATGAGCACATGAGGAAGTCAGTCTACTTCACTTGTCATTCAGAAAAAAACAGTGGCCATTTTTCACTGCTGTGGTGGGATTCCAGTGAAGGTGGGGTTCCAGTGGGGTTTCTAAGTTTGCATAAAAAGCACTAAAGCCCTATCTGAACACGGTTTCTATAAAATATTTCACACTGATAAAACTCTTGTGTTTGGTTTGTTATTTGGCATAATATTGCCCATTTTTTGCCACCATTACATAAACTAAATATAAAGCCATGTATTTCTGACTTGCTTTTAAAGAAAACTCTATTCCAAAAAAATACAATTTAAAAATATTTATTGAACACTGAGCATTTTAACAACCCAGCAAAAATAATTTAAAATAAATTAGAAATATTAGAAAATGTAATTCAGTATATTGTATGCAAATGTCTTTGACTAATTCAGTATTACTAAAGTAGGATGATCTATCATTGTTTATTCACTACAAATATAAAATGAAATAAAACATGGCTGAAAATGAAACCTAACAAATTTACATATTTGGTTGAAGGCTGAATACTGAGTATATAAAATAAATATAAAATAATTATTTTTTTTACTTTTACAAAGTAACCAACAAAGCACAATATAACTAAAAATCTATTTGTAAAAAAAGCAAAATAAAATGCTTTTTGATTGTGTCATCAAAACATAATTATCAATAGCAAATATTGATAGAAAGTATGAAAAATAAAATTTGTCCAATAGCATCAAAAATCTGTTTTAAATATGTTTGTTTTAATAGTTTTTTACCTGACAGTAAAACTGAAGGAAATTAAACAGTTGTTTGAAGACTGAAAACTGAATAGTGAAATATTAAGGAAAAGTGTACAATAAAGAAAAAAGCAAGTAGAAAAAATACAATGTACACAAACAAACAAAGTGAAATATGGTTAAAAACTTCATTGTTCTCTTTAAATAATTCAGTGCTGTCATTAATTCAGATTTATTTTCGGCTGAAGGAGTTTGGTTGACAATTATTTAGTGCATTCCTAATAAAGTCCTTTTACAAGTCAGAGAACACTTGTGCAGAACTGTTTAGAGCACTTTTTGCACTCGGACTGCATTTGAAAAAAACAGGAGAACCAGTGAGTTTTTTTTGCCTTTTTTCGGTCACATGACATCAAGTTCAGTAGCTCCTCCATTTCCACTCAAAAAAAAGTCTGTATATTTAATGCACAGAACTGGTATGGACTGGCACCCTGTGGCACCCTGCCCATGGGGATTCCTGCTTCCTGCTGCACCCATGGATTTCTGGTAGGCTCTGGATCCACCACGATAAAACTAACACTAGTAAACTAACAGATTAAATTGTAACCGTTTTTAGAGGCTTGATTATCTTTTTTAACTCTTGGCTGCATTCTCACTTCATGTACAGGATGTGCTTGGTATCATTTCTCCTGAAACCCCGCCCTTGTTTTTTATTTAGTTAGCTAAATCAGCATAAGCAGGCTGAGGGACAGTGTGTGTGTTTGTCCGGACTGTGCTCGGGGCCTGGAATAGGCTCTCTGCTTTGTGGTGCTGATCTGGCCGTGTGCCTCAGTGCCCTGCAGTAACTGGTGAGGGGGCGGGAGGATGCGGGTGAGGGGGTCTTGAGCTTTATTTGACTTGGAGTTTCTGTTCTGCACACACGCTTCCTGTTTTCAGCAGCTGCAGAGTGCTGTTTCTCTCTCCACACAGTGGTGCAGGGTCTTCAGCCTGTGCTGGGTCTGTGCTGCTGTTTGTCTGTCTGTCTGTGTGTGTGCACTAGTTAAAACACAGCTGGAGCTGTACAGCACTATACACGCCTGGCCTGCACTTATTTGTCATTTTTTAATAATCTGAAGTTGATTCTGTAAATTGATTATGGGTAAAAAATATGGTGTTATAAACTGTTATAATCACTACTAGAATATATATACAGAACTAAGCTAATTATGATTATTCTGAATATGGGTAAAATGTGGTGTTATAAACTGTTATAAGCACTACTAGAATATATATACAGAACTAAGCTAATTATGATTATTCTGAATATGGGTAAAATGTGGTGTTATAAACTGTTATAAGCACTACTAGAATATATATACAGAACTAAGCTAATTATGATTATTCTGAATATGGGTAAAATATGGTGTTATGAACTGTTATGAGCACTACTAGAAACAGGACATTCTCTAGTGTGTGTTCTTTGTTTTAGATGAGAATAGAGCATCATACATATTAGACCATAAAGAATAATCCATAATATATACAGAACTAAGCTAATGATGATTATTCTGAATATGGGTAAAAATATGGTGTTATAAACTGTTATAAGCACTACCAGGACATTCTCTAGTGAGGCTCTGATCCATTGTAGTGATAAAACTAAATTGATTAAAGTTTTTAAACCAGTAATGGAGAATCTTTGGGATGTCTGGTCAGACTCTACCACCATCAATGCTGCTGCAAGAACTTGGTGAAAAATTAATGCAACACTGGATTGAAATGAATCTTGTGACGTTGCAGAAGCTTATCGAAACAATGCCACAGTGAATGCGTGCCGCAATCAAAGATAAACGCAGTTTTTTTTTGGCGACCTTTTTTTTGGCCAGGCAGTGTATTATATCTGCTAAAGAGAGTTTGATTTTATTGACAATATTACTTTACTGGGAGTTGACAAGTTGTGTGCTTGTATTTGCACATTTGGATTAGCAAGTGCAACTTAAAGTAGTTGAAAGCATTCATTAGAAGAAGTGTCCATCTACAAATATTGAGACATATATGCACAAATGTTAAGCAAATGTCTCTCAAAGTAATTATGATAATAAAATAGTTTTAAATCAAATGGAACATATACTGTCCTGGTCAAAATATAGCAAACCATCTTATTTATCATTAAAGACCAACATAACAGGGTTTATACACTTTTTTACAAAAAAAAATCCATGACTTTTCCATGCTTTTAAGGCGAATTTTCATACAATTTTTAAAAACATTAGTGCAGACATGGACAGTAAAACCAAAAATCGACTCAAACTATGATAAAAATTAGGGGTGGGCGATATGGCTCTAAAATAATATCACAATATTTCAGGGTAGTTTTGCGGTAACAATATAAGTTACTTGGCGATGTAGGAAAACAGAAAAAAAAATATTGCAGAATATTTAGTGCATGCATATAAACTGCAAACTAAAACAATTATACAATAAATACACCTAAAGCTTCACAGAAAATAATAGACTACTTTTAAGCCAGAACAGCCCTATTATCACAATATGGATTTTTAATATCATGATATTTCTGTGTCACAATATATCGTATACGATATAATATTGCCCACCCCTAATAAAAATGGATTATAGTAGGTCTAAAATGAATCAGAGAAAATGTTGACAAACAATTTCTAATAATAAAATGTGTGTCAGATCCTGAGAGCTTCACTGTGTAGGCTTAAAGTACTGATTTAACTCAGTAATGAGATGACGTATTTGTCAATCGACAATTTCTCCATCGATAAACTGAAACACACAATATTTGTAGACCAAATTTCAATGACTTCCTAAACTTTCTGGGTATTTTTCATTTTTAAAATGGCTATTTTTAAATTCCATGACTTTTCCAGGTTTTTCATGACTGTGCAAACCCTGACATAACCATCTGAAAGAAGCTAGTAAATGCATAAGAACACGTTAACACACTTTAACCAATGTATTTATGAAAGAAGCTGTATAATGTATAATTTCTTCATATGTAATAAGGAGAGTTAACTTTATATGCAGGATGCTAAACGTTTTTCCCCACCAAACAAACACAACTTTGTAGTTATAAATTGCTCTGCCCTCAGGCCCCAGTCTACCCGCTTACAGAGAGCGCTGCCTTCAGGCCACTACTGACTTACAGTCTTAGCAGGAAAAGAGATAGGTAACCAAGGAAAGCTCTGATCAGTTTATGCTTTATATTTGTAAATGTTTGTTGAAAGAGAATTCATAAATACAGATTAATTCCAGATAACTTTCAGTGAAGAACGGGTCACTGAGTTCAGCCACGGTTGGAATAAATTACAGCACAAACATCCAAAACAAACAGCTGAGTATAACCATGATCATTACAGTAAACTCCACTTTTTTACACTATTTACAGAAAAAAAATGAGTTAATCTACTCCATTTATAGTGTCTTAGAAAATGTTTATTATACCACTTCATTCCATGACCTCAAGAGGGAGCCATTTACCTACAATCAGAAAAAGGGGTTTATTTTAATTCATAGTAATATTATTTATTATATATAAAATAATATCCTTTTTTAAAAGGCTTTCCATTACACACAAGAAACTAAACACTGAGCCATTGTATATATGCTTATTTGAGTTGTTATGGTTCTATAAAGAAAAGGACCCTTGCAGACCCCCGCCCCCCTTTTTAAGTGTTTATAAACCTGAAATAAATCTATTTCTACACAGTACCAGTCAAATGTTTGGACACATATCTTCTCATTCAATATGTTCTCTTTCTTTTTATGATTTATATAATATTATATTGAATATAATATTGAAGACTATATTAAAGCTATACAGGAACTCTTGTAGAATTTTTCTTTAAACAAAAAAAAGTGTTAAACAAACCAGAATATGTTGTATACCTTAGATTCTTCTTACACAAAAATGCAATAAAATCACAAAACAACTAATTATAATGTAGATAGAGCTTAGCATAAAATGTCTTGCTTTTTTGGTGGGCTGATTAATATAAGTACTAGTGCAGCTTAAAAAATATAGAATATCATAGAAAAGTAACGTCATTTCAGTAAACCAGTTCAAAATGTGAAACTCATATATTAAAGAAATAAACTATGTAATGTAATACATCTATATAATACATGAGTTTCACATTTTGAACTGAATTACTGAAATAAAGTAACTTTTCAATGATATTCTAATTTTTTTTTTAGATGCACTAGTATATTTAGAGTCATCTTTGAGTTTTCCTGGTTTAATATAGAAAGAACTCTTGAGAAACAAGTATAGATAAACCTGAAACTTTAAGTTCAAATTATACAACAAAGAACATAAACTATATAAATTTGGAGAACAGAAATGTAAAAAAAATCACACAATAAAATAAATCTAATGTAAACTGGGCATAGAAGTTAGAAAAGGCCTCAAATTTTATATTTTAGTGTATAAAAATCCACTTTCTGTGTTATGCATTAAGCATTATATTCTACAGAAATTTCTGTTTATCTAGAAATAGTGAGAAAAAGTCTAAAAATGACAATGTCACAAAATCTAAATAAGTATACCCTGATAGAATTTTGTCCATTTCTAATACTATCAAAACTGTGTTGATCTCCAACATCAGAACTGATTTATTTGTGCACATCAGATTTACGTTGATTCAGCATTGATTAAATGTTATGGTTTTATATTGGTGGTTTGTATTAAACTATACTTAAATGTGAATATTTTGTTTGTATTCTATTTTCAGAATCAGAATTGATTTATTGTCATTGCTTAAAAGAAAACAACGAAATATAATTTAGCAGCTCTCGCCTGACAGCAGAAATTAAACAGATAAGAAATCAATATAAATAGCAGTATCAATATAAAGTGCAATATAGAGGGCAATGTGCAAGTACAGCTCACACCATGAACCTACAGAATGAAGATGGGGAAATGCTTTTAACTGCCTGTGGGAAAAAAAAACTGTCATAATTTTGAACTGTGGTCATGCAGTGCATAAAGGGACTTTATAGTATATATATATTGATCATTTTGAATCCTTGTCACAATTGCACAATATCACTAACCAATGCCTATGAGGCAATGTTAAATAAAGGTTGTTTTATAATTATCAAATTTAAAATATGTAATGTAAAAAAAAATGTTTATTTAATGTTATTTGCTATTAAGGAATATAAATCAAGCACGGCAGATTGAAATGGTCTATTTTACGGATTTTAAGGTCTGATTTACAGGTTTACTAATGATTATGCTAATAATTCCATCATTAACCACTTAAACTCTACAGAACCATCAGTAACTTAGGAAAGCTTTCCACTGCTTCACATGTAGTTACAGCATAATAAAGCTTAGGGAATAATAAAGAGCATATTAGCACTTATCAGTCAAATATTATGTCAAACTGTTTTATTGTAAAACATAACCTTTTCCAAAATATCTCAGTGAACAAAACGTAACATTTTCAATTGAAAAAATACAAAAACACAACAGTGCTGTTCACCAATCCAGTCAGTGGCAAACCACCACATTCTCAGTCTTACAAAAGTACAAAAATGTGAGATATACAAAATATCTGAAAATAAATATCAGTAAAAAAATAACTTTCATTTTTAAACTCCTGAAAAACAGAACATGTCTTTATAGTAACAAAACTAACAAACCTTTACAAAATTAAATTTCCAGCAGATTCCAGCAAACAGAACAATCTGAGACAGGCCTTAATGAACGTGTGTAACAGTCTATTAGAACAGTTCACTCTCTGAACTCTGTGCTGCTCCTTAGCTTGTGCGTTTTGTGTAATAAATGCAGGTAAAGAAACGATATTCAGTGATCAAAAGAGTCAGAGATACAGTAAATCCAGTGATTCTCCCTCCTCATCTTCTGTTAGCACTTAAACAAAACCAAAACTTCTGCAGAAAGAGTGATTATTCACCACAGCAGCTGATTTATAGAAACATACAGTAACTGAAACAGTGAGTATTTTTATAACATTACTGATCTACTGTTCTTTTACTTATTACTTATTGAAGGGCTATTCAGCAACACATTATTACAGATAATTCCCTCTTTACCTTAAACACAGTTGCTTCTTTGGTAAATGATTTAGTATTGAGTCTTACGTGTAAAACCAAAAAAAAAAAAAAGGGTACTGATTCTGTGACTGGGTTTGTGTCAGAAAAAAAATGTGCCAATTTAAGTGTAACTCTTTTTTTAGTTTTAATTAATAATCGGTTAATTTACAATGGAACAAAATCCATATGTCTAATTACAAATGTTTAAAAATAAAGGTGCCACAAATGGTTATTTAAGTAATATTATAGAAGAACCGTTAAGAGCTCAGTTTATATAAAAGCTTCTTCGCACATTTATTTTACATAGTTGGTTCTTTAAGGAGCTAAAAGTTTTTTTTGTTTCTATAGTGTTGCTCAAAGAACCCTTTGTAGCACCTTTATTGTTAAAAGCACTGATTGTATTTATTGATTGTGAAAATATTGATCAGCTACAAATGCATTATAGCATCAAAATCAAATTTCTACAAACTAAAAGGTACTTATTTTTGTTAATTTATCTGTATCATTATCATTAACTACTTTATCATGAACTATTATTACTATTTAAA
The DNA here is from genome assembly GCF_023375975.1 of Astyanax mexicanus. Classification (NCBI taxonomy): domain Eukaryota; kingdom Metazoa; phylum Chordata; class Actinopteri; order Characiformes; family Acestrorhamphidae; genus Astyanax; species Astyanax mexicanus. Next base: position 40,465,491 of record NC_064420.1, on the reverse strand, counting down.
AAATAAAATTCACGACTGTAAGACATTGTCACAATGTCACAAGTTTGGTGTCACTGCTTGTTCATTTTTGAGGTTACTGTGGCTGGACAGTAATGCATGTATGATCACATAAAATATTTCAATGTTAAACACATAAGTCTAATAGCTCCAATTGTAGGGCAAAATGTTGTAATGATTATTGCATAACAATACATTAGTTTAATGCCTCCACTGCAAACCCAAAGACTAAGCAAATATCAGAGACCAAAAGTGGTTCAGGACAAGTTTTTAATGGGTGAATTTTAATTTTTGGTGAATCTTCCCTTTAAAGCCACAAAATAATTCCATCTGCCCCACTTAAATGAATGGAGATAAATGAGAATTAACCTGTTTCCACATTATTGACCTCTTACAAGTTGTATAACCCTCCAAAAACATATCTATTATTTTTTCAATATTATTTATTACTTATGATTACTTATTATAGTAGCCAGTTACCCTCCTAAACCCTACCCTAATTGTAGCTGATCTAGCAGGACATGTTTGGTGTCTGAAATTTGATTTTCTTTATGTAAAAGGCTGCTGAGGCTATAAAGTAAGCTGCTAATGAATGCTTTCATATTTTAGTCTGATGCATTTACTGCAAACTAGACAGAATCTTCCCTTTAAAGCCACACAATATTTCCACATTTCCACCTTAAATGAATTTAGATCAATGAGAATGAATATGTTTCCACATTATTGACCTATTGAAGTGTTCTACCCCTCCAAAAACATGTCTAAATCTTTTTAAATATTACGTATTTATATGTATATATTTGTATTATTACTTATTATAGTACCCTGTCACACTCTGTCCTAAATGTAGCTGATCTAGCAGGACAGGTTTGGTGTCTGAAATGTGATTTTTTTTTATGTTTAAGGCTACTGAGGCTATAAAGTAAGGTGCTAATGAATGCTGTCATATTTTAGTCTGATGCCTTCACTGCAAACCCTAAGACCAAGCAAATATCAGAAACCAAAAGTGGTTTGGGACAAAAGAGAAACTTTCATTTTTGTTGAATCTAACCTTAAAAGTCATACAATATTTCCACCTTAAATAAGTGAAAATCAAATACAAATGAATTGTTTCCACATTACTGACCTGATGCAAGTCCACAACCTCTCCAAATCTGATTTATTAAGTCTTACTGTCCCCGCATTCACTGGTAGGACTGCTCCAGGCTGTAGGCCTCGTACTGCAGGTGGGGGGCGCTGTCGGGCAGGGGTGCGCACTGGTGGCGCTGGTAGTGCGCGTAGGGCGCGTGGAGAGTGTGCAGAGAGTGCACGGGGTAAAATGGGTAGAGGGGTGCTCCGGTGGGGTAATAACAGACAGGAGAGTCCGCGCGGCTGCTCCCAAGCTGCTGCTGGTGGTTCTCCTGCTGGTGATGCTGCTGCTGCTGTTGCACTTGGTGGTGGTAGGGCTGCAGGTCGTAGAGCGTAAGCGGGAGCGCGCGCGTCTCTCGAGCCCAGCAGGGGGATGATGCTGCAGCTGCTGCTGCTGGAGATAAAGGAGGATGATGATGCGCGCTTCTCTTCACCCTCCTCCTGCGCCTGTAGTTGCCCTGCTCGAACATGTCCTCGAAGGCTGGATCCAGGGTCCAGTAGTTGCCTTTCCTGTCCCCTCCTGCGCCCTCAGGACCTCCTCCAACACCTCCAACAACACCTCCTCCACCTGCTGCTGCACCTCCATCCCTGGGCACCTTGACGAAGCACTCGTTGAGGCTGAGGTTGTGGCGGATGCTGTTCTGCCAGCCCTTCTTGTTCTTCTCGTAGTAAGGGAATCTGGACATGATGAACTGGTAGATGCCACTGAGGGTCAGCTTCTTCTCTGAGCTCTCACGGATGGCCATGGAGATCAAGGCCACGTAGGAGTAGGGGGGCTTCTCAGACTTGCTGATGGTGCTGCTGCTGCTGGTGCTGCTGCTGCTGGTGGAGACAGTGTCCGGGGAGACCTCCTCTTGGTCTGGCTGGAGGAGCTGGTGGTGCTGGAGCCGCTGCTGGAGCTGCTGTTGGAGCTGTTGCTGGATCTCCTGGAGCTCCACAGGGTCTCCATATGGTCTGCAAGGCTCCTCCATGGTGGTCCTTTGCTGGGTCTTCAGCCAAATGTTTGGAAGGATGTTTGGTGAAAAGTGTGTGAGCCAGGCAGGTAAGTTATGTGTGTGTGTATGTGTGTGTGAGAGAGAGAGAAGGAGAGCGTGCGTGTGTGTATGTGTTTAGAAGTGTGTACTGAGTGACTTCTGAAGCTCCACCCACTCTCTCAGAACCCTTCCAACGAAAACTTTCTCAGGTGGAGAGAGTTCTCAGCACGTGATTGAGAGGGTGGGGTTTTTGGGGGGGGGGGGGGGGTTTGGTGATGGACACCTGTGCTGTCTAGAAAAGTCTAAATGTTATGATGCAGCCAATACAACGCATCATAACAACGACATCAAACAAAAAACGAAAGCGCCGCCAATCGCGAGCCTCTTCTGATGTCCGGCACTTAAAAGCGCACGTGCAACAGAAGCTAGACGGTCCTGATTAATGACCCACCTATGACCCCAATTGTTTAGGGTTCTGGTGCAGAGGGGCATCTCACGCGCTGCCCCTGCATCACACACTCACATTTCTCTATTCTACAGCTCTGGAAAAAAATTAAGAGAGCACAGTTTCTCTGATTTTGGTATTTATAGCTATATTTTAGAGTAAAATAAAAATTGTTGTTTTATTCTACAAACTACAGACAATTCTCACAAATTCCCAAAATAAATATCGTAATTTAGGGCATTTATTTGCAGAAAATGAGAAATGGCTGAAGTAAGAAAAAAGATGCAGAGCTTTCAGACCTCAAACAATGCAAAGAAACAAGTTCATATTCATAAAGTTTTAAGAGTTTGAAAATTAATATTTGGTGGAATAACCCTGGTTTTTAATCACAGTTTTAATCACCAATTATTCTCTACACTGCTGAAACTGAGACTTAGTCCAATAGCTGAGCTAAAGGCTGAAGCTGTTGCCATGTGGGTCAGCCACTCCAGTTTCCAAGAGACTTTTGAAAGTGTAGGAAACAGTTGTCACCACTCTCTGGCTTCATCTGTAATTTCTTTAAAGGAAAGAATTAAACTTTTAATAGTTACAGAGTTTTCTGTTTTTTTTTCTAATTATTATGCTGAAAGTGTGATTGTGCTGTGTGTAAATACTGCAGTAGAGAGTGCAGATCTATTTATCTTATCTATTTCCAAAGCAGTTTATTTCCATTGCTACCTACCAGCTGTAAGCAGTAAATTGTGTAATAAAATATATATATCTAAAAATTATAAACAATTATAGATAATTACAAAATTCTAAAATTACTTTTTCTTTGTTTTTTTATTTCATTTGTTTTCCTTATAAGCCCTGACAGTTTACTCCAACCTTCTGGGCACTGGATTTTATGGAATTTCAAGTTATTGACTGGACCTGAAGATGTTTAATTTTATAAATAAAGAGAAAAAATCGTGGTGTTCTAAAACTTTTGACTGGAAGTGTACATATTTCTCTTTTTAGAGGAGAGTCTAAAATTCTTAATGTGAAAACAACCAAATGTGTTCAACCAAATTCACCAGATGACTCCTCACAACTTACACATTCCCCAGCTGTTCCCAGAGGTAACATTTAATGGTTAGTTTTACTAACTGCTATCCTATGACATCTGGCATGCCAAGTTATATACTCCTGACCTAACCTTAACCCCATACGCCATTATGCATCAATGAATGTATGTTTGAAAATAGTTTCAGTGTGCAGTGTACACAAAACTGACCCCTAAATTATAGAATATCAGTAATAATATGGAGCACACGTCTCTGCTACTATTTCAGAGTAACTTCTTTATAAAGCATTTATCAGTTAGGACCAGTGTACTGTAGACTACTGTACACAGGTGTGCTGGTTTTGTGTGAACGGATATTTTGAGGGAAACTGTGGAACTACTGAAACAGAGGAGCCGCCTACACTCTGCAGCAGTGCATGAAGGAATCAGGCTGTGGGGAAAGAGGAGAGATACCTATCACCACGGCTCAGGAGACACACTGTCTGCTCTGAAGCAGCCATAGGGAAATAAGTACAGAACAGAACCACAAACTCATTTTATTCAGGAATACACTGTACAGTGAACACAGGTGTTTTTCTAACACGTTTTTTGTGAAACAGCATATGATCACTGCATAATCCCCACTTTAACTTTTTTACTTCAAAAAGCAATTAAATATTTTCCCATTTTGTTTGAGACAATAATAATAATAATAATAATAAAAAACAATAAACATAAAAATGTCAAAGTAATAGCATGAGTTAGTGATTTTTGTATATATATTTTTAAATATATACCTCTGTCAAAAGTTTATATGGAAGCCCATTCCCACCACCTAAAATGAAGAAAACTGGTGTCTCATTATTTTGAGATACTAAGTCATTATTTTAAGATAGCAAGAGTGTTTGCTTCTGGAAAAAAAAAAAAACTCAAAATAGTGACCTACTATTTCAAAATAGTGACCTACTATTACAAAGTAATAAGATAGTATCTCAAAATAGTGACTTACTATGTCAAAATAATGAAATAGCAGTTTAAGTAATAAACTTCCATGTTTCAGATACTCACTATATTGCCAAATGTATCCGCACATATATCTAAATCACTGAACTCAGGCTCAGTACATTTCTATGGCTAAAGCTGTATAAAAGCAGTAGCTAGTCATGCAGACTGCTTCTACAAACATTAGTGAAAGAATAGGTCTCTCAGGAGCTCAGTGAACTCCAGCGCTGTGGTACCGTAATAGGATGCAGGACCTGTTCAACAAGCGCAGTCCTGAAATTTCACTACTCACTACTAAACATTCCACAGCCAACTGTCAGTGATATTATAACACTGGGAATGACAGCGACTCTGTGCTCCATCAGTTTAAAATAACAGAGCGGTGTCAGTGGATGCTGAGGAGCATAGTGCACAGTCAATCACTACTAATATCTTCTTCACATTAGTTGTAAAGAGCTTCAGGAAAGGGTTTCTATTATCAAGCAGCTCCATACTTTTGGCAATATAGTGCACTTTATGGTAAAATCCAAAAAAGTGTGTTATATAAAGTACATAATTTCATTTATCAAAACATTTGAAACTATATGCTGACAAATACTAAGACACTTAAAAAAAAAAATATATATATATATATATATATATATATATATATATATATATATATAATAAAATAATATTTTGCTGATTGGTAGAGGTGGTACAATCAAGTTCAGTTGCAATCAGCACCTGCTTTAACAATATATAGATTCAATATGTGCTCTACCAAGCAGAGCAGAATTTAAAGGCATGACATTAATCTGGCAGTTGTAACTTACACTGTGTCACTGTTTCATAATGAACATACCAATAGAAATGTACTTAAATTGAAAATAAAAAGACTTTCCTTCTTCTGTAAAGTTTCAAAAAAAGGTTTTGGTGCGACAGAGACTTCCATGATGTTAATTGCAGGGAGACTCACCTAAAAAAGCCATACATGGCCCTTCCCAAATACTAACTCCAAGAAACAAAGAAAGAAACCATTGCCCTTCAAACCTTACTATATTTGTTACACATTTATTGCTGGGTTTACATCACAGCACTATTACTAGGTTACTGTGTTTATGAACCATATGTCATTATATTGCTAATATTATACTGCTCTCAGTTGTATGCACACACAACATTGATTCTCTCAGTAAAGTTAAGTGCACATGCTCTATATTATTTTCTTTCCCCGAATATGTGTAAATCAGTAAGTAAACATAAATTCAGCTTTTGATTTTCTCTATACAGAAACGTGATATTAAGACAGAGGTTGGAATATCTTTTCACCTAGAAAATCCACAGATTGTCCTTTGTCTCCAAATATTTGCATACAGTCACGCTAAAACTCCAAAATACAGTAGAAGAACGTTTCATGTAAAAAGGTTTCATTCAGTCATTCAGGGGCATTCCTGTTCGTCTATTTATCCTGGAATTCTCATAGAACATTCAGATTCACTGTTACATTATGTCAAAAGTGCAAATGTATAAGGCTCCACCCACATGCATCTGAATATTTAAAAAAAGAGCCTTTTGGTAATGGTCTCCAAGATAGAGATTTTTAAAAACAGAGCTTTATACTATAGTTTTAAAAGTCTGAGATCAGATAATGTTCTTGTTTGTTGAGATGGATTTCCCAACTTAAGCATGTTTCTGATATTCGGCTCTGGAAAAATAACCCATCAAACCAGGCTGAACTGCTTGAATTTTTGCACCAGAAGTAAAATAAAGTTATCAAAAGCAGTGTGTAAGACTGGTGGAGGAGAACATGCCAAGATGCATGAAAACTATGATTAAAAACCAGGGTTATTGCACCAAATATTGATTTTTTAACTCTTAAAACTTTATAAAAATGAACTTTGCATTATTTGAGGTCTGAGAGCCCTGCATCTTTTTTGTTATTTCTGCCATTTCTTATTTTCTGCAAATGAATGCTCTAAATAATATTTTTATTATTAGCCTTCTAATATATTGTGATATAACTTATTTAACTATAAAATATAAAAAATATTTAAATATCATTTGTATACGAATTTACTTATTTTACTGTTTTTATTACATTTAAAAACAAGGAAAAATAATTTGATATCCAAGCAACAAACACACTATGCTGATTTGAGGGAATGTTTTATTTACAGACATGGAGTGTATTTACATGTTTATCTGTCTGCTGACTCTTCATTCATACCTTGCCAGTGTTTTCACTATACAGATCAATAAATACACATTCACAATGGACTAAATACACTGTACACACTTCGCAGGCGTGAAGGTCCTCATTAAGACATTTCTGTACAGGGAAAACTAAAGAAAGAAAATGCAAAATTAAGAAGTTCAGTTTTAGCATTCTCTTAAAATTATATCTTCTGCAGCAAATAAAACACAGCACACATTTATTCTGGAACTCTGAGCCTGAATGTCTTTTCAAGTAGTTTAACTAACATCATAAAGTCAAGTTGCTCCTTAAGTATTTCAGAAATACTTAATATTTTCAGTTTAGTGTATGAATGCATCTCAAATGAAAGAGAATACATGCAGAATATGAACCAGAAAACATTGAGAAATATTGAGGTGATATTCTGTATCTACAAACAGTACTGTATCAAATGTATGGATCTGTTTCATAGAAACAGAAAGAGCTATCGTCACAAAAGACACAAAACTCAAATCTCAGGACACCAATAAATGGTGATAAACATCCTTAAACATCATTTACATCTTTCGACAAATTAGTTATTTGGCAATTAGCATGTTGACATTATTACCAGGTCCAAAATGTAAATAATATAATGTCAATTTATACCAAAGTTAACAGGTACAGGATTACAGTCACAACAACCAATATCCTCTCTTATCTTTACAATTGGGAAAATGCTGACAGGAGAAAAGTATGAACACAATCATACAGACTATAGCACCATGTAAATTCACATTAGAACACTCCTGTTAAAGCTGTGTAATAATATTACACCTGATGGGAGACGTTAATAAAAACCTTATTATACTGCATATCAGCACATAGCACATCAGCACACAAATACTCAAACATGGTAAATCAGAAGACCCAATTCTCTTCAATTAAACAAAACATGCTCTTAAAATGTTACAGAACATCTTACAAAATCTGCCATGTGTTAGAGCTGCTCCCCTCGGTGAGCAGAAGTGGTATTTAATACCAACCAATAAGAAAGTTTTCACAAAACCTGACTCAAAACATGCCAAAAGATTGTGAAGAAACTTTGTAGATCAACAAACAAGCAGCAAAAAACAGCTACCAGTAGTGTAAATGCTCATGAAGTCAGCACGTCAGGAAGACGCTGGTCCTAGAGCTCCTTCTCATCTCCAGTTATAATACAGATACAACCACATAAAGGTGAGGTTGGCAGTCAAGCTGGCAAACAGAAGTCCTGGCCATAGAGAGCGACCGACGCGACCTGCAGTCGGAACAATAAGAACAGAGTACATACAAATAAATGCGTTTTTGTTCCCTTTTGACCTTAAATATTTTATATAAGGGTTCATACACTTTTTTACCAATACATTTCCATAATTTGTTTATGACTTTTCTATGCCTTTAAGGCAAATTTTCATGACCATAGGATTTTTAAAACATCAGTGCAGACGAGGACGGTAAAACCAAAAATCAACCCAAACTATAATCAAAATTGACTATAGCAGGTTTCAATCGAAATCCGATAACAGGTTGACACACAATCCCTAAGAATAAAATGTGTCAGATCCTGAGAGCTCCACTGCATAGGGCTAAATTACTGAATTAACTCTGAGCTGATGTATTTGTAGCTCAAAATAGATTTTCTCCATCCATAAACAGAAATTTCCATGACTTTCCCAAAACTTCTTTTGCATATTTTAATTTTTCAAAACTTATCCAGGCCTGGAAATGACTATTTTTAAATTCCATGATTTTTTCAGGTTTTTCATGACCATACAAACCCTATATGTAAGCGAAACACTCCCATGGACATGTACAGCACTTTAAGTGAATATATGTTTATCTACTCCTAGCAACATTAAAGAAAGGCATTAACTATAAATTGGTATCACCAAAAATGGAAGACTGGATTAAATGTTCATTAACAATGTTTATATTATATATTAAAACTCCAAAAATAATAGATTTAACACAGACTGGACAAAATGCATACAATGTGTTAATTCCATCCATCCAATCACCAAAATCTTCCTCAAACATTATAAACGGTTTTACATTTAGGAAGGACATGTTTGTTTGTTGTATTGTAATAAAAATATCCTTTTCAATTAAAATGTAATTTAAAAATGTGTGTTTGGCAGTCTTATCAAGCAGGAAACAAATAATGACTAAGGGCCAGATAACTGGCTCTCTCACCTTTCCAGTTAGATTTGCTGTCGTTTTCATTCCCGGTTGTTGTGTCCACATGGCAGTTGGATGACCCTGTAGAGCTGCTCTTTTTCTTCTCCACATGATCAAAAACACTCGCGTCATCAAATATCGAACCCAAGTCTGAAACAAAAATACAGCACAACTGGAGCAAAATGACTAATACATGTGACTTTGTAACCACCTCTGTTAAGAAAGTCTATATATAAGCCCATTTCTTCATTCTGTGATACTGATATTTGCTGTTTTGTATTGAGAGCAGCAGGGGTGTGCAATATTGTATAAAAAAAAAATGACAGTGTAAAATCGCAACATTCTTGTCTGCAGATTACATGCATGCACAAAATAACAAAATATGCTTCACTTTAGTTTTGTGGTCACATTTGTTTATTTTTCTTCTATTTTTTTGTTAGACTCTTATTTATTTATTTATTTTTTCAAAAGTCTTGGTATGTTATTGTTTACAAAATAAACAATAAACAATAAACAGATATATAACTTAAGACTGGAAATGACAGCCAAGAATAAATCAAGTAGCCACTCCCATCCCAGTCATTTATGCAGAGCAGTCTTGGTCAACTAGCAGGGTAGATTTTTATACTGCATATAAGAGACTGTAAAAAAAGATGGACGCTGTGTCTCCGTTCCCATTCATTCAGTGAAAATGAAGCCAAAATCTTCCGCCATGTTGGCGATCCTGACACCCGAGTCTGTGCAGTAGAGACTAGAGGAGGGAGAAAGACTGTGTTGAGACAGCATACTCATTTAAATTACCCCGCCCCTTAGGGCTGCCTCGCGGTCACAGGCTGCAGAGCGGGGCGGAGCGGAGCTGACGGTCTGTTATTGGTCCCGCCCATAACCAGCCCTTTTACAATAACCACACCTTTTTTAAATAGAGCTGAACAACGTTTTAAAAAACGAGTTCTGTGGGGAAATAAAAATTGAACAATATAAGCAGAGGTTACACTAGCTGTTGCATTTAAATAAAGGAGGTAGAATTACAGTATATTGGGGAAAAAAGTTATTGAAAGTTGTCTGTTTTGCCGTTGGAACCTATGGGGATGGGGGGGGTTACACAGCTTTCTGAAACCGAACAGCAGGGGGCGCCCGACCTGTGGTGGCTTCACTTTTGAGAGACGATGCTCTGTCCAGCTATATACAGTCTATGCTGCATATTTATAGAACCTTTTTTTATCTAAATACCATGTTAAAGCACAAACATTACAAAATATTCTATGTACTACTCGCGTTAAGAATTACAGTAATGTTTACCATGATTTTGTGAGGGAAAGTGAGGAACATCTGGTATGAACGCTCTGCTGTGGAAGTGGCTGGATTCAGAGACACAGGGTGGTGGAGGAGGCAGGTTCACAGAGTCTAAAGGAGAGGGGAACAGCTGGAGCTTCTGCCCGCTGATGTTCAGCCGTGCCGGGCTGATGAGAGGCCGGCGCTGCCTGGCCGAGCTGGAGGTGGACGTGACTGAACCTGCCACTGACGGGGTGGGGGAGGGGCCGGGGGAGGACGGCCGGCTTCCAGACTTCAGAGAGTAGTAATCTACACATATGGAGAAAACTAAAAAGTCACATTTATGTTCAATATGGATTTTCATGATGCATGATACACCTACAGAGCATCACTTCCACTTACCTGAGGGTGGAGAGTCTTTGCACTGTGAGGACGGTCTACTCCCGCTGAACAGGAAGCCAGAATCTAACAGCACAGAAAGAAACACAGCAACACTAAATCAAGAAGCCAGAAAGAACAGAATTATGTTTATATAAATAGCAAGTATAAGCTATTTCAAACTAGATTGGTTTAGCTTTTTCAAATTTGAAAATGTAAGTATATATATTGTAATTAAATGGGAAGGACAAGTGAGAACACAAGCCATTGTTATAGTTGATAAAAGGCTAGTTTGAATAATTATTATAATTTTTTTTATCAATAATTAGCAAACACTAATACTTTGTGATTTTCTTTTTTTTAAGTTTCATAAAGTGTATTTTCCTGTATGTAAGGTCAATTTATGCTTTTGTGTGAAATCTGCTCCTATTGTCATATTTAGCTATTTCTGTAGGATCTTCTAAACAGTAGTAGCAGCATTGTGTGCCTTATTTTATATAAACAGACTTGACCCCAATATATTTGAGGTCTGTTACCCCTTAATAAAAAATTTCCCTCACTGCTGTCATCCACTTTTCCTTCTCCTCAGTGAACGTCTCAGTTATGTCTTGACATAAAAGTGGCATGTACTCCGATTCTGAACTGTTCAGAATTAATTTAACTGCCACGTATAGGATATGTATCGGATTTTAATACATCATACAAAAGCAGAGGTGGAAAGTAACTAATTACATTTACTCACATTACTGTAATTGAGTAGATTTTATGAGTAATTTGTAATTTTTAAAGCAGTTTTTAAAATAATTAAATTTTACTTTTACTCAAGTACATTTTAACACAAGTTATTTACTTCGCTACATTGGAAAATTACCCATTACTGAGTAAAAAAAATGAAATGCTGGGGATTTCATTTCGTTTTGTTCTCCATGGCAGCGCAGCTGAACTTTTCCCAGCAGTATTTTTTACGGTTAGCGGGAGAGACGCTGTAAACCAGCTATGTAGCCTAGGGTCTGTGTGCACGGCTCGGGGGAACCGGTGTTCTGTCAAGTTATGCTACCCATCGATATGTGCTTCTTCGCATGCGCCGACCAACATTCTTTTTTGTGCGATTTCATGTTTTTAATGATAATTCCTTAAGTTTTTATTAGGAACATCTGCTTGGATGTTAAACATGTAAATAGCAGTTAAAAAATAATAATAAACTGTAAAACTATAAAAATACGGTTTAGAGTAAAGAATAAATGGATCATAGAAACCTATACCACTTCTTGAAAATGTTTTATGCGGTGGTCTGAACAAATACTGCCTGAAGGGATCAAATTATTAAATTTAATAATTATTTAATTTATGATTTGTTGTACTTTTTTACATCAAATAAATAAAAGTAACTATGTAACTTTTACTCAAGTAGATTTTTAGATGGGTACTTTTACTTGAGTAGAATTTTAGCAAAGTAAAGGTACTTTTACTTAATTACAATTTTTCAGTACTTTTTCCACCTCTGTACAAAAGTGGCCCAAAGCTTAACTTAAAAGAAGTCAACTTAAGTAAATTCAGGGTTCATACACATTTTAACCAATAAATTACCATGATTGGTTCATGACTTTTCCATGCTTTTAAGCCAAATTTCCATCACCATACATTTTTTTAAATATCAGGGTAGACATGGACACTAAAAACAAATCTTAACTAAAACTATAATTAAAATTTAATATAGTAGGTCTAAAATGAATCAGATAAAATGTTGACTCACAATCTTTAATAATAAAATGTGTGTCAGATCCCGAGAGCTTAAATTGTTTTGATAAATTACGGAATTAACTCTGAGCTGTCGTATTTGTAAGCTCAAAATAGATTTTCTCCATCGATAAACAGAAACACAAAGATTTGTAGACCAGACTTCCATGACTTTTCCTAAACTTTCTGGGTATTTTTATTTTTCCAAAACTTATCCAGGCCTGGAAATTGCCATTTTCAAATTCCATGACTTTTCCAGGTTTTTCATGACCGTGAACCCTGAAATATTTATAACGTTGCAGGTTTCACATGTAAAAGAGGTCTATGCAGTGCTTTGTTCCAATATCAACCCAATAGAATTACAGTTCCAACAAGCCATCATTCTTAATCTATCATTATGCAAAGAGCTTATTTACAAAAAAAGATCAAATAATGTTTAGTGGATGCTTGAATTTGGAGCAAATTATTTCACTGGAGCTTTGTAACAGGCCTAGTTTGAGTTAAGGCAGAACAGTACAAGCAGTAGTTGGTGTGGTACTGGAGAAGGCAGCTCCTGAGAGGGTCAGCAGCACAGCTGTGTAAAGGGTGTGAGAGTAATCCCCTGCAATACTTGGAGAGTTCCGATGTACAGTACTGTAGTAGGTACAGTAGGTAGAGCAAATACAGTAGCAACTTTGGGGAACAACAACTGAAAAAATAATACAAAACTATAAATACTTTTGGAATATCTGTTGTTTTTGTATTTCAGGAAATATCAACACTGTCAACACAATAATCACACTGCTGAACACTCATTCCAGAAATACCTTCCTCCACTCAAACAGGTGCCAACATTGCCCATACCCTACCAGTCAACATCACTGGAGACAGACTGCGGATAGGTGGACGATGAAAGAGAACTCTTCAGACTTGTTAAAAAGTTTGTCTTGAAAAAAACATGGTTTTCTGTAGAGAGATGAGTGATGTAAAATGTAGAAATGTTCCCATCTTACAAAAAACGAATGGTGTTTGGCCAAGATGGGTTTTAACCACAGATCACAAGTACAAATCTTTACACTTAAGTGTGTACTTTACACAGTAAGTGTAAGTATGTTTAGTGTATACTAAACACAGCCACCTGTTCTTAATTTGTTTTTTATTAGAGGATTGATGTTGGATCAGCTTGATTGATCAGCTCATGCTTGGCATTTGATTTCATATTAAATGTGTTTGATTCTAAAAGTAAAGTACATTTTATCTTGTCAGACAATTTACAGAACATTACAAAACCCCTTCACAAGTTTATTGTTACCGTATGTTATATATCCAAGAGGCACAGTCATGATTACAGATCTTAGTAATGAGTCAGAGAATATGAACTATTAACTGACTATTAGATGAGCATAGATTAACTAATAATAAAAATAAATATAAATACCTGAAAAAAGCCAGCTAAATGATTCGGTAATAATTAGCTAATGATTTGATTATTCGACAATGTCAGAACACAACTCGTATACCGAATATGATAGATATTCGAAAAAAGAATACATTTTACAGTTTGTATTGTGGTAAAAGGCTCAGGAGTGACTAAGTTGGGGACTTCCACATAAAAAAAGTCCAAACAAAGAAAAGACAAACCACAAAAATGAACTGCTACATCCTTTTCTTTCATCATATTTTACTGTTCCTCTTAATACCATAAAAATGAATATTACTTTAACTGATAGCCTTGCATTTGGTATTAATTAGAAAAATCTAGTAATACATTCATTAATTCATTTTGACTGCGCTAATTCTACATATAGACTTTTTTAAACATAACATGCTGTCTCTCTGCACTCAGACTTTTTGCTAGCCAGATGTCTCATATTGTTCAAGTGGAAAGACCGCTAACCTAGAGAAAATAAAGTTCTCTCTTCAAGCAACAGTACAGACAGGTTTTATACAATTTGGGATCTATTCTTGACATTTGTGGGAAATGTGGAAGCTGGAAGCTGTGAGCTGTGGGCATATAATATGCATAAGATGCATTATTAAGAGAAAAAATTAAGAGACCACTTCAGTTTCTGAATCAGTTTCACAGATTTTGCTATTTATAGTCATTTGCTTGTGTAAAATGAACATTATTATTCTATTCTATAACCTACAGACAACATTTCTCCAAATTCCAAATAAAAATATTGTCATTTAGAGCATTTATTTGCAGAAAATGAAAAACGGCTGAAATAAAAAAAAGATGCAGAGCTTTCAGACCTCAAATAATGCAAAGAAAAATTCACACTTATAAAGATTTAAGAGTTCAGAAATCAATATTTGGTGGAATAACCCTGGTTTTTAATCACAGTTTTCATGCATCTTGGCATGTTCTCCTCCACCAGTCTTACACACTGCTTTTGGATAACTTTATGCCTGCACTACTGGTGCAAAAATTCAAGCATTTCAGTTTGGTTTGATGGCTTGTGATCATCCATCTTCCTCTTAATTAGATTCTTGAGGTTTTCAATTTGGTAAAAACAAAGAAACTCCAGAGCTGTATATATAGACCTTTTTGAGCTATTTTTCAAACCCTTAATCCACACTCTTTATTTTAAATGCTGTCTCCCAAAACTAATTACATCCCTGACTAATAAGGACTGCACCAACTGTGTCCCGTCACATTCTGAATTAAAAGATCTACCCAGTGTGACAAAAAGGCTCCTCTAACACAACTGCAGGCCTGATTACAGGAGAGCGTAGTTTGCCATGGTCTCATCTGAGGATCCCAACATGAAACAAACTGTATTCCATCAGCCAAGGCATAACAGTCATTTCAATACCACTCCCTAAGACTGGGAGTCTCAGCCCTGGCGTTTATTGGCTTTTGGAAAGCCTGAGTGTGCTGGAGAGCTTTCCAGCTTTCACACTGGAAACACACTGCAACAAAGACAACACCTGAGAGCAGCAGTACAGTTCACTCATTAATCACTCACTGCACTCGGTGCATTCATGCTCAAACACGAGAACGAGACACACAGCAGCTGAGGACACATTTTCTCTTCACTAAAAATACAACAAAACGTAGCTTCCTGTAACCCACAACCATTAGCGCTGGAAAAACCCCTCCATCATGCAGGTAACAGAACAGAACAGAAGCTCAGTGCTGAAATTCCACTGGTAGGTGCGGTAACACCTGAAGTGACGACTGAGGCGGGTTCACTGTTCTGTTCATACGGTCACTGACCCGTAAGTGTTCCCATCATCTCCTCCCAGGTTCTGCATGACGACGCATGAGGCCTCTCCTCCTCCAGCAGCTTGGGCCAGAGCCCAAAGACTATATAAAGAACACTGTATAAATACTCTACGATCGAGAACTTCTTCTCATCATTTGTGGTCGAGCTTTAAGACAGGGGAGCAAAACCCCAGTTCTACACAGCTGGTCTTCAGCAAAAGTTTGGTTGTTGCTCTATTTAATGCCACCTGATTGAACACTTTAGTTAATTAACATGGACACAAGTATGGACACAAGGACTGTGTGTTCACTGAACAAGTATGTTGAATGTGGAGTCTACATTCATTCTGTGTCCAACACAAGTATGGTAAATATGCAGTCACTCAGTAAGAAGACTAGAGGTGGGATGACAGAGGACATTTACATTTAGGGTATTTAGCAAGCACCCTTTTCCCGTGCTTTGTTGTTTACTTCAAAATATCCATAGCTAGTTTGTAGAGACTTCGATCAAGAGATTCACAGAGCTTGGTAATGTATAGAACCCCAGGACTCTTTAAAAGGGAAGTCTTTTGTTCTGACACCCAGTGAAAGCTCATTCCACCACCTTGGTCCTCTAGCACAGAGAAGTGTCGGGAGGTTTGTTTCCTGTTGGTTTTGAGGGATGGAGGTTGGAGCCGAGCCGTTCTGGAAGCTCAAAGAGTTCATGGTACAGACCTGGCTTTGACCATTGCCATCAAGTATAAAGGAGCTGGTCCATTTTTGGTTTTTGGCTTTGTAGGCCAGCGTCAGGATTTTAAATTTGATGCAACAGGAAGCAGAAACCATAACTAAGGACATAAGGCTTATGGATATATATGGAAATCCATCACCCGTGATTTGTCGGCATGTCTGCTGGGTAGGGGTGTGTCATATTGTACAGTACACAATAAAACAACTTTTTAAATACTGTATGGCAAAAATACCCTGAAATATTATTTAAAATAATATTCAGAAATTATTTTAGGGCCATATTGGTAATTTTTGCTATTTGTAGCAAAAAGAAAATTCACACTTTTCTCATTTCAATAAATATCTACTACAGACAGATTGTATATGTCCAGTATCATTTATTTTACTTTAATCCTGAATATATGGAGGGCATGATTAGCATCATAAAAAGCTGAATCACTGACTACTGTTACAACTACTATATAAATCTACAATTTATATTCATTTTGTTGCAGTAGCGTATTCTTAAAATTTATTGCCAAAAATATAGATAAAAATCGCAAAAATACTAGATATTATTTTAGGGACATATCACCCATCCTTAATTAATTGTAATAAATGTTCAAAATGTGTTCAGTAAATACTTTTAAGCCATAACTTTGGAATTACATTTGCCTAAAAATACATTTAGGCAATTTAATTTATGCAGTGGTGAACAAAAAATAAAAATGTAATAAAACCTGTTAAAAATTATGTTCAGCATTTAGTTTGGTTTCTGCAAAACCGATTAATGGTGAATTAATGAATCCCCATTAGATTGTATATAAAAAAAACAAATTAAGTACAAACTAAGGCACATTATTTACAGAAATATTTTTGTCCAAGTCCAAGTCCAGTGTTTGTTAGAAAGATTAGCTGAAAATTTTCCATTTTAAAATGACAAAAAGCAACAGATGCCAAAACAGATACTGAACAGCTGACTCTTCACTGATCGATTTCATTTAAGAAAAGTGACGAATCATCTTTATCATATGTTTATATGCAGGTATGCATGCTATTATTTTAAACAACAACAGAAAAACAAGTCAATTGTTTAATAGAAAATAGAAAAAAGTAAAACCAGTAAAAGGCCCTCACCTGTGCGGGCTAGAGAGGGAATGGTGCCCAGAGAGAGGGCTCTGTTGAGGCGACCCGGCAGGGAGGAGGGGGAAGCTTTGCGGGTCTTGTGGCTTTGTTGGTGGGCGAGAAGCTGCGGCAGGTTGGGGGGAGGTGTAGGGATGAAAGAAGAGGATCCAGAGAGCAGTGAAGACTGACCACTGTAGCAGATCCCAACAGAACTGCCCGACAGATACCTAAAACAGACGAAGACATGAGGATTCTGTTCCAGACTGACAAAGATCCTTACCTCCTACTGGATCCTACTTCAGTTAATAAGTCTAAATCACTGATAACATCTTTTAGATAATAATGGATAAAAAGACAACCGTCTTATATGAAATACGAATGTGTCAAGAGATGACATTTGCTGTCATTTTACGGGAGCCTGTTGTAGGTGAACATCTACTGTACAATACTACCTTAATCTGTTTGACTGATCTTCTACATCATAATGATACGCCACATCACTATAACAGGCCATCTTAGATACTACCATGGATGTTACAGCTTCTTCACAATGATCCAATCTTGCTCCATATTAAATTTGAGAAGAACTTGCTGGTAGGTTGTCTTAATCGAGAAAACAAATGATCATAAAAATGTCCAAGACAAAGACATAAAATACACAACTCCCATTTTACAGCGCTTTATTTGCAATATCAGTAAAACGTACAAGAGCATTGTTTGAAAAAACACAAAAACAAGGTTTATTCCATCATACGCCTTTGCTTATAACACACATCATCCCAAAACATGATTAGAAAACAGTATTAAAGAGAGAGAGAGCGTTCATTAGGACGGCTTATGTTTCTTATCTTGACAATCATTTTTCCATTTCACATTACACAAAAATCCAACATTTCAGCATCAGTGTCAACACGTGTTTCACATCTTTCTTTAAAGCTTATTCACACTGTATTTTTATTTCAAATGTTTGAAATAAGGGTGGGCAATATGATATTTTATTGTACTATGATAAACTGTTACTTCATGTTTCATGCTGTTTAATTCTAAATAAATCTGTACTGACTATAATGAATAGTATTTTTTTTTAAGATTCTGACGTTACATTGATACATTTTGTCTGCCATCATGTAACACTATAAATATTGTGTATTGCAAAACATTTAATCACATCACATCATATCTTATCATATGATATTTTATCATATCACCCATCCCTAACTTGAAAACCAGCTAAATGGACAAAATAAAAATGCCGTTTAATATAAAAATCCATGGAAATTCTCCTCAGGTTGTATGACGACCAAATCAAATCTTTGTTTTGTCATCCACATTGCATCATTTATTTAACTGAAACTACATTAACAAACATCATGAAAAATCTAAGTGCAGGTTTACAGCTGTTCAACTATAAAATGTAGCTGCATACGTAGGCTGGCACAGTAATAATATATATAAAAAAAAAAAGAAAACAATACTTGGTACCAAAAGCAGAGGAAGTAAATCACATCACGTTTACACAACACATTCGTAAAGAAGTCATACATGCCAGTCTGCTGGTAAAGGCCTGCTGTTTTTCAAGTCATCTAATAGCAAGTAAAGGGATGGAGCGAACCTTTTGTGAGTAAGAGCTTTAAAACAACTTACGAACATAGAAAAAATTGAAATGGAAGGAATGACAACAGTATTAATACCAGGCCTGAAACACACTTCACACAAGGACTTGAATACAAGAGCTTTAAGCTAAACAGACTGAGTGTAGTTGTGTTCAAAACTGTGTTATGCTGCATTTTAATAATGAAAAGCAAATGTACGACACATTCTGAGCTTTCCCACAGCTACTACGGTGTGGTTGCTCAGACAGAGATTAAACATAGTTAGGCCTGTCACAATAAATATGTTTTGTAGCCGATAGATAATTCCAGAAATTATTGCGATAAACAATATTGTCATTTTAAGTTCATTAAATGCCACTGATATATTGATAATAGAATAGCATAACAAAGCAATTATACCCTTTGAACAAGAACAAAATTTTAAATAATTAATCATAGTTTGGGAAAAGCCCTATTCAGATGGGATCAGTTTCTCAGGGGGACGTCTGTGAAAAATATTTCACACTACTCAGTGATAAAACTCTTGCATCTGGACTGTAATTGAAAAAAAAAAACAGGAGGACCAGTGAGTTTTTTTTGGCTTTCTCGGTCACATGACATCGCGTTCAGTAGCTCCTCCATTTCCACTCGCTGTTGTATTTACATAAATTTCCATGGAAACGTGCGCCCACAGTGTAACTACGGTGTGTGGCAGTGAATAAATAGCTATTTTATTAAATGCGAGGTGACGAAACTCAGAGATGTGAGTCCGGATGAAAAAACTAACAAAAGAAAAAAAAAACAGTAGCTAATTCATTCTGTAATTTTCTCATAGGATATCTGAGAAAAACACATACATGGCTGCAGTCTGTCCAAACTGTGAGTATGGAGTCACAGCTATTAAACATCTAATTTATACTGTTTACTGATCCTGTTCCATGTTATATATGTGAATAAACATACAAATAAACACAATAGACGAAATCACGCAATGGTCCATTATGAAATATTATTGAGGTTATGTCCATTTATTGTATGACAAGTTAATAACGTAATTCTTGTGACTAAACTGCAAATTAAATGAAGGTTTTCTACTGAAAATAAAATGTTAGTTTACGACAAGGTTTAATCCTGGTTTTAAAACAGCCCCAAAATATTTCAGGACGGCTCCGTTGCTGACTAAGGTGTGGTCACTATGATCCGTCAATCATTGGGATGAATTCCGGATAATGCTGCTTTCCATCAGCAGCTGGAGTCCAAGAGAGTATGGCTGGCCTGCATTGGCTACGCAGTGATGCTGCATCAGTGGCAGTTTAAAAAGAGCAGGTGAGTGACCTCTCACTCTTCTAGTGTTGAGGGCATTGCAATTCCTTCATGTCCTTGTTTTGAAGTATGTTTCGTGCATTACAGTGACCTAAAAGCTTGCAGTATTACAGAAAGAAGTATAGCACTCGCGTTTAAAACTTAATGAGCAACAGTTTTAGGAAGCTCTTTCTCAAAAAGGCTGCATAAAGTGACACAATCCACAAAACACATCTCCAGACAGAGGAAGTCTATGTCAATAACACTGTAGTAACCATCAAAACAATACAAAACAAAAAAACAATAAAAAAAAGTCCAATAAGTAATTTACTTTGATTTAAAAAAAAAACAAACATGTAATGTCTGAGAGATTAATTATAGGTAGACGGCATATTTAATATAAGGAGCAAACATCATTAATCATCCCATCAATTCATTACACAATATCTATATATAAAAAAGCATCTGTCCCTTTCGTTACTTATTGGACCTTTAACTTCACAGCAACACACTACAAATGCTCAAATGAGTTATTTGTGAGATACAGTAATGCAGAGGCTACACACATAAAAAAAAGGTCTACAGTTCTACAGTTGTACTTTCCCATCTACAGGTTCACACTCACTTTTGCAGTCAGCACAAATACATTAAAAATACTTAAAATGCGATTAAATAAATGTTTTCCCAAAAAAGGCAGTTTAACTTTCTCATTATACTACTTTTATAAAATTCATTAAAGCTTAAAATACCATAGTGTTGTGTGTCTATTAACAGCAACATTACCATACCTTTATCAATATTATTAGTATAGATAGATTAAATGAACCCTGGCTAATATTTCAGAGGTTAGATAATGGTAAGCTGATAATGCAAGCAGAAATGGACAGATCATTTTTCTAAAAGACTAAATGATACAATATTGAACTTACGAATGAAGAACTTACTGACTTAATCAAAATAATTAAGTGCTGGCACACTAAGCCTTTCATTATTATATTCAACATTATTGACCTACCTTAAAATATATGTAAATAATAATATTTTTTGCTGACTTCCAATATTACCCACCGTGTTTAACTGTGCGGGAAGAGCCTATAAAAGTGAATTGGATTTATTTAGAATTTAACATTTCAATTACATTATATACTGTCAATATACCAGTGGCATAAATTGGTCTGAAAATTGGAATAACAATAATATATAAGCTATCCCAATTATTTATGGGACAACATATCGCCAAAAAAAGGACCGTGAAAGGCCTATGCCCCACTTAAAATTAAGTTATAATGCCTTTTTTATTATTATTTTGTTATTTAATTGCATGAAAAGCGTCAGTTTTTTTTAAGTGTTATTTAAATGTAGTGCGAGAATGTAGTGTAGAAATGTAATTTGAAAATCACGATTCTAATTAAGGTTCCTCTAACAAAGAGAACCGACATTAGAGCTACAATAACTAAATGTTACTTTCAAGTCAGTCAACTAGTGTTTTGAGACAAAAGTAAATAAAATATTCACAGTTAACAAAAAGCTCTACTTAGTTAACACATGTAACTAATAATATGCTTACTTTATCCAAAGATTGATTTTGTTTTAGATTTTCATGATCTGCTCTATTTAAAATGTACAGCTCTGGGAAAAAAAATCTGAGACCACTTCAGTTTCTGAATCAGTTTCTCTGATTTTGCTATTTATAGGATTATGTTTGAGTGAAATTAACATTATTGTTTTATTCTATAAACTACAACATGATGGTTGAAATAACAAAAAGATGCAGAGCTTTCAGACCTCAAATAATGCAAATAAACAAGTTCATATTCATAAAGTTTTAATATTTCAGAAATCAATATTTGGTGGAATAACCCTGGTTTTTAATCACATTAATTTAATCATATTTGGTGGAATAATCCTGGTTTTCATGCATCTTGGCATCATGTTCTCCTCCACCAGTCTTACACACTGCTTTTGAATAACTTTATGCCTTTACTCCTGGTGCAAAAAATCAAGCAGTTCAGTTTGGTTTGATGGCTTGTGATCATCCATCTTCCTCTTGATTATATTCTAGAGGTTTTCTATTTGGTAAAATCAAAGAAACTCATATTTTTTTTTTTTTAGAGCTGTATTTGCAAAATCATTTCTGCACATTTAGGATATCTGGACCAGATCCAAAAGATTAAACTATAATAGGCCTTTTATTATTTGGCATATTTTAAACTTCATATTTTACTGTTATAAAGTACGTACTTTGCAAATAAATAAAAAGAAATACAATACATTAGTGTTGGTCATTGGGTGTAGTAGTAATAGTAAACGCAGTAATAGTAGCATTATTATTAGTAGTAATTATAGTAGTGAAAGGTGAATCATATATCAAAAGAATACCTGTGGTCTCAAGTCATTCTTGAGTATTTTAGTCACCTGTCTTCTCGATCCTCCGTTAAGGTGTACAGTTACATCTTCCCAAAACTCATTCAAACTCAGATCCCAAAACCATCACCACATTACGCACGAGAGAGAACTCTGTATCCACCGATTCTCTGACTGGAATTTCTTAAAACTAAAACACGTAAAATGATGACAGCCACAGGAAAAAAAGGGATTTTTGATTGACAAACATATACCAGGTTTATGTCAGTGGAGGAGAGAAGGGAGAGACAGTAAAATGAATCAGAATCACACAGATGAATGAGGAGAAGCTCCTAAGCTGTGATCTGCTCAACTAGGACTTATAAATGGCTTAGTAAGGATCACTGTTCGGATTCTGACCTGCGGCCTCTGGTTCTTCTCATGGGCTTGCGTGTCGCCACAGCAGCAGCAAAACCAACCAAGCAGCAGAGGGAGGTGGTGCTGAACTTGATCGTGTCCAGCCAATCGGGGATGTCCGTCTTGAGGTAGCACTCGACAAAGTACAGGCATAAAACCAGGAGCCAGAGGAAGGAAGCCACAGCATCAATTCTCCTCAACCTTCAATCAAGAAGTGTATAGAAACACATGAGAAAGACGTTCAATACAAATATATATACATACATACATATTACACACATCACTGTAGTACAAAAATCTTGTATCACCAAAACAGCAACTTTGAAAGAGTAAAAAAAAAAAAGTTATCTAAATATTCAAAGGAAAGACTGCAAAAATATTTATCACAATTTATTTTGAACATTTTTACTGATCCAATGACACAGTGAGGGCTTTTAAATTTAAATGAGTGTTATGGTAAGTGCGAAAAGGGTAAGAGATAAATAAGAAAAGGGAGAGAAGAGAGAAAGGAAGATTTAACAATTAAAGCAACGGTCCACAGTTTTTTTTCCAGATTTGGAAATAAAAAGATATATATGGTGAGAATGTGGAAAATACTTTTAAATGTAGGTTTATTTTAATAAATTGCTGTGTGATATTCTGAGTATATTTCTTGTTCATTGTTTAATTTCATTAATTTGTGAAATGCTGACAAAATGTATGTAATACAATAATATATATATATATATATATATATATATATATATATATATATATATATATATATATATATTTTTTTTTTTTTTTTTTTTTTTTTTTTTTTTTTTGCAGGGATGATAGGGACATAAAGTATAATGTTTTGTCCCCTCCCAACTCAGGAATACTACTGCTTTCAAAAAAAAAAAAAAAAAAAAAAGAAAAAAAAAAATCTTAGGGACTGCTGCTTTGACCAAAAAAATATATATATTTGTAATGTAACACAGCCTGTTTCAGACCCATGCGTCAACACACACAGGTCCTTCATGACTCTAAACACTGTTCACATTCTCGAAGCTCCACAAAACTTCATTAACTTTATTAAATTAGAGCCATATCAAGACCACAGAAAGTGACATGTGACTCGAAGTTTACACAGAGAACCATTGCCAGTCTATGCTAAGTCTACCTAGTTACCTCAGCAAAAATGGAGCTACAAGGTTTTTGTCCAACAGTGACGATAGATTATTCATGTATTACGTTACCTAAACAAAATGCACTGTGATAAGAAAGCAAGCACTTTTCACCTGACAGGGCCTGCCATTAAGACACCGGTTATGCAAGTCAGAAGGCCCACAGAAGCAACGGCCATCTGGTGGTTGCTTCCAGATTGCCAAATCAGCTTGACATTCTCGACAGCTTGCTCTGGAAGAAGGCCCATCAGATCGTTCCACATCTGCTCGGCCTTGGTGCTGTTGTTGGCCTTGGCATCAGTTTCGTTTTGCATGGCACGCTTAGGTGGGGGGACTCCTCCGCTCAGGGTCTGTGGGCTGTTGGGCTGAGAGGATAAATCCCCGGATCCGTACACGGCCACTGCCACCAGAAAAGCGCAGACCAGGAAGGCCATGGTCCGGAAGCCTACCAGCCAGGCAGGTGTGGAGAGAGGGTAGTTGCTCTGTAGAGAGGAAAAAAAAAAAAATTAAAGTTGAATACTTGGTATGCACATGGCCAGAATGCTAAAAGCTGGTATGGTAAGTCACAAAACAACAAGGAATAAAACAGCAGCAGCAGCACCTGCCAGAAACTGAGCAAGAAGCAACAGGTCCATCACTATCTCTGAATATCAAAAACGCCCACCCATCTACGTTAAACATGAAGTGTGCCAACTAGAAAAAATAAGTCTATACAGATGAAATGGGGACTTTATTAGTGTCCGTAAGATAACGTGAACGCAGTGTGTTTTAGCGCCATTAAATTTCTGTATTACATAAACTATGTACTTAAAAACTGTTAAAAGGTTAAAACTAGACTGAAATTCATCTGCCTTTAATTTTATTCTATTTCCCATTGGAAAAAAGCATGGGTACTTAAAACATATCAGAAATTAAGTAAGAACTGCTGTATGATGAATTAATGTATAGAGGACTACTGCAGCAGGTGAAGTGGCTCAAAATCTGATTTTCACAAAAAATATTTTTTAGATGATTTGCTTTTTGTTCCCTGTCACTTCCACAATGTTATAATAGCACTGACAGTTGGCTGTGAAATATTTAGCAGTGATGAAATTTCACCACTGTGGAGAGTACTCCCACTCTCCTTGTTTGGTAGGATTAATGCAATTATATGCTTATTCTTCCAAGATTCTTGTATTTATAAGTCACAAATTCTGATCAGGCTGTTCAGACAAAGCCGCATTGCTGTCTATTTGATATGCATTGGGTGTCAATATCAAACACAGAACTGAAATATCATATTTAGTGTATTTTTGCTGTTCACACTACCACAAATAACCCAAGTGTCACACATGACAAAAAATATCTAGTCTAAACATGTTGGTTTTAGTAAAATCATAAACAATAAAATAAGTATTTTTTAAACACAGTTTTCATTTATGCACTATACAGAATAGAGAGTATTGCTTGATTTTTAAATACTACACACAGCAAGAAAAATCTGCTGTAGATATTTAGCTTTAATAGACTGAAGCTACATTTCCTGTGAAATACTGAACCTATCCATTTGTTTAGGGTAAAGATGCCAAGAACTTTAGCTCTGTTTTCATTTACCCCCATTAATCTCCTAATATTAATGATTTACGGCTACAAATCTTCCTTATTATATGGTAGCTGCTAATCTAGAAAAAAAAAAATACCCAACTCTTACTTTATTTGTTAAACAAAGGCAATCACAGCTACAGTTAGCAGCTAGAGCTGTTTGCATAGTGGTGCAAAGTCACAACAGCTTCATGACTTTGCAGGGCAGTGCCAATTGTCCAGCTAGTGAGTGTGCGTGTGTGACCTAACAGTGGAGCCTGACTAGTTTACATTGCCCTGTACTAGTAATAGAAAGCCAAAACCAGAGCAGCTGTAGAATTACAAGGACATTCCATCTTTAACTCCAGTAAATCACCTTAATGAAGGCTTTGTCTGCATCACGGCTGCGTCGGAGTTGGTGATTGAAGAGCAGAGCCCGTAACTGTCGGTTCTGGTGCTTGATGTAGTACTCCACTGCTGTCTGACAAGGCCGACACAACTTATACGTCTGCTCGAGGTGATGCTTGTAGACCTCGATTTCTTCATCATAATTGTCCTGTAAAGCAATAAAAGAATCCATGAGTCTGAGAAGAGTTCTAAAAAGATCTCCCAACTTTATGAAATCAGCCAATCCAAAACAATGTCTGCAAAATAATTCACGCACAACTGCCAACAGACTGTAAACACAACAGACATAAAGCTGATGTCCGTAAGTTTTGGGATTAAGGGCCCTCTCTGGTGGGAATGGGTAATTGCACTGAAAATGCGGAAGAATCATTTTTAACTGGGCGGGTGTGATGTGGTCTCCTTTCAGAGCGGACGAAACCGAGTTTCCCCTTCTGAAGACCCCATTGCTCCACCAGCCGCTCTCGTTCAGTAAAACTGAGCCGGATCCTCTTTTAGACGCTGTACGTGTGACTTAAGTTTGTAAAGGTATATTACACATATAAATAATATATGTATATGTATATTAGGCTTAGCAGGGATGGTCGTTCCAGCACACTGGTACCATTAAACACAATACTTTATCCCTTCTCCACTCAGAAATGCTTCTGCTTTCAGTTTAGAAACAAAATAATACAGACTGCCACCTTAAAAAATAGTGCTGTATAGTACATAAAAGTGATGCCTCGGTCTTTCATCTATGCTCCTATAGACTGAATAAATATAACATGCACTTTTTTGTCTGTAAAATTAGATTCAGCATGACTAGGCCTCTCAAATGTCATAACCAATTTAGATAACTCATCAGTTCAAATGTCAAAATATCAGCATTTACTATCAGAAAGAAATTGTAATAAGAGGTGTGAAGCGTAAAAACCCTTACTGTTAAAACAAAACAAAAACTCCTGAGAAACCCAGACAAAGGCCAGAACATCTGGAACAACGTGCTTTGAATAAATTAATCCAAAGTCTTGCCCTGATGTTAAAAGCAGTAAAAGTATACAAATTTTAATTTTCATATAATGGATTGGTTTATATGAATCATACAAAAGCAAAAAAGTCTCTCACTCAAACTTATGACTAATCTTTCTAATGGTTCTCATCAAGATTTAGAACTTCAACACTGCAGTAAACATGTACAGGCAAAAAGATACGTTTCTGGAAAAACAACTTTGTAGATCAACAAACTGTCAGCAACCCTGCCAACATTAGAGGAAATGTAGAGCCAGGATTTGATCGAGTCTGTGCTAGTTGACTTGGCAGATTTTCTATATATTTTTCTATATAGAAAGTCAGAGTGGACAATTGGAGAGAGAATTGAGTAGTGTGTGAGGAATGGTGCTGATTTTTAATTTTTTTTTATAATTTTTTTTTTTTTAAATTATTTTACGTAATGGTGTATACTGGACAGCGACTCAATATGAAACTGTCCTGTCAACAATAGAACAGCCAATAGAAGCTGTGGATGAAAACTAAACACAAGAAGGCTTCTTTTTATGCGGTTTATTCATTTCAGTTTTACATTCCACCTTAAAAAAAAAAGCAGCTGTTACACTCCAACACTACCATATGTTCCATACTGCTGCCTTATTCATTAGAGCTGCAACTAATGATTATTTTGGTAGCCGACTAATCTAATGATTTTTTTTTTCAATTAGTCAACGATTATTTCTGCCATGTCCTCCACCTCTAAAAATGATGGAAACAGCTGAATATGAGATTTAAAAGCCATTTAAATGTCTAGATGTTGTTTAAATGTATGAAGTGCTGATATTTAGTGAGTAAATATATAATCTGTTGTGTTTGGTCACTTTTGGAGAGAGACTAAGCTGAGTGTGAACTGTGTGAGTGAGCCATTTATCCATCTCCCATTGCACTTCTGTCCCCAACACTTTGTATAATGCAGTATTGTTACAAATAACGATTAGTCGACAATGAAATTTGTAGTCAACAAATTTAAATAATCAGCATTGTTGCAGCCCTACTAATCAGGGTGGAATATTTCAGGCTCCCATGTAAAGCCAAGCCAGTAAGTGTTTTTGATTCGACTGACTTCAATAGGATGGAGTAGTGCAGTGTATGAATTCTAGAAACGTCATGAAAACTAATTTGGGAAGTGCGAGAGTCGAATATAATTACATACACGATTTTATCCATTCTATAATCTGCTACAATCTTAAAAAAAGTTGTATTGTGTACCCAAGAATCAACTCTCTGTACAGATCACAAAACGGAACAGTCCAAAACAAAACCTACTTCCTCTCTGGGAATGAATGAAGCCAACTGCTTAATCTTCAGCGTCTGATTAGTGTTGCACTTTTTGCACAGCAGCATCTGGCAGTTGACCCACTGCAGAGTCTTAGGAGCTTCAGACACAGGAACTCCTGCTGACACTCCATGGTTGAGATGCTCCATGTATTGCGCAGGTATTGGTTTGTTATAGTCACCGTTCTGCAAGAGACGGACACAAAAAAAAACAAGACCGAATCAGGACTGAAATATGAATAAATGTTCAGTAAATTATTTATGTCTGTATTATTTATGTCTGAAATAAGGTGATACCTCCTGGAAGCCATTGTACTGCTCGCAGTATGGGCAGTCCCAGCAGTTTCGGTTTCCATACGGAACTTCTGTGTCTTGATTACAGAACCAGCAATTCACATTAACATGAGATGGTTTCTTTCTACAAAACAGAGAAAAGAACGTATTTATAAACCAATTTGCACAATTAGTAAATGTGAACAGAATGCACAGGCTAGTAAACTAAATTCCACAATTGTATGCTATTGTAAAGAAGTAAAGAAAAGCCAAGTAACTAGACAGCTCACCTTATTCACACAAAAAAGGGAATTAATTTAATATTTAATTAAATAAGAAGTGATTAAATAAAAAGTAACTGTTGTGACTTCACTAAATTCTCTTTATAAGCTACAAAAAATATAAAAGTATCAATGTAGAAAAATCTATTGATCGGTAATCAATTTTTACTTTTTCTGTGAGGTACTAAGCTGATTTTTTTTTTACGCTTAGTCGCATAAATAGGTAAAAACAGGTAATCTTTTGTGTTTGGGCACTTTAAGAGACACAAAGCAAGTTAAGTTTAAGTCCATTTGTACCTCTGTCCTCAGCACTTTGTGCAGTGCTGATTAGTGCAGTGATGATTAACGATTAGTCAACACTGAAATTTAGAGGTTCTAAATTTGTATAATCAACAATGGTAATTATTTTGACTAATCATTACCTTTCCAATGTAGCCAAACATTTACAATAGACAGTTATGCATTGGTACTACTTTGTCTCTAATAAAAACAGCAAATCTACCGGCTGCTTAATATTATATATTACCAAGCTCCCTGTTCTACGATGAAGTTGTACAAATGAATTTGACGACTACATATCTAAACTATTTTTTGCCTTGATTATTTAGGGCCTGCTGCAAAATAAACTGTGCTGTTTAATTCAAACTGAACACAGAAATGGATTTTTCAAAGCTAAAGAGTCAAAACTTCCCCCACTGCCTAGGGGTGGTACATCTGACAGTAGCGGTACATCTGACCCCAATACTGGTACACAGGATTCTGATAAATCTTTCTGCTAATCTCCACACTAAAACTCTATATTTAAAAAAAAAAAAAAAAAAAAGAATCTGAGTAGCCAGTTATATTCATCAGGACATACTACTGCAGATATTCCAATTGTTATATGTATAAAAGACTTTTAGGACATACACTGTGGCAGAATTTATTGCTATACAATCAATTTTAAGACCATTTTATACCACTGATAAACAATACCAGGTTTTTTTTTTTTATATATATATTATAATTCTCTGCATTGTAGATTACTACTAAAGTCGTCTAAACTATGATGAAAAATATGGAATTATTTAACAAATTAAAAAAAGCATTAAACGAACCACAATATATTTTATATTTTAGATATTAGAATATAGAAAATGCTTAAATATTCTAAATACATGCAACAAATCACTGTTTTTAAACAGAGCTAGATGCTGGTCCATTCATGTTAATGGTATCTGTTTACTTACTGTAAAAACATTGGCCAACAGATATCTAACTTAATTAGCTACAAAATAATTACTTTTGAAGTAAGCCCTTATATTGTATGATAAATCGATAATATAATGCATCTATCGTGACATAACTACGTATAAAAATATATATATACACTAACTTGCTGCTATGACAAAAAAAGTAAGATGATTGGAATGTCTCCATTCCACCTTAAATGGTGCTTTACATGCAGTCTCGCGCCTCCAAGCGCGGCAGGATTTAATGGCGGCACTGTTTAAGATTTAAGGTGGAACGAAACATTTCCAACAAGCAGAGGAAGAAGCCAGATTAAGCTCCATATGTTTCTCCTCTAGATTACTACAGATCTCCCGCGTTAATCATGCGGCCCGTTAATCTTCAGATTTTACACATCACTGTTTACACCTTCATCTTTTACTAGACTAACACATAAACAACTGGTTTATAAACAGTAACGTTAAAGCTCCCCGGTTTTAGTCAGTTAGCGGCAGTTAGCTCTCAGGCTAACTCCGGCTAACTCCGGGTAACGGAGGCCTCCCGGTACCTGTTCGCTATTCTGTACGCCAGAGCGCCTCCGGTGAGCGCAGCGGTCGCGCCGGCCCCCGCGAGCAGCAGCTGCGGGTACTGCAGTAAGAGCTGGTTAATCAGCTCCATGGAGAATCCGCGGGTTTCCCGTTTACAGCGCTTTATTCTCCGCTACTAACATCTACCGCGCTCACGCGGTGCCACAAGCGCGCGTCAATCAACAATAAGGGGCGGGACCCGCCAAAATAAAAGTCCCTGTGTCATTAAACAACACAACACGAGAGGGAGGCATTTAGCTACATACCCCCCCAAACAACGGCCTGCCATCAAGCCCCTGCAGTACCAGGTACTAATAAACTATTTATACATTATTTATACCATGTAAAAGGAAGTGACTGTTAAACTGTGAGCTTATAAGGAATAAGGAATGATCATTAAATTGAGGGATCACTTTAACTAAAAAAAAAGGTTTGTTAAATTAAAGGAATTGATTATTATATTGAGGCATCACTTTATTTAACTAGAAGAATGGTTTGTTAAATTGAAGGAATCATTAAAATGAAAGAACACTTTATTGAACTGAGGGAATTATTTATTAAACTGAGAGAACTTATCTGAGAATTTATCTGAAAGTATGGTTTGTTAAACTGAAGAAATCTTTTATTAAACTGAAAAAAAAACACTTTATTTAACTGAAATAATTGTTTGTTAAACTGAATAAATAATTTATTAAACTGAGAGAACACTTATTAAACTGAAATAATTGTTTATTAAATTGAGTGAATGGACTGTTAAAATGAAAGAGACCAATTTATGAAATAAAAGGACATAATTTTTATACTGAAAGAATGGAAGAATAATTTTGTACACTGAAAGAATGGATTGTTAAACTGAAGGAAAAAGAGTATTTAGTTGAGGGAACAGATTGTTAAACTAATGTTAAAATAATGAGGGAATGCAGTCGATTAGGAAAACAGTGTATTGCATTAAAGCAAGAAATTGTTACATTAAAAGAACACGTTATTTAACTGTTTAAATTTGATAGGATCAATTTGTGAAATTAAAAGAAAAGATAAATTGAGGTAACATTTTTTGAAGAATGAATTGTTAAATTTAGACGAACAGTTTTTGCATTGCAACTGAGGAGGCAATTTATTAAATTGTTTTTTTTTAATGTAAACGTTTATTTATTTATTTTGTCAACTGAGGGAACGGATTGTTAAACTAAGAGGAACAATTTATTAAATTGAAGGAAAAGATTGTGTGGAAACAATTTATTATATCAAGGAAAGGGTTGATTTTTCAGTAGCCTGCTGTGCTGTTGGTAGTGTAGCCTGTTCAAAATCAAACTTTACAAAAAGGCTCAAAAAGGATTTATGAAATGTTACCGGCATGAAAAGCACAGATAACATAAAAAACAGAAACACGTAAAGGCCTTTATGTCAATTCAACATTTTCTAAATCATATACATGTACAGTACATACTTGTAACCAACTTTATAAGATATTGTATGTATTAATTAAATGTTTTGTATTTGCTTTGACACTGCCAAAAACATCCAGACAACAACAAACAACCACTTCTACTTATTGAATTGGTCTACTTTTAAGGTCACTGATTACAGACAGGTGTTCAATATTGTACACAGAGCTTGTGTAGTCTGAAGTTCTGGAGATAACAAACCAGAGCTGAAGAACTAATCATTCATCGCTTTGTGGCTCAGTGTAATCAAATAATTACAGCAAATTTTCAAAACTTCTGTTATATACCCTTTCTGTAAGAGCATGGGGAATCAATATACAACATGCAAAAAAAAAAATATGGAGCACACATCCTAATCATTGAATTTAGGCAATTCAATCAGGCCTGAATGTCACAGGGTTTAACATAGAGCACCTCTCCATCCATCTATGCACCTAGCTAACATTAAAAAAATAATTAGTGGAGCTAAAGAGCTCACTACCACCATTAAAAGTAAGGTGGAGAAATGCTCAGAGTGGACATCAGCCACGAAGTGACCCTCACCATGTAGGAGTTATAGAGAGTGATGTCCAAGTGCTGATGAGTGTAGTACAGAAAAGTGTCCAACATTCTGCTGATCAATTACTGTTCTGTACTTTCAAAGGGCCCATACAGTGTATACACAGCTCAGCCATAACACTATGACCACTATTTTGGTCCTACACTCCACTCAGCTCCACTGATCGTATATGAACACTATGTAGTTCTATAATTACAGACTGTAGTCTTTCTCTTTCTCTACATACTTTATCTTTCTTTCACTCTTTACTTCAGTGTTCAGGAATCCACAGCTTCACCACAGATCAGCTACTATTAGGATGGTGAATATTTTTTTCACACTGCAGGGACACTGGCGTGGTGGTGATTTGTGTGCTGGTGTGTGTTGTGCTAGCGATAATCAGTGGATCAGACACTGCAGCAGTGCTGCTGGAGTTTTTAAACACTTTGATCCCTCACTGTCCTCCACTCTATTAGACACTGCTACCTAAAGCTGCTTCAATTTGTAGATATAAACTCGGAGTCAGAAGCTCTGAATCTGTTGCTACAGCAGTTTGTGTTGTTCATCCTTTAGTCCTTCATCAAGTGATCACAGGACTCTGCCTAAAATACACTGCTTGCTGCATAATTCTGGTAGTGGTAGCAGCTGCTTCGTGGTAGTTCTGTTCATTGAAGAACAAGGTAAAAGACAGATAGTGAAGATTGCAGAGACACAGAAGAACTACAGTCTGTAATTCTAAAGCAATTAAGTGCACTTATATGAGCAGTGGAGCTGGGGAAGGAAAAAAGGAGCACTATAAGTGGTAACAAGAACATTGTGTCTATATAAAAATACTGTATATTGTATACTGAGTGCTGCAAAAAAAAAAAAAAAAAGACAGATACACAAAATTATTTCTATGCATTTTATTGAACCATTGGTCGCATATGCATTTCTGTTTCCTTTTCTGTAAAAGATGAAACTTCACAAACATACAGTAAACAGATAGAACTAAAAACTACAGTACACAGACTTGGTCAAACTCCAGGTCACTACATGATGCAGAACTCAGACCTACTGCAACACAATGCAGTGCGAGTGGTAAGGTACACGTTAGGTCCCAAAGAGCTACCCTATGCTTCAATTCCAGTTCAGCATCACTCCCGGAAATTTAAGCTGCAGCATCTTTGGATGAGTACCATACAGCAGTGGAACAGAACCATGACTGAACAAACAAACAAACACTAAAACTAAAAAAACAGAAAGAACAAAATAATTTAGTTAACTTAATAGCACTGTGTCTTTAGATGACCTCTTTCTGTACAATGATGCAATATTAACAAACACTTCGAGTTAACCCATAAACATTGTATGTATTCCTGTTTTATCTTCACGTGTTTCATATTAGATCATTTTATTTCGTCATTGAGGATGCAGGATGACCTTAAACAGAAACAGTACAGCTGATGGTATGTGTGTGTGTGTGTGTGTATGTGTGTGTGTACGCATCCAAATAAAAAATATAGGCTTTTTTTTTGGAAAAAGTCTTTGGATTTTATTGCAAAACTGCATCCTGTTCTTCAAGAAAAAAAAAGCAGCCTATGATCACAGGATTCACGCTCTCCGTTTCAGCTACAGTTCCAAGATTCTCTGTGTACATGTGCGCGGGCCTTATTTGGAAGGCTGTCCCAGCAGGTAGACGATGAGCTCGTAGGTGGAGAGCACTATGGCAGTGTTGGGAATCTGCCTAATGAGCTGTGGAATGAGTCCTCTATAAAATGCTGCGTAGCCCTCCTCGACTGCCACCAGACGCGCCGTCTGGAAGAAATACTTGTATTTGCTGCCCTCTTCTCTGAGCCGTGTCCGAATGACCTCTGGAGGGAGACAGAGTCACAGTAATGTCAGTTTAAAACAGATGGGGTTTAAGGAAAAAAGAAAGAAAGAAAGAAAAAAAAAAGAGATAAAGTTAAACGAGGGTACAAGAAGCATAGCTGGAGGCAGCAGTGCTTTAAAAGTACAGTTACATAAGGCACTAGGGCCATTTGCACGCTAAGAGAAATCTGCACTTAAATATTAATGGGTGCCTATACTTCACGTTCTTCAATTAACCATTATTAATGAATCGTTTAACAACATTTCTACTTTTCCATTTTTTTTGTTGTTTTTTTATAGTCCATTTCTAATTTTCTCCCATTCCAATTTGGATGGCCAATTACCAAACCCACTCACCAAGTAACTGAATAATTCATATTTACAAGGTTTCCTCCTTTTCCATGTTTTAATTGTATTGGATTTGTTTTATGCTGTATGCTAAACAACTCAGACAATAATTGACAGCGGAATACAAATGTTTTATGGCAAAAAGAGTTTTTGTAGTTTAATTAATTTGAATAGTATGTTATAAAATGTAGTGTTTACATTATTATTATTTTTTTAAATATAAATAATTAAATAAAAAATTTTTTTTATTTAAAAAAAATAAAAAAAATAAAAATAACGTCACACGACCGTGTTCAGTAGTTCATCTATTTCCACTCGCTGTTGTATTTACGTAGATCTCCGTGGAAACATGCACCCAAAGTGTAATTACGGAGCGTGGCAGTGGACAAATAGCTATTTTATTAAATGCGAGATGATAAAAATCAGATGCGACTCCGGACTGGATTAGACTGTCAGTAAAAACAGTAGGTAATTCAGCCTGTAATGAAAACTACCCCAGGACACCCTAAGAAACTAATCCCATCCAGATAGGGCTAATGTGTCCTTTGGTTGATATGGGCCCTTTAAGTGACAAACAGGAGAATCTGGCACATTCTGACTCTCACACACTTGATGTTTGTGTTTATTTACTGTACAGATATAAATGGTGTCCATACCGTGTGGATATGCTATGCAGGAGGCGCAGCCCTTGGCAAAAGCAGCTGCTACCATAAGGCTCAGGAAGTCGGATGCTCCTTTTTCCCGGACAGCATTTGATGCCGTGAGCCGATTTTCTGCTAGATGCTTCTTTAGTGTCTCGTAGATCAGGAAGCAGATCATAGTCTCTGAGATTCCAGCGTATGACGCCGTCAGGCCCCGGTAAAAGCCTCGTACCCCTTCCGTCCTGTAGACGTAGCGTGCGCACTGTAACGCATTCGTCTTCTTCTCTCCTCGAGCCCTGGATGAGAAACAGTTCCGGTAGTTAATAAGTGAGCTGTAAGCAGAGGCCATTTCTGACAGATTCAGATTATTCAAGGAACTTTGTAACTGAGCTACAGACCCAAAGTGACTATAAAACAAAGTTAGTTGACTTTACAGATTAAAAAGTATGTGGTTGATTTTGTTAGACTTATTTTTACACATTAGTTAAAATTCTGCAGTGGTGTTTTAATATTAGGTGGGTGGAAGCACGCAATATCCTCAAACATCCAACTTTTACTTTTTGACATAGTCTACATATATTTACACTACCTTCCATTGAAAGAAACTGTAAAAAGTTTAAAAGTTGCCATTTTGCACGAGGCCTTTTCGCGAAACAGCGCCAATGTACAGGGCAGAGCAACTGACATACTTTTCTGATCTGACCTCAAGAGCGTCTAATGGCTTGTGCTCTTTACAGAGATAATTATAGAGCTGGCACTCTAAGCCTGGGCTGGCACATCAAGGTGGATATTTATACTGCAGCCTTCCTGGTCACATGCTAATAGCTGTGATGGTTGTGTAAGACGGAGATGCATTTAAAATTTCACATGCCCTTTAATGTGATAAAATAAATATGCATGCCTGTCCAGGTGCCATACCAGCAGCAGCTTATTTAGTACAGCTCTTCAACAAACAGTCTAGAGAGAACATATGAATGCAACAAGGAGATTTTTTATTTTTATTTTAATCAAATGATAATAACTTACTTCTTTTCGAGCTGCATTCTGGTTTTGACCATCCAGATGGGATTCATCAAGGAATTTGTAACAAAAGCTGAAAAAATAAAAACACAACAACACAATGTAAAAATACAAAAATAATTTTCTTTTAACAAGCTTCTTAAAGAAATCAAGTGTAGAAAACCTTGCACCTCCTTTTGCCATTTAAATTTAGTTTTTACATAATTTAAATCTAGAACTTGTTCTTTGCATTGTGCCCAAATTTGTTAACGAATGAACCAATAGAAATGTTCCATAATGGCTTGAAATAAAAGCATCTGGTTAAAAAGGTTGTTTCTTTCTTGTTATTTTAGAAATACAAGCTTTTTTTTGTCAGACAGTGTTTATGATTAATTTAAGTTCATTAAAAAACATTAAAAATTAGGAGATTTTCCCAAACAGGGATTAGGCCTATTCATAGATTAGATTTTCCTTTCATTGGGAAATCCCTGTTTAAAATTCTGTGTAGTCCAAGATTAGACCTAATCCCTGTACAAGAAACTGCCCCATACTGTATAAAAGTGCACCATCTCACTGTACCCACCTGCAAACCCTGCTGAGGACATGTGCACCACTCCACTGTTGGGCACAAAAATGCCATTGAAGGTCTCTTTTGACTTTGAGTAGGCTGCAAAATAAATCGCCCTGAAACAACAAAACAAGAGCACATTTCAGACAAAGAACAGAACACCGTGGCTTAATACTGAACTCTGTGCCCTGCCAAGCTCCCTGCATTGCTGTACACATTCATTTCAATGGGTGAGAAAAAAAGAAAAAGAAAAAAAAAGTGTGATACTGAAAGATTGCCATGTTTAGAGTCACACAGCCCACAGTCCCTGACAATGTCCAGAACTGTCCGTTTCCACACCGCATGTTCACTTTAATGAGCTTCTGGAACAGACTGTGCCAGATCACTACAACAAGCTGAATGCGTAGCTGGAGCTGGAACTGCCTATTCAGAATTATTGGGCCATGAAAGCTCAGGGACACATCCAGTAGACAGACAAAACCTGAACTACATTTACTGTAATAGAGGGTAGCTTAGCTTAGCTTGACTGCTGAGTTATATATTACATTATAAGATAGATAGGTATTTGTGGCTTAAACAAACTATCCTAGCTATACATTATGAAATAAATACTACAAACAGGAACATACTGTATCTTGTTAGATATATATATATATATATATATATATATATATATATATATATATATATATATATATATTTTTTTTTTTTTATTAATGTAAAATGTTCCACATTGTCCAAAATTAATACGAAATTTCTGATTAGCAAAGTCGTATCATTTCAACATTGTTGGAAGAAATTAAATATTTTTTAAAGAAAAAAATTATTTACATACAAAAAAACTAAACTGTTCTTTAATGACACTTCTATTATATTAAGGTAATTAAAACAATAACAATAGCACAGAAAAAACTGCTTTCTCCCTAAAAGGAAGAAATTATTGATGTTTTTTTTAATTGGAAGGGCTTAACTGTAAACATTTCTCTATCACTTGCTTTACGACTGGAATATCCACATTCCAACATTCAGTACTGCCTAAACATAGGCATTATAAACAAGGGACAGTGTCCCTGTTTGATATATTTAACTATTTAAATCCTTAAATCTAATAAACAGTTTATTTTGTGCATTAACACAGAATATCAAAAGTTTTGGTAAGAAACATTCTCCAGGTTCCTTGGATGCTTTTCTGGAACACATAACCGCAAGGTCATGTAACTCTACTGGCACAGACGTTTAGTTTTGATGACATGGTGCTGAACTTTAGGCCATGCCCTAGAGCCTGCTCGAACCGGATTTAATAATTACCTTGACGGTGCGACACCAACGAGATTTGGACCCAGACCTCGGAAGAGTGAACTTGGTCCTTCTTTTTCCAGAATGGACCTATAAAACCCATAAAAACAGAGAAAAGAATACAAAATGAGGAGAAGCTTTAACACAAACACGAAAGACAAACCAGGGTTCAGTCAGTTTTTTCTGACTGATCCCACAATCAGAACAGTAGTCAATAGGTTAGGGTCCTTGTACACACAGCTCAGGTCCATAAACTCTTTAATGGTTCAGCTTCTGTCTGAGATGAGAGCTCATCTTTGTACTATATTTAATTATTGTGTATCTGCATTGGTGATATTTTAATTCCTTTTATCTGTGTACGTCAACATTTGTCCTACTTTGGCCATGTTTGTCTTGTTTTTGGATTAATCCTAAAATATTCCACCTGGGCTTGTATTAAATACGTGAAAGGCTCTAGCACTAGCCAGAGTTAATGACCTGGTTTATAACATGACTTAGAGCAGCACTATAGAGTGGTTGGAATGGCTCTTTTTTAAAAACTTTGGACTTTGAAATGTAAATTACTCATAAAATTCAGTCATAGCTGGATGGAAAACAGATAAAAACATACTTTCAAGAAAAGCAAATACACAGAAAAGGGTTTTAAATATCCTCAGAATATAACCACTTAAATGTATCCCAGAAGTACCGTTAAAGTTTTCAAACAGAGTATATTATAGCCTCCAGACAGGAGAGGGGTTTGTCTATATATCCTTACACAAACAGTCAAGTCACTATTTTATCTGCTAAAACAAACACTGTCTAAGGTACAGCAGAAATGTGAGCTAGACAGATAAGGCCAATGTGTTAGATATGCTAAACAGAGACAAACAGTGGCCAGAACATAAAGATGCTTTCCCCCTGCAATCGCAAATTTCCAGGAAGGAAGTTTTTAATTCCCAATTTAAAAAGCTCTAATTTCCTGGAACAGTCTGATCATGACAAAAGATCCATTTCAACATACTCATTTACCCTCACAAAAAAAAGCCCTCAGTGAGATTTGAGGAAGACGTGCTTAAAAAATGAAGCTACAGCACTCCCGCGGACATTAATGAGGGCACCCTGTACTGGCAATGTGTAATACGAGCCCGTGAGGAAGAACCATGTGACAGCAGCTCCTGAGAGGCAGTTTGTGCCGGACTGCTCGGCTGCCCTCCTAAAAATGGGGAGCTAGACAGACAGACAGCAGCCTCGTCCCCAAAATGGACCAAACTCCAGAGACCTCGCAGTAAACTGGGCCTTAATTCAGTCCCTTTATAGGACAACACAGGTGCATTACTTAAAAAAAAAATAATAATAAAAAAAAAAAAACACCACAAATCTCACGTTTAAGAAACAGCAGAGACTTTTTACTGTATTGAATTACATTAATGATCTTTGATTGTTCTCCAGTGTGTTTGGTTAGAGAAAGGAGCCCATAGCTATTAATGAGTGGATATATAGACTTAGTTAGTTTAGTTTATATGCTTTTTCAAAGTAATGTGTAGCTGCATTATTATATTAAATATATTATCAAAATACTGGTGGCATAAAATCTTAAGACTTAGAGTCACAATACTAGTGGTTAATTTTGTGGTCGCAATTTTTGGGACAATATATAACGTCAAAAAAAAAAAAAAAAAAACAGGGCTACTGTAGTTTAGATTTTGAGTTACAGACCTCCATTACATTTTAACTCCATTAGATTTGTTGGCCAGTGCAAACCTAAAGAGTGGCCTGATTGAATAAATGTGGAGTAAAGTGTAGTAGGGTAAAGTGCTACAAGATTAGCTTTATAAAAACACAAGGTGGGTGTCATCACCAATCATATAAAACAATGATATATTGCTTTAACAGTTTTATATTGCATTATATCATATTATAAAATAATAAAACATAAATGATATACTATTTCAGCAGTTTACATTGATCCTGATTAACTGCACTGCTCACACAGCCTAACAGAAAATAATTACAGCAGGGGTTGTAAACTACAGTATTTGCCTTCACTTGCAGAACAAAGGAAATTAATGCAGTAAAAGTTATCAGACAGAATAAAGACAGTAAAAAAAAGGTATTGAAACCAATCTAGCTCAATGCTGTTAACTGTGTACCATCAAGTTGTGTACTCCAAAATCAAGGATTGACTCTCACGCCTGTTGTCCAGTGATTTAACTGTAATACAAAGAGCTGTTTTCAAGCTTTAAGCAAAGTCATCCAGTGTGTGCAAAAGATCTTCAGCTTACCGTAGAACCTGCAGGAGGCTTGGTGTTACTGGACCTGGCCTAAGAACACCAGCTCCACTGACTGTGCCCAGCTGGACCTGAAACACTGGTCTAAGCGTGAGGCCTGATGACTGTAACCTGGTCTTCAACACCTCCAGGGGGCAGGTCATGATGGCACCCACTGTACCACCACATCTGAAATCATTCAAACAGGAATATGGTCACAACCTCACTTCAGTAAACTCTTCTCACCAAAATACAGTTGTGTTATTGAAAAGTAGAGAGTAGCTTTTATATATATAATAAAAAAAATAAAAGAAACGATAAGTGACTGAACTGTTTAATACGAGTAAATTATATATATATATATATATATATAGATATGTTACATCACAAAGTTGCCTCGAAAGGTAATAGAGACTGGACTATGAGCGTTATACGAGACACTGTACACTCAGCGCTATTGCTCCTTCTGTCATCACCAACCCTCTCTGTTTTGAGAGTCATGCAGGTCAGGGAAAGCAAACTGAGCTCTTGCAAAAGGGCAAATTATGACGCAGGTGGATTGATCGCACGTCTACAGATCAGAAATCTGGACTACATCTGAGTTCAGTCCCATGAAAGTGTATACAAGTTAAGAGATAAATACATTAAATACAATAAAAACACAGACAGGTAAAGAGAGAAAAGAGAAAGGTTAAAGAAAAGAGAATACCGGTACACCAAAGATAGCAGAACATAGTCTAGAAATGTTATGTATGCTTATGTTGCACACTATAGTTTGTGATGTGAATTAAGACGGTACATAATAAAGTATTGCTATATTCTCTGTTGCAGTATTGTATCATTTCTTCAGAACACACTATCTAACACTTAGTTTT
Organism: Astyanax mexicanus; assembly: GCF_023375975.1. Taxonomy (NCBI): domain Eukaryota; kingdom Metazoa; phylum Chordata; class Actinopteri; order Characiformes; family Acestrorhamphidae; genus Astyanax; species Astyanax mexicanus. The sequence goes on along the minus strand of NC_064420.1, from coordinate 40,423,905 downwards.
TTTAATAAATGGGTTACATATAAAGACTGGCAGCAGACAGCAGTTTATTGTCAGGCATTGTATCCTGTCCTTAGAACCCCCTGTTCTAACAAAAAAAAAAAAAAAGTCTTTTTTTGTTAATAGACATAATGGTGTTTAGGAATATGCTGGTGTTAATACAAATAATTAAAATATATATATAATTTTTCCCCACTTCTGGTGAACTTCATGAACCCAAATTAAACTTCAGGTGATGACACACCTCAGAGAATGTCACCACTTACAACGGAAAATTAACTAGTGACTTAAATTATTATTAATAAGTTAAGTTAAGTTACTTAGTAACTTATTGAAATGATTATATATGCACCTTCACATTTACAAAACTACTGTTATTTAGATTTTATGCATATTCTATTAGGTAAAGGTATTCAAATGTATTGGCAGTTGAAAAAAGTGAAATAAAACTGTAAATTCATTTCAGCTGATGACAACAAGTCAGAGCATGTCATCATGCACAGTGGAATATGAACTAGTGACATCTGATCAGGCGACCTTCTGTCCCGAGTCAATAACTTGACGTGGGACAGTGACGCTATACACACTCCTTCACATTTTCAAACAAAAAAGCCTCTCATTTAAATTTTTATGCTTATGATGGTGTTTTATTCAGATATAATATTCATAAATGTAAAATTGCATACACTGACTTCATAAATACCTTTTATAAAAGTTCTGTTGAACGCCGACCTTAAGAGAATGTAAAACTGCTCCTTCATTTTTGGATGATGATGAGACTCTTGATGTCATCACAAACAACAGAACATGAATTACTGCTATCCGGTTTCGTGACCTTCTGTCAGGCACGATTACATACACGCATTTACATTTCCAAAACAAAATTAGCTTTTATTTGTCTTTTTGTGTGCCACTACAGGGCCTGGCAGTTCCGCCACTACATACTGATGTGTCACACTTTCAGCTGGAACGTCAGGACACAACCTTTTTGTACGTCACGCCTCAGGTGAGGAGAGGATTAAACTCCTAAATCTCCCTGAGAGGGATATTTTATTACCAGGACAGGCACCCTGCCAATAGATTAAAGGCTTATTATAGGCCCTGACCTACCCAAAGCATCCTTTTTGACTTAAACCCAAATGTAGCACAATTATACTTCTTGCAAACTACCAGTAAGAAAAACTTGAATTGCATATTAATATATTAATCTATTAACATTAATCTTTATATAGATTTATATTTCTTTATTTGTTACAGAAGAAAGAAAGCAGAACCTTCTATTGCAGTTGTTCGTTTTATTGAAAGGTAACACCTGTATTTAGAAGACCATCATTCAGACTTAATAAAGCAATAAAATAACTGATAAATGACTGCTTCACTAATAAGAACGACCTTTGAGGGTTATGTTATGGTCATTATGGCATAACAACGCTTTTGTTATCTTATGTAACATATGAACATTCAAAGGCAGCATCCAAATTGTAGTGTAGTAAATTAAAATATTAACACACTAACATGTTTTGTACTAACAGGAGTGACGGAAAGGATGTTCTGCTATGCCAATACAGCATATATATATATATTTTTTTTTTTTGTTTCCTTATTATGGGTGTAGAGGTGAGTAGCTCCACCCTTTCCATCTCACATTCCATTGTGGAATATTAAATGTCCTATCACTCAAAAACAAAAACATACTCTTAACTTTCACGCTTTTCTATATTATAAAGTTCTATACCTGTTGCACTAATTACAATATCAACAAATTAATTTTTTTTGCACCTTTACATAATAGTTATCATATAAGTGGTTTAAACATAATGTTAACGTTGCAAGAATATTGTTTACTGCAATTACTTCTCATACTGCATATAAAAAAAAAACTCTTAATGCAAGGTGTTCATTTATAAGAATTATTTGAATTTGAATGCAAGAATGGGAGAGAGTCGATGATTTATCAGACTGATGCAACTTGAGGGGCATGTTGGGAGAGGGAAGGTGGGGTAGTTTAACTAGACAGGCTTATTTACTCTCACTAGGTCACTAGTCCACAACTACTTTGCTTTGTCTGAGGAACTGTGTTACCAAAAAAGAATATATATAGATAGATTTCATACATATAGATATAGCTCGTCTGTCAGTTGGTTAATGGAGGTTTAATGTGAGGACAGTTTATGAGCATTTTCCTAGCAGGAGCAGTTTAACTGGACACATGGTGGAGGGGTCAGGCATATGATTTTAGTTTTGTAATTAACAGGAACTTGTTCAAAGTAGATCAAGTAAATCACATTAGCTTTGATTTGAGTAAAAATGGAGCCGTTGTTTGTCATGGTCTCTTAAAGAACACACTCTAAAGTGGTAGTATATGTGTGTGATATAAAGTATGCTGTCACCACATGCTGTTCTTTCATCAGACACATACATTCACAAGCCCATCCACATTCAAATAGTCGAGATAATAGAGTACATTTTCATCTATTTAAAGCACTTCTGGAGTATAACATGTAAATGTATATGGTTATTAGTGCTTGGAGGTTAATCAAATTCATTTTATTAACCAAATTACTCCTAAATTGTGATGCGATTTTCTAAATGGAATAATTAATATTGTTCATCTTTACACATAGACCATGCCTAAGGGAATCTCAGTAGATGGTGCTTCTGTAAGAAACCTGTAAAGGAACTTATGTGGAAGTGAGTTTCATATTTTAACTGACAAAAGGAGGTCATTTTTGCATCTTGTTCAGCATAAAAGCTGCTTGTAAGACAGAAGGGAGCTAATTAATTGTTTGTTTTTATATTGATTTCATATCCAAAATTTTACTCCCTTGAAAATTAAATGGTGTTTACTCCTATTTTGGCACATCTGCAAATGGTTATTGCAAATTGTTAAGTCAGAATTACAAAAATTGAATTTATATTTTAAGAATTGCTCATATATTTGCTCATAACATATCAAGATGACATTTTTTTTTTTTTAGAATAATCACTCGGCTCTAATAACTACCGTGTACAAATCACTTTGAGGCTTAAGTTACAGGATTTTAAAGAAATAAAATTTTATATACGTTCTAAAAAAGGTAGATTTTAGAAACACAATCTATGCAGTGAAAATGCATTCCCAGCAGGGAATAATTGGGTATACTGAAAAACACAAGTCCTATTTAAAGCAGGAAAGTGAGAACTGGAAGTAGTCACAAGCCCCTGTCACCTCCAGGAGGTGTCAATGGAGGTCAGTACAGGAGAATGACCTTGTAAAAGGAGGCTCAGGGGCTCAGCAGGAGTCTCTCAGCGGTCAGTCTCACGCAACAAACACTACATTTGCATCTAATAGGATAAATCATTCATGAATTAGCTTTTATAAACCTACTCCTGAACAAAGCAGGGAGATCTGCTGTCTGCTATATCTCTTAATGGACCCTGCTAAACACGTGCGTTTCTCAGAGCATGCCAGCTACTACTGTAACTCGTGTTTTAGAGCACATGCAGGAAAGGACATAGTGTCCCGGCCTTTCTCACTCTTCAGTGAAGGCAGAAATAAAAAAGCTTTATCGCAGCAGCAGCAGCGCACATGAAACCCAAGCGGTCATGCGACAGGAAAGACAGCAGGCAGAAGAGGAGGCAGGGACACTTATATAACACGGGACAGTGAGGTCGCAGCAGATGGGTTTACTCTGCTTAGCGTAGCTTAGCATGTTAGGGCAGCTATCAAATTGTGCGTTTTAAACGCGTTTAAAAGGCAGAGAAATACTCTGAACCATAGCTATTCATTTACCACTGTTGGATATCTAAATAAAGATAAATCGCATGTATTCCTAGGTTACTTTAATATTTCAGTCACAGCTGATATATATATATTCGTTAGCTAAGATTGCTAACCAGTACTGTTTCAGTTAAATTATTTGACCATATAAGGCTAATATCAGAAATTGAAATTGTCCATTTAATATATAACAACTAGTTCAATCCATCGTTTTCCCATTTCTGCCCCACTCACTTCTTTTTTATATAATAATAAAAAAAGGTTCCTTAGCTGATTTTCATCCCCAATAGATATTTTGGTTTAATCCAATCTAGATAACCTAAAACATAAAATCAACTACTTTTTTAACCTACATAAAATTGTTAAGATTTAAAAATTAAAATTTCGAAGTTGTAAAAATAAAGACATATTTTTATTTAATGACAATTAGCTAGCTAGATTGTGAGTGGTAGCAAGGAAAAATAGACAAAAAAAAACACTTCTTTACTGTATCAAATAAAACTATTAGTGAAGTATTTATCCACATTGCCTATAGCTAGGTTAATATTACATACATATATATATTTCAGATATATTTGTTAGCTGACCATATGAGGCTATATTAAGAAATAGATTGGGTATAATAATTGGGTATAAAACAGTTGTTTCTTCTATTTTTGTCAATTCCATATAGTGAAGAATTGTCTTTCATACTTTTATAAATCTAATGTTAATTTGCTAACCTAGCGGTAGTTTTTATAAATATCATTAAACATAAGACAATAAATTTGGATCTGATTCTTATAACTGTTATGTAGTTCCTAACTATATATTTTGGTTTAATCTGACCTAACTAAGTACTTTGTTACAAAATGTTAAAAATAAAAATTTAGACACGTTAAAAAATTAGACACATTTTTATTTTATGACAATTAACTAGTTATTTTTAACTCAGCGGCAGCCAAGAAAAGAGAAAACAGAAATTATATTGAAATAAAATATTTTTCTATACTATATTAAAAGAAAAAAATGTTAACTATTTTTACTATTTACAATTTTTACAGCGAAACTAACGCTAACGTAATATACCATAACCTAAATATGAAAGATAGCTTAGCTAACCTAGCTAGCCTGCTTAGCTAAGCTAGCTTTCACATTATAACCTAACCAAAAGCATACATTTATACATCCAACGCCACACGTTTGAGTTCTATTGAATATACGCAGTGTTAGGTAGCTAGCTAACAATACGGAATATTCGTTCGTTTAAATGTTAAAAGGCACAGATTTCAATGACAAAAGGACGAATATCAACGTAGGTTAACTTCATTAGCAAGATACAGCTAAGCTAAGCTAACTATCCGCACCAATATAGGTTAGCATTAACAAGCTAGCTGATAATAACGGTTAAGATTATTTAACGTAGCTACGTTACAAGTGTGACAGTGTAGATATAACGTTATAGTTAGCTATCTTAGCTAACACAGCTAGATTAACGTTACTTACCCCCCAGCGAAGAGGTGCAACAGCGTGTCTTTCTGAGCCATATCTCAAGCAGTCATCCTCCAACACCGCAGCCTTTTAAATATAATAAAGCTAAATATTAAAGGCTAGGTGTTGACCTAGCACGCTAGTCTCCCTCACACACACAGGCTTTTTCTTACTAGCTCCACTATCTGCCTGTCTATCTGTCTGTATACAGCAGCCTCTCTCTTCAGCCAGCTCAGCCTCAGCCGGCTTCTGCTTTATAACTGCGGAAACGTACTGCGGAAACGTGCTGCTGCCTCTGCTGCTGCCGCTGAACCCGACACTGGCCCCGGCAGGCCTTGACGTCACGCAGGCAGCTCGCACAGGCCCGGCCCATATAAATAGACACCATCAAATTTCAGTGGGCCGGAGGGAGGTGTTGTCCGTGACGTTAGCGGTACAGGCTGTGTCATACCAGCAGCACTGCAGTAAAACCCTCCATCCAGCATCATGTGCTGAGAGAGAGAGAGAGAGAGAGAGAGATGGAGAGAGAGAGAGAGAAATGGAGAGAGAGAGAGAGGCTGGTGCTGGGGGTGGGGGAGGGTGTCAGGTGTTTATGTTATGTTTAAGGTTAGTGTAATCTATGGTGTAAATAGTGCGTCAGTGTATTTCTGTCTCAGATTCACAAAACTGGCATTTCTTCAATTTGTCCTCTATTTGTCCATCCAATATAAAACATAGGACAAAACACAAAAATCTCCATTTTTTTTTAAATGGTGCCACATTTGTAAGGAGCATTATAATACTCCGGACTTCATGTTGCTTCTACCTGCCTACTCTCTCTATTTTTTTTGTGTACTTATCTTTATCTATTTTGTTCTATTCTATTTTTATTGTGTTCCTTTATTTTGTTATCTTATTGACTATTTTAACGACAGCTCCTGGGTGTAAACTGGATCGTGAGATCACAATTTCATTTAACTTTTTATACCACATGTGATGCGAATGACAATAAAGTATCCTTGAATAACATGAAAATAATAATAATATAAATAAATTATTTAATAAATAGTGTTGTTAATAGTAGTCATAGAAGAAGCTGGATTAATAATCCCAAATTTTCTTCATTTTTTAACTCTTTCAGACCTGAATTATGTTTCAGTGATTGAAAAATATGAGAAAGCTGTTTCCTGTCTCTAATGCACCCAAAATAAGACCCTACTATCCTAATTTAAAATCTGAATATATTTTTTCTTATTCCTATATGATTTTAAAAGTGTTTTGAATCACAAAGAATTAAGAAAATAAAAATTATCTTTGCCTCATTTGTTCTGTAGTGCCTGCATGCACTAATGTCTAAGTTGCAGGTTTTTCTTTCCAGTGCAGTGGGCAGGGCTGAGACAAAAATCTGAGACAAAATCTGAGACAAAAATACTCTACCCTTTTTACACTCACTTTAAACACCTGACACCCTCCCTCACTCACCATTTTTGAACAGTCCCTGCTGCCACTCACAATTAATTGTCACGAAGCAAAAATATGTTTTTACTACTACCTCAAAATTTCAGTTTTTTAATTTTGTAACGAAGTATGTTGAATTATACAAAAAAACAGGGAAAAAAACATCAGGTAAGGATTAATTTGGACTGTTGCTGGCAGAAAAAAAACTAGAACATTAAAAAAAATGCATGGAAACTTTACTAAATATAGCACAAAAAGTAAGGAACTTTGTGTTTGGTAGATTATTTCTGTGTTGTAACAATGCTTCAAAAATCTTATACTGTTGAAAAGCCTGTTAATGTTCCTTTTAAATGGGGCCACTTTTGTAATAAATAAGCATTTGTATTCAGCAGAGCTGAATATGTGGGTTGTGCCCATGAAAAATTCCTCTCTGCCAAACAATGCCAAACAGCTTATGTAGAAAAATATATATAAAAGTTTTCACAGACCAAGATAACACAAGATAAGGATATAAGTGAATGGTAAATGTTAATTAATCATTGAAAATGTTATTTACTTTGTATGCATAACTGTTTCTTAAATTAAAAAATTCTCTTATGTTTTTATGTCTTTAGAATGTCTACCTTTTAATTTAGATTATATTTGTTATGATTATTATTTTTAAATAAAATATATCATATTCATATATTGCTAAAAGTGAGTATTATCAAGCAATACATATTGCATAGTAAATACAGTATTTTGCTACAATTCAGTTTAGTGCAATGGGACTATTGTTTATTTGCAAAGCAATTTAAATGCAAATATGACACAATCACAAATGTATGTTTAATTCTATCACAGTAAATCAATCAGACACTAATTGTCTAGAAACTGTTAGGGACTTTTGGTTGTTATTTTAAGGGCAATACAATGAAAAGGCAAACATGTTCTGCAAAATGAAACCAGTCAGCATGAAAGCATGTTGTTTTACAACCTGTTGAATAACCACAGCCCAGCTATGTTGATTTCTGCTTGTGTTTTTGTGATATATATGTATATATATATATTACATTTTTTATGTTTGATATGTTAGTGAAATTGCATGTAACTGCATGCTAAAAGTATAATAATAAGTCAGGCAGGAAATTCCTGCTGTCTGTCTGCAGCTAAACATAGGTGAGAGGAATACTATCACAGAGTAATCAGACATGCAGAAGACAGACAGACAGACAGACAGGCAGCAGGGTGTGGAGACAGCAGCCTATAGGAACTGGGGGTGTGTGACAGAGGGAGGGATGTAAGTGGAGATGAGGATTGCTTCACACAGTCCAGAATCATGGACTGATAAAGTAGGTTATTTAATCATGTTGGTGTTGACTTGTTTACTCCAAACTCTTGCTGTTCTGCTGGCCTGCCTGAACCAGTCACAAGTCTCATAAAGTCTGACATAAATGCCTGCAGGTAAACCGGAATAAATGACAGCCGTGATGTAAGAAAAATAAACACACTAATCTTACAGTCATTTCCCTTTAGGAAAAGATCTTTAGTAGCAGTATAAAAAGCTTTACAGACTTTTTAAATTAAACATAGAAAGTTACTTTAGTGTACTATAGGATACTACGCAAGCGTTATACATTTCTCCCAAATTCCAAATAAAAAATCGTCATTTAGAGAAATTCAGACTTCAAATAATACAAAGAAAACAAATTCATATTCATAAAGTTTTAAGATTTCAGTAATCAATATTTGGTGAAATAATCCTGGGTTTTAATCACAGTTTTCATGTGGAATGTTCTCTTCCACCAGTCTTACACACTGCTTTTGGATAACTTTATGTCACTCCTCGTGCAAAAATTCAAGCAGTTCAACTTTGTTTTGATGGCTTGTGATCATCCATCTTCCTTCTTTGTATTATATTCCAAAGGTTCTCAATTTGGAAAAATCAAAGAAACTTATGATTTTAAGTGGTCTCTTATTTTTTTTCAGAGCTGTATATATATATATATATATATATATATATATATATATATATATATATATATATATATATGTTAATGTAAAGTGTCTTTATTTGGTGTAATTTTGTTCTGTTGGTCGTCTTATTATGACATGTCCAGACAATGTAAAGAGATGATGCTATGTTCAATTAATTGATTAAGCAAGCATTTATATTTTAAATTTAGCCAGTTTTTACCAACTGAAAGATACAAATGAATATTATAATACTGTTTTAAAGTATCATAATATTTGGTTGATAATACTATGTCACGATTATTTAACTCCAATATGTAATACTGTTGATTGTAAAACCTACTGCTTGTCTGATTCATCTGTTGGGGGTTTTAAAATGACTAACCCAGCAGGAACTCAACAACAACCTGTAATTTGCCTCAGCTGTGGTGTGGTTGTATAAACACCTCCCAGGAAATGGTGTGTTTTAACCATGATAAATATTCAGTAGTGTTCACAAAACTAGAGAGCAATTGCTTTGAAAATTTGTTTACTTTAAAAAAATATTGTGAATTATTGTTGTATATTTTCATAAAACGTATACTTACACACATCATCATACTACCTTTAATCTGAGGGGGTTTAAATATTTCTAATTTAAACGATATATTTTATGATTTAGGGACAAACGTATTGGAAGAGGCTTTCTTCTAGATTTCATTGCTGTGTGATTTTGTTTGCATTTAAGATAATAATGTTAGAGAGGAAGTTAGTGAGGTCTGGATGTTGGATGATCATCTGCTACTCCCTATCTCATCCCTCCCAAAAGTACTAGATGGAGCATCATCATTCCAGAGAACACAATTATACTGATCCACAGATCAATGCTGGCAGTGGGCATGGTGTAATTTGGTTCATGTTTATTATGTGGTCCAAAGAGTCCTTTTCTATTGGTTGTACGTCTGTATGTGTGTGTGTGTGTGCATGTGTGTGTGTGTGTGTGTGTGTGCATTTGTCCATCTGTGTCAGCAATGTGTGCAATTTAAAGTAGCTGAATGTATTAATTGAAAGGGGTGTCCACAAACATTTGGACATATAGTATACGCTTACACTTTATTATATAAACTGTATATAAAGAAATAATATATCCTACATGGCATGATATTAATAATGAACTGTGTATCCACGATTGGAGTAAAATACATTATATTGTGGTTACAAATACATTATATAGTGGTTAATATGTCATGGAAAATTGAAACAGTGTGAGTTTTCTATTTGTATTTCAGAAGTCTTCTATGTTTCTATTTACATGTTCTGTTTAGGGCTGTAATGATTAGTCTATATAATCAATAATGCCGATTATTTAAATTTGTTGACTACAAATTTAATTGTCGATTGGTCGTTAATTGGTAAGAGTACTGCATTACACAAAGTGCTGGGGACAGAAGCGCAATGGGAGATGAGTAAATTGTTCATTCATACAGTTCACACTTAACTTAGTCTGTGTCTTCAAAAGTGCCTAAACACAACAGATTACATATTTAATGACAAATTAGACTACTTTCCACATTTAAACAACATCTGGACTTTTTTATGATTTTATTTCTAATTTTTATCCCATTTTCTCCCCAATCTTCACAGCAATTACTCAATTTCTCAATTACGTTAGGACTCGGAGGAAAGCACAGCGACTCGGTTCTGATACATCAGCTCACAGACGCTTTGTGCTGATCCTTTGGAGTGAGCAGGGGAGAGAGCACCATCTACCCACCCAGAGAGTGCAAGGCCAATTGTGCTTTCTCAGGGCTCTAGCAGCTGATGGCAAGCTGCATGACCAGGATTCAAACTGTCATTCTCCTGATCATGGTGGCAGGGCTTTAGACCACCGAACCACTTGGAGCCAACAACATCTAGACTTTTAAATTACTTTTAAATCCTGTGTTCAGCAGTTTCTATCGTTTTTAGAGACGGAGGACATGGTAGAAATAACCGTTGACTTGTTCCTTGAATTGTTGAATCGTTCACAGATTAGTTGACTACCAAAATATGAATTAGTTGCATCCCTAGTTATTTTATGTAGTCATTGTGAATGAGCGTATTGTAATAACATTACGGAAACAATATATTGTGCAGCCCTTACCTTACCCAGCTTCACACTATCAGACAGCACAATAAATTACCAGCTGCATAAACTTAATAACAGTTCCCTCTGCTATCTTGCTTTTATAATGACTACAGGTGCATTCCTGAAAGGTTCAGGGTGTGAAAGTTGCTCTGACAGGTTATAATCAGCAGTAGCGCTTCTCTCTTTATACAGCACAACAGATAAGTTTTGAACACTCTGGCTTAAAAACAAAAGCCCTTGGCCCTGACTTATTATGTAAGATTGTTGTTGGTGCAGTTGCACATTAACACTCGCACGCTAACCTGGGCACTATGTAAATGGCTGTGGTTGGATCAGCTGGGTGCTTTTCATGAGATCTCTCTCTAGGCAGTAAACGGCAGCAGGAGTGTTCACTTGTCCCCAGACACTGGATCCAAGAATAGAGGTCATGTTTTATATAACGTGATGTGCATGGTTGCATTCAGTGAACAGCTGTGCACTGGAAGCACTGATTAAAACTTTTACAAGAACTCTAGGAAGGTATGTAATGTCTGGGGCAGGGGTGTGAAACACATGGCCTGATAAAGGCTCTAATTTAGATTCTATGTTCTCAATGACAAAAAATATATATTTTTAATTGAGCTGATAAGTGATTAATGTTGTTTTAGGCTTCATCAGGATTCAAAGAACATTGTTTGAACACTGATTATACTTTAGATTAGGGGTCGGCAATAGACGCATGTAACATCTGGCCCGTGAGGTTGTTTGAACTATATTGAACGATAATTGAAAAAAAATAAATAAATAAATAAACTGCTTCTCTGGCAAGCTTTTGTTTACACTCCTCCCCTGTCTCTCTGTCGCGTTCGGCGCCCGTTCTCGTTTTTCCACACGTTCTTGGGCTCCCTATCTCCTTATAAGTGCATTTTTATAGACATTGATACACCATTCAATAAAGTAATAAGAAATATAGTAATATCACTTTATCTATTCTGGGGAATGTAAAGTATGTAGACAGACTAGGGAAAGGGGAAAAGGTGATGACGACACACAAATACACATACACACAGATTACTCTATATATATTCAAATTACCACCAAAATATTATAATAATATTTATATTAAACTGGGCATGCTAATTCTTTTATTAAACTATTTAGTTTCAAATTAAGCATAGTTTCTGTGGGAAAAAATATACTGAGGTATACTAAAGGTGAATGTGATGTTGGAGCTGGACTAAACTGTGACTTGATGAAAGAGCTCCATCTTTTGGCAACAAATGATAAAAGAAAAAAGTTTGAATTTGAGAACTTATAAACTCTATTCATTTACATATATGGTTATAGCTGTGTACATAATATAGAATTAATATAAAGATCTTAATCAGCACCATATTATTGTTATGAAAGCATGGCAGCCTTTAGATTATATAGTTTAATGGTGTCAAACCGGCATGTCTTTTCCTGTTTGATGACTGTCATTATTGCAAATTATTTTTATTGCTGCAACAAATGAAAGGATATATGCTAATCAGGCAATACTTATATATGAAGGGGTAGATATATTAGGCAGTAAGTGAACAGTCAGTTTTTGAAGTTGGATTGTTGAATGCCACAATATTATTACCTTGTACACTTTTTACAACTTGTGTTATAAAACATTGCAATATGTAGTTTTAGTGTTTTGGTCCATCCTCAATATTAGAACATACAGTACCAGTCAAAAGTTTGGACATACCTTCTCATTTAATGTCTTTATTTTTGTTCCTTACATTGTAAATTAATACTAACGTCATCCAGACTATGAAGCTACACATAAGGAATCGTGTAGTAACTTAAAAGTGTTAAACAAACCAAAATAATCAGTAAAGCATTTTAATTGATATTTTGACAGAGGTGGAAAGTAATGAATTACATTTACTCACATTACTGTAATTAAGTAGATTTTATGAGTAATTTGTAATTTTTAAAGTAGTTTTTAACATAGGTAATTTTACTTTCACTCAAGTACATTTTGACACAAGTAATTTACTTCACTACATTGGAAAACTCCCAATTACTGAGTAAAAAATAAAATGCTGGGGGAAAAAAAGTGTCTGAATTAAAAAAAAAAAGAAAAATTGGCGCGCATGCGCCGGCGCACGGATGCTCGTTCGTGAAATAACGAGCCAATAACGTCCTCATGCAATACAAAATGTGCCCCGCTGGACAGAGCTGTCAGCTTTCAGAACTTCCACATCAAACCTGCGAAAGCATGTGGTGTTAAGTATATTTATCATTGAACAATCTGCTTGAATGTTAAAAAAAACATGTAAATAGCAGTTAAAGCATAGCAATGGCAAGTTAAAATATAACAATGAAGTGTAAAACTATAAAAATACGGTTTATAGCTACATATATGACCATAACTTTTTAACAGTAAAGAAAAAAATGATCATCACTTCTTGAAAATATTTTTATGGGGTGGTCTGAACAAATACTGCCTCAAAGGTCCAAATTATTATGTGGAATAATAGTTCATTAAAAAACGATTTATGATTTGTTGTACTTTTTTACAATAAGAATTCAAAGTAACTATGGAACTTTTACTCAAAGTAAATTTTAAATTGAGTACTTTTTTACTTTTACTCGAGTAGATTTTTAGATGGGTACTTTTACTTTTACTTGAGTAGAATTTTAGCAAAATAAAGGTACTTTTACTTAATTACAAATTTTCAGTACTTTTTCCATATGTGTATTTTGATGGTCTCTTTTTTTCAATGTTTTGTTTCATAGTTTGGATGACTTTATTATTAAAGTATCTACAATTCAATTCATATTTGTTCGCATTGTCTTAATAACATAAATTATCTTGTGTGTAATATCAGGGAATTTAAACAGCATGTAGATAAGAAAGCACAGTATCAGTATGGGTACATTAGCTCTGGAACCATTAACAGAGGCTCAGCGGCGCGGCGGACCGGTTTAGCGGGAGGACAGGAAGGGGACAGAGTCACATTGAGCTGAGGAGGCAGTGGTGCGCAGCTTTAGTAAGTTATTTTATTTAATATAAAGCAGCGAATACAGTTTAACCCGCATGTATCAATATATTAGTGTGTGCGCGCTTGAGTCATGTGGGTAGGAACGCTTATAGAGTGCAAATACCAGCTATTTATTGCAATAATAACAACGGAGCTAAGCTAAGCTAATGTCTGACCGGTGACCAACTAGCCAGAAAAAAATAAGAGACCACTTCAGGTTCTGAATCAGTTTCTCTGATTTTACTGTTTATAGGTTTATGTTTGAGTGAAACATTGTTGTTTTATTCTTTAAACTACAGACAGTATTTCTCCCAAATTCCAAATACAAATATTGTCATTTAGAGCATTCATTTGCAGAAAATAAGAAACGGCTGAAATGACAAAAAAATATGCAGATACTTTATCTCAGTAATTCAGTTCAAAATGTGAAACTCGTATACTATATAGATGTGTTACTTTATTTTAATGTTTTACGAGAACATCTTACAGCACTTCATGCTTCCCTCTGCTGACAACTTTTAATGGAGATGCGGATTTCATTTTCCAGCAGGACTTGGGCACACTGCCCACACTGCCAAAAGTAGCAGTTGGTCTTAAATAACATTCTAATCTTCTGAGATACTGATTTTTGGGTTGTCATTGGGTGTAAGCCATAATTGTCAAAAATAAATGAAATAAATTCTTAAAATACATCACATAATACACACGTGTATTACACATGTGTGTAATACATCTATATAATGAATTACATATTTTGAATTGCATTACTAAACTATTCTAGTTATTTAGATGAGCTAGTACATACATGTTAACTAGAGATATTGACTTTATTAGACTTGATTGGTTGATTGTTTTTGTGATTGACTGCCTTATACTGCATTATTTCCCCCTTATATCTGCAGCTATATGTAATTAGCCTAGACACAGCACACAGGTTATATGATTAGCATAGCGATCTATCAGTAATCTAACGCAGTTAGCATATCTGAGCTGATAACACTGAGATTAAAATACCAAGAGTGTACAGACATGTCCTCAAAGATAAAGGTGGTACTTAAAAGAATCTAAAGCATAAAACATATTCTTGTTTGTTTAAAAGATTTTTTTACAGAATAATTCCACATGTTATTGTATAGCTTGAATATAGTCTTCAATATTAAATAATACATAATGTAAAAAAAAAAGAATGCATATTGAATAAGAATAAGGCTGGCACTGTATAAAGTTTTTTAATTGAGATTATTTGTATTAAATGGATGCTGTGCTTTTTATTACTTGTATATTCAGAGATAAGAGCGCACCAGTACAGGACCTGGTCATGATCATCTCAAGAATGATCCCCCGCCTCAGTGTGCTCTGCAGGTTTTCTGGTGAGTACTGGTAATGGAGTGTTCTACTGAAAAATGACAACAAAATATTAGATGATCACTAAATGAAACACAGCAAAATTGAAGATGCAAAGATTTAATACTAACATAAGCATTGCTACATTAGAATTTAGCTAGTATCAAATTGCGTAAAATAGATGACCCAAAAACGTTTGCCTTTGTTATACACATTTATTTTCATTCTTTTTACCAGGTTCTCATCAGTACCAGTGCAAGGTGCTCTGCAGTGCTGTGCAGCATTGCCAGTCTACCAGATATGTTACTAAGCATACCCAGAGATACTCCACTTCAGCTGCTGGCAACAAGCAGCCCCCTAGTATATGGACAGTGCTAGAGCCTGAATTAGAGGAGGCCCTCGTTCCCCGGAAACTAGCAGTTTCTCCTTTAGAAAGCTGGCTTTCACTACGCTACTCACTACCTTCACTTCTGGAGGCCCCTGTGCCCCTGGAGGAAGGGGAGCTGATAGAGGAAGCCGTGGTATTGCCCCCTTCTGCTGTGCCCGTGCTGGAGGATGGCGAGAGCTCCACGCCTCTGAGCTGTAAAAATGTACTCGAGATTCGGCGCAGGAAGATGAACAGACACAAGTACAAGAAGCTGCTGAAACGAACAAAGTTCCTGAGGAGGAGGGTGTTGGATGGCAGACGGAAGAGAAAGCAGGTCTGTAAATTTACAGAAAATATGACCCTATGTTAATGTTGCACTTATTTAGTAAATTCAGTGGTGCTTTGAAGAGAGTGGACTCTTTAGTTTAGAGTATACATATTTCCTCTTGAATTTCTTCTTTCTACGCTATCTCTCTGAGTCCAAACTCTTTAGAGACGTTTTTGTAACTTTTCCAGTGTTGTGAAAAGCAGACTTTAATAGATTCCTGTTTTTAAATAAAACAGGCTCCACCCACTCACACCTGCTTATCTTAGTCATATCATTGATTAAAAAAAAAACAGAATCTAATTTCACCTTCAGATGAACTTTTAATCCTAGAGGTTCACATACTTTAGCCACTTACAAATATGTAATATTGGATAGTTAATAATAATAATAAATAAATGACGAAATATCATTTATATAATCTGTTTAACTGGATTCTCTTTATCTACTTTTAGGACTGTGAAATTGATTTGGTTGTTCCAGGTCATTTATGCAGAAATATTGAAAAGTATATGAAACAGAATTAAATTTTAAATCAATTTGGGCCATTTTATTGATCTATTAATCATGATGTTTTAGTATTACTGCTTGTACATTGTCATAAGCAGGGATAGGCCACAATCTATTTGTAAAAATAAAAAAATAATATAATGGAGATGCACAGAAGTCCAAATATCAATATTTTAGTCACAAATTATGAATATTTTATTATATATTGAACTTATTGTGAGACAAAATTGCTTCCACTTTCTAGCACAAGATGGAGCTGTTTCTCTACAAGACAATTTTTGATAGTGCTTTGGCTCTGGTTTTGCTGCGTACAGAACCGCATATTTCTATACTTAACTTTGCTACACTAAGGAATGTACTATGTAGTAGTATACTAAATATTTTACTCTGTCTGCCAGATGCACATTCATGTCTAGTAAAATATTTAATCAAAGTGCAACTTGATTATGTTTAACTCAATATTAGGTATGGTAATATTAGGTGCACTGTTTGCATAGTTTGAGTTTAGAAAATGCCCTAAAAGGTAAACTTGTGCACACAATTCTTGTTTTAACTCTTAAATTAATTTTTTTACTCCACACTTTTACACAGACACATCTGAGTTGTTGCTAGACACACCCACAGACTGATAATTATAAGTCAACCCTAAAGATTCCCTTATTATCCATGCCAAAGTACATGCTCGGATCCTGCACTCTACACCCTGTAACATGCTATAATTCAGAATAATTCTAACCATAGTCATTCTGACTTGTTGTCATTTGTAGGCTAGGTTTGAGAAGGACCTAATCAGAATCTGGAAACGCGCTGGACTGAAAAAGGAACCGGAGGGCTGGACCACACCCAAAATATACCTCAAACATCATCAGCCCAAGAGCTGATCACTGAGAGGATGAAGCGGCGTTGTGTAAAATTATTTGCTCAGATCTGGATCAGAAATGTGTGAATGGACTCAATAAATGTATTGACTTTATATAATGTTATGATTGAAATAAACATATATTTCAGCACCATGTGATTGTGTGATGTATCAAATTATGTGTTCAATAAGGTTAGCACTAATATCTAAGCCTGAAATCATTTATGTTCCATTTGAGTTGGATATCTTGATGTTTAATGTAAGACGTTTTCTAAATTTTTGCAACTTACAGCCCATTAAACTCACTGCAAAACCATCTATAGCTCACATGAAATTGTAATTGACCATTTAAAATCTAAGTTACCATTTAATAATCAGTGTAGTCAATGGAATTGATTGATCTTGCTTTAGGGTTAGTGTTTATTATTAAAGTTTGGTTTCTGTTTTTAACCATTTATTTTTTATTAACTAGCTTGCTTATCCATCAGCTGACAGGTCAAGTGAAAAGCATTGCTTAAAAGTTGATTATCTTCCACCATCATTAAAGCATTGATCATATTTGGTTGTTACGCCAACCATTACATACCATACAAGAATTCAAGGGACAGTTACGAAGATAGCTTGTTTAACTAATTCAACCCTGCTAAAACATGCGGCTTGCCATTCGCTGCTGGAGCCCTGAAAGAGCACAATTGGCCTTGCTCTCTCTCTGGGTGGGTAGATAGCGCTCTCTCCCCACATCACTCAAAGGGTGATGTCCATCAGCACGAGGCGTCTGTTAGCTGATGTATCAGAACCGTGTCGCTGCGTTTCAAAAAGAGGTTTTGGCTGACTTCACGTGTCGGAGGACGCATGTGCTAGTCTTCACCCTCCTGGTGTGTTGGGGCATAACTAGTGATAGGGGGAGTCCTAATGAGTGGCCGTGTAAGTTGAGGAGAAAATCAGAAATATTTTTAGTGAACAAGATTGAGAAAATTGTCAATTGTCTTAAAACAAATTGGCAAGTTAACACATAAAAAGGTTAAAAGTGTGGGGAAAAAAACTGTTAAACAAAATAAAAAAATGGTCCCTTTAAATTTGTGAGGCAGTTTTCCAGTCTCCAGTAGAGGGAAGCAAAATGCTGTTTTCATCACACAACACAGAAAAGTTTATAATAATCACTTTATGAAAAATAACAGCCTTAGACAGTGTTTATGATAAGTATTAGACTGTGGCTAAATGATAACCTTACATGCTTAGTCATGATTAAACGTTGCCATGTCCCTAAAAACAGTGTTGGGGGATTTTTGGCTGCGGGAAACAGTCCTACATATAAACAGAGAGAATGGAGAGAATTGGGGGCAGGGAGAGTTTAGTATTTCATGGTTGGAGTCTGGAAGAGGAGGAGGAGGAGGGCAGACTGTGGTCCACACACACACACATATACACAGTGCTGGAGTTTTTGTTGTCGCTGGTCGACAGACTTCTTCTCATCTTCTCAGGTGATGATTTCCATCCACTAGTCGTAGCTCCATCACCTTCTTCATCACAGACTGTGGAGATGAGATCCTCTGGAGGAGTTTGGTTGGAGATGGTTCTGGTGTTTTACAGTAAGTAGCTCTTTTGTCTCTGTGATACTGTTTTATTCTTTGTTGTTTGTTGGTCAAAAGCAGAGAATTCAAAGTCCATGCAGAATATGGGCTTGTTTTGTTGCTTTTAATGCATTTAGCTTTTTAAACTGCCTGTCAGGTCAGTTTTAGACTGATACAGTACTGGGAATAACAATGACCCTTTGTTAGGTGACTGGTATGTCAGTAACATTAATATAAACAGTTATTCTTGACTGATGAAAGCCTATAAAACAGTAGCATTTGGTTTGTTGTGTTTGTTAGTAGACTTATCAGTAAGTGTCTATTTCTGAACTTTCCCTTGTACATTTACATTTATGTTTTTAAAAGTATATTTAACATTCAAATTAATACATACTAAATATACTATTTTGGAACAACTTATGGCAACTTAAGTACATTTGTTTTTAAACTATATTATATACAACATAAAAGCATTAGGTTGTGCCTTGTATAACTTAAGTAGATTTAACCATGTGTTTATAAATATAATTTTTAATACACAAGAAGTATATTGTAAATGTACTGCTTTGTGTATTGATGCACATATTGTGTACACTTTGATGCTACTGGGGGGGATACACTAAAATGCACTTTAAACAGTATTAACGCCACTACATAAATTTTCTATCAACACAACGTATAATTTAAAGGATATTGCTTACAAATACATTTTAAGGAAATACAGAGAAAGTGTATTTAATGTGTATTTTCATAAAATATATTAAGTAGAAAATGTCATTTTTGTGTTCTTTACCTAATTTGAACATACTTTTAATGCTCCTAACTTCCTTTTCGCGAAGGTTTAATTTTTTTATACTTAATTATATAATATTATTATAATTTTCAGACGATTTAATGCCATATATATATATATATATATATATATATATATATATATATATATATATATATATATATATATATATATATATATATATATTGTTAATATAACATTGGTAATTGCTAATCATAATGTAGCTGCAGCATTTTAATGATTAACATTATTTATGATTAACATTTTTTTATTGATTATTGTTAAACCAGTTATTATTGTGCAACTTGTTAAATTATTGATTAAATAAATAATCAGATTAAAACAAACACACAAGAAAACACACAATGGAGAATATCAAGGTTGGCAGTCATTATTGAGGTCATGTCCATTTACTGTATGATAAGTCAGTAATGTAATTATTGTGGCAGGCCGACATTTAGGATTGATTTACATCCTTTTGTTTTTCTTTTGTTTGCAGTTCTTCCTTCTTTCTTTGTGTGAATAATCTCCAGTCCAGTGCAGGTCCAGTGTGACTGTGTCTTTGTTAGAAGGGCTAGTTATGGCCCCAGGCCTGTTATTAAAACATTACTGTGTGTGAGTCCACAGTGAATCACTGCTGAAAAAGATCTGACTCCACAGCTCTGCGAGGGACAGCATTCAGCAGCTATTAGTGGACACGCTGGAGTCCGTCCAGCAGAGTTTTGGGTTGAGTGTTGGGTTTTTTGGTTAATCAGAGGTAGGAATTGTGCGGTGTCAGCAGGCTGCTGCTGCTGCTGCTGCTGCTGAGAGTTTACTGTAGGAGGAGAGGCTGAAGCCAGGCCTGTTAATCACAGCGGATGTTTTCTCTGTGGAGAGAAGAGCCTGAGAAATTCTTTCTTATCTAAAACTGTCTGAGCAGTCCAGCATACGGTGGCCGAGAAAGCCCAGCGCAGTGCAAATTGAAAAGCGCTGCAAAAGCACAAAACACATCCATCAAAATTACAACACAGGCGCAGCAAATAGAAAAACGCGCTGCAAAAAGAAAAACGCGCTGCAAATAGAAAAACGCGCTGCAAATAGAACCACAACACAACGGAAGTGAGTCACAACACAACGGAATTTTCCCGGGGGACCTTAAAAGATGCTGTACCAGCTGTATACAAAGGACAATAAGTGGCAAACAAGCTTCTGAAAAGTAAGTTATGTTTATTACCTGTGATTACCACGGTTGTGTGCATATTATTAAAAGTTCTGCTTCACAAAACGCCTTGTTTGCCACTTATTGTCCTTTGTACACATAGTGAAGTCCGAGACGTTACTGAAGACGCAGCTTAGCTGGTACAGTATCTTTTAAGGTCCCCCGGGAAAATTCCGTTGTGTTGTGACTCACTTCCGTTGTGTTGTGGTTCTAGTTGCAGCGCGTTTTTCTAGTTGCAGCGCGTTTTTCTATTTGCTGCGCCTGTGTTGTAATTTTGATGGATGTGTTTTGTGCTTTTGCAGCGCTTTTCCATTTGCACTGCGTTGGGCTTTCTCGGCCACCGTACACCAGCAGGCTCTGGCTTCGCTGCCTTTCTCCTCAAGTTTACGTTAAAGAGAGAGTGCTTTTTTGTTTTTTAAAGGTTTTTAGGTATTTGCGCTTCTTGATTTTTTTCACTCAACCTGATGAACTTTGAGATTAACTTTTAAGCAGCTCCTTACTAAACGTATAACATTTTTAAAATATAAATTAAAACTGTATTATCTGTATATCCTTTAAAAAAATCTCTTGTTTATATTATTCACAAAATTCCAATCAATTCATTTTAAATTAACCAAAAATGCAGACATGTATAGCACTATAAAGTAAATTGTGAAGTGTTCACAATTTGGGGATTTGGTTTAGGAACACTTACATCTGTATATGTTGTGAGGTGTTATCTTGTGCGAGTGAGACTGAACACTGGGCAACGTTCTCATGGCAAGGCGATTATGCATTATCAGGATTTAAGGGAGGCCTGATAGTGGGTGCGAAGTGGTGTGGGCACTTAACATTATTTGATCCACAGTAGTGTCACATGTGTACTGGAAATACATCATAAGCCATATCTAGACGGGATTAGTTCAGAAGCTCCTCCATTTCCACTCGTTGTTGTGTTTATGTGGATCTAGCAGTGAACAATAAAAAAAGCTATTTTATTAAATGAAGGTGGTGAAACTCAGAAATGTGCATCCGGACGGGATTAACTTTACTGGAGGACCACAGAGTTCAGCGAAAAATAGTAGGTAATTCAGCCTGTAATTTTAAATTTTCTCGTCGACGTCTAAGAAAAACACGTACATGATCGTTCTGGACAGTAATAAAATCACAGAGGATTTTAACCACATAAGATAGAAAACTCCCTGAGAAACTAATCATATCTGGATAGGGCTATAAGAGGCTAATATTAGCACCCACAATGTACAGTGCAGTTAGTGTTAATGATCGTGACCAGCGGCATCTGGCTAGAATTGTCCGTATGAACTGATAAGTGACGCTGCCAATAATACCAACTACAACCAAGATGTTGTAGACACCCACACGCATAACCCACAGGCAAGTTTAGTGGGTTTTTTTTTTAGCTGTTCTTCTTCTTTTATGGGATGTGGCAAAATGGGACATGTATTAGTGCACTTTTATACAGTATAATAAAATTAATCTTTCTACTTTTTGGATGCTTTCAAAAAATTAAATGTCGCTCGATATACTAGCGCTATGTCAATAAGGATATTCTAATAAATAATAAATAGTCTATTCTATTCTATACTCCTTTTTTAACTGAAAGTACTAATATCTTGGCACACTTTTCAAGACTGATTCACTTGAGGAGAAAGTTCTGCGTCAGTTCCTCGCCAGTTTTCTGACTCATCAGCGTTAATTACATGCTTCTGGGAGACAATTTTCTGACACGTTGTTTAGCGTTTAGTGCTAGCTGAGTCTTCTTTGTGCGGCGCTATTTCATTGTGGAATATTTATGAAGAAAATTACAGGGTATGGATGTCTGTTTTTCCTTTCTACAGAGCAGCCATGCTTTGCTTTTCAGCTCGGCCCAGTCTTCAGGCTCAGCGGTTACCGAGATCCCCACATTTATGAGAACTGCACTTTCATTCTTCCCGACTGCAGGGCACTTTTCTTAATGTATACGAGACGATTTGGAGCACAGTGTCTCTTTACACGTATTTGTTTAAGTGTAGTATAGTTCATTTATAATTTGTATAGCAATATGTATTTCAAATTAATGTCTGAGTGCAGATACAGTATACACTCTTTGGGCTCAGTGGTTACCGAGATCCCCTCATTTATGAGAACTGCACTTTCATTCTTCCTGACTGCCTGGCACGTTTCTTTATGTATACGAGACGATTTCTCTCTTTCTTTTATTAGAAACTGGGTCTAAGTGTCTTTTTACCCTTTTATTGTGTAAGTGTAGTATAGGTAATTTATATTTTGTATAGCAATATGTATTTCAAATGAATGCCTGAGTGCAAATACAATATACAGTTGCAAAAAAAAGTATGTAAACTTTTTGAGATTACTTAGATTTCTTTTTATAATTTTATTTCTAATTTTTCCCATTTTCTCCCCAATTTACACGGCCAATTACCCAACCCATTCATTAGGACTCCCCCTATCACTAGTGATACCTCAACACACCAGGAGGGTGAAGACTAACACATGCTTCCTCCGATACATGTGAAGTCAGCCACCGCTTCTTTTCGAGCTGCTGCCGATGCAGCATTGCCGAGCAGCCAGCGCGCTTGGAGGAAAGCACAGAGGCTCGGCTCTGGTACATCAGCTCGCAGACGCCCTGTCCTGCAGACATCACCATAGGAGTGATGTGGGGAAAGAGTGCCATCTACCCACCCAGAGGGAGCAGGGCCAATTTTGCTCCCTCTATCGCTGGCAGCTTGATGGCAAAGCTGCATGAGCTGGGGTTCGAACCGGCGACCTCCTGCTCATAGTGGCAGCGCTTTAGACCGTTGGACCACTTGGCGCCCCCAAGGTTTCTTGGATTTCTGCATAAAGCGTTCACATACTTCTTCTAACTGTATGAACAGAAGTATTGGGACACCTGCTTATTCTTTGTTTTTGTTTTTTTCTATTAAAAAAATAATGGTCATTATAGGATTGTGTTGTCCCTCTCTCTTCTGGCTTTAGTGAGGTCAAGATGTTGGATGGCCACCTCCCAAACTCATCCTCAACCCTTCAACTCATCCCTCTTAAAAGTATTAGGTGTAGCACCATAATTACAGAGAACATGCCCTTGTTCTAGCCCACACGCAGCATTAGACATAATGCTCCAATAGTACAAAGAAAACAAGTTCATAATCCTTAAGAAACAACAATAGAGATTTCAGAAATCAATATTTGGTGGAATTACCATGATTTTTAATCACAGTTTTCATGCATCTTGGTATGCTCTCCTCCACCAGTCTTACACACTGCTTTTGGGTGACCTTATGCCAAAATTAAATTCAATTCAAGCAGTTCAGCTTGGTTTAATGGCTTGTGATCATCCATCACCCTCTTGATTACATTCAAGAGGTTCTCAATGAGATCCAGATCTAGAGATTGGGCTGGACATGACAGGGTCTTGATCTGGTGGTCCTTTATCCACACCTTGATTAAAATAGCTGTGTGAAATTAGGCATTGTCCTGCTGGAAAACAGACTGTTATCAGAGTTGGGGAACATTTCCAGTGCAGAAGGAAACACGTTTTCTTCCAGGACAACCTTGAGCATTACACACATTAGTATTGTAGTTTTTGAGGGAATTTGAACATGTTTGCTTTACTTGAGGTCTGATAGCGTTTAATTTTCTTGTTTTTTTTTGTCCATTTCTCTTTTTTTTTTTGCAAATAAATGCTCTAAATGACAGTATTCTCAGAAACTGATATTTTTTCAATGGTGCTCTCTTAACTTTGTCTATGGCTGTATATGTATAATTCTATTATATATGTTTCTATGAAAACTGGAGGGTTTAAAGTTTAAAGACACTGGACCTGAAATTACAAAAACATCTCCTCACAGGAATAATACCATACAGCTGTGAGTAATGTTTTGAAGCTCATAGTGATTGCTAAACCACCTGGTCATGTGATGCACTCTGGGAGTAGATGGGTTTCTCCCTTGTCTTCTGTCAGTGTATTACTCAGGCTGACCACATTTCTCTGACTAATCTGAACTGCTGTATGAATATCGCTAAATTTAGAACTTTTATAAGTTCAGTTAAAAAGCTACAGCTTGTTACCGCCAGTTTTCCTCATCAGCCGGCTCTGCGGTTTTCACTTTAACCTTTCAAGGGACACCGTGTGGTCCAGTGGTCTAAAGCGCTGCCACTATGAGCGGGAGGTTGCAGGTTCGAACCCCAGCTCATGCAGCTTTGCCATCAAGCTGCCGGCACTCAGAGGGAGCACAATTGGCCCTGCTCCCTCCGGGTGGGTAGATGGCGCTCTCTCCCCACATCCTCCTTGGGTGATGTCCACAGCACAGGGCATCTGTGAGCTGATGTACCGGAACCGAGATGCTGCGCTTTCCTCCAAGCGCACTGTGATGCTGCTCAGCAATGCTGCATCAGCAGCAGCTTGAATCGGAGGAAGCATGTGCTAGTCTTCACCCTCCTGGTGTGTTGGGGCATCACTAGTGATATAGGGAGTCCTAGTGAGTGGGTTGGGTAATTGGCCATGTAAATTGGGGAGAAAATGGGAGAAATTAGAAATAAAAAATGATAAAAAAAAAAAAATAAAAAACCCTTTCCGGCACAGAATGTGTTTCTAATTTGACAGATTAAACACCTAATGCAGATGTTTCCTTTTTAAACACAAATGCAAAATGAGAAATAAGCAAAACGCTGGTTTCTCACAGTGTCAACTGTGCCTTAAAGGGTTAAAATGCCTAATAGATTTTTGTTAGCCTGTGAGTCCTGGTTCAGCAGTGGTCCTGAAGCAGACAGGCTTAGGCTGCAGTCTGAAGGTAAATGTTGACAGTGTTTAGGTTCTGGGTCACTGGGGCTTTGACTGAAGCAGGCTGGGGATGAATAGGGCCTCTGTGCTGGGTAATATGTTGGCACACAGGCAAACAGCAGATGTAATAGTGCTTACACTATGTGTTAGATGTAAGTGCACCTCTTGAGACCCCAAAAACACACACACAAGGTACTGGAGTGTGCTGTTATAACTGTTTTTGACAACTTGTCTGTCAGCTGTTTTATAATAGGTACATATTTAGAAAATCTCACTTTTTCAGTGTGTGTATATATACAGTGTACTGCTGGGTATGTGCACCCAAACCACAAACCATGAAGTAAGGGACAGTTATCATCATTCTATTGAGACAGCTTGTTATGTAGAAACCTCCATCTGAGTGACTGGTTGGTTAAATATTGCATTTTTTATTTTTTTGTGTTTCAGTTGCTGCCGTCCTTCTCACACCTTACGGTAAGTATTTAAGAACAACTGATTATCATGAATAAGTGATTTTTTTTCTCATGAGGATGCACATGGATACCTTGATTATATTGTTATCTGCTTATAATCGGGCATATTTTAGTGTTGGTATGAGTGCTTTTTCAAAGTTATATTTGATTAATTACAATTGATCTATTTCAATTGTATTCCATTTGGACAGAAACAAATATTGTTTATCATGAATTTAGCCATGTCCCAAGTCATTTGTGTGTTTTACACAGACACTTGATGCCAGATGCTGCTGCTCACAATCATTTACCACCTACTGTGCTGTCCACAGTGAGTGGTAATGACTTCTCTGACCTGTTCTTGGTACACATGTGACACTGTGCATCAAGAAGAGTCAAAGGGTTGCAATATTTAGCTTTGCAATTTTATTAATTATATTGATTCACAAAACAGTGTATCGTTTTTTTTTAGTTTAGATATTAAGATTGGTGTCAGACTGGGGATCATTTAGTGTTGTGTTTAAACACCGGCCACTAGATGACAGTGTCATACTCTATCTATATGTCTGTCTGTCTGTCTGTCTGTCTACCTACCTACCTATCTATGAGTAGAATGTTTAGGTTCTACCAGGTTACTAAAATGTATTTCATTCAGTTTGCAAAATTTTGAACCCTACAGAAAGAATCCATTTAAGGGCTCTGGGTGGTCCAGTGGGCTAAGTGCTGCCACTATGATCAGGAGATTGATGGTTTCAAATCCTGTTCATGTAGCTTGCCGTCAGCTACCGGAGCCCTGAGAGAGCACAAATGGCCTTTTCTCTCTCTGGTTGGGTAAATGTCGCTGCGCTTTCCTCCGAGTGCGCTGTGATGCTACTCGGCAATGATACATCAGCAGCAGTTGGAAAAGAGGCGGAGTCTGACTTCACATATGTTGAAGGAGGCATGTGCTAGTCCTCACCCTCCGGGTGTTGGGGCATCAGTAGTGATAGAGGGAGGTCTAATAAGTGGGTTGGGTTATTGGTCGTTTAATTTGGGAAGAAAATGGGAAAAAAAAAAAATAATAAAAAAAATATATATATATATAACTCATGGTGTACTGTATGTGTTGTAGTGAGGGCCCAGGCCAGTGTGCAGGGTGTAGTGGTGGAGGCCAGGAACATCACACTTCGCACAGGATCGAAAGCTGTATTACCATGTCACAACCAGCAGATGATCTGGAGACGAGACAGTCTCCGGGACCGGCAGCGCGTGGTGCACTGGGACCTGATCCAGAACCGGCCCGATTACACAACAGAGCGGGTTCTAGACTTGAACTCAGGAGGAACTGAACGCGTTTATAACGCCTACAACAAGGGCAGAGTCACCATCTCCAAAGACGCCTTCAGTGACGGGAACTTCTCCCTCATCATCCACAGTAAGATCCTGCTGTGAGAACCCGAGCTGAGCTTCACTGATAGAGGATGTTCTGTCTCACTGATTTATTCACTGCTTTTGTTTCTGCAGACGTCGACATGAACGATAAAGGCATCTACACCTGCAACCTGCACCACCATTACTGCAAGATCCACCAGTCCATTCAGATCCAGCTCAACGTCACTAAGTCCGGTATGAATTTCTGCATTATACTGTATATCTGTCATTGTTGTAAATATTCTTATGTGTTTTTATTGTTTAACACACACATAAGCACCTCTATCATGAAAAAAATGAATCTTTCCTAGATTAAATTAATATGTAATCAGTGGCGTGCAGTGAACCCCCACTCACCACCCCACCGCCCCCCAACCCGCACGCAGCACCACCTCCCCGGCTGCCTATCAAGTGACATGTAGATAAACCTTACAATAACTACATATTCTCTGTCTTGACTGAGTTATATGAACTTAATACACATAAACAGCCCACATATACAACAGCTACAAACCACAAAATGTTGTAAAACAAAAAAAAATGTATTACGACAGTATGCCAGAGCAGCCCAAACCATGAAGTACATACAAACACTCACCAGTCAGGCAGCCTTTTTTTGTGGATTAGTTTCACATTTATGATTTTCACTCTGGGGGCGGGGCCATGGCTGTCTAACCCCTTTTCAGCGCTCTGCTGAAGGGGTACGCGCTGATTAGTCGTAAAACAGCACGCAGGGTGGCTTATTTTAGTAGTTAGCGAACTATCATGGAATTGTGACTGGAAATCAGGCAGGTATTGTGTCACATCATATTAAAAAGCCCTTTTAAAGGCTGTTTAAAGGACAGCAGTGGCACCAGCAGTTTTGGCAGCGTGTTGATCTCAGGGTCACTGCTGGGTTAAGAACAGTCCACCAACCAAAACATCCTGCATCCAACAGCAGCCCTATAATCAGTTACTGACCACTGATTAAAGAATAGGAGATCACCTACACTTTGTACATCATCTGTTGCACATAATTAATAGTTTTATCTATTATAATCTCTACCTGTACACCTACTGTATCGACAAGGTAAACCAATAAAAGGTTGCTGTGTTTCCGATAAATTGTCCCGTCCTTGTGTTTTTTCTGATTTTCCCTTCAGCTCGTAAGGAGAAGCGAGTGTGGGACGGGGAGAAGTCCGTGTTCGTGGTGCTGGTGGGCAGCAGTGTGGTTTTACCCTGCGTGAACCGCCGCCCCCTCTGGAGGGAGGGCGTCCGGGAGGAGGGCCAACAGCAAGTGGTCCACTGGGACTTCCAGGCTCCGGGTGTGACCCGCGACCGCGCCGACCGCCTCATCGATCTCTACGCCTCCGGGGAGAAGCGGAAATACGGGCCGACGTTTCTCCTCAGCAAGATGAACATCTTTGCCGAGGCTTTCAGCGTGGGGGATTTCTCCCTCACTCTCTCTGACATTCAGCCTGCTGATAAAGGCCTGTACTCCTGCCACCTGCACCACCACTACTGCGGCCTGCACGAGAGACGCATCTTCAGGGTCATCGTGGAGCCTCCTGTGCCTGGCCTTCCCCCCGCAGAGACACCCACTGAACCTACTCAGCCTACTCATCCCGAAACCCCCAAACAAGTTCCTCAGCAGCAGGACGATGACCCTGGTAATGTCTTATTTATGATTTGAAAACCAATAACTTTTCTTACATCGTATACTGTACAAAAAGAAAACCGGTTTCACTGTATTTTTATTACTATTTATTTATTTATTTATTTTATTTTATTTTTTTGGCGTGAGTGGGCTTTGTATAGGTTTGTGACCTACTTTACTGTTAGGAGTACATATAATATCAAACACTAAGGCTTTAAATTAAGGCTTTGGTTATTCCTGAGTTTACTTGAGTCCCACAAAATTACGCAATATATGAAGAAATCAGACTTCATTAGCAGGAAAACAGCTGAAAAATGTAAACAATAGACCTTAAAAAGAGATATGCTAACAACTTCAACACGGCTTCCTTTTTAAAATGTTCCATAAACACTATAAATTGACCTAAAATACTCAAAGCTTAAGTTTTTGAAAAAGACATTTTTCAAAAGCTCTATTGCACAAGTAAGACACGCGTTTAATATCAATTTATAATGTTTTTCTGAAGACATTAAGGGCATTACAGTGTTAAAATCAGCCACAATCCCCTTCTTTCTATAGTTTATGAATACATTCAGTTCAGAGTGCCTTAAAATGATCCTTTAAGCTAGAGTAATAATATATTTAAAAGGGCTATAGTTACTTCCTTGTATCCAGAGTTTTAGGGAGTTTAATCTCTTGTGCTGAATGAATGAATTACCTATTCTGGGCTTGTCTGGGGGACGAGAGGAACATTTCTCTGAGCTGTGCATCAATTACGCTATTGCAGTCCGTATTCACGTCTATTCTTCCATTAACTCCAGTATGCTAACTTGTTATGCTAACTGGCTAGTGTTAGCTAGCGAGCTGTGTGTCTTCTTTGGCGGCGCTGTTCTCTGCAGCGCCTCTAGCGGTATGGCGGTATGGAAAAAATGCATACCAGTATAAAATTCTCCTCCGGTATACCAAATGAACCAGTAAACCGCCCAGCACTAATTCTAGTGTCGCCAGGCACATTAACACAAATAATAAATCCATATACACAACCTCTGCAGAAACATTGTTGGAGACCCTTATCTATCTCCAACCCAAAAGAATCTACCTACTCAAAAGAATGAGTAATACTCCACCTGTGGAGCTTCTACAACTAAACTAAATAAACACAATAAAACATATACACATACTTATACCTCCCCAACAAAAAAAACAAAAAAACAATTTAAAACCCTACGAATAACTCCAAAAAGAAATGAAAGGGCAGACAAGAAGCACACAATTAAATTTCCATAGGTTTTATTAGGGTATCCTGATTGCATTCCTCAGGAATGTATATTTTCATGTTCAGCATATCTTATTCTTATAAAGCTCCAGCAGAGAGCAGTAACATTTGTCATTACGTGGACTTGCTGTGTTTCTGGTCACTGCCTTGCCCAAGTATTTCCTGTGTTTTATTTCTCAGTCCTGTTAATCCAGTTCCCTCACACACGTCTGGCCTTCAGGGGAGGAACGCAGCCCCAGCCTTGGCTGATATCTCCATTTGGAGCTTGTTTAACTCTTCACCACTTCCAAGCTTCAGAAGTAGAAAGCTAATATTGTAGCTAATGAAATAATTATTCTGCTCTATACAAGCTGCTCTGTATATTATATATTTATTCTATAGGTCATATTGAATAAATAATACTTTCCTTCTTCACTAAGACTAAGTAAAAAAAGTTGCTTTTATTCTTTTCCTCTGCTAAGTAAATGACTGAGCTCATTTTAAAACCGTTGCTTAATAAAGGGAGGCAGCAAAGGTCTGACTCAGTTTTGCAAGTTTAGCCTCTTGGCCTATGACGGTATCCCTCAGCCCTGCGCTGGATAATACAGGCTGTTTTCTGGTGTGAAAAGGAAGTTTGCTACATCTGTACAACATCTGGCTTTCAGTGACATTAAACGCTGAGCGAGGAACCGTTTTGGTTCTGTCAGATTCACATCTTCTCTTGTTTTTAACTGCATGCCTCTCCCAGGTGAACTCTTTTGAAGATTTTAGTGCCCTTTAGCCTTGCCCAGGGGTTTTAGTGATACATACTGAACAGATTATAAAGCGCAGATTTACTTCAAATACTGTAATACCAAGATTAGATACACTGGCATGCCTAAAGTCATGTACAGCAGTAAGTTTTACTGCATTTAACAGATGCTCTTATCCAGAGTGACTTAGCATTATTATGCTGTAGTGCACTGAAGTGTGCTTGTAGCCACATTATTAATCAGTATATTTAAAGAGTGCTGAAGTGTAACAACATTTTTTGTACTTATTATACTTTAATTAGTATAAAAATAGTACAAAAGTCTTACTTAAATTATACTAAGTATTCGCTAAAATGGAATGTATGCTAAAATGGAACTATTATAAATATACATAAGTAACTTCATGTACAGTGAGTCCAAGAAGTATTTGATCCCTTGCTGATTTTCTTCGTTGGCCCACTAATAAAGACATGATCATTCTATACTTTTAATGGTAGATGTATTCTTACATGGAGAGACAGAATATTAAAAAGAAAATCCAGAAAATAAATCTAAGGAATATATATTAATTGATTTGTATTTCATGGAGTGAAATAAGTATTTGATCCCTTAGTATTCATTAGCAGTTCTGGCTTTTACAGACCAGTTAGACACTCCCAATCAACTTGTTACCTGACCTGAAGCCACCTGTTCTCACTAATCACTTGTGTGAAAAACACCTGTCCACAGAATCAGACAGATCACACAGATTTCAAGTCTCCAACATGGGTAAAACCAAAGAGCTGTCACAGGACCTCAGAGTCAGAATTGTTGACCTTCACAAAGCTGGAATGGGCTACAAAAAGATTAGTAAGGTGTTGGATGTGAAAGTAACAACTATTGGTGCAATTATCAGAAAGTTTAAAGAGTATAACATGACAATCAACAGACCTCGGCCCGGTGCTCCAAAGAAGATTTCGCCTCGTGGGGTGGCAATGATGCTGAGAACGGTCAGAAATCGTCCTCCAACCACTCGGCAGGAGTTAGCAAATGACCTGAAGGCAGCTGGGACCACAGTTTGCAAGGAAACAATTGGCAACACTTTGCGCAACAATGGATTCACATCCTGCAGTGCCCGAAAGGTACCCCTGCTGAAGAGAGCACATGTGGAGGCGCGCCTCAAGTATGCCAATGATCATTTGAAAGATGAACCAAGTTATTGGGAGAAGGTTTTGTGGTCAGACGAGACCAAAAATGAACTTTTTGGCCTCAACTCCACCCGCCATGTGTGGAGGAAGAAAAATGCTGCCTATGACCCCAAGAACACTGTGCCCACCGTCAAGCATGGAGGTGGAAGCATAATGTTTTGGGGGTGTTTCTCTGCCAAGGGTACAGGGCTACTTCACCGCATCACTGGGAAGATGGATGGAGCCATGCACCGCACAATCCTGAGGGACAACCTCCTCCCCTCTGCCAGGGATCTGAAAATGGGCCGTGGTTGGGTCTTCCAACATGATAACGACCCTAAACATACAGCAAAGGATTGGCTCAAGAAAAATCACATTAAGGTCATGGTGTGGCCCAGCCAGTCGCCAGACCTCAATCCGATCGAAAATCTATGGAGGGAGCTGAAGGTCAGAGTTGCCAAGCGACAGCCCACCAACCTTCATGATTTAGAGAGGATCTGCAAAGAAGAGTGGGCCAAAATTCCCCCTGGTGTGTGTGCTAAACTTGTGGTTAACTACAACAAACGTCTCACCGCTGTGCTTGCAAACAAAGGCTTTGCCACTAAGTATTGAGTGTGTTTGGCAAGAGGGATCAAATACTTATTTTCCTCATTGAAATACAAATTAATTAAAATATATTCTTTAAAATTATATTCTGGATTTTTGTCTTGATATTCTGTCTCTCCATGTTAGAATATATCTACCATTAAAAGTGCAGAAGGATAGTGTCTTTATTAGTGGGCAAACAAAGAATAAGCAAGGGATCAAATACTTCTTGGACTCACTGTATGTAACCCCATATTTTAAATATGCTTACAGTCAAATTATAAAACATTTTACATCATTACAACTGTATCAAAACCAAATTGAAAACCTCTGGAATATAATCAAGAGGAAGCTGAACTAAGCTGAGCTGCTTGAATTTTTGAGCAGTTCAATAAATTTACCCAAAAGCAGTGTGTAAGACTGGTGGAGGAGAACATGCCAAGATGCATGAAAACTGATTTCTGAACTCTTAAAATTTTCTGCAAAAAATGCTTTAAAATGACAATATTTTTGTTTGGAATTTGGGAGAAATGTTGTCTGTAGTTTATAGAATAAAACAACAACATTTATTTTACTTAAACATATACCTATAAATAGCAAAATCAGAGAAACTGATTCAGAAACTGAAGTGGTCTCTTAATTGTTTCCAGAGCTGTATGTTTGTTGATTTTCGTAGTGAGATTTAAACAGACATTTGCACATCTTAATAGAAATAATAGTTTATTTTATTAAAACTGTGGCATTCACTATAGATAGGGTAAATTTTTTATGCTAAGTTAATTAATAAAAATGAATGTGCTTATTAAGTTCAAACTTTTGGATATGACTCTATATTGAAGTTAAATAATAATAAATAATAACGTTAATATTGATTATACTTTTCTGAGTAAAGCATTTTAGATAATGACACTTAAATACATTCTTCCAAAAGCTTTTTTCTGACTAACCAGTGAACCGAGTCACCATTTAAACCTTCCCTTTAAACAGCTGTTAGTGCTGACAGGGCAATACATGCTTTTGAGGGATGGGATTTGTGTGTTTATGTGGTGTTAATGTTACTCTACTGCAGCCAAAATATGCCAGATTAAGCATAGTTTATATGATACCATATAAACAGTTACTAAATAAATCATATAAAAAAACTGTAGATTAAATGTTGGTAATAGGTTGACTGGGTTTAAGTAAGAAATGTGACATCACCTCAGACCTATTTTCCAGTTTTTTTTGGCAATAAGTAAACGGAGAAAAGCTCTAAAGACAGACTGACCACAAACAACACGTTCCTCCTCCTGTTTTCTCCTCTTGGCCGCTTCGCGTGTGTTTTTTCTCTATCACAGCTGCATGACATCAGGTCTGGAACTCATTATGTCTGAGTCGGTCTGACATGGAGCCCTGTTCCTCTCTGCCTTTTCCTCGCTGGCGTGTGGGTGAAGGGGAAAAACAAACCGCCTGGACTTTTTTTATCCATTAGAGGCACCAGGATAATGCAGTACCACTCTGAAGAATGTGTCTTAACCATTGCCAGCCTGACTATTTAGTTATCTTCATCCAGCAGAGCATTAGAAATAATCTAATTCTCTAGAAACAGATGTTTCTGGAAATAACTTCACTCAAAACCAAAGCTCTATTAAGTGCTTTATTAAATTATTTAATTAAACTCCCAATCTAATCTATTGACTCAGGATTGAGTCAGCTGACCCAAGAAGAACACTGATATATTAAAGTAGCACAATATTTAGTTTAGCAGTACTGTATTGATAGATACTGATAGATATTGATAGATTTTCTTATTTAAAGCAGCACTAGGTAGGATTTCCTTGATTTTTGATCTTTTTAAAGAAGTAAAATTACAGCTTGAAACTCACTGCAGCGCTGCATTGAGGTGTAATAGGAGGAATAGCGGTGCTCTCGTGTCGGTGCTGGAGCTCCTCTGAGCTCAAACCAGACTCTGTAAGTTTTCCAGGGCGGCCTTGACCAACGCTCGCGAGAACTGCGACCTGCTTTCCGACCTTTAGTTCTAACAGTTCTACAAGGACTACTGGTTCATTCTTTAAAAACTAACATACAGACACTCTGGCAGAAGCTGGAAAGAGACTGAATATGTCTGTGAAAGACAAAAAACGAGAAAGAGAAACTAATCCACCTGAAACATTTATTACACTCTACAACTGTATCATTTTGTGTTGTGTTTAAACCCATGAACTTTACTTTCACAGTGTGTTCAGATTCCAATGTTCTGACTTTATAATATAAAATATTATGATAAAAAATATATAGCAATATATTTTCTTGCTCACAGTTTCACAACGAATGGGAATACACTGAATCATAACCCTTGTATAATTGTAATGATACAATGATCCACTACACCAGGGCTTCTCAGCTGGTCTCAGCCCTTGTCCCACATTTTTTCGTGGTCATTAAGTCATGACCCACTTTCATAGAGTACAAACCAAACAAATTTATTTAAGAAAAATAGCCTTAAATAACTCATTCACTCACACATTCATATGCATGCAAAGTAAATTTAAGAGCATTTTTTAAGAAAATGAGGTGGAACATGAAAACTACATGTATAAAAGTTATTACAATAAAATTAGATATCAAAATTGCACAAAAATAAATAAGGCCACAAAATGAGATATTTCACATCTCTGCATATCTCTTCAATCAGAGTACATTAGTAAGAAACTCCCAGTATTTTTCCCAGTAAAAAAGACAAGTACAAAATCAGATGCAGTAATTATTTTTTAATTTTGAAATATTTAATTATTGAATTAATTCTTTTTTTATTATGTATTGGATCAGGTTGAGAATTGTTGTAAAACATAGCCATTCATTAAATTCAGGCATATTTTAACTGGTCAGGTAATGGCTAGGGTCTTTGTTTTAACCACAGTGTTTAGAGAACCATCTGGTGTCCTCAAGATGCAACATGTACTCTCTTTTCCTCCAATATAAAAGACGATTACGAAATCAGATGAGCAGTAATTACTAATTTTTTTTTTTATGTATTAGTTGAGAATTGCTGCAGTACACAGGCATTAAATTCAGGCATATTTTAATGGGTCAGGTAACAGCTAGGTAAACCCCAGTCATTTTTCAAGTTTTGTTTTAACCATAGTGTTTAGAGCACCATCTGGTGTCCTCAAGATGCAGTTCTTGTACATCATTATCCAGGTAGCATGTAATGAGGAGAGTTCTCAGAAGGTTAATAAAAGAGTTTTGTTAAAGTCTGCAGTGTGGAATTATTTTTATTTATATCTATATAATATCTGAAACTATGTAAAACTATTGTAAAAATGCTAGTAGCCCATTCTTCTTACTAAAATACAGTCATCATGTCATATCAGTTCAGAGTGTGTACCTTTACACATACACACATACATACACACATATTGACTTGACTGCAGTGTTGTAAATGAACAGGGAGTTGATTGGTCAGGTAGGTCAATTAGACTGGATCATCAAAAAATAAACTTAGTTGTACTAATCATTAATTCTGAAGTACAATGAGATTTTTTTTTTTTAGGTAACAGATACTATAATAAGATATTATGGAATGATTCATTTATTTTAGCGGTGATGCTATATATATATGTATATAATTTCTTTTACTGTGTTTAATATTCTGATTGTACTTCAGAATTAATGATTAGTACAACTAAGTTTATTTTTTGTGGCTGCATTGTTTTTTCAAATAAAGCTCAGATCAACATCGGCTGATGCTCAGCATTAATATATTTGGATCAGATTGAGGAGAAAGCAGCAGCAGCAGCTGCAGTAGTAATAGTAACTGTATTAGTCATCCTTTCTTTGTCATATTTCTGCAGATACCAATATGGTGGAGTCATCCCACGTCTTCAACGTCATCTTGCCAGAGAGCCGGACTCACCTGCTGCACCAGGTCGGCTACGTCCTTGCTTTCTTCCTGCTGCTTCTGCTCATGCTCATAGGACTCATCATGACCACGAGGCAGTGCAGGAAGAAAGGAGGTATGGTCCTGAGGGGATTTGGGTCTGTAAAGAATTATTGCTCATTTTATGAGTAAATGTAAAAAAAAGACTCACTGAATCATTTGTTCAAATGAAAGACTGTGATTCATAGTGTGTATCAGTGAGTGTGAGTCATGTCATAGTATGTACTACAACTGGGTTTTTTGTGCCAAAAATCTGATTATCATTTTAACACAATGTCTAATGTGTATTTCAGGGATGGAGGCTGATTTCAGAAGGTCTGGCAGGTAAGAATTAAATTAAAATATAAAAACCTGCTTTATATAGAACGTATATTTAAAAAAAAAAAACTAATCGTCAGTGTCTTGTATAGTATTGTATCTCCAAAATGGTACGTCTACAAGTGAGATAAAATAAATACATTCTATGCTATCAAAGAATGTTAATCTGAAAAGGTTTTATTCCAATTTGCAGCATTTCTATTGGTCCAAACTGGAGAAAACTTTACATAAGATAAAAAAAAAAAACTACCAGATTTACATTATATTAGAAATTGTTCAAGGATGCTGCTTGCTTGACTAATTACAGTGAGGTGATTCTTATATAATACACATGCTTTGTATCACTATTAAATTTACTTTGATTAAATTACAATATAATTTGAAAAAAAGCAAGCTTATGCATATAAACCATTCAGCATTCATATGGGTTACAAATAAAAAAATAAAAATGGTATTTATTTATCCAAATAATTGCTAAACAACAATGTAAATCGTCAGTATCAAACAAAAACTTTATATCAGGTGTCGGCAATAAGCAGCCCGCAGGCCAGATGTGGCCCGCAAGCATGAAACATCTTGCCCGTGAGGTTGTTATAATGAACTATGATGAACGATAATGAAAAAAATAATAATTGAAAGGCTCCCCTGGTGAGCTTTTGTTCACATCCCTTCCCTGTCTCTCTGTCTCTCGCTCAGCGTGACTTTAGTTTCTACCCGTTCTCATTTTTCCACCCATTCTTGGGCTCCCTATCTCCTTATAAGGGCGTTTTTTTCCCGGCCATGTCCCAAATCACTAGCCGGGGCAGTAATAGTGTATTGGACCATGACCCTGAGGACACGGGTTTGATCCTGCATGAGGAGCGGTGTGTTTATTTTTTTCGTTTTTTTCTTGGGTTTACCTGCATTGAGATCAACTGTTCTGCAATTAGGTTCAACAACCCTCTGGGCTGGAGAGCTACTAGTCTGTAGCACTTCATCCCATTACACTTCATTTTCCAAAATAGAATTTTTTTTGTGGCCCACCACATAATGCCCTGGAAAATATATTATCAACTTTACAGGAGGATTTCTATTGGCCCATGCATTATATAATTCTGATATAATATTTAAAAAAAAACATCTTCCAGGTTGAAAAGGTATTTAAGTCACTTCCACCCTCACATATACATATTACTATAGATCTAAACCTCAGGCATACTTACAGCATCCCCCCGGCCACAGCATCCTGACCACAGTGAATTCCTGTCAGTCCCCAGTGCCTTCTTTTAAACCCAAAATATGGACACCCTACTACTGATGAAGTGCTGGTTGACAGGAGAGCTGAAAACAAAGTTGAAGAATATGTGAGCAGTTAGTGACGCTGGATAGGGAAACTAGGCACAAAACTTTAGTTCATGTTTTTGTGCTTTGTTATTGGTGGAAATTGTGTAATTTGTCCATTGTTGAGGTCTTGAATATGTTGAAATTGAACGTAAGTTGTGTTTTGATCTTGATATATGTGTTTATCTTGCCCTGTTGAACAGGAATGAGAGGACTGAAATTGAGTTGGAGTTACAAGCCACTGAACTGAGACCCTACAGTCAGGAAGACCTCCGACTCGGTAATAACAAGTGTCCATTTATATTTTAGTTAAAGGTATTAAAAGTATTCTGATTCATTACTCAGGTAGAAGTATAGATACTAGGGTTTAAAATACTTCTGTATAAGTTATTAAGTTATTAAGTATTAAATCAATATATTAAAGAAGCTCTTTAGAAGTTCTGTCAAGTCTCTGCACAGATTATCTTCATACTAGGCTACATACAGCTACATACTGAAGGGAGATATTTATCTGGATATAATTATTCTTACGATAAGAAGACAGAATGAAAACAAGCTAAAATTAAATAGGAGTAACGAGCCTGTTTTTAAAAATCAAGGAGTAGAACGTTTAGATAATTGTGTGAAAATGTAAGAAGAAGTAAAAAAAAAAAAAAAAATCTCCCGTAAATACCGGTACTGTTTCTAGCTTGTGATGAGGTGTCAGTCTTACAACCCGTCTTAAAGTTGCTTACTGCCCACCTGAAAAGTTAATGCTCATTGGACAATAGGCTTTAAAACGTCATTTCGGGGGCTCCAAGTGTTCCAGCGGACTAAGGCGCTGCCACTATGTTCGGGAGATCCCTGGTTCGAATCCCGTTCGTGCTGCATGCCACCAGCTGCCAGAGCCCTGAGAGAGCGCAATTGGCTTTTGTTGATTGGAGGACCACTCAAATGAGGGCCAGGATCTCATACCGAACTGCCAGTCACATAAATACTAATGAACTTGACATACATCCCTGATGTTACATAATGTTAAATTAACAGGTGGATAAATACATGGATAGAGAAACTATATTTATTGTTAATATGTAGACTGCCTCTGCCAGCCCACCATAATAGCGCAGAATAAGACCAGATTAAAAAAACTTGATTATAACTCAGATTCTTCTTTCTCTTTGTTTTCTTTCAGACTACAAGAATAACATAATGAAAGAGAGAGCTGAGATGAACAACTATCCCGCCCCAAAAATGATAGATCTCAACAGAGGTGAGTTCAGTTAAAGTCCTCAGGTTACAGTAGATGTTTAATGTGTGCAATATAATAAATCTGTCTGTTTAATGTATCTTTTTTTTATGTTAGAAATGGAAAAACTGTCGCGGAAGTGAGTGTTGGTGAGCTGCTGGCTGGTCCAGGGCGTGCTCTATGGGATTATGGGATTGAGGAAGACTGCAGATGTCCGGGTGGAATCTTTACTGTACAATCAGAAATGCTCATCTGCAGAGTTTCGTTGTGTGTTTTTAGTATGTCTTTTTTAATGTTCAAATCTGGGCTGTTTTATCCTTGAAGAAAGCTTACTGTAATGTCATTGGGAAGTCGTATTGGGATGTGTGTACATGTTTAAAGCTGGAATTGTGCTCTGGTGAAACAAGTGAAAATAATACAATGTGGTACATATAAAGCAATAAGGTAAAGCGGAGGATATGAAAAACTTAAGTGTATCGACTAATTCGGTGTTATAGACAGTCTGCCTTTATGTTGTGTTGAAAGATTAGCACATGCCTCCTGCGATACATGTGAGGTCAGACTCTGCCCTTTTTTCCAACTGCTGTTGATGCAGCATCACACCTACCCATACAGAGATTGCATCACCAATCATACTCGCTCATACTCCGACTGCTGATGGCAGTCAGCCTGATCTTCTGATCATACTATATACTATATACTATACTATATATATATGGTAAATTTACTACTTTGTTAGTGCAGTTCAGTTTCCCCAAGAATCAGGTGATAATACAACTTACATTCACAATTTTTTATGGCACTTCAACTACAAAGCACTTGAATATGATGTACTTCACTAACACATGACTAGATCAGGGATCTTAACCTTTTTTTTACTGTGCTACCCATTTTTAAGGTTTAAAAATTTTCACCACCCCCTGCCCTTTTCAAAAACAAATGCTTGGCAGCAATGTGTTTTAAAAATTAATCGGTCTTAAGGAGTTTAGAGTGCCTGTTTTAATAAATATATTGATTTGATGCTACTTATACTTATTGCTATAATGTGTCACAAACCAAAATGACACTATATTTTGCAATATCGATATTTTGTCCCATCCGTAGTACATAAGTGTAGAAAATCCTGATTTGCAGAGAAATTCAAGAGTCTGGCATATTGTCTTTACCTTTCATATTTTTTCATTAATAAATGAAATCTGTTCATTTGAAGTAAGGAAACATATCAGTCCTGCTAAAACAAATTATAAATATTTCCTAACCTTTAAAAAACACTTTTATTGTGGTTATTTACGCCTCTGCAGAGCCCTCTTAGGTTGAACTGTGCTGTAGGCGTGGATGATGTTTTCATGTACTTTCAATAACACCGCCCCCCCCTGCTGACATCCAACCATCTGCGTCTCACCGCTATCAGAGGCATACTACTGCTGCTGCTGCAGCTCAGCCAATCAGCTCTTCCTCCTGCCCCACCTCTAAACCCATACATCACCCAGCAGTGCCCTCAACAAACTACCCCTCCCATTTTTCTGAGTGTGGAGTCAACTAAAATCAGAGGGTTTAGTTACCCTTTAAACAGTAACTATATCTGAACCCTCTTAGGAGTTGCTACCCCAGGTTAAGAACCCCAGGACTAGAAGTAACTTGTAGTTTAACCAAATTTGATCCTACACAGGTTCTCACCTGGCAGTATTTTCAGGTGTGGCTGTCTGGGTTTACTGAATCACACTAGAGATTTACAGAAATCCGAGAATCCAGAGAATAATATTAATAATTTGCTATAAACTCAGGTAATTGAAATACATTTGTGATTCCAGGACCATGAACCTCAGCAACCTGCAGTGATATCTACTTATGTACATAATCTGGTATCTACTTAAGTACATACATATTCTGCATATTTTACTGCTATTTGTCCATGTAACCTTTTTTTAATATTTTTTATTTGATATTTTGCGCACACACAAACACATGCACACGCATGCACATAGCACAATGCAGTTTATCTGTTGCTGAGAGAACTGCTTCTGGCTTCATCCACAGCACGCTAGTATTTTATGGTTAAAAGTGTAGAAACATATACATTATATAGACTGGACTGGAGAAATCTCAGTGATAATGTGTATCTAGTTTTGCATTTATCTCTTCCTATCATTTATTGTATCCTAATGACCAAGTTTTCCAAAGTTTGCGTTATAATGAATGCAATTTAACATGAGGGTGACTGAGGGTTTTGGGGAACTATGAAATGACTCAGTATAATCACATCTCTCTGCAGTCTTTGCTGTTGTTTCAATGTATTGTATGTTGTATTTTTATTGCTTAAAAAAAGGGCTTTGTGCAAATTTTTCAATGTAATAAACTTTATTTTTAAATAATCAACTCATGTTTGTCTTTGTGCACTTCATTATTCAGCAGATTTAAAATGATTCACACTGTCCAGCGGGCTAAGCGCTGCCACTATGATCAGGAGGTCGCTGGTTCAAATCCTGTTCATGTAGCTTGCCTTCAGCTGCCAGAGCCCTGAGAGAGCACAATTGGCCTTGCTCTCTCTCCCCACATCACTCCAAAGGGTGATGTCTGCAGCACAAGTCGTCTGTGAGCTGATGTATCGGAACAGAGTCACTGTGCTTTCCTTCGAGCGCACTGTGATGCTACTTGGCAAGGCTGCTTCATCAGCAGCAGCTGGAAAAAAGGTGGTGGCTGAATTTACATGTATTGGAGGAGGCATGTGTTAGTCTTCACCCTCCTGGTGTTGGGGCATCACTAGTCATAGGAGGAATTCTAATGAGTGGGTTGGGTAATTGGGAAAAAATTAGAAATAAAATTTTTAGAAGTTTAGAAGTACTTTATAACGTATAAGAGAAGGTTCTTCATGTCGTTCTTTTAAAGCTTTTGCATTGTTTGAGTCATTTTTTTATCATATTTGCTTTATTCACTTCAATCTCCAAAAAATAAAAAACTGTCCTTTT
Organism: Astyanax mexicanus; assembly: GCF_023375975.1. Lineage (NCBI taxonomy): Eukaryota > Metazoa > Chordata > Actinopteri > Characiformes > Acestrorhamphidae > Astyanax > Astyanax mexicanus. Next base: position 40,381,452 of record NC_064420.1, on the reverse strand, counting down.
TCAGTTGTTACATAAGAAGTAAAAAATATAAATCATAATCAAGAATCTTTCATCTTTTCAAGTATCTTTTTTTTTTCAATGTCACCAAGCCCTACCGAGATGTTACTAACATCACACTTAAACACAGTGGGGTCAGTTTCCTAAGCAGAAATTAAGCCTAGTACTCATAGACTATATGTTCCTATAACTGGAAAATCTCCATGTAAAATGCAGTGTGGTCCAAGATTAGGTATAACTCCTGTTTGGAAAGCTCACTCTAAAGGAAGTAAAGTAAGGAAGAGCTGCTTCCTGCTGGTAAAACACAGGTATTGACAACACAAACACATTAAAAACCTTTAGTTTTAAAGCAACAAAATACAAATCTCCTCTGATCTGAACTAGCAGAGCTAAAGGCTGGTGTTGCCATGTGGTTCAGCCAGACGTGACCCTTCCTGTAGCAGTTTTCTCCAGTTTCCAACAGTCTTTTGAAGGTCTGGCTTTTTTTGGCCTCATCTGTAATTTCACTGAAGAAAAGACTCATATTTTCAATAGTAACAGAGTTCTCTGTCTTTTTCTAGTTATTTCTAGTGTCTTTCACAGTTACACAATCTGTTAGGATCTCATTCCCACGGCTTAATAAATCGTGGCCATGCAATATATATTTTTTTACATTATGTCACCTTACGGGCTTCATAGGACAAAAACCTTGTAAATTAATATTTTTTATTTTTCTATTACTACTGACCAGTCAATCACACCCCTTTTTTTTACAATATACATTTTACAATTTACAATCTACAATGTTTTCACTTTTTTTTTTTTTTACAGTGAAGTGCTCACTTATTTTACCATTTAAGTTTAATAGATATTGTACCATTTCAGGTTATTCACTGGATCTAAAGAGCTTAAATGTCAAACATAAACAGAAAAGAATTGTGGTGTTTTAAAACTTTTGACTGAAAGTGTATATACATTTAGTACCCAGAAAAAAGTTTGGACACAACACTACTATTTAAATATATATCATATGTTTTATTTATGGTGTAACAAATAAATACTGATACATTACCATTATACTCTTATTATACTATACTATTTTACAATTACTTTTATTGTTTTTTTCCCGCTGTAACTTTGAATTTAATCATCTGTATTTTATGTACATATGCAGTATTGGCAATAAAAACGTCTTGACTTGAGCTTCATTATAGTGTAATCATTTCGCATCCTTTTGTATACTGGCATTTCTCTAAAACAAATTGAGGTATGAGATTTAGTCATATTGTCTTACTAATGAATGCAGAGTAAATAACTGAAGAAAAACTGTTCAATATATCAAGAACACAAACCATGTTGTAGGATTATCATATGAACAATTGAATTGATCACAACATGCTTCAACCTCCAGAGCAGAGACCAAATTACAGCCTGTTCTTATACAGAACACTAGAGAGCAGCAGACTCCTTCAAAACATCCCACAGACCCTCCTGAACCTTCTTTTAAACCCACCCGTATTCCGACAACACCTGCCCCCTGTACTGAGACTGACAAGCAATATCCACCCACATGATTTTATTTCAGTGCTGATTAGACCTATATATACATCTGCTCCTTCCCACATTTCACTACTGAAAAAACAAACATAACTGAGAATTTAGTATAGATATTACTTGTGCATTTATATATTTAAATAAACGCATATAAGTTTTATATGATGTAATTTAAAAAAGTATAGAAAGATATAGAAATACATTATTTTAGGTATTCATTAATTAATTCATTAATTAATAATGAAACCTGCATCTCCATAAAATATGTCAACAGCGGGAAGCATGAAGTGCTGTAAGATTTTCCAGGAAAACACTGCACTGACTTTAGACTTGATCTAACACAACGGACCAACACCAGCAGATAACAGACCAGACTCAGGTCCTTTGATTTCCAAATGAAACGTAAAAATTACTGATGATCAGTGATGGTTTGTAGAGTCATGTCATCTGCTGGAGTTGATCCACCGTGTTTTATTATCAAGTCTAAAGTCAGTGTAGTTTTGATTTCCCGGAAAATCTTACAGCATATGCTTTCCTCTGGTGACAACTCTTATGGAGATGCGGATTTCATTTTCCAGCAGGACTTGGCACACTGCCAAAATGATTTAGACAATGATTTTAAGGTTTTCATTGGGTGTAAGCTTTAATCATCAACAATCAAAAGATTAAAATAGACCTTTATATAAATATGTAATACACCTATACAATATATGAGTTTTACATTTTAAACTAAATTATTTTTTTAAGATGCACATTTGAGATGTTACATACCAAAAAACAAGGGACATTTACTGTATGATAACTTTTTGGAGGCTTTTACCACATAAATACTGCATGTCTAACAAGATCAAAAAATACATTTAAAATATATTTAATCTTACATAAGATATATCCAGGGAATTCTGTAGTTTCTAAGTGTATGGACATTGATAATTCAGATAGATAGATAGATAGATAGATAGATAGATAGATAGATAGATAGATAGATAGATAGATAGATAGATAGATAGATTGATAGATTTAAATAGTATTTCTGAACTATAATATAATACACGTCATGTGTGCAGCGCATACCGCGTGACAGCATGAAGCAACAGCCAATCACAAGACAGGAAAGCGAGGCGACTGGCCAATCGCGGTGCAGGAAGGCGGGACTTGACAGTAAACGGGTGGGAAAACAAACGCTCACTCTCTCTCTTTCCCTTCCCTTCCTGTTTTCCACCAGGCGAGCCGAGCTGCCGAACCCAGAGACTGACTGACGCCGGACCGGGCTCGACTATGCCTGAGACCCCACGCTCCGCCGCCGGAGAGGTGATCTGCTTTCCTGCGGGATCCAGGCGGACGGCGGACATGTCCCCGGGCAGCGCCGCGGTCTGCGGGCTTCTGTAGGCTGGGTGGTGTTTTCTCGGCTGCCGAACGCCCTCCGCGCTGCTGTGGTCAATGACTGTCCAGCCCGTTCAGTGAGCTAACCTGAGCCCACTCATGGCGGAGACTAAAATAATCTATCATGTGGACGAAGAGGAGACCCCGTATTTAGTTAAACTCAGCGTCTCCCCCGACCGAGTCACGCTCGCGGATTTCAAACATGTCCTCAGCAACCGGCCCACCAACAGCTACAAATTCTTCTTCAAGTCTATGGACCAGGATTTCGGGTGAGAAGCAGCTTCTCTTCCTTCTGTTTACACTGATACTAATAATACTATAATGATATTATAGTAAAATAGTAATAAACCCACCTTAACTTCATGTGACTTCATGTGACGATCTCTCCAGTCCACCTTAAATGGTGCAGCAGATAGCTCGCGGTAACGCTGGCGTCTGGCACCTGCACGGTCACGGTCACACAGCAGCGGTTACTTAAAGCTACCATTTAAGGTGGAACTGAAAGTCTGAACTGCAAGCTTTCAGTTACAGCTCGCTGTTTAGCCGAGCCCATGTGTGCAGGACTCAGAGCTGCTGCTGCTGCTGCTGTCAGAGAGCTGTCCGTGTTTGGTAGTGAACAGGTGAAATGGTGAACAGGGGCTGTTGGCACCTGCTCTTTCTCTTTAGACACTACTACACAGCCAGGGGAACCTGTTTGGGCACTGTGGGCTGTTCCCTGTGCACTGTTCTCTGTACACTATGGTCAGCAGTCACATGGACCACAACACACACACACACAGCACAGCACAGCTCCATTTGTCATTCCAGTCACACTGCAGATTGTCTGCTGGAACAAATATGGTGGCTGGTTCCTGTCCCTGTTCCAGTCTGCACTGATTACACCACACAACTTCAGGGTGTCTTAAACTTCATTATTTAGCTTATCAGCCCTCTATGGGATTAATTTAGGAAGCTTTGGAACTCAATTTTCCATTTTTAGAGTAAAGAAGCACCCAAACCATGCCGGGTAGAAGGAGGAGGAGGTCTCCATTAGGAGTGCAACAATTAGTCGATATAATCGACAAAAGCCCTATCTAGAGGGATTAGTTTCTCAGGGGGACGTCTACTACTCAGTGATAAAACTCTTGCATCTGGACGGCAATTGAAAAAACAGGAGGACCAGTGCGTTTTTGGCTTTCTCACGTGACACCCAAAGTGTAATTACGTTGCATGGCAGTGTACAAATAGCTATTTTATTAAATGTGAGGTGACGAAACTCAGAGATGTGCGTCCGGACGGGACTAAAATTAAGTCACGACAACGAAACGAGTTCAGCGAAAAACATTAGATAATTCAGCCTGTAATTTTCTCAGAGGGTGTCTGAGAAAAACACATACATGGTTGTTCCGAATGGAAATAAAATCTCAGAGGACCCCCCATAAAAGAGAAAATTACGGCAGGACCCCCTGAGAAACTAGTCCCATTCGGATAGGGATTATGTCAACTATTTAAAATTGTCAACTACAAATTTCATTGTCGACTAATCGTTATTTGTAACAGTAATGCATTACAGAACTTGGGACAGAATCTCAATGGGAGATGGGTAAATGGCTCACTCACACAGTTTACACTCAACTTAGTCTGCATCTCCACAAGTGCCTAAACACAACATATTACATATTTACTCACTAAATAATCAGTACTTTCCCAGTTTAACCCTTGTGCGATCTTAAGATTCTGTTTACTCCTCTTGTCCTATGGGTCAAAAATGACCCGACCTAAAAAAGCCCCAAAATAAAGCAGCCTAGCTGAATTTTAAATACTCCGAATGTATATTCTCCAGGATGATTTTTTGGATGGCTGGTGTGATAAACAGGAGAAAGGTGAATGGGATGAAATGTCCTGGACATGGGCAGCTGAATACACTGTGGGAGTCAGACCCTGGAGTCAGACCCTGGAGTCATCCTTATGATGTTTGATGCTGTGTGTATTAGAGAGAGTTTGTGTGTTTGGGCCTTTACACTTTTTTCCTGGTGTTTAAATGCTTTTATAATTCATGAGTCAAAAATGACCCATAAGACAATCTTTGTACCCTAGTGATGTACAGCCCACATGGAAACATAAACAAAACAAAGTATCACCTTTTCTAATGATGGGGTGCCTTTAGTTGGAAAAGAATTGTTAAGGTATTGTTTCTACAGCTAAACATGGTAGCTGGTCACTTTTGACCCGCAAGACAACACAAGGATTAAACAACATCTGGATTAGGGGTGAGCGATATGGCCCTAAAATAATATCACGATATTTCATGGTTTTATCGCGATAACGATACTCTTGACGATATGACGAAATACTGAATTTAAAAAATGATTTCAAGAATACAGTACTGCACCAAAATGAATATTAAATTTTATTATTGCATATGATATGATATGGCCCACCCCTAACTGAGATTTTAAAAAATACAAGAAATGTATCAGATTTGTAACAGAAGTCAATGATCCAGAATGTCATGGCACTAATAATGCGCTCTACATATCTCCATATATATCCAGTATTAAATAAAAAAAATGATACTGGACAGATATAATCTGTCTCTAGTAGATATATAATGGGAAATGAGACCAGTGTGTTTTTTTTTTTTTTTGCTAAAAACAGCAAAAAAGTAGTACCCTGATGTGATAATTAGGGGTGGGTGATATGGCACGATATTTCAGGGTATAATATCGTAAACGATATTAAAATTTTTTGGCGATATTATCGTGAACTGTATCATATGGCACACCCCTAATCTGGATATTTAAATGCCTTTTAAAATCTTGTGACCAGCTGTTTCTATTGATTTAGAGATAAAGGACATGGCTGAAATAATTATTGACTAATCAAAAAAAAAAGCAGATTAGTGGACTACCAAAATAATCATTAGTTGCAGCCCTAGTCTCCATTAGGACCAGATAGGAGAACCAGTGCTTCATAATGACTCATCTAACAAAAGTGGTATATTGAATATAGTATATAGAATCAGGTGTTTTAGAGCAAGGAAGCACCCAAATCATGCAGGGTAGGAGGAGGAGGAGGAGGAGGAGGAGGAGGTCTCCATTAGGACAAGAGAGGAGAACAACTGCTTCATCATGACTCATCTAGCTAACAAAAGTGGTGTAACTGCACACAGCAGTGAATAAAAAAACACATTTACAAAAGTTTACAAAAATAAAGTAGAACATTGAATATAGTAAGGATATAAACAGTTAAATATATTTATTTACATATTCTTTTTATTTATGAACCACTTATACATCTCATTGTATTGGATGTAGATACGGCATAAAGATGGATTTGCAAACCCTCAAAATATGTTATTATAAAAGGTAACATCCTGGCATTTCCCCAGTCAGCTTTATGAAGTAGAGTCACCTGGAATTCAGGCTTTCAGTTAACAGCTGTGCTAAACTCGTCAAGAGTTATTTACTTGAATTTCTTTTCTCTTAAGGTGTTTGAAAGCATCAGTTGTAAATACCTGTAAAAGGTAGAGTTGGTATACAGTGAATATCTCTATTTGAGTAATGTTATGTGTACTGTATTGTGTAGAGCTAATCTATATATATGTCAGTAGGGTGGTCTTCAGCAGTAGGGCTGAGCTATATATCGACCATGACCTTGATCCACTGTTGTATTTTTAGCAATATATTTGGTATTCATGATATAATCTCCCCTAATTCAGCAATTGCTAATTAGCCTTAAAGGAGATTTTAAAATCCATGAACTCTCTGGAAATGTGTTTACTGTCTGTTTCCCATAAGTGAAGTCCAATCAAAACAGGCTAGATCTCATTTCCAGCTGCGTCAGGCTTCCATTTGATTAATCTAGCCCATTGTACTCCTTTACTAACTTTACTAATAGAAAAGTTCATGCATACACTGTATGTCCTTACTTAAAGCTTCACCCATGCTGACAATGATGTGCAATACATCATACATCTTACATACATCTTGTCTAGTCCCTGTCTAGGAGTATTACCAATAGGAGCAGATACATGAATGAATGGCAGGTTTTTTCAGATTTTTCCCCATTCTCTTCCAGTTTAGCTAGGCTAATTGTCCCACCCATTACAGCTGCTACTCAGCTCTATATCCCCTATCACAAGTGATGCCACAACACCAGACCAGACCAGACCAGCACCTCTTATCCAGCTGCTGCTGATGTAGCATTGCCAAGTAGCATCACACCACGCTCAGAGGAAAGTGCAGCGACTCGTTTCCTGATACATCAGCTCACAGACAGATGCCTTGTGCTGATCAGCATTACCTTTTTGGAATGATGAGGGAAAAGAGCGCCATCTACCCACCCAGAGACAGCAAGGCCAATTGTGCTCTCTGAGGGCTCCAGCAGCTGATGGCAAGCTACATGCCCAGGATCTAAACCAGAGATCTCCTGATCCTAGTGGCAGCGCTTTAGACTGCTGGACCACTCGGCACCCTTGGAAATGCATATTTAAAATGGTGATGCTTCATCTAATTCTTTTGGCATGAGGAGACGTGGAGTTAGACATGAGGTGGGATGGTGATTATTCAATATCCTGACCTCGCTAACCATCCTGTTGCTGAATTAAATCAAAACCTTCACAGGAATTATTAAAAAAATTTAATAGAAAGGCTTTCGTAGACATTAGAGACAGTTATTCAAACTGAAGCAGGATACATTTTGTTTTTAATACCACTGATTTATGAAGAAACAATTAATAAGCATAAAAATGTGAAAAAAGGAATTTTGCAGACTCTCTAATAGTCCATTATAGAGCTTCTCTGTCAGAACCCGACCTGACTCAAGATTTCCCACCACTTTCAGTAGGCGTCTGTTTTTTAATGCTATTTTTATTTTATATAAAGCTATGGCGTGATAATCACAATGTAGAAACACTCCACTCGTCCGTATTACACACTTGACCTGCAGCGCTGTGCAGTGCTGTGCATGGCCATATTACTGTTTTTTGTGTTTTTGCACTTAGACTATGAGCTCAATATAAAAAATTTGTTTGTTTGAAAATTATTTTCTATTCTTTTACCATGTTAAATTATGTTAGATTAGAGGAAAGTTATTCAGACATCATTTTTGTAGCTTAAATTACCGATGTTTAGGTCTGTGGATATTTATTCTCATTGTTTGTGTTTTAATCTTTCGGAGATCTGTCCTTAATTAACTTTTATTCTCTAATAATAGGTCTTTTCCAGTCTTAATGTTAGTTAACATCATTCTGAACAGATTTCACTCATTTAAACAGCCCAAAAATGTTTTTTAAAAGCTCAGTTTACTTACTAAAAAATGTTGGGTTTAAATCGGGCTTGGGCTCAAAATGACAGTGTATGGGATGGGTCGGGTTGGGTCAAGCTCGGGCAGAACTTACAGGGGCTCAGGCTGGGTCGGGCTGGATATTTTGGACTGGATCTAAACTCTAGTCCATTATCATGAAATAACATAACCTGTATTATGTCAAAAAGTAAAATATGTGCAAAAATAAAGACACAAGGGTTTCGCCTAATAGTATTGATTGCATATTGATTTTCCATTTGGAAAGGGAACATAATGCACCTTTTAAAACGTACATTTTGTCTCCCGCAGTAAAAAAACATTGCATTTTCTACACTCTGCTGAAACTCTGTGTGCAGGCTGGTGGGTTTTGGGTCGTTTGGTTTGGAGAACAGCTTGTTCTGCCGTCTTCGCTACACTGACTACATTTGTACATTCAGTTCATTCAGAAGCAGTGCAGTCCAGCAGCAGGCTGATGTGGTCAGTTAATGCCGGGTTTCAGACATACATATTAAGTGAGGATGTATTATGAAATATAGAGGTCCCTCTTCACCAGAGGTAAATTAGATAAAGAGACCCTTTAGGTTTCAGTAACAGGCCTAAGCGGGTTATTGTTCAGACTCTGTAATAAGTTTGGCAGGACAGTAATCGTTTTATGCTGCCTGTTAAAAACTCATTAAGTTGAAGTGTCCACTCAGGAGACGGGACAGTGGTATATACTGTGGTCTGCTGTGATATACTGGCTGTGGGCTGTTAGACAGAACTGTCTCTATTGAATTAGTGAATTTGAACTGGGTAAAAGCCAATAAATAGCTGAAGAACTTCACATTTTTTTCCCAGTTTGGTCTGGACAAAGGTCTATGATAAGTGTGTTTGATGATTTATAGTTTATGACAGTATAGTGCATTAAGAGGCTATACTTTATATTTGAATCAATGTCAAATTTAAAGTGCTCCTACTTGAATTTCAGAAGTTTCATAACATTATGACCACCTCCTTGTTTCTACACACATATGCATGGTTTTAGCTCCAATGATCACAAAGGATACTATCTGCATGTGTTATTCTCCTCTTTTCACCCTGTTCTTCAATGGTCAGGGCCATGAAGGACCACCACAGAGCAGGCCTGAGTTTAAAGCGTGCCTGTATGAGCCTCATACCAAGCTATTTCACCCTGTAGATAAAGTAAATGATCATTTTCTAGTACTTTTTCAGGACTATTCTTAGTCCAGCAGCACTGCTGTGTCAGAGCCACTCATATTAACACAACACCATGTTAGTGTCATTGCAGTGCTGAGAAAGATCCATCACCCAAATAATACCTGTTCTGTGGTGGTTCTGTGGGGTCCTGACCCTTGAAGAACAGGGTGCTATATGCTTAGTGGATCTAAAAAAATAGATGATAAGTGCAGACCTTGTTTCTACACACATAATTTTTTTCAGCTTTACTGAGCATTTTGTGTGAATATTTAAATAATACATTAAAAACATAACTTTAACTCTAACATTGTAGTTACATGTTAAAAATCTGTGTAATAACATCGTAACTACTTGTGAAGTATGCAGTGTTACAGATTTAGTCATTTTGTTTGTGTGTCAACATCAGTTTTGAATTAGTGTTTTCTGCAACAGCCTTTGCTATGTAATTAGGGCTGTGGTGATTTTGAATAATATAAATCAAAATTCAGATTTTATCATAGAAAGTTGGAGAAAATGTTCTATGTCTGAAAGATATTTATGGGTAACTACATAACTTGTACAACTGTAATCAAGCTGAAACAATGTTCAACATAGTTCAACAGTAAATACAATGTTATTACATTGATTGTTAATGTGTAGTGATACAGTTAATATTATTACATTAATTATAACGTGGGACCAAATGCCATATGTTTGTTTACAGTAAACATATTTATTCTGATTTATTCAGAAATGTAAGAAGTGTAAACATTTCCTCTTATATTCATTTTGTGGAATTAAATTATTCTTTATGTTAATGCTTGACAATAGCCTGGTGCTCCATGGAATTCTTCTGGCATAATTTGCTATTTCCTGCAGCATTGATTTGTAATTATGACTGCATCACACCAGTACACATAATTGATTAACTGATTAGCATAGCAATAACTGTGTCTGTATGAATATAGAGCATCATTTTTCTAATTCATTTTGAATGCTGCGAGTGTTTTTATCATCTCCCCAAAAAGTAAATAAAAACAAATTACACGTAATGTAGATAATTACACATAATTTCCTGCTGTTTTAGTGCTGTCTGAATTGATGCCTCACAGATTGTGAAGAGGCAGCTGCAATGCATGTGGATGTATTTTTCTTTCTGTTTCTATTTCTGTGTTTAAAGTAGGCGTGTGAGCTGAGTAGTTCTAAGGAAGTGGTGATGAATCTCAGTGTCCATTATGAATGAGATTGGCCTCTCTCTCTCTCTCTCTCTCGCTCTCTCTGAAAGTCAGGGCACTTAAGGGAGGCGAGTGTGTGTATATAGAGGAGGTGTGTAGATGAACTGCGCTGACTCGTGTGCTCTGGTGTAGAGCAGTAATGGAGATGTCTTTGTTTATGTTGTAGGAAATGTGTTTAAGTGTCTGTGTGAGTTTATTCGCCGTAGCCGATGCTCTGCGTTTTCAGGGCCTCGTGTCTGTGATCTTACACTTTCATCAGAGCCTTTTAAAACATCAGAGACGTGGCACACGCGTACATGTCACACGCCCGCATCCCAGCGTGACCTTGCGAGAGGAACTGGCTTTTCCTGGTAGCGAGACGCAGTTGACTTCCAGCGTTCATTATGTTGTCTTTCCCAGGCTGGGCTGCAGAGTGGGGCCTGCCGAGCGAGAGGAGGCTGATTACGTGAACAAACACTGAGTTTGTCCTTCAAAGTCCAAATCTCTGGGTTCAGCGGGGTCACTGTAGATGTTTTGGTTTGCTAAGTTAAAGACTTGCGTAGGGATACGGCAAAAATATTACACCACGGTAGTGCTGGGTGGTATGACCAAAAATTTATATCACAATATTTTTTCAAGATTCTGACGGTTTCACGGTATATCACAGTATTTTTATTATTTTATTTATTTTTTTAATTCATGGTATGACTGGGCTTATATATAGGTCTGTGAATTACTGTACTGCTAAGAGAACATATAATATAAAACCGTAAGGCTTTAAATTAAGGTTTTGATTACTATTGGGTTTACTTTGTCTCACAAAACTAAACAATATATGGAGGAATCAGACTTCATTAACAGAAGAAAAAGCTGAAGAATGTAAACAATAGACCTTGAAAAGAGATACGCCAACAACTTTAACACGGCTTCCTTTACAAAACGAAATATTTTAAATAGTTGAACCCATTGGTGGCATTACAGTATAAAAATCAGCCACAATTCCCTTCTTTCTCCAGCTGACAAATAAATTCAGTTCAGTGTGGTTTAATATTATCCTTCATAGGGGTGGGCAATATTATATCGTATACAATATATCGTGACACAGAAATATCAAGATATTAAAAATCCATATCGTGATAATAGAGATGTTAGTCTATTATAGTCTATTATTTACTGTAAAGCTTTAGGTGAATTTATTGTATAATTGTTTGCAGTTTATATGCATGCACTAAATATTCTGCATTATTTTTTGCTGCATTATATTATTTTATGCTGTATTATTTATTTTGCCACATTATGATTATACTGTTATACTATTATACTATATTCCTGAAATGAATGAATTATTTTAGTTTTCCTATATATCGCCAAGTATATCGTTATCGCAAAAATACCCTGAAATATCGTGATATTATTTTAGAGCCATATCGCCCACCCCTAATCCTTCAAGATACAGTGTTTATATATAAAAAAAGGGCTTTAGTTACTGCTCACCTCGTGTCATCGAGTTTTAGAGAGTTTTATCACTTGCTGAATAAATGATTCTGTACTCAGGACAGTTTCTGCGCTCGTCTGTGGTGTAAAGTGCTGCTCTCAGGCAGGATGGAGCGAGGGACAAGTGCTTAATTTCTCTTTCTAGTCTCTCTTACAGCTAGAAAAAGACCTTGATGACACACCCATTTATGCACGTTTGTTGACATATGTTATTTTTGTATATACTATTTTAAAGTGATAGTCGGTATGTTATTGGTGAGAATGTGTAGTTGCACTGAGTGTTCTAAAAAGTACTTTTAAAATGTGCATTATGGTTTAATCTCTTTTGAGAGTAAATGAATCTGGTGATTTTATCAAGGACTCTCTGTTGCACTCTCTTGTCAGCTCTCTTCAGTTCTAATTCTGTATATCTTTGGTTTAACAGTGTGTGAATGAGCTGATAAACACTGAGTTTTGACATTCTGTTATCTCCATGTTCACAGTAGCTCTTGTATCAGAACCATCAGCAGCACCATGGTTGCTTAGGTAACCAGCAAAAGCTGTTATAGCCAGAAAAAGGTCATAGGACCTATCAGACACCCTGTTTTAGTTTGATGCCATTTATTATAATATTTTGTCCTCTCCCCACTGAGGAACACACTGAAACAATAATAATAATTGATAAAAAACAATGCGTCATTTTTTTTTTTTACTTTGTTTAAACTGTTGATAGATTGTTACCTCATGCACTATATAATCCTTAATTCACAGCATCATGTGTGTACCAGGAATGCATCATAGACGGCTTTACCAGTGGACAATACAGTGGACAGTGAGTGGTTAAGATTGTGACGAGGAGATCGCCGGATCGAATCCTGTTCATTTAGCTTGCAATCGGCTTACCGAGCCCCGAGAGAGCACAATTGGCATTGCTCTCTCTCTGGGTGAGTAGATTTTTCTCTTTTCCCTCATCACTCTAAAGGGTGATGTTGATCAGCACAAGGCATCCATCTGTGAGCTGATGTATAAGAACCATGTTTCTGCACTTTCCTCCGAGCACACTGTGATGCTACTCAGCAATGCTGCATCATAAGCAGTTGAAAATGAGGCGGTGGCTGACTTCACATGTGTCGGAGGAAGCATTTGTTAGTCTTCACCCTCCTAGTGTTGGGGCATCACTCGTGATAGGGGGAGTCCTAATGAGTGAGTTGGGTAATTGGCTGTGTAAATTAGGGAGAAAATGATAAAAGGTTCTGACCGACAGCATCTGGCTTGAATTATCTGTTCAATCAGACATGAAAATCTTTCAGAAATCACATATACTGTAGCTTCCATGGGACATGGCAAAAATATGGGACACTATACTATTCATGTTCCATGACATTTGCCATGTATGTCAGTGCATAACAGATATATTACTGATCTATAAAGAACATTATAAATAACATCACTGTTTTTCTGTTGTATGTACTAGCTTTAAAATCCAGGGTCAAAGAGCACAGGGTCAGCCACACTACAATAGGGATAACTGTGAACTAAAGATAGAGAGGTGTGTTTGGGATCTCCTGGACTGGTTCTAACCCACACAGCTCTTTCCCTCCCTCAGCATCCATGATTGAGTTGCCCTTGAGCAAGGCACACAACCCCCAGCTGCTCCTTAGGCACTGGGGTGGATACCCACCGCTCCAGCAGTGTGCTGAGTCTGACTGCCTTGATCATTATGTGTGTGTTCAATCCCACGAAAAGACCTTAATGTGCATTAAAGTGTGTTCAAACTCTCATTAGATTCAATTCGGTAAAGTCAATTTTCATCATGTATTTAAAACTTACATAATAAAGCTAAAGCTAAAGATAGATAAAGAACCTTAGATAAATGGCAATAATGCTCCTGTATTGATTGTTCTGCTTTTTACTTGCTTTTTAGTTGATTTTAATGATGCAGCTGTAGCTGATCATTGATATTTTATGTCAGTTTAAATATATATATATATATTTATTTATAAATCCAGAACCACATATATGGAGACTACAAAGAACACAAAGACGTCTGAGTACTACATGCTAGAGGGGTATAAATACCCCCAGTGTTGAGCTGTGGAGCAGTGGAACTGTGATCTCTGGATAATGCAATGCTTTTAATACAGCTTTTTTTTGTAGGGATGAGTTTGTGTAATGGGGATGAGCTGGGTGAAGATCATCCAACATACTGGTACTGACTTCACTATGGTTCTTGTTGTTGAATGCAATCAAATCCTCATAGCAGTGCTCCAAAATTTGGCAGAAACCATCCCTCAGACCTAGCAGGATACACTTTCTCATTCCATCGTTTCTAATTATTTTTTTTTAAATGTCTAGTTGTGGTCTCTATTACACTCTAGTTTAGTCTGTGTCCATTGGCAGCTTCTTTTCCATTGGCTTCTGTCACAATCTATTTGCATACTGGGTGTGTCCAACAGTTTCTGACAGACACTCACCATCAGTGTGTGGTGATTCCCCCTGCGCTACCTTAGGAATAAATCAAGTTTGCCTTTAGTTGTAATAACTTGATTTTTTAAGTTATGCTAACTCAAGTTTTCATTCCCCATTACTTAACTTTTTTTAAGGCAACCGGTTTCCTCAATATTTTAAAGTAAACTCAATTTATCCGGTCTTACAGTATAACAAAAATAAAAAAAGTTAAATGAACTTTTCCTTCAGTTGAAATAACTTTATGTTCTAAGTTATGCTAACTTAAGTTGTCATTCCCCATTACTTAACCTTTTTAAGGCAACCGGTTTCCTAATTTTTTTTAAGTAAATTCAACTTATCCGGGTTTACAGTGTATGAATTATTGCCATGTAAGCTGTTTTGGTGAGAAAAAAAGTGCTCCGGTGAGCTGGTATAGTGCTGCTTTAGTCCGTTGGAGGAGGGGGGTAATGATAGAATTTTGGCTCTTGTTCATGAACATTCATACATGCAAACATATCGCCTCTGATTGGCTAACAGCACTGCGAGTCGAACAATAGTTGAAAAAGTTTTAGAATTAAGGCCTTTTTTACACTAATAACAGTCTTTGCAATGTCATATGTTAATTTACATGTGTAATGCTCTGCTAAGTGCAGTTCAGCCACTGAACTAGAGTCTCTGTAAAACACAAAATTCATCGGAGATCCTATTTAAACCTAGTTACTTACACACACAGGTGGGTAGTAAAAGTCCAGAAAGTAAAAATCGACCGCAAGTATCAGCTGCAGCTGATACTGCATGATATTTTTTTATTGCAGGACACCATTAGGAACCTCTACAACACCATGCAGGGACGTCTGGTATATTGCAGAACTCAAGTGTTACATAAGCATTACGTTTTAAAAATCACTCTTCTGAATAGCACTGCAATCTAACAAATATACACTAACTAAAACTGCTAAATGATTCTTTATTATTCTATTAATGCTTCTCCACAGCCCAGGCCACATCTCTGAGACTTTATTTACCGTAATAAGATGTGTTCATGTTTTAACTCTGCTGAAATCTCAGATCGATTACTGCAAATATAGAACACATAAGCAGAGATGAAAGAGAAACGAAGTGCTGGTGAAAATCCATTATGACTAATGACTGTGTAAGAGCTCTGCAGCAATGCTCTTAACCTTACGGGGTCTGTTATTTTTGTTTGATGGATATGATGCGCTTGGAGTGGACCCAGCACGCCTTCACTTGTGGGCTGTGGTGATCGAATGCTTTTATGTTCCTTCCGAGCGTTCCTCATTTATCAGTTCATAACTAACCTTACTTCGTCCCTCAGCACAAATAAACAGTGCTAATCCAGCCACTGCGGACATATAGCCTAGCTTTAGGTTCCAGCAGTACTTTAATAAACTGCAGTCCCTGTAAATCTTCTGTCATTATCTGCTGAAATCTGTTAATACCCTGCTAAACCTGCAGCTCGGAGGAGTCAGGGCGGTGTCAAGCACCCAGACACATGGCTCTTTAAGAAAGAGAGAGAGAGAGAGAGAGAGTGGCTCAGTGATAAATAACATGCAGTGCAGGGTTTAAGTGAAGCCCAGAACTGGGTTGGGTTTTAAATTGTCTTTCATATTTTTGATGGTCTTTAAACTTAACACTCTCTCCAATTCTAACAAAAACTTTCTGTCACTTTGCCATGAGCACGCTGACCAGCGTTCAGCTTCACTCACAAGATTACACCTCACAACTTATGGTTGTAGGTGTCACTTAATGATCAATATACAGTTTATCTTTGGGGTGTTAATGTAATAACGTAAAATCTCCTATTATTTATAGTATATTACAATCATATTTTTGAACAGTTTTGCACAAATGCATTTATAGCATAGAGTGGAATTGTGCTATAATTGGTTGGAAAGTGGTTGGACTAGATCATGTCCAGGGTGAGTGGGGTCATTTATAATCTTCCCAGCATGCTCTGTGACCCTGCTGGTATATGGGCTTATGTCCTGAAGCTCTGGCTGAGAGTACAGCTGATGATCTTCTCTGCTGTCCTGATTATGTGCTGCAGTTTGGCTGGTCTTTCTGAGGTGGACGGTCCAAATCAGGTGATTATGGATGAAGTGAGGATGGACTTGTTGATAGCTGAGTAGAGCTGCTAAACTACAGCCAGAGCCAGGTTGAATTGCTTCAGCTGCCTCAGGAAGAACATCTTCTGCTTGCTTTCTTGGCTGTGAAGACTGTTGTTCCCCTTCCACTTCAGGTTTCTGGATATACAGCATAAAGAGAAAAAAACTATGTACGCTCTGAACTCAGTGGTAGTGAAACTGTCTTTACATCTCTATATAAAACCAGTAATATGTCACAGAACTCTGTGAATTTGGTAAAATTTGTGTGTACTGTGTTAAAGTTTCCATATTAGATAACTACACATTAGAGTGATTAACAAAATTAGCAAAATTAAGCAATTCTACATTAAAATGCTTTACACATGCTTGCTTCACCTAAATTGCAAGCAATATAAACAGCTTACATGGTTAATATTTGCCCTTTACCTTTCTTATGTTACATTTCTTTCAAAAAGTGCTACTCTTTTTTTTTATTAGTTTTTTTAATAAAATGTAAAAGAAAATGAGTTAAACTCAAGATATGAGTAGAACATTTGTCTAGTTTCAAATTTACAAATGAAGCAATGTTTATCAGCCCTTGGCCAAACATACTGTATGTAATATAAATGGTTAGGCGGGATGGGTGTACAGTGTGTGTTTATCGAAAATGTGTTTTGATATATGTTTCTCACAAAAAATTAGCCAATGCCAATGAGTTTGAGTTAGAAAAAATATTTTTTTTAGTATAATTTGATGAAAAATGAAAACGGGTCCCACAGACCCAAACACCACACATGTGGATGATGCATCTAGAATCCACAACCATCTCTAGAGTCTTTTGTGTGTTAAGCAGCAGGTGGTTGCTGCTGTTGGCGGTGAGATAGACCATAGTGGTGTCATATACAAACTTCAGAATTTTCACAGATGGTGCTTGAAGATGCAGTTATTGGTGTAAAGTGTGAAGAGACTGCATCTCAAAGGACCCATCTGTTAAAGCTCCTCTGTTAGTTTAGACTTATGTAAAAAGCTCTTGGGGGTGAACATTTGATTGAATGGTTGGGAATGTTGGGTGTGGTCTGTTTATTTTAGGGAGGCATCAATATGAGGCATTACAGGATGATGCAGATTTTTTTTTTCACATTACACAACACATTACAAGTATCAGTATCAGCAGCTTGTTCCTCCTCTGTAGCAGTGGCCAAATATGAACTATTCCAGGCTTTCCAAAGGAGAAAGAAAATTTCTTCATAGCTGACTTAACTATGGAGCTCCGGTGTAGCAGCTTTAGCCAAAAACATGCGCTCAATGGCAGAGGGACGGGATGCCGAGGTTGCCATCACCCAGAACTCCTCATGTTCAATATTTTTACACTGAGCACATGTACCGTATTTTTCGGACTATAAGGCGCACTTAAAAACTTTTAATTTTCACAAAAATTGACAGTGCGTCTTATAATACGGTGCGCCTTTTGTATGGATTTTACCCGTCAGGTTGTAAGGAGCAGTAAACACACACTCCGTGCAGCGTTATAGAGAGTTTCAGTGCTATACAGAGTCCAGAGCCGTGCAGCTCCGAGGCTGGAGCAGCAATAGCATTAGCTAGCTTATTCACTGTTCAGAGATCAGTATTATCTAAATTATCTAAAGTAAACACACACTCCGTGCAGAGCCGTGCAGCTCCGTGGCTGGAGCAGCAATAGCATTAGCTAGATGCTAACCGCTAAGCTAGCTAGCTTTTTCACTGTTCAGAGATCAGTATTATCTAAATTTAGTACTTTTAATACTGCTGGAGCAGTATTATTAGAGTTAGATGCTAATCGCTAAGCGTTCACCGTTCAGAGCTGAGTTATCGGCCTGTAAGTCTGTGCTAGTTTGCCTGGCTAGCATTAGCTAGATGCTAAGCGCTAACTCTCTCAGAGGTGAGTTTTATCAGCCTGTAATCTGCTTGTTTACCGTGTTAAAACAAGCTACAAGGGACGAATCGCTAGCTAATATCTCACTGTCTTACCAGAACACGCAGGATTACTCAGTGTAACGCTGTCGTTTAAGTTTGGGTTAACTTTACTAGTTTAGGGGACTAGCTAGCGTGCTAGCGGATAGCTATGCTAACGCTGGTGCAGCAAGCCTTAGTGGAAATCTGGAAATCTAAGCTTACTGTAAAGAAACTGAAGCACGTTACTCACCCAAATAAACAGTTTTCAGGAGAGGAATCTGTGTAGATTAATCTCCAGCACTCGTTTGACTTTGAAAGAGCTAGATTTGTATCCAGTGGGGGAAGGGAAACATGGCGCCACCCCTGCTCACTTTGATATAGGCACCCTTTCTAGTGTCACTTAACGCGCCTTATAATGCGATGCGCCCTATGTATGGAAAAATACCAGAAAATAGGCGTTCTTTGATAGTGCGTCTTATAATACGGTGCGCCTTATAGTCCGAAAAATACGGTATGTTAAATTAAATAAAGTATTTAGCAGACCTTGTCATGCCTGGTATCAATTACTACCTCTTAACCAACTGCCTGTTTTCCCTTTGTAAAATAGCGGCTGTACTGGACCAGGATAGTACATGACTAGCATTTAATCAACAAACATGTTTACATATATGCTACTTTTGAGGTTAAAAATAAGATAGTTCTGAGGTTAAAGGAATCACATCGATATGAGATCTGAAGAGATCTGTTGGCGGTCCATCAAACTTGAATATCAAACCCACAACCTTGTAGTCAAAGGCCCAGTGCTCTAACCACTGAGCCAAAACTTCCCTAACTGCTGATCCACCACTGCCACTGAGTTCTATAGTAAACCTCAAGAGGAGACACATTTTAGCAGCAAGAGACTAATGCTAAAGTCTGCTACGTCTAATCTCACTCTTTTCTAGGAAATATTACGTAGATATTAAGCAGTTTTTTCCTTTCCTGTGGGGCTGTTTAAGAATTTAGGAAGATGGATTAATTATGGATAAAAAAGTAATTCTGGATTCTGGAATTTTTAGATCAAATATGTTATCATTTAGCCTAAGAATACTGCTGGTCCACCACTGACATTGAGATCTATAGTAAACCTTAAGAGACACGTGTGAGATTTCTGAGCTCTTTATCTCAGGAGACACAATGTAGCAGCAAGAGACTAATGTCTAAAGTCTGCTTTGTCTTTCCTTCTGATCTCACTTTTTTCTTGTAGAAACTACAGAGATATTAATGAGATTTTAAGGAGATGTTCTTTTTGATTTTTTCTTTTCTATGGGTCTGTTTAGGAATTTAGGATGGTGGATGGATTATGGATAAAAATTAAAATAAATTGTTGGATTCTGGACTTTTAGATCAGTTATATTATTGTTTAGCTTAAGAATCCTAGTGTCTGTTGTGTGTTTGAATGGTGGTCATTTTGTTCATAGTACTGATATGAGTGCGAAAGCATCATAAATCTGTGCTGTTTTTGAACTGGTCACTAAATCTGATATGATTTAATCCATTTTATTCATACATTTCAGGTGCTATGTACTGTGCAGTGCTATGTAATGTGCAGTTGGTTACAGCACTGGGTTATTGATGGCTGTGGGGGTTTGATATTTCATAAGATCACTGTGTGTGTGTGTGTGTGTGTGTGTGTGTGTGTTCTCACTAGTGTGTATGTGTGTGTTCACTGCACGGACAGAATGAAGGCAGAGACCGCAAATGAAACAAATGCTGAATGTGGTTGTCTTGTCTTTGTCGACTTCATACAGCAGCATTGACTTTACTCATTAGTATGTTAACAGAGCTGCACGGTCCCGAGAGATTTACAGTGGCAGGACCTGGTGTGAGCGTGTGTTTGTTTTGTTTTGTTGGTGAGGGAATCCCGCGTGGGTTGAGCAGCATCTGCTTTAGTTCAGCCGCACAGCTGGACAGAACCGTATCACAGGAAATCCCTGAAACAGATAAGCAGGAGCATCAGCGGGGCAGTGCTGTCATTACAGTGTCACTAATAAACCTCACTGTGGGATATAATCAGGGACAGTGTTGTAGTCGTGTGTGCTATTATGGAAAAATATTTTTTTGTTATTTCATAGTCCCCCTTCCTCCTCATCCCCTGGCATATGAGCATTAATATCATAGTGCAGCACTGTGTATATGAGCACTGCTATATAGAATATCAGCAGAGATAGCTAATAAACGGCAAGTTTAAGTTCATTTTTTAAATGAAATAAAGTATTTAGCAGTGTTCACCATCACTTTTGGCAAAATTTACTCAGTTTACAACCTCTTCACAAATGAGCTGTTTTTGAGCTGAAAGATAGAAGCTGTACAGGGCTAGGATAGTAACATTAGCTAAGCTGACTTAGTTAGCTTTAGCATTTGTTTGTTTATCTAACGACTGGCTGCCTTTCTATGTTTAACTTTCAGTCACTTGTGATTTACTGTGGTTTTCTGTGTTTTCTGGATATGCTTTAATTTAAATGTAGTATTGTCAGAATGCAGAGTTAGGGAATTGGAACAGTGTCCTCCAGTGTAAGACCTAGGCTTTATGTTACATTGTGAATGTTCTTTTCCTCTGTAAAATCTATCTAGCTTAGCGTTTACTAGTTGAATGCACCTCTCTCTCTTCTCTGTCTATCAATACTCATTCTTTTGTGTTTTTGGGTTCTCAGATTTCTTTTTAAAGTCATCTTCCACTGCTCTAGATATGTTTCCCCAAAAAAGTGGATTAATCATTTGGTGATTTGCGAGGGAACTGTTCAGGCACACAGTTATA
The DNA here is from genome assembly GCF_023375975.1 of Astyanax mexicanus. Classification (NCBI taxonomy): domain Eukaryota; kingdom Metazoa; phylum Chordata; class Actinopteri; order Characiformes; family Acestrorhamphidae; genus Astyanax; species Astyanax mexicanus. The sequence continues at coordinate 40,360,108 of NC_064420.1, read as the reverse complement.
TATGTTTTAAGTTCTTGCATTTTAAATAAACACTGCTTCTGGCCCTGCTTTTTAAAAACAAGGCAAGAAATGGTTAATTATATAGAAACAGTGATTGATTATCCTGTTATTTCATGAGGCTTGTAATGTGGTAGCCTTTGCTAAGCTGGTTAGCTTAGTTAAATAGTGACTAAACTGAAAAGTGAAGTAAATAGTCCACGTTACTATTATTTAATATAATAAAATACGAAATCTGAGGCAAAGTCACAGTTATCCAATCAAATCCTGCATCAGGCTTCTAGTTTTCAGCAGTCAGAGTACGAGAGGGAACAACTGTCCTTAATCTCTCTGGGTGGGAAGATGGTGCTCTCTCCCTTCATCACTCTTACTGATGTTGGTCTGTTAGCTGATGTATCAGAGCTGGGTTGCTGCGCTTTCCTCTGTGAAGTGGAGTGGCTCCCCGGTAATGCTGCATCAGCGACAGTATAAAAAGAAAGTGCTAGTCTTCTCCCTCCTAGTGTTGGGGGCATTACTAGTGATACGGTGAGTCCTAATGAATGGATTGGGTAACTGGTCGTCCAAATCGGGAAGAAAACTGAATAAAATCTGAAGTAAATTATTGAAAAAAATGTACAAAAAAGTACACAGCAACTTAAATGCTCCATACACTCTTCCCGTTCTTGGTATTGAGAAACACACAACATCTTCCCTATTTCTCGTTCTTAATGTCACACTTCCCGTATTCCATATTTCAAAATTAAAGCCCTTTGCAAGGTGTCCTGCATATTGCATGGATTCACAGATTATTTTTACTTGTTTACCTGTGGCTTTTTTATCAGCATTATATTGTATGGAGTGAATTTAAGAATATTAGTTTGCAGTTATAATTTTTGTAGTCCATACCTAATTCTTGACTTTTTAGATTGTTTTTGTTATTGTTTAGCTCAAGAATCATGACATCTGCTCCACTAGGCTATATGTCTCAAGGCGTTTCCTCTTCTGTGCATGTTTGCTCAGACCGCACTTCCTTGAGGTCACCCTTGTGAACTTCCCTACCAGCGGCTGCACATTAGGAGCTCTCTGGAGAGGACACAAACACTTCCTACCCAGAGCTGAAGTTCCAGCCCAGCTTCCTCTACAGCACTTACTGCAGACCTCAAACCCCTGTGTTTTGCTTTTATTCACATTGTCAGCATTTACACACGACTCCATGTTATCATCTTCTCGTCCCGACTCGTGTACTTCCCGGCCGTGCGGCCCTGTGGGTCATGAGACCTGGAAGTTCTGGAGGAGCTCAGGGGAAAGAGCTGGAATTTCAACAGCCTGATGGAATTTCTTCAGCCGGGAGACTTTGCATTTACACTGCAATGAGTTGTGCGCCGTCGTGCTGGGAGGTTAATCAAATTAATTTAATTAATAAACTTACGGTTTTAATTCAGTGTCCAACATGGTTTAATAGAGATTGTAAATTTTTCCATATAAAAGCTTAGAAAGATACGAGCTGTACAGGACCAGGATAGTACAGGACTAGGATTTAATCCTAATTGTGATGTTACAACCACAAACATGTTTGGCCTTTTTTTTAGATTATGAAGAAAGGATGGATTATGGACATATTAAAATATAATGTTGGATTATAGACTTTTTGTATTCTTTAAGTTATTGTTTAGCCTGGAAAGCTCTGAAAAAAAAAAATAGTAAGAGACCACTTACAAATGATGAGTTTCTTTGATTTTACCAAATTAAAAACCTCTGGAATAAAATCAAGAGTAAGATGGATGATCACAAGCCATCAAACCAAACTGAACTGCTTAAACTTTTGCAACAGTAGTGGCATAAAGTTTTCCAAAGCAGTGTGTAAGACTGGTGGAGCAGAACATGCCGAAATGCATGAAAACTGTGATTAAAAAACAGGGTTATTCCACCCAATATGGATTTCTGAACTCTGAAAAATTAATGAATATGAACTTGTTTTCTTTGCATTATTTGAGATCTGAAAGCTCTGCGTCTTTTTTGTTATTTCAGCCATTTCGTATTTTCTACAAATAAATGCTCTGAATGCTATAAATAGCAAAGTCAGAGAAACTGATTCAGAAACTTAAGTGGTCTGACCTGTAAGGTTTGACGGGACATTAGCAGGTGTGTGGCTGGTGAACCGTGTCTCAGAGGGTTAAAGGGTAACTGTGTGGTATTTCTGTAGGGAATTTACAGCCCTCTACGAATACTGAAGGACCCATCCTAACACACTCTATCACTCTATTAATAACCACCCCCGTGCCCTGACACCCTCTGCTGCTCTTCTCTCTCTCCCTCGCTTCTTTCTTTCTATATGTAATTACCCATGAAACACCCGTGTAAACAGTGTGTCCCTTATATATATACATATTTAAAGCCGTGTAGTAATTAGAAAACCTCACTGAAAATACTGAATTGTTCCAATTTAAACCAGATGCTGCCAGTCAAGATCATTACCACACACTGTCTATTCATGTCATCTAATAACATGATAACACCTCACAGCTTATACTGGTGTGGGTGTTTTGAGACTGTCCCCTACGGTAACACTTCATAATTAATTTAAATGCAGCAATCCCATGGTTTTTGGTATGTCCGCGTATACAACCAACCACATACAGCTCTGGAAAAAATGAGATTTTTTATTTTTTTTATTTAATTTTTAAATATTATGGGTTTCTTTGATTTTAGCAAATTGAAAACCTCTGGAATATAATCAATTTGAAGGTGGATGATCACAAGCCATCAAACCAAGCTAAACTGCTCGGATTTTTGGACCAGTTGTGGCATAAAGTTATCCAAAAGCAGTGTGTAAGACTGATGGAGGAGAACATAATGCCAAGATGCATGAGAACTGTGATTAAAACTACCAAATATTGATTTCTAATCTCTTAACACTTAATGAATATGAACTTGTTTTCTTTGCATTATTTGAGGTCTGAAAACTGTTATTTCAGCCATTTCTCATTTTCTGCAAATAAATGCTCTAAATGACAATATTTTTATTTGGAATTTGGGAGAAATGTTTTCTGTAGTTTATAGAATAAAACAACAATGTTCATTTTACTCAAACATACACCTATAAATAGCAAAATCAGAGAAATCTCTTAACTTTTCGAGAGCTGTAGATTTTGACCATACTCTTACTGTTGTCTTTCATTGACTTTCTTTCCATTTTTATCCTGTATGAAAACAAACAATTACACACACACAGACACACTCTCTCTCCCTCTCTCTCTCTCTCTCTCTCTCTCTCTCTCTCACACACACACACACTCACAGTAATAGAGACATTTAGCACTCTCTCCATTTTTACTGCTGTACAGCATGTGTGGCCTCCAACAACTGTAGCTTCAGTAAATGACAGGAATGTGGAGGAAGCACTAATAACGCCAGTCTGAGAGATAGGGCCGCTCAGAATTCCCAACACGAGTTGCTAGCAGTTGTGCTCTAAGTGGAAAATTCCACTGTTTGAGTGTGACATGCTTTCAGTATGGCTCAGCCTTCACAAATAGTGGTGAACGCAGGCTGGGAGCGCGGGCTGCACGGTTCTCACGGGGTCTCTAACTGCAGTTTCTGTGTGTGTGTGTGTGTGTGTGTCCTCTGTGCAGGGTCGTCAAAGAGGAGATATCCGACGATAATGCCAAGCTGCCCTGCTTCAACGGGAGAGTGGTGTCCTGGGTAAGTGAGATGGATGGCATCCTGCCCCCCCCCCTCGCCATCTTCATGTGGCGTTCCATACAGACAGCACAGCGTAACGTTTCAGTACTACCCCCCACCCAGTGTACCAACCAATGCGCATTCTCTCTCACCCACACCCACACACACCCACACACACACACACACACACACACTTTCTCTCTCTCATGCACTTGGCTGCACTTGACCTTTGCTGTCTCTGTGTAGTGCTGCAAAGTGCAGTAAGGAAGTTGATGCACTGCAGTGGGAGCATGCAGCTGGAGGGAGCTGCAGTGACATGCTGCCTGCCTGCACCATTCAGACTTTAAAATGTGTTTTAAAATTTTATACAAAGAAATTGTAATTATAAGTCAGTCACTGTTTTTAATTATTTCAAACCAATTATGTTGCGCAATGCACTGCTAATGTATAATTAAAGTACAGTATATACTTATGTAACTGCATGCATACTTATGCATAAGTCATTACAAAATATATAATGCATCTAGTACTGCTGCAAAGATATTAATTAATTAACTAGTAGGATAAAAGTAATTTTTTTAGATGGGTTAAAATGATGGCCAGATCTATAGATTGTTCTGAAATGGTGTTATAATATAATAAAAAGCTGTCACTCGTCCCCCAAAATCTTGTATCACTATATTAGTTTTTTCCTCTTTTTGATTAGATTTTAAATGTTTCATGATAAATTGACCAATAGAATAGCTCCAGAAAATAGACATTTTTGACAATTGAGTTTAAAAGGTTTTTTTCCATTTCCTGTAAAGGTTTTTAGCAGCAACAGTACGGTATACTAAACGGCAATTTTTTTTTATAAAAAAAAGGGTACAAGAAAATATTTTTATATTTAACTATAGCTATATTATGCTTTGCAATGCCGTATCAATTTACACAAATACAGTATTGATTTCACATGTTCACATGACAGTGCACTGATATAGGAACTATAGACTGAGGCTGATTGGATTAATGTTAATATTTGCACATGCCAAACTCAGAATACATGAATTTATAGATATTTAACTGCAGAAATTATATAAAAAAATATTTAAAATACAGTGTTATGGAAGAAGGGGAAAACCTTAACTCTCAGTGGAAGTCCCTGTACAATAATTTAGATGCAAATAATTTTGGAGCATTTGTGTTGGTTCTTTAATCGTGAGATTTAAATCATTTAAAGTTATGCCAAAAATAATAAAAAATAATATATATATATATATATATATATATATATATATATATATATATATATATATATATATATATATATATATATATATTAAAAATGTAGATGCAAGGTTTTTGCATGACAGAAGTGGAGTGCAGTAAACAAAACAGAGGACAAACAACCATATTAACCATAATTAATCATAGATGAAATGTGGCCTCTGCTAGTAACCCATCCATGCAGTGAACACACACACATGCACACCAGTGAATACACATGCTCAGTGACACACAGTGAGAACAAGTGCACATACTTTTGACGCAGTGGGCCACTATTGCACTATAACCCAGCATACCCTCAATATTTTGCTTATACAGTGCAATAAATACAACAACTAATATATTATGTATTACATGCACAGTATTTATAGTCATTATCTGCTGATGCTGACAGGATTTGAATATTACAGTGTATGAATCAATAATATAATAAACTTTTAAATGGTAGTGAGAAACTCTCTGCATCTCATGACAGTAGATATCTGCTGAGAGTTTAGCGCAGAGCCGCACAGCTTTGTGTGAAGTGTTTTTTACGCGTCTGGCCGTGTCTAGTGGTCTTAGCCAGAAGTGGGTTAAGGCCTCTAGACATGGTCCAGTGTGTAAAGTAGCCTGAGGCATGGCCATTTAAGTCTCATTATTGAGCTGATGAAAGCACATAACAGTGGCTGTGTGTGTGTGTGTGTGTGTGTGTGTAGGTTGTTTTGCATAAGCTCTTATGCTTCTCACTCCTCCCAGCTCAGTAAATGCATTCTGTTCTCTACGCTCTTCCTGCATTGCTTATTTATGCATGGCACTGTGGAGAGCCTCTTCCTGAGATCTTTGTCTTACATGTGTGTGTGTGTGTGTGTGTGTGTGTGTGTGTGTGTGTGTGTTTGGCTGTAGTTGGTGCTGACTGAAAGCACACACTCAGACGGCGGATCTCAGTGCCCAGAGAGCCACCCCGAGCTGCCGCCCCCCCTGGAGAGAACAGGAGGCATTGGAGACTCCAGGCCCCCCTCCTTCCAGTAAGTGTTCTCTATAAGCACAACTGATTAAATCATCTGTTGTAATCTAATCATAATTAAAATGTCTGTTAACTGTGCTATAAATACAAAAACATCATTATAAGTACTAGGGGGTTGAATAATTACATTTTTAATATTTTTAGTTAGTTAAATTCAATGGTAAAGAAATAAATACAAATGTAATAATAGTATATAATGATCAAACTTTACAACAACATTACGATAACCTTCTTCTTTTACACCCATTGTCTGTTTATCAGCTCTGTTGAGCATATAGAAGCACTTTGTAGTCATTTATCTGTTTTTTTCTGCATACCTTATTATTATTTTCCTCCTTTCACTTGTTGTTCAATGGCCAGGACCCCACAGAAGACACCGCCACAGAGCAGATATTGATATATTTTCCACACTATAAGATTATAAGGAACACTTTCAATGAACGTTTATTTTCTGGTCTGTTTTCACACACAAGGCACACCGGATTATATGGCGCATTAATGTGACGCTAGTAAGGAACAGGGGTGTCACCATGTTTTCCTTCTAATTCAGACGCTGGGTGATGGTGCAAGTGCTGGATGTTAAACTACACAGATTTCTATTCTGAAAACTGTTTATTCGGGTTTACAGTAAACTTAGATTTCCAGATTTACAATAAGGCTAGGTGCAGCAGCATTAGCAGTTAAGCACGTTTAGGTCTTGTAAATGTTGCCCAACAGCGCTACACTGAGAAGCCCTGAGTGTTTTGGTAAGCCAGGGCGATATTAGCTAATGGCTCATTCCATGTAGATTGTTTTAACACGGTAAACGCACAGACTACACTCCGATATACTCACCTCTGAATGGCGAAAGAGCTAACGCTTATCGCGGTTAGCAGCTAATGCTAATACTGCTAAACTAAAGAAACCTGTATAAAGCAGTAGTTCAGCAGAGTGACTTTACTGCTTCTTAATACCGAACTGATAGAATTCATATCTAAGTATTTGGGTGGTGTGGTGTGTTAGTGTCTTTTCTGGAATTAGTGGATTAGACACTAGATCTATCTATCTATCTATCTATCTATCTATCTATCTATCTATCTATCTATCTATCTATCTATCTATCTATCTATCTATCTATCTATCTATCTATCTATCTATCTATCTATCTATCTATCTATCTATCTATCTATCTATCTATCTATCTATCTATCTATCTATCTATCTATCTATCTATCTATCTATCCTATTGGTGCTATACCTAATGCCAGCCAGAGGTGTATAAACCTGCTCCATTTCAATTCTTTTGGAAGGGAATGAGTTAGGAAATGTATGGATGAGGTTGGGTAGTGTTAGTGATCTCACTAAAACTTTAGTCTCTTCATGCAATCAAATCCTCACAGAAATAATGTTCTGCTCTATGATAGAAAGTCTTGTATGGACAGTAGAGACTAAAAAATCTCTTTTAAAATACCATTGCTTTGAGAAGAAACAATGAGCAGGTGTCCCAATACTTTTGTCCATCTAGTATCTATTTAACTCATTAAACAGTTCCCTATGGTAAATCAGTTGTCATCACTCCTTCACACATTCTGTACATAGCATCATAATTATGTCTCCACATCTGGGTGGAATGCTCTGTGTCAGAGGAAATGAAGACATCACACACTAACAGCTTCTTCCTCCCAGCTGTGCTCTGTGTATGCATTCTGTGGACCATGACTTCACTGTATGAATGTATATATAAATACACTTTTAAACAGCTGTACAAATATTCCATAATTCTGTAATACAGTTTTTCTCCATTGGTTTGGCTCATTTCTTGAAACTGAGATGACATTCTCAAAATAACATGGACAAATTCCCAAACTAACTTGCAGTTTCTCATAACAGAATGGCATTTCTCATTGCTTTCATCACATTTCAAATACTTTGTACATGTCTCAAGCACTTAGTACATCTTTGCAAATGGTTTTGTACAAGTAGCCTACACTTAACACAATCTTCCTACATTTAGTACATTTTCCAAAAGAATGCATCTTGTTGATCTATCTTAATTGGTTAGTTCTCAGTGTAATGGTTGTTCTCTTCAAAACATGTCAGCACAATTTCATCATATAAGTCATCATCTGCAGAATAGTCTGCTCAATTCTCAAAATGAATTAAGAAATTGTAATACAATACAGAACACATATTTTGGAACATTTCATAAATTCATTACAATCAGGTGAGTAGGTAACAGGTGAAAGCAGGTTTTGACGAAAATGAGTGTCCCACATTACTGGTGACCAATCCATCAGTTTGTTGTCTTTTATTTTGAATGCTGGCATTGCTCTATATACAGTGGATATAAAAAGTCTACACACCCCTGTTCAAATGCCAGGTTGTTGTGTTGTAAAAAAATTAAAGCAAGACAAATAATTTCATAACTTTTTTCACATTTAATGTGACCTATAACCTGTACAATGCAATTGAAAAACAAACATAAATCTTTACAGCGAAAAAATATAAAACAAAAATCACCTGGTTAAATACATATAACTAATACTTTGTTGCAACATCTTTTGCATCTATTACAGCACTCAGTCTTTTTGGGTAGGAACCGTGACACAGTGACACGTGATCAGCGTGACACATCTTGATGTGGCAAAATTTGCCCACTCTTCTTTGCATAACTGCTCAAAATCTGACAAAATGTGAGGGCATCTCCTGTGCCCAGCCCTCTTCAGATTACCCCACAGATGTTCAATGGGATTCAGGTCTGGATTCAGGCTGGGCCATTCCAAAGCCTTAATCTTATACCGCTGAAGCCATTCTTTTGTTGATTTAGATGTGTCCTTTGTGTCATTGTTGTGCTGAAAGATGAAGTTCCTTTTCATCTTCAGTTTTCTACCAGAGGCCGAAGGTTTTTGCCAATACTGACTGGTATTTGGAACTGTTCAAAATTCCGTCCACCCTGAATAAAGCCCCAGTTCCAGCTGAAGAAAAACAGCCCCAAAGTATGATGCTGCCACCACCATGCTTCACTGTAGGTATGCCTATCTTTTGGTGACGAGCAGTGTTGCTTTTGCGCCTAATATACCTTTTGGAATTATGTCCAAAACGTTTAACCTTGGTTTCATTAAACCATAACACATTTTCCCACATGCGTTTGGTAGATATCAGATGAATTTTTGGAAAATTAAGTAGAGCTTAGATGTTTTCTGGATGTTTGTTTTGCACAGACATATGAAGAAGTCGGCAGATTGTTGTCACATGTACTACACAGCCAGTACTTGCCAGAAATTCTTGCAGCTCCTTCAGTGCTGCTGTCGGCCTCTTGGCAGCCTCCTAGACCAATTTTCCTCTTGTCTTATCATCAATTTTTGTCAAATGTCTTGTTCTTGGTAATGTCTTTTTGTGCCATGTTTTCTCCACTTGATGATGACAGTCTTCAAAGTGTTCCATGGTATATTTAATGACTTTTGTAGCCTTCACTTGACTGATATCTATGAATAATGAGATACCTCTGATGCTCTGGCATCTCTTTGTGGACCATGGCTTGTGCTGAAAGATGTGGCTACAAAAATATCAGGACAAGCCTACTAGAACAGTTAAACTTTATTTGGAGTTGATCAGAGGCACTTTAATTGTTGACAGGTGTGTGCTGACTCCAATTTAAAGTGAGTTTGAAGGTTATTGGTTAAATTTGAACACAGCAACACCCCTAGTTATAAAAGGGTGTGCACACTTATGCAACCTCAATATCTCAGTTGTTTATTTTTACTTCACCTCCCTGAAAGATTTCTGTTTGTTTTTCAATTTCATTGTACAGGTTATAGGTCACATTATAGGTAGAAATTATTTGTCTTATTGTAATTTTTTTTACATCACAAAAACCTACCATTTGAACAGGGGTGTGTAGACTTTTTCTATCCACTGTATACATCTTGGCCTGGTGCTAGTTCTTTGATGCTAGTCCTGTGATTATATAACGATAATATAGTCCTGTGATGATATAATGATTATATAGTCCTGTGGCGATCAGTGTAGAGGATGGCTCAGGCATTCTTCCCACAGTGCATTGCTAAAGAACATATCAGATGCAATGTTGATGAGAATTTATGGCCAAACAGACTGCAGCGGATGGATGGCCAGGAAGGTGATGGAGAGAGGGGAGTGACACAGAGTAGTCAGAATGTTACTGTATTGCATTTGTGATGCTTGACTATTTTTTTACCTACTGTAATGTATTTTGTTTTGTTTTTGCAGGTTTTTGTAATTTGTATACATAGTATATTTGATACATTTTCCTTAGTATTTTCTTTTCTTTCTACCTACAGTAATGTGTAAAGATGTACTTGTAAATAAAAATAGTTACAATTTCCTCAGCAGAAAGAGTGCAGTGTGTGTGGTGTGAACATTGTATTCCTTTAGTTAGACCTCTGCCATAAAGACAAAACATCTAAGCATTTTGACTTGCAGTACTTACACAATGCCAAAGGGACAATGCATTTTGGGGGCACTGATGATTTGTGTGAGAAAGGAAATCAGTTTTGACACATGGGTAAACTGTTTTTGGAGCGATATGAGCAGTGATGAGGATCCATGTAGTTTTGCTGCACCGTCCAGTTTATTTTGACAGATGGACAAAATTAATGAAAATGTGCCAAAGCAATTGAGAAGGATCTATGCCATTTTTATGGTACTGACTATTTATATGGGAGAAAGACTTCATTTTGAAGCAAGAATGAACGTTTTGGGAGACATATGACATTTTGCTGGTTATCTGAAGTGTTGTGAAGAACTGTAAGTCTGTTTGGCCAATTTACCTTTTAGTTATAGGAATGTCATCTCAGTTTCAAGAAATGAGCCAAACCAATTGAGAAAAACTGTAATTAGAAAAATAAGAGTGGACAGTGTTTCCACATGTGCTTGGAAATCTGGAGAACCTGGAGATTTATGGACTGTTTTTCAAGTTTCCTCCTGGAAAATGCTAAAATGTTCTGGATATATTAGTGAAGTCTTGGAAAATGAGCTTTTGAGCCTCTGAGATTGCATATTTTAGCTACTGTGGTCTTATTTATTTATTGGAGTTTGTAATACAGAGATAAATTACACAGAATCATTTCAGGGATACGTGGATAAATTACTACTCATATCTGGAAGCAAAAAAGCACTTTCAGTGTTACTTAAAACAAGTCATAAGTCTGAATAAATAATACCAAACAATAACTTATTAATTTTAGGTCATATTGCCATGTAGATAGAGTGCTTTTTATAGTTATGTGTATAGTTATTTTTATAGTTATATACTCTGTGAGTAATCCAGCTCAGAAAAACAGTTAGATAGCATCATGGCCCAGTCAAGACCTGCAGCATTACACATTTGTTTGGTGTTAGCAAGTGCAGCCAAATCTTTCCTCCATCTTTGTTGGAGGCCAGCTGTTGTGTTTACACCCTTACTTCAAATTAAAAGCCCTCTGCATGGTTTTGATATTGCCTGGGCCATCACAGCAAAATACTGTTTATTCAATGGGAAAAATAAATGAAACCTTTGAACAATTTGTGCTTTCTATTCAAGATTCAGACTTTGGCCAAATGTTTTAATATTGTGCGATTTTTGTTTCTGAAAAATATGTAATTTTATATGATCAATTAGAAATATGTAATTGCACACATAAGCTGCTGAAGATATTTTGAAGTTATATTTAAATCTTATGTATGTAATTTTTGAGATGTATTCTCTCTGGTGAGAATGGGTCATTGCACAGAGCATGTTGAAGAATCATTTTCTTTTTCCAGAGCGAATGATTTCGATTCCAGGTTATGTTCAGTCAGAGAGAGAGAGAGCGCTCAGTCAGAAACTTCACTCCTTTGTTTGTTTTTACTATGGGTGAATGAGCTACTGAGCTCTCAGTTCTGTTTCCTCTTCTGAAGTCTCCAATGCTCCACCAACCGCTCGCGTTCAGTAAAACCAAAACGAATCCTCTTTTAGAGGCTGTACATGTGACGTAAGTACATAAAAACGTGTGACGTGGCCAGAAGAACTCCTGCAAAAAGCGACCCAACACCCCAGTTTTTAGAATAAATATATTAGACTTAGCAGGGATGGTTATTCCAGCACACTGATATCATTAAACACAATATTTTGTCTTTTCTACACTCAGAAATGCTTTTGCTTTCAGTTTAGAAACAAAATAATACGGACTGATACTTTAATCGACGAATTTCCAGATTTATAAATTGCTGTTTACAAATAGATATTTGGATATACAGGGGTTGGACAATGAAACTGAAACCCTTGTCATTTTAGTGTGGGAGGTTTCATGGCTAAATTGGACCAGCCTGGTGGCCAATCTTCATTAATTGCACATTGCACCAGTAAGAGCAGAGTGTGAAGGTTCAGTTAGCAGGGTAAGAGCATAGTTTTGTATCAAGTATCAAAAACCACAGTATCCTGTCGGTATAATGTCAGCATACCACCAGGAAGGATGAACCACATCCAAAAGGATTAACTGTGGATGCAAGAGGAAGCTGTCTGAAAGGGATGTTGGGGTGCTAACCCGGATTGTATTCAAAAAACATAAAACCACGGCTGCTCAAATCACGGCAGAATTCAATGTACACCTCAACGCTTCTGTTTCCACCAGAACTGTCCGTCGGGACAATAAATTATTGTGGTCTAAAACCAGGTGTTTCAGTTTCATTGTCCAACCCCTGTATGTGAATCCTAAAGTATGTGACAGAAACTGCAGGATGCATAGTGAGTTTATAAGGGGTGGAGATGTGGCAATTCGAGTGAGATAGATGTTGAGAATTTATGCTGATCTGTGGATTTTATTTTGTTTTAGAACATGATGTTATTCATATAGCAATGTTAAGTAAAGCACATTTAGACACATATTATTATTAATAGATTAGTTTAAATCTAAAGTTTGATATCTGTACCTTTTAAATCTATTTTATTCTTATTCATAATGTAGTTATCATTTTGTACCCTTTTCCCTCTTAGTTTCCTCCCATCGTGTTCTTGTCTGATCTGTTCAGTGTGTTACATGTTATACAGTACATGTGTGCTCTCACCATGACTCATTCCTTACCATCATTAAGGGCTGTGATGGCAGAACGGCTCAAGTTGCATTAAGTTGATGTGAGGGTGAAGTAATAACGCTGGCCGAATGTAGCGTCAGAATCCAAACACGTGCTTCCCAGTGGCAAAATAACTCTACATATATTACACAAATACAATATACACTTCTAATAATGCAGCACACAGCCAGCTGAGCTCAGAAGCTACACTTTGCTTACCTGTTAGCATACACAATAGCATACACAAAATAACTTCCTTTTCTTAGTATTTTAAACATGCAGGGAATGTGTGTTGGTGTGTGCACACCTACAACATGTAACAAAACAAAAAACAGAACAGACAGGAATCAGATCTGTAGGTTAGAAAGGAGTTTTAAGCGTAGCTTTAACACGGTAACAACCAAGTCTTATCGAATATGTGATGGTTTGTTAGCAAGCTGAAGTGATTAAAGGCTTCGATTTTAGTCTTTTCTCCACTCGCTTCCCTGGTTTTGTCTTTTTCGTGTTGTTCCAGTTATAAAATTATCCATTATTTTCCTCGCTGGTGTTTATTTAACCCTACTCTGCTTCAGTTAAAGTGAACATATATGCAAAACATATTTTTTACATGATTTTGTATTTGCACTTGGGTCTCGACTGCCCCTATGAACACTCCAAGCTCAAAAAAACAAAAAACATCAATCCGTTTTCTGTGAATCAGCCGAAAAAGTTTAAGAAAAGGAATTATTTGCTTCTTTGAGCTGTTTGGATGGCTCTCTTATTCTGATGTGTCACAATTGGAAAATCTGTAAACCCCCACCAGAGCTCCACCCACTAGATCAGTTGTAGATTCACCATTTGGATCTGCTGGGTTTTACCGTGCATCGTCTGACTGAGGGATCTATAACTACTGTACTGTGGGGAAAGCAGATGAGCGAGATGTACGTACTTTCAAATAATGAGTTTTCTTTTATCACAGTTAAGCATTTTTGTGTGGTAACGTGTGGTAAAGGCACAGTGGCTAGCAATAGGTTGACAGAGTGACAGAGCCCTTAAATGGCTCTTTCAGAAAGGGACTGAAACTAGCGAGAACAGAGCTGGTGAGATCTCTTTATGTGAGAAAAGAACTTCATGAACATGTTATAGACCAATTTTAATTTGTGTAAAACAGGTATAGTATGTCAGGGCATTCATTCTATTTTTATAGCAGTGGACATTGGAGACAGAAATAGCAGTTAATAACAGAAGTTAGCATTCGTTTTTAGCCTAGTTTGGATGCTTGACTTTTTATTTTTTTCTCTGTCACTTGCTGAGATTGAGCTCCCTTTTCTTTGGACAGTGGCACAGGAAAGGCAGTGGTCATGAGCCCTTTTTAAAGTAGCCCATATTCCTATAACTAAAGGATTCTGGCTGTGATGTGATGTGCTGCTCTCCAGTATCAACAACACTATCATCCTATAAAAGCTGAAAAGAAAAAAAACATCCTGGTCAGCTTAAACTTTCAGACTTTAGCTGGTTTATACAAGTATGATCAAGCTGAACAAGCTAAACAACCAATGTGACTTCATACAATCAGCTTTTCATACAGACTGACTGGCATCAGTGCTTTATTACTGTGGTAAGCTATTTATAACCACTTCATGCTTATGTTATAAAAGTCCTGTGAAGGTTGCATTTTTTTTTTTAATAAAGCTCGGCCAAGCCCATGTTGTTAGGATATCTCCATATAGCCAGAGGCACATCCACACACTGACTATCAGCTGCTTTTTGATGCGTTAGCTCTGTCCTCTCTGAACCTCTGACCGCAGTAGCCCCTGCAGTAGCAGATGTCTGCTGGCCAGCTGGAGGCGAGATCTAGTTATGGTCCGGCTGGGAGCCATGTGTGTGAATCAGAGCTCAAACGCTGCTCTTATCTCAGGGGCTTCTGAGCGACAGAGCCATGCTACCGCCACATGAGTCTGTGTGTGTGTCTGTGTGTGTTAGACTCTGTATGTGTGTGTTTGCGCCAGTTCTTGCATGCTCATCTGCCCAAATGCACTCACAATATCATCTATGTATGTAACTGTCTGCGGAATCCAGGAGTCCTCAGGCCAGGTCCAGAAATAGTGGCGGTAATGTAAACATTGTGAGGGTGATAAGAGCAGTGAAGTCTTCCCATTGTGTTCGGATGCAGGCAGCACTCGGGCCATATTCCATTAGCTCTGAAGAAAGCAGCAGTGAATCGGAGCTGATGTTACATCACTGCTTCAAAGCGACGAAGCCTGTTTGTTTCAGGGTAAAGCTTTGATTTTAGCACCACACACAGACATTAAGCATTCTCTTTCAGCTTGAATAAATGCAAAGTTAATTCAGATAACAATGCTGTAGGGCTGTTGATGTCGTTCAGCTTTGTGTGCATCCGTATATGCGTCTGTGTGTGTGTGGATGTCGCTCTGGCATCCGTGCTAGCTTTATGCAATCTGTTAAAAAAAAGGGCCTACAGCTCTGGAAGAAAATACGAGACCTGTTAAAAATTAAGAGTTTCTTTGATTTTACCAAGTTGAAAACCTTTAGAATATAATCAAGAGGAAGATGGATGATCACAAACCATCAAATCAAGCTGAACTGCTTGAATTTGTGCACCAGAAGTGAGTGTCATAAAGTTATCCAAAAGCAGTGTGTAAGACTGGTGGAGGAGAACATGCCAAGATGCATGAAAACTGTGATTAAAAAACAGGGCTATTCCATTAAATATTGATTAAAACTTAAAATTTTATGAAAATGAACTTGTTTTCTTTGCATTATTTGAGGTCTGAAAGATCTGCATCTTTTTTGTTATTTCAGCCATTGCTGTAAATGCTCTAAATGACAATATTTTTATTTGGAATTTGGGAGAAATGTTGTCCGTAGTTTATAGAATAAAACAGCGATGTTCATTTTACTTAAAAGTATACCCTTAAATAGCAAAATCAGAGAAACCCATTCAGAAACTGAAGTGTGTGGAGGCTGGAAGTAATGCACTGCTCTCTAGTATTAACAACACCATTTTATTTGTGTCCTTAGTGAATCCACTAATGCTTTTTTTAAACCATTTTGCCAGCTTTGACCAGGGCTTTCTTTAGTAAGCTGGGTTTATTTAAATTTTGGGAGCGTGAAAATAATAAGTGAAGATTATTTTACATAGTTTTAAGTCTGTTTTACAGCTCTGTTTTTGCTTATGCTGGATTGATTTAATCTGTGTTAAGAAAAATGCAGTTTTCCATTCTTCAATACTAAATCCACAATAGTAAAACAGCCTGTTCAGTGTTGTTTTGTTATTGTGGTGAAGAAAAAGGCTGGGAAATAGTGGAGTGAAAAATGAATAATGACCTGTTTTGCTAAATGTCATGAGTGGACCGCAGGGAAACTAATTAAATACTGTAACAAAAAATAGGATACAGGCCCTTTAAATCCCACTGTCTCAATGTCTCATCTCTTTATGCTGAGTTTAACTTTCCGGCTCGTTTTGCCCTCTGTGGGGCAGTTAGCGCTTTTCTTAGAACTTTCTCAGACCCTGTTTTTAAACGCAGCATTCACTGCCATCTAGTGGCACGGTTCACTATGGCCGCCCTCAGATCGCCTCCACCTCCCTTTTCCCCATCTTTTTTTATTTTTTTGTTCTTTCGTCTTCGCTCCAAAAAGCTATTGGCCAATTTTCCTGGAGATTAATTCCAAGGATTCCCAGTTGTGCGTTTCCCCCCACAGTAAATCTCCCTTATTTCCATTACAAAACCACACAGTAAGCATCAGTAAATAACCAAATGTTATCTCTGGCTCGCTCCTCTTTGTGGTGTGTATTATTCATTGGTGCTGGTGAATAAATTTGGAGGGATGAGGAGAATAGGTGTTTGGCTGTCCCTGAGTGGCTAAGCCGGATTAGCGGACATTAAAAGCACCCATCTCCATTACCCTGAGGACTCAGCAGGGTGCTACAGCTGCCTTAATCTTCCAATCGAGCCGCCTGTCCCCCTTCCATCCATCCCTGCCTGCCTGCATCCCTCCCTCCCTCCCTGCCTGCCTGCTGTGCCCCCCCTCTACCTTCATGGTGCTCAGAAGCTTTGGAGACACAAAGGCATGAACACAGTGCATGCACAGTATGAGCAATGAGCATTAAAGAAAGCGCGCAGGGTGGATTATGTTGCAGGCTAATATAGAGCAGGCTTTGTGCTGCTCATTCTGCTCAGTTTGTCGAAAATCAATATGATTTCGTTCCAGTTTCCTCCCAGTTTTTGGGCTGAGGATTAGAGAGTAAATAGGTTAATGTAATACATAATAGCAGTAATGTAATCTGAAAATATTGAATATTGAAATATTGGATCATAGCTTACATTTATATTTAGAGATACATTTATTATATCCAGTGAATCCAGTCAAGGTGTTTAAGCACAATAGGGTGAAATGACAACTTCTATCCACCAGAGAGAGACATAAGCCCGGCTCAGTGTGATGGAGCGACTATGAGTCATGGTGAGAAGATTGAGAATGTGTTCAGAGAGACAGATTATTTTTCACTCATATCACTCACTTTCCCCTAGTGATCTGTGGACAACCAGGTGTGTGGCAACCAACACCTGTAGATGTATTTTTCTGTTTGACTTTTGTTCATGTGACCAACATTTAATTACAGCACAATGTCTAATTCCCAAAGTCAAAGGCAAGTGCTTTAAATTTTAGTAGATGTTTAGTAATGTGAGATGACCAAAATCCAACGTCTTACAAACATGACATGCCAACATCATTTGGATGTCAGATAAGAATATGTAGTTGTGAGGTATGTGCACCAAAATTCTGCTATACATTAAACATAATGTTAAAATCCGTGCAATCTTTCCAATGTCATGTGCCAACATCTTATTAATTTAACATAATAACATTTAATGGTAAGATATGGTGACCCATTTGTCTGCTAAACTTCATAATGTTAACATATATTTTCTTTATTTTAAAACTTTTTGTTGCACATTACACTATTTTAAAGCTGCTGTTTATCAGAATAGACCATGAACCAGCTAATAAACAAGTTTATAAACCTGTTATGAAACAGTAGCTTGGACCCATCCACTGCAAAAACACTGAAAAAAAAACAGTAATAGAGGGAGACATTGAGGGGAAGGAACAGCTTTACGTATCTTTACTAATTTAATGTGATTTAGAACACTTTTGAAAAACATTTTATTGTTTAGGGATGGTTTGTGAAATAAAAAGCTAAATTTAAAATATTACATTTTTTTCACACAGGCTTCTAATGCAATGGAAATACAATAAAACCCTACTAAATATTTAAGTCAATTGGATTCATTTGATTTATAGATTTTATAGTAGAATATTAGAGTCTTCTGTATTAAAGTTTTCTGTGCATTACAGACAGAAAACAGCATTCTTAAATTCAGGTCTTAAAGGGTTAAGAAACCAAAATCAAATGTCTCCCAAACAGCACATGCAAGCATCATATTGACATAAAGTACAATAATTTATTTTTAGGTATAGTGACCAAAGATCAGCATCTGAAACTTCATAATGTCAAATCCTAATATTATACGTTTATATGCTGTTTGTTTTATTTCATGGTGTTCCAAATGATAAATGCCATTATTATGAAAAATCATATTGAGGTAAAATAAGGATGTTTAGTTGTGGTAACACAGGATGTTTAGTTATAACATGTCCCCAGTTAGACGGTTAAATATGCTGTAGTTTATGGTTTTAATTACTGAACATTCATTAGTGTCATTTTGATGGAAATTATGATGACCAGAACTCAATGTTTATCATTTTATAGCTTTATAATGCTAACATCAATGCTAAATTATATTTTTTATATTGTTATTTTTAAGACATAGTTTTAAGTAAAAATTGTCTAATGTTTTTTGATTGACTTTGATGTCCAACCAAAATTTAACATCTGTGCAACACTGGGTGATGTCAACCTAATTTCAAATTCAGCATAACTATCAGATGTCTGTCTGATTTCTGGAGCATATTGTTTTTATCTGCCTGAATGGAGTAACCCTTTATATAAGTGCACCAGTTTCAGATGAATATTAAAACTGAAAACTTAGATATTAAATGGTAAATTACAGCATTACATCAGCCATGTTCCTCTTGATGACCTCTGGCCTCTTGATTTAGTGCAGTTTATATAAGCTCACTCAGTTTATCGCTCTCTGTGTGAGTTTTTACAGAGACTCGGAGATGAAGTTCTCACCAGCCTCAGGTTTCTCTCTTCCCCGCGGCAACAGCATTCCACCCACTCTGATAGAATAACCAGCTCCAAGGCACACCACACACACTGATACACACACACACACACACAAATCACCTGCATGTTGTACTGCAGCCCTGCTCATCCTTTTCTCATGTCCCAGTTAAACTTTGTGCAGGCTGAGACCCAGTGCGTGTCTCACTGACCCTGACTGTGACTTACAAATGCATCAGTGCCCTGGTCCCAATAACTGATAATTATTGTCCAATTTTGCATTTAAGGAGACTAAAGGAGGATTTAAACTCTAAAAATGGATAACTGAGTAATTTTATATTACCATTATTCATACACATTCATAACACGCGATGTTATAATTGTGAAAAATTAGTGTCTTATTCAGTTTGTGATTTTCTGATAAAATAAAAGAATATTTCCAAGATGAGTCAACCAGCCCCATGCCAGCACAAGAGTGTTTTATTGTGTATTAAACATAAAAATGATGACAGTCCCAACACTAGTCCAACATAAACCAGTATTGGTTATGTATTTAACATTGATGTTATGATCAGCCATCCTCATACCAGCATTAGTCCAACATAAACCAGTACTTGTTGTCTATTAAACACAGGTAAGCATCACACAAGCTCCAAACCAATATAAAGCATGTTTTGTGTATTAAACACTGGTATGCTGGTTGATCAGCCCCATACAAGCACCTAACCAGTATAGACCAGTATTTGTTGTGTATTAAACATCGGTATAGTGGTCAGTAAGCCTATATGCAAGCAATAGACCAAAATAAATCTTTCTAGTGTTTTGAACACAGGTATATGGACAATCAGTCCCATACAAGTACTTAATCACTATAAACCAGTATTTATTGTGTAGTAAACATAGGTATGATGGTCAGTCATTCCTATACAAGCATCTAACCTATATAAACCAAAATTTGCTGTGTATTAAACACGGGTATGTTGGTCAAACTGCCTCATACAAGCGCTAGATCAACATACACTGGGTTATTTTGTGTATTAAACACTGGTATGAGAGTAATTCAGCTCTATACAAGCACCTAACCACTATAAACCAGCATTTTTTGTGTATTAAACACAAGTATGATGGTCAGCCATACCTATACAATCAACTAACCAGTATGAACCAGTAATTGTTATGTATTGAACACTGTTAAAGTGGTTAAACAGCCTCAGGCAAGCACCAGTCCAACATCAACCAGGGTTTTTTTGTGTTTTTGGAACACTGGTAATATGATTGACTAGCCACATACAAGCCTCTAACCAGTATAAACCAGTATATGTTATGTATTGAACACTGTTATAGTGGTCAAACAGCCACATTCTAGCACCAGATCAACATAACCAGTTTTGTTTGTATATTAAACTGTAGTATGATTATCAATTAGCCCCATACAAGCGCCAGACCAACAAAAAGCAGTGTTTTTGGTGTACTGAACACTGGTATGATGGTCAGTCAATCCCATACAAGCACCTAACCACTAGAAACCAGCGTGTGGTGTGTATTAAACAAACAAACACATAAAAGGACCAAAACAGTATAAACTAGAACGAGTTTTGTTTTGAAGACCAACATAAAGCACCTGTAATATCTTTCCATTCTATTATTAACAGTGATAAGCCTACAGGTAATAATGAAACGTATAACAATAGTGATTGAGCACTACTCGGGGAGATTCCCAGTTATTTTCCTTTGGCTTATTAAGATATGGTAGATATCTCAGTCTTGTGAAGCACACTGTGTAAAAGCTTTTGATGTGGTTTCACTGGGAACTCAGTGTGTCTGTATGTGTCTGTGTGTTCACTTTAGTGCCAACGCAGTAAGCAGTCGGGATGGTCTGGACACAGAGACGGGCACAGAGTCGCTCCTGAGTCAGCGCAGAGAGCGGGAGCGGGCCCGCAGGGCGCGGGACAACAAGTGTAAGTGAATCTCAGTTCACAGCCAAGAATTCAGCCGTACACAATACAGCAGCTATCACATATCAGCAGCAGAGCGCTGTACATACCACACAGCTAATAAACGTCTGAGGAGGGCCCGGCAAGGACAGGCATATTTTCAAAGGGACAATAACTGAAGGTTAAAGGATTGAATTTCCCCCAGCAGTGACACTGACAGTGACATGATGCAGAAGCAGACTGGCTGTTTATAGTGCTCAGAGGGAACAGACCTGTCAGTCAGAATGCTCAGAATGGTCACCGGACATTAAATATAGATTATCGTCTCCATCCAAGACAATGATCTTGCTGAGAAATCATGGGTCTGTATTTCAGACCTGTAAAAATGATATATGGGTTATATGTAAGCGCACTTTTAGGTACCACTTTAAAATTAGACTACCTTTATAAAGGGTTTATAAATGGTTTAAAATTAGTTTATTAATAGTTACTAATTAGGTTGTAAATGCCTTAAAAATCATTAATAATCAGTTATAACACATACGTAGAAAGGGCAAAAGTATAGATGGCTGTGGGTCCAGTATTTGGCAAACAACAGGTCATTGTTGCCCTTCCTCCTTTATAAAGGTAGTCTTATTTTAAAGTAGTACCCACTTTTATTTGCTGCAGTTCACAATTATATGGAATCCCTGTTCAGAGACTGGGATAAATGGTTTCTTCATTTAAGACAAAATTGGTATCAGATAATTGTATAAAATGATCATAAGATGTAAGGAAGAAAATACTGACTTCTTTATGCTTAAACAAATGACAAAATGTGTCATTTGGCCCTGGGTGTCCAAACCTGGAACTGTTTCTTCCATTCTCTCCATTGTTGTAAAATGAAAGTGAAAGCTGAATGTGGGATTCAAATGCTGTGAAGATGTATAAATGTGGAAAGTACTGATATTTAGTGAGTAAATGTGTAATCTTTTGTGTTTGGGATCTTTTGGAGTCACAGACCAAGCTAAGTGTAAACTGTGTGAGTGAGCAGCGCATTACCCATAACCCAATGCGCTTCTGTCCCTCTGCGTTTCTGTCCTCAGCACTTTGTGTGATGTGGTGATGTAACAAATGAACAATTAGTCAACACTAACATTTTATTTTTTCATGTTTTATATAATTGAAATAGTGCTGGGCAGTATGACCAAAAATGTAAAATGTATATCACGGTATTTCTCGAGATTCTGATGGCTTCACAGTATTTTTATTATTTTATTATTATTTTTTTTTTTTGCATGACTTGACTTTAATATAGGTTTGTGAGTTACTGTACTGTTAAAAGTACATATAATATAAAACACTAAGACTTTAAATTAAGGCATTGATTAAAAATTTATTTATTTATATTTAATTAATATTATTCTTCAAGCTACAGTATTAATTTTAGGCAGGATGGAGCAAGGGGAGAGTGTTTAAGCTCCATAGCTCTGAGCTCTGAGTCGTCTTCAGGTGAACGCTGCACATTTTCTGAGCATTTCTGCTTGTTTTGCTGGGTAATAAGTGTTGGTTAGCTAGCCGGCTGGACTGTGGTTATGTTAGCGTAGCTTGCTTCAGCTCAGCATTAACTTAGCTTAGCCTAGCCTGGCTGGTGTCAGACGGCATTAGCCGAGCTTTTTTTCCCCCCTTTTTGCCACAAAAGACGAGCCAGCGCTGCGGGCCAGCGTGCCACGGCTGAGCGCTAGCCTGTGCTAAGCTAACACTGCTGCTGGTGCTGCTGGAGGTGATGATTCAAAACTGAACTGTGTATATACGCCGTTACTCTGTAGTGATAGTGTGAGAAGTCTTGCGTGAGAAGGTTGTGATGTTATCACAAATATCATCACGGCTAGAACACTTCTCAACCAATCAGATTGTGCGGTCAGAAATTAACGTTGTATAATGCCCAGCACAAAATTGACATTGTTGATTATACCAGGTATTTATTGCAGCCTGCTGCAGAGTAAAAGTGTGGTATTCATTTAAAAAAAAATTTTATTCATTGATTGCATTTGCTGGGAATGTTTATTGTTTCTTTGTTTGTGAAATATCACACTGTCCCTTAACTCCTAATATTGAAGATGTGTTTTTAGTGTTTTTAGAGCTGGACAGAACAGAAAGGCTGCAAATAGAACTCTGGGCTGTGAGACTGGTAGGTACAGTGATGCTTAGACATGTCATCTTAACTGCATTCCATCATCGAAGCTGTTTCTTACTTCCCAATTCGTTTTGCTTATAAAACTCTTTCAGGCTGTCTCTGGCCGTACTTTACCCATGACCTCAAACTGAGGTTATTTTTTTATGGTCAGCTGCCATTAAGATTCAGCACTTATTTAGTTTTCAGTCTGGTAATTTATGGCGTGTTTGTTTTTCTGAGCGAGCACATGGTGAGCTGAGTTTAAAGAGGGGTCAGGGAGAAAGAAGAAAGCGTGCTCTTCAGCACTGAGAGGGAAGAATGATGTGGATATTTGGAAAGTGCTCATGTGTAGCAATGCTGAACATGTTTATTTTGCTGGTGGAACCGTTTCCACCTGTGTTCTGAATATCTGTGAGTTAGATGTTCCTCCTGCTTGTTGTTTTTATGGTGTTCAGCAGCTGCTGGGTTGGATTCAGGGTGACAGTCAGAGCAGTGTGCAGTTGTTTTACTGCATAACCTTTACAGTATTGTTTCATCTTTCTCTTTATAGTTTCCTGCTGCTGTTGGAGCCTCATTAGTGAGAGATTCATTAGCGTGGCTTCATTAACAGCAGCAGCAGATAATGGTGTAAAGGTGGGAGAAAAAATGTGTAGATGAGCAATAATGGTGAGTGTGGGAGAAAAAATGTGTAGATGAGGAATAATGGTGTTCATTTCAGGGCAGTAAATATGTTGTATATGGATTTGGATGTTCAGTTACAGTATTTAAAAGTCCTTTACAACCCTTAAAGAAGCACTGTTTTGGCAAATGTATGCCTTGCCAACAGATTTCCAGTTACACTGTTTAGAAGATTGCTATCTGTGGCAATAGTAAGGCTGGACAATAATTCAGTATCCATATTTATTAAGATAGAAATTCAGTTTTCAAACCAATATTCAAAAATGGTGATCTAATTCTAAAGACATTTTTTTATTTTAATATCATTCAGAACTTGTTTGAGGGCTGCATTAAACTAAATATAAACTCTGAAACGTTGCACTTTCAAAAACAGTTTTTTTATAGGACGTGCAGTGCACATAGTAAACTAAGTGGCACGGCTGCGAGCAGTGAACACAGCCCACACGGCAAGTGTAAACAGCATGGAGCAGCAGAGACAGCGTTTGCTCATAGTTGTGGTAATTAGCGTTTTTTGGCTAAAATATCAGATTAAACGGCGCCTTATCATCAGTTTAGCTCAGCTCGTGTTCTTACCACAAGCAAACCGCTCCAGAGTTTGTTTAGGACCGGACCAAGACCACCTCCACTAGCAGGTCTCTGTCTGGTTGATTTGATCCGCATCTGAGTGACATTACTGAACTGAACCACACTAAACAGAGTCCGTTTTAACCGGACCATATAGTGCTGCTGTAAAAAACGTCCTAAGCAATGCTTTATAATCCAAAAGAAAGCATTTCCTGAAAAAAGATACAGACAATATGTAATGATCATAATGACCCACAGCATCTGGCTATAATCGTCCATGCAAACAAACAAGTAAAATCACTCCTGCATTCAATGTAGAAGCATGTGCTGCAGATCAGTGCATATTTATTTAGCTTTCATGACACCATTGTTTCTAGATTTCTATTACATTTCAGTTAGTTATAAAAAAAACGTGCACATTTAGCTTGTTATCGCACCATTTCAAACAGAACACTCAGCATTATATAGCAAAACAACTCTAACCAAGGTTTATCATTTTCCACATTGTTCTATTATGCTTGTCTAAAGCTTCTGCTATGTGTATGGATGTAGAACACCAGATATGTGTCAGGTCAGGTCCCTCTGCTTTCTGAGTCTTTCCAGAAATAACCATGATCTACTGAAGTGCATGTGGGTCCCTGAGTCGCATTCAGTAGAAATGATTCCGTTGTTTACATGCTTCACATAATACACATAATAAATATATTTTCTACTCATCAACAACCTGAGTATTCATCGTCCCTGTCCAATGAAAAACATATACAGACCACTTCAGTTTCTGAATCAGTTTCTCTGATTTTACTATTTATAGGTTTATGTTTGAGTAAAATGAACATTGTTTTTTATTCTGTAAATTACAGACATAATTTCTCCCAAATTCCAAATAAATATATTGTCGTTTAGAGCATTTATTTGCAGAACATAAGAAACGGCTGAAATAACAAAAAAGATGCAGAGATTTCAGACCTCAAATAATGCAAAGAAAACAAGTTCATAGTCATAAAGCTTTAAGTAATCAGAAATCAATATCTGGTGGAATAACCCTGGCTTTTATGCATCTTGGCATGTTCTCCTCCACCAGTCTTACACACTGCTTTTGAATAACTTTATGCCTGCACTCCTGGTGCAAAAATTCAACAGTTCAGTTTGGTGTGATGGCTTGTGATCAGAGTTTATTTCAGGTCAATTTAGAGAATTTCTGTTGGTCTATTCATCAAGAAATGTTGAGGCAGTTTAAGGGACAGTTTGTGTATTCAAAGTATTGTTTTTATTGGACAGTGATGATATGTAGAGGTATAAGAGACGTAGAATCAGACCTACCTCTGGTTCTGAATGTCTCATTGCTGCTAATTGCTTCCTGTAAGCAGTATGTGTGTGTGTGTGTGATATGAATGTAAATGAATAAAGCAGAGCTGGTTAGTGCTGAGACTGGACAGGTGTGAAGCTCAGGGGCAGGGGAGTGTATGAGTGTATGGTATCGGTTTCCACGCCTCAGGCTCTCACTCCTTCCTTAACCTTCCTGAACCATCAGCACTAAAACACACTTGCCACTTCAGCCCTTTGGGAACCAATAGGAAGGACGACTGAGCGAGAGAGTGCAGATTGTTCTCCAGAATGACAGCCTGGATATATTGTTTTATTGCTCAGACCTGACAGAGTTACAGTTGTAAAATATGAACTTGCTATCATTTTTAACATCTCTGATCAAATATCAGGCTAAAGTGACCGTGCATGCTTAAAAGTTGAGACAGTGGTCACTGACATGCAAAAAGTCACAGTAAAGAAAGTAGTACCGTTTCCCATGGATTTTGTTATGTGCTGTGGGGGCTAAAGAACCCTGCGAGTGATGTAGGAATGTGGAAATGAGATGCCATCGGCCCACCCAGATAGATGTAGGCCAATTGGGCTCTCTCGGACTCCGGCTGCTGATGGAGAGCAGCCTGATCCAGGATTTGAACTGGCAACTCTCAGATCATAGTGACAGCACCTTAATCCACACGACCATTTGGAACCGCTATCATGTTCTTAAAGTTAATTTTTGAGACATGTTTGAATTTAAGGTTTTAAATATAGAGGCATCTGCCAATTTTGGTTTGATTTGGTTGTAAACAGCCATAGGCCTGACATAATACATTGTCCCAGAAATTATTGTGATACACGAAAATATTGCCATTTTAGGACCATTTATACCTTTAATGTAATAGTCAAATAATTCTTATATTGTATACAAGGCATTTACACTGTTTTAAATAACAATAAATAAAATAAAACCACTGTTTTTAAACAGTCATCATTTTAGATCTTTAAAGTTATTACACACTTTTTGCTAAGTAAACACAATTAGCAGTATTGAGGTCAACATAATGATTATAATTTAGTTTATGTCCATATTAGATGTGGGAATCACAGGGCATTTCACAATACAATATTATCACAATATCACAATACTGTGATTCTGTGATATTTGCAAATACCAGGAATTATGCGTTTATTGATGTCAGTTTCACAAAATTTAACAACCAATATTCTTTACTGCAGGTTCGACCTATTCATTTGATTAGTGCCACCATGTGGAGTAATGAAGCAGTAACTTTAGTAAGTCATATTAATATAGAGCACCTATATTAAATAGAAAAATTGATAATGTATTGCAAAGAAAACCATACAATATATTATTATATTGATATATTGTCCAACCCCTGCTCCATATTTTGTCTTATAAGTCAAAAATGTATTTTTTTGATCGTGAAAGTCAAGCCAGTTTGTCAGTATCCCTCTAATCTTATCTTAGTGGGTTTTTTTTTCTTTACATTTTTATCTAATTGTAGTTCGAACTTTGACCCCAGAGTTTGTCTACAGTTTGTTAGCTGTTGGTTAAGGATTAATGTGTATGAGGAGCTCTCTGGTTTCTCTATCTGACACTATGCAGAACCCTGCACTATAAATCTATAAAGCAGGGTGTAGTGAGGGCCTAAATACATAACTGATCCAGTGTGAACTGTGGGAATGCTGGGCAGCTCCAGCAGGGGGTGATAGCGGTGTGTTCTGTCTGAGCAGAGACTCTTCACTGCTCCAGTCTGTGAGACAGAGCTCAGTCAGACTCCTCTGCAGCTCCTCAGGTAAGACACACAGCTTTATTCAGCTATGACTCAGCTACAGATCACACATTAAAACTTTAATCAGCGTTAATACAAACCAGAATACGAAGGGAGTTTTCTGCATGCATGTTGCTGATGCTTAGATTAATGTTTTTACTTCAGTTAGTGATTTATAAAGTGTTACTCCTACACAAACACCTAAAGTTAGTTATATGATAGAAAGTATAAGATTTATATAGTGCTGTATAATAACATTGTTATAACGTTGTATAACACAGTAATCTGTTGTAGACCATGTTTTTAATACTCTTGAATATTGAATAAACTCTTATTGTTATACTGGAGTATTATTGTAGCATTTTCTAGAATGTTTTGATGATAAAGAAATAAGTGTGCTTATATAGTAACATAGTATGAATATGGCATTTGTTCTGTAGCTGTCTTGTATCATGAACAAATACAAATGCTCCCAAATGAGTTAAATAAAAAAAAAAATAGCTAAAAAAAGATTTTTTGTCTACAGTGAATGTACAATACTGAGCAAAACATTAAAATGATTCTTATTTGTGCAGAAGGTCTTTACATATTAATGTAAAGAATGAATATTAAAAAAAAATCAAATAACATTAATATACTGTAAACATAGTGGTTTTATAATCTTGTTTTAATTTCAAAAGCTCTTTACAACCATCTCCAATGCTCTACTCATAAAAAGCTTTTTATTATTTATAGTTATGATCTAACAACTACTGATTTTAGTAAATCAGTGCTTTATGATGTTAAACTCTTTAATGTCTTTAATGCCACAGAACCACTGGTAGTAACTGGTATAACTTTTTCAGTTGGCCTTTCATTGGATGTAGTTACCAAATAGTACATAACCCTTAGCATTTAATAAACAGGCCTGTCTCAATAAATACAATATGGACTGCTTGTACGGTATCTGGATGTGACCTCAAATTTTAAAGTGTTGTTTGCTTGTTGTTTTACTTTATTTGATTATTTATGTAGATTATTCAGACATTACAAATATTCCATTCCCTAATATTTTTAACAATTAAACATTTTAGCACTTCACCTAGGATTAATTTATCAGTGATAGAAAAATTACAATAAAATTGGGGTGCAGTATATCACTGCTGTCCAATGACAAACAAGTATCTCCAGTTTTGTTGTTTTTTAGTTTACTACATAATTTGAACTAACACACTGTCTCTCACACTTTGTCAATTTTTTGCATGAATGGACCAATAGAAATTCTCCAAAATTACCGGAAACAGTCTATTACTAGCAGTTATTAGCAGCATCATATTACATTAAAACAAATGTACAATTGCATGAATACTGTAAAAAGTAACAATAATTACTCATTATGAAGAAAGTAGAGTTGAGATCTTAAAAGTTTTAGGTTTTAGAATTTTCCTGGATCAGTTAAAGCTCACCTGGTTTAACCTGTAATGTTAAGTGACGTATAATAATAGTAATACTAGTAATAATCTCTTTGCAGAGTGTATTGTCCCAGAAATTATCATTACTGTGACAATATATATTATTCATGTTTTTTTTTTCACTAATTGAAAATATAATGATTTTTAAGGTCATTTCTCGTATCACACCAAACACGCCTGATAATATCTAAAGCTCTGAGAGCCAATCTGGGGCCACGTGTTGAGGGAATGTATCCACACATGCATTATAGCTGCAGCTCTGAAGCAGCTCTTATCTCTCCTCACCTGCACACGGTGTATAATAGGACTGATTACATCTGCCTTCTGCGTATCTGTCTGTTCCCTTTCTCAGCACCTCCGCTCACTGATAAGACGTGGAGCCGGCCGCTCTGAGCACAGTTACAGCAGGCTGCTGGGGCAGAAGCAGGGCCGGTGAGAATGAATGGACTTTCCGGGAGCTGCAGAACAAGTGCTCATCGTTCATTCACAGACTCTGTATGAGTGCTGACAGGCTCCTTCACGCAGCAGTGTGTGTACAGTGTGTACAGTGTGCACAGGTGATAAGATTGTCTGCGCAGGCCACACACCTCGCAGGATGGAATGCTGTTCTTTGTATTGCTGGCAGCGCTGTGACTGAAATGTGTGTGAGTGATTAGACCTGCAGCACACGCTCGCTGCACTCCTGACCCCGTGTGATTGTTTGGGTTGGGGAGTGTGTTAGCTCTTCAGAGAGATACTGAGGAGTAATGGCCACGCCTGGAGTACTGGAGTGTTTTGGTCGATTGCAGCGTGCTCACCGCCCGGTCCGTCCCTTCCAGCCTGTACGATGTCACCCTGAATCACAGCCGCGAGCCTGTCTCTGTATGTATGATTCAGTCCTCTGTGGTTTCATGAGTTCATGAGTCTTCAATTGCTTCATTAGTTACAATAACCATATTATATCAACCATTTTTTCTTTTTTAAAACAAAACAAAACCTTTTTACATTTAAAAATACCTTTGTTTAGACTTTCATGTCTTTATTAATTAGGGACCTTAAAGTAACTTAGTATATAACTTAGTATAACAGAAATAATAGTGCATATAAGGAAATTTGTTGGAAGGACTCACTTGTTAGTGAGAAAACATTGCATTTAAAGGAGAACTTCGGTGTAAAATGGACTTTTGGTTTAGTAAAACATAATAAAAAGTACTTACCTTTGATGAATAGCACACCTCCGTTCTCCCACAGCGTTCAGAGATCCAGAAATTTTAACAATTTGTCCAAACACCCATCAGACTGGGTGACACGGGGCATAATTTGCCCTAATAAATCACTTTTTCTACCGTTATCCAGCCTCAAAGTAGCTCCACACCTCCTTGCTAGAATCTGGAGAGCTCTGATATTTAAAACGAGGCATTAATAACCAAAAAGTACCCAAGAAGCTTATTAAAAAACACTGTTTACATCCTATAACGCTAGCTTTAGCTCCAAACGCTCCGAGCGATAATTAGAAATTGAGAAATGGCTGAAATAACAAAAATTATGCACAGCTTTCAGACCTCAAATAATGCAAATAAAACAGGTTCATATTCATAAAGTTTTAAGAGTTCAGAAATCAATATTTGGTGGAATAACCCTGTTAATCACAGTTTTCTTGCATCTTGGCATGTTTTCCTCCATCAGTCTTACACACTGTTTTTGGAGAACTTTATGCCACTCCTGGTGCAAAGATTCCTGGTGCTGTGATTATCCATTGTCCTCTTAATTTTTTCCAGAGCTGTATGAGATAGAAGGCATTATCACCCACAGTGGACAGTGCAGTTTTGTGGTAATGATTGTGACAGACAGGGTCTTGCTAGAATTATAAATGTCAGTGTAAACAAACAAGCAAGTTAGAAATTAGTCAGAAATCACATCCACACACATGACGTTCGTCATTGAAAGCAATACTAGTTTCTGTCCCATGACTTTTCACATGTCATTATATTTGTAGGCAATATTTGCCATTTCACTGAGCATCAGTTGCACTTCTTTGTTTAGAGTGTAGTGTTACAATACAGTTATAAAAGAGAGAGGAACTGAAACATGAGTCCACATACAGATCCTTAGGGCTTTACACATTAACATTAATCTCAGGACCCACAATTTACTATATTACACAATTCTATACCCTAAGAATGAGACTGATTAATATTACATTAATATTCTGCACTGAGTACTCTTAAAATAAGTGCGATTCCATAGAAGTAACACGTTTGGTTCCATAAAGAACCATGTTTTTAATAAGAGATGTGAAAGAAGAACTTTAAAGTCAGTTAAAGGTTCTTTGGAACTTTATTGAGTCCCATGTGAGCTAAAGAATGAGGATCTGTGGGACAGCATTCAGCGTCACTCACTAGATAACACCTCACAACGTATGTATTATACATGTGTAGCTTTTTCTAAGCCTCTCACTGAAGAAACACTGAAAAAAACACTGTTAATGCAACAGTAAGGAAGTTAATTGTTGGGCCAAAAGTATTCTTAGAAATTAGAAAGGGATTATGAAGCCTTGATTTACACTTGGCATTTTAGTTAATATATACACTTATATATATATATATATATATATATATATATATACTTAAAAATAATGAGATTCTTAGATTTTACTTAATTGAAAACCTCTGGAATATAATCTAGAGGAAGATGGATGATCACAAGCCATCAAACCAAACTGAACTGCTTGATTTTTTGCACATAAAGTTATCCAAAAGCAGTGTGTAAGACTGGTGGAGGAGAACATGCCAAGATGCATGAAACTGTGATTAAAAACCAGAGTTATTCCACCAAATATTGATTTCTGAACTCTTAAAACTTATGGATATAAACTTGTTTTCTTTGCATTATTTGAGGTCTGACAGCTCTGCATCTTTTTTTGTTATTTCAGCCATTTATTATTTTCTACAAATAAATGCTCTAAATGACAATATTTTTATTTGGAATTTGGGAGAAATGTTGTCTGTAGTTTATAGAATAAAACAAATTTTAATTTTAATCAAACATATACCTATAAATGGCAAAATCAGAGAAACTGATTCAGAAACTGAATCAGTGGTTTCTTATTTATTTCCAGAGCTGTATTTTTCATATACTGTATATATAAACAGCCATGAGCATATAATTTGTCCCTTTGAATAGATGCCTGTCCTTACATGCTTACCAGCCCTTTGGCGTTATCTGTCACAAAACTCAACAGTAGATTCTGGCTTATTGTATTATTTTTTTTACAGCCTAAAGCTCTGTGTATAAAAGTGTGACTGTGGCTCACATGTGCCGTCTGTTCCGTGACTGAACATTTCCTCCTGCCGTTTCCTCTCTCAGTCCCCAGGGTGAACGGTCACACGGGCCACAAGGCCGAGCGAGTGACTCGAGACTCAGCCATGGGCTACGACAGCACCTCCATGATGAGCAGTGAGCTGGAGTCCAGCTCCTTCATCGACAGCGAGGAAGACGAGGACGCCAGCAGGTCAGACAGTAAAAGAAGGAAACAGTAGAATTAATAAGCTTTAAAATGACACATTTAAATATGGGTCAGTATTAATGTAACATGCCCGTGTGTTTCCAGCATAGTTGCTTACACTTAATTCAAACACTGTGTAACACTGTTACAATTGACTCAAACACTGTTACAATTAATTCAAACACACAATGCAATTTGCAACATTTACATTTGCAATGTTTTCATTAAAATATCAAGCTATATTAAATATTTGAATGTCCAAAAATGTCTTTAAGATCAGTGAAATCACAACCTTAACACTATTTTATTTTCAATAGACTGAAAACACCTGCTGAAGGCCCAGCAGTTAATAATACTTTTTATTAATATTTCTCCAATGTGGTTAATCAACATTGTTTCCACACTTAGCTGAAATAAAGTTTAGGCTCTCCACCCTTTTGTGGTAAAATATCACAGTAATTAAAATCATTTTTGAAAATCAAGGTCACAAGAGGACAAGGTCAAATAAAAAAATACAAGGTTTCCAATTACTAGCTTAATCACGTTTTCATCAAATGCCATTTTTGCCATGACAGGATGGACACATTTATGAAATTAAAGAAAATAAACAGTAAACATTAAAAGTGATTAATCACTTTAAATTATACATATGATAAGTGTATAGGATCCAAAGTAGATGCTTTATAGATGTTCAACTAACATTTAATTAAATGTCTATTAAATGCAACTCAACTTTAAGATAAGAGTTCTCTATTATATAACCCTACCCCAACTCTAACTTTTTTATTTATTTTTTATTCTTAAATTTTTCCCCATTTTCTCCCCAATTTTGCTCAGCCAATTACCCAACCCACTCATTAGGATTCCCCCTATAACTAGTGATGCCCCAACACACCAGGAGGGTGAAGACTAACACATGCCTCCTCCAATACATGTGAAGTCAACCACCGAGCAACTCGGTTCTGATACATCAGCTCACAGACGCCCTGTGCTGCAGACATCACCCTTTTAGGGATGTGGGAAGAGAGCGCCATCTACCCACCCGGAGGGAGCAAAGCCAATATTGCTTCCTCTGAGCAGCTTGATGGCAAAGCTGCATGAGCAGAAGTTCGAACCTGCAACCTCCCGCTCATAGTGGCAGCGCTTTAGACCGCTTTACCTAGCTCTAATCTTAACATATTTAGGGTTAGGTTGAAGATTTAGGATTTAGGGTTGACTCCTGGTTGAGGTTAGGTCTAGGGTCTGATGCAGGATTGAGTTCTATAGATAATTATATAGATTGAACTTAAGTTAAGTTGCATTTCATTGATATTAAGTTAATAATAGTTGAATGTTAGGTGAGCATCTATGTGACATTTATAACAGACCATCCAAAAAAAGTGACACCAAATTAACATTGTAAAAAAAGATGCCAAAAAGACCCATATGTGATTGTAAGCTATTAAAGTTTATTAATGAATAATTTTTAACTAAGATAAAAACAGACAAAATGCACCCCTCTGATAAAGAACATATTGTGTTTTTCTGGTTCTTTAGACTCAGCAGTTCTACAGGCCAGAGCTCCTCATCCCAACTCATGCGCAGACATAAGCGCCGGCGACGGAGACAGAAGGTGGCCAAGATGGACAGGGTGAGTTTCGTAAAGTGAGAATTAAAGCAGAGAAGTTTGGGTGCTTATAGAAGTAATATGACACAAAACCCAAAGCTAAAAAGTTTTTTTTTTTTCTTTCTTAACAGTCGTCCTCCTTTAGCAGCATTACCGATTCCACTATGAGCCTCAACATCATCACAGTTACTCTCAACATGGGTAAGAACTGTTTTAAACTCTCTGTTTATATATATTATTAGAGTGATAGACTCGCCACTAAATTCACTTTACCAAACCAGGATCCAGGTTATAATCATGGTCCTGGGACTCTCCTCATTCTAAATATTTTCGCAGATTCCCTGCATTAACACAACCCCCCACAACTCTGCACTAATGCTACGTTCACACAGCAAATTAAGTTTTTTTTTATTTTAGGCTGTTCATCTTTGACTGAAGATTGAATTGACTGAAGAGTTTGCACTGTGTAAATGACGAACATGTGCAAAAGAGCAAAGTGTCACGTAAAGTTTTGGTTTCATGCTTGCCAGAATCACAGGAGCTATACAGTGACAAAAAAGGCTGAATTAGCGGAAAACTAATCTTATTCAGTTGTAGGTGGAGCAATTCTTTCATGAGTATCCTTAATTATGAACAAAAAAGGCTGAATTAGCTTAAAACTAATCTTAGTCAGGTGTAAGTGGAGCATTTTCTTATGAGTATCCTTAATTATGAACAAAACTGCTAAATTAGCTTAAAACTAATCTTAGTCAGTTGAAAGTGGAGCAGTCTCTCATGAGTTTCTGAAATTCTGATAAAAAAGGCTAAATTAGCTTAAAACTAATCTTAGTCAGTTGGAGGTGGAGTAATTTCTTATGCATTTTTGTAATTATGAACAAAAAAGCTGAATTAGCTTAAAACTAATCTTAGTCAGTTGGAGCAACTTTTTCATGAGTATCCTTAATTATGATCAAAAAAGGCTGAATTAGCTTAAAAAACTAATCTTAGTCAGTTGGACCATTTTGTAATAAGTATCCTTAATTCTGATCAAAAAAGGCTAAGTTAGCTTAAAACTAATCTTAGTCAGGTGTAAGTGGAGCATTTTCTTATGAGTATCCTTAATTATGAACAAAAAAGGCTAAATTAGCTTAAAACTAATCTTAGTCAACCTTAGGTGCAGGAATCTCTTATGAGTTTCTGTAATTCTGATCAAAAAAGGCTGAATTAGCTTAAAAACTAATCTTAGTCAGTTGGAGCATTTTTTTGATAAGTATCCTTAATTATGATAAAAAAAAGGCTAAATTAGCTTAAAAAATCTAATCTAAGTCAGTTGAAGGTGGAGCAAGTTCTTATGAGTTTCTAAAATTCTGATAAAAAAGGCTAAATTAGCTTAAAACTAATCTTAGTCAGTTGGCGGTGGTGCGATCTCTCATGAGTTTCTGAAATTCTGATAAAAAAAGGCTAAATTAGCTTAAAAAACTAATCTTAGTCAGTTGAAGGTGGAGCAATTTTTTATTAGTTTCTGAAATTATGATAAGAAAAAAGGCTGAATTATCTTAAAACTAATCTTAGTCAATTGAAGGTGGAGCAATTTCATATGAGTTTCCTTACTTATGAACAAAAAAGGCTGAATTATCTTAAAACTAATCTTAGTCAGTTAAAAGTGGAGCAATTTCTCATGAGTTTTTTTTTTTAAACAGGTGACAGTGATTTGCTCACTGTTGTCTATAATATCAGTATTGAATGCAGGGTTGGGCAATATAAGAGTATTTTGTGGCATTGTGATAAATTAAGCCACATAAGGTCATAAACCTTTCTGAGATTAAATATTTATAAACACAGACCAACTACAGGCATTACAGAGAACATAACAGTGTAGTCTATAGTGTAATTATCAGTATCTGTTTGATGTGAGAAAATAGAATATTGGGAATTGTGATCTTCATCCAGCCTTTTATGACACTGAAGTCTTTTCTATTCTTCTTTTTTACAGAGAAGTACAACTTTCTGGGTATTAGTATAGTGGGGCAGAGTAACGATCGGGGAGATGGAGGCATCTACATCGGCTCCATTATGAAAGGTGGAGCTGTGGCAGCCGACGGTCGAATTGAACCTGGAGACATGCTGTTACAGGTAGGAGGTCAGGAAGTCTCTGATCTGATCAGAGTGATGTCACAGCATACTTCCCTTCATCTGGTGCATCAAGGAATGTAATCTGCTGCTCGTACTGTAGAGAGTGATGCTTCGTTTCTTTTGAATTCAGAATGGCCTTAAATCAAGTAAATAAAATCTGATGTATTTTTCTGGGAATGTATGAAAGTGAATGAGATTTGATATAGTGCTGATTTAGAGGAGGAAGCTGTTCTTAATGGGCTCAGCTTGCTGAAAACAGATTAGGAGAGTGCTTCTATACTACAGTATAAATTATATAATATATAATTATATAATCTAAAATATATACTATGTAAATTATAAATAAATGACCCACGCAGGATCCATTAATCAGTACAGCTCATTTAATTTAAGTAAAAAAGGATCAGAAAGCCTTTATTGTTTTCATGTTTTTAGCTTTGGGTATGTTAACCCCTCCTGGCTCTATGCTGTATGTTTGTTTTGCTGCCTCTTCTTTTCCTCCCTGATACAGGACCTTTTGATCTTATTTTGCTCTACAGTTTTCTAGCCTATACTCAGCCAGACCCGTCTGTTTCTCATCCACACAAACATGTAGCTCTTACTCATCAACGGTTTTGTTTTCACACAGGAGCCAAAAGAGATTAAAACG
The DNA here is from genome assembly GCF_023375975.1 of Astyanax mexicanus. Taxonomy (NCBI): domain Eukaryota; kingdom Metazoa; phylum Chordata; class Actinopteri; order Characiformes; family Acestrorhamphidae; genus Astyanax; species Astyanax mexicanus. Next base: position 40,323,217 of record NC_064420.1, on the reverse strand, counting down.
ATTGCAGTTGCATTTAATAAGCTTAGAATGGCCATTAAAATATTTATAAAGCTGAAAACATTGATATATTATTTTGTTTTTAAACTGAAAGCAGAAGCATTTCTGAGTGGAGAAGTATATTGTGTTTAATGGTACCAGTGTGCTGGAACGACCATCCCTGCTAAGTCTAATATATTCATTCTAAAACCTGGGGTGTCAGGTCTCTTTTTGTGGGAGTTGTTCTGACATGTCACGCGTCTTTACGTACTTACATCCAGTGATGTCAGACCCTTTTTTTCAGTAACGAGTAATCTAACGCGTTACTATTTCCAATCCAGTAATCAGATTAAAGTTACTTATCCAAGTCACTGTGCGTTACTCTCTCTCTCTCCACCTCACACTCACACAGACACACACAGACACACACACACCGCTCCCTTTCCCGTCACCTTTACAATCCTCCCGTCTCTCTCTCTCGCGCTCGGCGTGTCTTTAGTTTCCGCCTGTTCTCATTTTTCCGCCAGTTCTCGGGCTCCCTATCTCTTTATAAAGGCGTTTTTTCCCGGCCGCGTCCCAATTCACTAGCCAGGGCAGCGGTCTGCACAGATCTGATTGGCAGAGGAGAGCGTTTGAAGATTTTGTGCCGCAGAGCGCACATACCATAAAGACAAGAAAAGTTCTGACGCTTTAAATGAACGCTGTCAAAATGAAATACTTTTCAGTAGTTTACTGGTTTGGGTCCGCACTGGACAATGTCTGGGTCCGGACCCGGACCGCAGTCTGCATATATGTGATCCCTGGCCTAGACCATATACACGGTTTTGTTTTATAAAACCACTCTTTGCTGCCCTGCAGAGAACAACAAGTTCAATGTTAAAATTTACAGTGTTAAATATTTCAGGTCAAGAAAGACTTTCTTTATTTTTCTTTTTTATAAAAACAAGTATTTATGTTAAGTGAAATCAAGAAAGACCATATTTTATTTTTATAAAAAAACATATTTTTTCAGGAAATAGTTAAACTTTAAATGTCTAGAGATACATTGTTGCTGTTAAAAATGCATTTTCCAATAAAGGGAGTATTGGCAAAACTGGTTATAATGTTTATGTTAAGGCGGCGGGAGGTGGTGTCTGCAGCTGCTGAAAGTAACTAATAAAGTAACTTGTACAGTAACTTAGTTACTTTTAAAATCAAGTAATCCATAAAGTAACTAAGTTACTTTTTAAAGGAGTAATAAGTAATCAGTAATCGGATTACTTTTTCAAAGTAACTATACCATCACTGCTTACATCACACGTACAGGCTCTAAAAGAGGATATGGCTCAGTTTTACTGAATGTGAGTGGCTGGTGGAGCAATGGAGACTTCAGAAGAGGAAACTCAGAGCTCAGTAGCTCATTTACTCATATTAAAATAAAATAAAAAAACGAAGGAGTGAGAACACTCTGACTGATCATAACCTGAAATCAGATTCATCCGCTCTGAAAGGAGGCTGCATCACACCCCGTCCAGTTTAAAATGATTTTTCTGCATGCTCTGTGCAATTACCCATTCTCACCAGAGAGGGCCCTAAATCCCAAAACTTACGGACATCAGCTTTAAATTTGTTTGATAATATATAGTTAAAATCCTCAACTTTCTCAACTTGTCTCATGATATAAGTGTGAGTGTCTCATCACACCCCTAATATATACACAAGAAGACAGAGTAATCTTACTTTTTTGTGAAAGCCAAAGTATTTATTTTGGACTATTTATTTTATTATAAAACTTTGACACAATATAAAGCATACATCACAGATTCTCTTATCCAGAACCACTTACAAAGGAGTTAGATATTCATTTGGAACGTAAGTAAATAAGGCTTGGGATTTACCTGCACATCACTTATGCTCAACTGTGCAGATTATTTTAAACACATATTTAAACATATTTGTGTGCAACATAACATTATAGTACATAGTACATTAATCATACTGATCTTATGCACTCTGTTTCCAGGTGAATGATGTGAACTTTGAGAATATGAGTAACGACGATGCTGTAAGGATTCTGCGGGAAATCGTCTCGAAACCTGGGTGAGCAGAAATGCTGTGTATCACACCAACAGCCGACCACAACACCACACTGTGTACAGTTAGATAACAGCTCATCTGCTTTCTGATGCTTTTCACTTCTCAGGCCCATAAGCCTCACTGTGGCGAAGTGTTGGGACCCCTCTCCTCGCAGTTACTTCACTATCCCAAGAGGTACTGAAAAATCTCACACTTACAGATTAAAGTAAAAAGCAAGAACATATTGACAACTTTAGTCTGTATAGTCCATATATGTGCAAACTTACACAAAATCATTTACCTTATATCAGTCTTAAAGAAAACACAAAAGTCTTAAAGAAAAAGTCGTTATTTTTGAACGACTAATTTGTAATTAAATACTACTTGTTTGTAATAAAAATGATATAAATTTGGACTAAATCTATACTGAGTATACTAGTTACATGTTATTTTCGTCACTATTTAATACGATTTAAGTATATTTGTGTAAGCTGTGCAACTGAACATTAAAAAACATATTAAATGTGTAATTAAATTATAGATTTAACTTTACATTCATTTTTAGTAGAGTAACTGGTAAAAACAAAAACTCTTATGGCTGCTTCAGCTGTTAAAGTTATTTTACCTGCACTTAACTTTCTAAAGTAAATATTTGAAGTATAATTTTAATACGTAAAACATTTCATCATCACAGTTTTAATTCGTCAACACAAAATTAACGTTTCGGTAGCAAACATTAACAAAGTACACTTTTACTTCAGAAATATCGGCTCCAAGAACACTTAGTAAAAGTATAGTTTTATCATAAAAAGCACAGTTTCATAAAATAATACTAAGCATATATTTATATTAAGTACATCACCAGTACAAAATTAGCATCCAAATAAAGTATACTTTTTTCAAAGTATATTGAAATACAGATTAAGAGAAAAAAATTAACTATAAGTAGAAAAAGTATACTTTAATTACTCTGCATATACGGTAGTTCAAGTACACTTTTATTATATTAAAATACATAAAAATACTTTTTCACAAGGGTAACTAAATGTTAAAATATAAGCAATATATAAGGTATTCATCCTTTAGTATCAGCATTATCAGTGTTTTTATGGTGAGAAATTGTGCTGTAGTCAGTTTTTCACTTCGGTGACCATTGCTGCTGTTCTTATAAGGTCAATTAAATAACAGATAAAGCTGAAGTGGCTTTTTTTAATGCCCATTTCTTTCTTGGATTTTCTCCAGCGGAGCCTGTAAGACCCATCGACCCTGCTGCTTGGATCTCTCACACTACAGCACTGACTGGAACATATCCACACTATGGTATGCAATGGCTCAATATGGTATTTTATTGTAGCTTTTTTAAACTAGTTAATGTTTGCTAATCACCTAATGCTTCTTTTGCAGAATGTGATGACTTGCCTCTGTCGATCAGTAAGACAGACATGGCCACCATAGCGAAGGTGATGCAGCTACCTGAATCAGGTCTGGAGATCAGAGACCGAATGTGGCTTAAAATCACCATAGCAAATGCTGTTATTGGTGAGTAATTAAAAATTAAAGTGTTACAGTCTCTTTTAAATGAATATGAAGTTTGGGGGGGATGTTTTAATGTAAAAATCCTCTAGGGGGAGATGTTTGACTGTTTCAACTGTTGTTAGGGTAGAAAATTCATACTGTAATTCATAATGCACATTATCTATAGTCTTATAGAGGGTGTTTTAGACTGTGTGCGTATTTCTGTGTATATTTTTTTTTAGGTGCTGATGTGGTGGATTGGCTGTTTTCACGAGTGGAGGGCTTTAAGGACCGGCGAGATGCCCGGAAATACGCCAGCAGTCTGCTGAAACACGGCTACCTGAGACACACAGTCAATAAAATAACCTTCTCAGAGCAGTGCTACTACACCTTTGGAGACCTGTGCCAAAGTACGTCACATCTGCTCGTCTGTTTGTTATACCTTTAAAAAGTGATGTTTTTTTTCACTTTTTACCTAATGTGAATCTGGCATTGCAGTTATTCTTTACATCATGTCAAAACGAAAAGATGAATTGACCAATAGAAATGCTCAAAAATTACTTGAGTGACTTAAATAAGATATTTTAGATCAACTTACATTGACAGTAAAACGTTTTTTTATGTCTTCTGTAAAATTGACAAGGAAAACAACATAAAAAAATATAGCAAAATTAGCATTATGTAGACAGTAGGGGTGGGCGATATGCCCTAAAATAATATCACTATATTTTATGGTATTTGCGATAAGGACATTCGATATGACAAAACACTGAATTATTATTATTGCACACGGTATGATATGGCACAGTCCTAACTTAGATATTAAAAAAAAAATAATTATCAGATTTGTAACAGAAGTTAATGATCCAGAATGTCGTGATACTAATACTGCATTCTAAATATCTCCATATATACAGGATTAAAGTAAAATAAATGATACTGGACAGATATAATCTCTAGTTTCTAGTAGATATAAAATGGGAAATGAGAACAGTCTGAATTTTTCTTTTTGCTTAAAACAGTAAAAAAGTAGTACCCTGATGTGATGATTAGGGGTGGGTGATTTGGCACCATATTTCAGGATATAAGATTGTTCACTATATAAAAAAATGTTGGTGATATTATTGCGTATGATACAATATGGCACACCCCTAGTGGATAGCATTGTGCTAATCACTGCAAAATTGCTTCTAATTCACTTTTAGCAATATTAGCATGTGACTGATCTTTTAGTTAATCTAATAAATTGTTCATGTGAGCTGAATCTGGAGCTGAAGTTACTGGTTTAGGATTCATTGGCCCGTGTCATTTGTTGTTTTCTGAGTAGAGGACCACCTCTCCTTCATTTCATTAATTTGTTCTGTGGCTTAAACAGTAACCAATTAAAGAAATAAATCCTTTAAAACATATACCTAAACTCCCTATGAACAACCCCATAACACAGCTAGGCCTGTCACAATAATTGTAATATCGATTTATCGAACAATAAATAAACATGACCTCAATATTTTTTGATAATCGTGATATATATATATAACTATTGTTTTTATTTTTATGTTTGTTCACATATATAACAGTGAACAGTATTTTAGCCAGTCATGCTTCAACAACTGTGACTTCATACAAACAGTGAGGACTAGTAAGTAAGTGAAGAAATAAGTATATGATTCCCAAACTAATTATAATAAATTATTATTTAAATTATTGCTGTCTTTAAAAAGTGTATAATTACATTTTTATGCTATTCCTTTACCATTATGTCAGTGACATTTAATAGTCTTAAAATTACAAAAATATTGTGTATCGCAATCATTTCTGGGATAATATGTCATCCACAAAAAATTCTCATTGTGACAGGCCTAAACACAGCTAATAAAAGTTGTTCAAAAGTTCAACAGTTCATCAGTTTTTAGTGCTAATGTGAAGAAAAATGAATAGAAGTGTGTGTACGTAATGGGTGTTGTTGGTGCGCTCAATGGGCTCTAGGTGGAAACTGATGCCACTAAACAGTGATGCCACGTGGTGGAATGCTGAACTTTCTTGCTGACTAATGTGAAGTTGGTCAACCAAAAAAAAAAAAAAAAACTGCCCCTTCTTAACAAACATAAATTGCTGTAATGCTCAGAATGCGGTGGAGGTATTACTGTAACAGTTAAAAGGGAAGGTCAGTGAACTTTAAAATGTCTGTATAATTTAAATCAATGAGATTTAAACAGATGCATTAATAGTAAAACTATTAGGCCTGTAATAATCACTAAAGGCTACATGACACCTTCTGTAGTTAAGAGCTGACATAAACATACATAAACATTTCTAAATGCTTATCTAAGTGGTTTGTAACACTGTTCCTGGGGGGCTGTGTGATGTTACACTGTGTTTTTGACTGGAACTTTTGAAGCTCCACCAATCTATGACCACTAATTTTATTGAACCTTAATTTTACTAAACTTAACTTTAATAGGATTATATTTGACCAAGAATGAGTTCAAATCCTAGTGCGCTTTCACATCTTCAGCACAGAGCAGCATTTTAGGGACAGTAGGAAAAAAAACAGAACAAATGATTAATTAATAAATCTATTTAACTTTGGTTAAATGTGACCTCAAGATGTCAAACCAACTGTAACATACATTTTATATATGATATACATTTCTTTATATTGTTCCATTGATTTGAAATCACAAAGTCCTATTCACCTCATACATGCACTGCCTGCCTGGTATTTTAAAGTATATTGAATTCTAAAAAGACGTCTGCTGCCATAAAGGCTGCTTATGTCATCCCTGATGTCTAGTTGACATAAATATTGTGTCAAATAATATAGATTTTTGGTGATATTAGGTTGCCATGACATTTTCTGGGTGAAATTACACAGCATATTATAACAGCTGACTTTCTAGTATAATTAGAATGATGTGACACAGCTATCAAATGAGACAGTTGGTAAATTGAATGAAAGAGAAAACCTAAAGAAGATGATCTGAAGAACTTTGAGGAAACTTTGACTTGCTGTAAACTTCTGTGTGAAAGTCAATGTAAATGTCCATCCCATATTCAAAAGCTGTAAGTGGGCAAATAGTCAGTTGTCATGACAACTGAATGTCTTTATGACACCTTTTAAAATCACCATTTAATAATGTGTATGTATGCTTAATTCATTTATTGTATAGTTGCTCATGTAGATGCCACAGTATTGAGATAGTGTTACAGTTAAATCTATGTACTGGTAGTTGGATTTGTCCACAGTGATGATGATTAGAATAAGGAGTCTCACTGTCTCAATGTCTGAAACACACCATAGCCAATATTAACCACTTCATTTAGCATTGTGTGCACAATTTTTCAATGCCACGATAGCAATGAACATCTGACTTTTGACTGTTGTCAGGGTTTTAATCAGTCATTGGGGCACCTAGCCCCAAACAACACACCTCACTTTCAGACCACCACACACATCTGCGTAAATATACTCAGATATAAGCATCTTTGCTAATTAAACAACGTAAAAAAATAGATTGTTGGCAGGGTGTAAGATAGCGATGCACCTTGCACAGAGTGTGAGATTTATTTTTAGTGCTTGATAAAACTTTAGTTAATAATCTATCAGTACAGTTCCAGTATTAACCGCTCTGCTCTCTCTTCCAGACATGGCGTCTCTAAACCTGAATGAGGGGTCCAGTGGAGGTGGTGGATCTGAACAGGACACTGTAGCTCCTCTCCCTCCTCCAGGCACAAACCCCTGGCCCCTCGGGGGTCAGCCGTACCCCTACCCAGGCTACCCGAACCCGCCCTCCGGCTTCCCTCCTGGATACTCAGACCCCTGCCACAGTTTCCACAGCGGCAGCGCCGGCAGCCAGCAGAGCGAAGGTGAGAAACTGCCTGTATGAGTGTTGAGTGTATGAGTATGAGTGTTTATTAAGGAAAAAGAAACTGAAAGAGAAAGCGTAGTAAAAGAGCTGGGAAGTCATAACTGTAACCTTATTACCGCAAAAGGACACTATGTGTGGAGTAGGGACGTCCCCCAATCACATCCATAGATCTTCACTGTTCGCTTTTGCTTTCTGTTTACTAGCAAAACAAGGAACTGCTGTCATAATAATGAAGAGATTTATTTGATTTTTTTTTTCTTTGTGTATGACACTCAGACACGCATACATTACTGTGCCACGTTTACAGATAACCCAATCTTAATTGCCTGAAAAAAAAAAACATGAAACTATGAGTGATTTATGATCCAGGTGAAGGTTCTCATGAGATTTGATATGATATGATATATAATCTGCTGAATGAGGAAGTTGGAAGAAAGGAAAGTAAGTCAAAAGGATTTCCCAAAGCTAAATTTAAAAGAAGAAAAAAATCCAGAGATAACGAGATTAACAATTGTGCAAGACCTGGCAGACTACCAACACTACCACCAACACATCACTCAAAATTAAAACACTTATCTTGAATCTCAGATAAAGCTTTGAAGATGAGATGTAATCTAAAACTCCACTCTTGCTTCAGATCGGGAAAAAATCCACTGAGAGAAGTAGAATCTCAGTGCTGTGGGTCTGAAAGGAAGTGGAGCAGATCAAAAAACTCCTACTAAGAAAATCGAAATACTTAATAATAACAGATAAAAAACAAGAACATGTGAGTAGATTAATATGATTATGACGCTGCTGATGTTCCCAGAATAATGATATGATCACCCAGCCTTCAGCACCATTCACTGATTGTGTTTGAAATGCCTTGAAAGGCAGAAAATGTAATAAATTTAATAATAAATTAAAGTATTTTTCATATTCTGTCAACGCTATCAGATCTACAGCCTTACATGCTTTAAGCTAAATTAGCAAGGGAATAGTTTGACATTGGGAGGGGGTGTAGTTTAATTTTACAATGACAATGACAGATTCACATTGAATAAGAAATCTCAGCGTGAATATCTGAAATGGGAGTAGCTACTCGATTTGTGCACTGGCGCCACTTCCAAAAAAACATGTGATGATAACCAGTCGTATACCTACTCATATAAATAATGAAACGTTTAAAAATATCAGCAGCTACATGTTCATAAAATATATGTAGAGTATAGGCTATGCTACATAATGACTTGCCTAAGGCTGCAGAAGCAATTTCCCTTTCAGGAGCTCTTCAGCTTGTTTTCTGGAATTGAGATTTTGAGGTTTGCCTCAGATTTAAATGCCCCATGCTATGTGTGCTATGCACTACGAAACTAAATGCCTCCCTGAGCGCCTACAACTGTTTATGCACAGTATATTACTGAATATTTGCCCACATATTGAATCCTAATATTGATGGGGTTCATTTAAACTGAGTAGACTAAATCTCTGTTTTAATTTTGGATTAGAAATGAAATAACGGGGTGCCTTGAGTGGTCCAGCGGTCTAAAGCACTGCCACAATGAGCGGGAGGTTGCAGGTTTGAACCCCAGCTCATGCAGCTTTGCCATCAAGCTGCCGGCGCTCAGAGGGAGCAAAATTGGCCCTGCTTCCTCCGGGTGGGTAGATGGCGCTCTCTCTCCACATCACTAAAGTGTGATGTCCACAGAACAGGGCGTCTGTGAGCTGATGTATCGGAACCGAGTTGCTGTGCTTTCCTCCGAGTGCGCTGTGATGCTACTTGGCAATGCTGCATCAGCAGCAGCTCGAAAACAAGTGGTGGCTGACTTCACATGTATCGGAAAGCATGTGCGTTGGGGCATCACTAGTGATAGGGGGAGTCCTAACGAGTGGGTTGGTTAATTGGCTGTGTAAATTGGGGAGAAAATGGGAAAAAATTAGAAATTATTAAAAAAGAAATAAAGTAAAAATATAAAGAGAAAAGAGAACCTCTCTGACTTTTTTCACAGCAGTGTAGCTTTCAGCTGAGAGGAACGGAGGAGGTTTACTTCAGTCAGATTGATTTACTTTGTAGTCTGTCCAGGTTGATATCATTTTCCTACGTTAAACTGCTAGAAGGAAGTATTGTACGTGATATTTCGTTGTGTATGAGGAACACCTTTACTTCGAGTGCAGGTAAAAGTGGGTGACGGTTAGTCATGTGCTTTTTCTTCATTCAGTTTCAGGGGTTCACCTTTGTCGCTGTATTCGTTTGGACATTCCATATATGTGGTATGACCAGTTTTTAAGCACACCTGGTGTTTGAAACTGCACTTGGAACTTCCAGCTTCACATCACCTATGTGAACATGCACTTTGTCAGCATGGAGGATGAGGGTGGAGTTGAGAATGCTCTATAATGATGATGATTATAAAAATAACGTGTTCACTGGCTTGAGAATAGTGATCGTCTAGCACTGACCAAATCGTATTTTTTGTACACTTTGTGAAAAATGTTTGAATGTATAAATGTGTGTGTGTGTGTGTTAGCACTGAAGGATTTGGAGTGCAGGAGATTTGGCCTGGGATGTGTAGGGTGAGTTGTGAAAGTGTGAGTCGAGAGTGGTGGATATGCTGTGGGCTCATGCCTGGATGGCTGGCTGCTTGGCAGGGCTGTGTATGGTAACTGTGTTGTTCCCTTTGTTTCTGCTGGGCATTGGTAGACTGATGGAGGATTTGCTCCCAGGACTGGGGGCCATGGTAAGCCTGCCGTTCACCCTCAACCCTCCTTCTCCTCCTCCTCTTCTCTTTTTGTTCTTCTCCGTGTTCTGCCCTTCCCTACCCATCCTTTCATATCTGGTCGGTCACTGTACCGTGTTTTGAATGGCTCATCAGCCTCTGTGACTGGTGGAACTGCTCATGTGTTCTCTCTGTGCTCTCTGGGCATGCGTGCTGGTGTGCTGCACTCTCATAATGGTGCCATTCATGGTGTGCATGACCGTGGATCAGACCAAAATCAACACTGTTTACAGCAGAATTGATTGAAATTTAGAATTGATGCTTGTGTAAAGGAGGCAGGGTGGGAACATACCCTGGTAACATACCCATGAATTTCATCATATCACATATAATAAAAACTCAACAACTTGTGTAGCACTTTACTCTGTTTCCCTGTTTCCTGATAGGAAAATTTATATTTGTTCACAATTGACATTGACATACCATATTTTTCACACTATAAGTCGCACTATCAATGAACGTCTATTTTCATACATAAGGCGCACCAGATTATTAGGCACATGTTAAAAGACACTATAAGGAACTTCTAATTCAGCATTCAGGGGGGTAACAAAACTTCAATAAAAAAAAAGACTTTTTAAGTAAAATGAGCACTGGAAGTTAATCTACACAGATTTCTCTCCTGAAAACTGTTTATTGGGGTGACTAAAGTGCTTCTATTTATTTACAGTAAGCTTAGATTGCCGAATTTTTCTGGAGCATTAGCATTAGCAGCTAACTGCATCACTACACTGAGGAATTCTGCTTGTTCCGGTAAGCCAGGGTGATATCAGCTAGCGGTTTGTCCCACTTAGCTTGTTTTAACACTGTAAACACGCCGGCTACAGTCCAATATACTCAACTCTAAACGATGAAAGAGCTAGTAATGCGGCTGATGGCTAATGCTAATGCTGCTCAAGCAGTGCTAACTGAGGTGCTGTAGAACTAAACTGAAACTCCTTTATATGGCCACACTTCAGCTGAGGGGCTTTACTGCTCCTTAATACCTGACTGGTAGAATTCATACATAAGGTGCACCAGATTAAAAGGCAGACTGTCAATTTTTGGGAAAAATTAAAAGATTTTAAGTGCACTGTAAAGTGCAAAAATACGCTAAATTGAATCTTTCAGTTGTTTTGCACATTATATCAAAATGTTACAATAAACGTCAGGTTGGAGGTATCCATTGTATTCATATCATTCATATCGTACCTAAATCATTATACTGTCTCAAAATATTACCACAGTATGCATATATCATACGTACTAGATCATACCATCTCATCCTCTATCATATTAAAAAACAAAAACAATCAAATGATCAAAAATCTAAGTGACCAAAAAAACACTTTTAAATCATAAATTGCCAGCTTTACAAGATTAAAAAAATGATGATGCTAACTTTTAATGACGATGGTATTTTAGATTTACGATATGTCAGATTTCTGCTTTGGTGTATCTGGTACAGAACTGACAAAACCGTCAGTCTGACAAATACAAATCTTTAACTGCTGTGAATCTAGTTAGCAGGAGATCATTCTGCTCTCCACAGAGCACACTCAAGTCTGGCTGACTGAAACCACACACACCTTTAGTTGAGAGTGACGCAGACTCAGTGACTGCATTCGGACAGACAGACAGCTGAAAATAAATAGTTTTTTTTTTGGTGGTGGTGTGTATGTTCTGAAGCGCATTGGCTAAGCTAGCCTTTGCTTGGCTAGTTTAGCTACAGAGCCACAGAGTATCATACAGCTCAGTACCAGATATATCAGATGTACCAGATAGACCAAAGCAGAAATTTGACATATCGTAATTCTAAAATACCATCCTCATTAAAAGTAAGCATCACACACCTTTTTTTATTCTTGTAAAGTTGGCAATTTGTAGACACAAGTTTTTAAGGCACCAGTGACGATATATTTGATATGTTGTTATCTTAAAAAAAAGTTTTGTTGGGATTTTGAAATTATTATTGTGGAAATGAGTTAGTAATATTGTTATCATGGGAAACAGAGTAAAGAAAAGATGTAAATCAGTGGCCCATTAGAGTTTTTATAACATACAGTTCAAACTAGTAATGTGTTGGTATGCATTAGTACTTTGTGTACTGGGTTACATTTCACTAATGTTGCACTTTTATGGGACAAAATGGACATTCTTACTTTTGGGCAATGTAAAAAGTCAAATTCTAAGATATTTGAAGAACAATTGCCAGATAAAATATGTCAAAAAAGGTTGAAATCCTTTATTGAGATGATATATTATTATATTATGATCCAGTTCAGTTCCAGTATGTGTCCATATTTAGATATTAGAGGTTTATATTTCACACTGCACACTTTTTTAATATATATGTGTTTTATACAAAGCAAAATCACCCCTTTCATGTTTTGATGTGTCATGTGAGTGCAATGGGGCTTGGGCCAGGTCGGCTGTCTTGTGTCTCAGGCCTCAGAAACCATTAAACCCATTCAAACCAGTTTTATGTCTCTGTTCTCCAGGCAGCAGAAGTAGCGGCTCCAACCCCAGTGCAGGGAAAGGACGGAGGCCGTCTCCTAGAGAGAAGGACCACAAGTCGACGTGCTGCGAGTCAGAGCTGGGGACCTGGGCGGGGCTTCAGGGTCAGAGAGTGCCCAGCCAGCAGAGCCATCACAGCCACACCCGCTCCTGCCACAGCCAAGCGTGCTCCAGCCACAGCCACATCCAGTCCCACCGGAGCCACGGCAGCCTGTGCCAGCACAGCCACGCCCCCTCCTTCTCATACAGCCACTCCCCCTTCGTCCAGCCCGCTCACATGTCCTGCACCCACAGCGAAAGGAGCCACGCTTCCTCCTACGGCCCCCCAGGCCTGCCTCCTCCCTACTGCCTGGCCCGCCTGGCCCCTAAAGCTTCAGCCAGTCAGTCCGGACCTCCCGGAGCTCCTCCTGTCCGTGATCTAGGGAACGTACCTCCAGAACTCACCGCAAGCCGTCAATCCTTTCAACATGCTATGGGCAATCCTTGTGAATTCTTTGTGGACATTATGTGACAGGACAGTGCCTTTACACTTTCAGAGCACAAGAGCCTCCCGCCCTGACCTCTCTCTAACCCTTAAATTCTTGCTACTGACTACCCAGCACTGAGAATGTAGAAAAATTTACAGCAACTCAACACACACACACATCAACACCAACATCGTCCTTCCAGCATATTGAGAATCAGTGGAGGACACCAAAAATAAATAAATAGCACAGCTTCAGAGTTGATCTCAACTCTAAAATAATAAAAATAAATAAAAAACAATAATGCAGTGTCAGCACAAGATTGAGCTACATGCTGTTCATTCGTAATGCAAAACACGTGGTGGCTGCTCTTACTGAATGTAGGCTCTCAGTGTTAAAAAAAATGGAAAGCCAAATGTCTCAGACACACACAGCTCATACACAGAACATACAGTACTGGGCTGTGAGTTACAGGCAGGAGAAATCTCCAGGGTAAGTGTGTATCTACTCAGTAAAACACTAGTATTACAATAATTACACATAATTCATTAAAGCATTAAACATTTCCACAGCACTACTTTGTGTATGGCAAGCAATTTTAGCTTAAAATGACACCAGCAATAAAAGGTGTGGCTCAGTTTTGTGGCTCAGCTCTAGTCATATATCACCACCGATTTGCATAGAATTTCTCTTATATATAATGTATGTATAATGAATATATATTAAAAAGAGAGTAAAATGTAAAACAATTACTGAAAACTACTATAAGTAGTAAAACTCTACATATATGTATAAATAATAATAGTTATTATTATTACTAGTCAAAACTCAAGAAGTAGATATATAAAAACAAATTGAAGATCTAAAATTGTACATATATCTTCTGGTCAAAACTACATCAAAGATTAAATTGAATAAATTATCAATATTTGTGCTGCCGTTTGTTCAGAATTAATTTACAAATATGTGGACCTAGACCTCTTTTACTAGTAAAAAGAATACACTAATAACATTAAAATTAAAATGTTAAATTAAAATTCAATGTTAATCAATGATAGAAGTACAATAGTCTAAATTACGGATTGGATATGCTGTTCTGGTCATATGACAAGTCAGAACAACTTCATAAATCTATAGATCTAATATAATAACTATTAATATTTTATAGCATATATCTGGAATTACAGTTTCTACTAGTAAAAAAGATGCATTACAGAAATCTGTTATCTGTAACTTGAGATTTTATCAGTAAAACACTGAGTTTTGACTTAAAATGTATTGCTGGTGGAATTGTTGGTTAAAAAGGCTTGCCATACAACACCTGGTTTAAACTGGTGAACAAATAAACCCATACAAACATAGTACACTAAGAAACCATGCTTAGTTTAAAAGCTTGCTTTACAAGCAGGAACACTCTGAGATACTGCTGAGTTAAATCATTTTATACTGTGTGATAAGGTGCCTGCACTCCTGCACAGTACTGTATGTGACTGAGCAGTAGGTCTAAAGACCACCAACCAAGTATTCAGATTCCGAGCCAATCTAAAAAATGAATATTTGCCAAACAGTGAACGTCCTGTTTCTGGGTTTTAATGGCCAGGTATGATAATGATGGCCTTTGGCACTTAATGTCGAACAGGCAGCACACACTGCATGGCTTCTTTTAAAAGCCAGTGGTTGTAAATTGGTCATTGTCTGGAGATTATAAAACCATGTACTGGAAGTTTCATTCTTTATTATTGAAATTGATGATGTGTTCATGAGGTCATTGCCCCTTTTTTCCTGATGACAATCAGTCATGCCATCCAGTTACAGTCTGACCACTGTCTGTCGTACGTGTTGAAGAATGTGTCGTTGCTGTGAGTCAAGTGAGGATGAGTGCACTCGAGTTTCTTTGGCAAAATACTAAAAAAAAAATAGTCTCAGTTTTACCCGTGATGATAAAATGTGCATCATGGATGTGTTTAAAGACATGCACTGCTCAGCTGATTCTGACAGTGCTACGTGACTCTGAACAGTGACAGACAGGTGCCTACGTCATGTGCTGTACAGCATCATCACCGACTGTCTTATTGTCTAATTCTTTTGATACATAAACGTACATGTTCTGACATTGGCCTAGGTCACAGTCAAGACAGATGGCAGGTAAATGGCTATAAATGAAATAAATAAAACAAGCCCAAAACAAGTGGAAACGAAAAGACAAGACAAGACAAGACAACCAAAGGCCTTTGGCAGACATTGAACTTATCTCTGCTCATTGTGGTAAGGTTTTCTGGTAAAAAAAAAAAAAAAGGCAGTGAAATGTCCAAAAACATGCATTGTGTTCGTTTTAAAACGTCCTCTTGCCGAATCCATTCGCCCCAGTTGCAGTGGGAAAGAATTGCAACATTCTTTCAGTATCTTAAAGCACTTTTTGAAATGTACCTGTTTAGCCCTTTAGTATAAAACACTGTTCGTAATGGAAGCTATTTGCTTTATTTCTTCAAGACAAAAAGAGGAATAACAAATTGTACATATTAAAAAAGACTATATATATATTATATATATATAATTGAAAAAATGAATAAAGTATGAGTAAAGATGTGGTTGAAATTGTGTGTAATGTGTCTTTGTTCAACAGATTCAAGTGGATTAAGCTTTTAGCACATCTATCCATCCATCCATCCATCCATCTAACGTGCTTTGCGGCACAGTAAACTCACAGACCAATCACGTGTGCTTTAAGATCATCAAACGCTCTCCTCCACCAATCAGATCTGTGCAGACCGCTGCCCCGGCTAGTGAATTGGGACGCGCCCGGGAAAAACGCCTTTCTAATAAGATAGAACTGGCGGAAAAACGAGAACGGGCGAAAACTAAAGACACGGGGAGGAATGTATACAAAATCTGTCCAGAGAGGCATTTTACTATTATTACATATTTTTTTAATCATAGTTCAAACAACCTCTATATATATATATATATATATATATATATATATATATATATATATATACAGGATATAGCACTGAATCATAACACAAGGTAAAATGACGACGGTCCGGACCTTGAACTGACGAATTTTTCTCCAACTGGACCATACTGAATTCTAATTAAATACCCCTGATCTATACCATACAACTAACAATATGGTTAAGGGAATATCAGTATATGTCATCTTTCCAGAGATTTTCTCTTGACCCTTTTTCCTGGTGACAATCAGTCATTCACTCACAGTCTGACTACTGTCTGTCGTACGTGTTGCAGAGTGTGTCGCTGCTGTGACTCAGGTAAGGATCAGTGCTCTTGAGTTTCTATGGTAAAATACTGAAACTGAGTAGTTTCAGTTTCGTCAGTCAGGATAAAATCTGCAGCATGGATTAAAAGACAGTCATTACTAGCTGATTTTACAATTTTTTTAAAAGTCAGTAAATATATCTCCTTTAAAAAAGTCTCGTTTTTAATATTACCTTCAAGGGCAGAAATAATTTGACGCCGCTATTTATTATTATTCACATATACAGTGGCTTGCAAACATATTCATACCCCTTGAACATTTGTCATTTTATGAAGATTTTAAGTGATAAACCAACACAAAGTATTGCATAAGTTTGAAAGGAAATGAAAATGATACATGGTTTTTAATTTTTCTATAAAATAAGTATTCACCTCCCTTTACTATAAAATCCAGTGCAGCCAATTGCCTTCAGAAATCACTTAAATAGTTAATAGAGCCCAGCTGCGTGTAATTTAGTCTCAGTATAAATACAGCTGTTCTGTGAAGGCCTCAGTGATTTGTTAGAGAACACTAGTGAACACACAGCTTTATGAAGACCACAGAACATGTCAGACAGGTCAGAAGTTTAAAGCAGGGTTAGGTTAAAAAAACATATCCCAAGCTTATAGCATCCCAATGATCACTGTACAATCCAAGTGATCTATCTTCCATCTGCAGCAGAACTATTATAGAGCTACTATAGAGTCAACACTGACATTAACCTACTATTGGTCACACAAATGGAACAATGTTAAAGGCAGGAAAGTTTGCATCATCTTACATATTCAGCTCTGGAAAAAAATAAGAGACCACTTAAAAATGATGAGTTTCTTTGATTTTACCAAATTGAAAACCTCTGGAATTTAATCCAGAGGAAGATTTATGATCACAAGCCATCAAACCAAGCTGAATTGATTGAATTTTTGCACCAGGAGTGGAATAAATTTATCCAAAAGCAGTGTGTAAGACTGGTGGAGGAGAATTGTTATTTGAGGTCTGAAAGTTCTGTATCTTTTTTGTTATTTCAGACATTTCTCATTTTCTGCAAATACATGCTCTAAATGTCTAAATTACAGTATTTTTATTTGGAATTTGGAGGATATATACATATAGAGCTATAAATAGCAAAATCAGAGAAACTGAAAAGGTCTCTTAATTTTTTCCAGAGCTGTATGTGTATTAGGGCACAATGTCAGTTTTGTCTAATATGGTGCATTCGTACACTTGGAATGCGTTTGTGTGTGTATGTGTGTTTTTGTGCATTTTCAGTTTAGTAATGGTGGTGTTCTGTCAAGTTTTGCTACCCTGTCAAACCGCGCTACCCTAGTGTATATTTAAACGTACAATTGCTAGAAAAAGCCCCATTTTTCATTGCTTACTTATTACTACTTTTATTATTATTAACTGTCATTTACGCATTTTTAATACAATTAATGGCAAGGGGTTTCGGGTTGTTTAATGCACATAAGAAGAACAGAATTACCATACAAAAAAAAAATAAAAAATAAAAATGTTTTCAGGCATGGGCACTGGTGTTGAGAAGCACATCTCGATGGGTAGCAGCACAGCTCGACAGAACAGCGGCGCTTGGAGCTAAAGCTAGCGTTATGAGATGTAAACAGTGTTTTTTAATAAGCTTCTTGTGCACTTTTTAAGTTATTAATGCCTTGTTTTAAATATGAGAGCTCTCCAAATTCTAGCAAGGAGGTGTGGAGCTACTTTGACCCTGGATAACAGTGTAAAAAGTGATTTATCTGGAAAAATTATGCCCTGTGTCACCCAGTCTAAAGGGTGTTAAAATTTCTGGAGCTCTGAACGCTGTGGGAGAACGGAGGTGAGCTATTCATCAAAGGTAAGTACTTTTTATCATGTTTTACTACAACAAAAGTCCATTTTACACCTGAGTTCTCCTTTAAAAAGCTGAATGCATTCATCAAAGGGAGTGTCATGAATAATTAGACACATAGTTTATCTGCGTTTATTCTACGTCAATGAGATTTGAGTCAGGAGCTAGTTTAGGTACGTAGTTTAAATAGCGCTTTCAGTAACAGAGTGTTTGATGGTAAGTCTAGCCCACTCCTTCGCGGCATTGCTGACAAGTGTATTCTTTTTCCCAGACATGTATGTAAGTGTGTGCGTGAGTGTGTGTACGTGAGTGTGTGTGTGTGTGTGTGTGATACAGAGACCTCTCTCTACCAGAACTCTGTTGCTACACTAAACCTCATCTGAAGGAAGTGAGCTGTGGTGAGCACAGCCCTATCAAACCTCACAAGCCGCCTCCAAATTCCTTACGGTCACTAAAGATAAGAAAGTAAGCCCAGGATCAGTTAAAACACAGTGAAGAACAGAGTGAAGCTGAATGGTGGAGAGAGGAGTGAGAAAAAGAGGGGGATGCTGTAGTTTCAGTATGACCTGTAGAGATGTAAATATTAGCAGCAGCTCTCAGTGACGTGATTCACTGACTGATCTGAAAGCGACTCTCTCTGTGACACAGGCTTTATCTGCTGACGTGTGCACGGCGTAGGCCTATCCTGTCACTCAGACTAACAGAGAGCAGTCAGAATATCAGTGTGTGGGCGGTTCTGTGGGTGTGTGTGTGGGCGTATGTGTGTGTGAGTGTTCAGAGGAGGAGAAGAAGATAATAGACTACGAAAGTTGAGTAAGTGTTTCTTTACAGCAACAGCTGTGACTTGTTAACCCAATGTCTGTTAACTGGCCTAATATGATAGAATAATAATGCAATTATATCATTTTAAAGAGTGATGATCTTTTAATTAATACTGATGTTCAGATATTCTGAATTAAATTGTTTATGTATATATATATGTATATTTTTAATTTCCTAAATAAATAGAATATAAGTATAAGGCTTGTTTCTACGGATGAGGAGCTGTGGATAAAAAATAATTAAATCGAGCAAACGATATAACAGTTCATGCTCACATTTTCTTTAAATTGTGTATACAAATTAGCAATTTGTGCTCACGATTTCTTTAATTCATGCTCACAATTTCTTTATTTAGTGCTTCATTTTTGAACAGTGTATTGTATCAATATATAGTTAGAAAACTTGATGCATAAAAGACTGGAGTTTCTTTGGTGAAGGAATATTTGTACGGATGAGTGTTTGATCCTGCACTCAGCCATTGTGCATGTGCAGTGCAGCGTCTTGTCTTTTGAGGAGGCCCAAAGTTTTAGCAGAGCAGGACTAACAAACACACACACACACACACACACACACACACACAGCTGGAGCTGTGTAAACACAAAGAACAGAGAACATCTCACACAGAGATGCACTGTTACAAAGAACTGTAAACAACAATAACAACCACAATAGGGACCACAACAGGGACCTTCGTCCATTAGGTAACTTTATTCCTGCTGTTTGTGCTTTGATGAAAATAATTTCCTGAATTAAAAATGAAACCTCTTTTACATCAAAGCTTTTAACTAGAGTCAGGTTGACTCATTACCCACTGGAAAATCTGGTGATTACCAAAATGACCTCAGCTGCTTTTCTTTTGTCTAAACAACACTGAGACAGGAGGAACAATGACCCAGTACAATCAAGCAGAAGAATAAACTCCTGTCTGTAGGGCTGGAAAAAGTCCCATGTTGAGGCATAGCTAAATCATGTTGTTATTTCAGCCAGCTGTTTGGGTTAAAATGACTTTAATTAAACCAAACAAAACAGTGATCTGGAAAGTCTGAGTTTTTTAAGTTCCTTTACATTGCAGCGCATGCTCTGGAGCAGGGCCTCCTCAGTTCTGGACTGTAAGACTTTGTTAAGACTTTAAATCTAGCCCTGTTATCAACTTATTGTACAATATATGGGCATGAGCTCATCAATATTTGCAGCTCCTATTATTGCCAATAAGATAAGAAGACCTTCTTGCATCCAATACCTGGAAATCGCACACCCTCCCCCCATCACTCAGCACAGTGCTAGGCAGACAATTTTATACTGGGAAAATGTCATAAAATACGACATCTGGCTAGAACTGTCTGTGCAAACACACCAGAAAATCACATCCACATTCAACGCATTCAGTCCACTGTTCTTTAGCCTACAGGAGAGATGGCAAAAGTCACATGATACAATACCTAATCCCTGTCCCATGAGATGTGGCATGTCAGTGTACTATCACATGAGACCTCGTTTTGTAATGTCAGACTTCCTTCTCAGAACCGAGTTATCTTGTTTTTCATAACTTCATCACTAGTCAGTCACTAAGGAAGTAGAAGCTACAGAGCCTTCTGAGGCTGAGTTCATTTATACCATATAAATTAACGTATTTTTCACACTATAAGGCGCACTTAAAATACTTTTCACAAAAATTGTCAGTGCATTTTACAATCCGGTGCACCTTATGAATGATTTTTTTTTTTAGTCAGCATTAGCTGATAACCACCCTAGCCATTCGGCCATTCAGAGGTGAGTATTATTTTATTATTGGCCTGTAGTCTGCTGCTAACACTGGCTAGCACTGCTGGAGCAGCGCATGAATGTTTGCACCAGTAGTGCAGGCATAAAGTTATCCAAAAGCAGTGTGTAAGACTGGTGGAGGAGAACATGCCAAGATACATGAAAACTGTCATTAAAAACAAGGGTTCCTCATTGTAGCACTGTCGGGCGGCAGTTAGATGGCATTAATAGTTAGCTGCTAAAGTTAACGCTCCAGCCTTAGTGGAAATCTGAAAATCTAAGCTTACTGTAAATAAACAGAAGTGCTTTACTCACCCAAATAAACAGTTTTTTCAGAAGAGAAATCTATGCAGATTAGGGGCAAGACCTGCTGAATTAGAAGGGAAACATGGTGACACCCCTGTTTCTAACAAGTGGCGCTTAAAATACACCTTATAATCCAGTATCAATAAATGTTTATTGATAGTGCGATTTATAATCTGGTGCGCCCTACAGTATAATAACATAATAAAATGTTAATTAGCACTAACTTTCACCAGTAACAGGCATTACTAACACATTTAGTCACAGGAGAATCAGTGGTAAGATCTCGCTGGTAGAATCACAGATGAAGGTTGAGGTGCGTCATGACGTTGTGCAGGGGTAGCTTGTTATGAGTAGGTGTAGGTCGGTTTAGACTCAGTGCAGTTGGCTGCTGAGTAATCCGAGGGATATCCCACATCACTCTCAACAACTGGGGTTACGTCAGTTTAAAGCGCGTTTCGCTGAGTACAGGCTTGAGTTTCGTCCAAATTTCCGAGAGTAATTTATTCAGAGACTCAGCAGAATGAATTGGAACTTGTTACTCTCTTTGTCTCACATTTGTAGGAGGCCTGAACTTTCTGTTTTGCAGACAATAGTCTTTGTGAAATGCCAGTTTGTGGCTGACTATGAATTAAAGGTGTCATTTACACATTAACACTCCATTTACTGCCACTGTGATGAAACGTGGCATCATGTTTTCTGGGTATCAGAAGAAGATCTTACAAAACCACAGTGATTATTCAGTTTGATGGGTCTGGAGGTTCTTAATTGTGCATAACATCCACTGAGCAATATTTTAGCTCATTGACAGACCACTACACTATAGTTATTTTAACTGCAGATGACTGGCAGACACTGGTCGGATCTTTTGTACTTGGTTCTCTAACTCTGGTCTAATTCCAACCATAGACTGGACGATTAATGCCCATTCTAATGAAAATTAAAGAAAGGAATAATACTAGAATATTTTTTTTCTAATTTTATTTATTTCATTATCAATTTAGAAGGGCAATTGTCCAACACACTTATTAGTCTCCCTCTATCTAAGTAATAATATCCCATAATAAAGACTAGCACCCCCAGCTCTGATGCAACAGCTAACAGACACCTGAGCTGACCAGTATCACACCAGGAGTCATCTACCCACCCAGAGAGAGCAAGACCAACTGTCCTCTCTCAAACACAGCACTACAATACCCAGAATGCATCTGCTGATATCATATATCCAGATTAAGCTAAACACAAAGCATTTTCGTGGTGTTATAACAAACTTGAGATCTACTGCTCAAATTCTTCCTCATAGACTCAAACAAGACAGTTTCTGAATCATTTTCTCTGATTTAGCTTTTTATAGGTTTATGTTTGAGTAAAATCAACATTGTTGTTTTATTCTATAAACTATGGACAACATTTCTCCAAATTCCAAAAAAATATTGTCATTTAGAGCATTTATTTGCAGAAAATGAGAAATGGTTGAAATAATAAAAAAGATGCAGAGCTTTCAGACCTCAAATAATGCAAAGAAAACAAGTTCATATTCATAAAGTTTTAAGAGTTCAGAAATCAATATTTGGTGGAATAACCCTGGTTTTTAATCACAGTTTTCATGCATCTTGGCATGTTCTCCTCCACCAGTCTTACACACTGCTTTTAGATAACTTTATGCCTTTACTGTTGGTGCAAAAATTCAAGTAGTTCAGCTTGGTTTGATGGTTTGTGATCATCCATCTTCCTCTTGATTATATTCCAGAGGTTTTTAATTTGGTAAAATCAAAGAAACACATAATTTTTAAGTGGTCTCTTATTTTCTTCCAGAGCTGTTTATAAACAAATGGAAGAAGTTGATCAGAGAAATATATATTGTGTCAAAGTAAATGTGAGAAACAATGTTACTATTTTTATTATTTGTGTTTTATTTGTGCTGTCTTGGGTTTTATGTGACTAATACTGAACTCCAAATAACATATTACGAAATAAGAAAATCAGCTTGCGGGGCAGATTTAAGCTTATTTGTGAGTGGCCATATTAAGCTGTTTCATGAGCCGGATGTGGCTCATGGGTCAATACTTTAAGACCCCTGCTTTATTTCCCAGAATGGTCCTGGTGGAGATTTACAAGAAACTATTGAACAATGTAGAACAAACTGAGGCTGAGGTGTTTGGACGTAGCTGAACCAGAGTGAGCCAAAGAATACACAACTCTCTTAAATAAAAGAGGACAGCTGCATCCTGTTTGTTGCTGAAGAGCTCACCTACTTCTTATTCATAATTTGACTGAAACAAAACTAAAATCTTGTGATACCTTGATTTTATTGGAACATTACGTCGAGAAAAAGGCCATTATCATGACCAGCATACACCAAACGATGGAGGTGATGAAGAACTGAAGATTGATTTAACTTAATTCCGACATTAGAAGCCTTCTGTAAAGATGAAATCAATTGAAAAGTAGTTTGGACTAAGTTCTCTTTTACTAATTAGATCATTTAACCCTTTCAGACCCTGCGTCCATTACAATAGACATCATGTAATTCCTTTTTTTTCTCTTATTTTTCGTTGCACAAAAACACTAATTGAGACCTGTTGTCCACCAGAATATGAACCAGCCAATAAAATGTTCGCAAGCCATTGAAACAGTAGATTAGCCCCGCCCACTGAACTGAATGCACTGGAATGGACATAAAAAATCAATTCAATATTTTAGTTAATTGGATTTCGTTTTTATATAGATTTTATATATAGAGAGTGTTTTTGTGCGTGCATTATATACAGAAAACAGCATTCAAATAATTTTCTGTCACTGGAGTGACTAGATTTCAGGTCTGAAAGGGTTAAGAACAGACTCTATCTAAACTATTAAAAGTAAAAGGTGTGATTATTACATTCAAACTATGTCCAGTGTCTTTGGTCGCATTAAAAAATCCCCCCAAAAATTTAGGGCATATTTAAAACATATTTAAAATAAAAGGGCTGTGTATTGGCAGTAAGTTGTCAATATGATAAATATCTTGATACAGGGCTCACGATTCAATACATCTCAATATATTGCCATATTGCAAGCTAGGTAAGCATGGTTAAAGTCTTATAGTATCATAAACATATGATTTACTGATTGTGTTCTCAGAATACAACACTGCTATCTAGACAAAACATAGAAGCATAAAATTAACCAAGGAGAGTAATGTAATTTCCATTCTCTGTAGATCCTGTAAATATGCAGTATTGACAATAAAACTACTTGACTTGACTTCTTGTCACGTTCGCCTTGTTTTTCCTCTGTCTGCCTGTTTTGTTGATCATGTGCTTTTGTGCTTCTTCTTTACTTTGTTTTGCTTCTGACTCGACTCCTCCCTTGTCTCCTCCCTACCCTCTCATTACCTTCTCCAAGTGTTCCTTGTCTGTCCCTTTGTATAAGTGACCATTTTGTTTCAGTGTTTCTTGTTTGGCTATGTAAATATTATCCACTGTTCCTGGTATTATTGTAAATTTGGCTTATGTGTCTTTGTCTTTTTCTGTGTTTGTGTTGGTTTGTATCCAGTTTTTGGTTATTAAATTAAGATTACCTTTTTTGTTCTGTTTTGTAAAGAAAAATACTGCTTGCATCATTAACACACCAATCTTTACATGTAAACTAATAATTAAACCTTTAAACTAATGTTTAAACCTAAACAGTATTGCAAAACAAAATATTGCAATACAATATTTGTATTTCTCACAGCCCTATAAAACACCACCATTAAGAAAAAAACAGCAAGGCTGAAACTAAATTACTAAATCAGCGGTACAGAATAATAAGAGCAACCATAAACAAATTTTATTTCACCGTCTGGCACATTTCACTTTTGTTTTTCTACCCAGCTGTGATTAAAGCATAAATCAGAGCTCCTGAACCGACTTCCAGTTTTGTTTTGATGAATGCAGCGGATGTTTTCTTGAATAGATGAATATATAAAAGAATGAATGAATGTTATGACTGTTAGTCTAGTCTGAACACCTGGCTTGCTGTGAAAGCAGGCTGTGTGTGTATTTACTCATTGAGTGAGGGGATCTTTCAGGTCCCTAAACAGTCCACAGTCCAAACAGCAGCAGGATGTGCTCTGAGTAGTATAACTTTGTGTGATACTGATTGTGTGGTTTAATCAAAGTTCTACACCAGAGATGCATGTAGATGCATACATTGTTGCTAATCTCAAAAAAATTTGAATATCAATATTATATAAGACCAATTGGTACTTTTGGCAGTGTGGGCAGTGTGCCAAGTGTGACTTGATATAACACAGTGGACCAAGAGCAGTTGTAGTCACTATTTACTCAATATAAAAATACATATAAATTATGTTTCATTCCAAAGTGAGCAGGGTCCCATAACCAGCATCCTGTGAACAGTGTCCTCTGGGCAAAATCCCACGGGCAGCGTCCTGTGGGCAGTGTCCCGTAACCTGTGTCCCGTAACGAGTGTCCCATTACCACCACCCTGTGGCCTGTGATCAGTATCCTGGCATCTGGCTAGAGTCCTTTGGGCAATCTCCCGTGGCCAGCGTCCTGTGGGCAGCATCCTGTGGGCAGTGCCCTCTGGGCAGAGTCCTTTGGGCAAGGTCCTGTGGGCAGTGCCCTCTGGGCACTGTGGGAAGCATCCTGTGGGCAGTGCCCTCTGGGCAGAATTCTTTGGGCAAGGTCCTGTGGGCAGCATCCTGTGGGCAGTCCCCTTTGGGCAGAGTCATTTGGGCATGGTCCTGTGGCCAGCGCCCTGTGGGCAGCATCCTGTGGGCAGTGCACTCTGGGCAGAGTCCTTTGGGCAAGGTCCTGTGGCAGTGCACTGTGGGCAGCATCCTGTGGGTAGCTTCCTATGGGCAGCATCCTATGAGCAGTGAGAAGCGTCCTGTAGCCATCTTCCTGTGGGCAGCGTCCTGTGGGCTGCTTTCTGTAAGCAGACTCCCATAGCCAGCATTACAACCAGTTATTACATTTATTTATCCATTTATTTATTACTGAAATACGGTTTTCCATACAATCAACATCTCCGTCCCAAAGTCTAGAACATATTCAGCTTTTTCTTCCCCAGCAATGCAATTTTCTAACAGTCTTCATGTTTAAATATGAACAGCAGAAACAGACAGTAGCTGAAATAATTAGTTCCTATGATTTTATTGAACTATTGAGTTTTTCGATGTGACTCAGTCTGATTCGTGAGATATGAGCACCTGTATGGGCGGCTGGCTGATTCTCCTTTGTGACGTATAATGAAGATATGTGGGATACCCGCGAATGAGTAATATAACAAATCCCTAATTTGACTGAAATTATGAGAACTTCTGAAAGTGAACCAGAGGGAGCCCAAAGGGAAACTACAGCATGAAATTTGAAAGCATATTTTAAAGGGGAAAACCACAGGAAAGGGGAAAACTGATATATTTTTTAACATTATTTGATTATTGTATTACTGTATGTACGTGTGCTGAGGAAACTTCTGTATAAATTCTGTATCATTCTCTGGAAGTGAAGGTATCTCTGGCTTTAAACACACTGGAACAATGTGTTTCCCATTAATTGAGATCACCTACAGGCACTGAGTTTTTTAATACTGACACACCTACACACATGCATGCAGTTATCTAATCCATCAAGAGTGTTACAGCAGTGCATGGCAGGAAATCACGGGCCAGCAGATTCAGGTTATCGCGCTTGTTTTTGATGGTGCCAGTCAGGCTGGCTTCAGTATAGTGTATCTAAAGCTGCTGATATCCTGGGACTTTCATACAAACAGTCCAGAATGGTGCAATAAGGTAAAAACGTATAGTGAGCAGCAGTTTTGTTAAGTAAATTACCCTGCTGGTGACAGAGGTCAACAGAGAAACGCCAGACTGGTTTGTGCAGACAAAGTCCTACGCAAACTCAGATATTCACACTGAACAATTATGGTAAGAAAAAAAAAAAACACATCTCAGACTGTACAGCACGTCCTTTATTGAGATAAACGGACTACAACAGCAGAAAATCATGCCACATTTCACTTCTGTCAGCTGGAAACAAAAGCTGGAACTTGGTTTGATGGATGAACCTGAATTTCTGCTGAGACACACAGATGCTAGATATTTATTCATGGACCCAACGTGCCTTGTGTCAAAAGTTCAAGTTAATGTGGGTGGTGTAATGATGTGGGAAATGTTTTCTTGGCACAGTTAATAGCCCTGTTACTGCCAGTCAGTATTTGATTAAAGGTCACAGTCTATTTCACTACTGTTGCTAACCATGTGCATTCATTTATAACCATAGTTTTCTAATTAACCTCTTAGCAACAATGTTTTCTCAGTTCTTCTTCAAGTACATGGCAGACAGTTTGTGTGTATTTGGTAAAACATTGGCAACATTGAACGGCAGCTGTAACTTTGAAATCCTAAAATATGTCCAAAATATTTTTGTACAATTCTAATAATTGTTTGTGATACACTTTAAGCCATAAATGTACAAATATTATAAGATTTCGCCTGGTGCTGTCCCTAAGAGTGTGGTATCCACTTTACAGATTAGCTAGCATCATAGCAGTTTTTTGTCACCATAGTTTCCACCTTTGGCTTTTCTCAAATTAAGGCTTTGACATCATATATTTCTGTGGTATTAGCTGTGCTGAAATGACCTTTTGTTTAGACCCTGGTGATTAGGATGGTGTTTATGTTTATCAGGGAACTGAGATATTATGATGAAGGCTGGTGGGCAGAACTGAGACTGAAGAAAAAGAACCATAGGAGAACAAGCCCTCTAGCGCTGGTGGTATAGTGGGAAGCATGTATGCCTTCCAAGCAGTTGACCCTGATTAAATTCCTGGCTACTAAATGACCTTTGTGAGGGGAAGTGGCGATTAGGCTGGGTTATTGATCACAGGATTGAAAGCTTGAAATCCAGTTTAATCAAGCTGCCGATGTTGGTGTGTGTTGGTGTGTGTGTGGCTGCTGATCAAGTCCACCACACATTCTTAGAATGTTATTTATCCATTTTTAATTATTTTTTTAGAATTTTATTCCTCATGTTTTCTCCATTTTCTCCCCAACGTACACAACCAATTCCCCAACCCACTCACTAGGACTCCCCCCATCACTAGCGATGCCCCAACACCAGGAGGGTGAAGACTAGCACATGCCACCTCTGATACATGTGAATTCAGCCACCGCCTCTTTTCAAACTGATGCTGATGCAGCATTGCTGAGTAGCATCACAGTGCGCTCGGAGAAATGTGCAGCGACTCGGTTCCGATACATCAGCTCACAGACGCGGCCTTGTGCTGATTGACATCACCCTTAGGAGTGAAGTGGGGAGAAAGCACCATCTACCCACCCAGAGAGAGAGCAAGGCCTATTGTGCTCTCTCAGGGCTTCGAGAGCTGATGGCAAGCTACATGATTCGATGAACAGGATTCGAACCAGTGATTTTAATTTTTCGTTTTGGGAATGTTATTTTTAACATTTCCATAACATTAGAGCTTGTATAGCTGGGAATGTTATGTGATAAATGGTCTAATAACATTGCGAATTATTGAGCATCTGTGGGGCATCCTCAAATGGAAGGTGGAGGAGCATAAGGTCTCTAACATCCATCAGCTTCATGAAGTTGCCATGGAGGAGTGGAAGGAGTGGAATATTTGCACTTTGAGCACAGCTTAGTTATTTTCACAAAGAAGTGTACTCACTTTGGTAGTCAGCGGTTTAGACATTAATGGCTGTGTGTTGAGTTATTTTGAGGGCACAACAAATTTACACTGTTATACAAGGTGTACACTGACTGTTTTACATTGTGTCAAAGCGTCATATCTTCAATGTTGCCCCATGTATGAATATGTACAAATTTTATTTCCATTTAAAACTCTGTGGCGTCCAGCACTAGACTTAATCCCTTAATCCCTATCTGTTTCCCACACAGATAGAGTGATTTTTGTTCTGGGGAAGGACATGATGATACGAGATTAGAACCTGTTTCTGCTGCTCTTTAATGTTGCATTATGAAGAGCACGACGTAGCCTTCACGATCATCAGAGCTGAACATCAAGATGCTACACATTACTGACGCAGCCACGTTGAGATACTGGAAAATAGTTTTCAGTTCAGTCATTAATATTAAGTTTTGATATGTGTTGAAGACGAGTCAGAGAGGAATGGATATCACAGATTTTAATCTGAACAATGATGAGTCCTTTAATAATGAGTCATTTAATGATGAGTCATTTAAAAACTCTGTGCTCTATAGTGGTCTATCCTATGGGGTCCTGATCATTAAAGAACAGGCTGAAAGGAGGATAATAACGTATACAGAGAAACAGATACTGAACTACAGTCTGTGATTATAGAATTATGCTAAATGCTCAGTGGAGCTGATAAAAAATGGGGAAAAATTAAACAGTGGGTGTAGATACAAGGAGGTGGTCATATATGTACAGCCCTTTAACTTATATATTTAATATAAATGTAAAAATATATATACAAATATATTTACATATTAGGCATAACTATCTATTTTTTTATTTAATTAAGGGGAGACCCATCTTGTGCTCTCTCTCTCTCTCTCTCTCTCTCTTTTTGTTGATGTGAATGTTTTGAGATGTGAATGTTGAGATCTGTCAATCATCATATACTTTATACGTTTATGTGACTGTAATGCTAAGATGATTTTTCATATATATTTTACAATATCTTTTAAACTTTGACTTCTAGTCGTGCTGTTCATCTTCTTACTGGAATCTTTCCAGTCACTCATTATGACTGGGTTTCACAAAGTTTACACATTTTATCTTATATAGTCTCGCTGTGGTATTCGGTAATGTTGTAAAAGAGGAAATGAAAGAATGTATGAATAATATTTTATATAATAACTGTCGCTAAAAATAAGAGACATTGAATGGCCGGTAGCTGGTAGGAGTGACTGTTGTAAAGCTTCCAGTAAGAGCTGTACATTTGGCATTCTGTACATTTTTGAGTCATTTTAAGAAGTTTCTAATACTACAGTGTTTTATCCTGTAGCTTATTCAAGTGCTTTAAGTGAATTAACTATTTGTAATAAGTGAATGTTTTTGTATTGGACAGAGGTAACTGAATGAAAATTAATAAGATTAATAAAAAATGTAATAAATGTGCTCATTTCTGACCGACATAAGTAACATCAGTTTGTTTATTATAATACACAAATAAAAATGTAATCACACAGATACAGATTTAGCAAATTTATCAGAGAAATACTGTTTATTTTCTGTTAGTAAGGCTGTGTACTTTTTTAAACTGTGATCTGAAAGCCTCAAAGCATGTGTAACAGATATGCAGCCAAACTCCTCCCCCCAACGAGCATGTGGTTTAAAGCTTTCCACACACAGCAGTGTGTCAGTGTGCGTCTCCGTGCTGCACTGTGAATCACTGTCTCATCTTCAGTCTCATCTTCAGCCAAGAGCCCTCCTCTACACTGACAAGTAAGATTATATTTCAGCAGATTAACATATTTTACATGATTGTTTTAAAGAACTGAGCTAATCTTGAGTTACTATTGAGGTTAATATGATATACTGCACTTTATTGCTGCTGCTACTTCATTCATACATGTCTGCACACTTAAACTTAAGATGTATAGCAACTTATATAGCTTGTAGTTATCTTATATCTTATTATATACTTTCTCTGTTTATATTGTATATATTACATTATATTATGTTTTTTTATATTATCATTATTATATTGTGCATTGTGTTTTTCTTACATATATATATATATATATATATATATATATATATATATATATATATATATATATATATATATATATATATGTGTGTGTGTGTGTGTGTGTATCTGTTTGTATTCTTCTGGAGCACTCAGGGATTAAACACATTATTATATTATAGTTATAATATATTTTAGCATATACTTTCTCTGTTTATATTGTATATATCACATTATATAGTCCTTACATTATATTTTGTTTTTTATATTATCGTTATTATATTGTATATTGTGTATATATGTGTGTGTATTAAACATATCATAACTATGATATAGCTATCTTATTTATAACTATGATATAGCTATCTATGATATTTATTATTGTGAACTAATCTTAATTGATTGTATATTGCAGAAAAATGATAAATTAGGTTACAGTTATAGGCAGTTTTTTACTACATTTATACATTTTTACATTATAGTGGGACAGAGGTAAGACATACGTCATATCACCTCCAGGGTTTAATGCTCCACGTATTTTTTTGCAACTCATCATCCAGGATGAAGATTCACCTCACTCTCTGGAGCCTGTGTCATCTCCCACTCATTGTCTGTCTAGTGGGCTTCAGTGAGGCACAGCCACAGATTGGCTGTGCTGACTGGGAGCTGGGAGATAGAAATAACGTGTGCTGTAGAGCGTGCCATCCAGGTACATCCACCTTCCACAAAATGCACTGATTGAAATGATGGAACTTATGAAACACATTCTGTCATTCAGCACAAAATAATTTCCAGAAGCTCAAACTGATTTATGAAGCCGCTCTGAGTACAGATTTCAGACCACAGTGCTGACAGTAAATATGTTTAATATAACAGACTGTACAGCCAGAATAGCTAGTGTGCTTTAATTTAACTTAACCTGACTTATTCATGCTTTAATTCAACTTAATCTGACTTATTCATGCTTTAATTCAACTTAACCTGACTTTTAATTTAACTTAACCTGATTTATTCATGCTTTAATTCTACTTAACCTGACTTATTCATTATTTAACTTAACCTGATTTATTCATTATTTAACTTAACCTGATTTATTCATGCTTTATTTCAACTTAACCTGACTTATACATGCTTTAATTCAACTTAATCTGATTTATTCATGGTTTAATTGAACGTAACCTGACTTATTCATGCTTTAATTTAACTTAACCTGATTTATTCATGCTTTAATTTAACTTAAACTGATTTATTCATGCTTTAATTCAACTTAACCTGACTTTTAATTTAACTTAACCTGATTTATTCATGCTTTAATTCTACTTAACCTGACTTATTCATTATTTAACTTAACCTGATTTATTCATTCTTTAACTTAACCTGACTTATTCATGTTTTATTTAAACTTAACCTGACTTATACATGCTTTAATTCAACTTAATCTGACTTATTCATGCTTTAATTTAACTTAACCTGATTTATTCATGCTTTAATGTAACTTAACCTGATTTATTCATGCTTTAATTCAACTTAACCTGACTTATTCATGCTTTAATTTAACTTAATCTGATTAATTTAATCTGACTAAATCTGACTGTCCAAAAAAACATATATGAAAATATGTGTATGTACAAAAGCATATTTCTAACATTTTGGGGGTTTATTATGTGGGGAGCGGGGTCTAAGTACAGTGTGTTTGATGGGCTGAGGACTAAAGTAAGAAAACAATACAAACATTTTAAAAAACATATTTAATCAATATTTCTTTAAAAAAAAATGTATGAACGGAATACATACATGATACATAGAATTAAACTAAATTAAACTTAAAAGTATTATTTAAATAAAAACTACTTTTTTTGTAATTGTAACCAAACTTTTTACGCTGTTATATCAGTTTTTTTTATATGTTCTTACTAAGAAATAAATCGTAATAATAATAAATAATATTACGTTTTATGGAAACATATAAATATTATTTTTGGACTGATAAATTTACAAAATGAGAATCATCTATGGGATAGCTATGGGAACCCTATACAGAGACCGCAGGATTTGTATTATAGAAGTTAAACAATGTATAATATCTATAATGTGTGTTTATATTTGTGTGTATGTTTGTGTTTATAGGAAACCGCTTGGTGACGACATGTGGACCAGATCCCACCAAGCTGTGTGAACCTTGTGAGGCCAACAGATTCATAACCCACCCTAAAAAGAAGTACTGTGATGTCTGCAGGGTCTGCACAGGTACGTCTTTAGTGTGTAGATACTGTGCTTAGATTATCACTGAGATTTCATTGTTACTGAAGGGGGATTCTGCTGATTTTGGAAAAAAACGATTAAGCTTAATTCAGCATGTGAATGCTGTGGTT
Organism: Astyanax mexicanus; assembly: GCF_023375975.1. NCBI lineage: Eukaryota > Metazoa > Chordata > Actinopteri > Characiformes > Acestrorhamphidae > Astyanax > Astyanax mexicanus. Next base: position 40,290,032 of record NC_064420.1, on the reverse strand, counting down.
TAATGTGAAATGGTTTATTTAATAGTTTATTCTGACTCATATAGACTTGCTGACTTCGTATATAATGTTTATGATTGTCTTTGGTAACAGATATAATCTTCTCTTTTAAATTTTTACCTCAACTCTAGTAAAACAGTAGCTGTGTTCCAAAGTCAAGGCTACAGTGGAGGTTGGACAGGTCCTTGGTAGGACTGTCTTATGTAGAGTTCTTCTCGGCAGCCTATTGGTCACAAATTTGGAACAGTGTAATTTTTTTAAATTTCACTTCACATTTTAACATTTTAAAGCAAAATCCACATCAGAATTTTTGTTTCCCGCCATTTTTGTCAATTTTATGGCCATTTTATCCCTTCACGTTGGACATGCAGAGTGAATTGTGAGTAATGGAGGACCATGAAGGATACATCAGTTGCGCCCTTCAAATCTGTTCAAAAGTTGGCTGCATTTTTCTGCAGTATATGAGGGATCCTTCAGTTCAGAGCAGCTTTCTATGATTTGGCAACCAATAAATGCATCCCATTTACTGAGTCCAATGCAAAATACTTAATAATGAACCCACACATATTAATAGCAATTAATAACTTCACACAGACTGTGAAGCTGCATATTAGCTGACTATTTTCTGCGTTGTCCACATGCATTAAAATCTCTGACCCAGCTATGGAGCTTCTAGTTGCAAATTGAACTTGGTGTAAATAGACTCCAAAACAGAGCATTTCATATCAAACCTGAATCTGAATTTTTCTATATTATTATATATATTATCACTGTCTAATAGAAAACACTTATTTCCAAAACAGCAACTTTACAGGAGAGAGAAAAAACCTTGTAAACTTTCAATGGAAGTCAATGTAAAAAGGGTTTATTTTAGGTCATTTTGAAGAGTTTCTATTGGTCTGTTCATCAAGAAATTTGGGCACAGTTTAAGGGACAGTTTTTCTGTTCAAATTATGTAGTAAACAAAAAATCGTCAAAAATGGAGATAAGTGTTTTTTTTTTTATTGAACAGCGACGATATGTATATAATGTATATATTGTAAGAAAAGAAAAATACAGTGAATACACACAGAAGCTTAAGAGCATATTGATTGCATCTTAATCTTAAACATGAGAAAAAGCAGAAATATGTAACTGATCGTAAAAAAAAAATTGTAAATATATTATGAATTCCTACAGAACCACAGATTCAGCTGAAAGCCTGCACTGCTGCCTCTGACACTGTGTGTGGCTGTGAACCTGGGCTTCGCTGTGGGGACCAGCCGTGCTCCTTCTGCGTGGATGAGTGTGGGAAAGGCCAGGAGCCAGTAAAACGTGAGAAACCCCCCCTTATTAAACTTTGTAGGGTCTTATTTTCTGCATTATAAAAAAACACACACACACACACCCCTACACCTGATATGTATACATGTACATGAACTTTGGTCGGAGGGAGTTTCCACTATTCATCATACCTTCTAAACCCACAAATCTCTACCTGTGTTAAAGCCACTGCTGACATGCTCATGTTCTTTCTTGTGTTCATGCAGGGGGTTGCAGGACATGCCCTACGGGAACATTTAATGACAAGATCCACAGCAGCTGTAAGCCTTGGAGATCAAGGTAGAGCTTAATTATAATGAATTAAGGCTCTAAATATATATCATTTTCTGGCATGGATTGAACCGTACCAGACTGTGACTCTTATTCTCTGTGTTCTCTGTATTCTCAGCTGTCCGGATGACAAGGTGCTTGTAGCCAAAGGTGATGCATTCAGTGATATTAAGTGCAAGGGTAAAACAAAAAACACTACTGTGTCTCAAGGTGAGTAAAATTAATTTGCATTATGTTGCATCAAGAGAAAAGACACAATTAAATGAGACATTAACATGGCCAAAAAAACGCTGATCGTTAATGTTTTAATGTTTTGATGTTTTAGAATTCAACACAGTGGAACCATTGCTGGTGAAAACTACCAGACCATCAGGTATGGGCACTGTAAATCATGGTTGGGGTAATGTGCTAATGCAATCACTTTAGCCGTTTTGTTTAAGAATTGTTGTAATAAGCATCATTAGAAATGATTCTGCCTGTTTTCTTAACAAAGCTATAGCTATAGCCTTGTCCTAACTGCATGCTACGTATTAATACAACAAGATATATTGGCTATAAACTACTCTTAACAATAATGTGTAGTACACAAAATATCAACGTACTAACCTATTTTGTACTGACAGAAAATGCCTCTATGTTATATATATATATATATATATATATATATATATATATATATATATATATATATATATATATATACAGCTCTGAAAGTAATTAAGAAACCACTTCAGTTTCTGAATCAGTTTTTCTAATTTTGCTATTTATAGGTAAATGTTTGAGTAAAATGAACATTGCTGTTTTATTCTATAAACTACAGACAATTTGGATTTCTTCCAAATACCAAATAAAAATATTGTCATTTACAGCGTTTATTTGCAGAAAATGAGAAATGGCTGAAATAACAAAAAAAAAAAAAAAACAGAGCTTTCAGTCCTCAAATAATGCAAAGAAAACAAGTTAATAAATCAATATTTGATGGAATAACCCTGTTTTTTAAACACTTGGCATGTTTCTAAGCATCTTGGCATGTTCTCCTCCACCAGTCTTACACACTGATTTTTTTATGCACCACTCCTGGTGCAAAAATTCAAGCAGTTCAGCTTGGTTTTATGGCTTGTGATCATTCATGTTCCTCTTAATTATAGCAGAGGTTTTCAATTTGGTAAAATCAAAGAAATTCATAATTTGTAAGTGTCATGTGTGTACCGTCATAACACACATTATAGAAGGCATTACCACCCATAGTGGACAGCACGGTGGATGGTAATGATTGTGACCGGTGGTTTCCGGCTAGAACTGCTTCCACGGAACAAAGTACCAGTTCCAATCCCATGACTTTAGAATGACAGGTCATTGAACATGTTCCCAATTTTAATGTTTTATTTTCAACCCACAGATGATCCTATCTGGCCAATCGTTGGATTAGCTGCAAGCTTTGCTGTAGGTACCATCATCCTCATTTTATCTCTGGGGCTGGCTTACAGAAGAAGAAAAAACAAGACCAAAGCAGAGACCAAAACAGTGATCAAGACAGAGACCATGGACCCGATGCCAGAAACCTCACCTATAGGTAAATTTCAGCTCAATATTGACCTTTTGCTTCCGCCTAGGCAAGGTGATATAATGTGTCATCCCCTTTAGTGTTAACATACCCACAGTTCAACGTACTTTACGCCTATGCCTTCAGAAAATACCCGTGACTCATGATTATTCAACGCCTTGCCTCTACTGGCAGCCTAGCGTGCTAAACGTTCTGTCCTTCTGGTCTGTTTACAGCAGAGCTGAGGGTCATCATGGTGGAGCCTGACGATGCCTGCAGCTTCCGCCAACCTGAACAAGAGCAAGGAGGCAGCCTGGAGTCCATCGATTCTGAGAACTCGGAATCTAAGCTCATAGTGTGATCTTCAGGGACGACTTCTTAAATCTTCTTGGTCTTGAGTTGTACACCACAATTGCTGAGGAGCTGGCTCCTGGAGCTGTGGCTGTTTCTCCTGTTCTGCGGCCCAGTTTCAACCGTTTCTGCAGTTTCTAGTGGAGTGGATTTGAGTTATAAACTTTGGAGAATGGAGTTGCGTTCAACAGCTGCCTTTCTTTCAAACTCAGGAACTTTCTGAACGCTGTTCCAGCAAGAAAGCAATGGAGTATGGGCTGTTTTACTTGAAAATCTGTGTGACAGAAAAAATATACAAAAAAAAAAGAACACACACACACATATATATATACATATATATATAGGAGCACTTAATTATCATCCTTTTACCTTGTCATCCAATGGGCAGGACCCTACAGGACCACCACAGAGCAGCTATTATTTTGGTGGAGGATTGCAGCAACCTGATGCTGGGTTATGAGATGTAAGTGGATGTGTGCTGCTGGAGTTTTTGAACACTTTGACCACTCAGTTACTCCTATACTCCTATAGACACTCCTGTAGACACTTCACTACTCCTTTATCAGTGTTCACAGGACGCTGTTCAAAATGTTGCTGAAAAAAGGATAGTGAACAAAGAAACAAGGTGGTGACCATAAAGTTTGGCTTGTTCAGTGTACATACAAGAGACTTAAACAATGCTATGTTTTTTTCCCATAAATGTCTGTATTAATGTAAAGGGTTGTTGCTCAAGACAGACAGGCTTCTCAGCCACGTAGGAGTGTAGAATGTGAACCACAAGTTTGACACTTCACAGCGGAGTGGGCGTAACCCACGATCTACTGCGTCAACGTTTAGAGGTCGCAGGCTTCTTGAAATACCCTGGTGGGCTTCCCCTGGTTTCCTGCTTTAAATGGCAGGTTTTTTTTTTGTTTTTTAAAGGCAGTATTTTAAATGTCTTCTCCAAGAGATAGTTCGTCTGGCTCAGGGGGAGGATTATTGAAATACGCTGGGTTTTTTTACCTCACAAAATTCCTGGCACTGCACAAGCAAAAGCCGGTGACATTCCTGTTTCTGCACTGGTAATTTTGCAAGCACTTCTTAAGAAACGCAGTGAGGGAAAACTACAGACATCGTAGGCACTTTTGTCCACATGTATTGCACAGGCAGATGTAGATTATGTAAATAGTTATGTTTCTGACTCTATAAATAAGGCAGCCTTGAAATAGTGGGTGGTAGAGCAAAACGGAAGTTCGGTTTCCTGTAACAAGTCAAGGGGAGCTGGCTGAAAGGAGCACACGTGTTCTACAAGGGTTTCCCCTGACAGGACTTCTCTTTCCTGGTCATTAGAAAAGCACTGGAGAAACAAGTGCTACAGAATAAGAACTGGACTTCCAGCGCTTCACGGTTAATCCAGTAATTTTGACCTGAAATGTTATACAGCTGACTCATCCCAGGACCTTTATACATGCTATCGCTCATGCTATGGTATTACAACAGGCGAAGCACAGGCGGGTCAGCAGTTTTGTAATATAAAGATTTTCCAGTGACTCAGAGTGAGTCTACAGATAAGCTGACCTGCCTGCTTCATTAGACTTAGACTTTTTTTACCCGCCGTTTTAAAATGTCAGGGTCAGTGTCAATATAATGTGTTCTTTTTGTGTCTGAAGGACAGTAGTTTATATTTCATACAAACACTGAAACTGAAACTGTGAAACAATATATCATTTTTCAGGATTCAGGACTCTGAATCAACACATTATTACAGATATAGAAGAATGATAACCATCACTTTAAAGCCTTCACTTTTTTACATTTTATACAGTATTGTTTTGGTCTGTGTGCTGCCTATCATAAAGTTTTACAATCAAGTTTATTTTTACACTTAAGTTCAGCTTTACCTTTAAGTTTTAAGTTGTTATGTTAATTATGTAGGTTAGCGGAGGAAGAAGGTCATGATAATGTACTTATCATGACTAAAAGACAAAAAGAGGCAGCAGTGTATTAGGTGGTAAGCAATTTAAAATTTTCCTTCTTGCTGGAGTTAATTTATTTTTCATTAATCTTGCTCTGTATTGTACTGAGTGAAAATGCTAAATGCTAATAGCTAACAGCTAACGACAACACAGCTAAGCATACATATGTAGCAGTGAGATCTCTATACATTGGCAATGTCAGGATTTTATTGTATTGTTGCCTTTTGTGAGAGCTTGTAAGAAAGGCTTTTAGAGAATGTGCACAAATATGGATACATGTTTCTGTGTTTGGACTTAGCGCTAAACACAAATGAGCCTTGAAAAGCATTTTTTCTGATTTTCACCATTCGAGTACTCTCAAACGCATTCAATGATGTCGAGCTCTGGACTTTGTGGTGGACATGGCGTAGCTCTGATACTTATCAGTAGTTTCAGCAGTTTGATTTGACCATTTTTTTGTTTTTTCTTTTTTTTGTCTGTGTGCTTTTCTCAGTATGAGCTTTTTGATCTGCTGGAACTTTAAAACCTACAGTGTGGAGTTGTTTTCACACATTTTTTTTTAAAGAGAAAACCTTAAATTTCGCATCTTTAACCATGTATTTCAATCTTGATATTGAGTCATGATATTGCTGTCATTTTCTCTCAGTGTCCTTTTATTTCCTTCCTGATTACTTCCTCTTAAATCCTTTCTTCCAAATCTCCTCAGAAAATCGCAAGTTTAGTTGGAGATCACGTAACTGAAGGGTTATCTCTGGCTTTTGCACAGCACTGTATTTCCACTGGATTCCTTTTCTACTATACTCCACTAGAATAACAGAACAGGGAGGGTGTCATACCTTAAGCATGAATGTGTCAATGTGAGTCATCTGAGGTTACATTCTTTCGTTGGCTCAGATTTAGTACTGAATTTCTTCTTTTATCTGGTTTAACCTGGAAAACCCACACAGGTTTAAAAAAATAAAAGGTCACTCCAGTTAACAACTGAAGTTTTACAGCTAATTTTTACCCACAGTGTATCTGTAAGGCACTGTTTTGTATATGTATGCATGTTACTGATCTACAGGCCAGCGGTCAGAGGGGAAGTACCGTATAGGCAGCTAATAGCACCACCTGGAAAAACCCAGAAAACCCTTCATTACTGGCTAACTGACCAATAAGGGCCCCATCCATCCACAAATGACCCCTTGTTGCTAAGGGAACAAGGTCAAAATACAAGTCTGAGTCACCACAGAAAGCAGAAGACCAGATACCTAATCCTACAGGACCATGTTAATGATTGTTGCTACAGTGACCTTAAACAGTCCACATGATTTTCTGTGAATGATGATATTTATATTACATTTGATGATGTTACTGGAAACTCTTTCACTGTTTAACTACTGTTTTATTTGTAATGGGATTATTGTAAAATAAGAACTAATGTTACCAAAATACCATGTATAAATATGTAAATACAAACCATGTTATGTTACATACTGTATATGTAAAGTATAGGTTAATAAATAAATAAATAGAAGTGAAACTGTGCTGCTCTTACATATTTAAATAAGGCTTTTCAGAATCTACAATATACCTACAGCTCTGGACAAAATTAAGAGACCACTTCCTTTTCTGAATCAATTTGTCTGATTTTGCTATTTATAGTTAAATGTTTGAGTAAAATAAATAGTGTTGTTTTATTCTATAAACTACAGACAACATTTCTCCCAAATTCCAAAAAAAAATATTGTCATTTAGAGCATTTATTTGCAGAAAATGAGAAATGTCTAAAACAACAAAAAGATGCAGATCTTTCAAAAATCAAATAATGAAAAGAAAACAAGTTTACATTCATAAAGTTTTAAGAGTCAATATTTTGTGGTTAATCACAGTTTTCATGCATCTTGGCGTGTTCTCCTCCACCAGTCTTACACACTGCTTTTGGATAACTTTATGCCTTTACTCCTGGTGCAAAAATTCAAGCAGTTCAGTTTGGTTTGATGACTTGTGATCATTCATCTTTCTCTTGATTATATTACAGAGGATATAAAATTGGTAAAATCAAGGAAAAACATCATCATTAAGTGGACTCTTATTTTTTGCCACATGCATTTTGCTGCAGTGTGGGGCATGACGTGTGCAGGTGTAATGGATCACATAAACCAATAAGGTGTCGTAATGGTAAATGTTTATACTTCTCATCCAATCACAATCAGATTCACACTATCTGGATGGAGAGATTTATCTGGATATGTTTTTTTTTTAATCAATGAGAAGCCAAAATGAAAACAAACAAAATTAAATCGGAGTAACAAGGCTCTTTTTTAAATGTAAAGAGTATAAAGTTCAGATAATTGTGTGTAAATGTTAGAAGTAGAAGTAAAAAAATAATTACTGAAAAATAATTATTCCAGTATAGATAAGCAACATTTCTACTTAAGTAAGATAAAATATGTATATGTATTTAAAAACACCAGCAGTTCTGCTGTATCTGATCCACTCAATAAAGGAGGTCGTGCTCATGTTAAGAGTGACTGGTGTATAAATGCACACGTACAAGTTTAACATGCAGCACAAGCCTTTAATACAGTATTGGAACACTAAACTAGCTGACTTAGCTGTAGATGGTGCATGATAATGCATAAAGCAGCTGAGGTATGAGCTCAGTGCTCAAACATCTGAGGCTTCCCAGAGTTTATTTCCCAGAACTGAAACCATGGTGGTAGAGGAAACAGTATTTGGGGTAGTTTGGTTTTATCACGTTTACCTTGGAAGTCGGCTGTGGGAGTGACGTCACATCCGAGTTGACAGCTCCAAAAACTACTGGCTAAAGAGTTGGCTAAGTGATCTTTAAACCAGCTGTGGTAAACTCTAATGTTTTATGGTAAATCCAACCAAAATATGTCCTTTTTTGTGTATGTATTTTTTTTTTAGCATTTTTTTTTTTAGGTTAGCATTGTTGACAGATACCAGTTTAGAGCATTGAATTACATGTATTCCCATATTTTACGGACTATAAGTAGCATTGTATTATAAGTCACACTATCAACGTCTATTTTTTGGTCTATTTTAATGCATAAGGTGCTTTTTTAAGGAAGAGTGCCACTATGTTTCCCTTCTAATGAGGACGCTGGAAGGGGGCATCTAAGGAAACAAAACTGTAATTGTTAAAAAAAAAAAAAAATTTTAAAGTCAAACGAGTGCTAAAAACTGTTTATTTGGGTGAGTAAAGCGCCTCTGTTTACTTACAGTACGCTTAGATTTCCAATACATTCAACAGCACGGTTAGCAGCGCTAAGCGCTAGTAAACTAGCGCCACCCGACAGAGCTACACTGAGGAACCCTGAGTGCTCTGGTAACCTAGGGTACTATTAGCTATTGGATAATGCTACACAGCTTGTTTTAACACTGTAAACACGCAAACTACAGTCCGATATACTCACCTCTGAACGTCTAAAGAGCTAGCACCACGTTCAGCAGCTAATGCTAATACTGCTTCAGCCTCAGTGCTGGAGAAACTTCACTGAAACTTCTGTATATCACTGTATTTCTACAGAGTGGCTTTACTGCTCCTTATAACCTGGTACTTATAACTGGTACATGAAGGTGCACAAGACTATAAGGAGCACTGATGAGCTTTGCACACCCTATGAAAAGATGTCCACAGAGAGAAGTTGGACTGTACTGTGGGTTTGACTGATTTAATGCATCATAAATAGACAGAGGTGCTTATAAACTGTATAAAACTACTGCTATAACTACGGTTAATATTTGGTGTAGCCATCTTGGATTCTGAATTGACTTTCTAAGAAGGAAATCCAAATTGCAGGGATGTTCCAATTAACAGTTTTTTTACTTCAAACTAGAAAAATTCCAACTTCCTGGTTCCAACAGAACACAGTACTATAAATAAGACACATCCTGCTCTAATCACAGAATAAGAACAAATGCTCTTCATTTTAGTTTTTTTTTTATTTATTCAGTTTTATATCATAAATAAGCACACAAAAACCGAAAGCCTCGTGCAGGAAGTCAAATACAAGTTTTTTCTTTTTTTTATACAAACTATACAATGTGACAAAACAGGCTTTTTTGTAGACGAGAAGTAATAATATTTATGGGAAACGCTTCAGGAATAATGCAGAAAAGCAAGCAGAAGGGAAACTACGTTTGTGGTTAAGAAATTTCATTTTAAACAGAGATTTTGTGCAATATAATCTCCTCAACGTGACTCAGAAAGGGAGTTCTAGGAATGCAACTGAGGCGTGGCATGCAGAAGCTCTACGCTACGGTTCACAAAGACACTGATAGTTTTGCTTTCTAGTAAGCAAAACTAGAACTCAGAGCGGAATTAGTCAGCGCATTCCCAGTGGCACGAGCCCAGCCCCGGCCCTGCACACACGTGCAAGGCGTAACAAATAAAAAATGAAAAGAAAAATGACTAATACAAAAAGTACGCTGGGATATTATCAACACAGTAAATGAACTTTAATCAGATTAGTCTCCCGACGGAGTCTCCCTTTCACACGACTGCAGCCTAATGTACCAGATTTACTACATTATTACCTCAAGGGTAAACTTTCCCCACATCTACCAGAGAAAATGGAAGTAAAGGATTGGGAAACCCCTCAGAAACGTGACCCTGTTATCTACTGAATAAGTAGGTGAGCTGTCTTCACGTGTTAACCCAGTCCTCCCCACTGTAAACAGACCTCGAGCTCTGCCAGCATCACAACATCACAGCATCACTGCTGCTTACAGTTCTCCTTTGGTCTTGTGTTCTCCTTCTTCTCTTTGGTCTTTACTCGCACTGGCTTGTCGTTTTGCCGCTTGGTGGGCTGAACGAATGCAGGGTCCTGCGTGACGCCGCATGAGCCTGTCTGTGGAGTGGCTTGGACTTGGCAGGGCCCTGTAAACACAAAACTATTAGGTGTAGGAAAGGAGTGTGTATATTTAAGCCCTTTCAATGAAGAAAAAAAAATTAATCAACTATTTTTTCTCTTTGTAAATTAGTTATATATTTATTTTCTTCTAAAAAAAACTTAATGCACTAAATGTATTTAGACTTTTATGAATTATTCATGAGAAAGATATGGTTAATTTATGATTATGAGTAAGTAAACACCATAAAAATCTCCTACCGGAAATGTTGGGTCCAGCCTGCATGTTCTCTTTCCGGTGAAAGGTTGGATCCAGTTCCTCAGCTATATTCCTGAACGGCTGCTGCTGCCTAAAATGACAAATAGTTTATTAGGAGCTGATAGAGGGTTAATTTAAATGCAGTGGTTTTGTGGCTAAATAAAAGTTTTAGTAGCTAAATAAAAGAAAGTGAAAATAAAATGAGTTAACAAAAACAACAATACTGATCAATAAAAAAAACATAGTATGCTTTAATGCCTTTTGTATTTCACCAGACTGACTGAAATCTATAAATCTCTTTTTATGTCCAAAAGTTTTTGGTTGTCCCTTCTAATGAATGCATTCAATTACTTTAAGTTGCATCCATTGCTGACACAGATCTTTAAATGCACAAACTACAGTTTGTATACTCCCTCAAGAAAAAATAGCAAATAGATTAGGACACTCTTGTTTGTTTGTTTGTGTTTTGTGCCATATCAGCAACATATTGGATATTTTGTGGCATCAACATTGTTCATGACTTGAGCATTACAGACATAAATCAGTTTCTTCATATGAAGGACTTTCAGAATTACGTATTTTAGCTTTTCAAACAGTACTTTAATATTTGTAACCCTATAAAAGTTATTTCTGGTGGTTAAAAGTGCAGGGCAGTATACTAAGATGTGTTTAATAGTTTAAGAAGCATCACAGGATTGGCAAGCTGGAGGGTGTTCGGCAACCAGGAGGTGGCGGTGGGTAAGAGCAGTATGTCCAATTTGGCACTGTGTCATGATTGTCTGATCTTGTCTATTAAGAAAGTCCATATTGTAGGTGTGTAATGGTACAGAACGGTTCACACCTCGGTATAAATCGGAACGTTTCGGTACGGTTGGTGGGAAAAAAAAAAGAGGGTGGGCATTCTGTATAGCTGCACCTTTATTAGCCTCATAATGACAATGGAACTTCATTATAATCACTTGTATTAAATGCTTGAAACCAGGGTTCCTACTAAAGGCTCCATCTTTTGAATCTTGTTGTAACAAACAAACAGTGAGCCTGATTGTAGCACTTTATTAAGAACAAAAACAACAGCATTACTTTACCTGCTTAAACTACTAATATTTTTCCTAAACCTGTTACTGGATGCATTTCAGTGTTAGAATTATTTTTAAGAAATATCAGCATTAGATTGTTAAAATTAAATTATATTAGTGGTGTCAATCACTTAAATCAGAGAGACAGTAAGAGAGACAGACAGACAGAGAGAGAGAGAGCGAGAGAGAGACAGACAGACAGAGAGAGAGAAAGCGAGAAAGAGAGAGAGCAAGTAAAAGAGATAGACAGAGAGAGAGAGAGAGAGAGAGTGATCGAGTGAGCAAGCGAGAGAGAACGAGAGACAGCAAAATGAGAGAGAGCGAGTGAGAGTGAGAGTGAGAGAGAGAGAGAGAGAGAGAGAGAGAGAGAGAGAGAGACAGAAACAGTACAAGCACCGGACCCTATGTGCACTCTCTGGTGCACTGTTTCCAGTCGTCCATGTGCTCGGAGCTAAACTTTAGGGCAGGCTATGAGCTAAGTCAGTAGCGAGTTGTTAATATCAACAGTGCTACAGCTAAACTTTCCAGGTTAAGTTCATTGGTTCCACAATCTCCTACAGACTGGCTGTACCGTATATTCTGTGTGCGTTCGTAATGTGACGGTTCGTAAAGAATACACGTACCATTAAACAACTGCCATATTGTATTTAATATTAATGATGGGGGATGTTTCATACAGTTTATTTTGTGAATTGCTAGACCATTCATCTTGCCATTTTCTTCTACAGTGAACTTTTGTAGGCATTTGTAATCGGGACATAGTTCCAAGTGGGTTCCTGGTTTCTTGCTTCCCTTACTAAAATGTCTGCTTACTCATAAACCAAAACATAATGGCACCATGTCTAATGCTGAGTTTAGTGCTAAATAGATATAAATCCCCCCAGCATTAGGATGTAGAACAGTGCAAATGTTCAAATGTGTTCTCTGTAATTACGGTGCTCCATCGAATACGTCTGAATTTAATACCCTATATCCTCACAACAATGCTCGAAAATACCCTTTATTTCAGAAGAAACAATAAAAAAAGCAGATGGCCCATTAATTTTGTCCATACCGTGTATCTGCAGTCTTGGCCTTTTTTAGTGTTCTTCTTTAGTATCTACTATAGACCTACTGTCATTTGAATGGCTCTTTTAGGCCTATTGTTCAGACATCACGTAAGTTCCTCAAAGAGCAAAAAATAAGAAATCATCATACTTTCTCAGAATATATTATAAGGAACTGCAGTAACCCTGTATAGCTGTGTCTGAAGGTCAATGACTTACGCAGCCATGGCGATTGGACTAGGGGGCTGATGTTCTGGGGAGAAATCCTCAGTGGGAGAGAGAAGCCCCTCTGAGTCCAGTCTCTCTCTCTGCACCTGCAATAAGGGTAGGACATTATTTATTATTGTACATTGCTGCACTTGTACACAGACATGCACACAGTATAAGAGCACTAGGTAAAACAAATTAAATAAATAAAATAAGGCCAAGCAAGGCTTCAGAAAAAGCCCTGAAATACTCCGCCCTGAACACAACAGTTTATACAGCAGCACTTAAATGTCCTGTTTTTTTAGTTCAAAGCAAACATTTAAAATGCTCTTGTGAATTCTAAATTTAGTTATATAGAGGAAATGGACTCCCGGTTAACGGACATTTAAAGGTCTGCAATGCAAGACTGAAAGTTCCTAAGCAGTAGTTTCATGAATGAAGGAAAATGACTAAAGAAACTGTTGTTAAGGGGGAAATGTGAGTCACCATCATGGCAACTTCACAGGAAAATAAAATACCTTCTTAACGTTTAATTCAGGTTAACTCTAAATGAGTGACATAGTGCAGGCTGTCAATAGTCAGAATATAATTGATGTCATGCATGTAATATGATGGTAAGCTATATGTGCTGTATTTTGTTTGAAATATAATTGTTATTATTATATTAGCTCCCCTGATTAAATACTTTTAATCAGGGGATTTTAATCTTAATTTAAATGAATTTTTTCAGTCCCTTCAAGTTGTTGGTGCTCGGTAGGACTGCAACTAATGATTAGTTTGGTAGTCGATTAATCTGATCATAATTTTTTCCATTAGTCGATTAGTCAACAATTATTTCTGCCATGTTCTCCACCTCTAAACACAATAGAAACAGCTTTAAAGTGAGATTTAAAAGCCCTTTAAATGTCCAGATGTTATTTAAATGTGGACAGTTCTGATATTTATTGAGCAAATATATAATCGCCAGTTATTTCAACTAATCGTTGCAGCCCTAATGCTTGGCTGCATTGAAAATGAGAGTTTCCCTCAATGTATTTCAGAGTAAAAAAAAAGGTTGGTTGATTGATTGATTGACTGCTATATTTCTATATTACTTGTTCTTTACAATCTAATTTAGCTTGCAAAATAAAAGAAAAAAACTTTATTTAAGTAATAATTCAGGTAAATGTAAAAAGATTTTATTCTCAGTCCTGTAGCATTGCCATTGGCCAATTCATTATGAAGTTCTGACAAAAAAAATCATGTACAATTATGTAAAAAAGTGGAAAAACAGAAGTGAAAATTTTGATCTGACAATACGACAATATTTTATTGTATTTTGATCAATTTGTTACTAAAATTAATGATGCACATCAGTGGAATTCATCAGTGCTTAAAAAATTAATTAACATTAATACTTTTTGTCTGCATATGAAAATGTGATGATAAATATATTGTGAAAATGTCTGTACATACAGTGAAAAATACAGTATGTTTACTATATCGTCCAGCACTATTAACAATACACTAAATTACCAATAGGTACGATGGACAGAAGTAAGTGGATGCTTAGATTGAGGAGATCTAATTATACATGACATTTTGTGCTGAATTTAGTTACATTTCTTGTCTAAATTTTATTGAAGCTTTTACTAAAGTGATAAATGGTGTAGAAAGGGCAGCAGTACCTGTCTGCCACATGCAGCTCTATCATCATATGGATCATTCGTCATCTCTCTGTACTGCCTCCCCGTCCCACAGCCCTCCAGCTCTCGAGACTGCCGCTTTGCCTTTATCTCCTGCTTCTGCATGAAGCGTGCAATCTCCTGTTACACAGAAATTATAATGATGAGAAATGGCAGAGTGTCAGGGCTCAGTGGCTGGTTATCTAGTAAGATAAATGTGTAAACATAGCGGTAAATCGCTCTCTCACCTCATCTTGAGCAACCTGAGCTACTCTGAAGTCTCCTTCTGGGTAAGGGCTGTGGAGAGCTGACACTGGGGTTGACTGAGGATCCTGAGGACAATTACAAATGAAACAGGATGAAAAAAGGTTACGAGTTTATGGTTATGAGCCTGAGAATCCCTTTAACTTCGGCCCAATCCCATTTCACTCATGGTCTCCACCACTTAGCCATTCTATTCTATTCTAGGTATCTTATTCTTGTTGGGCTAGAAAAGGGGTAAGGTGAAGTTGTTGGGTTTTTTTTTCCAAAAGCGACTCCAAACAAAGCTGGATAATGAGATTCGCAGCAAAATGGCTGAGCAAGGGCTAAAAAAAAAAAAAAAAATTGTTTAACCCTTGCAGATCTGAATTATCTCCAGTGATGGAAAGAAATTTATGAAAGCTGTTTTTTTGTCTGTAATGCACAGAAAAGAAGACTCTAATATTCTACTATAAAATCTATATAGGAAATAAATCAAATTAACTAAATATTTAACCTGTTCATTGGCTGGTTCATGGTCTATTCTGATTGACAACAGCTCTCAAATAGTGTTATGTGCAACAAAACATTTAAAAATAAAGAAAATACATGATGTCCATTGTAATGGATGCAGCATCTGAAAGGGATAAAATTACAATAATCACAGCTTTATTATAGTGTAATTAGCAAATTTAGATATATAGTTTCAAATGCAGAGCTAGAGATGCTTATTCATTCTTTTATTTCATCTCTTCCCTTTAGCGTGTCTGCTCGTAATCGCTTGCAGGCAATACAGAATGCTGCAGCTAGATTGCACCGATACATTTTTTTTAATGTCAGGGCTCTCCTAATTCTAGCTAGGATGTGAGGAGATGCTTTGAGCCTGGTAAACGGTGGAAAAAGTGATTTATTTATGCCCTGTGTCACCCAGTCTGAAGGGTGTTTGGACAAACTGTTAAAAATTCTGGATCTCTGAACGCTGTGGGTGAACGGAGGTGTGCTATTCAATCAAAGTTAAGTACTTTTTATCTTGTTTTACTACATCAAAAGTTCATTTTACACCGGAGGTCTCCTTTAAGCTCCTTATTACAGAGTAATTATGGCTGCTGAACTGTACTGCTCCTTTACTAACACAAAAGACTGGCAAGGTTGTAGCCTGGTAATCAAAGCAGTGTTATTTTATATTTAGTTATTTTTATTTTTTCAATGTACATGTTTCTGAAGAGTTGTCCAATTTCTTAGGTGAAGGATTTCAACCAATTCTCCTTTGCAACTCATTTAAACAAGAAAACAAGGGGTAGGGATGCAAATGAAAGATTGGATTGGGTCTTTGCAAGAATATTCCAGCACATGTATTATTATCTTACGCCTCTGAGCAACGTCTCCTCCTCTTCCTGTAGCCTTCGAGCCAACTCCTCATCCAGCAGGACCTGCTCCAGCTCCCCCATATCCAGAGAGGCTCCATTCCTCCTCAGCGCGGGACCTGCGGGAGACGTAGCTATGTTAGCATAAAAACAAGGCGGGGGAGCAGAGCAGTATGATAATTCAGTTATAATCAAAGACAGGGGGGATTCCACAGCCCACCAGCACCTGAAGCAGATCACACAGAGGACACGCTGAGGGGGATTTTGTATGAGATCATTCTAACATAATGAAAATAAGGTGGGCCGTGAGACTTTTTTTCTCATGTACCTTTGTTTCGGTTTGAATGTATGAAAGTGTGTTTTTGTGTTTTATACCTGATAACATGTTGTTTTGAATGCTTTAACAATATTTGTATGTACCAGGGGGTTCTTAGCCTGCGAATCACAACTCCCAAGGGGGTTCTAATGTTGTCCCTTCAGAGGAGTCAAGCAAAAGTGGTGCTTGAATTCATCAGTTCAAAAGTTCAAACAACGAAAAACAACAAATTATAATAACTTTAATAGCTTTTATTGGAGTTTTAATATTTTATAGTTTAGCTAAAATGAACTATTATTTGATTGTACTGTATCTGACAAAGTTTGAGGAACAATACTGCAGGGCTCCCTCGTCTCGACTGTCTTCAGCACATGATCGACACTTAAGGGACCATAAGAAAAAATACTGGACAAAATGAAAGTGATAATAAAATACATTGAATAAAAGTACTTTTTCTCACAATGTGACCACATAATGCTTAACTAAATGTGTACATAGCCTTAGATTTTACTGTTTTTATGACATCATGTGATCACATTTTGAGAAAGTTGGGTTAAATGCGTTCATAAATTAAATTACTCATTTTGTCAGGTATATTTTCTTTGGTCCCTAAAATGCCCCCTAATGCATTTTGGTGGGGTTCTAGGGGGGTTCTAGCCAGACACCACTGGTTACAACCATTACCATCCATTGTGGTGTCCATTGCAGAGGGTAATGCCTTCTATGACACATTCCCAGTATAAGAATGACACCCTGGATTGAGCATTGCACTTCTTCTGAAATGTAATGTCCCATTCATCTGGCATCCATAATCAGGAGTGAATGTGAACGTAATGGCAGTGTGTAACCTCACTCACAAGATATCTTCCAAGCCATCCCCTGAGTTAACACTTTATGATTAGTTTACATACTTGACTTTTGGCATGTCTCTGTATCTGTATACATAGAATTCAATGGGGCACATTAGAGATAGATTGGGCATTATAACATTTTAAACAGTGTGATTTAATACTGTGCTATATTGTGTATATCATATCAGTCTTATTAAAATGGAAAAAATAATAATAATAGCACACTAAGGCACTGACACTATGATCAGAAGATCACTGGTTTGAATCCCTTTCATGTAGTGCGAAAGGCATCTGTGAGCTGATGTATCGGAACTGAGTCGCTGCGATTTCCTTCAAATGTGTGCTGTGATGCTACTCAGCAATACTGTATTAGCAGCAGTTCGAAAAGAGGTTGTGGCTGACTTCACATGTGTCGGAGGAGGCATGTGTTAGTCTTCACCCTCCTGGTGTTGGGGGGCATCACTAGTGACAGGAGGAGTCCCAATGAGTGGATTGGGTAATTATACATGTAAATTAGAGAGAAAATAGGATTTAATAAAAAAAAAAAAATCACAGACCATTTTCTTGAGCCTGACTTTACAGGGACCAAAGAAAGTGTTGGAAAATCTCAGCCAGACCTGACCTGAGCTGGGTTGGGCTTCAGGTCAGACTCGGGCAGAGATTCTAAGCTCTAAGGCACACTGCAAAGCAGCCAATCAGAACAGAGGCCACTACAAATTTAAAGACACAGTCACAAAAACAGCATGTTTAATTCTGAAGAGATACAGGAATAAAATGGATAGTTCATAAAACCACTCAAACATTAGGAACGTTATAAAAAAAAACTTGATAAGAGAAAAAGAGGTCCTGTAAACCACACAAAAAAGTATAAATACAAGATCATCAAGAACACAAATGAGGCAATTTAAGAACAAAAAGCCGAGAGTAATTATTTAACATCAGGAATACGCAAGGAACGAAAAAGATACCATCCAGAGAGAGCGAAAAGCAAATCACACCCAAGCTGCAAAAGATAAAGTCACCAAGCAAAGAAGACCTACTAATCACACAGAAGAAAATCAACTCAAGATTAGGACCATCCCCAAGAAATGGCAAAAAGAAAAGGCAAAACCAAGCAGAAGGACTTGGGTAGATTTGCTTATTGATTGGAGATATTGGAGATAATTCAGAAGAACAAGCAGACGAAGAAATCATTGGAGATCGGAGCCTCAACCGGGCGTTGAGGGGAGCGGTGGATCTTGGTTACCTGCTCTGGAAGAGCGCCCTCCGCAGGCCAGACTGAGACTGCGCTGGGGAAGTCTCCGGGCCCTTCTCTCCTCCCTCCTCCTCTCCCTCTCCATCTCTTCCTCTTCAGTACTTGAGCTGTCCTCCACATTACCCTGCTGAACACGTCTTTCCCTGTAGTTCCCACTGTAACGTCTGCTATCCCTAGCTTCCCATCTTCGATCCTCCCTAAGAGAGTGAGCTCTTCGCCTGGGCTCTCTTTGACCCCTGCAGCTGCCTTGTCTGAACTCCTCATTCTCCTCCTCCTGTATTACTCTGGACTCTTGCAGGAGGGAGCTTTCAAAGGAATGGTTTTCATTAGCATGTGGGAAGCCATTGTGGCTATGATGCTGGTTCACCTCCACTATTGGTGCTCTTCTGTTTCCGTGAACATCTTTTTGGTATACGTTTCTCACCTGATTGCTCTGATGAGAAGCCTGAGACTGATACTGGTCACCATTTGCAGTGGTGGGGTAAACCTGATCAAGACCTCTTTTAGTTCTCACTGGATATGAACTCACAGTGTAGTTCCCTACTTCTCGATCTCTCGTTCCACCTTCAAAAGCTCTTTGTTCGCTACTATAACCATTACGGCGCCTTGACTCATCCTGGAAGTGGACGTGTCTCCTGCTATCTCCGGACCTGGAGTCGCTACAGCTGCTGTTATAGCGTCTCACTGGCCTGCCCTCCGACCTCACACTTCTGCTATCACTCCGTGTTGAGCTCCTGAAGCTTTGTGTCCTACCAATAGCACGTTCTTGCCAGGTTCTTCCAGAAGCCTCCCTCACACTGCTATGGCGGCTCAACCTAACCTCACGCTCACAAAACTGATCTGGGATCTGCTGGCGTTGACTGAGCATTCTCTCGAGTCGATAGACCGGTTCGAAGAGTTCGTCGTCGGAATTGCAACTTAGGTAGCCTTGCTCGCTTAAGTCGTTCTTTATGAGCCTGACAACGTCACCCCATCCACCCTGAAAGCGCCCAGAACTGCTGCTCTGGCTCACAGAGCTCCTGTGGTCCTGCTCTATTTGACTGCTCTGGCTCACAGGTCTCCTGCGGTCCTGCTCTATTTGACTGCTCTGGCTCACAGAGCTCCTGCGGTCCTGCTCTATTTGACTGCTCTGGCTCACAGAGCTCCTGCGGTCCTGCTCTATTTGACTGCTCTGGCTCACAGAGCCCCTGCGGTACTGCTCTATTTGACTGCTCTGGCTCACAGAGCCCCTGCGGTCCTGCTCTATTTGACTGCTCTGGCTCACAGAGCTCCTGCGGTCCTGCTCTATTTGACTGCTCTGGCTTAGAGAGCTCCTGCTGTTCTGTCCCAATTGACCATTCTGGTCTACAGAGCTGTAACTTTGTCCCAATTGACTGCTCTGACTTATAGAGCTCCTGGTGTCTTGTTCAAATTGACTCCTGCTGCCCTGCCTCATTTGATTGTTCTGACTTGTAGAGCTCCTGCTTTTCTGTCTCAATTGATTACTCTGGTCTACAGAGCTGTAGCTTTGTCCTAATTGACTGCTCTGGCTTATGAAGCTCCTGCTACCCTGCATTAGTTGCCTACTCTGGCTTATAGAGCTCCTGCTTCCTTGCCCCAGGTGACCGCTCTGGCTTGTAGAGCTCCTGTCGCTCCGCCGCACAGCAGAGTTTCTGCATGGCGGGTCACACCCAGGCCGCTGTCTCTGCTCAACATGGCCTCTGCGGTACTCAGAATGGTACCCCCTGTGTTGAGGGTGGTCCTCCTCATAGTCTGAGGTGGAGGGAGAAGGTGAGCAGGCCCGTCTGTGTGATGCCCAGTCATATTGGCCTTCCTCCTCACTGAGGAGTGGGCGCTCAGGCTGAAGTGTGTGATGTGTGGTGGGTAAGCTGCTGTTCTCTTTTGCAGAGCAAAAAACATGCAAACATAAAAGTGGGGGAGGAGTAGGTTAGTGGTTAGGCAAGTGCTGCTGACTGGTACCAGGCAAAACATGGTAAAAATTGACTTGTAAAACCCCAAATCAGAAAATGGTTAGACAGTGTTTAATGCTTACATTTACTACATTTATTTTTACCAGAGGTGTCAGGTAATGTAGTACAAATACTTTTGTTACCTTACTTAAGTAGAAATATTGGTTATTTATACCTTACTTGGGTAAAATAATGTGTAAAATGTATTTTCACACAATTATCTAAACTTTCTACTTCTTACATTTTAAAAATAACCTCGTTACTTCTGTTTCATGTCAGCTTGTTTTCATTCTAGCTTCTCATTGTTCAATAAAACCCTATCCAAAAAAATATCTTCAACCAGATAAAGAGAACTTAATTGGGGTTGGATGAGAAGTATAAACATATACCATTTCAACACCCTATTGGATAATATGATCCATCCATTACACATCACATCTACACAAAGCCCTATAGGGCTCTGTGGCGCGGCCTAAGCTTTTTTCAATAATGGCATTTTCTCCCTTATATTACTTTTACTTTTATACTTAAAGTAGTTTTGAAAGCTTGAGTTCTTATTTCACCTTTAAACACCAGTATCTATACTTCTACTTACAGAGTAATGAGTGAAAATACTTTTGACACCTTTGACTTTGAATTTGATTGCAGACTCTATGGACCTAAGACAGGGGTGTCCAAACTTTTTTTGTTGGGGGCCAGAAGGAGAAATATATTTGAAGTCACGGGCCACAGACTCCATAATAAAACAAATAATGAAATATACCACTTTAAATAAAACTTAAAAAAAAAAAGTCTCTTAATATTAAACTCCTTAATTACGGCAACTTTCTGACTCTTTGGCCTGTTTTTCTGCGCTAAAACTGCAGCCTCTCCGCTTATAGACTCTTTGGCCTGTTTTTTTGTGCTAAAACTGCGCAGCCTCTCCGCTTTTAGACTCTTTGGCCCGTTTTTTTTGCGCTAAAACTGCGAAGCCTCTCCGCTTTTAGACTCGTTTGCCCGTTTTTTCTGCGCTTCACTCTCACCGCTTTTACACTCTTTGGCCCGTTTCTGACACCTAGCGTCCAAACTTTGAATCTCACATTATAAAAACCTGCTTAACAGCGGGCCAACTTTCGTTCTATTTCTAAAATACCTCGCGGGCCACTCCACAAAAGGAAACGGGCCGCAAATGGCCCGCGGGCCGTAGTTTGGACACCCCTGACCTAAGACATTTGGAGGAATTTCAGTGTGTAAAGAATAGTTCAGATTGAACACCCATTATCTCCAATCCATTCACCACAGTCAGTAACCAATAGCTGAAAGAACCAAATGTTTTTTTCAAGCACTTGAAAGCCTTGTGTTAACCATGTCCAGAAAACTGAACATTTAAAACATATAAACTCTTGGGCCCATAATGTCTGTAATCAAATAAAAGTAAAAAAACACTAAACATGTCTGTGTATTTTCTATACTGTCGAACTTCCAAACTTACTCTGATTT
Source organism: Astyanax mexicanus (assembly GCF_023375975.1). NCBI lineage: Eukaryota > Metazoa > Chordata > Actinopteri > Characiformes > Acestrorhamphidae > Astyanax > Astyanax mexicanus. The sequence continues at coordinate 40,268,028 of NC_064420.1, read as the reverse complement.
GGAGTTATAACAGTTTTTCAAATGCATTAAAGTGTTAATAAATACATTCATACAGTTTAAGAACATGCATCAAACACATTCAGTGACCAAAAGGACTTCAAACAGGGTGCATGAGTTTATAAAAGGTCACCAACTTCTGCTATAGAGGATAGTTCAGTGAATTTGGGCAGGGTTACCAGCTAAAAGAGAAGAAGCATGCAAATGTCAGATAAACAGATTAATTATAGCAAGTCATTGCTTGCTTTTTTGTTTGCTGAAGCTGAACGTATTTAGAACAAAAAGCACATTTAGCACTTTTAATGTCTACTTTCACTGTCTAGGTGAAAGTGAGTTGTAGAAGGAGAGGTTCTAGAGATTTAACTGAACATGAACTGGGGGGGTCACGCTTTACTGTGAGCTACTGAAGGTGAATATTCACATTCTGATAACAATACAGCTGAAAATATTGGCCTTATTATCGAGGTATACGTCAGCGTCATATATAATATATAATATTATTTAGACCATAGATGTCAGAAAATAAAAAATGGAATAGAAAGTCATATGACAGTATGAGTAGCAGTCATTTGAGTGAGAGTCAGTGGTTAAATGTGTGAAAGGGCAGTGGTTAAATAATTGCCATGTCTCATACAATTTCCATTACAAAATGTAGGCCACCACTGAAATTGGCAGTGGAAATGAAACAAAGAGGCGAGGAGGACACATATTTGGTTATTAAGCAAGGAGGACACTGTGTATGTGTGTGTGTGTACCCACTATCAGCCCTTTGATGATCGTTCGATAAGCGTAGCCACATCAAAGTCAGTATGGCCTGTTGAGAACCAGGCATACGCATCCCTGTCCCACAAACCTTTCTGACTCAGATCCACCAAACACAGGGCCTCGACTGAATGACGATATTCCATCACTGACAGCACAGTGAGATCAAACAGCTGAATGAAAGAACAGCACGTATACCTGCATCAGCTGTTCTCTGGCACCCTAAACGCTGTCTGACAAGCAGCTCTTCCTCTTCCTGGATGCGCTTTGCTATTTCCTGTAAAATGACAAGTTAAAAAAAACCGCAGTCAGTTAATGGAGAGAACGTAACGTGGTTAACTAAACATCTAACATTCACTACCATTAAAATAATTAAACACTAATTTTGTTAAAAATAAATGAAAAAAAATTAATGTGATTTTAGAAAATTAAGTTATTTAACTAATTAAGGAAACATCCACAACGCATTATATTTTTTGCTTCATATATTCATATTTTTCTGAATCTTAAGGTAGATTAGTTGCCAAAATCTAGCTGTAAATGAGGAAATACCCCAATTAATAAACATTAAGTGATTCCTAATCCCTAAACTTGACAGTTAAAGAACCAAATACAGTCAGTTAATGCAGGGAACGTAACGTGGTTAACTAAAAATCCAACATTCACTACCATTAAAATAATTAAACAGTAATTTGGTTAAGAATAAATGTACAAAAAGGCTTATATTCTATTCTACACACTTTCACAGGTCTTAAATAGCTTTAAGAAGATAGAAGGCAGCTGTGTAAAATGTGTTTATTTGATTCTAATATTAATGTGATTTTAGAAAATTAAGTTATTTAAGTAATTAAGGAAACATCCACAACACATTATATTATTTGCATCATATATTTCATATTTTCCTGAATCTTAAGGTAGATTAGTTGCCAAAATCTAGCTGTAAATGAGAAAATAATTAATGAACATTATATGGTTCCAAATATTAAACCTGATAGGTAAAGAACCAAATACAGTCAGTTAATGCAGAGAATGTAACATGATTAACTAAACATCTAGCATTGTAAAAAAAATGGCTTATAGTCTATTCTGCACAACTTCACAAGTCTTAAATAGCTTTAAGAAGCTAGAAGACAGCTGTTTAGAATGTGTTTATTTGATGCTAAACTCAGTGTAAAAGCTGTAAAATATAAAAAATAAGTTATAACTAAGAAAACATCGAAAAAACATTATATTTTGGTTCATATATTCATATTTTCTTAAATCTTAAGGTAGATAAGTTGCCAAATCTAGCTGTAAATGAGGAAACATCCAAATTAATGAACATTATGTGGTTTCAAACCTTAAATCTGACAGTTTATAGAACCTTTCCTTTTTATCTGAGGAATTGAGTTTTGATATCTTTCACTAGCATTTTCTGTTCTTTTCATGGGCTGCAAATCAAAGATGCAAATAATAAAGTAAATTAGGATTCAATAAAACAGCGAAAGCTAATTTAGTGGTATAGGCATCTAAAATGAAAGCTCAGCAAGTAAACCAGAACAGGTTCCGCCCATCTGACGCAGCACTCTTACAGTTCCAGACCTTAAATAGCCTTTCTTTTAATGATGGAGCTCTGAACCCTAGTCTGCAAAGAATCAGCCTCGCTGCTCTGCACGTCTTGTGGTTAAGCTACTGTAAAAGACACTAGTCACACTAGTCTCCCACACGAGCGCACCTCGCCTCAACTCACCTCACACCCCCCCCACACACACAGCAACGTCAGCCCAGACGCCACAGACGTCACCAGCAGTGGAATTTCCACAAGCTCATATGAAGGGGCCGAAGCCTTTGCTCGCCTTGCATTTCAAGCCCACCATGCCGAGGCATATAAAAGCAAACTGCTTTGCTAAACAGGCTTTGTACCACTACAGTGGGCATGCTGTGAGGGCGGTGAGAGACTGAACTGAATGACTAGGACTTTCCCCCTCAAATTTCCATCACAGATTTACATTTACAGTTAAGGTATTTTCTTAAAAAAAATGAAAAATGAAAAACAAAAGGGCAAAAACATGCAATAAAAAAAAAAAAAGTTTTGTGCTGCTGCTTAATTTCCTGGAACTCAAAAACCACATTGAAATTAATAGAACGAGCTATTACTTCATAAGGGTGCAAAAAGGCGTGAGCTATTGCACGCACAACCGTTAACATGATGAGGGAGGAGTTTCCTGGAAATAATAACTTGTGAAACTACATCTCAGTGTGTTTTTTTTTAATGAACAGCATTTTATCTGAGTTATATAAAGTGTTATGAAACTATATCCAGTACTGAAATCTGATAAACAAACAAACAAAAAAAAAACACCCTAAAAACTCTTGCATTTGATTAAACAAGCAGCATATTGGCATCAAGATGTTTAACATGTATATTAAAAATTATGCATTGAAGAAGCTATAAAATATATATATATTTATTTTTTTAAATGTTCAATTCAACAAGTGTTTAATTTGTATTTTATAGAAGGGAACCAAATTATAGTGCAGTATTTCTTTTTTTTTTGCAATATATAATGCAATAAAAAAAAAAAGCCAGAAAAGTCTAAAAAAAAAAAAAAAATTGCAAAAATGTGCAATAAAACCCCTGCAGTGCTGCAGCTTCAAATTCTGGATCTCCAAAATAAGTTAGTGGAGATGTGAGCTCGGAGACTTATAGCTGTTAATGTGATGAATGAATTTCCTGTCAAAAAGAACTTGCAAAATGACTGGTTAGTATTTTACCTAGAGTTGCACAAAATTATGGAAAATTCAATAATATGTTCAGTACTGAATTTTGGGGAAAAAAATCTATACATAAAATATTTAAACTATATACAGCTTACAATTTTTTTTATATATTTTTTATTTAAGCACACACACCATACTGACACTGCATTAAGTTTCTTAAAGTGTAAATTATATGACTATTTTCCATGAATGAGCTGCAAGATATAGGAAAATACTGATATTGATTCTGATATATATATATATATATTTTTTCAGTAATAAAATATGAACCCTGATTAAAACCAGTTAAACTTGGTCACTAATCAATTCTGTATTCGTGGATGTTTGAGGAAGTGGCTCCTTCTGAAGTTTTCTAGGAATTGTTCAGGGTTTCTCAAATCTTCACATTCAAGACTTCTAAGTTAGTAAATATGTATTTTATGACGCTACACATGAAGGGACATTATCCAAAAAGACAATATTCAAACAGAAACTAAATCTATTGCAACACGCTGCATGTACACTAGATGTCAGTGTTGTATTTGAGAGGAGGAGTTTTGGGTGGTCTCTGAATGCGAGAAACAAAGATCATAAGATCCTCAAACAGGCGTCAGTTTCCTTGACAGATGCTATATATATATATATATATATATATATATATATATATATATATATATATACTAAGTCGTGCTCAACATCTTTATTCTAAATGTATGGAGTCCAAGACTACACAGCATGATGCTGGATGGTATAAAGCCCTCCAGTATTGAGCTGTGGAGCAGAGGAACTGTGCTCTGAGGAATGGAGGAGCCACTTCCAATAAATTTTTTTTTCTCATTTTCTCCCCAATTTACACGGCCAATTTCCCAACCCACTCATTGGGACTCCCCCTATCACTAGGAATGCCCCAACACACCAGGAGGGTAAAGACTAGCACATGCTTTCTCAGATACAAGTGAAGTCAGCCACTGTTTCTTTTCGAGCCGTTCTGATACATCAGCTCACAGACGCCCTGTGCTGTGGACATCACCCTAGAAGTGATGTGGGGAGAGAGCGCCATCTACCCACCCGGAGGGTGCAGGGCCAATTTTGCTCCCTCTGAGCGCCGGCGGCTTGATGGCAAAGCTGCATGAGCTGAGGTTCGAACCTGCAACCTCCCGCTCATAGTGGCAGAGCTTTAGACCGCTGGACCACTCGGCGCGCCCACTTCCAATACTTTATGGATGAGTTAGGGAGGAGGTGTGGTGTAATCATCCAACATGATCGCACTAAATGCTGTTGTCTCTGAATACAGTCAATCCTCACAACAATGCTCCAAAGTCAGGAAGGAAGCTGTCAGTAACTCTATCAAAGGCAGGATAATCTCTATTTAAAATGCTGTGTTGTCCAGGTTTAAATTAGGTATAATCCATGTCTGGGAAATCATACCCAAGTGACTATACATCAATGCTTGGCTTATTTGATGCCATTAAAGCATTTAAAAGCAGGTAAATTAAGAGTTTGAAGCAAAATAAGTTGTGTTATTATAGTTTTAATGTCTATGTTACTTTCTACCGTCTCTCCTTCTTATCAATACTGCATATGTACCAGACATACAGAGGGTTGAAATGGCGTTACTCTCTTTCCCAAAGTAATAAAATACAGTAATAAAAACAAAGTGATAGTAGACTAAAGTACAGCAAAATAGAATATATGATATTAATAAAAGGGAGCAGGGAGAAAGTTGAGCATCCTCACAGACTGGTGGAGGGAGCTGTTCTAGTTAGATCTGCTGGAGATGTTAGCCACACTTTGATAATCTGTTCACATCTGTTACATCTCTTAACCTAATTTCTTTTTAATTTCTAATTAATAACTGACAACATGTCTGGCCTGACACTATTGGAAGCTTGACCGTCAGACCACCTCCACTGCTGACAAGCAATACATGATCAGAGGAGGATGGGTCCCATCCGTGAGTCTTAATGCCTCCCAAGGTTTCCTCAGTTTGCAGCTTTTAGGGATTTTTTTTTTCTTAGTCATAGACACTTTTGGCTTTCTCACTGGGGCCTTCATGTTTTATGTTTTTTATTGTTTTGTTAAAATATATCCGATTTAAGGAGTGCCGTGTGGTCCAGCGGTCTAAAGCGCTGCCACTATGATCAGGAGCCCCTCCTCATGCAGCTTTGTCATCAAGCTGCCGGCGCTCAAAAGAGCAAAATTGGCCCTGCTCCCTCCGGGTGGGTAGATGGCGCTCTCTCCCCAAATCACTAAAGGGTGATGTCTGCAGCACAGGGCGTCTGTGAGCTGATGTATCGGAACCTCCAAGCGCGCCGATATAAATTATTTAATTTAATACATCTATGAGATGTATTAACAAAAACAAAAGTAATTTAGCTGCATGCCAGAACAAACTTAATAAACAAGGACAACTACTACATGACAAACTGGACATAAATTTGTTGATTTTTTTTTTCCTGGCAGTGCAAAACTCTCCTCATTCCTGGAACGGTAGGAGATGCATCTACACAGGAGGTCTCTGAGTAAGAGCGAGTGGGGTGATTGTGGGCAGAACTGGCGCCTGGCCTGTTTATTACAGCAGCCTGGTCTCTCTGAGCCAACACAATGGAAAACTGGAGAAGAAAGAGTGGGGAGTTGGCCAAATCCTCGTCATCCAGAAAAAAGTGCTGAGATACGCTAGAGGAGCTGCTTTTTGTATTTCAGGCTGCGCCTCAATAGGTTGAACCTTTTTCTGTATTTATCCAATAGAACACTACAAACCACAGCACTAAAGCCCCATGTAGAGCAAAGAACACCAGCAAAGACAGTCTTAAAACCACATTAATACCCAGCAGAGCCTTACCTACCTCACACCGGGCACAGGCACAGCCTCAAGGGGTCTGACTCATAGCTTAGGAGCACTTTAAGCTAAGTCAACCTCCGCAGAGGAGTGCTCCTAATGAGAGAGCGTTAATGTTTTAAATAATTAGCCGGGCTGGGTTAGTGTAATATGCTGAAACTGCAATGTTCCTTCACCCCAGAACCCGCCTGAAAGGGAAGCCGGCACAGGAGCATGGTGGGGTGGTATTTAGAGGGCATGGCCAGGTGGCACTAGAGTTTTAATTAACAGAGGACAGCAGGGGTGTAAATGTCTATAATTAATGCACAGTCTTATCACTGGCAAATAATCCTTAACACATAAACAGTCCTATAAAACTTTATAAAAAAAAAAAAGTGCAAAGAAATTCTGCCAACAAGCACACACTGTGCCCATTGGTGTTAATAAATGGTGCTGGCAAAACGTGTATTTGTATTCTATTTATAGTATAGAGTTTTTTTTTGTATTATGTTACTACTTTTTAATCCACAGTTAAACTAACAGGTCATTAAAAAAAAAAAAAAAAAAAAAAAAAAAAAGAATAGTCAGTGTAAATATAATGGTGATTTTCCACTAGGGCTGTACAATACAATATCGTTTCAGCATAATCATCGTAATGTGTGCTTGCACAATATACATATTGCAAGATAATTTTACAGGCATTTACAGCTGATATAAAAGAATTCATCTCATTTCTTTATTCCTTATATATTTATTTACTTTTTATGTTCTTTTTTTAACAATGGCTTTCTTCTTGTAACCCTTTCATAAAGACCACATTTGTCCAGTGCACGATTAATAGTTGTCCCATGGACAGATTCCCCCACCTGAGCTGTGGATCTCTGCATTTCATCCAGAGTCACCATGGGCCTCTTGGCTGCATCTCTGATCAGTGCTCTCCTTGTTTGGCCTGTAAGTTTAGATTGACGGCTTTGTCTTGGTAGGTTTACAGCTGTGCCATACTCTTTCCATTTCTGGATAACTGATTGAACAGTTCTCAGTGAGATGTTCAAAGCTTGGGAATTTTTTTTTACAGCCTAAGCCTGCTTTAAACTCCAAAACCTTATTCCTGTCTGGTGTGTTCTTTGCAATTCATGATGCTGTTTACTCCCCAATATTCTTTTAACCAACCTCTGAGGCTGTCACGGAGCAGCTGTATTTGTACTGGGTTAGATTACAGACAGGTGGACTCTCTTTAGTCATTAGCAGTTATTAGGCAACTTCTGGATGCAATTGATTGTATGTAGAGAAAAGGGGCTAAATACTTTTGCACACCACACTTTTCAGTTTTTTATTTGTAATTTTTTTTTTGAATCATGCTTAATTTTCGTTCCACTTCACAATTGTATACCACTTTGTGTTGGCCTTTTGCATTAAATTCCAATGAAATATATTTATGTTATGTTGTCGTAATGTGACAAAATATGAAAAAGTACAAGGGGTAGAAATACTTTTGCAAGCCACTGCAGCTAAATGTAATTTAATGTAATGTTATGTCTTGTTAAGATTGTGTTGAGTTAGCTCAATTACCTATGATGAAAATTTCTGTATTTTTTAACATTGCAGAAAAAAAAAAAAAACGTACTTACTCACTTGCACACATTTAGACTGCGTGTGAGAGAGAGAGATAGATAGATAGATAGATAGATAGACAGATAGAGAGAGAGATAGATATATAGAGAGATAGAGATAGATAGAGAGAGAGAGAAAGATAGATAGAGAGAGAGAGATAGATAGAGAGAGATAGAGATAGATATAGAGAGAAAGATAGATAGAGAGAGATAGATAGATAGAGAGAGATAGATAGAGATAGATAGAGAGAGAGAGAAAGATAGATAGAGAGAGAGAGAAAGATAGAGAGAGAGAGAGATAGATAGAGAGAGAGATAGAGATAGATATAGAGAGAAAGATAGATAGAGAGAGATAGATAGAGAGAGAGATAGATAGAGAGAGAGAGAGATAGATAGATAGATAGAGAGAGAGAGAGAGAGAGAGAGAGAGAGAGAGAGAGAGAAAATGATAGAAAATGGCGAGAGCAGCCTGATTGGTCTTCCCTTGTGTTCAGTAGACAAAGGTAAGGTGTGCTCTAGACCCATCAGTGTTCGCTAAGAATGAAATTTACACCAGACCTGAAATACGTTTTTGCAGGATGGGATGTCTGCTATAATGTGTAGATTATACACTGCTGGTAATAGTGCTGTAAAACAGCCAGTAGAAACAGACATTTTTACCCTACAAGCCCTCAGTAAAAGGAAAATCATTAAATCATTATGTTCCACTCTAAGGCAAAATAACAGGGTTGTAAATAGGTCACGGTTTAGTCACAATTACTAAAACAACTTAAAATGCTTAAATTCATTCTTCTGCACCTTTAAGTGATGTACTCACAGCACAGGCACACACTCACTGTTTCCACTACAGTGTTTTTGGTCTGATGTGAAGGCCAGGGGAAGATCTCTGCCTTTACTCCAGCTTTTGTGAGACACACCCATGCACTTCTCTGACTAAAAACAGTACACCAGATGGCACTTCATGCTGGTGAAAATTAATGCTTTGCTTTTCATATCTACATTTAAATGGAAAACAAACTGCAGACTCTGCAGCCTTAGTTAGAAAACGAGTGAAATGTCATACCATCGTGTTTTGTGTCAGTTTTCAAGAGGTGCTATTATAGCAGGCTATAATTAAGATTCCTCTTTTGAATTGTCTAGCATTCGTCACATATTCTTAAATAGCCTGAAGTTAGTCAGCCCCTGGCGTCTCAAAACATCTCACTCTGAATAAAAATATCACTTCCAGTGCTTAAAGAGACGATGTTATGAATAGTGAATTTATCTATGTTGAAAGACCACATCGACGTCCAGCTTTCCATCCAGCTTACAGATTAAATGTGAAAGAAAGCCAAAAATGTTGCAAATAATTTATGCATACGAGTGTGTTTTTCCATCTGCGCTGCAGAGGAGTGTAAAACTCTTGACGTCACGGCCGTAAAAACACTTCTACAAATTATGGGTCGAGTTTACAGAGAAATCATTAAATTTAATCAGTCTCTTGTTATTTTGTTTCATTTTACTGCTGTATTTTACATCATTACAACACTGGGGCAGAACACATTAAGTGGCTTATTGATTAAAGCAGGGGTGTCCAAACTACGGTATTTTAGAAATAGAATGAAAGTTGGTCCGCTGTTAAGCAGGTTTTTATAATGTGAGATTCAAAGTTTGAACGCTATGTGTCAGAAACGGGACAAAGAGTGTAAAAGCGGAGAGAGTGCGCATTTCTAACGCAGAAAAACAGGCCAAAGAGTCTAAAAGCGGAGAGAGTGCGCATTTCTAGCGCAGAGAAACGGGCCAAAGAGTCTAAAAGCGGAGAGAGTGCGCATTTCTAGCGCAGGAAAATGGGCCAAAGAGTCTAAAAGTTGCCGTAATTAAGGGAGTTTAATATTAAGAGACATCATGAAATGAAACATCAATTTGAAAAATCTTAGTTTACACAACACTGTCAAGTAAAATGATGTGTAAATGAAAATAATTAGGAAAATGTATTATTTAAGGTGGTATATTTCATTATTTGTGTTATTATAGAGTCTGTGGCCCGTGACTTCAAATATATTTCTCCTTCTGGCCCCCAACAAAAAAAGTTTGGACACCCCTGGATTAAAGAGCTGTATTAATTAATGATCACAGGGTTGTAGATTTGATACCTGTATTCAGTAAGCTGCCACTGCTGGGCCCTTAAACAAGGCAATGAACCATTTATGCTTCAGGTGCTCAATCCACTGTTAAAGTTATATTAGGGGATCCTCATTTTGTGTCTTAGATCCTTACACTTGACCATTCATATTCCTTCCAGCACTTTAAGAAATTACTGTTCAGTCACTGCCTAATATGTAGATTCCATCTTGTGACAGGTTCCACCCAAATCATAATAACTGTTATTTACTTTACTGGTCACTCAGTGGTTTGTTGTGGCTGAGAAGTGAAAAACCACTGGAAACAAAAAAACTGACATGACCTTTTTATTGTATTTGGCAGTAAATATTTAGTATACATTTTCACTGTAATGTTTTTGTAAAAATGCAAATTAACTTGATATTCTTCCTTTCCTACCGTGGTAAAATGACCCCAGATAAAATAGCATTTAAGAGTGTAAATATTGTGCAGATTTTAATATACCTCATCTTCTATTTCCCTCCTCAGAGTTTCCTCAGCACATCGCTGCAGCTCCTCCTGAATCCTGCGCGCATACTCAGAGTCCTGCTCTTCCCTAAACACAAACACACACAACATTTTTTGGTTACACAATTAAAGGATTAAAATATTTATTTATATTTATTTATTAATTTGTTTTTTCTCCAAGTTTTCCAAAAGCTATTAGCTATTAGCCACTATCACAACCATTCAGCTGCTACTCAGCTGTATATCCCATATCACTAGTGATGCCTCAACACAAGGAGGGTGAAGACAGACTAGCACATGCCTCCTCCGATACATGTGAAACCAATCACCGCCTTTTTTCAAAATGCAGCATTTCCGAGTTGCCAGCAGTAATCCCCAGATCATAAAATACTTTTTTTTTTATTTTTTATAATTTTATTAACAATTTTTCCCATTTTCTCCCCCAATTTAGTACAGCCAATTACCCAACCCACTCACTAGTACTCCCTATATCACTAGTGATGCCCCAACACACCAGGAGGGTAAAGACTAGCTCATGCTTCCTCTGCTACATGTGAAGTTAGCAACCGCTTCTTTTCGAGCTGCTGCTGATGCAGCACTGGTTCTGATACATCAGCTCACAGACGCCCTGTGCTGCAGACATCACCCTAGGAGTGATGTGGGGGGAGAGCGCCATCTACCCACTCAGAGGGATCAGGGTAAATTTTGCTCCCTCTGAGTGGAGGTTCAAACCTGTGACCTCCTGCTCATAGTGGCAGTGCTTTAGACCGCTGGACTACTCGGCACCCATAAAATCAAAAAAACAAAAACATTTTTTCTCTGCAGTAAACTAATTTATTTACATTATATACATTATGAGGGCTTTAGAGACTTCTACAAGACATCATCAATCATGAATTGAATCCTCCTACAGGTGGTGTAGCACGTGTATATTGTGTGTATCCTCACAGTTGCTGTGTAGACTGGCGTTGGAGGGTGTAAGCTCTTTCCTGCTCCTCATCTTGCAGCCTCTTGGCTACACGGATGTCATTCTGAACCAGCTGATTCCTCTGCACGTTTGAGCTGTAGTACTGCTCAACTGAAACACCACACATCAGCATATATTTAGTCACCAAGCAAAATAAATTACGCTTATCACATTTAAAACATCTGAAATAAAACTGACAAAATAAAACAACTGAAATAAAAAAAGAAAACAAGAAAACCAATATTGGGAAACTTAATTTATCTTATGAAAAAAACAAAATCGTAAAGAAATCATATGATCTAGAAGAAAAATAAATGCAATAAACATACATACACTACTAAATGTACTTCAGGGGTTATTTTTAAATGTATTAAATATAAACAATCCAATACTTCTTACTACTGAATTATAGGTTAAAACAGACTCTCAGCCTTTAACACAGTATAGTGTATTTTCATTAAGGACCTGTGTGGATTTAGGTAATATTAAACAGACTGTAGTACTGAAGGTCTACAGGAAGTGAGCTGGCTGGAAGTGTAACAAAGAAGCTTTTAGTCAGTACGACTGTGTCCAACATCACTGAGCTCAGATAAGTAAACTGAGCTGCTGTGACATGAGTTCAGCTCACCTATCAAAAAATATACAGGTACTGGGAAGATAAACCCAGTATCTGCTATTGAGCTGCAAAGGTCAATATGTCTGTGTTACACCTGTATAGTGTTAATTCCAATGGGTAAAAAGGATTTATATTAATTTCACCTCTTCTTTTGGTAAGTTACAGTTTTAATCCACACCCTGAAAAAAAGATCTGAAGGATTTTGGCAGGATAAAAGAAACATTTTGGTGACCATAATGTGTCTCACAGACATGCCCAAAAACTTGTTTTTCAGAAGAGTCCTGACATATAGTCTGTTAGGTTCGTCATATGTTTTAAACCACAGTTGTTTTAGATCAAACTTTCCTCATAAACTGAAAAACTGAAGAAAACACAGGCAATATCAATAATTTTGGGGGTTTCAAATGAATATGTTTTAGGACTTGTTCCTTTACTTTAACTCATAAGGTGCCTGAGTGACACATACTGAGCATCCTGTATTTTCTGCTTCTACGGGTCTTTTCACAATTCATTTGCTTTAATTAAATGTTTTACATTTATAAAACTAGTTCTGAACTGATTTTTTAGAACAAAATTTTAAAATACAAGCTTCTTCTTGAATTTATCAGATAAAATGTTGAATTTGGCATCAACATTCCTAAATGGGTCTGGACACTTTTTGGTTAAAAATGGTGAAATTAAGCTACAATGATTGTGAAATGTGACAATTATTAATTATTTATTTATTTTATTATCATGTTTTTTTTTTCTTGCCCCAGAAAAAGAACAAATATTTTAATAATTAAAACCCCAATACTGCCATATATATGTTGAGGGTATAGGAATTCTGACCACAACTGTACACATATTTGTCCAAATATTAATATTAAAATGTGTCCAATGTCAGTGTATTAAAGAATTCACAACTATTTAAGCAGATAATTTTATCAAAAATCTTCACATTACAATAGAATACAGAATTTTTTAAAAAATTATTACAACATTACAACGTTTTGTTTTATTTTATTTTAGTTGATGACTGATTCTTACTTATATATGATTTGACACTTAATTTACATCATGTGATTATGATCACATGCAGTAATCGCTTGGGTAGGCCCATAGTTTTATGTTTTTTAATGAAGCTGTGAGTCAACAGGATTTTTGATATTAGTACATAATTAAATAGAGTTTAGTTTCCAGTGATGTGGGCTCTTTTATCATGGTTTTAACTGCAGAGATTGTGTAAGCAGTGTGAGTGTGTGAGTTCTCAGACAGTGTAAGTGTGAGAAAAGGGTGAGTCACAGGACTTACTCTCCTGCTCCTGTAAGTTATGTGCTAGTGCTCCATCCTCCAGCACCGCAAAACACTGGCACACTGTGGGAACACAAACACATAACTCAGAACAACAGACCAGAACCCGGCCAGCCAAAGCTCATAAAGAAAAATAAGAGAGAAAGAGAAGAAAAACACCACATGTTGTTGTCAGAAGTTGGAGGCAGAATAGTGGAGGAGATCGATAGAGTTAAAGAGACACTTCATCCTACCAGCTGCCATCTTCTTCTAGCTGTTCTTCATAGCTCAAATGTCTTTAGACACTGAATGCATCACACTGTCCCTCACCATATGGGTTGATCAATGAGAAAAGATGGGAAGAGGACTAGCTTCATATGTGCAGCATTAACAGAGTTGGTTTGTTGGAGTATGTAAGGTGAAGCATATTCCCCTTGGTTTGGCTTTGGTTCACACAGCAAAAAAAAACAAAACAAAAGAGCACCAAAATGCATAATAAACAATAGGAAAACATTCTCTCTGCTTATTGGTTAGACCTGTCTGGGGCGGAGCAAGAAAGTAAATACAGAAAGAAGGTCCTCTGTTGTGGAATATCGCATTTTCCTGTTCAGAGTGAAAAATTTACCAGTTTAAACTACATCTACAAAATGCAGTTTACATCAATCTTGTGAAGAACATCTGAGTTGTGTCAAATTGAGGTTGGATCAAATTCGTAATACTAACAAACAGAGTTATTTTTTTTCCAGATTTTAAGGGTCAGAGTTGTAGTGAGTGTGAATTCACACCTGCCCAAACTAATCACATCAGAGCTGAAAAACTAACCAGAGTAAAATTTAACCAGATTAAAAACTGCAGGTGTGAAAATGCTTCAGGCCTTTTCCACAAGGACATGTATCCAGATATTTTTAAAAACATAACTTTTACTATATATTTTGGCTTCCTGTTCACATAAAATCAAATACACTCTCTATGAGTGGAAATTTTACAGAAGCTGTTTTTGTTACCGTGCTGTGCTTCATCAATTTACTGTATTTAGGTCTGATTTGGCCATTATACCCTTTTTCAGGAATCTGACATCAAACCTTTAGACCTGTTGACCTCGCATCTAGCCACAGAAACAAATCTCCACACATATCTGGATACATGAGGTTTAGAAAAAAAAAGGTCAAGGTAACAGACTAAGCATTAGAGAGGGATTTATGGATTTTAAACCAAACTTAAATCAAGATTAAAGAAAAAAAAAAAACACAATGTAAATCATCTTCAGTATGGTTGCCAATTCTCCTACACTGTAAACATTTTAAATGCATGAAATATTTAATGCTCAATTTTTTACAAGAAGAAACTGCTTATTGAGGCATTTTTCCAATACGAGGGTAATGGGTCCTAAATCCATAACTGTGTGCTCATAAAGCAGCAATCAGCAGAAGCACACAGTGTATAGACCTGCTGTTCCCAGCCGTGAGGCGTGAGCTGGGTGTCAAAATAGGTTAGAAATTAGCCTGTACCCTGTTTTAAGAGCCAAGGGAACATCATGATCCAGGCAGAAATTCATTGTTTCTTCTGCAATTAAGGGTAATAAAAAAAAGGTTTCTACAGATTCTGCTGGAGTAACTGTCTCCACTGTCCAGGGAAAACTTTCTTTTAGACTGTTCTGAAGCATTGCTGTAAGGATCTGATTGCATCCAGTGACAATACTTTTAGTGTAAGTTTTACACTTAGCCAGAACTCCCCAACTCAATCCACAAGTATTGCGTGGAGCTCCATCATTCCAGAGAACATGGTTCCACTTCTCCAAAGCTCAATGCTGGGGGGCTTTAACCCTTTAGACCCCTGCCTGATATTAGGAATGGTGCCAATATGTTCATTTTTAGTTTATCTGCTCCAACAAATCCTATTGTATTTGCAGTGCTTCTCTAAAGGGAATAAGAAGTTATGTGTTTGTGCATTTGCACATCTGTGTCATCGATTGGGGCAACTTTAAGTACAGTGCGTGAATGCATTCTTTAGCAGGGGTGTCCACAAACCTTTTGACATACAGTATATTTGACAGCTTTTACATCCATTGGAAGATTTTTTTTTTCCGTTAAAAACCTGACATCAAAAAGACTAAAGAATAAAACAAAAATGTTAATTTTACTTAAACATATACCTATAAAGAGCAAAATCAAATAAACTGATTCAGAAACTAAAGTGGTCTCTTCATGATTTTCCAGAGCTCTATAGGATCTAATTTAATCTAAATTTATTTATTGTCTGTAGTGGTATAATAACCTGGGTTCACTCAATTTTAATGGCAGCTAACAAGGTAAAATAAAGTATTTGCTTATGAGAGCTTTTCTGTTGTTTTTTTTTACCTAATAATATCAGGCCTTATGATCTGTTTTATTTTTAGGATAAAAAAGAATTTATTTTTTATTTTCACTCCCACGCAATCATTAGAAAAATGACACTTTGTTACGGAATGCTCAGTAAAAGCGAAAACGGTTTGAGTCATAAGTGACATTTCTGATGAATGAAAGAAGAAAACCCTCGCTTTCTCACTCGCACTTCATATTAAATCACACAGATTAAAATTCCCCATAAGCGGAGCGCTATTAGCACTAAAATAGATTCACTAAAGGGGAGCAGACAGGGCTCGAGATACCGCAACAGGATGTCACGTGCTTTCAGTCAGTTTCAGTTTAATTCTGAGAGTGAAAGAAGTGAGAGGGACTCTACACACAAACAAGAAGTCTATATTCAATACTGCTGCTATTATCAGAAAAAACACCAACTGATTTCTCGATTACTGACATTATAACTGTTTATTCAATGATCAGAGGTATGTTACGCCTGCTGAAATGTTCTGATAAGATTTTTACCATATCGCCCACTCCTAGTAGGAACTTTACAGGTAACCTATATACCGGTCAG
Source organism: Astyanax mexicanus (assembly GCF_023375975.1). NCBI lineage: Eukaryota > Metazoa > Chordata > Actinopteri > Characiformes > Acestrorhamphidae > Astyanax > Astyanax mexicanus. Next base: position 40,251,724 of record NC_064420.1, on the reverse strand, counting down.
TAGAGTTGCACAATAGATCGTTTCAGCTTCACCATCAAAATATGGGCAAACACTATAGTTCTATCGCAAGATGCACAATGCTACAAATGCAAATTATATCATACAATCATGCTGCCACTTGCCTGATCTAAAAAATACAAATTTGAGATGCACCAAAGATTCAGAAACCGAAACGTTTTAAATAGAAATGGTAAAATATAAATGGAAAAAAGTGAAAAGACTGAATAATTTCATATTGTGTTTTGTTGGTTTGTGCGCTGGAATGTGAAAAATGTGTTCAAATAAATATTAATAAATTATAGATGTTTTTGGAAAACAAAACAACAATATAATAAGGGTGTGTAATTTATTTAAATAGTAAAAATAAATGGTAAAATGAATTAAATTCTGAAAAGAAAGTAGTGCAGTATTTGGTCAAATGCTTATTTTTTTGTTTTGATCAAAAATGTTAATCCCTAGAAATATTCACACTATACAAAAGGAAGATTATATCTGCACAACCTAATTTACTGTACTGTACTGTACTGTATTTGGCATTATTCCACACATTATGCATTATTAACATCATGGCATGTTGTGTATTCTTTACTTCTGTAGAAATCTGGAAAAAATACTGTTCAGCCCTACGGTTAACAGTTATTGTATGTACTATACAATTTATTTCTGCGAGCACCACTGCATTTCCTACCATTTAAGGGGTGGAATAGCATTCAATAGTATACACTGGAGCATCTGTTAAGAATGTGGACAACACAGTCAACTTGTGAGAGATCAAAACAGAAAAAAAAAACTTTGATCTGATCAGTATAAATCTATCCGTTACTGAATCAGTGCTGCACACATTGTGTTGTCAACAGACCTATAAATTCAGTAGCTCATAAAACCCACAGAACTATTTTATTGCATGTTTAACAACCTAGAACTACAACAAACTACATAAAATAACAACAGTGCTGCGTGAATGAGTGAGACTGGAAAGTTCAGAACTGCCGTTGAGGTTTTGGCCTGACTTCTGTAAAATTCCTGCATACTAGTCTAGATGGAAACAGGGGTCCACGAGCACATAGTGGATTTTTTTTCGCCACCTGTTTTTTCTTAATCTTTGAAGTGTCTATTTTAAGATTCTGACAGGTAACAGGATGAAATAATGTCCCATGACATTTATTTTTAACCCTTTAATGCATCTATGCTAATTCTGAACGGGAAAAAAAATATGAAGAAAATGGCATAGCTCCTTGAGTTAACAACCTATACAGACAAATGAGCACACTTTTCCATACAATTCTGGGCCAAGGAATTTAACCGAATGGTTATTTTTAAGTTTTTTACACATTTTGACTTGATTTTGGGACAAAAATATAAAAAAAATGCAAAAAAATGTAAATTTGCCTGTATGTTTTCACATTACACTAAAATCATGTGCATTAAATATAAACATCTTGGGGTTTTTCTTAAACTTTGAAGTGTCTACTTTAAGATTATGACAAGTAACAGGACAAAAAATGTCCTGTGGGGCTTATTTTTAACCCTTTACTACACCTATCCCAATTTCGAACCTGAAAAAAATATTAATTAATTGGCATAGCTCCTTAAGTTAACAACCTATACAGACAAATGAGCACACTTTTCCACACAATTCTGGGCCAAGGAATTTAATGGAATGGTTATTTTTAAGTTTTTTACACATTTTGACTTAATTCTAGGACAAAAATATCAAAAATTAGCAGAAAATGTTAATTTGCCTGTATGTTTTCACATTACACTAAAATCATGCGCATTAAATAAAAACATCCTGATATTTTTCTTAATCATTAAAGTGTCTTCTTTAAGATTCTGACAGGTAACAGGACAAAAAATGTCCTGTGGGGCTTATTTTTAACTTTTTACTACATCTATCCCAATGCCGAACCTGAAAAATAATCAAGAAATTGGCATAGCTCCTTGAGTTTACAACCTATACAGACAAATGAGCACACTTTTCCATACAATTCTGGGCCAAGGAATTCAATAAAATGGTTATTTTTAAGATTTTGACACATTTTGACTTAATTCTGGGACAAAGAGATAAAAAAAATAGCAGAAAATGTTAAGGTCGCATGTAGGTTTTTACATTATACTAAAATCCTGTGCACTGGATAAAAACATTCTGAGATTTTTCTTAATCCTTGAAGTGTCTACTTTAAGATTCTGACAGGTAACAGGACAAAAAATGTCCCGTGGGGCTTATTTTTAACCCTTTACTACACCTATACCAAATCCGAACCTAAAAAAATATGTAGAAATTGGCATAGCTCCTTCAGCTAAAGCCCTATACAGTCAAATGAGCACACTTTTCCATACAATTATGGGCCAATGAATTCCATAGAATGGTTATTTTGAAGTTTTTGACACACTTTGATTCAATTCTGGGACAAAAAGATAAAAAAAAAAATAGCAGAAAATGTTATGGTCGCCTGTATGTTTTTTTACATTATACATTATATTTACATTAAGAAAAGTCTACTTTTAGATCCTGACAGGTACTAGGATGAAAAATGTAATAAGCTGCAGAACTAATTGATGATAAAATCCAACAATGTACTAAAAATAAAGTATTAGTATAGTGTGGTACTAATAATTTTAATCCTCATTATCACCATTGAAGAGATCATAAAATCTCTGTCCCTCTGTCCCTTCCTCCTGAACATCTGTCCCCTCTACAATCAATCCTGTCTCTTCTGCTCTTGCAAAAATGTCAAGAGAAGGAGGGAAGATGGGGCAAACTGACCAGACCGGCTCCAACACCCCCTCTTCCATTGTCTTCTCCCAACCCGTGCCCTGATCGTAAGGGTTTGGCCTTTCAGATTTTGGCTGATCTGTCCTTTTTTAGCTGGAAACCCTGTAGTTTACTCTGTCTACTTTAAAACGTGCATCCAGGGCTCTGTTAACACCCACCATCTTTTGCAGCATCTTGGTTCTCACAGCATCAATGGAGGTCAGTTGGCTAATAGACATACATAACATTATCTCCTGCTGGAGCTCATTGCTGTCCTGCCACAATGTCGTTTTTTCTTTCATTTTAAAATGTCTAGTTGTGGTCTCTAGTATGAATGAATGACATGTGAGCCGTTTTTGTAAAAAAAAAAGTGCTCAGGTGTCTCTGTATAGCTCTTTTTTAATGGACTGTTTTAGGCGTGTGTCCAAAATGACCGGATTCCAGCTTTGCTCATGAATATTCATACATGCAAACAGCATGCAAATATCTCTCCTCTGATTGGCTAGGAGCACTGCGACGCCCCTCCACCGCTCTGCCGCTCACTGCCTCCCACCTCCTAACTGATGAGCGGTGATGTTGCGTCGCTTCAGCTCCGCCTCTGGGAGTTTCTCGAGCCAAGGTGGGCTGGTCTGTGAGTTTCTGCCTATGTAGGCAGAAAGATAATTCAAAATTCACCCGTTTTTCGGAGGGGGGGAGGGGGGATTTCTTTGCTTAGCTCCTGCAGACAATGGGGGCTGCAAAACAGTTTAATGTGCAGGTGTACACATTCAACTCGGAGAGACCTACTGTATTCCACAAAAAACAAGAAAAATCGGATTTTCGCGGAAGGTGAGCTTTAAGCTTTTCTGTATTTAGTAAACTATTACTGTTTTTTTTAATCAAATCTGAGTACAATGTAAAACTGTATTGAGATCAGAGACATTCACTAGCTCACTATGCAAGCCAGTTCCGTGGTCAAGAATCATGGTAAGGTTGACACTGCTGACATGGTAAAGGAGGTTCAGTAATGTGTCGGTGTTCAGGGTCCTCATCACACTGTACTTGTACCCCCACTTTACAGCTTGGTGGAGGTACAGGACAACACGGGTGTCTGTCTCCTCCTGGTTTGACTGCAGGGTGTGGATCTCTGAACCCTGAACCCTTAACAAAATGTATTTTTTTTTTACACATACCTGTATATTGAAGACTCTACAATTCTAGCGTTCCATTCAAATGTTTTTATAGCATTTGGATATGTGATGACAGCTAATGTTAAGCACCGATAACTAAGGTCTGAGCCTTTTTCAACTTACTTACATTTGTTAAAGTTAGGCAATAGGATCTCATATACCCATACCACTGCCCTCACTTCTCTAGCCCAGATGCTGCCTCAGTGGTGGCCTTGATTGCTTTGTGTGCACACATTAGTGCTAGAAGACTTCACAAACTTCATGAAAGTTTCCAGCATCAATGGAGGTCAGTTGACCATGGACATACATAACATTATCTCCTGTTGGAGCTCATTGTTGACCTGCCACTATGTAAAGCTGGCTTAAAGCCATATCCATACAGATACCTAACATGGTTTGAGGCATTTCTTGCCAACATTGACCTCTCCCACCTACATCAAGCTAGGAGCTATCTCTAATCCCAGGGGCTCTCTCAGTACTGGACAAGATCATGGAGAAAACTTTCATGAAGTTTTCTGAAGTCTTCTGGCACTAATGTGTGCACACAAAGCAATCAAGGCCACCGTCTCCTTCAAGATAGAGATGAGGAGGTCACCTACCCTAAGGATGCACTCTTCATACTAGATGTCAATGCTCTTTTCCATATGATGACTAACCTTCAGCCAACATGTGGAGAGATTTGTATGCAGCTCTTAAACCATTTGATTCTCAAGCAGGACTTAATCTCCACAGATTGCTACCAGACAGACTCTGTTAAAGCCCAGGAGAGGGTCAGATGATTCTCCACTGAGAAAGTCATAATTGGTGGCCCATACACCCACAAATCTTGTGACTTTAAATGCTTTCTTAGTAATAAGGTAAATAAGAAGCAGCTATGTGATCTGCTTCTCAAGGTCTGGGGGAGCAATGAGGCAGCATCTGGGCTAGAGAAGTGAGGGCAGTGGTATGGGTATATGAGATCCAATTGCCTAACTTTAACAAATGTCCAAGTAAGTTGACTATAGTTATCGGTGCTTAACATTAGTCATCACATATCCAAATGCTATAAAAACATTTGAATGGAGTCTTCAATATACAGGTATGTGTAATTTTTTTTTACATTTTGTTAAGGGTTCAGGGTTCAGAGATCCACGCCCTGCAGTCAAACCAGGAGACCCATGTTGTCCTGTACCTCCACCAAGCTGTAAAGTGGGGGTACAAGTCTAGTGTGATGAGGACCCTGAACACCGACACATTACTGAACCTCCTTTACCATGTCAGCAGTGTCAACCTTACCATGTTTCTTGACCACAGAACTGGCTTGCATAGTGAGCTAGTGAATGTCTCTGAGCTAGCTGGAGCTCTGGGATCTAAATACTGGAGCACTCTTCTGGGACACTATGCTGCACCAGTGTTCTTTTAAGAGCAAAGTCGAAGTAGCTCCCTTGAAGAAGCTGCAGCTTGGTACATTGTGGCAGGACAGCAATGAGCTCCAGCAGGAGATAATGTTATGTATGTCTATTAGCCAACTGACCTCCATTAATGCCGTGAGAACCAAGATGCTGCAAAAGATGGTGGGTGTTAACAGAGCCCTGGATGCAGGTTTTAAAGTAGACAGAGTAAACTACAGGGTTTCCAGCTAAAAAAGGACAGATCAGCCAAAATCTGAAAGGCCAAACCCTTACGATCAGGGCACGGGTTGGGAGAAGACAATGGAAGAGGGGGTGTTGGAGCCGGTCTGGTCAGTTTGCCCCATCTTCCCTCCTTCTCTTGACATTTTTGCAAGAGCAGAAGAGACAGGATTGATTGTAGAGGGGACAGATGTTCAGGAGGAAGGGACAGAGGGACAGAGATTTTATGATCTCTTCAATGGTGATAATGAGGATTAAAATTATTAGTACCACACTATACTAATACTTTATTTTTAGTACATTGTTGGATTTTATCATCAATTAGTTCTGCAGCTTATTACATTTTTCATCCTAGTACCTGTCAGGATCTAAAAGTAGACTTTTCTTAATGTAAATATAATGTATAATGTAAAAAAACATACAGGCGACCATAACATTTTCTGCTATTTTTTTTTTATCTTTTTGTCCCAGAATTGAATCAAAGTGTGTCAAAAACTTCAAAATAACCATTCTATGGAATTCATTGGCCCATAATTGTATGGAAAAGTGTGCTCATTTGACTGTATAGGGCTTTAGCTGAAGGAGCTATGCCAATTTCTACATATTTTTTTAGGTTCGGATTTGGTATAGGTGTAGTAAAGGGTTAAAAATAAGCCCCACGGGACATTTTTTGTCCTGTTACCTGTCAGAATCTTAAAGTAGACACTTCAAGGATTAAGAAAAATCTCAGAATGTTTTTATCCAGTGCACAGGATTTTAGTATAATGTAAAAACCTACATGCGACCTTAACATTTTCTGCTATTTTTTTTATCTCTTTGTCCCAGAATTAAGTCAAAATGTGTCAAAATCTTAAAAATAACCATTTTATTGAATTCCTTGGCCCAGAATTGTATGGAAAAGTGTGCTCATTTGTCTGTATAGGTTGTAAACTCAAGGAGCTATGCCAATTTCTTGATTATTTTTCAGGTTCGGCATTGGGATAGATGTAGTAAAAAGTTAAAAATAAGCCCCACAGGACATTTTTTGTCCTGTTACCTGTCAGAATCTTAAAGAAGACACTTTAATGATTAAGAAAAATATCAGGATGTTTTTATTTAATGCGCATGATTTTAGTGTAATGTGAAAACATACAGGCAAATTAACATTTTCTGCTAATTTTTGATATTTTTGTCCTAGAATTAAGTCAAAATGTGTAAAAAACTTAAAAATAACCATTCCATTAAATTCCTTGGCCCAGAATTGTGTGGAAAAGTGTGCTCATTTGTCTGTATAGGTTGTTAACTTAAGGAGCTATGCCAATTAATTAATATTTTTTTCAGGTTCGAAATTGGGACAGGTGTAGTAAAGGGTTAAAAATAAGCCCCACAGGACATTTTTTGTCCTGTTACTTGTCATAATCTTAAAGTAGACACTTCAAAGTTTAAGAAAAACCCCAAGATGTTTATATTTAATGCACATGATTTTAGTGTAATGTGAAAACATACAGGCAAATTTACATTTTTTTGCATTTTTTTTATATTTTTGTCCCAAAATCAAGTCAAAATGTGTAAAAAACTTAAAAATAACCATTCGGTTAAATTCCTTGGCCCAGAATTGTATGGAAAAGTGTGCTCATTTGTCTGTATAGGTTGTTAACTCAAGGAGCTATGCCATTTTCTTCATATTTTTTTTCCCGTTCAGAATTAGCATAGATGCATTAAAGGGTTAAAAATAAATGTCATGGGACATTATTTCATCCTGTTACCTGTCAGAATCTTAAAATAGACACTTCAAAGATTAAGAAAAAACAGGTGGCGAAAAAAAATCCACTATGTGCTCGTGGACCCCTGTTTCCATCTAGACTATACCTTGTGCTCCTAACAACACAACAACCCGGTCACTGCAGAAACACAAGCCTCCAGACTGAGGGTGATAAACACACTTCAGCCAGAATACTGATGACCACTATGTTTATTTCAAACTACAGCCCACCACTGACAGATACAACCATCAGCCATAACATTAAAACCACCAATTTAGTATTGTGCTCCCCACATGCTGCCTAAACAGAATCAGGCTACTCTTTACTAGGCGTGTCACAATTTCGCTATTTTTTTGTCATGGTCTCGAGCGTCTAAGTCAAAAAGATGATCGACGATCCCTCCCTCGAAACTACGCAAGCACGAGCAAGAGCAGCCCTTTCTCCAGAGAATGTGGACATTCTCATCTTCTTAAAGAAAATATAAAAATAACAGTTGTTTTGTGTAGCCTCAAATATGTTAATAGTTTTGGTACCTAAAGGAGCATCTTTCTCTCAGATAAAGTTAATAATATATCTTTGTTAAAGAAAAAAAATTTTTTTTTCATGTTTGACTGTTATAGTAGGATAGAGTTCAGTTTGTTGAGGCTCTAATTGTTCTATTATGACTGTTCCTGTATTTTTTATTATTTATTTTATGCTGCACAATTTCTGTTTTAATAGTGCACACTGCTGCTACCAAAAAAAGCCACTAGATGGCATTACATATATATCTTAATTAAATTATTTAAATGTGACCATTAGTGCCTAATATGGTGTATTACAGATCACTTGTATCACTTTGCATCACTTATATCAAGCCCACCTTTTGAAATAAGATATTGTAAATTTGATGAATCAAACCAATGACTGACCATAGACTAATCTATAACTGGCATAGGCCTCTCTGCTGTAAAAAAAAAAAAAAAGAAAAAAAAAAGAGAAAATCGAATCGTGACTCTAAAATCGGAAATAAAATCGAATCGAGGATTTACAGAATCGTGACACCCCTACTCTTTACTCCCTACATGCATCAGTCAGCCCTGGGCTGACATAATTCATATGGCTTTATTGTCCTTTATTGGAACACTTTTGATAGGTATTGACAACTGTATACTAGGGACACTCCAAGATCTGCCTGATGTTTTGCTGATGTGCTGAAGCAGCCATCTAGCAATCACAGTATGAGTACTGTCATAAGATTTTTATGCTTGCCCATTGTTCCTGCTATTAACACACATGTTCAAGAACTGACTGTTCACTTGCTGCCTGTTGTACACTGGTTGCCTCCCCTTAAAGTGTGAGAAACTCTAACTCTAAATATAATTCTTCATTATCTACAAATATAATCACACACATATTCATTGTACACATACTCCAAGCTTTTGAATAAAACGTGATTTGTTAAACAAAAAAAATATTCTACACCAATGAATTTCACTTTGGCTGTTTCAAACATGGTTTGTGCTCCCCCAGGTGGAAAAAAGTGTTTTGACAAGGTTAGAGAGTTTCCTGCTTTTTACATTGCTGTATGAATTGTTAATTCTATTAAAAAAAGGGTTTTATCACTATCACATAGTAGTGGGTAGCAACCGAACGAATATGCTACATCTCTACAAGGAATATATAAGCTGTTTATGTGCATTTGCACATCTGTGTGAGCATCTGAGTGCTTAAAGTAAGCACCTTAAAAAAAACTGAATGTATTCATTAGAACATTTGGACATACAGTTGATGAGTTTCTTTGATTATACCAAATTAAAAACCTTTATATAATATATAATATAATATAGAGGAAGATGGATGATCACAAGCCATCAAACCAAGCTAAACTGCTTGAATTTTTGCACCAGGGGTGGCATAAAGTTATCCAAAAGCAGTGTGTAAGACTGGTGGAGGAGAACATGCCAAGATGCATCAAAACTGTGATTAGAAAACCAGGGTTATTCCACCAAATATTAATTTCTGAACTCTTAAAACTTTATGAATATGAACTTGTTTTCTTTGCATTAATTGAGGTTTTTTTGAATTTGGGAGAAATGTTGTCTGTAGTTTATAGAATAAAACAACAATGTTCATTTTACTAAAACATAAACCTATAAATAGCAAAATCAGAGAAACTGACTCAGAAACTGAAGTGGTCTCTTAATGTTTTCCAGAGCTGTATAGCCCCAGTTTCTCAATGAGGTCTGTGTATATATCCAATAAGATGCGCCATATTCTTCACATAAATGAATACAAAAATGCTCAAACCGACAGCGAGTGATGGCCTGTGATCTGCATTGACATAGGACACCACATCCTGAACATTCTGTTGTGATACAGCTGTCAACAGATTTATCCAATAAGAAAAAAAAAAAAAAAAAAACACAACGGCCATGTTGCCCAAACTCTTGAAACAATATAGACCACATGCTAAATGAAACCAAAGGACACAGTTATCATGAGGAGCTCCCCTCACACACAGATGTAAACAGCTGCTTTGCTTTCCCACAGGCTAACCACAACCCAAGCTCACCAACCTCTGTCCTTCTAAATATGGATGGCTTTAACCTCAGACTCAGAGATTTAGCACATGGCTGTGCTGGGGTGGCTGTCTGAAGGGAACACACACCCTGTAATTGAGGCGGCAGCCAGATCCTCAGCCTTCAGCTTCACTGGCACTGTAGTTAAATCCAGTGTTGTGTTTCAGAGCAGTAGAACATTTACCAGCTTTGGGCATTTAAAGATTGAGCCTGTTGAGCACAACAGTGAAGTGATTTCAGTTGACTCCTGTTTGGGTTAAACAGCATGGGGCCTTGGGGTGTGCCATATCATATATTTTTGATTATTTTGAACGATATTATACTCTGAAATATGGTGCCATGTCACCCACCCTTAATTATGAATTATTAAAAAAGAAAAATTCACACTGTTCTCATTTCCCATTATATATCTACTAGAGACAGATTATATCTGTTCAGTATCATTTATTTTACTTTAATCCTGAATATATGGAGATATACAAAGTGCATTATTAATATCATGACATTTCTGGATCATTGATCATTCTGTCCCAAATCTGATAAGATTCTTGTATTTTTTTAATATCTCAGTTAGGGGTGTGCCATATCATATCGTTTGCAATAATACAATTAAATTTTTATTTTGTTGCAGTAGTGTATTCTTGAAATATTTGTTTTTATTTTTTGTCATACCACCAAAACTTTGTTATCGTGAAAATACCATGAAATACTGTAATATTATTTTAGGGCCACATCACCCATCCCTAATAGGGTCTAGTATGAAGATGCCCCTGACCTGATGCTGGGTATCAGTACTGGGACAGGTTATTTCGCAGCTACAGAAATAAAATGTGGAACTGAGCTTTAAAAGCATTACAGGGAAAATATTGTCATCACAGCTCTTGTGTGTCCCCTATTAGTGCGGACTACGGCCCTAAAAAAATGTCCCTATATTTCACGATATTGTATTTTGGCAATAAATATATTCCAGGCAATATGACAAATAAATGATAAATAAATACACTGCAAAAAGTTTAATTCTGTATAAATTTAAGTTAAATAAATTCAGTAAAAAGAAAAAAACATCTATTTTTGTCATTGTCTTTTGCATAAACTTACCAAGACCATGATCTTAAAAAAGAATAATACTGTAACAAAATAAAAACCCATAAATGGACAAAAATAAGATAATGTACCAACATTAATAAAAAAATCAACAAATATTAAGTGCACCATATTTAATGTATGCCTAAAAAGTTAATACAGTATATAAATACAAAATATACTGCTTTCAACAATATTGCTATATCACACTATGCTCTTTAATTATTGCATATATTTCTAGCGATATTATTGTGATATGAATTATATATGGCAACCCTTAGTTTGGACATAGTCAAAACAACAAATCGTCACTGTCCAGTGTAAAACTTTACAGGAGTGAGAAAAAACCTTCTAAAACTTTCAATGGAAGTTGATGTGAAAAGAGTTTATTTCAGCTCAAGTATTTCTATTTGTCCGTTTATAAAGAAATTTTGGTACAGTGTAAGGGACAGTTTGTCTGTTCAAATTATGTAGTAAACCAAAAATCAACAAACACAGATGTTTTTCATTGACAGCGACAAAATACACTATGTTTAACATTAGCATGACAACATGAGAATCGTGAGTTTATAAGAACTAATCACAATGAATAATGACTCTGGGGGCACTTCACTCATCACAGCGGTATCCCTTCCTTTTACTCACAGCCGGCTCATCTCTCTCTAAGGGCACAGCTTCTGACCTGTGCGTTTGGTGGAAAGACTATCTATTGCTCAGAAGCTCAGGGGTCCAGAAGGCTAATCTATTGGGTCTAACTCTGCACGCAATCCCTCAACACTCAATCATGACTGACAGCACGATTCATCTGTGAGATTCCTGATACCTAATGCAGAGTGACATCACTCCACACCAGTCCCACCAGAACAGACCACTCTAAAGCCTTAGTCCACCTGCTTTACAGAGTAATACCCCATATTAGGTTACACACACTTACACACACCCACTTTCTGCCCTCACCTCCATCGGCTCAAACACGATAACTGAGTAAATGTTTCCAGATGTGGCAGCAGTGCTGCTGTAGCAGATGAGCTTAAGTCTGTGCAGCTGGTCAGTATCAAATTTAGCCCTTCTTTGTGTTTTCACTTTGTTCACTGAAGCTGCTTTACCAAGCCCACAAGCCCCCCCTCCTCTCAGTGTAGAATTTCACAGTTTTCTTTTCATTTAAAGGAAGGTGTGTCCGCTCTCTTCTTTTGTTCTTTTATTTCCGTTAGCCCAAGAAATATTAAAAAGCTAAGACTGAGGGGGCAGCATAATTAAAATCAGTGCTGAAAAACAATTTTGATTTATGTTATGTTACTTTGTCAAAGAACATAAATGTATGTTTTTTTTCATGTGATTGCCTCACACTATTTTAACAAAATATTTTACTAAATACTTAAATTTTTTCAAAATATAAAAAAGATAACAGACAGTGGTTAATTTATTCTTGTGTTGTGTTTAAACCTTGACCATTAGAAAAAAGGACATGATGTACTCTGTTGTTGGATCAAAAGTATTTTGGATAAAAAAATAAACTTTTCTTTTACTCAGATTATGATACTATACGATATTATAAAACGATTTAAACTATTGCAATATATTTAAGCAATAAGTGTGTTCTTTAATGTGTAATATTAGCAATGCACACTGCTGTGCTGCGGTCATAGATCAGCACAGCAGTGCCAATATTACACGTTATAGCACGAACTGGGATTATACCACAGTTCCATTATAGCAGTTTATTAAAAGTTTAATTGCTGCTCTGTTTGTAGCGGCGCTGTTTAGTTTGTAAGTGCTACATCGCTGCTAGGTTACCTGTATGTGGCGAAGCAATACATGGAGAGCTTCAGTTACAGTGCATTACTGGCTGATAATGGCACTCACAGAACGCCTCTCAGCCAATCACATTGCAGGGTCCGAACTGTGGTATAATAAATTGTAAACCCTGAATTGTGATAATTATCGTATTTCCAACCTTAACTGTAACTGAATGTAACATGTAAGCCACTACTAAATAATAAGCTTTACACATGCATTTCATAAGCTGGGAAATCTGTCATTTGAAGTAAATAAGTGTGTGGACTGAGGTGTTAGAGAAAAATCCCAGGATTTTACACGAATACAGAGCAGCGTTTTGCAGAAAGACACCAAATTACATACTGCAGTTTCTGATGTGCTGAGACCAAAAACAGAGACGCACAGCAACAGGATTCTGAAGCTGCTATTTTACAGCAAAAATGATAGTGTGAGAGTGAGGGTAATCTGAGACCACGCAGACCGCCTCCAATGCTGGCTGCCATCAATCTAACACCTGAGCCCAACACCAGAGATTCAGAGTCTAATACTTTAATCCATTAAAGAGAGCCCTGCTGCCAGTGAAATACACCTGCTCTGATTCTGACAGCACTCGAGAACCCAGGACTAGCGCTGGATACACAATTAAATCCTTCACGAAACCAGTAATATCTTTTTTTTTAATAGCAAATATTACAAATATTAAAGTGCTTTTAATCTTGATTTCAGTAGACAACATTATTCATATTATCAGAGCTAAATGTTAAAATGTATACGGATCTCTTTTTAATGTCATTCTATTAATCCGTACAAAGCTCTGCAACATTAAAATAAGGTATTGGAAGCAACAAAGGATTATATAATTGATTTATTTTTTGCCAAATTTCAGCATTTTGATTCAGAAATCGTGCAAATAGTGCAGCATCACAATGCCTAATATCAAATAATAATAATTCAATATATTAATACTATGCTATCAATACAAAAACTCTCCATATACAAGCAAAACCACAGTCTGGGTCTGGTGCTAACTTTGTCAATTTTCAAGAACTGCTGATATGTCATTAATGTCTGTTAAATCAGGTTTCCATGTTTTAACTGAAATTTTAATTAGCAAAAATTACGTATGAGTTGGTACATTTAAGAACTATTAAAATGTACACATGTTGAATTTTAGCCCTTAACTTAAAGCAGAAGTCCTTATTTGTTTATTTTATCGCAAGCAGTACTGTTGCTAAAAGGGGAGAGGGTAATATTATAATAAATGGTTTCAGTGTGTTTCTGCTACCATTCCTGCATATCTCTATATATATATTAATTCTAAAAACATTTAGAATTTAGTCTTTTTTTTTTGCTATTAGAACTTTTGCTGGTTACCTAAGCAGCCAATGCAGCCACTGCTAATGATGCTGAAACACAAGCTACTGTGAGCATGGAGATATCAGAACAGCAAACTCAGCGTTTGTCTGCTTACTTACATCTTTAAACCATAGAAATGCACAATTATACCTGGAGAATAAAATCACCAGATTCATTTACAGTGAAAAACAACTGCACCACAATGCACTCTGTGAAATTACAAAAAAAAAAAAAAAAAAAACCTTACAGACGGTCACTTTAACATTACCAATGCTCACTCACTTACCAGTATGTTGACTTAACAGAAAAGAAAGTGTGCCCCATTAAGTGCAAACACTAAAAATTTAAAATGACACCAAACTTGGCTACACTACATGGACAAAAGTATTGGGACACTGGCTTAATGCTTGATATATTTGGGCATGTATTGTACCCATTTATTGTTATGGTAATTTTGGGTGAAATTCACTGTTACATCATTTCTTCTGATATTATGAACAGATAAAAAAACTAAAAAGGTAATATTATTATCTAGCACTGACTTATATATGCTAAATAAACTGATGTTTTGTAAGCAAATAAGACCACAAGCTACAGCCTGCTACAAAAGATGCTTTCCCGTTGAAATCAGAAAAGGTGCAGATTAGTGATGACCTGAACCCACAAAAATCCTCTTTATCACGTTCGATCCTGCTAATGAAACATTAGCCTGCTAAATGGATCAGCCACCTGCTGGAAAACAGAAGCCTCAGTGCCTTTCCGCACCCTGCGGTGCAGGAGATGAGATTAGCTCCTGTTCCTGATCCGGCCCGGCAGCCTGCAGGACTGGGTGTAAAATGTTGCTGCAGGCCTACACGCAGGTGATTGGCAGAAGCTAAGGGTGTGGCTCTAGAAAGCCCAGCCCTCACATTTCACAGAGAGGAGTCAGCAGGAGGGCGGCCTTCTGCAGGTTGTGTCAGGTTAGCGCCCAAAACATGCGCAGCATGAAATAAATGCTGTAAACGAAGTAATACATTTTCTATTTTACTCTCTATCCTTTAGAAACATGTGTAGTGCTGATGAGCACATACTATAGGGTTCTTCATATAACTCTGTTTTTTTTTTAGAACCTAAAAATGCCTAAAAATTCACAATGAATGCAATAAATCCATACTACTACCACATAAGTAATCCTCAAGTAAATTTAGACTATACAAGACAACCATATATTCCATACTTGTGCAGAGCACAGATGGAATGTGGCCACTACCTTTAACACATCTGTGCAGTGAACACACACACCAGTAAGTACACTCAGAAAGATACACACAGTGATACAGTGAGCACACGTGCCTGAAGCAGTGGGCAGTCATCACTCCAGAGCCCAGGGAGCCACCACTGCCTGAGAACTGAGCACAAGTAAACTTTCATCTGAATATATACATTTATGAGAATGCTTTAGAACGTACATTTATGGCAGAATTTTAAATTACTGAAGCGGAATTCTTTCTTTTGAAAGTTGGCCAAGCAGCAATTTCATCAATATTGGTTTTTTTTTTTTTTAATAGGTAAGAGGATACACATTCTTACTGCCTAACATACAGTTTATAAACAAAAAAATAACTTTTGATATGCTGATGACAAACATTTATCCACTACCTTATTCTTAACACAAGTGTTCAGCTTTTAGAAAGCAATGGCGTTTGCAATGGCCTGTTAAGTGGTCTAAACCAAACTGAAAAAAACACAAAGCCTGAAAAATGTTCCATGGTTGTAAAACCGGTTGAGCTCTTAAAGACGATTATAATCCTCACTGGCTGGGCAGAGCTGCCCTGCAAATAATTAAAGTTAAAACTGATCATAAACAAAATAATTATGCTTAAAAATCACTTCATGTCAACTGCAAGACCCCTAGAGTGTGTTTACACACGTCAGCTCTAGTTTAATTAAAGCAAACCCTGATACGATGAGCGCTGTGCACTGCCTTTACAACTCTGGTGTGCACCAAATAAGTAGTTTTTTAAATAAACTCTGGTGTGCATTAAATAAGTAGTTTTTAAATAAACTCTGGTGTGCACCAAATACGTAGTTTTTAAATAAACTCTGGTGTGCACCAAATACGTAGTTTTTAAATAAACTCTGGTGTGCACCAAATAAGTAGTTTTTAAATAAACTCTGGTGCGCATCAAATACGTAGTTTTTAAATAAACTCTGGTGTGCATTAAATAAGTAGTTTTTAAATAAACTCTGGTGCGCATCAAATAAGTAGTTTTTAAATAAACTCTGGTGTGCACCAAATACGTAGTTTTTAAATAAACTCTGGTGTGCACCAAATACGGAGTTTTTAAATAAACTCTGGTGTGCACCAAATACGTAGTTTTTAAATAAACTCTGGTGTGCACCAAATACGTAGTTTTTAAATAAACTCTGGTGTGCATCAAATACGTAGTTTTTAAATAAACTCTGGTGTGCATTAAATAAGTAGTTTTTAAATAAACTCTGGTGTGCATTAAATAAGTAGTTTTTAAATAAACTCTGGTGTGCATCAAATAAGTGTTTTTTTTTTAATAAACTCTGGTGTGCACCAAATAAGTAGTTTTTAAATGAACTCTGGTGTGCACCAAACAAGTAGTTTTTAAAAGAACTCTGGTGTGCACCAAATAAGTCGTTTTTAAATCAACTCTGGTGTGCACCAAATAAGTGGTTAGTTTGAAATATGAACACAATACAAACCAAAGGCGTCTAAATAAACTAAATGTAGGACGTGATGAAACAGGACGGTTGCGTGGGCATTCCTGCAGAGAGAGTTGTGTATATGGAAGATTCTCTGTGCAGACCTGCCCACATTACTCATTTTACTTGATGCTTTAGTTTTAGTGGAGCTGTGCTCTAAACCACATACAGTACCAACTCATTACACACAGTTTCAAAACTAGACTCTATAACAATCACATCTGTTGTGTTGTGTAGTCGCCTTAGTAAAGATATAAAGATTTTACAGTTTTAACAGACGTCATTCTGTGATAACACATGCAGTTTTCTAAAAACCAAAAATGTGATTTAATACAGATATCAACACAAACTGATTTAATAAGCCAGGGGTTATATTGAAATATATTTTCTTGTGCTAGGAATTGCGCAGATCACACAGACCTGTACTAGCATCCTTTTGTTTATAAGTCACCTTTCTACCCTAATTTTGATTAGATTGCAAAAATATCGGTATAAATGCAAAGCAGAACAAAACAATGTATCAAACAAACCCTATTTCAAAAAGGTGGAACCCTGTGTAAAATATGAATCAATTTAAATAACAATATTATATACTATAGATTAGGGGTGTGTCACATCATACTGTGAGAAAATACTTCTGACACAATAAAAAAAAAAACTGTGTTTATATTGCGATATTCTGGAAAGCAGGATATTTTTTATTTGTTTAGATTTTTTCTTTTTATTTCGTTTTAAAAGTTTATATGCATGCACTAAATATGCTACACTTACATTTTGTCAGTTTTATTATTACCTTTATTTTGCTACATTTTTTATTTTGTTAAGACTTTTATTTTATACAATATCAGGATCTTGGTAAGTTACTGTTTACAAAATAGACAAATGTTCATAAATTTGTTTTTCTTTCTACTGAATGTATGAAACAGTTACATTTATACTAAATAAATCTTTAATATTTATTTTATTCATTTCATTTTTTTTAAATCGCCAACGTTTCATTGAAATTGTTTTGACACAGTTGTTTGCAGATTGGTGAATCTCTGCCCATCTTTTCCTATGTAAAGTGTAATTTTTATAGCTAGCCATGTGAGTCAGTGGTAAATTGCTTATATTGCATCTGTTTTTTTTTTATTTAAACTTATTTTCCAGCCTTTAATTGCCTGTCCCAACTTTTCTGAGGTGCAATGATCCAATCAAGTTCTAAATGAGTAAAAGGCTCACTTTAATCAATCATAAGTGTTTTACTGTATGTTCCGTTGTGAAAAAATGGTTCCAAATGTTTTTTTTTGGTTTTTTTCTAACTGAAACTGTATAAATACTCACTTAAACAAGGGCTAGTGGACCAAAAACCTGAGCTGCAGTGTTTCCTGCAGTGGCTTCATATAAAGAATAGTCTGGTCCACTCAAAATAGAGACGTAAATACAAGTCAAGGTTTTCTAACCAGGCATCTATCTCCTGTTTCCTGCAACTATCCTTAGTTTCAAGTTAAAAAATGGTCTGGTCAGGCCCAGCGGGCAGATATAAATATCTGTCTGGCCAGAGGCATCATCAGAGGACATCTGAGGAGGGTCAATGGCAGGGGTACAGGCCAGAGGTCAGTAGGAAGAGGCCTGCTTTTTCTCCAGAGACTGGAATTCCCCCCTCACACATCAAATCAGGATACGTTTATCAGGAAAGCTGCTAGAAAAACACCAAACGCACAGGAACTGATAAAGAAATAGCTGAAAACTCAGCCAGCGAAAGTGTGGAAGAATGAGGAGGAGATAGAGAGATAAGAGGCAGGGATGAGAGAATGGGAACAGCACACTTCAGGAAATGGTGTATAAATAAGCAAAAAAGAGGCCAAATAAATTATCAGAGAGGTCTGAAGATAAACGCTGGGAAGGAAAATAAACACAGTGACTCATCACTGGGAGAGATACGAAGCAGAGCAACTTGTGGTAGTGTAAGTGCTGTACATCAGCGCGACCGTCAATTAATTGTCAGTGACAGTGATGTACAGCAGACTGATGGGGGCTTTGTTCGCCCCGTCAGTGCTTGTTTAGCTGTAAAAATGCAAGCCCACACACAATGAGCGCATTGTCCTGGAAGGAGGAGCGGAAAGGGAAGCCATTCTCACAGTTTTCCCCCAGTAGAAGACAGATATGCTGAAACTCACAGTGATTCACCCCATGCACACTCAGCAGCAAGTCAGACAATAATAGACAAGTCTGAAACACTGAACTTTTCAAGGAAAAACACACTTTAGACTAACCCTTCTAGAACATTATGAACATGTTAAGCTTTACAATGGGGCTGCACTGGTCCAATACAAAGTCCCAGTCCTATTGAATGGGGACTTCTGATTGTGCTCTTGTTGAAGGTACTTACTGAACTTCCATTGTTCTGGGCAGCCACTTTACTAATGGGCTGCTCAAAGAGTTGGCATAGTTTGTGTAGCATAGGGTTCTTGGGAGAAATAGGGTTCGATTCTA
Organism: Astyanax mexicanus; assembly: GCF_023375975.1. Classification (NCBI taxonomy): domain Eukaryota; kingdom Metazoa; phylum Chordata; class Actinopteri; order Characiformes; family Acestrorhamphidae; genus Astyanax; species Astyanax mexicanus. The sequence continues at coordinate 40,232,485 of NC_064420.1, read as the reverse complement.
CACAAGTGCTTGGGTAAAACTCTTAAAGCTACATTTCATACCAGTGTTGGGTAAATCAAACATACATTATCTGAAAAAAAAAAAAAAAAATTTTTTTTGTTGATCTTTAGTGCTAAGTTTTAGAGAGGTCAAAACTTTGGATGATTACCATTCAAACTCATCCCAAATGTACTGGATGGAGCACCACCATCATGCTCAAATGCTGAGGGCCTTATAATCCTTTAGTCTATAAATATATGACGGATATAATCCTTGGTCAATAAAGTGACAGTCTGTAATAATTTGTATCTAAACTAAAAGCAGAAGCATTTCTGAGTGGAGAAGTGAGAAAATATTGTGTTTAATGGTACCAGTGCTGGAAGGACCATCCCTGCTAAGCCTAATATATTCATTGTAAAAACTGGGGTGTCGGGTCGCTTTTGGTGGGAGCCCTTCTGGTCACGTCTCAAGCCTTTATGTACTTTCCTCACATATACAGCCCTTTAAAAGAGGATCCGGCTTAGTTTTACTAAATGCAAGCGGCTGGTGGACCAATGGAGACTTCAGAAGGGGAAACTCAGAGCTCAGTAGCTCATTCACTCATAGTAAAAACAAAGTGTCTGGCTGAGCACACTCTCTCTATCTGACTGAACCTAACCTGGAATCCATTCTCACCAGAGAGGGTCGGTTCTAAGTCCCAAAACTTCAGCTTTAAGTGTCAATCTTTAGCTGCTCTTGGTGTGCTTTTCTTGTATTGGCAATACTTTTCTACTGTGTCAGCAAAGGGTTTGTTGCCAAAAGATGCTAAATTAAATCATTACAATAAGTGTCCACAAAAATATGGACATGTATAGATATAGACAGAGAAAGCCAAATGCCATAAATGCAAATGTAGTTAAACAGAAAGATGATGTGTTTCCCATGCAAGTAGACCAAATAAAACAAAAAAGTCATATCACATGGAATGCACCTGGAATGTCCATCAGATTCAACATTCTTATCAGTTACCCTGGAGCCATTCATCTCTGTAGTTTTGACTGCAGAGCAAGACATCAGAAACACATCTCTACATTATAAAGAAGACACACTCTATGAGTAACATTCAAAGCCCAGAAGTAACAGAAGCATGAATGCTCACTAAAGAGAGAAAAAACTTCACAAAAACACTCATGGAGTCATCTTACCCTCCTGAACCCTGGGCAGATTAGTCTGATCCACCTCCAGCTCCGCCATGGCTCCTCATGGCCCCAGCAAAACCACTCAAAACTAAGGTCGACCACCTGGAGGGGTTTGTTTAGGGATGCACAGTCAGAACCTGTGTGGAAGATGTGAAAATGGGGAATTTAAAAAACATTAGATTTCAGGATTTTATCTATTACACAATTGCTAATAAAGCTCATCACAATCAGAAATGTTATTCCAATTTACCAGATCTACAAATAATTTTCTCTTTGTGTAAATGTCAGCATAAAAATAAAAAAAGATAAGTACCTTAAATACTAATTATTTACAAATATACAGTACCAGTAAAAAGTTTGGACACACACTCTCATTCAATGTTTTTTCTATATTTCTTTATCTAATTTATTTGCAACACTGTAGATTAATATTAAATACACGAAAACTATTAAGGGAAACATAGGAAATTACATAGTAAACAGTAAAAAAGTGTTAGTCTTCCACAATCCCTGATCAACTGAGATGGTGATTTGGGATGAGCTGGAGCTTTACAGCGTGAAGAAAAAGAAGCAGCTATTGTTTAGCACCTCCAGGAACTCCTTTAAGATGCTGCAAAAACTATTCCAAGACACAAAGATTAAAATATCAAGACTGAGCAGATCTGTACTCAAAGCTAAATGTACTACCTAGAAGAATCTAAAGTATAAAACATACAAGTATTTTGGTTTGTTCAACACTTTCTGTTTACAAAATAAAACAAAATCCAAGTGTGCCTGTATAATTTTAATAAAGACTTCAATATTAAATTTAAAATAAAAAAACTCATAAAAAGACGTGTATATATATATATATATATATATATATTTATATATATATATATATACATATACATATACACATATACATATATATATACATACACACATATACATATATATATATATACATACACACATATACATATATATATACATATACATACACACATATACATATATATATACATACACACATATACATATATATATACATATATACATATATATATATATATATATATGTATATATATATATATATATATATATATACTGTTTTAGCCAGTAAAACCACTTACAAACTGTAGCAGTTAATCTAGTAAACTTGCTTATTTAGGGTTAGGTGAGGAGTGTTTATGGTCTTTACTACACACACAGCAATACCCACACACTATAACTTACAGTGCAGTGTAGCAGTTTAGCTGTTTTAGGTCATTAGCAGCAGCAGATACAGGTAAATATAAACCAAGAGCTTTTGAATCCCTTTAACCAAATGTATTCAGTCAAAGAATAAAGTAAAAAGGGAAAAAGGGGAGAGATAACGTTAAATAGAGAAAACAATAGAGAAACACACAACAGCTAGCCTCTCTCTGTGTGTCTGTGTGTGTTTATGGGCTGTTGTATTGAACTTCGCCTGGACTAGTTACGCTACCATTCCGCATTCCTGAGAGAAACTACACTACCCTACCCTTACTGCCCTCAGTTCAGCACATATACCTTACTAACCACCATAACCCACCCGATACGCTATAAAATAACCTGTATAACTCACTCAAACAGACCGACTGTTCCCTTCCACAGACCAGCTCACAGCTCTTAACTCCAGCTGACCGCGGATCCCCGGCTGAACTGTGTCCTGAGTCCTGGATCAGCAGCAGCGGCGGCGGGGCTACCTGTTGAACAGCCCGGCCGGTGGCTGTTTAAACCCGGTATAAACCCGCTGTACAGCCCCGGTCTCTCTCCGTGTGAGAGCGAGCGGCTCCAGTCACGAGTTTAAACGCGATGAAAGCGAGTCTCCGACAACAGCGCGCTCTGAAACCCGCAGCAGGTTAAAACTCTTCCCTGTTTTTGTCAATGAAACAAAGCTGCAGGGGGCGGATGGAAAGCCAGCACGGACAAACTTCTCCACCAGACAGCAGGAGGAGCAGCACTCAGCCCTGTTCTACTGCCCCCAGCATCAGCACATACCCCTCATACCGAACATTCAATAAACGTTTGTTCTGTTAGATGCATTACATCGTTTAACCGCTTTAGACCCTGTTTAGGGCAGAAAATTAGAGCATTTATTTATTGCATTAAAAAATACAAATTCTTAAAGTTTTAAGAGTTCACAAATCAATATTTGATAAGTTTTCATGCACCTTGCTTTCATGCACATTACACACTGCTTTTGGATAACTTTATGCCACTCCTGCTGCAAAAAAAATCAAGCAGTTTAGCTTGGTTTAATGGCTTGTGATCCTCCATCTTCCTCTTGATTGTATTCCCTTATTTTTTTTCAAAGCTATATATATACAGTGAGTCCAAGAAGTATTTGATCCCTTGTTGATTTTCTTCGTTGGCCCACTAATAAAGACATGATCATTCTATACTTTTAATTGTAGATGTATTCTTACATGGAGAGACAGAATATTAAAAAGAAAATCCAGAAAATAAATCTAAGGAATATATATTAATTGATTTGTATTTCATGGAGTGAAATAAGTATTTGATCTCTTAGTATTCATTAGCAGTTCTGGCTTTTACAGACCAGTTAGACACTCCCAATCAACTTGTTACCTGACCTGAAGCCACCTGTTCTCACTAATCACTTGTGTGAAAAAAACCTGTCCACAGAATCAGACAGATCACACAGATTTCAAGTCTCCAACATGAGTAAAACCAAAGAGCTGTCACAGGACCTCAGAGTCAGAATTGTTGACCTTCACAAAGCTGGAATGGGCTACAAAAAGATTAGTAAGGTGTTGGATGTGAAAGTAACAACTATTGGTGCAATTATCAGAAAGTTTAAAGAGTATAACATGACAATCAACAGACCTCGGCCCGGTGCTCCAAAGAAGACTTCGCCTCGTGGGGTGGCAATGATGCTGAGAACGGTCAGAAATCGTCCTGCAACCACTCGGCAGGAGTTAGCAAATGACCTGAAGGCAGCTGGGACCACAGTTTGCAAGGAAACAATTGGCAACACTTTGCGCAACAAAGGATTCACATCCTGCAGTGCCCGAAAGGTACCCCTCCTGAAGAGAGCACATGTGGAGGCGCGCCTCAAGTATGCCAATGATCATTTGAAAGATGAACCAAGTTATTGGGAGAAGGTTTTGTGGTCAGACGAGACCAAAATTGAACTTTTTGGCCTCAACTCCACCCGCCATGTGTGGAGGAAGAAAAATGCTGCCTATGACCCCAAGAACACTGTGCCCACCGTCAAGCATGGAGGTGGAAGCATAATGTTTTGGGGGTGTTTCTCTGCCAAGGGTACAGGGCTACTTCACCGCATCACTGGGAAGATGGATGGAGCCATGTACCACACAATCCTGAGGGACAACCTCCTCCCGTCTGCCAGGGATCTGAAAATGGGCCGTGGTTGGGTCTTCCAACATGATAACGACCCTAAACATACAGCAAAGGATTGGCTCAAGAAAAATCACATTAAGGTCATGGAGTGGCCCAGCCAGTCGCCAGACCTCAATCCGATCGAAAATCTATGGAGGGAGCTGAAGGTCAGAGTTGCCAAGCGACAGCCCACCAACCTTCATGATTTAGAGAGGATCTGCAAAGAAGAGTGGGCCAAAATTCCCCCTGGTGTGTGTGCTAAACTTGTGGTTAACTACAACAAACGTCTCACCACTGTGCTTGCAAACAAAGGCTTTGCCACTAAGTATTGAGTGTGTTTGGCAAGAGGGATCAAATACTTATTTTCCTCATTGAAATACAAATTAATTAAAATATATTCTTTAAAATTATATTCTGGATTTTTGTCTTGATATTCTGTCTCTCCATGTTAGAATATATCTACCATTAAAAGTGCAGAAGGATAGTGTCTTTATTAGTGGGCAAACAAAGAAAATCAGCAAGGGATCAAATACTTCTTGGACTCACTGTATATATTAAAATATGTGGGGAATAAATAGACGATATGTTATATGAAATACACCTAACAGTGTTAGACAAATGAATGCACTGCAATGCACAGAAAATACAAAATACAAAAATTATGTTTGATTTCTATTTATGCATTAGTTATTTTATGTATTTATTAGCTGAATCCTGTTTTTTGAGCACGTTACAGACAGAAACAGCAATTTTATATATTTTTCATCACTAGAACATAAGTCATGTCTGAAACGGTTAAGGTTGATGATGGAAATACAACTTTTAAACCACCTATATTTAACATGCCTAACAGGTATGTAAATGTTAAAATTCTAAAATTAAATAAAATTTAAATTTTTGGTTGCATTACATCGCTTAATGTTGATGCTGAAAAAAAAACAATCCTTAAACAACCTTTATTTAACATTGCCTAATAGGCATCTGTAAAATGTTGAAATTCTAACGTTGAATAAACATTCAGTTTTTGGATGCATTACATCGTTTAATGTTAATCATGGAAAAACACTCTTTAAAAAAAAACTTTATTTAACATTGCCTAATAGGCATCTGTAAATGTTGTTTTTGGTTGCATTGCATTGTTTAAGGTTGATTCTGAAAAAAAAAAAAACAATCTTTGTTTAACATTGCCTAACATTGAATAAACATTAATTTGGTTGCATTACATTGTTTAAGAAAAACAACCATTATACTACCTTTTTTCAACATTGCTTAAAAAAACACTAAATAACTCAATTTAGCATGTTTGTGATTAATTATGTTATTGTGAATTATGTTTGTTTTTTAAATAAATAAACTGTATGTGTTTTTTGTCTCCTTCCTCTATTCCCTATTTCTTGCAAATGTTGCATTTGCAGTACTCTGCCTTTTCTACAACTGTGATAAAACTGTGATAGACAAATGACAGTTCTGTGTAGTGTAGTGCCCCTTGTCAATTGTAACTCTTATAATTGCATGTGTATGTACACAAACATATTTGTCACTGGCATCAAGGAAAGTTTACTACATAGTAAAAGGTTTAATAGGCGGCAAATTACTATTCATGGTATTTATACTGCAAAGATAAATGTCAAATGGTCTGGGTAGCATCTTTGCATGGATAATAATATTACTGGCACCAGAGTAATCACATAATAAATATACTAACCAATGATTGTATATAGATCATATTTAAGAAATTGAATATACAGTGTGTAAAGATTATATACATTATAATAAATCTCTCTGTGTACTTATATTATGTGACCATCTATCATAGAAGTGACCAGACACAGTGAAGGCCAATATCTTACCAAATTTCCATGAGGATTAATAAGCAGACATCTCCACACCTGTGCCCCTCAATTTATTCATCTAGTAAAACTGAAACCAATCAAATTTCTGTCTGCTGGTAAACTACAGAGCTAGGCGTAGCACACAGGCCCCGACCCCTGTCCTCGCTTTATTGCCCTGTTGATTCACGCATATGCACTGTCCAACTGCTTCAAAATGCAAAAAGCTTAATAAAACAGCAGTGATGCTCTAAACTGGTGATTCACTCAACCTGAGGACAGTGAGGAAGGCTGTATATAATAACCTCAGGGTCAGTTTCATCCACCACACGTCTATATCCTTTGCTCTGCTACATTTACCACTGTAGGTTTGGTAAGACAGCACTACTGTAGAGATGATCAGCGGCGTGCTCCTCTCCTGGGCTCTTCTCCTGCTCTCCATCAGCCCACTGCTGGCTCATCCTGTTTCAGACCCAGCAGATATGCCTTACACTGGACCAGGTGAGTGAAAGGCAACCAGATCAAATACTTAAAATATTAATATTATAATTTGCTCATGTAGCAGATTTGCTGTCACAAATCTAAAATTAAACAGTTCGGTTCTATTAACTGGTATAGACGTTTTTTTTGTAGTGGATGTTTAAATGAATAGATGCTTAAATTAATGTAAGAAATGTAAAATGCAAATATATTTATATTAATGGTGTCAATTAAAATACTAGTATATATGTTCTTATACTTTTTTATACTTTTACTTGTACTTGTATATACGTTTTGTTTAACATCTCAGCTTGATTGTAAGGATTTCTGGACTAGAACTTAATTTGCTGAGTATAAAAGGTCGTTTTCACACCTGCAGTTGTTTTTTATGGTCCGGATCAGTTGAGTTTATTTGCAGGGTTTTCTCCTTCTCTTTGGTTTGATTTCTCACATGTATAAACCTTAACACACCAAAATGTGCACCAATATGTATACCATGTAAGCACAATATAGTGAGAAGATTCTCTGTTCCAGCATGTATATCTGTGCAGTGTGCAGCTGCTTTAACACAGAATGCTAAAAATGTGAAGCTGCACCCTCAAACACAGTGTTACGCCAATGCAAGCAGTGAACGCTGCACTGACTGTGTGTGTGAACAACATGGAGCAGCAGAAACAGTGTTTGTTCTTAGCAGTATATTATTTGGCTAATATATCAGATTAAACTGTGCCTTATTAGCAGTTTAGCGCAATTAAAAAGAAGTATATTTGATAGCTGGGTCGGACTGAGATCAGATCAAGTTCAATTTAGAAAAATTATTATATTGTATGACCAAAAAAAAAATTATTACGAATGAAAAACAGAAACAACCATATTTGCTATAACTTAACAAACTTAAAAAAAGAGAAGTGTGTGAGGATTTAGCTTGTCAGGGTGTAAAATGTTAAACTGACGGCAACTTTCATGTTTCTTTTGCTGTTAACCTCATTAGTAGGGAAGTAGTGTGTCCAGACTTAGTCCAAATGAATGGTCTACTTTCAGTCACATTATTTTGAATGTCTTTTATGTAATTTGTCTTGATTTTAACGTTATTTTGTCTATTTTTACTTTGTCTCAACATCAGTTTGACAGTCCTGCCTCTGTTTTTTACGGTGGCCGAGAAAGCCCAACGCAGTGCAAATTGAAAAGCGCTGCAAAAGCACAAAACACATCCATCAAAATTACAACACAGGCGCAGCAAATAGAAAAACGCGCTGCAAATAGAAAAACGCGCTGCAAATAGAACCACAACACAAAGGAAGTGAGTCACAACACAACGGAATTTTCCCGGGGGACCTTAAAAGATACTGTACCAGCTAAGCTGCGTCTTCAGTAACGTCTCGGACTTCACTATGTGTACAAAGGACAATAAGTGACAAACAAGGCGTTTTGTGAAGCAGAACTTTTAATAATATGCACACAACCGTGGTAATCACAGGTAATAAACATAACTTACTTTTCAGAAGCTTGTTTGCCACTTATTGTCCTTTGTATACAACTGGTACAGCATCTTTTAAGGTCCCCCGGGAAAATTCCGTTGTGTTGTGACTCACTTCCGTTGTGTTGTGGTTCTATTTGCAGCGCGTTTTTCTATTTGCAGCGCGTTTTTCTTTTTGCAGCGCGTTTTTCTATTTGCTGCGCCTGTGTTGTAATTTTGATGGATGTGTTTTGTGCTTTTGCAGCGCTTTTCAATTTGCACTGCGTTGGGCTTTCTCGGCCACCGTAGTTTTGACATTACTTTCACAGTCTCATTTTGGTCTCAATGTTATTTTTTTTCTCTCTACCGATGTTTTATCTCAGTCTTAACATTACTTTCCACTCTCTCTATATAATTTCAACTTGTTCTTGCCTTGGTCTCAACATTATTTTGACATTATTTTGACATTATATATCTCGTCTGTGTCTCATCACTATTTTGATTATCTTGTCTTGTTCCCCACACTTTATTAAATAGAAATCAGTCTCAGCGTTATTTTGACTTGGTCTCAGTCTTATAATATTGTATATATGTGCTTATTAAATAATGAGGATCAAAGCTTTTAAACTGTAGCATTAAAATCATGGTCTCTTGCTGTTTCAGACTCAATGGAGGAGGCCGGAGCAGAGGAGCTCTCTGTATCGGATGTAGGCAGCCTCCTCCAGAGGGCAGCAGCTCTGGGCTACTCCCCACTGCTCTCCAGAGAGGGTAAGACTGCTGACTGAGCATGTTCTACTAATCTTAATAACTCAAATAGCTTAAAAATCATCTCAGTATAGCATATATGTGCACTGTATCTTGTCTCCCTTTGACATATTATTTGATTTTGGTTGTTATGCTTCATAGCTGTGTTTTTTTTTTTTTTTTTTTATTTTTTTAACCTTTTAACTTTTCCTTTTAAAGGTCTGAAACTCAATGGGCTGCTGCCTAAAGAAGCTTCAAAAATGGTGAGATGACAATTTATTTATGTATATATATCACAATTTAGTCTACTGCAATTAGACACACCTACTTTACTTTCTAGCCACTTAATTGGAAAGACCATTATATGTTATCATACACAATTTGTTAACCATGCTGTGCACCAGTGGTCTAACTTCCTGCATCTTGAGAGCTACCATCATGCAGATTTTGGATCGAATGTTATTCCTCTTCAACTCTTCATTTTTGCCTTTTTTGGTGATTTTTTTACTAAATATGTCAAATATATCATCACCCCCAGGTTGTGCTGGAAAATCCAGGCCATCTAACTTCTCTTGGTCAGCTGCTCGGCATTAAGAGGCAATACAGAAAGAGGGCCAATGGAGCCGACTGCTTCTGGAAGTACTGCGTTTAACACCGGCACTGGAAACAACACACAGGACTAAGAGACAGGGCTTTATTTCAGATTTAGTACATGTACATACATATATACACGCACACACACATTTACACTAAACAACAACAGAGCATAGCGAGACGTAAATGAGAAATAACACCACTTGACTTTACTGTTGTGGGGAAGTTTCTAATTTTGCACACTGACAATTCTGTGCTAGACTGTGTGTGTGATGCTTGATACTGGATTGTCTGGTTTAATTGTTTGATCCTTGTAAGAAAGGCTGTAATGTGAATAAACTGACCATAAATAAAGAATACCATTTAGAAAAGCTTTATTTTTGTGCTTATTTTGTTAAAAACAAAGGACAACACATTTGACTACTAACAGTGACAATTAATTGCATAAAATGAAGCTTCAGGGCATTTCAGTTTATTAAAGATTTTTCAAGATCTAGATTGTATCCAGATTGATTTTTGACTGGGAAAAAAAACTGGAAAGCTAGAAGACAGATGACAGTTTAGAAAGTCTGGATGCTTATCTGCTTAGTTCTTAATGTGATTTCTTAATGTGCCAAATATTGACCTGATCAAATTCAAAGTGACAGAAGTACAGAGGCCCAAGAAGAGCATCAAAGGTTAGTTACTGACACCAACCTCATATACAGATATGCTTGTGATGTTCAGACAGGAAAATACAATCTGATTACTTGCAAATAACAGTGTGGATAGTCATTTCACCAAATCAGATTTGCATCCAGTCTAAACATAGCTTTGCATGCAGTGACTCCACTGTTTCACTACAGATCTAAAGGAAACTCAATACTAGTTGTTGTTTCTGGACTTTTTACTCAAGCTCTATATTTCTGCGCTTTATTATTCCAATACTCATGTGTTTAGGCTACTTTGTGTACCTCTGGAAGCATGCAGATTTCATGCAGCAAGGACACGTGTGTCTTTAATCAAGATGAGAAAAAGATAAAATAAATAAAACACCAAGAAGTTAAAGAACGTTATGTGATTGGAAGACACACAAAACACACCAACCACTCTTCAGCCATGGAATCTGGCCAGTCGCTCTGTTGGAAAGGAAGAACGATACCTGGGAACACCCATGCCTTTACTGTCCACACAGAGGGAGAAAGCATGTAGACAAGGACAAAAAAATAATAATTATGATTTTTTTTTATGCTGCACTTAGTTTTAAAATGTGATTAAACAATTCACATAAATTTTACTGATTCACTAAATCTGTCCACCTACAGATAAACTGATTAATATTCCCACAACATACAGTGGCAATTCCTAAAATGCAGGAATTTACAGAATGTCACAGAACTGAATCAGCTTATTTGGTAAAAAACTGTAACTCACTCTGGGTGAGTGATTACCGGCAGCCAGAACTTGCTTGCAAAACGTATAATATTTCATAATATTTCAAAATCTGAAGTTGATAAGTGAGGTCAAGCATATTAAAAGAAAACTGTAGAGCAAAAGAAAGAAAGAACCATTCAAAAAATATATACACCAATAAACAGAATAAAATAAGAAACAAAATAATACACAAACAACAGTAACGTACAGTAAAGCACTACAATTAAAGAAAAATATAACAGGCCACAATATACAATAAGGTACTAAATTAAAATAACAGGTTAAATACAAATTGAACCACTAATTGAACAATACCACCTTTTTCTGATACCACCACGATCCACCTTCCAGGAACTTTGACTTTCTTTTCTTACTTTGAATTAATATATTCCATATTGAATTTTATTCATTTATTATCAACGTTTATTTATGATCATTTAAACTCACATAAAATTCTTATACCACAACTGTCCAGGCCCTTAGCTTTCATCCCTCCTCTATCCATTGAAATTCAACCATTCACCTGCTCTGGACCCTGGTTGTTACTGGCCTGTAGACGGACACTCCGAGTCGTGGAAGATCTCTCCTCTCCACAGGTTCAGCGTCTGACCACAGCTCATCTTGAGAATCTTCCAATACTGTGTCTTCTTCAGGCTTCCAGTCTACACTGCCCATCAACCTGATCAGATCCAGCAGCTGCAAACAAACAGAGGGGAACATTTAATATTTGTTGTATTTTTTCTATGTGTTTCTCACTTTATGTATTTATTCTGGGCATCACTGGTTTATATAAAACATGAGCATTCTACACAGTGTTAGAAAGAAAAAACACTCAGGGTGAAAACCTGCGCCGTAAGGTGCTACTAAAAATTTATCCTCTTGAGTGAAATATGACAAAAGTTACAATACATGTGTTTACAAACGAGAATGAGTTGGTTCTCTTATTGTAAATTTGTGATGTATTTTTTAAACAGTAAATTTACCTCTCTTACAGTATCATCATCACTGAGTACAGGCTGGACCTTTTCACACCACACCAACCCCAGCAGCAGCATCAGAACCATAGAAAAGAACAGCTTGCCCATCTTCAGTCCTGACAATCAATAGTCATATACTATACTATAATATACAAGAGTAATACAACAAGTAATATAAAGGGTAGGGTTAGGGATAAAAATTTGGATTTGATCTTATTAATAACAACACATTATTGATCCAAATAAAGAATGCTTTTTAAGCTACATTTATTTTTTATTTTCTATCAGAAATATTCCTTGTGTTTCTTGTACATGTTGTGATTTTGTAAAAAGAAAAAGATGACAGATAATTGAAAAATATAAAGAATGCTTTATTTTCCTTTCCCATTTTGTTCCCAACATATAATGCACTTCTACAAAATACAACAAAAAAGAACAGTTCATAACTGAAAAAATAAATAGAAAATTAATGTAAAATAACTATAAATTATTCATTTCCTTCTTCACTTTGATAAAACCCTAAACGGCATACATTTACACTGTTAAAAATGTGTTACATTTATATTAACATTGTAAATGTATTTGTAAGAATGTGTGTTTTAAATTCCTTGTAAATGTAACTGTGTAACACATATTTATTATCAATAAGAATATAAAAGTACAAATACTTCAATATAGTAAAATAAAAGTACAATAACTTTTTTTATATATAGTCTACCCTTTTAACAGTATAGTGAAAACAGTATACAGCTGGTAACCAGTATAACCAGCATTTATTTGTTAGGTTCTGATCATTAATATACTGATCAACCAACAGCAAACCAGCATAAATCAGCCTAGACCACTATAGGATTCAGTGAGATCTTACTAATATACAAATTATTTGTATCCTTTTCCAGTCTCCATATAAATAATCAGCAGCTCACATACTAAATGTAACACAAAAGTCTATTTTAACCAAAATAAACACACTTACTTTAAAGCTTCTGGGTGACTCCAGGTGTGTGTAGAGGTGATCTGTGGTCAGACTGAAATAGAAATGTCTCTAAATCCTGCAGTTTTATATGTAATGTGTTGTGGAGATGCTCTGCTTGAGTAGCCCTGACCAATCCCTCTGACCACTGGCACTGCAGTACTGTACAGGTCCAGAGGGCACTTACCTGCCCCATAAACTCTGAGTGTGACTCGCCCCATCAAGTCTCCAGGTCCAGCATAAGCTATTAATCTGTAAGTGCATCTGCAGCAAAAATAAACACAGGAACGCAGACTCAGCACAAAGCCTGAATTATAAAAAATAGTGTAAACTGGACATTACAGAGGAGTTGTACTAACAAATCAGGAAGAATTTTTTTCCTTTTGGTTCATTCAATGATGTAGAGACACTGCTATTAATATACTAATCCACCTGACTGGATTATTTTTTGCCCATTATTACTTATTTTACTCCAATCCTGGACACACAGAGTGCATTGATAATATCATGGCATGCTGAATCAATGTCCAGATAGAAAAAGTACAAAAAGGAGACAAAAAAACAACTACAAAATAATTGAATAATATATGAAGTTCATTAAAGCCTTGAAAAAGTAGACAAATAAAATGTAATTTGTTTATGTCTTGAAATGTAATAATGTTTATCTATCCAGATCAACGTTCATTTTCACATTATTTTAGGTTAATTCACATTGATTTAGTATTATGGCCTTATAGGTATTGTAGTTTTATTATTAATTGTCTGAATTTGATTTTACTTACATTAAATATGTACAAATATACATTACATTTTTTTTGCCGCAGCTCTCCTATATACAAAGTGAACATCCATATACAAACCACGGTGCAATGCTACCAGTGTCCAGCAGGGGGCACAGTTGGGTTTACTATCACTGCCATAGACCACTATATACAGTAGCTCCCTAATCCCTCAACATGGTTTATTGTGTTTTAACCCATAAAAAAGCCCTGGCTAAAAAGTCCTTACTTCTGAAATAAATAGACAAATAAAGAAATAAGTCATAAAAATGATTAGGTAATATATAGCACATAATAAATACTGTGTTTCATGTAAATAGTAAAAAAAAAAAAAAAAAAAAAAAAAAAACAAATACAGAGAACTTATTTAATGTATATACAGCTCCGGATAAAAATTAAGAGACCACTTCAGTTTCTAAATCAGTTCATGCGATTTTGCTATTTATAGGTATATGTTCGTGTAAAATTATCATTGTTGTTTTATTCTAGAAACTATGGACAACATTTCTTCCAAATAGAAATATGGCCATTTAGAGCATTTATTTGCAGAAAATGAGAAATGGTTGAAATAACAAAAAAGATGCAGAGCTTTCACACCTCAAATAATGCAAAGAAAACAAGTTAATGTTCGTAAAGTTTTAAGAGTTAAAAAAATCAATATTTGGTGTAATAATAATAATAATAATAATAATAATAATAATAATAATAATAATAATAATAATAATAATTTTTAATCACAGTTTTCATGCACCTTGGCATGTTCTCCTCCACCAGTCTTACACACTGCTTTTGGATAACTTTATGTCACTCCCGGTGCAAAAAGCAGTTCAAGCAGTTCTGCTTGGTTTGTTAGCTTGAGATCATCCACCTTTCTCTTGGTTATATTCCAGAGATTTTCAATTTTAAAGTAAAATTAAAGAAACTCATAATTTTTAAGTGGTCTCTTATTTTTTCCAGCGCTATTTTATGTTCTAATACAGCAAGGCAGCTTAATGGCCATTAAGGGAGCTAGCTAGGCAGAATGAAGTGAGCAGGTGAAGGGGAGGAGTTGGAAATTGGAGGGAGCCCGAGGGGAAAAACAACGAGAGTGGAGGCAGCGGTGAAACGATAGTTAGCTTGTTAGCTATCTAGTTAAAGGAGAGGTAAAAGTTTACCTACTCGGTAAACAAAGCTCTCTAATGTTCTGACTGGTCGATAAACTGGGAATTATGAGGACACTGACGTTTAAACCGAAGAGCGCTTGTGTATATTATGTTTTTTAAAGAGTTTTCAAACCAAGTTCTGTTGGCTCATTAGCGTTAGCTTAGCCAGTCCCGCTAGCTAGCTAATTTATTAACCTAGCTACAGGTGTGTTTGCTCGCCTGCCGCATGTAAAGACCGATGTGTTGGATAAAACAAGCAAAATGACTGTTTCTTCTGAACTAGCTGGAAACAGAAGCTGTTAAACTTTTACTCAGATAGCGCTCAGAGTCTCCGAGCGGCTTTTAGGGGGAAAGCTCCAGTACGACACGCGCTCAGCGACGCCAACCTGAGGTAAGCTGACATTTATTTTTCGCTAACTTTATCTAAGCTGACATTTAAGTTTTGAGTCTCGGCTCAGGCCTGTAACGTTTGTATGTTTTGTCTTTTTTCTAACTTCATATTTTTGAGTGTTTAAAAAAACCGAGCCACATATTTAAGTTAGTTAACTTTACTAATGTTAACTAGCTAAAGCAAAGTAGCTATCGTCATAAAATTTAAGGTGGGATTTTCCTGTCGCTTACGAGTTTTGAGTTTACCCAACGTAAAGCTAAAATACGTGGTCATATCAAACCAAATGTGGCTTTAGAAATTTAAAGAATAATTCTACAAAAGGTACTATTTTATCAAATGTAATTGTATAACATAACATATTACGTTAAATTCCCTTTAAACAGAGTAAAGTTAAGCCAGCTATATAGCGCTAACTTTAGTTAGCTAGCGTTAACGTTAATTCTACATCAGGTGTAATTATGATAAATGCTAACCTAGGAAGCTAACAGTGGTAATTATTTAAAAGGTAAATGTTTATAGGTTAACATTAATTGGTGTATTTGCTGTTAAAACTGTAAGATAACTAACGTTAACTATCTAGTTATCTGTATAAAAGCTATCCAACGTAAGTTATAATCATTATTAGTGTAACTTAACATTAACTTACAGGTTCACACTGGGTATTTAGCTACACTTTGTGTATTTGTACAAAAAGCTCAAAGATACAAATTAAGATATAACTACATTGTTTCTCAGTGTATTGTACATATTGAAATGCTCATAACTATTATTATTGACTTAGACCTGCTAATTTGGTGTAAATTAACTTACAAAAAAATCCCACAAACTTTCACTACCAAACATCTAAGCTGGCTAACTAGCTAGTTTAGCCTAATAGTTTTAGTATACATATGTGGTAGTTGGCCTTCTTATTGTCTTACATTTGCGTTTATGAGTTGGGTAGCTACATTTAACAGTTAAAACACTCAGAATCTGTTTCTATATTAGCCATAGCTCTATAATTTGTGCCCATCACATTTTTATATTTATAAATTAGTAACGCTACCTGTTAATTAGCTATAGCTCACATTCATTCTCTGCACTGTTACATAAGCTATAGCTCATTCTCTCTACTGGTTTGTTCTGTTATTTGTTTATTGTTTATTTGTTTGTACTGAGCGGGTCAATCCGAGTAGGATGGGTTCCCCTGACTGAGTCTTGGTTCCTTCCTCTTAAAGGGAGTTTTTCCTTGTCACTGTGTGACCATAAAAATTGTCATCTCTGTGCTGCTGCTCTTAAGAGGCGTGGTCCTGTTTTTTCCTGTAAAGCTGCTTTGTGACAACTTTTGTTGTAAAAAAGCGCTATATAAATAAAATTGAATTGAATTAAATTGAAAATTTCGGGTCACAAACTGTGAGAACGGAAGAATACCAGAGTTCGTTTTGAGAGAATAAACCCAATTTAAGAATCTCGTCCGGGTTTTGTTTGACCACCAGATGGCGCTTCCGACTAAATGGATCCTTATGGAGAATTTGAGCAAAATCTTAATCTTAAAAATGATAAGTTTATAAACGATTGATAATTGTTATATTGAAAAAATGTGCTTATTTTTTTCCTACACTGTGTATTGATTGGTTGGTCAGCTGTTGGTGAGTGTTTAGAACTGGAGTTTAAAGCTTTTAAAAATGGTCTGCTGTAATGAAATTTGATGTGTATTTAATGTTAACTCAAATGTTCCTCACTCAAATTACACCCAGTTATAATAGTTTTTGTTTTTGATATATTTATTATTAGTTCATTGACTAGCTCTTCCTTCAACATATTAGATGGATCATTAACTGAAGCAGTTAATGCTTTAATAATATTTATGTATATTGAGAATAATAATGGGACAATACAGCTTCCTTGTGGTACTTCCAAATTTACATTCTTACTCTCTGTCAAACTTCCACTGTAGTAAATCTTTTGTAATGTTTCTGATTAGAATAGTTTAGGGTTTATGTATAGTCTGGTGGAAGCAATGGAGGTGAGCTTCTCCGCCAAGAGAGAGATGAATAAATCCAAGGTGATTTCCTAATCCCCAGTGTTCTTTATTGAATGTTCACAGAATGCAAACACATAGAAAAACTGTACAAAATGAAAACAGATGTGATTGAGAGTATTCTTAGCCTAACTGACTAGATATAGTAGTTCTGGATTAGGGCTATCTGACTTTACAACAGTCAGGGGAGGATTACAGTTGCCCTGCTGTCTAAAACCCAACCTTTCTGTAGCAAAATCCTTAAAAAACCCATTCGTTCAGTCCTTTCCCCTTTTAAAGATGTAGCCCCACCCCTAAGCAATTGGACGCTACCATTATTACAGACTATGGGTAATTACAATGACTGATAATTACTCAACACTAAAATATCACTATTAGTTTAAATATGTACATTGCACAACTGTAATACATTTACAAATCTTGTTTTTACCCTTTCCCACAGGTTCCCGGAGCAGCTCAGATCCCCCCCCCTCTCCACCAGTTAACCGAGGGCTCTTCCATCAGAGAGCTGGAGAGCTGGAAGACCACCAGTCTCCTAAGGAACAGGTTCAGGTAAGATTATTTTCTCATTGTTAAATCAACACTACACAATGTATATAATAGTGTCCCAAAGTACATTGGTGAATGCCTACTGACATCACACCTTCTGAATCCTATCAAAAATACTTTTAAACCAAGCTATTACATTCAAATTCATCCCATAACAAACTAGTTCCTCCAACAACAGCTCATCAAATGCTACACTGAGATCTAAAAGAACTGCTTAGACTAACTTATGGTTATTTTAACCTAGGCCTGGACAATAATTCGATATCGGTATTTATCGCGATAAGAAATGTTTCAATAACGGTGATATCACTTTTGTGGTATATCGATATGTATTATGTACAGAATCTGTCACGGACAGGCGTTTTTTACTGGCGTCAGCTCGCCGCAGAGCCAAACACATTCAGCCCCCATAGCTGTGCTACCTCAGTGCGTGATGACGCAATCACACAGGCACGTAGCCAGATAGGCTAGGCTAGGCTAGGTTAGGTTCAGGTCCGCTCCGCTACGCATCTAAAATGTCTCGAAACGGAGCCGGGACGAGCGGATCCAAGGCTAGGGTAGACTCGGTTCGGTCAGCCGCTGTTTCGCTCGCCCATCCGCGCGTCCGCTCGCTCATCCGCGGCTCCGCTGGCCCAGCCGCGGGTCCGCTCGCTCATCCGCGCCTCCGCTCGCTCATCCGCGGCTCCGCTCGCCCAGCCGCGCCTCCGCTCGCTCATCCGCGGCTCCGCTCGCCCAGCCGCGGGTCCGCTCGCTCATCCGCGCCTCCGCTCGCTCATCCGCGGCTCCGCTGGCCCAGCCGCGGGTCCGCTCGCTCATCCGCGCCTCCGCTCGCTCATCCGCGCCTCCGCTCGCTCATCCGCGCCTCCGCTCGCTCATCCGCGCCTCCGCTCGCTCATCCGCGGCTCCGCTCGCCCAGCCGCGCCTCCGCTCGCTCATCCGCGGCTCCGCTCGCCCAGCCGCGGGTCCGCTCGCTTGCCGCTTTGCTGCAAATTGTGCCGGTGAGTGGAGCCGACAAGCAGCGTAACGTTAATACATCTAATCTGTTCCACCACCTCAAGCAACTCCACTACATACAATATTTTCCTTATACTGACTGAAGCACTTTAATAGATTATGTTGAAACTAAGTTATTTAAAGTTTATGAATCCTTTAGGTTTGTTTATTTGACGTGGATATCATGTTGAATACCTCTTGTATTCTGGCTGAAGCACTTTAATAGATTATGTTGTCACTAAGTTATTTATAGTTGAAAAATCCTATAGGTTTGTTTATTTGACGGGAAAATCTTGTTGCTTTTATGTATATAAAGGCTTCTTGTATTATATATCCTAGTTGAACACTTTTGTTTTAATCTGTTAAATTTGTTTACAATGAATAAGAAGCTCTGCCTCTGTTGTCATTTAAAGTTATTTTTATTTGTAATAGTTATATAGGCTTATGTTTGGCAGGGATGTCATGTTATTATTTTGCTATATGCAAATAAAATTGAGCATTGATTTATTTTGACTACTTTTATTTCTAAAGTATTAAAGTTTTTGTGAAAGGAGGTTTCAAAGACTTAAAAAACATTTTCATACAGTAGTAGGTACAGATTTCCATTAGATAGATTGATACAAAAAGTGCAAATACACAGTTAAATAATAATTTAAATTTGCAGTGCAAGCTGCAGAGATTGCAGGGATTCTTTTTCTGAGGCCTTCAAAGTATTTATCGATATCGAAATTATATCGTATCGACCGAAATTTAAGGAATATATCGTGATATAAATTTTGGCCATATCGTCCAGCACTATTTTAACCAATCCTCATTCACCTGAATTAATGCCATGACTGTTGAATGTTCTCCTAAAAACATGCCAAGAGTTAGTAAGATTGTTGTCAGATAAGTAATTTAGCATTTTTTATGTCATTATGTTTTCTAATAGTGTGCCCAAGACTGGTAGTAAGCCTTCATATTTAATGTTCGGTCAATTTAAAGAACATTTGCTGTTCTTTCTCGTTAGCATGTCCGTTTTTACAACAGCAGTTTCTCACTTTTATAAGTTGACTCTCTTATACTTGAGCATGATTGTTTGCCATTAAGTTTGTTAATAAAATAATAATTTACATATTCAGCAATTGATTAAGGTTTAGTTAAAAATTATCACATTCTCCTTCCTACCCAATATACTATTCATTCTTCCATAGTTACTTCTCATTGTTACCGCAATTGCTCCAACTCTATTTTCATAATTTTTCATCTTTTATAAAGTTTACAAGCATAATTTCTTAATTAACAATGTACCTTCCAAAGTTAAGTACAGCCATCTTTTATGGCATATATATATATATATATATATATATATATATATATATTACCTTATTTCTTTGGACTATGATGTTTTTTTTTTTTTTGTGTTTGTTTTCATCGAACATCTATGCAGCCTTTGTTTTTCTCCTGTGGACTTTTTTTAGTGTTGTAAGTTTATCTAAATATGTCTAAACCTGGATCTGGCTTCTAAACTTCTACAGATTTTAATAAGTCTGTCTAATATAAACTGTCAGTATGTTTGTCTTGTAATAACTTGTGGTGCTGCTTTTGGAACCTTGGTTTTACTTGTTATTGCCAACAAGTTATGATAACTAACCAACTGGTGCATCGGTGCACAGATTTTTTACATTGCTTCATTTGTTATCGTTCTTTTTGTTAGTTTTACATCTTGTTTTACGTAATATGCTTAATGTATATAACCACCTCTTTTTAATTGGACAAGACACTGATAACCAGTCAATGTTTTTCACCAAGGTCATTTATTTCCTTTTGTTCATCTAATATTTTGTTATTTACTGTCCGCACTAGGTGGTCGGTAGCATATTCTACAAGCACAGGCTGAATGTGAAGTAGTTGAATTTGCTTCTTGTTCATTAAAAGACAAATTAGTTCTATGCTTTACAGCAGAATGTGCCTTGATGTAAGTTATAGCCCCTCCACCATATTTGTTCTTGTCTTTTCTATAAATATTAAACCTTTGTATTGCTAATTCCCCATCAGCAAAAGTACTATCTAGGTGTGTTTCTGACATAGCTTGAGATCACATACTTCATATATTATGGTTTTCTATGTTTAGCCTACTTTTTGGTTGTTTATTTTTGAAAGGCATTTTATGTTTACTTTCATGATTGTTTTACATCATCTATGTAATGGACTGCTTAGTTATACCCATTGTTTATTTAGGCTTATGTTCTTGTACACTGCGTGTTCTATGTATTACTATAGAATTTATTATTTTATTTTTTATTTATTTATGTTTTTAGAGGGAGGATGGTCTACTAGTTTGCCATATCTGAGATATGCCACTTCCCCTCTTTCTCTTGTGGCTTTTATGGCTGGAAAAAGTTTCTTCTTTTTTACTGGACAACTTCGGTGTATTCCTTACTAATGTATATGCAGACCTGCACAAATGTATGCATTTTGTGTAAATGGTGCGCATTTTGGCTTATTAGTATGTTTGTTTGATTGCATGTTCTAAAGTATGCATATTGTTTGGTCTCACATTTCGCCATGTCATCCCAAGTTGTAAGTTTGTGTACTCATATTGTTTCAGGGTTGGCAGGTATGCATATGTTGCTCTCCTTTTAGATTTTTGGAATTTGCTAAGGCTGTTGATTCGTCTATCTTAGAAATCTCATTACTTTTTAACATATTCATTGATTCAGTGGCGGTTTAACATTCACAATTTACAAAAAAAAAAAAAAAAGACAAGTACTTTACCTTACTTAAGCAGAAATTTTGGTTATTTATATTATTATTTATTATTATTACCTTACTTGACAGTCCCTTATCCTCTTGGATGCCTGCTGCAGCTTTTTGTACAGCAATAAATAACGTTTGTAGGCTCTTCTCTCTTCCTCTATAGTTTAGAAAATGTAATTTGGAACAGTTTAGGACATTGTGTGTGAGCAAAAGAACAGCCAAATATGTAGTTGAATATCTGATTAATATCAAACTTCACAGGCATTCTCAATGTCAGGAGGACCAACTTAGTCTTTATTAGTGCTGTAACAATACATCGATCTGTATCGATGCATCGATACAACTATGAACGATACGATGCATCGATTTGACGTAAAAACATCGATGCATGTGTTTTTCACGTGCGTTTAACCGGTTACTGCAGAAGCTCCGTCTTGCGGGTCGCCGGCGGGCCCGTTCTGACTATGTAAAGTAGAATGCTTCAAAGCGTCAAATATTCTAAACAGAGCGACCAACTAACCAACTCATATTCTTTAGTACTAATTTAACTACCTGCATGCAAATTTACAGCCATCTACATGAAACCAGTCGCCAGAAATCTCCAACTGAAAACAGCCTGTTTTTTTTTTTTACATTGTTTACATGGGGAACACGCCTCCCCAACAAAATAGCCTTATAAAATATTATTAGTATGTAAAATAACATCAGATTATATTATAAAAAAATCACTATCACAGCATCCACAGTACAGCATTGAACCGCAGATAAAATATTCAAAAGGTCCTTTATTCCCCTGCTCACTTCTCCTCACACACATGCATTTAGTTTCAGCGCAACTGCAACGTAATTTCTCAGTTCTCAGTTTTTACGTAAAGTTGTACGTGAATCCAAAGCTAAGGGTGTCTTCTTCTAGATTCTGTGGTTTTTATTGGTCCACAAACAACTACTTTTCTTGAGTGATCGTCTTTTGAACCAATGGCGTGAGTGCTGGATCACGTGGGTGTCCAATCAAATCAGGTCACAGCCATTCTTCAGAAGGCTTCTCCTGGAGAGATTTTGAACACTTTGGAGACGCCTGGTGGACACCTAATATAATGCAGTGTAACTTTGCTTTGTGATATAAATTACAACTACTAAATCAGGAAATGTAGAGCATGATTGACTATTCCTCACCAACATCCATACACGCATTGTAAACTCCAAATATAACAGGTGCTTTTTTTTATTTTTTTTTATTTTACGTTTTCTTCTGCATTTGATGTTCTCAAATGGAACCTAAATAATGGAAATTAAAGTCTTGAAGTGAGTTATTGTTTTGCCCCCAACTGTCTACTTCAAATTAAGCCCTGAATGGTCATTGTGCTATATGTAAAACTTAAGATATTCATTGTTATATCGTAGTATTGCAAATCGCATAAAAATGAGCATAAAATTGGATCTGCAGTAAGAGGTTTAAATATTGCATTGTTCTGCTCTGTGTTATTCTCCGCCTATTCTCCGTTACTCTCCACTGCTGTTTGCCGAGCACATGTTTGAGTTAAGAGTTACACAATGCAGGAGCCCTCAGCAAGTCGTATCGTATCGTATCATATCGCATCGTATCGTGACATAATTTGAGGTATCGTACGTTATCGCATCGTTGACTAAAATAATCGTATCGTATCGTATCGTAATGAATCTTGTGATTTACACCCCTAGTCTTTATACACAGAGGATTAATGCTATATTTGTTACAGAGTACTTGGGATGTCCTGTTCAGTCTTTTGCTTCCTCAGTCATTTGATTTTGAGTATCTGCCGATACAGAATCCTGATCTGATACTTTGGAAATACAGTAAAAAAAAAAATAAGAAGACATCTGTACTGTATTCTCTCTCACCTGCTCCTTCTATCTCTTTATCTCTCCCACTCTCTCTCCCTCTTGCCCGCTCCCTCCATCCCCCACTCTCCTACCCACACGCTTTCTGGTCTGCTCTCTCACCTGCTTAGTCTCTCTCTCTCTCTCTCTCTCTCTCTCTCTCTCAATCTCTTGCTTTGTTTTTATCTCTCTCTTACTTTCTTGCCAGTTGAGTCTTTTTCTCGCCCGCTCTGTCTCTTTCTTGCCCGTTGTCTCTCTCGTCTATCTATCTATCTATCTATCTATCTATCTATCTATCTATCTATCTATCTATCTATCTATCTATCTATCTATCTATCTATCTATCTATCTATCACTTGCTCTCTCTTGCCAGTGCCGTCTCTCACTTGCTCTCTCTACCTAGTTCTGTCTCTTGCCTGCTCTCTCGCTTGCCCACCCACTTCGTCTCTCACTCCTCTTTCACTCTCTTTCTCGCCCGCTCCGTCTCTCTTACCAGTTTTGTCTCTTTCTCTCACACGCTACATATCTCTCAGCTGCTCTCACTCTCTTACCAGTTCTGTCTTTCTCTCTCTCTCTCACGCTCTCTCACGCTACATCTCGCCCACCTGCTTTGTCTCTCTCTCGCCCGCCATATCTCTTCGTGTCTCTCTATTCTGCCCGCTCTGTCTCTCTCTCCCCTGCTCAGTCTTTTTCTCACTTGCTTTCTCGTACCAGTTCCGTCTCTCTCTTGCCCACCCACATCGTCTCTCCCTCCTCTTTCTCTCTATTTCTCACCCGCTCCGTTTCTCTTACCAGTTCTGTGTCTCTCTCTCACACGCTACATCTCTCTCGCCTCTCACCCGCTTACCAGTTCTGTCTCTCTTTCTCTCACACGCTACACCTCGCCCGCCTGCTCTGTCTCTCTCTCAACCACTCCACCATTGTCTCTCACACACTCTTTCTGTCATGTGCTAATGTGCATATTTCTGTGTATTTTCAGACTTAACAATTATGCTACAGGAAACGTTACCCCCATGTCTGATTTTAAAACCTGTAACAAGTAAAAAGTATGTAGTTTCATGTCTGCTCATCTCTTAATGTTACAGACAGAACATTAAGGGAGCACAAGTATGCTCTATTTGTTCCTGCTGTCATAAAAACTTAGAGAAAATGACAACTCAGAGTAATTTTCCCCCTTTTATTATTTTACAGCAGAAAGAATATAAAGCATTCAGAAAACATCTTTCATATTTTAAGGGCAATTCAAAACATTTTGCATGGCTTCAGCAGCTGAGTTCTCTTTTTTTAACATATCCATCGATTCAGTGACGGTTTTACATGCACAAATACAAAAATAAAACTTACAAACTAGGGAAGGGGAGAAAGAAATACAAATCAATTGTCTTACACAAATTAAAATGAAAAATCATAAATAAATAAACAGCTGAACAAATTGGAGGGGAGGGAAGGAAAAAGGCTACATAACAGGGAAAGACAGAGAAAGACAGCTAGAGAGGAGAGAAAAAGATATCTAACACTAGTTATACATGCAAAGTGTCAAGGGCCCCAGTAGCCTGGAATAAAAGCAGGGCCACTATTTTTCTGGGTTTTTGGAAGTGATGAAAACGTGCAGATCCGTAAAAGGGTGTCCTATAAACTGCTGTCCATAAACTAGGCCTACTGAACGCTAATCTCGCAATAGCCTGCTGGCATTTTGCATAATTAGTTGAAAGTCAACTGCATTGTGCCCAATTGTTGTTGTTTTTTTAGTTGTCTCCATTAGGTCTGCAGGTCTCGACTTCGTAAGACATGTTTATTGCTCTGTGTCCACAAATGGAGAACTTTGTGGGACGGATTTGGACTCTTATCTCTGTGTGCCTTCTTGAGTGTGGGTGCAGCTAACAGAAGAGTAGGAAAGGTAGTTTCGGTAATGACAAAAAACGTGACAAAGTAGAAGCTAGAAATCCTGGCTAGGTACCTGTGAGCTGAGCTTTAGGCCTAGCATGACTACAGACCATGTTCTGAGGAGGTCAGTTTTGCTTTTCAGGTGCTTAGATGAGGTCTCTCAGGTAACCTGCTCATGGGTGGGAAACATGGACTTGGTAGGTTCCAGTGTACAACCCAGATGGGCCCCGTGTTTTACCCTTAATCCTGGTCAGAATTGGGCCCTTGAATCCCACATTCCCATCTAGTCCCATCACTGACCCTGATTGGCATCCATATGTAGGACCAACATGGACATTCATGCCCCCATGAGCATGCTATGTGGGAGACACTGCTAACTGCTTACTGTGTCCATGGTCCAGCATGCTAAAATTCCTCAAGCCTGTTTCTAAACTGTAAAGTAAAAATCACAGAAAAGATCAGATCAGTGCTGCTGTATTACGTATTTACGCTGTAATTTTGTTCGTACAATATGTATTGTCTATCAATGGCAGTGTTTCGGTCTGAAATGTTATCAAGCATATACAAGGACTGTAGCATACCTAGCTATTAGCATTCTATTTAGCTTTCTGCTACCAGAGACGCCAATCTCTCTCTACTAATGTGGGATTGAAAACGGATGAAAAGCCACTTTGATGGGTTCTTTTCTGTTTTTTAGGTACAGTGGTCTTTTTTTAAGTCTATGGTACAACAAATTAGCCCATGTGGTAAAAATGAACAGCATGAAAAGAATCAAAATCACAGTAATTTGATCAAGACTGGCTCTGGCTCTTATTATTTTATTAGCCCCCCAGTAAGCAGCAGCTGATTCTCCAGTGACCTGCTCCACTTCCCCCTCTCCCTAGTTTTTGGCACCCTGAGTAAAAATACAAAAGTGAGGCTAACTCTTTCACTACCCTAGGAGATTTACTCAAGAGGTCGCAGGTTCTGGCTGCCCGCGAGTGCAACGAACACCCCGGCATGTTTAGCTTAGGTATGGACACGGCACTGTTGCGTGCATGTGTGCAAGTGGATGTGGTGAAGATATGAAGAGAGTTTTGACCAGTTGAAGTGACCCGAAATCTAGTAATAGAGGTAAAGATAAAGAATGGATGAAACTGAAGTGAATTTTAATGCAGAACTCAATCAGAAAACCTTGTTTGAGAAACATCTGTGAATATTGATAGATAGGTGCCCATGGATCGACTTCGCTGTAGATCTCTCATCTGCCATTCATTTTGAGGCCCCTCGCCGTCCTTCAAGGTTTCTATATGAGTTACTAAACCAACATTGTTGCCTTACAGAACATTATTTCTTCAACAAGTCTGACTACCTGACTACCGAATCTACAAAAAGAAGCATGCTTTGGGTGCGCTTTAACCACCCTGTTATCTATGTTTCCCATGCAAGCATAATAAGAAGACCTTCTCAGGTTGCTGCAGCAGTGCAATAGCCGACAACCAATTAAACTGCTTCTGGAATAAGTGGATGCAAGGCAATGACCACAGGACTTTGGGTGAAGTCCTTATGGTTTCGACTGGCAGTTCCAATAGGCTTCAAGTGATCAAACCGGGCATACAAGTGTAAAACAAACAAACAAACGAAAAAAAAACAGGGTTTAAAAAGAGGGACAAAAAACATGATCAGGTAAAGGAACCTCTAATATGCTGGAGAATGGAGTTACCTTTACATTCCATTTACCCAAGACGCCATTCATTCATTGCTCAACATTTTTCCAATTTGTCCATTTTTTTGTACATAACATGCTGACTGAAATTTGCTGCATTTAACGTATGTACATATGATTAGGCACTTCCCACATGTACACATAACAATAAATCTCCAACAAACAGGTTCAAACAAATGCAAACTATACAGCTCACATAATACTGAAACAACATTTAAACAATGTTTTAAAGAACTGAAATACATACTAAAATAAATACAAAATAAATACAAAAATGCACCAAATATTTAATTATTAAAAAAGACAGACTATTCAGGTGTTTCCTTGTATTATTATTATATTCTTATTTTATTATATCCTGGAATTTATGTCCTGATCTGACTTCCAAGCTCTATTTAGTCTAGTTAGAAGGGTAGATTTCTCCTCCAAAGCTGCTGGAACATGTGAAGCGAGCTACTTTAGTGCCTAATTGTGCAAACCACTGCCCTGGCTCCAAGCCAGAGTTGAATAATGGCCAAACCTGTTGACCTTTGCCTGTCGGTCCCAATGATCCTGCCATGCTGTGACTTTTAGCACCGATGTTGTTTGTCTACACATTCAAAGACCATTGCTTGTGTTTCAGCATTTAAAAAGGGAGCATAGATTAGACCATAATCACTATCAGATCACAACCAGACAGCAGCACTACTTCATATTCTTAGTGTTTCAATGATTTCAGTGTTGAGGTTAATCAACAGTTAATTTCTAATCAGTATGGAATTTTATGCACCCATGATTGAAAACAAACATATGTAGATTATTCCGATTTACATTACAGAACACAGTAAAACGGGCTATGAGTGGGAGACTTAAAGGCTACGTATCAATCACATCCTTTACCCTCTGTGGCACTTTACTCCGCCCGCGTTCACTGGTCAGTGGTGATGAGATGATTATGGTAGCTAATGTTAGTCCTACTGAGTGTATGATTATCTGTTCAGCAAAGATGAACTTAATAATTGTTCTTAAGCAGTAGCATTCACATTACTTGGCACCAATGGCGAAAAAGACTCTTGGTAGCCCAATAAAACAAACTGATGTAAACATAACCTTTTTTTGTCTAATGATAATGCTGTTTTTCTTCTACCTCATAAGTACGGTATTGTTCATATTTGCAGTAAGGTCATGCTTCAGCAAAATGTTCTTCTCAAGAACATTCAAAAGTAAAATAAAATACTCTTATAGTGAAAGTTTTACAGAGCATAGCCACTAATGCTTCTTTGTCTTTTTTTCCATTTTGTAAATCTTTTTTTTTTGTTCTTGTATCTTTGATTTTCATGCACATAGCTCATCTTTGTCCCAGGTATTTACAATATATACAAAACAATACAACCATACTTATTAGGCATTCAAACAAAACTATACAAATATTCAGATTTCAACTCTGACCTGTTTTGACCCCTTAGAATGAATAAAATAATATATTTCTAAAATACAATCCCGTTCAGATAAATGTTTTGCTTCCCATTACTGTACCAGCAACCCTCTTTATGTACAGAAACCGCTCCATTGTCAAAAATATGGATTTGTCTAACCCCTTGCTATGGGGTTAGCTTAGGGACCCTACAGAGAATCTCTAAGATATCAAGGCAATGTATGTGATCTTCCCTTCAGAGGCATAAAGAGCCTGTGAAGTTGGCTTCAACAGAACAAGAGCATCATCAATGACTATTAAAAGAACATCAGGCATTTTTAACCCCAACAAAAAAAATTACACAATCAAGGCAACAAAAAATCCAAAATCCATAGTGACTCAGCCAATAGAAATAGCATTTCGTGTCTCCATTACATTCATGGAGATAAAAAAAAAAGCAAATAGAAGAACACGGACCTAATGTTTTCAATGTTTTGCCTCGAGGCATATTGGTTTTTATATTTGCACTGATTTTGCTTGTTAAGACTTGCTGACTTGGACAGAGCTGAGTCCAGTACTGAAGCTCAGCACTGAGCCAATTCAAGCACAGATCACAACAAAATCAAAGAAAAACAAAACCCTACATAAATGTTAATACTATTAATTCTCTCCCCCCCCCCCCCCCCCCCATTTTACCTCAATCAAACCTATAGATCAAAATGTCACCCATACATGCTCTCCTACATTCATAGGTTGTCCCATCTATTCAGCAATATGATGGGCTGCAGCTGTGTGGTACAGATTTTAGGGAGATTTTTACTAATGTATGCTTATGAACTGAACAATGTGCAGAAGATGGAACAATGGATTACCAACCATATTTCTCTTTTGGTAACAACTTTGCTCACCAATTTCTCTCTTTTTTTTCACAATGAAATTCAATTCGAGCCAGGTCCTGCCAGGTTTCTGTATTGATTCCATATTTTCATATTTTTCCCAAATGTCTCATCACTCTTTCTTCCGTGGTTCCTTCAGCTGATTCAGTCCATTTCCAGGGTACTTTCCCAGCAAAACGTTTTTTTTTTTTTTATGCACTCCAAACCAAAACAGTTCAGTCATGAAAAAAGTGCAAAAAATGCCAAGAAGCAAATGTTCTTCCTCCAGTTAAGTTGACTCTTTCCCTCATAAAAGAAATACAGAAGGAAGAAATATGAAAAAAATGCTGTTGTATAGTAGCAGGAGTCAGTAGTACTGTATAGATAAGAGATGCAGTCTTCTCGCTGAATTCTTTTACTTTTTTTGTAGCATTTTTTCCTCTTGTAAAACGTCTGGTTGAAACAGAAAAACACGAAAAAAGTCTGGAGAGTGATGTCACATTGTGAGGGGGCTCTTCTGGATACTCTCATGTTCCCTGGCCTTTCTCAATTCGCTCACTCTGTATATAAAAAAAAAGGACACAGCAGGGTTAGTAAACCCAGTGGACAACAGAAATTATTTACAACATGAGATGGTCAGTAGGTGGCTATTTTTGCATCCACAGCAATCCCAGTGTGATACTCAAATTTGTGTTTTCTCTTGTTTTTGACATGTGACGTGCGATAAAATAACCTGAATGGGCAAAAAAAAAAGCCAAAATATAAAAAGCTGCCTAATTGTTACTTTATACTCCCCTGTACTTCCTGTATTACTATATACTCCCTTATACTAATCTACACTTCCTGTACTACCCATGCTCCTCATATTAATCTTACATACGCCTATATTTCCTATTTTATTCCTCTATACCTTCCTGTATTACCATATACTCTCTAGACTACCCTAAACATCCTTTACTCCCCTCTACTACTCTTTAATCTCTAATAATGTACTACACTTCCTTACATTACTCTTACATACTCCCCTATACTTTCTGTATTACCATATACTATTCTATACTCCTCAGATTTCCTTTACTACCCCATACTACTCTATACTCCCTACACTTCCCTGTATTTTTTTTAATCTATACTCCTGTTATCTGTATTACCCTATATAACCCAATACCTTATGTATTAGTATTTACTTATTTCATTAATATTTTCCCTTGTACTGCAAGCTTGTAAGGCCTGTGTATCCCGATACCTTGGTCAGTCATCACACTTGTTTTAAATGTCAGGGTCCTCAGAATTCTACCAATGAAGTGTGGAGCTACTTTGAGTTTGTTAATGGTGTAAAAATAGTAAATTCCTTGCATTGGTAAGGCTATGCCTTAACACTAGCATTGTAAGCCTACTGGGAGCATCAGCTAAAAGCACTGTATTTTGGAATGCTAGGGGAGAACAGAGTTGGACTATTTGACAAACGTTTGTACTTGTTATCATGTTTAACTACACCCGAAGTCCATTTCACTCCAGATTTCTCCTTTAAGAAACATACAGACTCACATCTGTTTCAACAGTGAAGCATCAATCATCTCCATGTCCGATCTTGTCTGAAGTGTCCTCCTTATTCTAGCTCTATCTCTAGTGTATGCAAACCCTTTTTGAACTTGTCCCATTTCTTTTATAGTCTCACCTTGCAAGTTTTATCCCTAACCTGATATAGAGCAAACAGCTTAAAATAGTCTGCATGCTTTATTGGATTTATAAATTCAAAAGGGGAAACATCACAGTTTTCTTACTCACAGACAGATAGAGCTATCAAAGATGACAGTGCTCTGTAGAAGTCAGTTCCCTCAGATCACAAACTCCTCTAATCATCTGCATCATTTATTACATTAGGGGAAAACTCAACATAGCAATCACACCCAGTCTATACAGTCAAAACATCACAAACTTCTCAGGAATCACTCATTATAACAAAATAAGGATGCTAGCAAACATGACCAGCAGTTCATTCTGTACATCCCTCAGTAATAACAGCATTCTCAGCATGCCTGTAATTCAGAGAGCAAGGCCTGTGGTCATCTCCCATCATGCAACACAGGTAACACTGAACAACCTTTTACTTTTTATTAGGGCGGTCACAATTACTTTATTACAAAATTGAGTGATTAAAATGTACCTCTTTTATAAATATTCACTTCTGCAGTCACATGAGGATGCATATGTGCCTATTTAAAGCTAAGTTTATATATATATATATATATATATATATATATATATATATATATATATATATATATATATATATATATATATATATATATATATACACAGTTGAGGACGATATTATTAGCCCCCTTACAAAATAGTCCTTGTTTTCTAAGGATTTTCCAAGTGATATTAACCAGAGCAAAATAAACTAAACACAGCTTTTTTAGACATCGTAGTTTTATTTTGGATGCTTACACTATATTGTATTCCACTCAGAAATGAAGATATTACACAAAACACAAAAACTATCAGGGTCAAAATTATTAGCCCCCCACATCCTAATAGTTAATTGTGTATCCTTTTTGCTGGATTACTTCCTGCAGACGTTTGTTGTAGTTTACAACAAGTCTCTCACACTTCATTTGAGGAATCCTGGCCCATTCTTCTTTGGCAAATCTCTCAAGTTCCTCTAGATTCAATGGTTGTCTTGCATGGACATTTTTCTTTAGGTCACCCCACAGATTTTCTATTGGATTTAAGTCAGGGCTTTGTGCAGGCCATTCAATGACATTCACTTTGGTCATCTGGAGATAGTTCTTCACCAGGAGGGATGTGTGTTTAGGATCATTGTCATGTTGGAAAATGAAGTGACGTCTCAGACCCAGTTTCACAGCTGACTGCTTAAGGTTCTCTTTCAAAATAGTCACATATTTTTCTTTATTCATGATTCCATCCACCTTGATAAGATTTCCAGTTCCAGATGCACTGAAGCATCCCCATAGCACAATACTCCCACCACCATGCTTCACTGTGGGGATGGTGTTCTTTGGGTTGAATGCCTGTCCTTTTTTTCTCCAAACATAAGCAGTGTCCCTGTGGCCAAAGAGCTCTAGTTTAGTCTCATCAGGCCATAAGACACGCTTCCAGTATGAATAATTTTTCTCCAGGTTGTCCCGAGCATACTTAAGTCTTGCTTGAAGGTGCCTCTTCCTCAAAAGTGGAGTTTTTCTTGGTCTGCACGCTCGCAGCTCATTCCTGTGCAGAGCTCTAGTGATGGTCTTCTTAGAGACTATGATTCCCGATGTGGCCAAGTCATTTGCCAGTGCCTTGGAAGTTAATCTGGGGTCTCTA
The DNA here is from genome assembly GCF_023375975.1 of Astyanax mexicanus. Taxonomy (NCBI): domain Eukaryota; kingdom Metazoa; phylum Chordata; class Actinopteri; order Characiformes; family Acestrorhamphidae; genus Astyanax; species Astyanax mexicanus. The sequence goes on along the minus strand of NC_064420.1, from coordinate 40,199,835 downwards.
GACACATTTCTCACTAGTATTCTTTCCAGTCTCTCTGAAATCTTTCTCTTTCTACCTCTGCCAGGCTTGTTCTGCACTGTGTTGCTGTCTTTGAATCTCTGAATGATGCCTCTCACTCCAGTTCTTGACACTTGGAAACGCTTGGATATCTGTGTTTATCCCTCTCCTGCTTTGTGTGCATCAATAATTATTTTTCTCAGGTCCAAACTGATTTCCTTTGTTTTTGGCATGTTGCTTCCTCAACTGCCAGCTCCATAATGAGGCTTTTATACCATGTTTTAACTTAAATGAGTTAATTAACTTAACTTAATTGAGTGCAGTCATCTGTTTCACCTGATCACCTTTATGCACATCACCTGAGAAGGTAAAGCACATCACTGCACAAAAGTGGCTTGTGTGATGACTTAATAAATGTTAATTTCTTAAAGGGGGCTAATAATAATGTCCCTGGTCATTTTAGCTTATTCTTACATAATAATATTTTGGTGCACAAATATAAATATTTTGGTCCTTCTAATGAAAAATTGTATGTTCAGAAATGCTCTGTTAGAACTGCCTTGCTCTGCTAAAAAGGATCTTGCCAGAATCTTGAGGAGACTTAAAATTTCATAGGGGGGCTAATAATATCGTCCTCAACTGTGTGTATATATATATATATATATATATATATATATATATATATATATATATATATATATATATATATATATATAACTGTAAAAAGTTCCAGGTAACAATTAAAAAAAATATAAAAAATATATCAATACATTTAAATAAAAATTGAGTCACGCTGAAATGCAGAATCCAGCTCTCCCAGCACTGTCTGGTGCGTTTGCTCTCCTAGGTGCGCGGTGGATGTCACCAATAGGTGGCACAGCTCTTTCATGTCTTTTGCATAGTATTGCGATTATATACAGAGTCTTTTGTTTGTAACTGTTTACTTTTTTGGCTATTTTAAAACATTCATTGCTCAATTAACCATCAAATTAATTGAAACAGTAATTTAGTACTAATACATTGGATAGTGACAGCCCTACTCCTTATCTGCCTTTTCCCCATAACACACAAAAAGAGGCAGTCGTTTTTCAGTTTAAAAATGTTGTGGCTTTTTTAGTGTGGCAGTGTCACTGTGGTTAGTTTACAGCAAGTTGCTGTATTTTTCCTCTCATTCAGAGCTTTTCAATCCATCTGTCCAGTCGGCAGCCGTCATGCAAGCAGGCATCAAGCAACAGTGAGAGAGGGGAGAGATACAGAGAGAAAGAGAAAAGGAGAGGACAGGAATAAGAGTGTGATGTCTTTAGGCAATGATTCGGGCGCCCTCGAACAAATGACTTATTGCTGTTTTTTTTTGGTGAGAGGTAGTAAACAGTTTCTGTGGCTAATCTAACAAACATTCTAAAATGCAGTGGAACTAAAATAAATAAAATGTTTAGTGTGTCTATAATGCTCTGATCTGGTGTTGCAGCTCGTGGCATTGGCAATATTGTGTGCGTTAAAGGAAAAATATTACACTTCAATTTTGGATAATGATAGTATTATAAATTCTGCCGCATCACAGAAATGCATGGAAGGTGACCCAAGAATACTTTTGAACTTGTTGCCTTCTGCCAACAACTGAAAGACTTAAAACGGTAATTTGATTTTAGCTGACTCTACCCTTAGCTCAAATTTTAATGCTTAAAAAAAAGGGAGGAGTAGTTTGGAAGAAGCACTGGGTGATGTATGGGTTTAGGGGCGGGGCAGAAGGAAGAGCTGCGCTGCAAATGGTTGGACGTCACCAGGGGTCGGGATTATTGATTGACTGAAATTGCATATTGTGAGTGCTATATGGGAGGATGTTTCTGTGGACATTGGTAGATAAACACAGTTAAACCCACGAGGACGCTACTGAGTGAGAAATGACTGTAATAAGTGTTTTTTTTTAAAGGTTAGAAAAGGTTTATAAAATGTTTAAGCTCGATCATGTTAATACTTCAAAGCATATTAATGAAAAAAATTGGTTCAGGGCCTCTTTAAACTAAACAGTTTCATTTTATTTTGTGTCTTTTCTTTTATTAAAAAGAAGCCAGAATTATGCTTAAGATTTGCTGAAATTATTTTTTAATGTTTTACTACTTCCCAAAAAAAAATTCTATTTGTCATTTGGTCAAGGATGCCCAAACCTATGTACAAACTGTATATGACAGAAAGAATGGAGAGAGGCAGGTGTCAGGTGTATAGCTAGAAATAAGAGGAAAGGAAAAATACATGGAGAGAAAAAGAAACAAACTGGGTTGCTGAGGCTGCACTCACCCGCTTGTACAGTCTATGGTCCATCAAGGGGCTTCGCATTAACAGCAAAACAACACCACATAGCTATTAGCACACAGAATGCAGGGGGGAGGGGGAGGCAAGGGAAAGAGCCTAACAGAGGAAGGAATAGGGTGGGCTCCGACCCTTATTTGAAACCTTCACAACAGACCATTAAAAAAAGGAAAACTCCAGCATGTTTAACCTGATCTATTGGCAAATGTGTAAGTGTAGATCAGCAGACAGAAAATTTAGCTGAAAAGTGCTAGTGTTCCTTTAATATGATTTCTACCTGACATACTAACAAGCCCCACTGTTGTATATTGGTCAGTCATCTATACAGGTAGTAGTGTACATTAGCATTAAATAATGTCGAATCATGCAGTCAATGTGCTAGTTTATTTAGTCATCCTGTTGTGCTACACTGGCTGATGTTGACACAATGAGGACTGTGGAGATAATGCATTATTATTTGTGTGTGTGTGTGTATATGTCAGTGTCAGTCACGTGCAGGGTGCTGCCACTAGGGGTCAGTGTGAGAGAGGAAGATTACCTGTGGCGGCAGCGGCGCAGGAAACGCATAATCTTGCGGGCGGCCTGGTCCTGTCTCTTAGTGAGCAAACTACTTCTGAAACAGCACAAAACGGTAATGCATTCAATTAAAGACATTATTATAATATTAGATATTATAATAATTAAGTATTATAATATATATTTGTTAAATAAATTAAATAATAAATGTATTTAGTAATTCATTTTATTTATATGTATTTCCAATATGCAATTGTCTTTATATACAACACACAGGATGTATGTAGTTAAGGCTTCATGCCAACTACATAGACCTTTTAATAAACACTCACAAACTATATATATATAATTTGAAGCTTGCTAAAATAAACCTGTATATAGAGTCACTGTTGTGAATTTTGATGCCATGTTCAGAATATATATTAAATTTTATAGAGTTTATAAAACTTACACTGACATGCCACAGAGCTTGGAACAGGAGCTAGTACTGTGTCCCTGGACTTTTGCCAAATCTCATAGAATATGAAGAACACTGCACTGGCCTGCAGGATGTGTGTAGGGAATCCTAATGCTAATCACCACCCCACTGTACTGTCCCACTGGGGGTGTTTTAAGTTTAGTTTTTATGTTAAATGCCCACCCATCTTCAGAAATGAAATGTCAAATCTATCTGAAATCTACTATCAGGTCTAACTCCCCAACTATGATAGTTCACATTGCCTTGTCAAGAGCTTGCTGGTCAGTGTTCAACCTCACTAACAAGATAACACCTCACAACTTGTACAGCCATGGGCATTTCCAAGCTGTCCCCTGACTTGATGTTTAATTTACAAACTGCATAAGTCATACATCTCATGACTTTTGACGTCAGGGTATGTTGTTGGTTGTATTTATGAAAACTATTACTAATATGTCCTTTTCTACTTGTAGCTAAACAGTTGACATGGATTGAATGCTTACAAACCTCACATTACATTTGCTGAGTCTATACTTCTGACTTCTGAGCCTATTACTTTAAGTATATAAAAAAATCAATCATGTAAGTCCTAATGATTAGTCACTTAATTCATGTGTATTGTGTGTAGGAACAAGACAAAAGAAAAATAATGACTGCAGTGGCTAGGGCTACCTGAGTTTGTGCTGCACCAGGGCGGAGGCGGAGCTGCGTCTGTGGGGCCGGAGCCGGCGGAACTCTCTGTAGCTGCGGTAGTATTGCTGGATCAGCACGGCCGCCCGCCGACTCTGCTGGAACTTCTTCTGCTCGTGATAACTCCGGAACTTACTCTGGATAAGGATGGCGGCCTGCGTCATCTTCTTATAAAGTGCATACTGTCACACAGCAGAGGGACGCAGAGTCAGGGCTGAGAGCCAAAGTGAATTTTCCACACAGAACAGCATAAACAGAGAGCACTTAAGTTGTAATGTAAACTAGAAAGTTTTGATTAAATTTAAATTACAGTATAGAAATGAATTTAACTTTGCTATGATACAGATTAATTTTTCATAAATAAAATGGTCTTAATGCAGCTGTTATACCACTTGCCGGTTTTACAGACTTTTTACACAAAGCTTCTAGTGTCTTCTTAAACAGGGATGTGTTACCTTCAAGGCTATCCATGTTAGCTTGGAAAAGAAGAGAAGATTGATGTAAGATTAGATACAGAATGACTGGAGGCTATTAGGCATGCTGGTTCAGGGTGTGGGATAGATGGAAGTGATATGAACGAGCTCTTGTGGGAAAGGTAACAAATTTGTCATGGTCATGAAAAAACCTTGAAATTTTACCTTCAGTTAAAATGAAAAATTGGGGGAAAAAAAACGTTCCTGATAAATGGACCAATAGTAATACTCCAAATCTAGGTTGAGGGGTTTCTTTCACCAGGTATGTTTTTTTTTTTTTTTTGCATGACAGAAACAAAAAGGACTCGTAAGTAGCCCTAAAAACAATTCTTTGACTTGTAACCATAGTACCCCTGTCATGTAAGAGAAAGAAAAAAAGTAGTTGTTTGAGTGTTTATGTTGATCCATATATATCTTTTTTTTCATAATATAAAGAACAACTTGTATGATTAGGGACCTATGCAATATATACTTCTAAAATCCCCTAATTCTGTTTCAGATTTTTAGTTTTGGCATTTATGTCTGAATAGAATAAAATGAAATTAAATCTAATTCTGTCTACCGCGTTCTTCACATCGCAGAAATCCTAGAGCCCTACATATTTAAATTATTGTTTATAAAAAAAAACAAAAATGGACATGTATGGCAGTCACTATATATTTAACATTGTTGCTTTTCTGTTTCAACAGACTGCACCTGCACTGTCCACTGTGGGTGGTATCACCTTCAATTGTCATACTGCCACTTCACGACTTTTGGCATGCGTTGACATCTCGTTATCCATCATAGATAACAAGAAAAAAAAATGGAAATGACACAAATGGTCCTGAAGAAAAACCTAACACTGCAAAATCCCTCAGACATGCTGTACGTACATCTTTCCAGTGTACTCTTCACTCAGGCCTGTCTAGTACACCTGACAGGCAGCAGTGACACTGCCAAAATCTGTCTGAGAATATGTCAATCCAGAGTGCCTACCTGTTTGTACTTCCTGTAACAGCGCTGGATGACAGCGGCTGCTACTTCCTGCTGCTCACGCAGTGGGCGTCCCTGTAGGAGAGGAGAGTGGGAGATTAGAGAGGGGGCCAAACATCCTGCCCCCCCGCCAGAGACCGGGACAGCACCAGCCACCAGGAGACACTGACAGGAGATGAGAGAGAGAAAGTGAATGGAAGAGGAAGTGAGAAGGTGAGAGAAAAGCAGGTGTAGTGGGGGGGAAAAGGGCATGAAGCTGGCCACAACTCGCTTCCCCGTAACCCCCCCCCCCCACTCTGCCAGAGCTGGGGGAGCAGATGCCTGTGTGTGCCAGGAACCGGCAAGAGCTGTGGAAACTCATTATTATAGCCATAGGAGGCAGAGAGGAAAAATACAGAGAGGAGAGACTAAGTGATGGAGAAAGTGAGGAAAAAGTGCAGTGCATTCACTTTAATAAGCCAGGCCATGCACTGCTGTAGCCACCTTTCCATGCTGAAGCTGCAGGGACTTGCTTTAGTGTCTCTCAAAACTAAATAAAAAGTAAAGGACATTTAGAGGAAAAGAGGATATGGAATTGGGATCTCTTCCAAGAGTTTATTCTCCCCTGGGAGCTCCAAAAGTGCCCATTCTAACCTCACTCATCAACACCATCCTAACACTGGTAAGTCACACATACTGTAGAGATTACAAAGACATTTTTGTCTAATCTGTGTAATATATCTGGGTACCTGCATCCTGGTCTGTACCTTGTACTTGCGAAAGGCAGTCTGCACCAGCCGGGCAGCCTCGTACAGCTCCCTCTGCTCCGGGTCCGACAGGGTCAGCTGGGACAGCTCTCGCTCCACCTTGCTGTTTGAGGCGCTCAGGAACTCGCTCCAGTCGGCTGGGGAAGGTAGGGTGGCCTTCTCGAATGGGCTGTCCCTCAGGGGGGAGCCCCCTGGGCTCATGCTGGGCTTGGGGTTCAGGGGTTCACTGTACAGGGATCTAGACACACAAACATTGAAACGGATGAACACAGACGGCTCCAAGAATTGACATGACCGTAAACCATCTGCCAATATGTGCTGCCATACCTGCTATGTAAATATTAGCTGTGCTCATTATTGCAGTCATAAATGAACAACTGCCCAAGGTCAGTGAGCACAAGAGCAATCAATGAGAACAAGATTGAAATACTGTTGTCATAAAATGATGTATACCCCCCAAAAAGTAGTGACATTATTGTAAATAAATAAATACAATTGGTGCACTATTTCGTAGAAAAATAGATGAAAAAAAAAAAATCTACTTTGATTTACATGTCCATGACAAGTTCTCATCAAGTCCTATCTGTACTCAACCTGCTCCACACACACCTTAAACATCTGGATCACAACTTCACCCACCAACTCAATCACTTAAGGTTTTTGAGGACTGGCACTATACCACAAGCCACCTAAACTAGAGCCCTGGCACAGTCCAGTCACATCACCAACAAAGTAAAGTAGAAATGCTAATATTATTACTGGCCTGGGGAAATCAAAATTATAGTGTGACTTTTACCCATCATTGATTTAAAACAAGGTCTTTCACAACAAATTATCCTAATGTAATTCAACCATATTAATCGATTTAAAACACAACTAGCTACAAACTAACTTTAGGAAACTTTAGGCCAGTAGATATTGTACTTGTCTTTCATGTTGTTCAACCTGTTTAAAATACATGATGTGCTCACTACAAGGGTGTTATTTGTTTGGGGTAGAATACCTGAGGCTGCCTTAAGGGCTGTTCTGTTGCTGTATTAGCTCTGTTAGCTAACCACTTAAAGCACTGAGGGACAAAGTGAACTTCAGGAGCAGAACTTCGCCTTGTATTTCATTTTTAAAAATTGGCCTTAGCCTTTACTGAAAATTCTTTACAGCTTCACTTTTAGTCTGGTTAAATTGGTGCGATTCTTTTGGGCAGGTGTGAAAACAACAGTTTTCACACTCGAATGCAGAAAAAAAACAACTGCATCGAGACCTCACACTGGTGATCTTGTTAAGGCCTCAAACATTTATACCAAGAGTCTGACCTTACATCAACTCAATTCAACCTGCAATTTAATATTTCCAAAAAAAAAAAAAAACTACAGCTATAAACTGCACTAGTCCAGAAGAGAGGACCTTCTTCCTGTACTTAATTTCTTCCTCTTACCCCAAACAGGCCTGGCCAGGAATGGAATGAATGATCCATCGATTTCACTTGAATATTAAACTCTACTCTAAAAGCTCTTTCTAACATTTGCTTCTCACCTCAGATGGATAATGCTGGGCAGCTGCTCCACGTCTCCCAGGTAGGTGGCCAGCCAGCTCATGGTGCTGCTCAGGCCAGTGCTGTCCAGGGGCACGGACTCCACCTCTGCAAAGTTCTCCCTCTTTATGCGCTCTGGAGTGGCCTCAATGATGTGCTCGGCTAAGCTCATCATGTTTGCCTGCCAAAGAAAAACACACAGACATGTACGCTGAGTTACAACAAGCAAAGCCTGAGAGTAAATGTCTACAGCATTTACATGCACATATATATGTGCCAAGATCTACGGTTTGTTGTCACACAACGCATGTCGAGAAGGCCTGGCATGGAGTGCAATTTTTTATGATGTCAAATCACTTGTGGACTTTGAGAGCAAAAGAGTAAAGAGCCTTGCGCTATTCCAACAGGACAAAGCTACTGCATATGGATACAGTCTCAAGAGTGGCCTAGAATACACAGATGCTATGACATGGCCAGCCACATTGAAGAACCTTATTCTTGACTGAAAATGTGTGGGATACTACTGGACGTGCTATAAGCACTCCTCACATAACAGCACAATATGCAGGAACTGTGTGGATATTCAAGCTGCATGGGATGATTTGTTATAGGACACCATTGGGAATATCAACTAGAAACTAATTACATATGTGTTAAACACTAGTTCTGTAAGTGTAGCTCAATAAACATGGATTTGCCCAAATTAGTCCACTCATTTTTTACTTATTTATTGTTTGGTAAACTTTATCTTCCTTCCGAATAGCACTGCAATCTGTGACACTAACCCAAACATCCATCTAAGTCTAGTGCCACCACTGTGTATACACTTCCCTGTTCCCCCTCTCTCTCTCTCTCTCTCTCTCTCTCTCTTTCAGAGTGACAGAGATGAATAGAGTTGGAGGAGCTCTTGGCCCTGAGGGCAGATCAATCGCTGGAGTTTATTATGTGGTGATACAGGTCCGGGCCAGTGAGCAGGGCTCAGACTGACTGTGCTCTAATACTGACTTATATACATTAATAGGACTGATGGCCACTCCATCTACTTTTGATTTTCTTTGCTTGATGCTTTATTTGGAAGGCCTAGTCCCAATTGCACATGTTGGTAGGCGTGAACTAAGCAGGAAGAAGGAGTAATGTAAAGGAAAGCGGAATAAAGGATGAATAAATGACAGTAAATAGGCAAGTCTGAGTTGACTCAGCATGACATGGCCAATTATACATAGGATGTGTCAATTGGGTAATGTTTTACACACAATTACACCATTCATTATACTAAGACAGTACTTTCTGCAGATGTGATATATTTAAAATATATTTTTGTGCAAACCACAGCAGCATCCTATGCACTCACCGTAGCAAAAACATTTGCATGGGCCTGGAAATAGACAAATTGATCTACCGAAGTATTGCTTAACAAAATGACTAAATTCTCAAACTTCATTCAGGCTACTGAACAAATATTTCACCTTAGAAAGAGTGCAGTCTTGCCCTCTATGTTGTTCCAGTCACAATACATTTTGTACAGTTAAGAGTTTGTTGGCTAGACAGGCTTGAATTGCTTGGGGGAACCCCTGAGGCTGGCTTAAGGGCTGCTCCATTGCTGTATGGGCTCAAGTAACGCCTTCAGGTGCAGAACTTGCTTATAAAGCACTGAAATCTGATGTAATATCAGATCAACTTTACATTTTACATAAAACAATGACATCTGGTTTGCTACATTTAAACTGCTGATGACTGCTGTTAAAATATGCTGGGTAGCAAGCTAAAGGCTAAACAACAACCAGCAGCAACAGAACAGAGAATTAGAAGTTAAAACAAGGGAAAACTTGGGTCAATCCGCTTGGTTCTGTGCGCAGTGATTAGGTCTGACAAAAGAACAAAATATGCTGTAATTTAACATACAAGCTAGGACCACCACAGAGCAGCTATTATTTATGTGGTTGGTCATTCTCAGCACTGCAGTAACATTGGCATAGTGGTGGTGTGTTGGTGTGTAATCTGGAAGCCCCGGGTTGAGGGCAAATGATCAGTGCACCATTGGCAATATCACATTATAGCACACACAATAAAACAGTGTTTTATTGCTTAAGCAAAATATTCAGTATACCCACCCAGATAACATGCTCAGATGGGGCTTGTCCTGGAAAGCTTTGTCAACATGTTCCATGTTTAATGTCAGTGACGGGATTAGGACATGGGACCAAGATGGAACTCTTAAGGTGGACTCTAACAATAGGGCTTATTTGAGAAGCCCAACTGTGTCCTAGGAACAACATATGTACAATCCCATGTCTATGCTTACGTGGAACTCACCTATCCCAGGTTCGACCCATGTGAGCCCCACATGAGCATGCTGACTGGGCACATATGATTAAAGACTGTTGTTGAACTGGTTTAAGGTGTCATTATTTTATCCACAGTTCATTTTAAATGTTGCTTAGCATCCATGTCCCAGCATTACTGAGGAAGATCTGGCAGTAGAAGAACTATTGGCCTATGCATCTTAATAAATTCTGCCACTAATTCAAAATTAATTAGCCACTTTAAATTGTGTTTTAAGATATTACCACATCAATATAACCACAAAAAACACTGATTGAGATGTTTGTGAATATTCATTACTCACCTGCAGGTCTTCCATGTGTGAGAGGCAATCCTGGTTCTCCAAATCCTCCTTGTAAGACAGCAGCTCAGTGTCCACCATCTCCCTGTCTGCCATTGTCAGCATGCTGAGTGGCTCCGCCCTCTGACGTAGCCGACTTGCCAGCTTCTCTTTTCCAATGCTACTTCCTCCACCACTCCCAGGTACCTTCCTGTACACATCCCTGGAGCTCCACTTGTGCCCACCTGTACGAAAGGAGCTCAGCTTGGCATTTGATAAACCACTAGCATCTGTTCCCTCTGTGGTCAGGCTGCGTTCAGGAGCGGTCTGGTCGGCTGAGAGGGTGGCGGCCCCAGCCGAGAGTCTGGCAAGCTGCTGGTGCTCCAGGCTTAGGGGTACAGAGACAGCTTTATCGGGCCTCGTCTGAGCTACCTCTGGGTTGGGCTTGTGTTTTTTAGCTGCAGGGAGATCCCGCTGACACTCGCTAATGTAGTAGCTGGACGGTTCTGACCTTGGTCGTCTCAGGTCTGGACACAAAAGGAAGACACAAGAGATGGACTCTGTTAGGAGTGGATCATCATTCATTCAATTACATTTGCTCTATCTCTGAGGTACTATTAGAGCTAATCCCAGGAAATAGGCTGCTGAAATTAGATTCTGCAACAAGTGCTGTGCAGTGAGGTGAAGACGAGTGCTGCAGTAATACATAAAATAAATGGTTCAGACTACATTTCCCCCACCCCAAATGTTGCCTTGCTGTTCTTAAGTTTTGCACTGGAACTGTGCAAAGAGTGTAACAAGTAATAAAGCTCATATTGGACAGTTTAAAGGGGAATTCTACTGTTTTATTCAATATGTCTGCATTATTTAGTTATAAAGATGTAAACAAGTCTTTTAGACTCGTTTTGTTGATAGGAACCATACACATTTAACAAACACTAGCTCTGAAAATAATTACACAACATAGTGAGCTCACTGTCTTATACTGGACATGCTGTTTTACGATTTATTTGATATACAATTTTAAGCTTCCTTTTTACAACAGATTCATGGTGGGGAGATACATATAGTGTGTTTTAAGGCAAACTAGTTCCCCACCCCTGCAAAAAAAAAACTTAGCATTTCATATTTACCGGTTTTTAACTATGATCAGCAAAACATACATACATGCATCAACCCAACCCCACTATAACAGAGTCACACTCAAAGAGAGAACCAATCAGAATCTCTACTTTAGCTGGAGGTGGGACAACAGAGAGTCAAACTCAAAGAGAGAGCCAATCAGAATATCCATTTCAGTGATGGGTGGGACAACACTGTTACTTTGTTTGATTCAGTGCTTTTAAGTGGTACAACAATTATATTTACCACATATATTATCTAAAGCCTGTAACCTGCCTACGATAGCTAATACTGTATAAACATCTGTCCTTCCAGTTTGACAATTCAACCTGTTCTCTCACCAAGTGTGAGGTTGCTGGGGGTGGTGCTAGTGGTGGTAACTGCTCCGCTCTTCTGCCCGCCAGGGGTCACCGCGCCGTCACTGGCCCAGGTGACCATCCAGCTGTCGGAGGACTGTGCATCAGTACTGGGGCAGAATGCCATGCGGGAAGATGGCGACTGCTGCTGCTGTTCCTCTCTCTGGAGCTGCTCCAGACACTCAGCCAGTTTAGTGTGGCCGCGGGAGCGAGCGATGGACAGGGGGAGGCGCCCCAGGGAGTCCGGGATGGCCAACGCTCTCCGGTCCCATTTATACAGGACCACAGCTGCTTCAAGGTGACCCAGAGCACATGCCCACATCTACAGAGGGAAAGATGGGAGGTAATGAGTGCATGTTACAGAAAGGCATTAACATTCCCCTCCACTGTGTGAAAATATATATATTTATTTACTGCATTTATACACAGTACAATGTGCTTGTATTTAGATATATTTAGATCTAATGTGCTTAAGTAATGTTACAGCCAGTTATGATACCATAAATATGTATGCCACAATTTTTTAAATAACATTTCCAACTACAGGTGTAACTGTTTGATATGTGCCTGTATACAGTGTTCTGTTCAGGAGCATGGTTTCTACGCTGTTTTTTTCCCAACAGGAATGGATGGGGTGCAAATGATTTGGCACTCTTCAAATGTAACCAAGATATAACCATACATGTAACACCCAACACCAACGTGCATAGAACAGCAAGCAATTGGCAACCACCTGGTAACTGCCCAGCATCTGCCTAGACACCACCTAGCCTAACCATTAAGGAACAGAGAATATGGACAGTGGTACAGGTTGACACATCCAGCTCTGGAAAAAAATAAGGGACCACTTGATTGATGAGTTTCTTTGATTTTACCAAGAGGAAGATGGATGATCACAAGCCATTAAACCAAGCTGAACTGCTGGAGTTTTTGCACTAGGAGCGTAAAGCATAAAGTTATCCAAAAGCAGTGTGTAAGACTGGTGAGGAGAACATGCCAAAATGCATGAAAACTGTGATTAAAAACCAGGTCTATTACACCAAATATTGAGTTCTAAACTCTTAAAATTGTATGAATATGAACTTGTTTTATTCAAGGTCTGAAATCTCTGCATCTTTTTTGTTATTTTGGCAATTTCTCATTTTCTGCAAAAAAAAATTGCTCTACATGACAATATTTTTATTTGAAATTTTCTATAGCTTATAGAATAAAACAACAACGTTCATTTTACTCAAACATATAACTATAAATAGCAAAATCAGAGAAAGTGATTCAGAAACTGAAGTGCTCTCTTATTTTTTCCAAAGCTGTATATTTAATGTGAACACAAACAGAAACTCACCAAGGGTGTGCAAGAGAAGTGGTCGACATTAAGGGGGTCCACCTCAAGCTCCAGATCAATGCTGTCAGCATGCTTAGTACTGGAAACACCAGATAATAGATCATTAGTTTGTAAATCATTATTTTATAGCTCTGAATAATAAAAAAAAAAAAAAGAAGCACAATAGCAATAGACAGACTTGCTCAAGTTCTTACCGCCACTTGATGAGAGTTTTGATGAGGGTGGCATAGCCCTGGCCTGCTGCTAGATGCAGTAGAGTCATTCCCCGGAAGGTCTTGGAGTGGATGAGATGTTTTGATTTGGCCCAGCAGGCCCGGTTCATCATCTTCTCACACACCACCACCACTCTGCTCTCAAACGAGCTGCCCGCCTGAACCTGCCCCGACACACACTGTGGGCACAAGGATTCGTACAGAGTTTGTACAGAGACCAGCACTGAGATGACCATCTGATTTGTCTTTCCCAGTACAAACCAGGTTTCCATAATAATTAAAAATGCTTAACAATCAGGTAATATTTAAAAAGTGTGTGAATACCTGGGATTGACTGTTACTGCCATTCCCTCCATTTCCGCCTCCACCTGTTCCTGCGCCGCCTCCCCCTGCTCCTGCTCCAGCGCCTCCAGCTGCTCCATTGCTCTGCTGCTGCTGCTGGCCGGCCATCTCGGCCATCCTGCGCTCCATCTGCTCCAGTCGCTCCAGGATGGACATTCTGAACTGGTTATCTGCAACACAACCACATTCACATTCAGAAACTACACTTTATCATCCCTGCACTTTCTGAAAAGATCTAGACTTTCCACCAACTCAAACATCTGCAATAAAGAGCTTGAGAGAATAGAGAATAGCAGTAAAGAACATGACAGGTAAAAAATGCAGAATGCAGAAATTCAACAGGTTAACATTAGAAATGTAACTAAATATAAATATACAATATTTGGACTGAACATATACAACTGTAAACCGATACAGATATGAACCAATGGTACACAACTGTATATGATTTCAGCTACTTTAAGGTGCATCAATAGGATTGCCTATAGAATGGAATACTCTTATGCACCAACACATAAGCTTAGTGCCACACATTTGTTAAAAGGGTATAAAGCTTTCGGTGGCCACTAGGGGCGCATACAGATATGACGTCTACCTGCCGTGTTCTTTGTGGATCCTTTTTGCATATTTATTTACTAAACTTTGACTTCTGTGAATTTCTACTATGGCGGCTTATCAACTCAAATCGGAGTCATCTCATACAGGCCATGGCAAGACCAAGGCGGTCGACTCTGCAGCTTCACTTCAACCCGAGGATGCTGGCCCGAAGGATGTTCTGAGATATGAGTTGTTTCAGAAAGCGATAATTATGTTGAGTCAAGAAATATGTGGGAAGATTGACGGAATAACCACTGAGCTTTGGTCTTCTATTGCCTCACTGACCGAGAGAATTGAAAGGTAAAAGTCTTTATTTAACAGTGGGCTGAAGAGCATTTTGTGATCCAACACTAACCACCCATCCAACATCATTACCTGACATTACTAATGCTTCGATTGTTGAATGAAATCAAATCATGTTCTTACAACCATGTTACCTAATGTTTACTAGTTACTGCAACATAAAAGGGATAAACTTAAAAAGGAGAAAAATACCTTTGAATGAAATATAGTGGATGTACAATAGACTGGCACTTGGTAAACAATTAAGAGGAGTTCGTAATTGTATATGTCAAGATAAAGCAGTATGATGATTGAGTACAGATCTCAGTCTAGTCAAAAGTTCTCCTTACTCACATTCTCCACTGCATCTTTGAACCAACTTTGGACAAACTGAGATCCTGTTCTTTTTGCATTAGCCAGGCTGAGTTAACTTAAAAAGCACTATGTAATCAGTCAAAAAAAAACCTAAATCAAAACCTTTCCAAAAAAAAACCTAAATCAAATGCAACCACTGTGAGAGAGAACAAAGCAGAGGTAAGAGTGCCACATTGATCTATGTTGGCCTCTTCTGTTGTGGCAGTTTGAAATGGCACAATATCCGGAACGACAGGCTGTTTAGCCCTGGAGCGAAAAAGCAAAGCTCAGCTCTTGTCTTTGCTGGTGGCTTGTTTACAAGACAAACAGCGATGGCTTTAGCTCTTGGCCTGCAGTGTTGAGTTTAGAGTGCTACATATGAATATAAATATCCAATCTCACAACAAATGAAATCAAAAACACACTAAAAACAGGTTAAGTCAAACAAACAAACTCAACAAACAGTTTTTAACGATTTAATTCGATTTGATATATATTTTTTCTTTGAGTAGCTGTTTACACAGTAATGGTAAAGAAATTAACTGCAGTCATTTCTACCTATCATTCTGTTAGTGAAGCAGCAGAAGCATCACTACGCAACAGTGAATCTTAACAACCCTATGGGTAACACTGGGCCAGTGTGTGGCAGGTGTGCATGAGGACACCATGGTGCGAGTGTACACTGCAGCACCGCTGCCGAGAGGCTGTCTTAGCATCTCTCGCTGAGGTGCTGCTGCCAGGAGCCTGTTTCTGTGGCAACCTGCTGCTGAGCGGTAACTAGGCGACAGGAGCGATGCTGCGTGTGGCTCGTTGCAGCATTAGCAACAGCCTATGAATGAATGGGCTAAACGGGAACAATGCAGAACACAAGCATGAAGGTAAGAGGGGGGAATGGAGAGAGCCACACTGCCCCCTCACACATACACCACTTTATATGTCTGTTAGGGAGTTGATGACCCACTGTTGAAGAGCTCCCTTGATATTCATAGTGCTTTGGTATCCAGGCTGTGTGTATGTGTGTGTTCATATGTGTACACAGATCAAAACATTATGACCACTATGATCCTTGTTTTAAACATCCATTGTCCATTTTTTCTGCTTCACCGAGCATAGAGGAGCACTTCTGTTGTATAATTATAGGCTGTTTCTCTGCATACTTTATTAACCCAATTTTATCATGTTATTTAATGGTCAGGACCCCACAGGACCACCAGAGAGCAGGTATTTTTTGGGTGGTGGGTCATTTTCAGCACTGCAGTGCTGGTATGAGTATATCAGAGTTTTTAAACACCTTAATGTCAGTGCAGGATGAGGATAGTCCTGTGCTCACAGATGAAGGACTAGGGATTGACAAACACAAAATGTGCAGCAACAGAGTCTCCGATTTTATATCTACAAGGTGGAACATCTATAGGTAGAAGAGTCTAAATAGAGTGGAGGACAGTAAGTGAACTCTCACAGTGTTTAAAAACTCCAGCAGCACTGCTGTGTCTGATCCACTGATATCAGCACAACACATATTAACACCCAATACACCACAACCATGCCAGTGTTACTGCAGTGCTGAGAATGAATGACCCACCGCCTAAATAATAATAGCTGCTCTTAGTGGTCTCTTCTGTGGGGTCCTGACCATTGAAGAACAGGGTGAATGGAGGCTAATACAGGTGCTGGTCAACGAATTAGAATAATTTGAAATCATGAAATTCTTTGAATGCATTTTTGTGCAGAAAGCAAATCAGGTGTTCACCGCACCTGTCCTACTCGTTAGACTAATCACAGAACTCGTTACCTGGAAAAAAATTTGCTTAGCTGAGCTTTCCAAAAGGCCCATTTAGGCCATTTAACTGTGACACTGTTGTTTTATTGAATTAGAATAATGGAGAAACCGTTTCATTGAATTAGAATAATTTTTATTATAATTACAATCATCACTTTCTCAGTATTTTGTGGCTGCCCCCTTGGCTTGTATGACTGCCTGAAGTCTCCGCGGCATCGATTTGACCAGCTTGTCGCAAGTTTCCGCACTCACAGCTTCCCAGGCAGTGCTAGCGTAGTAGGCTTTCTGTCGCGAATTTTCCGCTTGACGATGGCCCAAAGGTTTTCAATGACATTGAGGTCAGGCGAGTTGGCCGGCCATGCCAAAACTTCAAGCTGTTTTTTAGTGAACCAATCTTTGGTCGACTTTGCCGCATGAGCCGGTGCAAGATCCTGTTGAAATATGAAGTCTTCTTCGCCGAACTGTTCCTCAACAGTCGGAATCAGGAACGTTTCCAGAACATCTTGATATACGGCAGCATTGACAGTCTTCTTGAGGAAGCAGAGTTTCCAGAGTTTCCATAACGCTCTGGGGAAACTTGACGGATCTTTTCACGCACTCGTGGTTGTAGGTTTCGCCACCACGACGCCAGACACGAGGACCTTGGTCACCGAAGGAGATGCAGAAGCGTGATTCGTCGCTGAAGACCACTTTCTGCCAGTCTTCAGCAGTCCACTCGCCATGTTCTTTGGCCCACTTCAGCCGTTTCTCCATTTTTTTCTTGTTCAGCATCGGTTTTACTGCTGGAACGCGAGATTTGAAGCAGAGTTCGCGCAGACGACGGTAAGTGGTTGATCTGGAGACGTCAGCGCCGGTCTGCTTGTTCCACAAGTCGGTGAGCTCGGAAGTGGACTTGAACCGGTTGCTGACTGCGATCTTTCTCAGCTGCTTGTTGTCGCGAGCAGAAGTTTTTCGGACGCCGGAACAGTTGCTGTGCTTGCTGCAGTTTTTCTTGAGAGCTTTGCAGACGGAAGACTGGCTGATGCCGAGCTGCTCAGCAATTTTAGTTTGGGTCAAGCCTTGTTGGCGAAGGGCTTGAATTTGAGCCACTATTCCAGTTGAGAGGTCGCGCTGCTTACCCATGATTGATTTTACAACTTAGAAATTCTACTCAACCCTGACTTTATACTGCACAGTGAACACTCTTCACAGAAAACAAAAATTCGAGCATTTATTCTAATTCAATGAAACGGTTTCTCCATTATTCTAATTCAATAAAACAACAGTGTCACAGTTAAATGGCCTAAATGGGCCTTTTGGAAAGCTCAGCTGAGCAAATTTTTTTCCAGGTAACGAGTTCTGTGATTAGTCTAACGAGTAGGACAGGTGCGGTGAACACCTGATTTGCTTTCTGCACAAAAAATGCATTCAAAGAATTTCATGATTGCACTATTTCAAATTATTCTAATTCGTTGACCAGCATTCGTTGTATAGCATTCAGACAAACATAAGAACTACAGTCTGTAATTACAAAAACTACAAAGTGTTTCTATATGTAGAAACAAGGAGGTGGTCATAATGTTATGCTTGAACAGTGTGTGTGTGTGTGTGTGTGTAAGTTAGCTGAAATCGCTGTGTGGTGAATCACCATTTAGAGGTCGTGTAAGTTGTCACTGTTCAACAAGACAGCGGAGTGGCCAACAGGGAAATGGCAGCAATCACTTACGTTAAGCTCTGAATCACTCCAGTGACTGAAACGGATTGGTATTCCGGGCACGAGCTTTAAAACCACAGTGGCGAAGGGCACAGAGTCAACATATTCTACTGCATCCAGCAACTCTCTCAAGTGTTCAGCCAAGCCTACCACTACTGCTCCACTTCCATTCACAGCCAGGGGAGAGCAGAAGCACTGGGTGGTGGCTGATATTATTTGGGTAAAACAGTGACATCCATCATCAGCATCCCTACAGAGATTCTGGGGGATATAAGTGCGTTTGTGTGTGTGTGTGTGTGTGTGTGTGTGTTCGAATGCAGCAGAGGATTCACTCCACTCCACAAAGCTGGAGGGGAGAGAGCTAGGTCAGGGAGCTAGAGCTGTTCTAAGTTAGGGCTTTTGCCTTTTGCTGGGGGAGGGAGAGAGAGAAAAAAGAGAGAGCATGACATATGGATATAGAGCAAGTTTGAGGATGAGAGAACACATAAGATAAAAAGAGAGTGAGTGACAGAGACACAGATAGTTAGAGATGCAAAGAGAATGTCAGAAAGAGATAGAAAAGAGACAGGGCACAAGAAAAAGAGATGGGCAGAAAGAAAAGAGATACAGAGAGAGGGGAAGAAAGAGCAATGAGAGGTGTGTAAGAAAGGCAGAAAAAAATAAAGAGGGGAGTCAAAAGGAGAGTTAGTGAGTGTGGCCGTAAGGGAGAGGTAGAGAATGAAAGAGGAGAACGATGCAGACAGAGAAACAGGCCCAGAAACCATCAGCTAACTACAGATAATGAAAAAGAAAGCTAAAAAAGAGACAGTGTGAGGCAGAAGAGAAAGAGAAACAAAGTGAGCAAACTAGAGAGAGAGAGACAGTGAGACAAAATGAACATGGGAGAAAAAAGGGTCAGAAAGAAATTGTGTGAGGCAGAAGCAGCAGAGAGAGAGAGAGAGAGAGGAGACAGTGAAAAAGACAGATAAAACAATAAGATAGCATTGAATAAAGTGCTAGTGTGAGGAAGAAGTGGCAGAAATACATGAGAGAGATAGAGACAGTAATATAGAGTATGCCTCAAACCGGAGTTAGAGGCAGAAAGAGGGGAAGAGCATGTTTAAGAGAGAGAGAGAAAGAGAGAGAGCAAAGCAGAGAGAGGATGAGAATGAGGCAGAGGAAGAGAATAAGAAAGAAAGGAGTAGAAAGAAAGTGAGTGTGGGGCATAATTGGCCAAGAGAAAGAGAGTGAGGGGAAGAAACAGAGTGAGAGAACATTGCATACTGTGTAAGGCACACTAGGCAGAAAGAGAGCAGGAGCGAGAAAGAGAAAGCATGTAATAGAATATGGCATAGAGTTAGAGAGAGAGGGAGAGTGTGCAACAAAGAGAGCGTGTTTAAAAGAGAGAGAGAGAAAAAGAACAAGCAGGAGAGAGAGAGAGAACGCAGACAGACAGCATGGCAGCAGCACTTAGCAGCAGCCCTTTGACATGTCTTTGTTCAGACACAGTGCTGCAGTCTGCTGCAGTGCAGATGATGTCATCTCCACCTGCTGCTGCGAGCACGCTCAGAAAGCCGCACACGTACACTGCAGAGGGAGAAGGGCTAGAGGGAGGGGCCCGCAGCCTGGGGACGGAGCCACACAGGGCTCCGCCAATCAGAGCGGACGAAGCAGCGTGACACCGTCCAACACCCTCCCACTCCGTCCTACTACAGCACTTCTGTGACAGCCTGTGATCACTGACAGAAATAACACACAGCACAAGGCACAAGGATATTTAGTCTTATTGAGGGCAACACGCCTCGAGACGAGCGTGAATTTCATTTCAACACCTGCAGCAAAACCACGCTCCAAACCAGCTTTATCTCAGACTCAGGCCAAAAGCTGAGAGTTATAAAGTGCAAAAAAGCACTGGAGCAGGTGTCCTCGCCTGATGAATTAAGAGCTTTCTGTCATTAATTGACATTGTCTTTAATAGCCTGTCACTGACTGTTACTCTGGCAAGGCTGTGGTGTTTAATCTTGGTGGTCGAGTTGAGATTACCATCAGCCTGGCTCTAAAGGACAACATCAGCTAATGAGTCATTTCAAAGGTTTCTCAAAATATGCAGGGTTCAATCAGTGAAATGTATCTTAAATCCTCAAATCAGAAAAGGCTGACATGGTATGGAAAATAAAAAACAGTCCATTTCTTTGCAGAGAAAATGAACCCAAGATATTTCAAATTTCTCTTGTTAACTTTTTTTTTCACACATTTTTAACACATCCACCATTATTGCATTTTAGGCCTGTGACACATTCCAAAAAGGTTGCAACTAGGTGTGATTTAGGGCTAGTATTGCGTTTCTGTTTAAAAAAAAGAAAAAGAAAAAATGATCAGATTTCAGAGTTGTTGAGGAATGAAGATGAGCAGACAATCCCCAGTTTATACATAAAAATAATGAAAACAATGTTTGGAAGATTAAAAAACTGGAAAGGATAGCCGTATTACTTCCTTTACAGCGTATAATATCATTAAACAATACAACAGAAATCCGAAAAGAAAAAGACCAAGGAAGTAAGCCTAAGCTGAACACCTCTGTGCTCTGATCTGATCTCAGACGGAACTGAATTAAAAATACTCAACAATAGGTGAAAGAACCATATGGGCAAGGGATTACTTAATCAATATAACACAGAAAAATATACTCACAAACTCTACTTGAAACTGTACTGTGCAAAACAAAAGCCTTATATTAATCATGTCCAGACATGGCGTCAACTTCTTTGGGCTCGCAGGGATCTGGGATGGACCATCAAACAGTGGAAACATGTATTGTGGTCAGGCAAATCAGTATTCCAGAACTTATATTCTAAGACAGCAGAAACAAGTCTAAAAGTCTGTCATGGTATGGGGTTCTGCCAGTACACGTCTGTGATGGAGCATAAATGCAAAGAAGTACACAGAGATCTTAAGAGACATTTGCTGCCTTAAAGAGAACATCTTTCAGGGATGCTCATGCAATTTTTAACTAGACAATGCAAAATCACATGCTGTAAACATTTCAAAGTGTACATGGCTGCCTAAACAGGGCTTCCAGTCTACCTGCCATCCTGACCCGTCCCCAAAATTAGTGGAATGTGTGGAGAATTTTGAAAGACAAATGCAACAATGATGACCCCTGTAATGGTTACTGTAATTTTTTTGCTATGAAACTAAGGATTCACAAGGTTAAATTTGCTAATATGTAGAACTCTGCACTAAGAACGTATAGTAAGATCACCACATCCACATCACTGAAGATTTATCCGTCACTGTCCTCAGCCTTGCAGAGCCAATTTCTCTCACCCTTCTCTCAGTCTGTCAGACTCCTCTAACATGTTAACCATGTTCCTCACCCTCCGACAGGGTTCCATCACTGCGCTGTCTCCAGAGATCCATCGGTTCATCTCTGCTGATGTCAACCCTGCCTCCACCTCCCAGTCTGCAGCAACGCGCCATCTGCCACAGCAGCTGAGGTGCTGACCTGTGTCACATCTCCAGCCCTGTACTCTCCAGACCTCCCTGCCAGTGACTCATGGGCCTTGATTCACTTTCATGAGCACAGAGGTCCCAAAGACTAATGAGTGTAACACCCTGCAGCACGCTGCTCAGGAGAGGAGCTTCATTAAGAGCGGGCTTTGCCGTTCTATGGGGTGTGTGAGGGCGGATGAGTCAGGGCCAGCGCACCGCAGTCCGTTCATCAAAGACCAGACAGGCTGGGTTTAGTTTCTGGAGGATACAGAATGGAGGTGAGGCTGCTGTTTCTGTGTGGGCTTTCTGCATATCATCACTGTCACACAAAAATCAGAAATCTCAAAAATGGCAGCTTTACAGCACAAGAAAAATACCTTTTTAACTTTTAAGGGAAGCCAATGTAAAGAACTTTCTATATACCCACAATTTCTATAAAGTCTTAAGTCCTACCCACCCCCTACACACCTAAAAGAAGTATACCATCCTTTTTGGGAATACTACCATAATCTCATATCAGTGAGAGAAAAAAACGCCAGGAACTTCCTGTGATTCTGCCGAGTTTAAAGACTTGTAAAAACAAGACAAACATTTTTCCTTTAACAAACAAAAGTTTGGTCATGAACTAAAGTCAGTGCTTTGTCATTAAAGCTAGCTAGCATCACAGCTATATTTTGTAGATCCGTGGCTAGGATAAGAGATAAGAGATGTTTATACACAAGCAAAAATATTACAAAATAAAGGGGTGTTCTCGTAATGCTCACAATAGCATCTACTGATGAAGTCCCGTCTATCAACAAAATAAGACAATTATCCTACCAGCTGAGGCAGGTTAATGATACAGTGGTGCTAATGTGCAAGTGAGAAAAGCCCCCTATATGGAGATCTGTGCAAGCGCAGTAGCCAGAACAAGCCAAGAAATGATGTGAACTTTTCTAACTGTATCAGTGAATGAGCTTTGTGTATTTTATCTTTCCCCAATCACACC
Organism: Astyanax mexicanus; assembly: GCF_023375975.1. Lineage (NCBI taxonomy): Eukaryota > Metazoa > Chordata > Actinopteri > Characiformes > Acestrorhamphidae > Astyanax > Astyanax mexicanus. Next base: position 40,177,005 of record NC_064420.1, on the reverse strand, counting down.
ACCTATTGGGACTTTTACTTGATGTACTTTCATAATACATGCTAGGTAATGAAGTAAGAGAATACTGACAGACAAACAACACTACAGAATACTAGATGTCTAACCAACCTTTTACTTTCACGCTGGAACCAAATATGCATCCAAATTTGTCTATTATATGTTTATATATGTTAGTATTAGACTGTTATATGGCCAATTTCAGGCTAGCTTTGTTACATGAATCAGAACAGATTTATTTTTTTTTCATTTGACATATCCAGAATTTCTGCGGGACACTGAATTAGAATGCACTTACACCCAGTAATACAGTTATAGGCATAGAGATCTCAAAGAAAAAATAGAGAAACGTAAAGAGAGGGGAAAAAGATACACAAATACACACCCACACCTGGAACCAGGATGCACCACAGAATGAAGAAAAAAAAAACATTTTTCTTCTAAAATAAGTTAGTGGACTCTCTGTCCTAATCTGGCCACTCTCAGACTGCTGAGCCAGGTGGGATATATGCTGATCGCTGGCCCTGAACTCAAACATTATAACACAGCAGTTTTCCCTGAGCAGGGCATACATAACATTATTTAAGTTACAGTAACGGAATGCACTCCAGACAAACTCTATATTATGGCTTAGGGCTTCTCAGGTAAATTGAAATGGAATAGGCTAATGTTGCAAATGACAGTTCTGGTAAGAAATGATAAGCACATTTTATATTTGTCAGGGGTTAAATTGGGGCAGACTTATCCCTCTAGGTAACTTGGATGAGGGGAAACATGAGATAACTCTAGCTGCATCCCAAAAGCTTAGGCTGCATTTCTCAGACACTAAAGTGCTTTTCTCTCCAAAGGAAAAGGTGTTGGTGTTTGCATGGTTTAGGACATGGCTGGACAACAGGGGCTAAAAGACCTACTACACTAGGGTTACTACTTGCTGTAGATGGCATAGTGGCTTTTTTTGTTAGCATGTTTGTCTCTAAGTGCTGGGATCTTGGGTTCAAGTCCCTATCTGGGTGGAGTTGTCATGTTCTTCAAACATCTGTGATTAGTGCCTAAAGCAGTAGATAATCATTTGACAGTTGAGAGTATGCTGTGTGTGACAATTTGATGCAGCTTTTCATCACGGTGTGTGTTCGTATAGTTTAAAGTGTGCAGAGGGTTGGTGACCCCCCATGAACTACCCACACCTTCTCTAGGCTAAGCTAATTCTTGGTGATCATTTTTCAATTCAAGGCTCTGGAGAACCTTATATCTTATCAAACTTGGCAAAAATGTCCACTAATATTACAGCTGTATGTCCAGAACAAAATCACATCTTTTTGTCTTCCCCTTACTTAGCATTCAAACAGCAATTGTGAAAATCTTCATGGTCCTCCAGAGACTGGAGTGTTTAAGAAGGCCTCCCCCTGTGTTTAGGCCTGCTGTTTGACATGAGCTGGTATTTAGTGGAAGTGCAGGGGAGGAGGCTGTGGCCTCTTGGCACCAGTTCTACCAGCTGAGCCAACCATCTGCATTCACCCTATCATCTGCAGTAGAGGAACCGCAGGGTCCAGCAGCAACCATGGAATTAACCCACACCACAGCTACAAGGCAGCTTTTGGCAATAAAATACAAATGTTCTTCAACCTAATTTACACTGACAAGCCAAAATATTATGGGACAACAGTATGTAAATTGATCATGAAGTGTTACCTCAGGGGACAGCTGGGTCGAACAGCCTGCTCATGGCAAAGAAATAAGAATTATTGCAATTTGAGATATACCTGGTAGTGAGCATGCGTTACTGGTGAAAGAAACATGGAACTTTGCATCTTGGGAGAGTTGTGTTTGTCTAATATAAAAAAATCAGTTGAATTCAAGGGAAATTCAAAGAAAAATCAAAGGCATGTGTAATGATAATACCCACAGTGCAGTGGGTGGTAATGATTGTGACGGGTGGTGCTTGGGAAGTATTGTCTGTACGACTCTGGCAGAAATCACATTCACACGCATCGTTTAAATAACATGGCAGTAGTTCTTAACAGAAAAGCTCTCTTGTTAGTGGGAAATGGTTCAGCTATGGCACTGCTTAAACTAACCAAAAGAAAATTCTGATCTGTATTCCAAACTGGCTCCAAACTCCCAGTCCATTTAGCTACACTGCCAGCTAATTCCACTGTAGTGTAGGCAGCTGAATGAAAATTAATTCTCAAGTTTTACTGTAGTTAATACTATCTGTTAGGGATTTAACTGCCAGACAGTTAGTAGAGGATAAAGAATCTGTGTCAAGTCATTAGCAGTATATATATATATATATTTTCTACAGTCACCAAAAAGAGATAAATTACAAGTATTTTTATTACATTACATTGGTTTTTATTCAAACAGGACCGCAATTATTCTACGATAAGCTCTAGGTTCACTTCTGCTCTAGGTTAGAATTGTTTGGGCAGCTGGTCTTTAAAACATCATAGATCATGGACCAAATAAATTAAGTGTACAGTGTAATAAAATGAAGTGAGTGGACAGTGTTTAAGAACTCCAGCAGCACTGCTGTGTCTGATTCATTGTCAACTGTGTCAGTGTTACTGCTGTGCTGAGAATGACCCAAAGGATACCTGCTCTGTCTATCCTGTGGGGTCCTGACCATTAATAAACCGGGTGAAATGAAGATAATACAGTATCCAAATAAACAAATAGACTGCAGTTTGTAATTTTAGAGCTACATAGTGCTGCTATACGCTTAGTGGAACTAATAAAACTGATAATGGATGTAGAAACAAGAAGAATGTCATATTATTGTGATTTGACTGTGTATATGTACATTTTTGGTGAATATTTGAGAAGTATATGAATGCATATATGCACATTTTCCTTCCTCCTCACATGAACAAAGTCTCCCTGCAGGCAGCACTGGCCTCCACAAAGCGTCCTGTTCCAGAACAGACACAATTACACAGAACAAGTCCCTCTCAGTCTAGACTTCAACCACGCCGCGAGCTACGACTGGCTGCCAGTGCTGCAGAGAATGCTATACTCCACACACGTTTTACCGCCACCATGCCATCCAGGCCTTGCAGCTCATGGAGCATTTAACACCGTCAGTCCTGACGCTGACTCCTCCTCAGGTCTTTGGCTACCTGACCTCAACAAAAAGCAAAGAGCACAGAGCTTCCCACAGGAATGCATTCAGGGCTATAATAGTGTCTCAGTGTTGGACAAGTGTCTGTTTTGCAGGCCAGGTCACTGGTGAGTGAGGCAGGTTAGAGCACATTTGGCCCATTAGAGGCTTTCCACCTCTGGACTCTTAAAATAAATGTTCTTCCTATGTTTTTTAACCAACACCATAAAAGAGCAACTTTTGCTTCTAAAAGAACCACACATAATAGAATAGAATAGAATAGATTTTATTAAATTTATGTGGCAATTTGTCTTTAATCACTCATGGCATAAAAACACCAACAACCTATAGCCACACATACTAACACACAAAATAAACAATAACAAACAATAGCAAATTTTACATATTCAGAATTTCCCCTGCATTTGGGACAAAATATCTCCTGTAAATGTTCTTAAGTAGCCTGATGGGAGTTCAGAGGGTGTGATATGTCCTTAATGATCTTCAATGTTTTAATTTGTGTGTGGTTCCTACACTCTAAAAAGTAATTCTGTGTTTTAGTCAGGAGAACTAATATTATGAAGTTGAGTGAACTTACCGGCCAGTACAACTCAATAAAATGAGTTCAGAGAACTTCAACCTGAAAACTTAAAAATGTTTGTTGAGCCAATGGAAAAATGTGATTTCAACCAACTTTTAGTCACTACACGTTTTAATGCTCTTTATACAGTGTTGGATCATGCAGCTTTCCTATAGGCTCCTGGTACAATATATTTGCATATTGGGTGTGGCCCAATATGCAAATATGCCATATGCCAATATGCAACCATCTTTGTGTTGTCTGTTGCCCAAAGCTACCTTATCCTGGGCGTTATAATATATGTGTTGATTGTCAGGTCTCAGTGTTGTAGAGCTGTAAGAGCACATTAACTTTATTCTGTGTTCCTAGTGATCACAGTATGCTGGCTTTGAGCTACAGAGTTCACGCTTTCCTGAATTTACTCCTATACTGCTCCAGTATTACACTGTCAGTATTGGCAGTTAAATAATAATATACTAAATATGTTGAGAATACCTGTGGTTAACTTAAAATGATAAGTTATGTGAACATGACTAAAGTTGTATTAAGGTGTGTGTGTTAAAATAAAGGTGAATTGTTAGTTTATTTGACTAAACAGATCATTTTTTAAAAAGGACAAATGAAACACTTTACTTGTTTAACTTAACAGCAGGGGAACTTATGTTGCTGAGTTTAAACAACTTGAAATGTTTGAGAGTGTATACAGATCTGTCACACATCTCTTCCTACCAACTTACTTTCCATCTTCAGGGGAAGTAAATTGCAGTAGATATGTGTGAATGTAATATGGAAAACATTGTGAAAGGTATTCATAGGTGACAGCGCAACTTCAAGACAGGAGCATAAGTTGCCCTTAAGTCTGCTGGACCACTTTAAACCTCTGAAGACCCTTTTAAAGGTTTACCGAACCATGTAAAGATTGATGTAAAGATTTATCTCCAATTTAAAGGTTCTTCACACACACACTCACACAAAAAGTGGTTCTTCTTTGGCATTGCTCATAGAACCATTTATAGCAGCTTTATCTTTGAGAGTGTAGAGAGAGTGAAGGGGAAGGGGCAGCTCTGAGTCAGAGTCGTGACTCGGGAGGCTTTTATCAGACATACGTTCAACATGCCGAGCGTGCTCCGAGACAATACAGAGAGGAGGAACCCTGTGCACCACCAGTTATTACAGCCACACAGCAGAAGGAACATCACACACACCGCTCACACACTGTCTGCTGATAGCAGTAAAACCACCAGCTAAGAGTTTGCACTGTAGTGAAGAGACCAGGGCAGAAGTTGAGGTGTTCTTAGGTTTGGATTGATGTAAAATACTGATTTTGTTCACTTAATCTAAATCTTTTGTATTCAGACTGTAGCACTACCACTGGAAATCCCACAAAACACAACCACTGGTATAACTCTGACAAAAAAATAAACTAATGGTGAAACGTTTTGAAGTTTTAAATACTTTTACAAAGCACCACAGTTTATGCTGCTGACTAAGTTTTTTATTAGTAAATTTGTAGTGAAGTATGTGGGTGATAGAGTTCAAAACTGTAATTGTTTGTACATGTAGGGGGAAGGAATTAGTCTTAAGTGTTGATTCAAGGCCTCTTTTACGCCTACCTTGTTCCTTGGTCTAGATTCTCACTTGTTAGTTTGATTTGAAAAGGCCTTGAACCACAGCTCAAAAGAAATAAACACTTTTTTGTATTTGGTTTGATAGTTTTAACTTTTAAATTCTTATCATGGTACCAGTTAATTTGCTTCACGCCAAATTAATTGTTTAATTACATTGTGGAGGATGCAGGCCAGAACAATCCAACTAACACTGGAGGGGGTTGGTTTTGGCGGTCAGATATGGCTTGGACAGATGGATCCTCCTACTTTGAAGAACAACAACTCTACATATCTAGAGAAAAAGTGAAAGACACAAATAAAAAAAGTAGGCATTTCACTGTCAAAGTCTGCAATCAAGAGAAAAATGCATCAGGATTACATTTTGATAAGATCAATCCACATAAATGTGCAAATGTATTAGCACCCAAATAGGGCTGCACAATATATCATTAAAGCATACTCATTGCGATGTGTACAAGTGACCGGCTGCTCCTGGGCATGCGCTGAGGCCATGCATTTACCTCGCTTCATGTGCCTGTAAACGCTGCACCTCAGTCCAGCACAGATATTTCTAGTTACAGCTGAATTCAAGCTTTTAATCCCAGAAAAACGCTCTTATTCATGTTTTAAAAAGCCCGTTTTCCTCAGGTTTTGAGAGCTCTGCGCTGACTCAGCTCTTGATCTGTCCGGATGCGAGACTGGGGGGCGGGGCTGGTGACGTCATGGGCCCTGCATTGTTTAATATCGCAATATATATCACCGCAAAAAGAACTTTTGAAATGTAAATTTTTTCCAGTATCGTGCAGCCCTACACCCAAAACATATTTAAAACAGACAGTGATCTGACATTCAATAACCAAGACTCTTAGTACAACTGAAACTTCTACCAACACATCCGAAACCCCAGTAGTAATCGATACACACCAAGAAAATTTCTATCCCATTCAGGAATCAGATCTCAGTCTGTCTAGAGCATTAAGTATATAACCCTGAATTCAGCTCGCACAGTTCAGCAGACTGGTTACGTACAGTATAAACATATACAATTATACAATATATATAATTATCATACTCAAAATGCACTTCAAATGATCAGGTGCAAACATGGTTTTATGTATGAGAATAAGTCTAAAAAGCATTTTCAGTTGTATTGTCCATTATAAAACAACATAAAACAAGAATAATGAGACAGACAGATCCATATAGGTTGCTATTTATTCTGCTCTCAGTGCACCCAGTGAACCTCTGCAGGCTCTAATGTTCCCTCTCCTTCTGCTTGAATGGATCCCTCCAATTTAGTCTCCATACAAACAAGCAGCAAATCATATCAGGTTGACACTGGGATCCTCTATGACAAACTGCTGTGCCCATCCCTGCAGACGTGCCCTGGTTCAATCACTTACTTTACATCTCCTGATATGACGCAGTTTACCGATGCACAAATTCAATACAGCTGGCTGAAAATAGAGCCGGGCAGAGCAGATTCTAAATATAATGTTTCTAATGTCTTGTTGTGTAAATACCGATGATCAAGCAAAATCAGAACACAAACGAATATATAATTTATAAATATCTCCATCTCTTATAATTCATTAATAATCTCAATATCTGTGTTCACTGTTTTCTACAGGGATTTCTAAACAAAAATGCAGCTGTTTTACCCTTATATTATCAGCAAAAAAAGCATGTTAAATTAGGGCTGTGGCTTGGATTCAGAATTTTCTTTTAAAGTTTTAAAGAGAGACAGCTTGGAAATGCCCACATCTGTATAGGTTGTGCTATCTTGTGAGTGAGGCTGAACACTGGCCAGCTTGCTCAAGGGAAGGCAATGTGAATTGTTGGAAGTTAAAATGAGGACTGATAATAAGCACCAGATGAATGGGACATTCCCTTTCCATTCCTCAAGCCACAGTGTCACTCATGACTAAAAAAAAAACTCATGAAGGGCATTACCACCCACAGTGGACAGTGCAGTGGGTGGTTATGATCGTAACCGACGGTGTCTGGCTAGAACTGTCCATGCAAATTGGACAACTGTACAGACAAGCATCTCTGGCAGAAATCCCATGGATATCCTGCAAGTCACCACAGCATTCTTTATGACAAAAGTCATGGGACACATCCGAATTTGGGCATATCAGTATAATGACAGACAAATATGACACCAAAACAATTCAAATACCCATTTATTTCTAACTAAGAGCCAACAATGAGACATGCTAAGCGTTATGACTCCAGCAGCAGTCCAGTACTGCTGTGTGATGGTGGTTGGTAAGAGCAGAATCTGAAATGACCTGTAATAACATCCTCCATCTGCTGCCATTTGCTCCTAGCTCCACTCGCTCCTTTACAGCTTGATTGGTTTATGACAGCCTTTAAAAGAGGTCAAGCTCAGAGAACTGCACACTTCAGGACAGCCAATCGGGCCTTAACAAACCGAATATTTAATCAGCCTCAGCATGGCCCTTCACTGCTATCGCAATTTATGCAAATTAACTACTGGACCCCTGAGGAGCGCAGCGTGAGGCTGTAAGAAAAGAAAGAGCTGTTCACTTTCTCACAGTGCTGAGAAGAGTAGGAATTTCACTGCTCACAGTCAAGTTTTGGCTACACTTACACCGTGCAATCTGCCCATGTGGTTTAATGACGAGAAGAAATGAGTGTTTATGATTTCTTAATTAATACACTCATCAACAAAAAATAGATACTAGATGGAAGTGAGGAATTGCAATGCTATTCAAAAAGAAGATGAATGTTTAGCAGAAACTATAACTGATTAAATGATTCTTACAGTTTCTGCAAATTCTGTGGTAGAGGTAGAGTGCAGACAGTGCATGCAACAGTTATCCATACGTGTTTTTTTTTTATTTCATTGGAGACTGGTCTGGTGCATAGACATATTCTTGAGGCACCAGCATATGGATGAGCACTGTCCTGATAAAGTAGAAATAGCACAAAGTCGGCAGGAACCGATTAACGACTTTGGCATTATCGGCATGGTGTTACGGGCAATCAAGATTTTATCAATACACAATATTTATTGCACTGACAAAATACACCAGTACTGGTAGATTCTTAATAACTGCTATTTGCATTTATGCAAAATGTGATGCATTCTATTCAATTAAACAAGATTAATGACGCTGTTTTATAATGAAATGTGTAGTTTGTCAGTGTTTTTTAAGCAATGATGATATCCACAATATGCTCAGAAAAGTATAATGAAACAAGAAAATACAATACACTAAATATTGACATATTGCCCATCCCTAGAGACACTCAAGCAAATGTCTTTCTTACAGTGAAAACAAGCACTGCATTACATTCATTATACATTACTAATACCATCTGTATTCAACCAAAACTCTATCTGCCCTTGCCCATAAACCATTAAGAATAGCTGAAATAACTCATTTGGCCTTATTTGGCCTCTAACAATGTTTCAGCTACATGTTCTCCACCAGCATTTAGCCCCAGACAAACAAAGCACTAAAACAAGAGAGAAGGAAAAGTTCAGAGTGCTCTGCATTGCTATAATGGACGTGAGTGCAGGCCAGAGTAATTTTACTGCAGAAACTATAATGACTAACCATAAATGAGCCTTTTCCCTTGCAGCCTCTCTCTCTTAACCACATCGTTCTATTTTTAAAGACCCTGAGGTCCACCCAATCTCTTAGGTATCTACTTCCAGTTCGCTGCTTGGCTTTTCTTTAGAAATAACCTCTGTGAACAGCAAGCTTTTACAGAGCTCCTTTTAAACAAATGCATCGTCACTGTCATATTCAGGCTGTTTGTTTTTTACCATTTGTAAGTGCCAACAGTCTTTTACAATGAAATGATCAATAAAATAGTTTAAAATGACTGTACCAGAGTCTCGAGGCCAAAACGCTGGTAACTTTGTAACTTTGGTGGAGCTGCACAAGACCTTTAAACAGATCCACCTCAGTCCACCTACTTTTACTTCCACATGTCTACAGTGTCTACAGTGAAAGTACAACTGAAAAACGGAGTGCCAAAGGCATGATTTGTATTTATAATAATCAAGGAAAATGTAGTTGCACTCCAAAACTGTAGGAGGAATCTAAGCACAACAAAATAACAATTCTCACATAATGCTGCTTTAAATTTTCCAGACAAAAATAAGAGACATGCATCCTTCCTCCTCAAGGCAGGATTATACTTCTGCGTTGCTCCGCAGACCAATCAGCTGCTTCTGTCTGTGTCACATGACTCATAGTTACATTTCTGGGGAGGTTCATTGGGCTATGGTGTAGAGTACATGGCTACGCCCAGAGTACAAGTAGGCTATGGCGTAGGTTTGATGAAATTAAATTGATCTTTAGATACTTGGTCATTTTCCAAATTATCACCCTAAGCAACCCCTGTAAGTGAACTTCTATGAAATTGCCAAAAGCCAGTTGAAAGGTATGTGAGTACTCAAGGCATCAATAATAAGTTATAAAGTAATAAATGTTATTGGACCACAGTGGAACCCTGAACATGGTATGATTTAATTAAGACTTACAAGAGGGTAAAAAACAGAGCCTACAGCCTCACACACCAAGCAGACATGTGCAAACAAGGGTTTTGAGGGTTTGAATAATATGACAGTGCCTTGGTTTGGCATTCCCTTGTCTTAATTGTGCTGTCAGATACAGATTACACCAGTCTCTGGAGACTAGTTCAACAGACCTGATGGAACAGTGGGACACATTAATTAACCAGCAAAAGCATCAGATCTATTTACCCATTATCATTGTTCTCAACAGAAGGTTGAGGGAAAAAAGACACAATGATACATGCACAGAGTTCAAGGAAAGGTTGGCTAAAATGGACAGGAACTATTTCAGAGGACTGGTGTAATTCTTACCTAACAAGATTAATGCTGTGATTAATGGGAACATGTAAGTCTATTTGGAAGCAATGATGCATGTCACTAATGTTTGTTCAGTGAGGTATGAGACAAACCAACACCATTATATGGCATACATAATATCTGGAAGTAAATAGCATTTAAAATTATTTAAAAAATAATTATTTATGATATTCTGCTAAAAAGCTGAGGGCCAGAAGTGATTAAGGCAGTTTTCACACTTTTCAAAGTCCAGTTTCAAATTTCAAGTCCAAATTAGGGTTGTGTTTTTGTTCAATTAAACATATTTGGTCCAGTTTGTTTTGGTTTTACATAAGAGGTGGGCAATATGACAATATTTTATTGTATCATGAAAAAAGGTAATATTGTATTTACTATATACTTTTTTAAAGCATATCAAGGATAACATCAATGCTTAAACAACACTGACCAGACTGCTTATTTCATTACAATAAGTGTTTTTTTGTAACATTTAAACAGAACATTTGAAATAAAATCACTGTACACGTAATGGTGTAGTATTTGAACTGTACGTTACTTTAAACTGTAATTTGTTTTCAAGGATGTCACTTATGCACCAAACAACAGTTTAGTTGACCCAGACCAAGACCACTTTTTTTGGTCTGACCAAATTTTGATTCTTTGGATTGGGCTGTAGCTTTCGGCACCTTTCACACCTGTTATTATGGTTTGGACCACAGATCTGCACCCAACAAGTTAGGAGTGAGAGCACCCTAACTTGATTGTGCTTGCATTGCAGCAAAAAACAGAAGAAAAAAAAAGAAAAAAAGTACAAATATTATACAAAACCAGTTTTAAAATGGGCCTCATGCCTGTGCTTTAAAAGTGCTTTCCAAACCTGAAGTCCTGGAGGACTCTTAGTCTTGTCCTTGCTTGTGTTTTTCCTGCTCCCCACACACCTGCTACAACTTACCAGGTAATGAACAAACCCTTCCTGAGCAGAGATGGGCATGTTTCAGCAGGAAAACACAAAAATAATCAGGTCAGGAGAGGTACTCTGCACTGGACAGAGTAGAGTTTTTCCACACCCTCAGCATTACATCAATTATAACCTTATAAAAGGCTTATTAAGGAGATGAATTAGGCATGTTATAACAGAAAAAGTGCTGAACAGTACAATAGAGTCTAGCACTCTAAAGGGAGCAATAACTGTGATGCTGTCCACGGTGCTGAAAACACCGCTCTCCAAACTCCGCTTACAAGCTCAACAATTAACACTACCAAGCAACTCCACAGAAGAAGCACAGCATAAGTGCATGCATCCCACTAATGAGAGGAGTAATGGGAAATCAAACCACCTAATTCTGCGGAGTTATCCTCAGCCCAACGTCGGCTAATAGGAGTAAAATAACTCTTGAGTCAATGATATCTAATCACAGTGCATTTCCCCACTGGGGGAAATCATTGTAGGGAAAAATGGGGGTTGAAAAACAACACACACTGTTTGTACACTGTCTTCCACTATGATTTCCCTTTACAATAAAGAAAACACTTTAAATATTGAGGGCTAAAATAGAGTGGTGCCTGAAAGTTAGTAAACTCTGCAGATTTATTTTTTTTTGCATAAATTGGATTGTAAAATCTTGTGAGATATTAGAAAATGGATAAAAAAAATAATAGATGCATAAAAGGTATAAGGAAAATTATCTAGAATTACATATACGCAAGTGACAAAAGTTCAATCAAAGTGATGACAAATCAGGTATGAGTGATCAGAGCCTGTTATTTAAATCTGATTGTTGCAACACGTGTTAGTGGAAGTGTATCGTGTCACAAACAAAAGAGAATTGTGGATGCTCATCAGGCTCAAAAACATTATAAACCCATCTGTAAAGAGTTCAGACTTCACCAATACACAGTCAGACAGATTGTGTACAAATGGAGGAAATCCAAGATAATTTTTACCATCCCCAGGAGTGGCTGACCAACAAAGATCATGCCAAGAGCAAGTCGTTTAATAGGCAACAATTCACAAAGGACCCTAAACTAACTTCTAAGTAACTAAAGGCCACACACACATTGGCTAATATTAATTTTCATGTGTCCACCATCGGAAGAACACTGAACAACAATGGTGTGCATGGCAGCTACTCTCCAAAAAAACATTTCTGCCCATCTTAAGTTTGCTAAAGCTCACATGGACATGGCAAATGGATACTGTAACACATTTCTGTGGATGGATGCAGCCAAAATAGACATTTGTGTTAAATAATAAGTGTTATGTCTAGAGAAAGAAACAGACTGCATTTAAACATAAAAACCTTATCACATCTGTGCATCATGCTGGTGTTAGTATCATGGTTTGGGTTTTTTAATCATTGATGGAACAATGAATTCTAAATGTCACCGGAAAATCTGTCTGAATCTTCAGAAAAGGTGGATCAGGCACAAAGACAATGACCCTAAGAACACAAGTTGTTCTACAAAAAAAGGTTTAAAAAAAAAAACAAAAAAAAAACAAAGCTCATATTTTGGAATGGACAAGTCAACAATTTGATCTTAATACAACAGAAATGTTGTAGAAGGATCTGAAGAAAGCAGTCCATAGAAGAAACCACAACAGCACAAGAGTCAAAGCTATTTTGTCCAAAGGAATGGGTTAAAATTCTTCCAGGCTGATTAGCAGGACTAATCAACAGTTAGTAGCAGTTGTTGCTGCACAAGGAGACAACATACTTTTGAAAAGTGTATGAAGTGTGTGAAAGCAAAGGTTTAAATACTTTTGCCACTCTCAGATATGTAGTATTGGAACCTTTTCCTAGATAAATAAATTAGAAAGTCTTAAGTCTAATGTATCGTTTGTATTATTTATTTCATTATCTACTTGTGTAAAAAAATAATAAATAAAAATAAAATTTAAAGTTTAGTCAAATTTATCTAGAGATGTAGAAAATTCTAAAGGATTTGCATACTCTAATGCACCAGTGAACAGTGAATTTTTAGATTCTCCAAAACTAATAGCAACAGTAACTGCTAAAGTTAAGTGCTAATGGTGCCACCACTAGCTATCAGAAATTGGGATATACAAACAAATAAGCATGAAAAGGTACAGTGCTGTTAAACAGGTCAGAACACTGCAGTAGGCTAGACTGTACAACATCCCCTCTCAAAAGACATGAAGATTACAAACCCACCAACATACACATACACACTGTCCACTGTTTTGTATGGAGGAATATGCTGTAATTACTCCAGGGCGATCTGCATGATTAGCCAACAGTTATTGGAAACATTTGACTGTTACACAAAGGGGTCACACAAGATACTGAAAGCAAATATTCACATACTCATGTCACTCACACATATCTAGCACTGGATCATTTTCCTCAATAAATACATAATTAGGTCTAATTTATTTGTCTCATTTGTTTGATTTGGTTCTCCTTATCTAGTTTTACGAACGTTATGTTCACAAAGTTTCAAACACCACAGTATAGCCAAGTTTTAACTTCCTTGATACTCCAAAACAAACAGCAACTAAAGCTGCAGCTACAAATGCTTCCACTAATAGCAACATCAGATTGTGACCAGAAGGTGGGATATATAAACACAATCATGACTTAGGTACAGTAAGCAGTTATGTACTAAAGGCACATCACAAACAGCATTTCTGAGGTGGTCCACCACTGTAAAACAGGTCTAAGCACTGAAGAATGGGGCAGTTTTCCAGTCAGGGATTAAGCCTAGTTGTAAACTAGCTGTATTTCCCTTTCAATGGGAAATTTCCATTTAAATGCTGTTCAATACTGTGCAGTTCAAGAGTAGGCTTAGTTTCTGTCTGGGAAACTGCCTCTATAAGTTTATATAACTTTTCCCCTCACAGACAACTAAACTACACACACACACACACAATCACACGTGGATATATTTATGTAAAAATCCAATGCGGTTTTAGGTCAAATTTATGCAGAAAGAAAGAAAAATATAAAGGGTTCACAAACTTCCAAACACCAGTGTGCAGCCAAGTTTCAGCTTCACTGATACGACAAAACTAACAGCACAACTGTTAGCTAAGTGTTAATTATGTCACTACTAGCTACATCTGAGAGTGTCTGAGGGGTGGAATGCACAAACTAATAAAATAAGCATGACATACATTTATTAAAATATATTTTGAGGTATTAATAACTTTCATCTTAAAGGCACATCATAAACGGCATTTCTGAGGTGGCCCACCACTGCTAAACAGGTCTAAATACTGTAGTATTCTAGTCTGTATGGGGCAGTTTTTCAGACAGGGATTAAGCATAGTTGTAAACTACTTATATTTTCCATACAATACAAATGCAAAAAATCTCATTTAAAAATGTTGTGCAGTTCAAGACCAGGCTTAGTTTCTGTCTGCAACTTTACCCCCCACAGACAAGTAGAATACATTCCCACCAGTGTTAAATCAACACTGTTAGTGTTACATTTTACACTCTCAGTGTTAATTTAACGCTGGCGAATTTGCTGTGTATATGTAAATATCTGATGAGGTTTTATGTAAAATTTATGCAGAATTACAGAACAATTTAAAGGGTTAACAAACTTCCAAGCACCAGTGTACAGCACGTTTCAGCTACACAGCTTCTCTGATACTAGAAAACTAGTGTTTATGGTGTTTATGGTGACACTACTAACTACATCTGAGTGTGACTAGAGGGGGGAATGCACAAACAAATAAAATAAGCATGACAAGTTCATTAATAATATTTTAAGGTATTAATAACATTCATCACAATAAACAGCCTTTCTTAGGCGGTCCAACGCTGTAAAACAGATCGAAGCACTGTAGTATAGGACAGTTGTCCAGACATGGATTAAGCATAGATGTAAACTAGCTTTACTTTCCTTTCAATGAGAAATCTCCATTCAGAATGCTGTGCAGTTCTAGACCAGGCTTAGTTTCTGTCTGCAACGATCACACCAACACATACATATGTAATTTATGCAGAATTATAGACACATTTAAAGGTTTTACAAACTTTAAGCACCAGTGAACAACAAGTTTCAGCTACACAGCTTCTCTGAATCAAAAAAAAATAGTGTTAATGTTGTTAATGGTGACACTACACATCTGAGTGTGACTGTCACACAAGTTATGTATGGAATAAGTTCATTAATAGTTATTTTGAGATACTAATGATGTTCATCACAATAAACAGCATCTCTTAGGTGGTCCATCACTGTAAAACAGGTAGTACCCTGGTCTATAGGGGGGTAGTTTTCCAGACGGGGAATAAGCCTAGTTGTAAACAAGCTATACTTTTCTTTCAATGGGAAATCTCTATTCAAAATGCTGTGAAGTTCAAGACTTGGTTTAGTTCCTGTCTGTACAACTTCTCCCCTCACAGACAAGTAAAATACATTTCCAACAGTGTTAAATCAACAGTATTATTGATACATTTTACACTCTTAATGTTGGCATTTATCAAAATAACCAGCCACCACTGTAAAACAGGTCTAAGCATTGTAGTACTAGGCTGTTATCCAGACATGGATTAAGCCTAGTTGTAAACTAGCTATAATTTCCTTTCAATGGGAAATCTCCATTCAGAATACTGTGCAGTTCAAGACTAGGTTTAGTTCTTATCTGGGAAACTGTCTGGGGAAAAAAAGTCTGTACAACTTTTCCCTTCACAGACAAGCAGACTGAATACACAAACACAAAACACACCACCACAGATTTTTAAACAGACAAACAGACACAAACACACACTAGGTTTACTAAAACGTGTCCAACCTTCTAGCTGACTGTCCATGGAGTCACCCTGCAATGCAAACGCTCTCCCTCTCTTTCTTTCCTTGTCTTTAGGAAAAGCAGGTGGCATTCATCGGCATCCTGACCCCCACTGACACAGGTGAGCGCGGGCACGATAATAAAGATGATAATAAAAATGGCATTCCTCCTGTTTCAGCCTGGGCGTGTGGGCAGTGAGGATTCACCAGCTGCACGAGGAGAAAGTGGCGGAGCGCCGAGCTCGAGGGAAAAAGAAAGAAAGCTCGCTCACTTCACGCGCTCCCATAGCTCTCTACTCTCAATCTATCCCTCTCTCTTACTACTCTTCCTCCCGAGCCCCTCCCTCCATCCACCGCCACTCCGTCCCCCTGCACGCCTGCGGTAGAAAAAAAACGAGGCAAAAGGACGTTGTTGTTTTTTTTAAACCCGCCTATTTTCCGCTGAGCCACGCCCCAACAGGCTTATACTGTCCTCTCACGCCCCGCCTCCTGCGCTACCATTGGCTGTTTTTTCGCACTCAGGAGTACTCATTGATTGCTGTGGCCAATCCTGGCGAAGTACGCGTGGCTTGTTCACAAAACAGGTGGGGTGAGGAAAATATCGGCACGTGCCGCAGGTAAACACGCGCGCGCCCCGGTTTAGCTACTTTAATGTCCTTTTTATAAAAAAAAAATCTTATCTAATAAAAAATATTGTTTTTATTTTTTTAAATTGACCAGCCGTTTAAAAGCTTGCTTAGTTAGTGGCTTAACATGTAAGCTAAGTAAGCATTTATATCTATTTTTAAGTTATCCTCTCTCTTTTATCGATCAAAATAAAGATTAACACGTGTCTGTATATAGTATTTTATATAGTAGAACTATCTGTTTTCTAGGACATCCATGTTTTTGTGTTTACACAGTAAATTTCTAGTTCTGTACATTTACGTATACTTAGTATATATTTTTTTGTTCTATTTATTATGTAGACATTATGTTATATAAGTTACTACTTACTCTGTTTGATTCAGTATATTTAGTTGTATCTAACTGAATAATTAGTATATTCTAGACTTTTACATACAAGTTAAATAAATAAATAAATAAATAAATAAAACTAGGGACACGACTGTCGTGGTTGTATTGCATGGCATCGCGTTTCCGCTTCCGTGTTTTGTCCCGCTCGTGCCTCCGTACCTGCAGTGCTGCAGCGCGCGTGAGAGAGAGAAGGAGAGAGAGAGGGGAAAACAGACAGAAAGATGAAGAGAACACAGCTGAAAAAGAGAGAATAGAAAACAACAGAACGGAGAGAGCGCGTGAGGGAGGGAGAGAGAAAAGCAGACAGAAATAAGAAGAGAACACAATTGAAAAAGTGATGATAGGAAACAACAAAACGGAGAGAGAGAGAGAGAGAGAGAGAGAGAGAGAGAAGGAAAAAAGGGAGAGATGGACGAAGCGAGCAACTGTAGAAAACAGAAAGAAGAAAATAGATGAGGGATACAAAGATACAACAGAACGGTAAAATAGAGAGTAAAAAAAAAGAGAGAGAAGAATAAAACAGAGAAGAGAGACTGCGAGCAACTGTACAAAACAGAGAAAAAGAAAATAGAGAGGGGAAAACGGACAAAGAAGAGAACACAGCTGAAAAAGAGATGATGGAAAACAACAAATTGAAAAGAGAGGAAAAGAAACAGAAAAAGAGAGAGAGATGGAAGAAATAGAGAGAGAAAGAATAAAGAAACAGCTAAACGAGGGATAATAAGACAACAGAATGAAGAGAGAGAGCAGAAAAACAAAAAAGAGAAAGGAACAAAACAGAGAAAAGAGAGAGCACAAGCAACTGTATTAAACAGAGAGAAAGAGAAGAAAATGAAAGAGAGATTGTACAAAACAAAGAGAAAAAGAAGAAAAGCAATGAGAAAGACTGAAGAAAACAACAGAAACGGGAGAGAAACAGAGTATGAAATAGATAGATGGAACAGAAAAGATCTGAGAGAAAAAGAGAAAAACAGGCCCCACCCCCTTTCTGCATTATGACAAATGAAGGCGCGAAGGAAGAAAGGACTCGGTGAAGCAGCAGAAATGAGCTCTGTACTGTTCACCAGTCTGCTGCACGGCTGACAATTGAATAAATGACTGGAGAACCATAATGAGTACAGATGTGCTTAATGCAGAAGCTTCCCAGCAGGTACTGCATGATACAGTAAACCAAATAAACATCCTGCCATGCTCTTCAGCATCTACAGTATCAATTATTAGCTGGACCCAGATCACCTTTTTAAGCGCCATTTAGATTTGTGGGGAAGACATTAGTAAATATGGGCAGAAATGGTTAATGGTAATAGTTTAAATACTGGTGCTGGAGGGAATTTATAGCAGTGTTAAAGCACACAGAATCCTCATTATTATTAAGACCAACTTATATCAATTTTTAAAACCACGTGTCATTCTTCACCATACTCTCCACAAGTGAAAAATCCCCAGCTGGCTCAAATAAAGCCTTTATGGGTTGTCTGAGAGCTACAATATAAAGTCACTACAGCTGGTCAATGTAAGTCCCTCAGTGGCCTGCCCGGAAAGCTTCTGAGTCATGGTATAGAGTCACTCCAACAGCCAGCCCAAAAGTCCTCCCAGCTACAATGTCATTAAAACACTAACTGAATAAATATGTTTGGGAAGTGTTCCAAAAAAGTCTCACGATGGCTTAACATCTTATTTGTAGTGTTAGATATTCATGTAAAATGTCACCCGAATGTGTATATCTACTGCTGATGGGTAATATTTTTTAAAGGCTTTACAACTGCAACATCTGGATTGCTGCTTCATTCAGCAAAGAGCCGCCTTGTGTTAAACAAGCATCTCAGAGTAAAAGTACTAATCTCAGGTCACTTCTTATCAGGTGTTTAATTTTGTCTAATTTAATTCAGTGAATTATAACTGACACCAGATCAGTATTCATACTCTGAGAAGTTGGTTAAGTTGTGTGTCTAAAACTAAAATAAACTAAATATGAAGCATGAGTTTTACATGTTTATATCATTACCTATTCTGTGAGTTTGTTGGCTGGTTGCAAAGCAAAAGTTTGCTTACTGTCTGATTATTCCTGTTAAACCATCAGTCCATTTACATGCACTGATTGGATTACTGATACTGATAAACAACTTATAAGATGTATTATTCACATTATATTATGGACTAAATATTAGAGCAGTGGACCTGGGACCAGAGGGTTGATGGTACAGCACCCAGTCTGACCAACATACAAACCGCTAAAGTGCTAGATGGCTGCCCACCATACAAGGGGTGTGTGTTCACTGTCACATATGAGTTAAAATGAAGGTTGAATCGTATTCTTGACTCCCTCCTTTTATCCAGCTGTGTTTACCTTACGTTTACACTATGACCATATTTAAAAGACTATATTTGTATTTAAGTGTATTTGGCCCTGAGCTTTTCTTTAAAAAAGCGTCAAGGACATCTCTTTATTATTTATTCAGTTGTGCGTTGAGTGACTAAATGAATCAGAGACGAGCTCCATATGAATCATACGAGTCAACGCTTCTTTTTAACCACACAAATCCACTAGACTTCACTCCTGCCAACTCTCATAGCTGAACATTGTTGGCTGAAGCTAAGAGCTGAGTGTGAGCTGAGTGAGAGCTGTGTGTGGAAGGTGAATGGAACTTGTGAAGCAGCTCTGTGAATGGAGAGGGCTTTGTGAGTTGAGGCATGAGCCCGCTATTACTCGCTGCTTTTCTCCCTCTAGGGCTGTCTGCATTGCAGCTGTCCCTTCCACACACACTCCTCTAGCATGCCCTACTTTACGCTGTCAGCGCCTGCTGCAGCAACACCACACACTCCACCTTCACAGACGAACCACACACAGACACAGGCTCTCTCCAGACTCAGAGCCTACAGCAGACAGAGGAGCCAGCCGGCACTGGTGCACTGCTGTACTATGCTTACTACTAGCATACACACATGCACATTGATGAGCACACAAATATACATAAATGTACACAGTATGCAGGTCACATGGATTCCTATGCAACATCTATCCATCCCTCTTGGAACACAACTGTGGTGTAAGTGCTGTGAACATGGGCTGCAGAAAGGGGGTGTGGCCACCCAGGCTGAGGCCCGACCTACTTTTATAGTTTAACATTGTCCTAAGAACTTAACCGTAACCAGTAACTCAAAGCTGATTCCTGTGTAGATGGAAATGTACTTGTAAAACACTACAAGGGAAAGGTAATTGGACACCAGCTTATTAAACATTTCTGATGAAATCAAGGGTATTAAAAATAGTTGATCCTGTGGCCCCTGTCTCTACTGTCCAGGGAATGCTTTCTACTAGATTTTAAAGCACAGAAGTCATGCAATTGCAGTATGCATATTGATTATTAATTGTTACCTCAGGTGAAGGTTTGTACACCTATATAATTTTGTTGCTGTCAAGTATCTCAAGAAATTTTCCAAAATGACCTGAAATAAACTTTTTAGACTGACTTACATTGAAAGTTTAGAAGGTTTTATCTCTCTCCTGTATGTTGCCGTTTTGGAGATACTTGTTTTTCAGTGGACAAGTGACTATTTGTGTGTGAATAAATGTATGATTCATTTCAAGAATTTCCCTCTGGGATCAATAAAGCATCCATCCATCCATGCATATATCCATCCATACATCCATCCATACATCCATCCAATAGTGGGCACCATATGGATGGGACATTCTAATTCTAAAGTGGTGCAAGCACTTAACATTTCTGAATTCACAGAGAATCAAGTGTGTACCAGCAATACAGCACTGAAGGCATTACCATCCACAGTGGACAGCTAAGTGGGTGATAATGATGCTGACCGGCGGCATCTGGCTAGAATTGTATTTACAAACAGACAAGCAACCCTGGCAGAAAACACCACATTCCAACCAGTCAGTGCAGTCTTTGGCTTACATGGGATTTGGCAAAAGTCATGGGACATGATAGCAGTTCCTTTCCCATGGCATATGGCATGTTAGTGTAATTGAACTAACAGGATAAGAACAGATTATTTAGTCACCTTGATTAAAACCTGTGTGTTTTAGTTACTGGTGGTGGTAAGTGAAGAGAATGACCCCACATTTAATGTATGCTCCATGTCATCCATAGCTGCGTGTATATGCTATTATATGTGTTGTTTGTGTATATGTGTTCTTTGCCCTAGTGTCTCTTACTGTTCTGGTGTTCTGAGGGCCGTGCTTTGCTCCAGGCTTGGCTCAGTCCCACGATCTCTGTCCTGCTCTGGTCTCCACACGTTTACACTGGAACACATGCGCTAGCCGCACACCGCCTGCCTAACAGCACACTGCCCAGACTCTTCACTTAGACTGCTTGTCTTGGCTAAAGCTGCCATCAGCTGATGAGTGCAAACAGATTAGTGGTGCAGACGTCAAATTGGCAAGCACGTCACGTTGTCCATATGCTCCAATATTTTCATAAGCTCTTTGACGCCACAGCCCTTGTCTTAGCCAGGCCGACCAGTGCTGCAGCATGTGTGCTGGACTGGGTTTGTTTTGCCAGGCTTTAAGAGGGCAAGTCTCGCACTGTGATGAGATTATCTGGCATGGCCTTTTGGCTGTGGAAACGCAGCACGCAAACACTGGGCTAAGAAAAGGCCATCACTGAACACATCTGATGCACATACCTTGATTTACTAGTAGAGACTATATCTCATGATGTTTAAGCAACAAGGCAAAATGGCTTTAAATTGATCTCTGCTTTCTCATGATTAATTGGTTTAAAAATCTGACCCACTGCTGTGTCTAATACTTCAGTACTGGTGCAACACACATTGCCATGTTGGATTTACAGCTGTGAATGATGGTTGTGGTTGGTGGTTTTGATGGTTTTGTGGTTAAATCTCATGGATCTATAATAGCAGACTTTTTAATGATACAAAAATCTTTACATTGACTTCCACTGAAAGCTTAGAAGGTGTGTATCTTAATTTTTGTTGTTTTTAGTTTTTAACATAATGTGAATCTGGCAGTTGTTCTCTACATTGTGTTTTACATTCATGATTAACGGACCAATAAAGATGCTCCAAAATGACTTAATACACTGATTTCCAAAAGATAAGAATGACCTGTCCTTCTCCTGTAAAGACAGATATACAACAGTTTTCCATGACAGCAATGATGCAGTGCTGTGGAATCAATGTAATGTCAAAGATAAAGTTAAATGCAGGATGTGCTCATTCCAGTATGGAATAAATAAAGTGAAACCCAATGAAGATACTAAAAATAGCATTTTTTTCAGCGTTATAATGAGTTATAATTATGCATTTCATTATATGGTAGAGGTAAAATCTTTGTCTCTAAGCACATTTTACCAAATCTTCTTAAGACAAACGCTGGATAAAACCAGCATCCAAATCACCGGCGACATCATGCAGCTCTGAGGTTAAGTGAAAACGTAGTCGACCTTGAGCTGCAATCTCCTGTATTACACAACACCCATTGAAGTTCCTGGAGAAACAGGAAAGCTCTTCCGATTTAGCCTTAATACCCTTAACCTTTTGGTATAAATCAGCTTCTTGTACGTGCTGTCTCTGACACTCAAGGCCTGAGCCAGATTAAAGGACATAGGTCAGGCCATCAACACCATCTTAAGTGTTCAAACACTGGGGGAGGGGGACTCTTATTAACTTATACATTATATTTTATTCGTTATATCTATCAATACCAACACATACATGTATTTAGGCCAAACCTTTAACATGCATTTTTCTAAGCACTTGGTCTGAAGGTACAGTTTTTGAAAAACTGCATTTTGTCACCCTCTAGAGGCCAGTCCCTGAGGACAGAATGTACATTATTAACCTCGTCTGAGGTAGCCAACTCAGAAATAAAGAATGGACTTTTCTCCATTACACTCACTTTGTGCCTCTATAACACAGATTTAATCAGTCAATATAAATGTGGGGTAATTAGAAAAGCCCCAGGCAAAGATAATACAATTATATAACTAACTTAAGGAACTCTAACTTTCCCGACTAGTGTCCCATTAAAACAGCATACATAAATTTTAATGGGGTTACCCAGTAGAATATATTAAAAAGTGTGCAATATCTGATAATATGACACCAGTCTGAATTACTACACAAGGAGGCCAAAGTTTCTGCTCATAATTCATCCAATCCACGTTCTATTTAATGATTTAACCATTCTGGTCCCTGTGGTATATGTCTATTATATAGAAGTACCAGGCACTTTTCCCCAACAATGTCTAAGGACCACAACAATGTCCACAGCATTATGTCCACAGCTGCCCCAATCAATATACACCTATAGACATTTCCTACAGAGGGTTAAAAGCAAGTCAAAAGCACACAGTAGCAGTAGGTAAAGAAAAGTTGTCCTACCGTCCAGAGAGAGCCAGTCGTGCTGAGACGAGGGCAGCGAGGGCAGCGCACGGGCCTTGTACTCAAACACCACCGAGTTAGAGATGATCTGATTACTGACTGCAACCTGCAGAGTCACCAGTCCTGTGTCATGAGCTGCGGAGCGACAAAGAGTGAAATGCGCATTAGTCGTTCGAGCGGCAGCCACAGAAAATCGCATCAGCGCCCATGAGAGTTCAGACAGTAGTTCTTATGCTTGGTTTGACAGAGGCAGGCCCTCGAGGCTGCACAACTCTGCTCAATTAAAAGACAAAACACTGAGGTAATGTTATGTGAACAGCAGCTTTTGACATGTTTAAAAAAAAAATACAACAACAAAAACAACAATAGTCAAGCCATCACTATTGACTGACATAATACATGGACTTTTGATAGACATAAGTGCAATTAAATCATCTTTATATATCTTAAACTTAAAGGACTTGTGTGTACACAACTTAAAACCATTTAAAACAGCCATTAGGTACAAGTTTTTTGAGGGAATTTGATCGAAGATACACAACGTACTCAAGGAGTAAGTCAAATGAACATACACTATATTGCCAAAAGTAAAAGTATTTATTCGCCCATCCAAACCACTGAACTCAGGTTCCTAATCACTTCTATGGCCACAGGTGTATAAAAGCAAGCAGCTAGTCATGCAAACTGCTCCTACAAACATTAGTGAAAGAATGGATCTCTTTCTCAGGAGCTCAGTGAATTCCAGCATTGTATCATGATAGGATGCAGCACGTGTACAACAAGTCCAGTCATTAAATTATTTACTAATAAATAGGGCTGGACAATAGTTATAATAAAGTTTTGTTGTCTGCAATATATACTGCATTTCTGTATTTCTTCCTCTGTGTGGTAATGAAGGGTAATGAACGAATATTATTAATTTATTTATTTTTCATACACTGAATTTATTCATTTATGTATGTTATTCCCATATCAATAAATTAATTTATTTATTTGTGTTTTTATACTTTTTTTTTTGTTAGTTGTGGTTCCCAAATAGTTGTTATATCTGAATAAGCCTGCCTGCACTGAATACAGCTCTGTTTAAACGTGTTGCTCTGTATTCCTACAGCTGTGGCAATAATACGGCTATCAGAGAGAAATACGTGTGTGTGTCTGTAATATACAGCGCTTATGAAGCGACTGGGTCTTATATTTGTTTGTTCTGAACTGTATCCAGGTCTGATTTACACTCGGAATACAGGGGTTGTAGTGGGGATTTAAATTCTCAAACAAACGAATTAGCCGTGTTGCCTCGTGTTGTAGCAACAACTGCTCCACAGCGTCCATAAATTACCTGCTTTTGGTCAACTTCATCCTTCCTGCAGCCGAAACAACTCCATATATCTAAATAATCTTTACTTTCTGCTTTTTTTCCATGCCGTCACTGTGTACTGTCTGCGGTGAACTATAGGGGGAAAGAGGGTGGAGCTCCTACAGCTGATAATAATCAGTACTGATTGGCTGCTTCACTGTGCACGCGGACACTGCATGCAGAAATGGACTAGAACGTCTAAAAAAAAATTGAATATCAATGAAAAGTTACTTTATTTCAGTAATTCAGTTAAAATGTGAAACACATATATTATATAGATGTATTACACACAGAGTGATCTATTTTAAGTGTTTATTAATTTTATTGTTTATTATTATGGCCTCAAAAATCAGTATCTTAGAAAATTAGAATATTATTTAAGGCCAGTGTGGGCGGTGTGCCAAGTCCTGCTGGAAAATGAAACCCTCATCTTCATAAAAGTTGTCAGCAGAGGGAAGTATGAAGTGCTGTAAGATGTTCCGGGAAAACACGGCACTGACTTTAGACTTGATAATAAAACACAGTGGATCAACACCAGCAGATGACATGTCTCTCCAAACCATCACTGATCATCAGTAAATTTAACTTTTTATTTGTAAATCAAGGGAGCAGAGTCTGGAGGAAGAGTGGAGAGACACACAGTACAAGCTGCTTGAGGTCTAGTGTGAAGTTTCCACAATCAGTGATGGTTTGGAGAGACATGAAATCTGTTGGTGTTGATCCACTGTGTTATATCAAGTCTAAAGTCAGTGCAGTGTTTTCCCGGAAAATCTTACAGTACGTCATACTTCCCTCTGCTGACAACTTTTATGTAGACGCAGATTTCATTTTACAGTTAGTACACCTAAAGAAAATTGAGTTCTTATTATTTGCATTTTCCATATTGTCTCATTTTTCTGATTTGGGGATGTACTTGTACTAAATGAACATTTTGACTGAAAATAAAATACACAAAGTTCAGTGGTTCATTTGGGTGATTTAGGGTCGCTCTGCTGTTTACACACTTTTGTACCATACATTTGATTTTTATTCATTAAAACCAAATACTTATATAAATACACTGAATGATATTCTTATAAGAATAATCACTGAATAATAAGCCTGCGGTTAACCTAGAGCTAAATATTAAACTTGGTTGTATGGTTTATTTGATTTTTTTTGTACCTGAGAACCTACCGGGGCAGTAGCAGCGCAGTACTCCAGGCTGGATGAGGGAAGCCGGGACAGAGATCTGATCAAACAGGCAGCTGTAGTGACTACTGGCCTCCTGCCATGGGCCAGTGATCAGCACCTTCACCCCTCCCTGCAACAAACACACACACACACACACAATCACACATCAACACACGATTAGTCCTGTTTAAAGTGGCAGTTGAGTCCACAACTAAAATATACATATTTCCATTTCTCACTACAGTATAGATATGCACTATATGGTCAGAAGTATTAAGACACCTGTTCATTGGCTGTTTCTTTTATAATCAAGGGTTTAGAGAAATGTTTAATCTGCTTTTGTTGGAGTAACTGCCTCTACTGTCCAGGCTTTAGTTAATACCCATCTAACGCATTACTGGAATGGTACCAAATTTAAGAGTTCTGTTCTATTTTAAGTATTTCTTCATCTACAGTGACATGTTTGTGTGTTTGTGTGCATTTACACTTCTGTGTCAGCAATGGGTGCAGCATAAAGTAGCTAAATGCTTTCATTTATGCTCTACACTGATAGAGAAGTAAAATAAGGATTTGAAATGTTTTGCCGCCATCATGTGGAAGATAATGGGTATGATCATATAAAAAGCACGGATCTAATATTTGTGATAAAATGCTGCCCTCATGTGGTTGTACAGTGTGCTAGCAGCACAACATGCACAACTCAAGACTTTCCTTGCATTCATTTTTACTAGAACTGAGCAATGTAAAATATATTTTTTGTTTATTAATTTGTATTCATTCATCCATCTAACTATCCATCTATTCTTAAAGATAAAGCCATATATTACAATCAAACAAACTCACCTCTGGGTAGGACCATTCTGGAGAGTAGTCAGTCACCATGAAGAGCCTCCCTGTGGCCTGCAGCATACCCAGAGTGCCATGTGCCACGGCTGCTGACACCACCTCAGCTACATGCATGTAAGAGAGTGACCCTGCCTCCCCCGACCCTCCTGCACCAGTTGCTCCACCACCCAGAGACTGAGGGCTGCAGCAGGGCTGGAGGCACAGCTCGGAGGTGCTGTACCCTGTCGCTCTGTTGGTCCCATCTTCCTGGCCCTGCTGTTGCCCACCTCCTGAGCCTGGCTGCCCATCTGACCCATGTGGGCCCACCAGCTGGTGTGCGTAGAGTGCTCCACCCGGCCCCACAGCTGTGGCTCCACCATCCACGGAGATGAAGTCATTGATGAGATCAGAGAATTGGTTGCCGAAAGAGATGTCAAAGTGGTCCAGGCTAATCTCCATGCCTGTGCCACCACCTCCACCTGCCTGGTGATTACCCACTGAATTATAGAGGCCCTGTACCAGCCCGGCTCCCTGGAGCAGAGGCTGTAGCTGCTGCTGACCGTTGCCGTTGGTGGTGTCGCTGGAATTCCCATTGGTAAGTGCCACCGATTCATTCCCTGCTGCTCCATTCTCAGAGTTTGGCTGGAGGTAATGATCTGATCCTCCATCTGCATTGCCCCCTGCACAGGATTGCAGGTGATCCCCAGTTTTAATCAAGCCATCTGCCCTTGTTTCAGCACCACTAGTTTGGACAGAGCCAGCATTGGTAGACTGATCATGGCCCACCACCTCCTCATGCTCTGGCCCAAGGTTAGGAAACCCTCCTTGGTACTGCAGCAGTTGGAGAGAGTTGGCCTGTTGGCCTGAGCTCTGTTCAACAGGTGAGCCTCCATTGCAGTTAGATCTGTGCTGGTTCTGGTGACCGTGATGGTGGTGAAGGTGTCCGTTGCTTCCTGGTGAGTCAGTCTTGACCACTTGGAGGCCCATGTAAGCCCTGTCGTGGGAGTTGTGCTCCAGCAGGTGGCTCTTCTGGCCTGAGTTTGGTCTGCCCTGCTGGTTCTGGGCTGAATGGGGTGGCTCCTGGAGGAAGAAGCTGGGAGAGTGACTCTGGTGGGTTAGGTGAGCGTTGTTCATCGCCTGGTCATAACTTACTGGTGCACTAGAAGAGAAGTCTGGCTTTGAGTCAATGGCACTGAAATCCATCTGCTCTAGTGTGGTGCTGGGGCTTAGTCCACCACCAGAGGGCAGCAGAGAGCTTGCAGGAGTCAGGGTGAGTGAGTTCTGAGAGCCGGAACCGCTGGACACGCTGCAGCTCACCACTGGCCCCACTTGGTAGCCGCTCTCTTTGGCTAGCTGCTGCTCAAAAGAGGTGTCCTCGGTCTTGATGTTCTTGATCAGGGCGGCGCTGAAGCCGAAGTTGGAGTCGGACATGGGAGGAGAGTGCTGCAGGCCGTTGGTGCTGGCCACAGTAGAGGAGGAGGTGCTGGAGGTGCCGTTTTCTTGCTTTAGCCCATTCCCACCGTACGTCTGGCCCTGCTTGGGGTTGTTGAGGAAGCAGTCTGGGTCGAAGTTCATGGTGGTCTCTGGTATCTTGATGCCGCCTGAGTCTAGGCTGCTGGATAGAACGAGTTCTTCAGAGACCCCAGCTGCAGACAGCATGGAGAGCCCATCTGTGGCTCCTGGCCCGCCTGCGTCTGCGCCTCCACTTCCAGGGAAGGCAAACTTGTGACTATCCGAGGTTACGGCTAGGACCAGTCCGTGGGAGGTGGCGTCTGGACCCATGATGTGGGCATTTGGGCCTCCAGTGGGGGACATGCTGTACACCGGGTCCCCCGTCACCTCTGACATGAAGACGCTCTGAGTTAGGCCACTCATGACTGAGGCCACGTGACCCATGCCGGTGACGGCCGGGCTGTCAGCCATGTCTGGGTCGGAGTTGAGGCCGCTGCTGATGGACACAGGCGAGTTCTGGGTGGTGTCTGGGACCTCCACCTGGTTGGTAGATGACACTTCTGTGCTGTTCTGGTGCAGCAGGACGGGCTTGTGCACTTTTCCATTGCGTTTTTCCCTTGATACACCCCCTCCTCCTGCCGCACCTGTGCCGGCCTTTCCACTGCCATGGCTGTGCTCTGTTTTGCCCTCTGACACATCGCTGTTCTGCAGCTCAGAGTGGCCGCTGCCATAGCCACCCGAGCGCAGGTCCACTTTAGGGGAAATGATACGATGTTTGGCGCTGTTGCATTTGTGGTGCACGCTGCTGCCAGCACCTGATTGAGACATAGAAAACAAAGAGGGCAATCATGAACAATTCTGGTGGTAAAGAAGAAGATGCTGTGAATTTGAATTTTTATTGCCATTCCTCAAACTTTACAAGGGGCCTCATCAAATTGATCTCTGGATATATTGGACCAGATCTGAGTAAACAAAATCATGATATACAACTGTCTTTTGTGAGAATGTGTCCCTCTAGTGGTGTAATGATTACTGAGCATGCAGTAAACCAGTGTTTTGTAATCCTGGTCCTGGATTTGTAAAAAATATAAAAATAGATATATTGTCTACGTTCAATATGTTTCCAATTGCCAAGATACTATTGTAGAACATCATTCAGGACCAGAATTGAGAAACAATGCTGTAAACTATTCTAAAATACTTTTTTTAAAATATTTTTTTTGGCAGGTAAAACACATTAAACAAACACAATATTTATAACTAATCTAAGAAAATTATATGATTATTCAATATTAACAGACATTGTTTAGTGTTTTTAATGAAAAAAATTGCTGAAAATAATAAAGATCATTAGAAAAATAAAATAAAGGTCTGATGGGGTTGGAACAGTTTATGCCAGTCTAATCTGTTACCCTGTGAAATAGTTTTACAGGGTATAATTTTCCAATATAATACAACCCAAAGTAATGCATTTACCTCACCATTAATTTTGTGAATGTGTGAATGATGTGAATTTAGAAACTGTTTGCTGTCAAAACTTTAAAAACATCTAAATTCACTAACCCTGGGTGTGTTCAACCGGGTCTGAGTATAACAACATGATGTAGAGCTGTGTTTAGTGAGAATGTGGTGTAATGATTGCTGAGAATGCAGTAAATTAGTGTGTCTCTATCCTGTTTCTGGAATTGTACAAAAAAGAGAAATATTAGATATATTGTCTACGTCTAATATTTAATTTAGAATAGCTTTCCGGACCAGGATTGAGGAGCACTGGTGTAAAATACAAAAACAATTCTCAATCTCTGCAATTACAAAGGCAATACATGAGAATTATAAAACAATACAGGTGTATTATATCTAACTTTCCTCTAGATGTTTAGACTCCTTTAAACAGAAATGAGTTTTGTTTTATTTTTAGAATAAAATGTAACTTTGGAAGAAATAATGCTCGAAACCAGCAAAATTAGATTTAGACTAAAACCATATTGAGATTGAAACAGTTTATTCCTGTGGAACATTTAATATTCCAATATAATACAATCCAAAGCAATGCATTTACCTCACAAGCTATATTGTGCATGAGTTACTAGCTTGTTGATATCAAAAGTTTGGAAACATCTAAGTTGCACAATTTCTGCCTGTTCTGAATCAGATCTGTGAAAACATGAATGTCTCCCTCTAGTGGTGCAATAATTACTGAGAATGCTGTAAAACACTGTTTCTCTGTCCACTCCCTATAGACACAATACCCTGCACATTTTAGTGGATTTCCTGCTTTAACACACCGCCTTAAACTTCTTTTTTATAGATGTTTATACTTCATTAAACAGAAATTGTTTTATTTTTCAGGTAAATATTTACTTTTTTAAGAGATCCTATTGTGATTGGATCAGTTTATCAGTTTAACTAATCAACTATTTCATTTTCATTTTATGAGTTTGCAAATCTACTGAATCATCTTGTATATGCGTACTTGGAGACTGAATATGGCAGGCAGTAGCAATCAAAATCTCAGTCTTTTACTTAACAAAGCGCAACATCTGCCTCGAAAAACACAGAGATATATGAAATAAATGCACTTTAATAAAATAATCAAATATGTGTTAAACAATAAAACATTCTACTTTTCATTTTATCAGAGAATGACAGTGGGACTCCTGCGAATAAGAGAATGATCCCAGGTCCACATATAAATTAAAACACCTAAAAATGCTCATAGACATTTTAAATATATGATTACCATAATCTTTTAATTTGAGATTAGATATACTGAATATTTTAAAGATGATTTCATATATAATGTTATTTTTTTGCAACAAATATTAGACAAAATTGCGATAAACTTTAGACATTAAAACCTGCTTATCTGACAATTTGTCTGCTTCCAGGAAATGCATATTACAACAGCCTGCATGTATCATGTATCATCCAGTCCTGCAGCCTGTCTCTGTCCTCTGTGTGTTATATAATCCCACCCTCTGCCTCTACCTCTCTCTCTCTCTCTGCCTGTTTCTGTCTCTCCCTGCTGTCCCTTACCCAGCGTGCCTGTGCAGAGGCAGTTGTGAGTCCGGGGAGGGGGCTTGGTCTGGTGGCTGTCCAGAATCTGCTGCACCAGCTGCTCCACTGAGAAACCAGAGCTGCTGTTCCCATTGCTGCAAGTCCACTTGATGCCATGAACTGCCGAGGGAGAGAGGAGACACAGTTGTCAGCCGCTGCACAGTCCACCAGCCAAGCCTAGCACCCCACCCAGCTCACACACACATTTATACGTACACCCAGTCTGACCTTAACTACTAACTACCAACCATGTTAGCCCTTTTTGGGAAAACTGAGAACCTTTCATTTACTTCTGGTACTCTCCTGTTTTCTTGTGCTGCATCCCAGACAAGAGCTGTGTCTTCAACTGTGCCCTTTTTACTTGTCCCTACATCACTAGAGCACTATTACATGGAACAGAATTAATAAAGTAATTAGCAATTTTGGACACCATATTATGAGTTGCAGTTTATTATGTCGCACATAAATCTGTTTTAAATGCTGGTCAAGTGTGTCTACCATACTCATTGTTACCTTTACTTTAATTATTATTAATTATTTATTTTAATATCAAATTATTTTCTATTCACATTTGTATCTTTTACATTTTATTTCATTGTTTATTCTAAAAACGCTACTCATCTCCTCTCTTTTTTGTATTCTCGTTGGACCAATATGGGTTGTTTAGGGGAAAATGGATGTTAACATTGTTTTTGTTATTATTTGTACTGTAACTTAATATAATGTCCAATAAAAACTCAAACTCAATATAATATAGCTGTGTTGAAATCTTTAAACCCAACAATGCAATGGATTCTGGGTATTTCACGTCAAATAGAGTACATCATTTTCATATGATTTGTATTACAGTTAACTGAAGAAAAGTTACAGTGCATAGAAAAATTGGCACTGCGTCTTTAAACACCACCACAACATGAAGAAATGCTAACTTAGTGCACTCTATAGTGAACAGGGCACAGTTACAGACACAGCTAGCACCCAACTTCTTAGTAGAAAATGTGCAATGAAACAAGACCCTTCTAGTTTCTTATTCTTTTTAGTCTTTCCCATAATATGTCCTGCAACTTCCCTGTGTTCCTTGTCTCTGGGTCCTGATACATTTTGTTTTTATTATTGTTAAGATGACGTTTTCCACACGTTAGTTCAGATTCGTGCGTCAGGATTATATCCAGATTAGGCCAATCCACATAAACACACCCACGCATTGTAAATGCGTCCGTCTCTCTAGGAGACATTCAACAATCAATTGAATGGGTTGTGCTTTGAAGACACAGTATCTTCTGTTTCTCATGTTAACTAAGAATGCCAGATTACCCTTGGTCTTCATTACAGGCATTTTGACAGCCCTATGTTATGTTATTCCGACCGGACAATGCTCATCCACATACTGCTGCCTCTCCTCTGAAAATGTGTGGGATGCTTTTAAATGCACTCTCATTTCTCCACCCCTATTGTGAAATCTGCAGGAATATTCAAGCTGCATGTGATAAATTATCTCAGGACACCATTAGGAACCTCTACAACTTCATGCCGAGACGTCTGGCATGTTGTGTTTAACAGGTGTTACTGAGAGAAGTGCAAACATACAGAAGTGAGCATCAGGATTACATTTAGGTAGGAACAATCTACATAAAAACGGTGGTCTGAGACGCTTTTGAGGCATGCTATAACAGGCATCCGTCATTGGCTGAGCAAAACTTCACCCTGTACAACTAAAACAAGTAATAATTGCCAAGCAACAAGCAAATGTTCATATTCTGTCTAATACAGACTAACCTAAGGCACATTTGGCAACAAAGACATAAAATAATGCGCCATTATTGAGTTGTCGTAATGGAATAATGATGTTATACCTGTTTACTAAATTATAGAGAAAACAGTTTATTGAGGAAAACAGTATTGAAATGAAAAGGAGGCTCCAGATAACAGAAGGGACGCCTCTAACTTTGATACAAGATGATAAATTATTGGTGCCTATATGGAGGCACACAGGTTCTGTATGGCATCCTGCAGCACATTTACCTACCGATGTTGCAGCTGGGCCTTTAGCTCCTGCTCTGGCATCCCAGCTGACTGTATTTGAAATTAAGAGGTATACAGGCTGAATATGTTAGAATCATGTTCTTGGTAAGTTTAGATTAAATAGATCTAAAAAGAAAAACTTGCCTCCAGTTATTTCTTTCCATTTATGCTGTTGTAAAAATGACTATACAAAGTATTATACAGGATTCATTGATTCCAAACTTTGTTAACAATATCTGCTGAGATATTGTTGAGGAGCATTGGTAGCCTCCCCTAGTGTGGTACCAGAAAACGTACTGTCTACTGATACTCTTAGTAACATGATTTAAGTAATTCATGAGTTCACAGAGCATCAGAACATCCTGCTATATTCTACCACCTTAAGCTGTAACTTGGTGCCATGATAAAGGTAAAAGATAGATGAGTACAGAACAGAACGCACTGCTCTTTTCCTCTCTCCTCCCATAAGTGGCTCCCCAGCCAGGGAGGCTGCTAATATCCAGGCTTGCACTCTCACCAGGCCTGCCAACATGAGTGCCACGCCCCACTCTCTCCCAGAAAGGAGTGATATTTCTGGAGCAGAGCAGAGTAGAACGCATTTAGAATGTCGGGCATCAAGGCGGCCTTAATGTGAGCTCAGCCTGTTTTGACTCCTCGCCTATAAAACAGGCTGGCATCAGAGAAAAGCCGGGGGAGGGGGAGGGAGCACGGTGAAGAGAGGTTAGAGGAGGAGAGGAAAAGGAGAAGAACGTACAGAAACGAAGAGATAAAATCCTGCTGCTGGAACTCATGGGTCATATAAATAGGTATGATGAGTGGAAGCGCTGTGGGTTGTTGTAAAGAGTTGTAAAGGCCTGGTATTACGGTGTGGGGATCAATTTTATACAATGCCAGATCACCTTTGGTCTTCATTACAAGCATTTTGGCTTGTAAATATGTGGTTATGTAAATAAGGTGCAACCAGGAGCCGTACCTTTTCTGTATGCATACTCTGGTAAGCAGGACAATGCTCGTCCACATACTGCTGTCTCTCCACTAATTAAAATGATCGTGATGCTATTTAACACGCTATCAACTCTCCACACCTATTGTGAAATCTGCAGGAATAACAGAATTGGATGTGATGGATTATCTCAGGACACCAATAGGAACCTCTACAACAGGGGTCGGCCCATGAGGTTGTTTGAACTATAATGAACAATAATGAAAAGAAATAAAAATAAAATGCTTCTCTGGTGAGCTTTTGTTTACAATCCTCCCCTGTCTCTCTGTCGCGCTCGGCGTTACGTTAGTTTCTGCCCGTTCTTGGGCTCTCCTTGGGTTCTCCTTATAAGGGCGTATTTTTCCCAGCCATGTCCCAATTCGCTAGTCGAGGCAGCGGTAGTGTGTTGGAGTATTTATTTATTTTTTTGGTAAAAAAAAAAAAAACATCTTTATATAGGGCCTAAAGGAGGTAAAAGGGAGATAATGGGATAGAGGAGTAAAGGAGAGGAAGAAGAAAATGAGGTTAGAGGTGTTAAGAGAGTAAGTGCTCATTGAAGAGCTCTGTCTTCAGGAGTTTATTAAAGATAGTGAGAGATTCTCCAGCATTGGGGAACTCTGTATGAGAACAGTCTGGATTGCTTTGTGTGAATGTTTGTTTTATTTAAAGCGAGGCGACGTTCATTGGAGGAGCGCAGCAGACGGGAGGTAGCATAAGCCTTCAGGAGTGAGTGCAGGTAGGAAGGAGCTGTTCTGTCATCACCTTGTAGGC
This sequence comes from Astyanax mexicanus, assembly GCF_023375975.1. Taxonomy (NCBI): domain Eukaryota; kingdom Metazoa; phylum Chordata; class Actinopteri; order Characiformes; family Acestrorhamphidae; genus Astyanax; species Astyanax mexicanus. The sequence continues at coordinate 40,142,090 of NC_064420.1, read as the reverse complement.
GATTGTAAGAGCTTTGAATTTGATACGAGCAGCAACTGGTAGCCAATGGAGCTCAATGAGCAGTGGGGTGACATGTGCCTGTTTTGGCTGGTTGAAGACCAGACGTGCTGCTGCATTCTGGATCATTTGGAGTGGTTTTAGTACACAGGCCGGGAGGCCAGATAGTATAGCATTGCAGTAGTCGAGGCGTGAGATGACCACTGCTTGTACCAGGAGTTGGGTGGCCTGTTGCGTCAGAAACGGTCTAATTTTTCTGATGTTATAAAGCCATGCTATATATGTCATGCTATTTTCTACACCCCACCCATAGACACCCCAAAATCTATAGAAATATCAAACTGCTTGGGATGGATTATCAAAGGGCAGCATTAAGAACCTCTACAACCCCATGCCGTGACATGTTACAGAGAGAAGCAGTCAGAATGGGAGGGAGTGTGGTGAAGAGAGGTTAGAGGAGGAGAACATACAGAAGCGAGGAGATAAAAGCCTGCTGCTGGAACCCATGAGCCATATGAACAGGCAGGAAGAGGGAACACAACAGCTGTCACACACACAGCAGGTGGCTGAGCTCCAGTGAGCTCCAGCACTCCACACTTGGCCAGAGAAACCCTGCAACATGCCATAACACATTACACCCACTCTGCCATTGGCTTGCAAACAAATCAATCGAAAAGAGCGAGAGGCCACAGCCAAGCAGGAGGCAGCACTGAGGCACCTCAAAAAATAATAAGAGAGTTCAGAAGTTTAGGTTCATACAAATGTGGAGGTAAAAATGACATCAGGAAAGTGGTTCTGAAGAAGGAGAGGTTCTGATGGAGTTCAGGTAATGCAACACTACTGTGCTTCCTTAGGGACCCACAACCCAACATATGTATTCATACATCATATCCCCATATATTTAATATTTTAAAATAAAAATATTGTCGCTTTCCAATGAAAAACACTTATCTCCAAAACAGCAACTTTACAGGAGAGAGAAAAAACCTTGTAAAGTTTCAATGGAAGTCAATGTAAAAATAATTTATTCTAGGTCATTTTTAAGAGTTTCTATTGGTCCATTCATCAAAAAAAATTGGCACAGTGTAAGGGACAAATTGTCTGTTCAAATTATGTAGTAAACCTAAAATCGACAAAAATGGAGATAAGTGTTTTTCATTGGACAGCAATGATATGTACTTTAAAATTCATATAATTCAACTAAAATCAAGAAAAATATAATTTATTTTTTCTACTAAAAATAGATCCACATTATGAATAATCCGGTGATCTGGCATCGTATAAAATTGAACCCCACACCAGAACACCAGGACAAATGCAGTTTGGCAGCAGGTCATCTTTAGTGCACTATCCGATAGGACAATGCTCCCTATCCACACAATGCTTCCATCTCAAGAGCTTGCCTATCCCCTGATTGTGTGAGTTGCTTTTTGATGTGCTATTAACAGTCCATCCCTGCAAATTCTGTAGGAAATTTAAGATGCGTGGGTTAGAATATCGCAGGACCCCATTAGGAACCTCTACAACTCTATGTCGAGAAGTCTGTAAAAAGCATGTTGCATTACGTATCCATTATACACCATTTATTGTTCCAGATAACCTTTATCTTCCTTATGAGTATCATTGTAATCCTATTTTTTTGATGATGCGTATACATAAAAATGGTCAGATTAGAAGCTGTAACTGTTTGATCATGCCCAGTTCTTAAAAAAAATAGCTAAATAATGATAGCATGTCTGTATATGGTTCTGCTCATTGCAGACACAATGCTCACACTAATGACATAATGATATAGATCACTCACAGCATGAAGGTGAAGCATCAAGACAGAAAGATTAGATTTGAGCAAAAATTCAGAACTGAGCAATAAAGCTCATAATAGGAAACACATCTCAACGATTGTGTGCCTTTGTGCACACTCTATTGTGCGCACACAGACACACACACACACAACACACACTCAGAGAGTAAGTTTCATCTCTGCTGCTTGAGGGCGATGGACAGTGATGTATAGCCTGAGCATTGCTCTCCCTCTCACTCAGCATCATTTTGAAGTAAGAAGAGGTGACAGCTCAGGCCAAAAGATTCTGCTGTGCCCCCTTCAGCTAGGCCTACCCACTCACAGAACTTCACCAGCACACTGCCAACTGGTGGCTTCAATAACAGCCTATTTGTGGTTTGCGTCACAGACTATCTTTAGGGTATATAAATCTCATTACACATCTCTGAGCCTGCTGAGCATGGCTGGGGAGGGGCTGTCATGATGCTGAAGTGTTTGCGGAGGTTGAGTTTTAAACCTAGAAGATCAATAAAACATGTATATGTTCTCAAAACTTTTGTATGCAAACATTTATTCAGTATATTTTAACACTTTGCTTCAAGTATTCATTTTTATGCATTGTCCATTCTTGTATGGATGTGTGTGTTTTATATGGGTGACTATATAGTCTTGGGATAAGTGTTCCTTGGGAGTTTTAATTGTAGCCACTGGTTATATAAAGATCTTTTTCGTGTTATTTTAGTACTATTGGATATGGGATAGCAGTGTGAAAATTCATTATGAATAGATAATTTAGCGGATGGCTTGGAGATATTATCTTGTGTGTGCAGGTGAACACTGGCCAGTGTACTCATGGCAATTCCTGAGAGGCTCGTTATTGGGTGCCAGATGAATGAGACACATTTTATTTCAGAAGTTGTGTGCCATTCCTTGATCCACAGTGTCACATGTGTACCATAGAATGTACCTGCACTACCACCCACAGTGGACAGTGCAGTGGGTGGTAATGATCACAACCAGCAGTGTCTGGCCCGAATTGTCCATAGGAACAGACAAACAATTTGCCACTAAAAAATATGGCAGAAATACTGAGAATGGTCTGGCTCCAGATTTTCTCTTCTTCTCAAGCACAAACAAGATGGAATCTTCCATATTTTACCAAGCATGCCATCTTTTGGCTTTCCAGAGTCGCACATGTTGCTGCTACCTGTCTACTCTCCCTATTTATTTTTATTTTTTTGTGTATTTATCTCTATCTATTTTGTTATATTCTATTTTTATCGTATTATTTTATTTTGTTATCTTATTTTATCCATATATCTATTTTAACAACAGCTCTTAGGTGTAAACTGGATTGTGAGATCACAATTTCATTTCACCTCATGTACCACATATACATGTGATTCGAATGACAATAAAATCTCCTTGAATCCTTAAATCCTTGAAATAGGAATGTATTGTCCACTCATACATACATACAGTCTATGTGGTGCATTCTAAGATGACATTCATCGAATTCAGATGTGATTTGCCAGCTTGTGGCCCATCTGTTTGCTTTCATGATTCTTGCCATTCTCCTTTGACCCCAGTGATCCACAAGCTGTTTTCCTTTCTGCTCTTACTTTTTCCTTTCTGCACTTTTCTCAGGAGACCCTTGGAACTGTTGTGCGTGAAAAACCCAAGATGGCAGCCTGTTTGGGAGACGCTGGAACTGGCATGTGCAGCGCCAACTGTCATGCCATGGTCAAAGTCACTAAGGTCACTTGTCTTGCCCATTCTAACATTCACTTGTACATAAAAAAACTAGAAATAATGGACTGCATGAATTATACCATATCCCCACAGCAACAAGAAGTACGACTTGTTGCATTGTATTGTTTGTATTATGGTGGCCTACAGACCTAATAAACTGGCAACTTGTGATGTCCGAAATAAACAGTATGTGTATGCGCTGTATCAGTTCCAAGATGTGCCATAACACAACTTTGTACACTACTGGATGCAAAATACCCATAATGCATTGCTATGTTTGGTTTGGAAGTCTGTGTGCAGCTTCTTTAAGGAAAACAGACATTCAGATGTTTATGTTTATGCTGTGTAGGACACAATCTGCTGTCACAGAGCAGTGAGCTCACTCATGTTACGAGGTGTCTGAAACGTTCATTAACTTGTTTGTTCTGTTCCCTATAAAGCTGGTTTTGGTCCAGTGGACTAAGGCGCTGTTATTTGCTGGTTTAAATCCTAGATCATGCTGCTTGAATCTGAAAGAGCTCAATTGGCCTTGTTCTTTCTGGGGTTTGTAGATGGAGCTCTCTGCTCACATAACTCCTTGTGTGATGCTGGTCAGCACAGGCTTCTGTTAGCTGATGTAGGAGAGCTGGGGATCCAGCACTTTCCTCCAAGTGCATTGGCTGCCTTGTGACCTGCATCAATGGCAGTTTGAAAAAAAGGGACAGTGGCTGACTTCACATAATTAAAGAAAACATGTGCTAGTCGTCCCTCATCTAATGTTGGGGGCAGTACTGGTGATTAGAGGAGTTTTTGTGAATGAGAATTGAATAACTAACCTTTCAAATTAGGGAGAAAAATGGGGTAAATTAGAAATAACTATTTTTTTAAAGAAAGAACATGGTGTGAACAGTGTACTTGCTGTTTAAGTCCAAACAAACTGCTGTCAACACTATTTATGTTATGAACAGCACTCCATTGTAGTAAGTGAGGGTCTGCATATGAGCACTGGCTAGTTGGATCGCATGTGAGCTTTCACATTTATTTCAGAGGCTAAATTTTTAATTGGCTGACACCTGCTTTTATGCTAAATCTTATTTTAAAAGTTAATGATGGTCAGGTTTTCAGACTGGTATTACACAGCTTGTCTGCAGAAACTGGTTAAATTAACATTTCTCCATGTTAAAGTGAGCTATAAGAGACCAACAATAGACAGCTAAACCTGTCCATCTAACTTTGTAAAAAAGCAGATATTTAATCTGAAAATTCAATGTTATATTGATGTACTTGCGAGTTTGGTACGTGTTTGATTGAGTCATTGTGTGGTTGATTATGTGGCAAACGTTTTTTCTCATTTCTGATTAAAGACAAGTTCAGTCACCATGCACACTTCTTTGGGCAAATATAGCTCAGTGAATAGAGCATTGGGCCACTGATAGCTAATCTGTGGCTTCGATATTTAGGTTTTGGTGGTGCATGCTTTGGCTCCAAAACAAAGAAGAGAGCAGCTTCCATTTCAGCCACCTTTTGGCTTCAAAGCATTGCAATGGGAGTGATAGCAATGCTCTCTGATTGGCCGCACTGAAACTCTTCAGAAGATTGGTTTCAAAAAGTTTCAAGTTGAAAGGATCTGAACTTTGTATGACCCTTTGTGTCTGCTGTAGTGAATGTGCTGTGCATCTCTTTGAAAATAATGTGTTTGAAGAGGCAGTGGTTATTAAATCACGTTCAGTGTAAAAAGCATAACGTACTCATGGTCTATACAGTGATCCAGTGTTTTTTTTGCATGTAGTGAATAGGGCACAGGGACTCAGTTTAGGACACAGCTTCAGTGTAAATCTTTGTGTGTGTGTGTGTATGTTAACTTTGTGCCCTTTGACGAGCAGCTCATGCAGCAAGAGGCTTGCTTGGCCAGCGGGTTTGTTCATTATGTTAGCTGGATGGAGTGAGTCACGCCGGCCTGCTCTGCTCTGCTCTGCTCTGTTTTGGTCTGCTGCCGTCAGTGGCGTGACCGGACAGAGCTGCCCTGCCCTGACCCTTCCCGTCTGACCCCGCCACGCCACTCCTACTCAGACAGCAGTCCTCCTCCTCAGGGCCTGGCCTCAGCTTAGGCCTCATTAAGCATGCTTTTGTGTTCATTTTGGAGCTAAAAGGGACGGCGGCTGAGAAAGCAGGCAAAATAATGAATGTTGAAATAATTTATTGCTTATTCAGTGATAGGTAATTATTGGATAATTGGATGGCTATGAACGCATAGTAAAAAATTAATCAGTTCCTTTGCTGGAATAGCAAGTGCTTCATAACTTAAACCGGGCCGCATCAGCTGCAGACCCCAGCTACAGTATCTCCATTTATACCGAGGCATCCGAAGACTGATCCACGATCCACGCGGAAGATAGTGTTGCGGTGATGAAACCCTGATGTATCATCACTGCGGTATCAAAAGGTATGATGCAAATGCAGAGCCTCCGCACTTTCTAGTGCTGCTAATATTGATGGCGAAGCATTCATTCATAGATAATGTGAAGAAAAAGCAACTATTTCTCAAGCTATCATCTCGGTGCACATCGGCGGGTTTCCTGGGAGGGTTCTGAGAGTCTTCTGCGCTCAAGCCAAGAAATATAGAGATGCATACATATTCCATCCCTCCTGTGGAACACTTACCTCGTGCTGCTGATGAATGCGAGCTGTTCCTGTAAGATATGGGTCACTCAAGGGAGCATGTTCTGTTTGTAGGCCTGATGTATAATGCACATGAATTATGCATGGCTAATATAGTATACTGTACAATTTATCTGCCTGGCTCGTCTGAAGGAGAAGTAGGAGCTGTGCTTGGGTGGGGTGGTCACTAGGTGGTACTGTTGCACTACTGCGAGAGACTGAGACACTGAAGGAAGAACACTGAAGGGAAGAAGAGCATGGAGTGTGAGCATGGAGGGCAGGCAGAAGCCATGTCACCAGAGTAGCCTCACAGCATAGCCTTTTAGCATACTTAGCTTCTTAGCATAGCATCTTAACATAGCATGGCAGACAGGAAACATCTCATCACCCCTTCTCACACTGCTGTCCGTGCTATTACAAAAAAGTTAATAACTTACTTAATATGAAAACTCTGGATCTAGAGGCAGATAGGGCATCAGATGTAATTTAATGTAATGTCTTCTTACTTTACTTTACTTACACTGCGTGTCCTGGAGCAAGGGGTTGTGTGTGTGTTTGTGTGCGGAAGGGGTACCGTAAGTGATTTCCACGAAAACTCTTAAGGCTACAGCACCGATTAGGATGCAAGGCAGGCTTGTATGCATTCGCGCAGCTGCTGCCTTCTTCCCTGCCTCGGAAAAGTGCTGACAGCGAGGAGGCGGATTCATATATTTATTACATTGACAGCAATGTCCTGCTTCAAACGATCCATGCATCTCGACGGCTCTCGAGACATGTCCTTACAAGACTCCGGGCAAACACCATCATCATCATGCGCTGGCTGGTTCGATACTGTTTGTACTCTTGCCTCGCTCTCTCATTAGAAAACGAAACACGTGTCACGACCCGGGCTGTTTTTTTTTTCCTTATGAAATATACGCACATAGCATCGCAAGAGCTCTGCTGTGCGTTTACTATAAGCAGACTCCGGCAGCATACCGAAGCGTACGTATGTGTGAAGGATTTCTGGTGAGTCAGACGCAATTCCTCCTACACGCTCTCGCATCAATCAATACATCACTGCCCTCCTCCGCCGACTGACTGACTGGAAGCCAGCGTAGCATGTGTTCTCCACCGCCGAGGAAAAGCAACGTCGACCGAAGTAACGGCTTCCAACAACCCCGGATCAGCAGGATAGCTCACAGTGGGCTTCCTCTCAGAGGCCTACAGGGTCAAGGTCAAGCTCTGTGCTTTGATTTGGCTGCTTCTGCAGATTGGTTTCTTGTCCCGCTACAAGTGTAAAAGTGGGCCTAATGCAAAGCTTCAGAAACTGAGGTGAGAAAAAGAGAAAAGCTGGAGGTGGCACGTACCACAGTGTATCGTGTATCATAAACTGGTCTATCAAGCCTTCTGCTCTATACAGCTGAAGGCATGTTCTCCAAGCCGAGGCCGACCCACAAGCCGCCGAGCAAACACAACACAGGCAGCCCAGAGCCGAACCTGCAGGACACGCTGTAGGCCATGCCATTTACTGATAACCAGGACAAACAGTGTTATTGATGCAAAGCACCACTCTTCTATAGCACAGGGTGGAGGGTTGTTTTTAGCCTGTAGTCATCTCCAGAGCCAAGCTGAAGCACTGTGGAAGGTTGCTCTGATTGTGTTACGATTGTGTTAGCACTGTACAGTAGCTTCATGTGTTGTATATACCCAATATATACTGCTCTGAAAAAAAAAATACTGTAAGAGACCACTTCAGTTTCTGCTATTTATAGGTACATGTTTGAGTAAAATGAACATTGGTGTTTTATTCTATAAACTACAGACAACATTTCTCCCAAATTCCAAATTAAAATATTGTCATTTAGAGCATTTTTTGCAGAAAATGAGAAATGTCTGAAATAACAAAAAAGATGCACAGCTTTCAGACCTCAAATAATGGAAAGAAAACAAGTTCATATTAAGTCCAGAAATCAATATTTGCTGGAATAAACCTGTTTTTAATCACAGTTTTCATGCATCTTGGCATGTTCTCCTCCACCAGTCTTACACACTGCTTTTGGATAGCTTTATGTCACTCCTGGTGCAAAACATTAAGCAGTTCAGCTTGGTTTGACGACTTGTGATCATCCATCTTCATCTTGATTATATTCCAGAGGTTTTCAATTTGGTAAAATCAAATAAACTCATAATTTTTAAGTGGTCTCTTATTTTTTTTCCAGAACTGTATACAGCTAAAACACTCATGATTAAAGGACAATTCCACAGATTTTTCTAAATGTCTGCATAACTTTTGAACAACTGAGAAGTAAACAAGGACATTCAGGGTAGTTTGATGTGAGGTGCTCTGTTCTCGATTAACTTATAATCATAACTGTTTACAAAGACATCTGAAGAGTTTAATGCCTTTAAAAGCGACATCAAAGAGGACTACAAATCAAAAAGGCTGAATATACAACCAGTTGTCTGAATATTATTCTCAACATGAACATTTAAACTAAGGGTTTAAGGGTGTTTTCACACCTATAGTTTGTTGGATCTTGTCTAAATTAGTTTGTAAATTAGTTTGTAAATGTGAAGTGTAATAGTTATTATGTGATTATACCAGGTTACCAATATATCACCTGCAGAATACAACTTATCTCAATCTAAGCTCAGATTGAATTTAGATCATGTTTTCACTGCAATCGAAATGATCCACACTTTGTTTGGGATCGGACTGAGAGCGCTTCTTCTTTTAAGAGTCTGGGTGTAGTTGTTTGGTCTGCATATGAGTGTATTTATTTACTGTAATTTACCTGCCCAAACAAGTACCAAGGTACCAAGGGTGAGAATTAACAGAAAATAAGTCTGATTTGAGTCAAAGACAAAACAGTCTTTAAAAACGTATTTGTTTAGTTTTAAACTGACTTTTTTTCTGTTGTATTCACTGCATTATACTATTGTAAATACGTCTAAGTCACTCTACAGTGAAATATTTTACACCAAATCACTCCTAACATTGTCTACATAATTCAACAGTAAAATTAAACCATTTTCCTAAAGGCTGTGGGGAATCTTCAGTCTTCTAATGGCATTTTACTACTTGAAACAAGGCTAATGTGTCTGTTATTTACATACAATATTTTTGATCATACATTTGGTTTTAATCTTCTATTGTTTAGTAGGTGATAATAGTCGGACTCAACAACCTAAAATAGGTCTAAAAGTGTGAACCATCGCAAAGAAATGACCAAATGTTGGTCCTTTTGTGTAGATCATGGTATGTGGCACCTTTTCACACCTGCTATTTTGATTAGGACCAAACATAAAAAGGTACTTAGCTGCAAAATTACCACCAATGAATGACCAGTGCTTAGTGTAGCTGTAGGGCACGGCTGAGGAGGTACTTACACATTGGCTTGAGCTGCCCAATGAGTTCCTCCTTGGTCCACTTGGCCCATTCTTTCTTGTCTGTATTGATGGAGCACAGGATGGGCCCGCATGGTTTCCCACAGTCCTCTATGGCCGGCACGTTCAGGTAGTGCACCAAGACGATATCTGGGTTCTGGGAGAAGTCAAAGAGACAGAGAGAGAGAGAAAGAGAGAGAGAGAGAAGGAAAGAGAGACAGAAGGGAAATGGTGTTAGGTTGTTAGATCACTCTAGGATGGTACAGTGGAGCTTATTCTGGTGCAGCGAGTGGAGACAGTAGGCCAGCTTTGGCTGCACAAATGGGATGTCACCGCCATGTAGAAGAATCGCTGGGGCTTTGAGACAGTCTAACACACACACACACACACACACACACACACAGTACAGAGTGAGCAGAACCACACAGCAGCTCTGACAAAAAGCAAAAAAGAGAGCTAATTTGTGTTATGAGTGTATTTATATAGTTTCTGCACATGCCGCACACAGCACCTCTGCCCTCCTCTAACGAGGTCATATTCACCTTCACACAGGGCCGACGCACTCCACTGCATCCCTCTACTTACAATAAGTCCCAGCGCAGCAAGTGTGAGCCGGATAAATGTCCTAAATTGACAAGGTATGAATAATAGGTGCGGTTTGAAAGCACATTGAACCTTTGCTAATAACATCATTTCCATCCCATAATCGTGGATAGCTTTGTTAGCAGGCACAAGGTGTAAACAGCTGCATTAAAAACAAGTCTCACAGTGGCAGTGCGATTATGCTCATTACCACACTTGTAGAACACACACACACACACACTTGAGCAAATCCCCTGCCTTTAACCATATATAAAACATTCACACACACATTTATGAAGATATCCACCCCTACCCCCCACCCACACACACACCAACACAGAAATATGTGCATGCATACCCATGTGAACACATACAAGCCCTGATAGAGAAAAATGCACTGCCAACATGAGTGTGTGCTGTTTGAAGCTTCATCAGTGGTAAGTGGTGAATAAATCAAGGCACCGCTGGGCTGGGCAACCTCTCAGCTCGCACCATTAATCTAAGCAGAGGCCACTGACTGGACCATCCCTACTGCCCACTGCTCTGCTACACACACACACACACACACACACACACACACACACACACACACACACGCACACATACATGCATACACACACATACATATGTATGTTCTCATAAATTTCAGGGAAAACGTCCTGACTATGTTTAAAACAGAGCCCCATTTTTAAAGGTTAAAGCCACTTCAATTTGGTCACTGAGGTTAAAGGGGAAGTGCACAGATTAAAAAATTGCACTGTAAATACAGCAATTCTATACTTAGATGTAAATGATTGGTTTGTTTTACAGTTTATTAATTTACAGACTGTGGTGAATGAATCTATCTATCTATCTATCTATCTATCTATCTATCTATCTATCTATCTATCTATCTATCTATCTATCTATCTATCTATCTATCTATCTATCTATCTATCTATCTATCTATCTATCTATCTATCTATCTATACTTAGAACATCCTGCATCTTCACCCCTCCTATTACCAGCCTTACCTTATGTTAAACAGCAACATAAGGAACAGATATGATATTCCCAGGTCAAAATGACCTGTGCTTAATCATGTTTAAGAGTCCAAATATATCTAAATAATATTACTTACAATAAACAATATCTTTAGCTTAATTAATATAAATATAACTCATATTATTACACATTTATTTGTGTAATATTTTTTTTGTTACTTTGTTACTTATTTTTACTTTGTTACTTTTGTTACTTTTTGAACATATCCACCAGAGACAGAATATATCTTCTGGTACATTTACTGTATTACAATCATTTATTGTATTACAACCACTAAAAGCGCTACTATATCTCCCACACTCATCTCTGCCTGCGAGCTCCAGTCTCGGAACTACCTTGCTCAGGATGCACCACACACTGACATCACACCCTGATCACATGACTCCTCCAGGAAGCAAATCACCTGAATACTAAGCAGCTGTGTTAGGCCCCCTTTGCTGAGTATTGATGTTTTTTCACGCTTTTCATACCTGTATTTTTGATCTCTCATTTCTGACCCTGCTTTGTATTTTTTCCAACCTTGATTTTTGCCTGGCCTCTGATACTGCCCTGCCTGTGTATGACCTGCGACTGTTTTCCGTTTCTGGTATGCTATATAATTGCTACTGCTGCTTACTGGAATCGACCTTATACTTTTGTTAATAAAGCATATTTTGATTTACATCTGCATGTGTCTGCACGAGTTCTGCCTCGCCATGACAGAAATATCACATATGGCATGTTTGATCATTTAATTCCTGGTTATATCTGAAGAAATCTGGTGAAAATTCCTGTATTGCAGTAATATCAAAAACTTTGAATGAATCTCCTTTTTTTAGAAAATAAATAATAATGAATAAGCAAGTGTCTGATTACTTTAGTCTATATAGAGTATAAATCTTTGTTTTTTGACATTTTGTAAATGTCTCCAAAATCTTTGTACACTGAATTTTACATAGGTTTTTTTTCCTTCTCCTGTAAAGTTGCCATTATGGAGTTGCCAGTTTTTGCATGATTGTTGTAATATTGTAATACTACCACTCTCACACTCTACTGTCACAGCTAGCATGGCATGAAAAGGAGACGTGAGCTTTGTGTGAAGACACAAAGAGAGGCAATGATACAGCTATTAACAACACCAGAAACCATGCCAACCACACCGCCTCTCTGCGCAATTACTTTGCAAGACAAGGGAAAAACAATCCCCAGTCCATTCATCATCCCACTAATACCATTCATTCAGACACACCTTTCTTAAAGTACTCTCTGAATGTGGGAGCAGAAGGAAAATCTGAGCAGAGGGTGAAGCAGCCGCTCACGACTGCCTTATAGAAGAGTTCACACTGCGATCGTAAGGAGGCTTCTACTAACTTTACTCAGCGTTCACCAAAAATGCCCTCAGACTGACGGGAGGAGCCGGGGATCAAACCGCGGGGAGGATCAGGGCACCGGCGCAAACTGAACAGCTGAACTCGGAGTTCTTAGTATCAATCATTTCTTTAATTCACTGCATGCACTTGTGACTCAAGCGCCTCTTGCGAAAGGTGCTTGATATTCATAGGGAAAGTGTCAAGGTGTTTGAACAGCACCTACAATGGATTAAAGAGAGGAGATTTGATCTAAAATTCAAATCCAAAGGAAATCTCTTCAAAAAGGACCTTCTTCGCTCTTCAAAGGGGCCTTCTTTCCTCCTCTTATAGCGGGCAGTAGTGTGCTATTCTCTTTCATGTGGATGGCGGCAGGTAAGTGCAGGACAAGTTGGCCGTGGTTGCTGCCAGTCTGCTCTGCTGCATCTGAGCCTAGGTGCTTTGTGGTCAGTGAAGCGGCCAGTCAGGCACTGCTATTCCTAGTGCTGCTGCTGCTGTATTTATGCCCCTATATCAACTTAGTAAAAAGTAAAATATCATATTCATATCGTCAATATTCTGATTGGATCAATAGATTATCAATAGACATTGTGAACAGATTAGCAGAGTGTGTGGCTAATGATTCCAACAGATCTGACTATATACAGTAGTAGCCTAAGTAAAAGGAGAGAGGCAGAAGGTAACATAGACCTGAAAGCACCCTGAAACACTGGGATCCACCCACTCCACCATTCACAATCAAAACGTGACTGCATAGAAACAGGGGGACGAAAGCAACATCTCAGTTTACACATCAACACAATTCACTGTATTGATGAACCCCAGAATTTGCAACCTTTATTTTAACGGGCAAGTTAATTACCAAAAGTTAAGCTAAACCAAAGAAGTGAGTTTTCAAACTTGACATAAGATTGAGAATCTCCTGTCTGAATCCTAGCTAGCTAGCTAGATATATAGATAGATAATTCTAGAAATTCATTTGTCCAACAGCATACAGATAATAATAATAATAATAATAATAATAATAATAATAATAATAAATATGTAAACACAAAAAGCATACACAACAGAGTCCATACCCAGGTAAAAAAGTGCTAAAGGTGCTTATTAAGTACACACTTCAGGTGTTAAGCAGTCTAATTCCAGCAGGAACAAATGACCTCCGGAAACTCTCAGTCCTACAGGAGAGAGAGAGGAGTCTATTACTGTCCTGAACATTATCCAAAATGATTCTAGAACTAAAGGCAACATTAAGCATTTTATGTCTTTTACACATTCTTTATGCCAGTGTCTGTGAAAGGTGATGCCATATTTGCTTAAAACTGTGCCCAGTGGCAACATATTTAGTGTGAATGATAAAGGTCCAAAAATAGAGCCTTGTGGGATTTCATCTATCCATCCATCTCAATGTTGTGGTGCTAAAGTTAAGGAGAGAGCCAGAAAGTAACACAGACATGAAAACACCCTGAAACAGTGGCATCCATCCACTCTACCATCCACAATTGTGGAGAGTGACTGAGTGATAAGCTGCAGAAAGACAGCACCAGCATCTCAGTTCGCCACAATCTTCTATATTTCTGAACCCCTGCATCTGCAGTTGTTATTTTAATGGAAAAGGCATTTACCAAAATTTAAACTAAACTAAACAAGTGCATTTTCTAACTAAGACTTGAAGATTTAGATTCTGCCTGAATCATAAGTGTGAGCTGAAGTTATTCTAGAATTGAAGGCTACAGCATTTATTTTCTTGTATGTCTTTAAAGTATTCAGTTTTTAATATGTCTTTTTTATTTTGTTTTTTTTTTTATATAACTTTTTATCAGGTTTAGCTGATATGTACGATTGCTTTTGGTTTGCAAGCCAGTGGAAGTTTATGCTAAATTTGCTTAAAACTGTGCCCAGGGGCAACATGTTTAGTGTGACAAATAAAACCTGTCCTAAAATAGAGCCTTGTGGTATTCCATTTATTTGAGTTTTGTCTCAAAACCTTCTTGAAAAACAAATAAAAGTGGTTCTTCTCTGGAATCTGTGCTATTCTCTTTCATGTAGATGGCGGCGGGTAAGTGCAGGACACGTTGGCCATGGTTGCTGCCAGTGTGCTCTGCTGCGTTTGAGCTGGGGTGCTTTGTGGTCAGTGAAGTGGTCAGTCAGGCACTGCTGCTGTTGAGGCTGCTGCTGCTGCTGTGTTCATGCCCCCATATGGCACGGCCAGCTGTGCTAATCACCAAGGCAGTGCCCTCAATCCTTAACTAGCACAAGGGGAGCGGGCAAACCCTCTGAGAACACATGCACATGGCAAGAAACACACGCACACACACACTTACACACCTCAGTGGACACAGACATGATACAGCGGTAGGAATGCATGGCCACATGGCCATAAAGTAAAGAGGTCCCAAGTTAGCAGTTTAACTGACCTCGGCTACAATACACTGACATAAGCATGCCATAAAATTGTCATATGCTGACATGCATTGTCCAGTAATATTACAGTGTGTCCAGTTAACTTTACTGTTAACTGTCATGATCGGTTTGATGATGTAGCCGTTTATGGCACATGCTATTAATCATTTACAGCATCTGACATGGAAATTAGCAGTGAAAGGAGCATGACATGGTTTTATTAATGGACATGATCTGCCATAATAATGCATGACAGCATATGACAGCATCTTTATTAGTTTATCTTTTTTTTCTTATATTATTTATATATTTTTTTATTGGTATTTATTTTATTAATGTATTTTTTGTTTATTTATTATTACTTTTATTTTTTATTTCATTTTAATGTTTTGTATTTTCATTCTTGTTCTTAGTTCTATTACTCATTTAATCACTTATCATTTTTATTTTTTACTTTACTTCTACTATTATTTATTTACTTATTTTATATTTTATATATTTTTTATTTTTATGTCAAAATTGGTATTTTTATGGTATTTTAGAATTTTCTGTTTTACATATTTATTTTTATTAAATGTTGATTTAAAATGCGTACTTTTATTTTATTTATTTATTTATTTTTATTATTTTTTACTATTTTATTTCTTATTATTTCTAAATGATCATTAAATGTGTTTAATCCCTTTGATGTTATAAAAGCTCGGCAACATTGTAAATGAGGGTCACCCTCAATGTTTCTTCCCGAGTGAAAGTAAAGGTTGATTGATTGATTGATTGATTGATTGTAATCACATGTTTATGTTATGGGCAAATTACTGCATGGCTAATACCAGTCTTTCTTGGCTTGAATTAAATAATTAAAAATCTTCATATTATGAGGAGGTACTTCCAACCTTCCTGTATTTTGGTCAATTACAGCTATTTACAATTACAACTAGTCAAAATGACAAGTAATTACTTGCTGATGTTTTGGTACACATGATTAGGCTCTGTCAACGGATGTTTTCGCAAAAAAAAGGCTTTACAGAAATTCAGTATCCAAGCAACTAGACTGAAGCAGGTATCAGTAGCAGGAAGTCAGGCAGCTGGTCTGTTTTGGGTAGCAGGAGAGCCTGATGGTCAAATGTAAATCAGTGTCATGCTGGACAGGTGGGCAGTCATTAACTCAAGAAAAAGGTAAAAGGTTGAAATTTGACTTCAGAGTGTGACTAGAAACTTCAGCTGATTTGACTATATAACAGCCTAAATAAAAGGAATGGGCCAGAAGGTAGCATAGACATGAGTGCACACTGAGTGATCAAGCCTAAACTTGAAGAGTCCCAAGCATTATTTTACAGTTATTCTACAGTTTTTCCAGAGTTATTGCAGAATTAGGTGCTTTATAGAAAGAAAACATTATAATTTTATTTAATCTGAGTTTGCCTAACAGCATATGTTAACAACATATTTGCTTAGATAGATAGATAGATAGATAGATAGATAGATAGATAGATAGATACATAGATAGATAGATACATAGAGGGGTGGTACAGTAAGAAAGCACATTAAAATATTAACTATACCTTATAAAATATAAATAAAATTATTACATGAAGAATATATACATGAATAGATGCAAAAACTATACAAAGTGTGAAAGTAACCAGCCATATATATGAGGTAGTGCAGTAATACAGAATAAATTAAATATAAGGGATAGCAGGTATCAGCAGATATGAGTTAAGTGTAAGTATTGTCCAGGAGTGTGAATGTAAAGGATGTACCATAAAAAGTCAATAGTGCCCAGAAGTGCAAATGTACAGGATGAACAGTAAACTGGCAATTGAGTCACAGAGTTTAGATGTAAATTCTAATTATAATTGGGCAACTGTAATTGCTTATAATTGCTCAGTGGCAACACATATAGTATGAATCACAGCAGCTCTAAAATAGAGCCTTGTGGGATTCCATACCTCACTTTTGGTCAAGCAAACACCTTATGAACAGTGGTGCCAACCCCCATAAAGTTTCCTCAACATTTAAAACTCACTTTAAATCTCATTTAGACAGGTTTTTCAGATAACCAAAAGTGGTTCTACTATGGATTTGTTCCAATGTACCCTTGTAGCATAGAAAACATGGACTTGAAGAAAAGCCAATATAACTTACAGTGTAATGTATAATGATGTTTTTACCATCACCCACAGGTTATTCACTCACACAGCCAAAGCACAAACAGATGTCCTCTTTAAAAACAGGCCCCCACACAAATAACCTCCTACACACTCAAGCATACCTGCATACTGACTCACTTTCTTCACCCTACACATATTCACACATACTGTACACACGAACTGGACAAAGTGTGTTCTTATTGTTTCATATATAAAGTAACTTTTTATCGTAAATGTTTTTTATTTCTATAATGTTACTACAGTTTTTACTCTCTCTTTGTCTCTCTTGGTGGTTGTAATATACTGTAGCACCATACTGAAAAGTCTAAAAAAGGCTACAGGTCTACAGGCTAGGAGTCCAGCCTCCTCCTCCCTGCAGGGTCAGTGCTGTACATATCTCCCGCAAATATATATATTTAAAACTAGCCTGGTTGGAGCTAACAATATGGCTCTGCTATCTCAGATAACCACTCTGTTCAATAATGGTAATTAGAAAAGGATATCAAAAACATCTTAATGCCTTTTGAAGACTTTTGGGAAAATATTCTGTGGACTGTCGAGACAAAAGAAGAACTTTTTTTGGGAAGCATTTCAGAATAGGAACATCAAACCAACAGTCAAAAATGGTGAGGGTAGGGTAGCTTTGCAGCTTCAGGACAAGGACAGCTTGCTGTAATTGATGGGAATCACGAATTAAAGAAAATCCTGAAGGATAATATAGAGGAAATCCACTTATGAATGGTTAAAAAAATGAAGGTTTTGGAGTGCCCTAGTCAAAGTCTGATTGGGATGCTGTGGTATGATGCTTAACAGGCTCTTTATGCTTGAAAACCCTCCAATATGGCTGAATTAAAACATTTTTGGAAAGAAGAGTGGGCCAAAAACCCTCCACAAAGATGTGAAAGCCTTGATGCCAGTTATTGGTTCAGGTATTGGCAATTACTTTTTTAACACAGGGCCTCCCAAAAAGTCGCCAACAAAAAAAAAGATCACACACTCGAATATTTGGTGAGACCATCTTTAGCTTTGATTGCAGCACACATTCGCTGTGGCATTGTTTGATAAGCTTCTGCAATGTCACAAGATTTATTTCAATCCAGTGTTGCTGTTTTAGTTTTTCACCAAGATCTTACAGCATTGATGATGGTAGAGTCTGACCACTGCACAAAGCAGCACTTCTCCAGCACATCCCAAAGATTCTCAATGAGGTTAAGATCTGGAGTCTGTGATGAACTCTCTCAATCCATGTGTGAAAATGATGATCTCATGCTCCCTGAACCAGTCTTTCACAATTCCAGCCCCATGAATCCTGACATTGTTGTCATCAGGGAAGAAAAAATCCATTGATGAATAATCTGGTCTATATTCAGTATATTCAGGTAGTGAGCTGACCTCATTCTTTCAGCACATACTTTTGCTGAACCTAAACCTGCAAACTAACTGCAGCATCAACCCCACATCATTTACTTACTTAAATCCAGGTGGAGACTTTTTTTGGCCAGGCAGTGTATTTGATCATCTGAAAAATGTATGTATGACAAAAAAGCAGAAAACAAAAGAAATTTGTAACAAGACAATTATAGATTGCTCTGTATGTTTGCATTTGCACATGCATGTGGACATTTTTATAATTTTATAAATATATGTAATTTTATAAATATATTCAAAATGTAATTGTCAACCGGTGATGTGACATATGCACAGAGATAATGACTGGGCAGCAGAGTGAACATTTGTTGGATCACACAAATGCTATGAATCAACAAAACCCTGGCAGATCACTCATCAAGGAGCATCTGTGGCGGGTCAATCTGCTCACAGCACACAGTCAGTGTTGTGACTGATTAGAGGCTAATATTGATAGTGATTAAAGCAATGCTGTAATATAAAGCCCTTACACACATATACACACTTTCTCTCTAGTTTTTCTATCTCATGCAGTAGCTCAGATATGTTCGTCCCTGTTTTACAGAGCATGTTTGGCAGAATTACAACCAATCGGAATACAAGTAATCTGTGGAGCTGCGCTTCAGTAGCATGAATCTGTTATCTGTTGTAAATCCACCAGGGAGCCGAAAAGCATGTGACGCTGAGCGCTTGCTTCTCCTCTTTCTCTCTCTCTCTCTCTCTCTTTCTCTAGAGTGCTTTTTATACACACACTTAACCTTTTCTCTCCCCTCTCCCGTAGCAAAACAAGGCACCCAAATTGTGGAGTGTTGTATAAATCAGGCTGCTAATATAATTTAATTTCCCGCAAGCCCACTCGCTTTTTTCTCCTTTGTGTAATATCCACAGGGCTTTACCCGAATATACAGAAAGGCGCTGAAGGGGAAAGTTTTCGCCTGGATATTATTTTGTGGAGAAAATGAGATCTCATTAAGGTATTGATTAATAGTGGAGTGCGTTCTCCGGCTTGGGTTGAGTGGTGCTTCCCTCGGCGAGGAACGGGGCCTGCTTCCAGGCCGAAGGGGCTTGAGGTCAGGATAGAGTTGCAGTGTGTGCAGGCCTCTGCTATTGCGTAAGTGGCATTTTCCATTATTAAAGACGTTCATTAGAAATCAGCACCTTATGCTAAGTGCCCCTCGGGACTGTAGAAGGGTGTGCGGAGGGTTGCATGGCGAGTTGCGCGACCGTTGCTTGTCGGTTTTCGTCGAGTGCAAGCCTGACTCCACACTTCCACATTATTGCACTGTAATTTATGAAACTAAAACAAAACAAAATCAGACACCCTCTCCTGCACTGTATAGGAAACTGCAGCCAAGTTGACACCTTACAATAAGGCTGTTGCAATGGTTCAGTTGATCAATTGCACACCAAAATAACTTCAGCAGTGCTGGCTCGCGTTTGCAGCACTTTATGCTAATACGCTAAAGCGAAGCCAAGAAGAGCATTCGCGCACAACTACTGCACACCAAGTGAACCTGAAGGCATAGTGGTAGCCTGGCAACTGGCTCCTGAACGCCCACACACGTTCAGCCAACGTGGCCACGAGTCCTGGCCCGCAGCTAGCCCAGAGTGCTATAAATATCCGCTTGCATTAGCTCCGGGGTCATTAGCGCTGCCGTGGCCTGCCTCCATCAGTATTAGCACAACTCTAGATGCCCAAGACAAGCAAAGCTGAGTGAATGAGCCTATATCAGATTCAAATGGCTTGATATGCTTACTGTGTGTGGGTGAGAGAACTATTGCTATTTAGTGCTAGCACATTGTTGAAGCCATATATTAAGCTGACTTGTTGAGATGTATTGGTTGTATTGCTTGCTCAACACTTTAGGAATTTAGTGAAAATGTCTGGGACCGGCTGGCCTGAGTGCTGACTCAAGAACAGGTAGATCATCACGGAAAAACATGTGCTAAAGGCTTACTGTTATTGTTGTGTCTATTTACAGTCTACATTGAGTCAGTTTCTACATTTGGAGGCAGGAAACTGGGCAAATGTAAGGATCTGAGCCACTTGACAAGGGCCAAATTATGATGCCACAAAGTCCACAAAGTCAGAACATCTCTCAAACATAAGGCAGGTCTTGTGGCATGGTCTTGGTATGAAGTGGGTAATGCCTACCAAAAATGAATAAAGGAAAAACAACCAGTGAATCGGAAGAAGCAAACAACAATGGGTGGCCAAGACTTTGTGATCTTAAAGTACCTAAAGACACCTTCAGATAGTCCTGTTTTGGTGGTATGATTGTGGGGGACCTACTCATTATTACTCAGGTTGTTATGACTATGATACACCTGATAAGTATACACTTTAATGCTAGTTGGACGTGTGTATCCCTAACAGTACGTATAAGGGTCAAGGGATTACAGGGAGCACATTCACCCATCCATGACCCAAGCTGCTCATGAATAGGGCTGGAATACTCAACAAGCATGCCTGTTTGACCCCACACCATCCAACACATCTCACATATACTCATCACAGATTATTGTTAGCATCATATAGTTTGGAAGAACATATTCAGAATAACGTGGTTTTGGTCCTGTTCTGCAAAATGCGATATAAATACAGAACATACCAGAGAAAATCCAGGAATTTAGTTAAAATACTGTAGCATCATTAGGGGCAAAGTAACAAGGCTGAGTCATTCTCCCGCTGAGCAAGTTTTTAAAAATTGTACAAGAGACCAATAACGATTGTCAATGAGTAGTAAAACGTTCTTGAAATAATGGCTTCACTGGCAGACACTCTTATCCACTCTTCACCCCAAACTCAGGTGGATAAATAAAGCTATACCATCAGAACTGTGATTAACCCTAGATCACTAATGTTAAAATTAGTAACACCATAATTAATGTTGGGTATATACAGTATGACAAGTTTTGGGACCCTTCTTTAATTTTACAACATACAACATCACATAAAATAAAAAAAGTACCACAGATGACGCTATAAAAAAAAGCTGAAAATATATTAGAAAATCAGGTATAATAAATAATGCTGCTAGGAGCTTGGTCATTGGTTCACCCATTCCTGAGACATGTGAGCGCCTGATTTAAACACACAAACCCTGACATCAGGTAAATTACGCCCATAAAATATCTTACTCTCTATCACTAACGTCGGATGAAAACGCATGCCTTTTGAACAAACCATAGATGGGATGAGGGAATCAACCATAGCATTAATGACATCAATGAGCCCTGAAGATACCCACAGTCCCACGCAACTCAGACAGCAGCAACACAATGAAAATCACATAAAAAAATTGTGTGAAATTGTATGAAAATCACCCGGCATTAGCGTTCTAGGGTTAAAACAACCCTAATAACCCTAACCAAAGTGTGGCTATAGATAAAGTTGGAAGCTGTTCATAAGCTGCAGAGCCCTCCCACACTCCCCTAAACTTGTAAACTTGTACCTGTAGCCTCATATTGAGAAGTTGAGCAATTCCAGGCCTATTCACCTCCTGCAGACCCTTGTATCAGTGATCAAAGCCGTTCCTGACCAGAGATGGATCTCCCCAAAAGTAAGAACCTCTAACCCTCAGCCCTCCTCAGCTCCACCACATCTCAGGTATCCATCAAAGACAATGACTGGAAGAACACTAGCAGTCCTGCAGGTACAAACTCTACTGACCCTTTATTCTGCTCCCACAGTCTGCAGGCCTAGACTTCTTTAAATCTGTAGCAGCATGTGAAGAGGTTGAGTGATTCCAGGCCTGTTCACCTCTCGCAGACCCTCGCTTCAGTGACCCTCGCTGCTTCTGAACAGAGGTGGATTCCCCCAAAAGTAAGCACCTCTGACCCCAGAACAGCTGAGCTCCAGCACATCTCAGATAACCGTCACAGATGACAAAAGCGCCGTGGTTAACGAGCAGAGCTCAGCACTCACAGGGACGATAAGAACACCATTAGCCTGAACGGATGTTAATTAAGCTGGACCGGTGTGCTCATGAGGAGAAAGAGAGAAAGAGAGAGAGAGGGAGGGAGAAGGGTAATAGCAAGCGATAGAGTCAGGATGATTTCTATCCTTTTATCTTTTTCCTTTTTTTTAATTTACCTAATTTTTCCTCCCTTAATTTAGATGAGCCAATTAACCCACCAACTCTCTTGGACTACACCGATCACTTGCAATCTTCCTGATGCTGGTAGGAAGAGGTATAAAGCCTGCCTCCACAGATACATGTACTGTAAAGTCAGCCACTGCCTTTACTTAGAGGGTGTAAATGAAACCACCTCTATTAAACATGCTTTGCACATGCATTTCTGGACAAGCTGAGATGTACAGAAACATTACTGAAAGTGATCACTGAAAGAATCATGTGGTCTGAGGCCACAGAGTAACATTTCATACTTCTACTTATTTATGGCTCAGACTAAGTACATACTGCAGTTTCTGGCAGACCAGTGGATCATCAGCATGATTTTGAAGCAGTTATTTGAAGGTATAAATGCTACGTAATGCTGCTTTAAACTGGTTAGTTTTAAGCTTATGTCAGCTTCCATACTGAAATGATATTTTTTTACCTTAGTTTCAGGTTTCTGCTGAATTTCTTGGGGTTTCTTTTCCTTGACTTTGTTGTGTAAATTTCCTCTCAGCTGTCTGATTTCAGCCCAGCTGTGTGGGCTTCACCGGGGTAGCCTTAGCTTTAGGGAATGTGTTGCTGGATTCGTGTTGATGTGTACATAGCTTTGTTATATTGTATTGTAGCTTTAGGTTAGGCAGGATGAAGACTTCGCTGCTGTCAGCAACAGGCTATAATGATGCTGGGGCTTGTTTAATCCAAGTTTTGGCTTGTGGTTCTTGCTCCACAAGAATGTATTTATTTTTAAAATGTATAGTAAGTGTCCATCATTATACTGTATATACAGGACATAAATAAAACAAAATGATGAAAAAAAGAGAAACAAGAAAATATACTGTGTTTTTCAGAAGACTTTGGGGTACACTGACATGCCAAAAAATCATGAGACAGCAGTATGTAAGTGTTACCTCATGAGACAGCTTGGGAACACCCACACCTACTGTATATACATTGTATAATTTGTGAGGTGTTATCTTGTAAGTAAGGTTGGGCACTGGCCAGTGTGTTTATTTATTAATTATTACCACCTGGATTTAAGTAAGTAAATGATGTGGGGTTGATGCTGCAGTTGGTCTGCAGGTCTAGGTTCAGCAACAGTATGTGCTGAAAGAATGAGGTCAGCTGACTACCTAAATATACTGAATATAGACCAGGTTATTCCATCAATGGATTTTTTCTTCCCTGATGGCACGGGCATATTCCAAGATAACAGTGTCAGGATTCATGGGGCCGGAATTGTGAAAAAGTGATTCAGGGAGAATGAGATCATCATTTTCACACATGGATTGAGAGAGTTCACCACAGAGTCCAGATCTTAACCTCATTGAGAATCTTTGGGATGTGCTGGATGGAGAAGAGCTGCTTTGTGACTCTACCATCATCAATGCTGCTGCAAGATCTTGGTGAAAAATTAATCCAGCAACACTGGATTGAAATAAATCTTGTGACATTGCAGAAGCTTATTGAAACAATGCCACAGTGAATGGGTGCTGCAATCAAAGCTAAAGGTGGTCCAAAGGAATCTTAGTGTGTGACTTTTTTTTTGGTGGCCAAGGAGTGTATTATCCAAATGTTTTTGGACAACCCTTTCAATGAATGTAACGAAGTTTTTCTGATGGAATCATGAACATGAACCTAGTGACATCTTGCCTAAAGCACTGTAGGGGCTAGAGGGGTATATAGCCCCCCAGAAGTGGAACTGTGTTCTCTGGAATGATGGTGCTCCATCCAATACCTTTGAATGAAATCTTCACAGGGTAAACTGTTTTTGATCCCTTTAATTTTAGAAGAAAACACAATGAATGAAGAGGTGTCTCAATACATTTGTTCACATAGTGTCTATACATTTATTAATGTTGAGACGGGAGGTGGTGCTTCACGTCGGACGTGTCTTGGGGTCTAGACAGAGTAAAGAGAATCTCATGCACCTCTCTGACATCTGCCAGCCAGAAGCTTCAAAGCCCAAGACCGAAAAAAAAGGCATGGCCAAACCCTGTGCTCGGTTGGGAAGCACAGCCCTGAAGCATGCTTGGAAATAAGCACGGTAAAAGAGATCCTCTGACTCATTTGTGCTGAGCCTGGTGAAGGAACATCCCCGCCGGCTGTAACGCACCCACCCGTCTCCCTCCGCCTGCCTTATCCAAAGCACAGCACTTTTTTCCACGTTGTCACAAGCGTTTGTGTTTAGCTTCTTCCATCATGGTATTTTCTAACTCTTACAAAAAAAGGCGATGAACTTAGGCCTTAAAATGAGCAAGAATTAATGAGATAGGCCTCACATGGATGTGAGGTCAACAAGGCAGACTTTAGGAGTGTGAAATGTGGTATTTAGTTCTGAAAAATAGTTATAAGGTAAAAGAACCTATTTAACTGCTATATAAAACCATATATTTCATTTAAAGAACCACATACCAGAATGGTTTAACCAAGAGTGGTTTAACCATTTAACCCTTTAAACTTCTTGGGACCACCAGTGGTTCCTGGCTAATTCCGTTGCAGGGTACTACACACAACTGTTAGCATAGCCGTGTAACCAAACACATGGACAGGGGAGAACACACCAAACTCAACACAGGCAGAAACTTGAGTAGAGTTAAGAACTCAGATGTATTGGAACATGAACACCACTCTAAATATACGCCTGTATATGTTGTGAGGTGTTATATTGTGAGTAAACCTGAACATTGGCCAGTAAGGTGATGTGAATTATCGACAAGAGTTTGAGGCGTAATTCAGGGTGTCAGATGGATATGGCTGGTATTTTTCATTTCAAAAGCAGTAAGTATATACAGTAAATTCCTTGATCCACACAGTGTCACAGTGTACTGGGAAAATGTCATACAAAGCATTCCCGTTCCCAGTGGACAGTGCAGTTGGTGCTAATTTGATTGTGACTGGTGGTCGCTGGCTTGCATAGTCCATGTGATCAGACAAGCAGAAAATGTCCAAACACCACTTAAATTATACCCCTCTATCTTTAAATATGTCAGATTATTTTCTATTCTATTCTATTCTATTCTATTCTATTCTATTCTATTCTATTCTATTCTATTCTGTTCTATAGTCAATGAATTTCTATGAAGATTATTATACAAAATGCATGGGCCCTTAAATTTTCAAAGTAAAAAGCGTTTTTGACAATTCAAACTTGTTGACCAAAACATTTGAAAGATTAAGAAAAAATGTTTATCAAGTGTTTCCAAACATTTGACTGACAAAATTATTGGGACACTGGCTCATCTATTGTTTGTTCCTAACTATTCTACTAGATCTTTGTAACATTGCTGTGATGATTAAATTGAATTCTGTGACAAGAACTCCCAAACTCATCCTAAAAGTGTTGGATGGAGCACCATCATTCCAGAAAACACAGTTCCAATATTCAACATATCAGTGTTTGAGTACTTTATAGCACAACTGTCTTCCTGGCATTGGAATATGTATTATTTAGTATTATTTGCCAATAGGTTCATGTCTATCTGCTTCAGATAGTCCTATTCTTTAGCAATACTTCTGTACTGGACTAGAGACTTCCACAATTACACTGTGGGGATCACAATTACACATCTGTGTCAACAATGGGTGCAACTTAAAGAAGCTAAATGCATTCACTGTAAGGGGTGTCCACAAACATTTGGACATATAAGTGTATATCTGTGAGTGTGTGTGTGTATTTGATTGTGACAGGATGTGTAAGAGAGAACAAGAGAGCAAATAATGTTTGTGTGTGAGCATGGGAAAAAGAGAGAGTAAGAGAGAGATAGAGAGAGGGAGAGAGAGTGAGAAACAGAGAGAGAGAGAGAGAGAGAGGTGATTAAGGCCCTGCCCTGGCGCTTGCCCTGACTGTGCCATGGTGATGGATGGTCCTGTGTATCTGTCATTAAGCAGCAGGCTGGCCCCTGGCACCCAGGCCCAGCTTTTAAATGTACTCATAGCTCGCTGTCCCCCAATGCTGCTGTTCATTTCAAGGTCAATTGCCTCAGGGCTGCACGCCGCGCAAAAACTTCCCTCCTTTTGTTTGAGGGCTTTACCTCTCATTACCAATAGGTGTTTGTGTGAGAGTATGGGTGTGTGTGTGTGTGTGTGTGTGTACGGACAAGTTGAGTTATAGGGTGCTGCCCAGTCACACAAACATGTGTATATACAGCCACACAGGCACCCACACACACTTGTTTTTATACAGTGTCATAGAACTCATAGAGTTATATTATATACTATATACAATTATTAATAATTATATACATTCATACTGCTGTAGGTCTTGGCATGAAGTTACAGATGCATCTCAAAAAAAGATTAGAATATCATGGTTCTCCAAACCATCACTGATCATCAGTAGATTTTGCATTTATTTGGAAATTAAGAGAGCAGAATCTGGAGGAAGAGTGGAGAGACACTGCTCGAGGTCTAGTGTGAAGTTTCCACCAATCAGTGATGGTTTGGAGAGACATGTCTGTCATCTGCTGGTGTTGGTCCACTGTGTTTATATCAAGTCTAAAGTCAGTGCAGTGTTTTCTCAAAGAAAATCTTACAGCACTTCATGCTTCTCTTTGCTAACAACTTTTATGGAGATGCAGATTTCATTTTTCAGCAGGACTTGGCACACTGCCCACAAAGCCGGAAGTACTAATTGGTCTTATATCATATTCAAATTTTCTGGGACACTAATTCGTGGACTTTCAATGGTTGTAAGCCATAATCATCAACAATAAATGGAATTAATGCTTAAAACAGATATGTAGTAAAATAGATTGAAGTAGGATGCACAGAGCCTAATTGCAAGTGCCATTCAAGATATTAAAACTCATGTAATTTAGACATTTTTATCTTTTCCATGTATAATATATTTACAAAACACTCCAAAATCCTGTTTTAAAACCCTAAACCAGACAAAGAACCCTGAAGCATCGGAAAGCCACTAAGTTGCTGAGGTTCACTATGAAACCACTGCTTTAACTGTGAAACAGTTTTTTGGTTTGCTTTAATTCAGGATTATTTTGTTGATCCAAACACTCACACATCAGCAGTGATGTGAAGCGTACGCCCCGTGGCTACTCTTCTAGATGCAGAGAGCCCCCTGCATGAACCTTCTCTATGGGAGGCAGTGCATGCTTTTGTTTGCTTGTTTGGAAGAGAGCGAAGCTTCGTCAGGCACAGTCAGTTTGTTAAGAGGTCAGTGTCAGGCCCTTGTTTTCTTGTTTTCTTATTCTGATGGTCTTTCGCTTGCGGCATTTTTCAGGACCCTCGCTGTGAAATGGCTTGTTCACCCAACAAAATGCATGCACTTCAATATACATCTGTACACAAGTGCACAAAAACTGTATAGGCTAAAATCTATATATACACTATACGCACTCCGGCACAACCCTAGTCCCTCCTCACCCTTTCCAAGAAGGAAAGCTTGTGCACACAGCAGTGTATGTGTGTGTGTGTGTGTAAGTCCTCCCTCTCGGAACGCTCCCCCAGAGGTGTGTTCAGGCCTCGCCGTGTGCAGGACGGCCATCTGAAAGCCCCCTCCACTTTATGCCTTAGTGGACGAAATGGACTTCCACTTGACCTCTGCACCTTTCCACCTGAAAGCTCCCTCTCAGCTCTTTCCCTGACTTTGATGTGCTCCTCTCGCTCTCTTTCAGTCCACCACTCCGACTCTCTCCAGATCCAGATGATCGAGGAGCGAGAGAAAAAAGAGAGTGTGTGTGTGTGTGTGGAGTGCAGGAGTGCAACTTTTGAGGAACGGGACGGGGCTGAGAGAGCGCACGGCAGCGTGCCGCTTCTGCAGGAGCCAGAGGCTCAGGCCTGTGATGTTTAATTCAACAGCACATAATCACTCTGATGGAGTCGAGCGCTGGCTTTAAATAACTAAGCTTCCAGGGGCAGCACTGCTCAGCTCGCTGAAGAGTGAGGGGCGCAGTGTGTCTCTGTGTGTTACTAGAGAGAGAGGGGGAGAGGAAGAGAGAGAGAGAGAGGGAGAGGGAGAGAGAAAGAAAAAAAGATAGCACTGGTACACGCAAATGTGTAGCATTTCATTTTACTATATTTGCTCAATGCTCTCCATCCTGTGCCCAAAAATTCTAATCTGCTTTGTTGTGATTATACTGACTTCTCCTGCTCCACAGAGGCTCTATTTTCCACTCATGATGTCATAATTAAGAAATCTTTATGATGAAGTGTTTTGTAGCCGACATATACAAATAAAGGGTTTCTCAATACAAAGAACACAAATTCTATAACATTAACTCCTTCACAGGCCAGCATTTTTGTCAATTTTCTGCCTAATATTACACACCTAAGTCTTAATGATTTCTATTCAAGCATTACATAAAAAGTTTCATGTTTGATAACAAACGTCACTACAAATTGTAATTGTAATTGTAATAAAAATTATTTAAAAAAATAAAAAAAGTAAATCTGCAACTTAAAAAATATAATGAATAACAATCATAAAAATGGCACTCTCCTAAACTTCATTTTTAAATCAGTATTTTTCTGAATAAAAATCAAACATTTCATCTCCTCCAAATCTTTTGCTTTTTATTACGGTTGTCTATTTATTTATTTTTTATTCCTGTTACCTGTTATCTGAAATTATTAAGTGGATAAGAGAAAAAACAGGCAGCTTCTCCAAGTGTCCTGTAACAGTTTTCACAATTTTAATAAATAAATAAGTTATTTTACTGCAGAGAAAAAGGGTTTTGTATCACCTACACCTGTAGTCCATGTACGTGACAAGGCTTTTTATGGGGTTAAATGATAATAATGTAGACTATAAATTCTGCCTATACAAAGATACCCAGCTTATAAGAGCCTTGTGGGAAACTGACCTCAAAATTACACATAAATTCCACTTTACGTTTCGGACAATGGTCGACGCACTCAACAGAGCTCTTTAAGGTGTAATTTCATTAGAAAGCATTTAGTATTTGCTCTTTTTAAAACACAGTAGGTCACTCCAGGTTGTATATGGTTGGTGTGGTTGGTGTGCATGGGATAACACCACCGCCTGCCAATGAGCTACCTTGTGGGAGATTGGGGTTCAATTCCAGGTCTGAGTAACTGAATGTTGCACTACACCAATATAAATCCTTGGGCAAGACTCCTAACACTACATTGGCCCACGTCTGCAACAGGAAAAACCTTGTAAGTCGCTCTGGATAAGAGCATCAGTTAAATGCCGTAAATGTAATGTAATGTATATGTAAATATATATGCATGCTGCACGTGAAACTGTCCTTCTAATGCAGTCAACCCCCATTGGTTGCAATAGCCAATTAAAGAAACCAGCCAGAAAAATGAGTGAATCAGGAAAAGCCCCCAGACTGACGTCAACCCATAACTTGGGATTTATGGTCTTGCGACAGCCCACTGCAAAGCCATGAAGGAAGAATCACAGTGCTGTTAGCCAATCAAAGGCAAGACGTTTTCCATGAATATTCCTGGTTAAAAAAATGCCAAAAACCTGCCGTTCTTCCCTGCCCACTCCTGTTTTAAACCAATAAAACAGCCTAAAACAGGATTCATACTAGATACCAATGCAAAAATAATAAAAACAATAAATAAAAATAACAAAATATAACAAAGAGCCATTTCAAGATTTTGGGATACTGGACCCTTCCTAATCTTTTTTTTAATAGTATGGCCATATGTCCTCTTTTATTATTATTTATTATTCTAAAACAGGCACAATAGAGATAAAACGCAGTTGCTAAACTTCACTGTAAAATATGTTTCACTAATGTAATTAATCTTTAAATATATTTCATAAAGAATTTAATATTTTTCAATCTAAAAAAAAAAAAACAGCATAAACCAGGGAACCAAGACATCATGTCTGCCACTTAGCCATGTGCAAAGAAGCTGCTTGCTTAGTTCCTTTAATGAGCTATTTACGGTGAGATGACTCCAAAAAAGCACATTATCCAATTTTTCAGATCCACTAAGCTTATAAGAACCTTTATAGTTGTTTATAGTGTCTGTTTCTCTGCATACTTTATTATTCTTCTTTCACTCTAATCTTTAGTGGTCAGGACCCCACAGAAGAGGTATTATTTGGATTGTGGATCATTCTTAAAAGAGCAGAGCAGTGACATGTTGAAGTTTTAACACAACCTGTTCAGCCACAGATGAGCTTTACACTATCTACACTATGGAGCAGCTTTAGGTAGGAGTGTTTAATAGAGTGGACGACAGAGGGTGAACTCTCAGTGTTTAAAAACTCCAGCAGCACTGCTGCAGTGTCTGATCCACATGTACCACCACAACACACACCAACACATTGACTACCAAGTCAGAGTCGCTACAGTCCTGAGAATAAGGACCCATCACCCAAATAATAGCTACTCTTTGGTGGTTCTTATCACTGAGAAATAGGGTAAAAAGAGTATAACAAAGTGTGCAGAGAAACAGAGACAAGACTACAGTCTGTTATCATAGAACTACAAAGTGTTCCTATATGCTCAGTGAAGCTGAACAAAATAGATAATGGATGTAGAAACGATGAGGTGTTCATAATATTCTCTTGTATATCTTCTTTAAAATGTCTTCAATTGCATACATTTACATAATGCCTCCACAGCATGCAGATGTAAAAAAAAAACATTTAATGGCCAAACAAAGTATCAACAAGCAATAAGCACAGGAATGTGCCGTCTCTGCCATTATGCAAAGCTGTAGGTCAGCAACAAGTTAGAACCTCAAAAATGCCTTCAAAACTCTCAGTAATTGTAAATTAAAGCAAGCTTTTTTGGAACTATTATTTAGACTAGGAACACAGCTTCGGAATAAAGGCAGTAGAATACCTATAGAGTGGAAGTCTGTAAAGGATAATATGTGGGCCAGCTGCCACAAACAAAAGAAAAGTTTTCTTTTATCGCTTTTTCATGAGAAAGCCCTTCCAAGGTACACAGAGGGTCCCTCTCTCCCTGTCCATTAATTGTGCTGGCCAGCGTGTATTGTGTGTGTGTGTGTATGGGGGTGTGTGTGGTGAAGACTGAGAGCAGGCCGTCTGGGAGCCATCAGTCTGCAGTGATGGCCTCGGTGGAGCTGGTGGCTCTAGTCCTAATGCTCAACGGCCTTAACTAGAGCTGCTGGAAGAGCGAAGAGCACAGCAAAGTC
This sequence comes from Astyanax mexicanus, assembly GCF_023375975.1. Taxonomy (NCBI): domain Eukaryota; kingdom Metazoa; phylum Chordata; class Actinopteri; order Characiformes; family Acestrorhamphidae; genus Astyanax; species Astyanax mexicanus. Next base: position 40,110,387 of record NC_064420.1, on the reverse strand, counting down.
ATTCAAACTTTCTCCAGGCTTGGAGCGGACACCCTACAGCTTATTTACAGTCACCATGTGACGGCTCGCCTGCAGCACTGCCTCTCATTGGCTGTGTCCGTTTTCTGAGGCGGCGTGGTGCGTACTGATTGGTTCTGAGCTTGTTATCATCATGCTAATGTGTTGTTATATATTATATGCAGTTATATATGCAGTGGTGGTGGGTTTGACCCTCGTCCGCTCGCAGCATAACCGCTGAGCAAACTGATTGGCTCTTTTTTTATGAGGAAGGGCAGGATTTAAACAGTAACATGTACAGTATGTAAACAGATGCCATGTTGAGCATTATGAGATCAACCACTCATTCTGAGCCATAATCATAATTAATCAATGATGCTTGAAATTTGAACACGGCTATACAGATTTGTCTTTCAGCTGAATGTAGGAAAAAGGCAGTTTAACCCTTTCAGACCTGAATTATGTTCCACAGATGAGAAAAATATATGAATATAAGAAAATATATGAATGATGTCTGTATTGCCGTCTGTTCTAAAAAATTAATATTTAAAAACTTTTTTTATATATTTTATATATTCAGTAAAATAAACATGGTTAAATGTTCTAAATAACTAATATAACTAAATAAATTTGGTAAAAAAAAAAAAAAATTGTTGGCTCTAGTGCTGCCATGCTCTACTTTGTGGTCTATTCTGCACTGAAAATTGTTTTTTGTAAATCTTTACGGCAAAATTAACAGCAAAAAAGTTGTCAGTAAAGGACTGTAAAATTACAGAAAGATCACACCATATTATTTTATAATAAGAATAGTAATAATACATTAATTACAGAGTATCACAGCCTTTGTAGAGCAAGCTTTGGCCCAAATAAATACACAATAACACTGTAAATATTCTTACCATATGTACTTTAAAGTTTTGGGGATTTAGTTGCCAGTAAATAATAAACAACAAAAACAATATATGTATATACACATGATGTATATACACATGATATATGTATATACACATAATGGACGCATAGTCTGAAGAGGTTAATGCAAACTAAAATACAAACCTATGCATAACTGCATAGCTGCTGCAATACAGTCCAGCTCCTAAAAGGTTTACTAATGGGAAAGCTCTCCATCTACCTAGATTTTTTTTTTCCAACCAAAAACCTGAAAACGATATTGAATATAATATTCAATTATGTATTTTATAGTCCCATTAAATTATTAGGTCTTTCTTGAATGTCTAAAAAAGAAATTCCTTAGTGCAGCGATTCTCAACTGGTGAGACACAGATACCGAGAGTTTCTTACTAATCTACTCTGAATGCAGAGATATGTGAAATATGTGAAATATAATTTATAGCCTTATATGTTTTTTGTGCAGTTTTGATACTAAATGTTACTGTAGTAACTTTTATACATGTAGCTGTCTCACTGTGCATGCATATGTTAGTTTTTTGTTTTTAAATAGTTTGGTTCGTATTTTATAAAAGTGGGTCACAACCTAATGTCTATGAGAAAATGTTGGTTCTGGGCTGAGACCAGGTGAGAACCGCTGCCTTAGTGGTTTTGCATAGAATGTATGGGCAGCAGGCAAAACCAGTCCCATGTGAAACAATGTTAAGAGCAGGTGTGTAGGGGTGGGCAATATTATATCATATACAATATATCGTGACACAGAAATATCATGATATTAAAAATTCATATCGTGATAATAGGGCTGTTCTGTCTTAAAAGTAGTCTGTTATTTACTGTGAAGCTTTAGGTGTATTTATTGTATAATTGTTTTAGTGTGCAGTTTATATGCATGCACTAAATATTCTGTAATATTTTTTGCTGCATTATATTTTTTTATGCTATATTATTTATTTTGCCACATTATGATTATTCTGTTATACTATTATACTATATTCCTGAAATTAATTAATTATTTTAGTTTTCCTATATTGCCAAGTATATCGTTATCACAAAAATACCCTGAAATATCGTGATATTATTTTAGAGCCATATCGCCCACCCCTACAGGTGTGCACAGAAGAAATCTATCAGGAGCAGGATGACCAGTATTCAACCTCACAACTTCTACAGGTGTGTAAAGTGCCAAACCATCCCACCTCACAATCAAGTAATATGCTGCTATCCCATGACTTTTGGCATGCCAGTGAATGTTAGTAGTGGAATGGAACAAAATCTAATGAAGAAAACCTCAGTTAATTCCTGGTACATGACTGTTCAAAAGTTTGGAATCACTTTTATATTAATGAACACAATAATAACTCATGTTATTCTAAACTACACACCAATGAGAGATTTTTATGTTTTATTCTATATGTAACGTATTTCTGGAACACCACGGAACATGTATTATTTAAATGATAAATAATATAATTTATTTCAAACAAGTTTTGATCAAGTCATCAGCCTTGAGATTTGATCAGCGCTTTTGAGGCTAGGAACTCTGGAGCTCCTTTGGCCTCAGGGGCGCGAGGGGGATCTCTCAGGGGAGACCCTCCGTCTGCACTTCACCCACTCACACAAACACCCAGCGCCTGCATTAACCCATGAACCAGAACCCATGGGAGACAGAAGCAGGCAGCAGTTGCCTAGCGACCAGCAGGGTGAGTCGGGTCTCTTTGAGGAAGCCAGAAGTGAAGGATGGATAAAGAAGAAAGGATGGTAAGAGGAGTATGATAAATAGAGTGAGAACAGTGGGAAGAGAAACTGATCTGGGAACTAACTATTAACCTACTACCAATCTGATTATATGGCCTAGCATTTAATTAGCAGCTACTGCTAATAGCTAATTTCAATTAATCTGTCCCACAAATGCATTCCTTTAAATACGTCACTGAAAGTTAAAGGAACAGATATGAAATTAATTGGCCGTGTAGTGTCACAACTACCATGGAGTACAATTCAACTTTTCTATATTTGCCAGCATATGACAATCTGTCACCTCTAGTAGTGATAAGAGGGACACTAACAGCCCAGTGTGCACAGTATGTGCAGGACATCCTGCAACTACATGTTGCTTTTTATTGCAGGGCTTTAAACAGGCGTTTTTTCAGCAGGATGATGCTCATCCACACTCAGAAAGAGAACCATTACTATAACGGCAAGACTGTCGGACCTACTCAATAAAGCCACGCTAGCCATCCTATGGGACTCCAGTATTATTTTAGCACAAATTTACTAGCTATGCACTTGAATACTTATTTTTGGATCTGTAAATAGACATTTCTAGTTATTAAATGTTTAATATTTAAAAATATATTTTATGTATGTCCACTAGGGCTGCAACGATAAGTCGATATAATCGACAATGTCGATTATTTAAATTTGTCGACTACAAATTGTATTGTTTCAATCGTTAATTTGTAAGAGTACTGCATTACACAAAGTGCTTGGGACAGAAATGCAATGGGAGATAGGTAAATGGCTCACTCACAGTTTACACAGTTATATTAAACTTAGTCTGTGTCTCCAAAAGTGCCCAAACACAACAGATTACATATTTACTGACTAAATATCAGTACTTTCCACGTTTAAACAAGATTTAGACATTTAAATGCCTTTTAAACCTCAAGATCAGCTCATGTTCTATTGTTTTTAGAGATAAAGAACATGACAGAAATAATCGTTGACTAATCGATTAATCGGAAAAAAAAATCAACAGATTAGTCGACTACCAAAATAAACATTTGTTGCAGCCCTAATGTCCACTCAGACATTGTAGGCCTTAACCAATGCCTAAGTCACAGTGTGGATGAACCATGCAGCACAAGAAATTGCAAGGCACCGAAGACTTTTCACGTAAGGTTGTGCCTCTGCTCACGTACTGCATGTTCGTGCGGAGCAAAGCCCGGCTCCTCTTTAGCCGACGCCTGTTCTCCCCGTCTCTTATCTGGCAATCGGTGAAGGTGAGCGGCTCGCTCGTAGCTCACGTACATGGTGCAGTTAGCATGAGACGGAGCGCATTAGCATGTCTGAGAGAGAGCATGCTGCAGCAGCACAGCCCCTATCTTCTCCAGCCAGCTGCCATCGGAAATCTCTCGCAGCCAAGCGAGCGGCGGGCCAGGACAGAGACGGAACAGCGCGGGCCTTCTGCTGCGTAATAGCAAATTAATTGAGACCATCAATGAGGTATTAATCATTAAGGCACAGGTGCTGAGGTGGCGCTTTTGCCTGAGTGCGCCTGTTACCGATGCTTGTGTTTAAAATGTTTGACCTGCTGCTGGGGAAGAGAACGAGGTGGAGGGGGGGAGTAATGGTTTAGGCATGCAGGTAAGGAATGTAAAAGAGGCTGTTAGAGGAGATAAAGAGAAAATAATGGAAATGGTGGATTAGGCTTTAGAAGTTATTAATATTAGAGGTATTATGTCTGATTCCAACACAGTGCTACAATGACACTAATTTTTGCTGGCAGTTCTATAGGATTCTAGTAGTATGTTAGTATTAATCCATCAAGGGCTCATTTGCAGTGTAATGTACATTTCAGATGGGGCCCATTTTTAACTGCTATCACTGACCCTGATGGGGCTCATTATTGACATCCATATGTGGGGCAAACACGGAACCCATAAACTAAACTTTCTGGTTGCCAGTTATGCTGCTCATATACAGTAGGTCCCATGTGGAAAGGCCTATAGGTTAAGGTTCCTTTAAGCAAGGCACCTTACCCACCATTTCTCAACCAATGCTTAGGGTCCCTGTCCACTTCTCCAGGTGTGTGTGTGTGTGTGTGTGTGCTCTCACTGCCCAAATCACTACTGTGATTAAGTGTGTGTTCACTGCCATGATGGGTTAAACCCTTGGCTTGAACCCACAGCCTTCTACTCGCTGGCTCACATCGCTTATCCCTAGGCTACAGCCACTGATTTTATTGTATTTACTTAGTCTAGGAAAGCATCCTTAACAAAGCTAGAGAACAGCTGATCATTGCTCCAGTGCAGAGCCTAATCCTCAGGATAAAACTAAGCTTCCTATAATGTCCTATAGGAAGCAGCTGCTGGTGTACACGTGCATTAGTCGTGTGAGTCAGCACAACAAAAATCCTCCGCTTCTGTCCACACCATAATGAGGAAGGGCTCGGAGGAGACACGCTCAGCATTAATCAGGCAAACAGGACAGAAATTGCAGGGAATTCATTAAGCAGTTAGGCGCACCACGTCTCCAAACAGTCCGAGGTGTCCAACTGGGCAGGCGCTCCGCCGGATGAATTAAACATTGCGGCGTTCCACAACACACGCTGCCAAATAACTCAGAACAGCTGAGGAGGACGAGGAGAGCCGAGCGGCTCGGGGAGCGGCAGCGAGAGGACGTGTAAAGCTACTTGCAGACTTGGGAGATGTCAAACTCCTGAATGTTCACATCACACGGCTGTCGCGGCCAGCCTGATGAAATGTTTATGAATTCAGCTTAAAGAAAGATTGATCGGGAGATAAGGTAAATATAGAGCTGGCAAACCGTCGAGTCAGCTGAAACCAGAGAGAGAGAGCAAAAGAGAGAGTGTGAAAGAGTGACAGAGAGAGTGAGACAGAGAGAGAGAGAGAGAGAGAGAGAGAGAGAGAGAGAGAGAGAGAGAGAGGGAAGACTGGAAGTGAACATCCCTTCAGAACATACATACAGCTGAATATCAGTGCTGCAACTATTACATCATCTAATCAATTATCCAACAAAATATTTATAAATCAAATGAGCAGACTAGATTTTTTCTTCTCTTCTTCCCCAATGCTGTTATTAAAAGGTCCTTCACTCAGACAAGTGAGTTTCCTTCTACAGTGCAATGAAACTAAGCAATAGGAGCATTACTGCCCCTACACTTCCTGTACAGTACTGCAATCCATCAGAAAGATCATGGGAATATATCTTCAACAGGGTTGGAAGGGATACTGAAAAATGTCCTGTATTCTAGTACAGACTAGTGCTTGTATGCTACTATATACAATCTTTAAATTAATCCAAAGGAATTACTGTACATTAAAAATACAATCTGTAGTCTAATCCAAGAAATTACTGTAATAAGAATACATGCTGTACCCTAATTCAATGAATTACAAAATTATATACGTATTTACTTCAATTACTTTTTAATTATTTGTCTGGCAGTCCAGTAAGGAGTGTATAGTTCGAAATACAAATATAAAATACTGTAATGTTGTGCATCCTCAGCACTTTGTTTATGTATTACCCTGCACAGTAAACTGCACCCACACAAACCATTTAGGTGTATAAATATTATATTTATACTTATATTATTTGTTATTTCAAAACATAAAAGTACTTTTGCAAACAATTCTGATATCCAAATTGGGAGGTTCAACAATTTGGACCAGTGCACCCTCAAGTACAGCACCTAAATTAATAATAATGTGCCAACATGTTTTCTCCACATCAGTGCTGTTAATTTCCAGTGTGGAATAAACTAAGCTCAGCCACAATCCCAGAGTTTCATACAGACACAGGCCTGTGCACGGCTAATGCCACCTCCAATTCATGCTGTCCAACTCTGGGACAATGAGGGGAGTGATGTCATCTAAAGCTACATCGCTTCAAAGAGCAGACTGGCAGGGGAGCGCAGCTCTTTGATGTGGCCCCCAGGGGCCCGCGTCCGGCCTCCTGGAGAGTAACAGATCTGGAGCCACTAGAGAGCTGGGCCCTGAGCCCTACATACACACACATCATGATCAATACACATGCCTTAATCAATCACTCCCTCTCCAATAACCTCTGTCCTGCTACAGAGAGAGAGAGAGAGAGAGAGAGAGAGAGAGAGATTGCATAGATGAGAAAGCAAGCATGGATGGATGGATGGACAGACAGATAGACAGACAATCAGGCAGGCAGACAGATGATATAAAAGACAAACATGCAGATGGATGGATAGATGCATGGATGGATATGCAGACAGACAGACAGACAGACAGACAGATAAGTAATTGGAGATAATGTGAGAGCTATAAGAGCTAATTATTAATTATTAATACACACATACACTGGACAGAGGTCACACACAACACACATACTTTTCACACAAGCCTCTCACACACGGCTAACACACACTCTCACACACACACTGTGCCGCGGCTGTTAATTGGGTGAGTGCTCTTTTTATGAATTGATGAGATGAGTAAAGGCTCAGCAGAGGGCATTAGAGAGACTGCATTAGGCAGTATTACTTTACCTCCTAAACCTGCATCGCTAAAGTGTGAATCAGTTCTGAGTGAAATAATTAAGGGCCAGAAGAGCAGGCATCAATCTTGGAGCAGCCACTGAGCGCGTGCGGGGAGGCTTACCGCGGGAAGAGGGCCTCGCTTCCATTAGGTATTGTCTGGGGCCTCCAGGCTAATTTGTTTGCATCAATAATACATTCAAAGGATTTATCTAACTTGCAAATGAGCGTTCATTTACTGGTCCAAGAGGCAAGGAGGAGGGCAGGGAGCGAGGGGTGAGAGAGGAGAGCTGAAACAGCTGGCCGGGAGGAGGAGAAAGAAGAGGAAGTAGAGGGAGAAGATGAAGATGAAGAGGAAGGATTGGTTTAACCCTTCGACTCCTGGCAGAAGCTTTCTGGGTCACGGACGCCCCGGGTTGTCCGTCTTTTCGGACAAAAAGCTTCCGTGGCTGGACGACAGGCCTGGAAGTCGGCCATATCAAAGCAGAGCTCGCGTACTGAGGAAGACAGAGGGCATGCAGACAACCCCTGGACCAGCTTCAAGGGCTCTGGCCAAAGTGACAGCTCCATAACAGATTGCCTTGTGTACAGAGGCTCTCTGATCATACGCCAAATGACAAAATGCAAGAACATGAGCAGAGGGAGAATGGGGCTCCTCGGCTCTGCAGACTGTGTCCTCAGCAGCCCCTTGACCTAAAGCTATAGGGATGTCCTGACTAGGTTTTCTCAACCCAGATCTTGTAGAAGTGAATAGTGACCATCTGCTAACCCTGAGTATAGTAGGACATTTGTATAACTTTATATGCAAAGGCAAACTATAATATAGATCATGTGCATTGTGCACTATAGAGTGACCCACTAGATTCAATGTATAAGGCCACCTAATAACTTGAGTTTTTACAGTACCATTATGTTGCCTTAGATGCACAGTTCAACTTCACACCATTTATGATATGAAGAGCAATATGCTCTTCACATCAAACAAATCAAGGCTGTACAGGCTAAAAGCTAATGCTATGCTAAAGCAAGCTCCAATGCAGTTATCATATACAAGGACAGATCTGGAGTGGCTTATAGTGAACGTAAAGCCAACTAAAGCAAGCGATTATTCAGTAGGGCTAAGCCTATGAAGTGGCTAAAAGTTAAAGATAAGCCGTCCAAAGAAAGCAACAATACAGTCATCTAAACTAAAGCATTTTCGTAGTGGCTAAAAGCTAACACTAGGCTAATCAAAGCAAGCAACAATGTGGATAGCCAACATAGAACCACCTATGTTGGTAAAAGATAAAAGCTAATGTTAACAGAACTAACAGAGGCAAGTACCAATGCAGTTATCTGTTGTGCAGTAGTTTCTGCATGGCAAGGCTAAAAGCTAACCCTGGACTGACCAGCTACAATTTGTTTAGCTGGCTAAACGCACATTGTGCCGTCTTGACACTAAGTGAGAAGATCCAGAGTTGTTATTAATACTGTTATGAGCTATGCTAAGCTAGATTAAGCTAGGTTAGGTTATGTTATGCAGCTGTGGGGTGGCTATGTTTCGTAAACAAGACAATAAAAGCCCACCATAACATAGTTTAAGCTGCACACACTGATTGTCTATTACACGTAACACAGTATTGCCAATAGAAAAAAAAACCTCTGGGGCATGAAAATGAACCTATGTTCTCTGGAAGGATGAGGATGATCTTGGAATGAGATTGGGTGGTAATCATCTTCTGTACTTCTAATGCTCTTGTTATACTCCCGCTGAATGCAATCAAATTCTCACAACGATGCTCCAAAATCTAGTAGTAAGCCTTGCATGGACAGAAGATACAGTTATTCTATTTTAAAACCCTTGATTTTGGAATAAACAATGAATGAGCAGGAGTTCTAATGTTTCTTTTCCATATAGTAAAACACATATGCAAGAAATGATTCTCTTTATATTCTCTATTTGCTTTCTCTATACAATGTATTAGAGAAATCAGTCCACACATGCCTCTCTTTCTCTCTTTCTCTCTCTCTCTCTCTCTCTCTCTTGCTCGCTCTGCTGGGACGGCTCAGCGGCTGGCACAGATAGAGTTGACCCGAGCCTTTTCCATCTGAACGTATGGGGTCAGTCTCGGCCCACAAATGTGCAGTCGCGCAGTCACTCAGTCACACAGCCAGCTTACAAATACAGCATCTCCACACACACATGGCAAGGGCACTGATAGGAGAGAGAGAGAGAGAGAGAGAGAGGGAGAGTATGTGGTGAGTGTATAAAATAGAGAGAGTGTATCTGTGTGTGAAAGAGAGAAAGAAAGAGACAGATAAATAATCTCTATAGCCCTGTATCTCTGAAATTGTATAAAGGAACTGCGCAGCAGAAGAAAAAAAAAAAACATTACAACATTAACGTACATTAAACCCACCTGCTCCAAACACAGCTGAACCCAGCCTTTAATAACACTGAAAACCTCACACAGATGTGTTGTGAGCCGAGCTGAACCATCTGTGTATGGTGTGTGGTGTATGGACTGGGGTCTCTGAGGACTCTGAGGTATTGAGAACCACTGCATTCATGTAAAATTAATGTATATATATATATATACACACACACACAGTATATGTATACCCAGGAGTCAGTAGACAGAATGTGTTGTTTTCAGTATTGTTATTGATATTTTACTTATTAAAACCCAGGCTTAGACTTCTCAGTGCTCTCAAGCCACTGTTTGGATTTGTTACTTTCCACCAGTGACTCACCTAATTTACTTTAATTAAGTATTGATTAGATAAACTAGGTGTTAGAACGTTACTGGAAACACTGGCCTTCCTCAAGGACAGCTTTAGAAATGGTTCAGCTAGTACACTCTCCCATCAAACCACAATGAACTGTTTCCTAGTTGGTGTTCAAGCTATTGTTCATTTTTTTTATCAAGTTTTTCATCAAGGTTACATTTCTGAAACTGCTAAGACTTAAGACTATGAATTGTAAAACTATAGGATAAAAAAGACAACGCATAAGGAGAGTCAATATGAAACAGAGAAAAAGAGAAATAAAGAGACATTAGAACAATGAGGATAACAGAAAGAGAGAGGGGGACACTAAGAAGCAGAACGACACACAGAACGAGAGATAGTGGGGCATTAAAATACAAAGAGACACTGAAACACTGAAACAGAAAGAGAGAAAGACAGACACTATGTGACACAGACAAACCGACAATGGGAAATTCAAAAGAGAAATAAAGAAGGACAGATGCTGACACATTAATAAAGGAAAAAAGGTAGAAAGAAAGAAATTGAGAGACACCAAAATGAAGAAAGTGACAGTGAGCAGACAGAAATTAGATATTTGGGACAGTGTGACAGAAAGAGAGACACTAAGTTAGACAAAAAAAAAAGAACATTAGGAAATTGAAAGAGAAATGAAGAAGGAGAGATGCTAACACACTAAAAAAGAAAAAAATGAAAGAAAGAAAGAAAGAAAGAAATAACCATTGAAAGAGAGACAGTAGAGACATGAAAGACCTTCTAAGAAACAGAAACCAAAGAGAAGCAGACACAGGGACAACAAGAGTCAGAAAGAAAGAGAGACCAGGTAACTAAGAGGCAAAAAGAAAGCGAGACTGTGATGCTCAGAGACAGAAAGAAATAAAGAAAGACAGAGAGAAAAAAGAGCGACGATGGGATGCTAAGGGAGAGAAAGAAAGAATGGAAGAGAAACAGACAGACAGAAAGAGAGACAGTTTGATGCTGAGAGAAAGAAAATGTAACTTGAGAGATAGACAGAAAGAGTGACTAAAAAACATTCTGGAGACACATCAAGGAGACACATCAGGTCACTAAAAGAGAGACATTAAGATTGGAAGACAAAGGACTGGCATTAAGGGACAGAAAAATTATAACAGAAAGAAAAAGAGATAGATCTAAAGAAATAAGAGAAGAAGGGAGTGAGAGAGAGAGGGGGAGTAGACGAGGAAAGAGAGAGAAAGAGAAAAGGGACAGAGAAACCAATGGGGTATTGAAGAAAGAGACAGCAAGAAAAAAGACAGACAGTCTGAACGACAGTAGAAAGAGAGCAAGAGACAGAAGGGGGTAACAGCAAAAGAGAGAGAGAGAGAGAGAGATGCAGGGAGAGAGAAAAGGAGGTAGAGAGGTAGAGAGAGAGAGATAGAGAGAGAGAGATCAATAAAATATCTGTGCACTAAGCAAGATCCCAGCCAAAGCAGTTGGAGTGTGCAGCTCGCTACATAAAGTAGACGGCTTCATCAGGCTTTTGCAGTGTTGCAAACAGTACGTGAACACACACCCACACACACACCCACACACACACCCACACACACACACACACACACACACACTCAGATTTCCCTCCACTCTCCCCAATAGACGAGCGCCTGCTGAGAGAGAAACAGAGAGAGGTGTTAGGCACTTGATGGGCTCAGGGAACGAGCTGTCTTCCCTAATACTGCACCTCCATTTCCCATGCACTCTCTCTCTCTCTCTCTCTCTCTCTCTCTCTCTCTCTCTCACACACACACACTCATACAGACAGACAGACACACACACACACACTGCCCGAGCCCTTAAAATACCTGCTCTAAAAATAGCCGGCGGGGAGGCGGCGGCACTGCTATTATTATTACACACACGTCCTGCCCCGCTCCCACCATGGAAAGGGAAGAGACTAATGATTTTCCTGGTGCAGGCAATTAAAAAACTATTTGTCACCTGCCAGCCGCAGACGATCGGGCCCCTGGCTCAGGACTGGAGCCCGGAGAGCGGGCCCCTGCCAGTAGGCCCAGCGCCTGGGCAATAGAAAGAGTTTGGCAGGGGGAGGTGGGAGTTGGAGTGCACCCTCTACTGGCTCAAGTTAAAACAGCTCTATCTGGAGAACACATCTGATGCTCTTTGAACAGAGTTATATGAAAGGTCTGGTGGTATGGAGATATTGTACACTAAGGTGTCTAAAAGTATCAGAATTGTGCCATTTATACTTTGAGACACTGGGTTTTGTGACAATATAGAGTAAAGAATAGGCTTCTCCCGTTCTGAGCTCTATAAAAAAGCTCTTAGAGGCTTTGGTTGGGTAGTGTACCTATTGATGAAAGGCAAATAGAGCTGAAGATATTTTGCCAGGTTGAAAAGTTTTTTGAGAGATGGTGCATTATTGCACTAAGAGAAGCAGGATGGTCATCAATTAATTCACAGATATAAAGTTTTATTCCATTGCAACAACTACTTCCTGGTGTGTTAATTTGTTTTTGACATTCATTTTTGAGTGCTGTGAGCTAAATCAGCAGTTTACTCCTTTCTTAGATCCTTTGATAATCATTCTGATTGTCCAATCAGTATTTTATTCTTCGTTAATTGGCTTTCCTTCATTTGATTATTTGTTATCCATTATATTACCTGCTTGTGTATTTTACATTATATTAATTTTATGTGTTTTACTCCTGACCTCTAATGTGAATGTATGTTTCATAAAGACCCTATGTAAGGCCTAGTCTGGAAAGAAAACCTTTTCTGCCTAGAAATAGATGAGAGCCATCCAATAACCTACCGATACAGCATCCTTATCTGAATGTTCAGTACATCATGTGTCTTATCATTTACACCATGTTTCTTTGTCCTGGTATGTGCAAGTTTTTAAATTCCTTTTTTTAGGGGCATATGCGTCCGGGCCAAAAGGGGGTTTTCAAGCTCTCAACTCCAGTGGGGGGCCTTCATTCATTCCCATTTTTGGTAATATCTTGCACGAACAAGCAGCTAAAGACAGGAAGATTACTGCAGGTAAGTTTCAAAAGTATTTTTAGACCAATGTTAACGCTGGACTGAAAACCAAACCTCAATAATTGTGTGTAAAACAGCAACAAAGCAATATTACGCTTGTTTCAGATGTTTCTGCCCTGACAATCAACCTGTAAGGACCTCTGATGGCACTCAGAGAAGGTCTGATTATTTGTGGGTGTTAGAAATACACTGAGAGACACAACCAAAAAAACTAGAGCACTAAGAGAGACAAGAACAAAGGCAAGAAAGAAAACACTACGTTTAGCATGACATTGCATTAAGTGCACCCAAGCAGAGTAATCTGCTGCATTTCTGTTTTGGGTGTGTATGCAGGAATGTGGACAGGTGAAGGGATGTAGGGGTGTGGAAGGTCTCAAGTAGTAGATGGCCTGGAAGGGCCCTGATTTATACAGGCAGGTTAATACCAGAGCAGGCCAAGCCACAGGCCACCACTGCCATCAGAAAGTCATGCAATATTAAGGGGCGAGCGAATTAAAGACACACGCTCTCTCTCTCTCTCTCTTTCTCTCTCTCTCTCTCTGCTGCTGCTGCAGGGTCCACTGCAAAAAATACGAATGTATATTTCCCCCCGCAGGCAGCCGCACTCCTCTACGATTAGAGCTGCACACATAAATGCTGAGCGGTGAGAGAGAGTATAGAGAGAGACAGGCAGAGGGAAAGTGAGAGAGGTGGGAGAGAGTATAGAGAGACAGGTAAAGGAAAAGTGAGAGAGAGGTGGGAGAGAGTGTAGAGAGAGACAGGCAGAGGGAAACTGAGAGAGAGGTGGGAGAGAGTGTAGAGAGAGACAGGCAGTGGGAAACTGAGAGAGAGGTGGGAGAGAGTGTAGAGAGAGACAGGCAGTGGGAAAGTGAGAGAGAGGTGGGAGAGAGTATAGAGAGACAGGCAAAGGGAAAGTGAGAGAGAGATGAGAGAGTGTAGAGAGAGACAGGCAGAGGGAAAGTGAGAGAGAGATGGGAGAGTGTAGAGAGAGACAGGTAAAGGGAAAGTGAGAGAGAGATTGGAGAGTGTACAGAGAGACAGGTGAGGGAATGTGGGACAGAGTGAGAGACGAAAGAGAGATATAAAGTTAAATAGACAGAAATAAAAAAGAGAATCAGTAAGACAGGCAAAGGGAAAAAGAAATAAAAGAGAAGTAGGACACAGAGACAGGTGAGAGCAAGTGAGTCAAGTGAGCATGAGAATGGGAGAGGTAGAAGCATGCAGAGGTAAACAGAGAGGGAAGGAGATGAAATAGATTGATGGAATGATATAAAGAGGAAGCGGTTGGAGTAAGGGGGGGGAATTAGACGTTAAAGAGAGTGAGAGTAGAGAAGCGAGACAGTAAGACAGAAAAAGTAGAAGAAAAATACTGGCAGAGGGAGAGAAAGAGAGACAGAGACAGACATGTGGGGACATATGAGATAGACAGTAAAAGTGAAAACGAGGGAGAGACAGAGGGAAAGGGAGAGCTGTACAGAGGAGGTAAAGCGAGCGAGATAGGCTGTGAGAATGAAATGAACAAAAAGTTCATTTTGTGGCGTGGTTTCGGGCTGTCCTGCATGGTGACTCCACAAATCCAGTGGGCGACACGTTCACGTCCTGTTTGTTGGGGGGGTGTAGATTTAGGGAGTGTCTGGCGGCTGTTTCAGACAGAAGCATTTGAAAACATTGCCACTGTGCGATGCTAATTGTATAGAGGGCCAATCGATAGCATAAATGGAACAATCAGAGACATGCCAGGTTGCTGTTGCGAGAGTCCGCTGCTTTAAAAGAGGCCTTGCTCACTCTATTGTGAGGTGTGGAATCTGTCGACACCAAACTTTTTGTGACTACTCAGGGCTATTGATCCTGTGGGCTGCATTCTTTTTCTCTCTCTCTCTCTCTTTCCTTCTCCCTCTCTGTCTATTTCTGTCTTTCTCTTTCTCTCACACCTTCTGACTTATTCTCTCTTTCATTCTCACAGCCTATCTCGCTCGCTTTACCTCCTCTGTACAGCTCTCCCTTTCCCTCTGTCTCTCCCTCGTTTTCACTTTTACTGTCTATCTCATATGTCCCCACATGTCTGTCTCTGTCTCTCTTTCTCTCTCTCTGCCAGTCTTTTTCTTCTACTTTTTCTGTCTTACTGTCTCGCTTCTCTACTCTCACTCTCTTTAACGTCTAATTCCCCCCCTTACTCCAACCGCTTCCTCTTTATATCATTCCATCAATCTATTTCATCTCCTTCCCTCTCTATTTACCTAAACTTAACTTGCACTGACATTCAGCTCTGAAAAAAAAAACAGAGAACACTTTAAAATTCTGCGTTTCTTTGATTTTACCAAATTAAAAACCTCTGGAATATAATCAAGAGGAAGATGGATGATCACAAGCCATCAAACCAAACTGAACTGCTTGAATCTGTGCACCAGGAGTGGCATAAAGTTATCCAAAAGCAGTGTGTAAGACTGGTGGAGGAGAACAAGACAAGATGCATGAAAACTGTGATTAAAAACCAGGGTTATTGCACCAAACCACCATCTTTTTCTCATTTTTATAAAGAGCAAATAAATGCTCTAAATGACAATATTTTATTTGGAATTTGGGAGAAATGTTGTCTGTAGTTTATAGAATAAAACAACAATGTTCATTTTACTCAAACTTAAACCTATATATAGCAAAATCAGAGAAATTCATTAAGAAACTAAAGTGGTCTCTTATTTTTTATTCAGAGCTGTAAATAATGCAGTCATGTAACTAGTAAACTAAATCATGTAACTACACCTCGTCACTCTTAACACTACACAGTTTCCACCCATATTTTAGATTAGAACTGAGTAGCATGTGACTTGTCTTTTTGACCTGACTGGACCAGAGTGTGATCCAGTAGTGCATGCTGGGTAACGTCTCAATCTGAACAATCTCTAGGTATAGCCAATGATAACTAAGAACGAAAACTGTAGTTTTCTGTAGGAAGGACATTCAGCATTTTATCGTTTTACTTTCATAATCTACCATAAATGATACGACAGCTAACTATATTCTGGCTTTAGTACATGGCAGATAACAGATAATTTTAGGAGGAATTACAATTTGTATAAGAACCCAACAAATGCCTCAAACAACATATGCTGTGCTCCTAACCTCTTAGTAGATCTGTATAGATCGTCTTCTAACCCACAATCACTGTCAATCATTGTAAAGGCATGTAACTTTTTATAGTTAAAATGATTAATTTGACATAAATTAATGTATGTACTCATTTTACGTAAATATGTTTTTAAACATAGTGTGAGATATGAAAGGGAAACTATTAAAATCTTTGTAAAAGACCGGTAGAAGCAAAAATATACTTTTAATAGGTGCTAGTTTTATCTCCAGCACTTGCACCTACATTCTGTAAATAAGGTCAGGTGATCACACATTCACACACTGTCTGGTGATGCTCTCAGGACGTTCAGCATGTGTCACTTGGGGTCTTCATGAGTTAAGGACAGAGACAGAGTGCTGTAAGGTACTTTACACATCTTTTAAAGGGCCAGTCACACATACAGCATGTCACCATTGGTTCTTTTGGATAAAAGTTACCTTTTTTATTCTTTGGTTTTGGGCTCAAATGGTGTCTCAAATGTCAAATCCTTGGTTTGGTAAGCCATTCATGTTTTTGGCCAGTTTAAAGTAATGTTATGTATGATCTTTGGTCATTCATTAAATAAATAGACATTTTCTATTGGTCATAAATCCATAAAAAGTGTTAAATATCCAGACTTTTAATAATCTGCTACAAAAGTCACGTAGTGTACCCAAGGCTCTGCATGATCAATCTGCATGATCACCAATGGGAAAATCTGTTTACATAAGATTTTTCCATGTACTATTGTTTAACTAATGACTGACTGTTGGCATCCACTCTGGCTTCATGCTGCTGGAGCAGGTCTACAGTAAAAGGTCCCCGGTCCCCATGGAGAGCTAAAACTCTCTCTGTGGGACAGGGCAGGGGGGCATGTGGGTACGTGAGAGCAGGTTGCAGGCTCAGGTGCAGTAAATTCTCCCACAGAGCCTCTTTATGCGTTCTCCCAGCCCCCTCCCCAGAGCCCCAATCCCCTCCCCCAAGCCCCCAGCCCAGGCCAGCACTCTCATTTATGTGGCAGCTCGTTAACAAGGTGTGATTTGCAACACTCTTCTGCACTCCCTGATCTCTGCCCGATGATATCATCTCCCTTTGGCAAGTGAAGCACTTCCCTCTCTCTCACTCTGTCACATTCTCCCTCACACACATCCATTACACATGTAGCCGGGGAAGCACAGAGAGTTTTTACACCAACCTTGTTTTGTCCATAAACAGAATTAGTTATAGATAGCTCACTTCTTGGCAGACTTGAGAGCTAAATATTCATTAGAAGTGACAACAGCCAAAAAAAAAACGAGGTATCAAGGACGTATTAATTCTGCCAAAACATGAGCAATCAGTAACTAAAGGTGTCTGACAAAAAGTGAACCATCCATGACCAGTGAGGTCTTCCAAAATGGGAACTGACCATTACTAGTTAAGTGAACAGCAAGAGTTTATGGAAGAATGCTAACTGTTCGTAGTGAGGTCTACTAAAAAAACTCCACATCAAATTAAGCATAGCAAAAGTGAGCTTTTTTAAGGCTTTTTTTAAAGGTTTTTTATAAGGTATAATGAAGTCTTGAGAAATTCATGACTAAAAAAATTGCCACAAAATAATGTCTACTTAAAAAGAAGTCGGTCTGCCAAAAAATTAAGCATTCCATTTCTTATGAAATTGAAAAAAAGAGAAATTCATGACTAAAAAGTCTGGCAAAAAGTGATCCCTCCTTCAAAAGAAGTCTGACAAAAAGTATATCTCCATAAAAAGAGGTCTGCCAAAAAAGTGATCTCTGTTCCCTTGAAATCAAAGACTGATTAATACCTCTGTATCAATTCAACACAGATTCATCACAGTAGTTGTGAGTGGCCTATGCTGATGTGAGCACTTATATTTGTGCTTTTATGTGTCTGTGTCGTTCTGCAATTTAACTATTAAGATTAGACTGTGTGTCTAGGAACACAAGGCTTGGCAAACCAATCAGAGAGGCTGGAGTTTAATCTGTTGTAAGGCCTAGATACATTTTTGTACAATTGGTGCCTGCCAGATTATGCCATAGGCTACAGTGTAGGGTACATGGCTATGCACAGTGTACTTGTAAGCTAAGGGGTAAATTCAATGCCAAGTCCTGTATTGGTCTGTCAAAGGCAAAAAGGCATATTCCCTGAAAAGTAGGTCTCAAAAAAGTGATCTATTCCTAACTTGTGAAGTCTGACAAAACATTACCTAAAAGTTGGTGTTCCAAAAAGAACCTTTTTTAACTAGTGTCTACCAAAAATGTAGCTTTTACAATTAAAATAGTGCACAAAAATGAATCTGTGTGCCAGAAAGATACCAGTGGTGAAGTGGTAAAGTCATGATCTTTCCCTAAAAAGATTGACAAAATATCATATATCCCTAACCTGTGAAGACTGTCAAAAAGTCATCTTTACCTGAAAAGAAGTTCTCCATAAAGCAGTCTGTATTTAACTTTTAAAGTCTGACAAAAGTGATCTTTCCCTAAAAAGTGCCAAAATAGATATTTCTCTAACTAATAAGGTCTGCAATATGACCTTTCCCTAAGCTGTGAAATCTACTCTAAAAGTGATCTTTACTTGACGACATTTGCCAAAAAGTGAATTTTCCTTAGGAAGGAAGGTCCTCTGACAAGGAACTGCCAAAAAGTGATTTTTCCATCTTCATTCACTTCTTGACAGTGATATAGTGTATTCACACCTATGATAATAGGTCTAGACTCTTTGACTCTTTGAGTCTTTAATCTGAAAATGGCTTGGGAACCCCCATACCAGTAATGTGAGGTGTAATCTTGTAAGTAAGTAATCTTCTAAGTAAGTAATCTTGTAAGTAAGCCTGAGCACTAGACAGTGTGCTCATGGCAAGGCAACATGAACTATAGGAGGCCTGATGGGCTTGGTGCCCGATGAATAGGACAATCCATTTCTGTAGTTATGTAGGCATTTAACAATCCTTCAACCAAAAGTGTTATGTATGTACTAGGGAAGCATTACCACCCACAGTTGACAGTGAAGTGGGCCGTAATGATGATAGTGTCTGGTGGCGTCTGGTTAGAACTGTCTATTCTGTAAAAGAAAAGTGATTTTGGCTGAAAACACATCCACATTTAATGCTGGAGACCCTACATGATCCATTGTTAAGCTGCCATTGGACATGCCAAAAGTCTTGGGACCCAATACTTGGTTCTGTCCCAGACAGATTGTAATTATTTGTACTGGGGTTTGATTGCTCCCATATATGACACCCTCAGTACATTAATACATATTTATTAAACAGGGATTATGTTATTTAAAACAATCTTTTCTATACAGCTTGCACACACACACAAGCCCCAAACACACACACACAAATACACACATACACAGACACCCATTCAGATTCTATTGCCCTCCTCATCATTGCTCAGCACTTTTCAGGGCTACAGATGAGTGCGTTTATGTGAAGCTTGACTTTATAGACCATCAGAGAGTAACCTGACAACCGTCACAAAGCTCTTCTTCAGCCTTGAGCTACTGTACCACTCGAGAGTCACACGCAGTCCACAGCATTACTGCCATGCAGAAAAGAGAGGACAGAGAAAAGAGGAAAAGAAGGAAGAAAGGAGAGAATTATAAAAAAGATGGAAGAGATTCCTCTGAGGCTGAAGGAGAGAGAGAGAGAGAGAGAGAGAGAAAGTGTGGGCTCATTTGGAGGCATGCAGAGAGAGGGAATTAGGAGCACAGAGCTGCAAACAGAGATTTAGCAACACAGCCATAAATCTACACAGTGACAGGAAGCGTAAGGGACACAACACTCCTCGCTGAATCCACAGTACGGGCTGCTGCCCTGAGAGACACTAAACCAGGACTTATACACAACACACACACACACACACACACACACACACAAGCAAGAGTTGACCTTTAGTCACATCAGGGGGCACAGAGGTCAAGTCTGTTATCATATAAATCCTGACATGATGTGACACATCTATGACAAGTTAATCTGCCAAGAAGTAATCTTTAACTTCCTATACATTTTCTAAAAAAGTAATCTTACTCTAACTAGAAATCTGACAAAAAGTGATCTTTCCTTAAAAAGATGTATACCAGAAAGTGGTCTTTCCTTCAAAAGAGGTCTGCCAAAAGTGATATTTCTTTAAAAAGACATCTACCAAAAAGTGGTCTTTCCTTAAAAAGATGTCTACCAGAAAGTGATCTTTCCATAAAAAGATGTATGCCAAAAAGTGACCTTTTCTTAAAAAGATGTATACCAAAAAGTGATCTTTTCTTAAAAGATGTATGCCAAAAAGTGATCTTTCCATAAAAAGATGTATGCCAAAAAGTGGTCTTTCCATAAAAAGATGGCTGCCACAAATTGATCTCTCCCAAAATAGAAAACTTCTAATAAGTAATCTTACATTAAATATAAAGTGATCTTTCTACTTTTTACTCACTTTATCTTCGTGCTAAAATTGGACAGTAATTTGGTAAAGTCTGTAGAATTCAGGTTTGTAATTTGGTAGCAGACAGAGCTTCTGCATTATTGTCTGTATCATTAGCTCCTGCAAACCGATCTCTTTCCTGATCCGGGCCCGTCCTCCCTGGGGGCCGTCTCTACAGACCGACTGATGGAACAGATTTCCATCATGAAATTGCCAATTATAGAAATTGGGATCAGAACGTTGCTTTGTATGCTGATGAGCCGGAGTCGGACGGGTGAGGAACTGAGATCGATGGGACAGTGAATGGAAGACAAGCTAAAAAAAAAATACACTCCCTTCATTTCTCCCCTCCTCTCTCTCTCTCTCTCTCTCTCTCTCTCTCTCTCTCTCTCTCTCTCTCTCTCTCTCTCTCTCTCTCTTCCTTCCACTTCCACTCTGCTCTCTGATTTCTCTCCATGGCACTCCCAGATGAAAGCATCAGAATGCCAGGCTGCTCCAGAGCTAATTGGGCCTCTGATGTGCAATCAGTGCCGGACAAATGCGACAGTTCTGGTCATTAGCCGGGACGGCGCGCTGGAGCAAGCCATGCAGTGTCACACTCCAGAAGAGTCCACATGCGCACACACACACACACACCTTACCATGGCTCAGATTGTTCTCTCACACACACATATACATACACACACACACACACACCGATTCATACGTGCAGCTGCCAGCCAGCCGGCCCTGCTGTGTCCTATTGATCTGTCTCTCCTCCCCACTTCCTGTCCAACTCACACAACACACACACACACAGAGGGAAAATTAGAAGCAGCACATCAAACAGCCCATGGCTGGGGCACATGCGGGCACACACACACACACACACACACACACACACACACAACACACAAGCAAGAGTTGACCTTTAGTCACATCAGGGGGCACAGAGGTCAAGTCTGTTATCATATAAATCCTGACATGATGTGACACATCTATGACAAGTTAATCTGCCAAGAAATCTTTAACTTCCTATACATTTTCTAAAAAAGTAATCTTACTCTAACTAGAAATCTGACAAAAAGTGATCTTTCCTTAAAAAGATGTATACCAGAAAGTGGTCTTTCCTTCAAAAGAGGTCTGCCAAAAGTGATATTTCTTTAAAAAGACATCTACCAAAAAGTGGTCTTTCCTTAAAAAGATGTCTACCAGAAAGTGATCTTTCCATAAAAAGATGTATGCCAAAAAGTGACCTTTTCTTAAAAAGATGTATACCAAAAAGTGATCTTTTCTTAAAAAGATGTATACCAAAAAGTGATCTTTTCTTAAAAGATGTATGCCAAAAAGTGATCTTTCCATAAAAAGATGTATGCCAAAAAGTGGTCTTTCCATAAAAAGATGTATACCAAAAAGTGACCTTTTCTTAAAAAGATGTATACCAAAAAGTGATCTTTTCTTAAAAGATGTATGCCAAAAGTGATATTTCTTTAAAAAGACATCTACCAAAAAGTGGTCTTTCCTTAAAAAGATGTCTACCAGAAAGTGATCTTTCCATAATCTTTTCCACACACACACACACACACACATATATATACACTGCTTCTCTTCAGAGGACAAAACAAAATTTAAGCATAGGAGTGCCAAGCATTTCCCACTATCAAAGTTGGCTCACACACACATATCATACACACTAACATTACATCACTTTTTACATACGTTATATGGAGAAAAGTACTGGGAATTGAACGTGGATGGATAATTCCACAGACCATTCTGGCAAGACACTGCTGATCACGATCATTACCACACACTACACTGTCCACCATGAGTGGTAATGCCTTCTGTGGCATACAGTATTCCTGGTGCACACGTGAAACTGTGAATAGATAAATGGGCACTCTGGCCAGTGATCAACCTCACTCCTAACACCTCATAATGTATACTGGTATGGATAATTTAAGGTGTACCTTGAGGTAACAATTCTTGACCACTGTACATACTCCTGTCCCATGACTTTTGGCACATCAGTGTTTATATTACATAAATATATTCCAGTTTAGAGGTCAGAGAAAAGGGTCAGCCATGGAAACCCCTGAAGCAGAGACGGATAGAGACTTTATTACCTTATTCGAGGCCTAACAGTGGCAGCTAAGTGGACCTGAGCTTCAACCTGCTTGTACTTTTTATATAATTTTATAAAATTTTGTACACGTGAAATCAGACTCCGCCTCTTTTCAAACTGCAGCTGATGCAGTATTGCCGAGTAGTATCACAGTGCACTTGATTATCAGCGACTCGGTTCTGATACATCAGCTCACAGACGCCTTGTGCTGAGAGACATCACCCTTTGGAATGATTTGGGGAAAGAGCGATATCTACCCACTCAGAGAGAGAGCAAGGCCAATTGTGTTATCTCAGGGGTCCGGTAGCCGATGGCAAGCTACATAAATAGGATTCGAACCACTAATCTCCTGATTATAGTGGCAGCGCTTACCACTCTGTACCTCCCTGTACTTAAAGCTTTTTAGCAGAGGGAAGCCAGTGGACAGAGGACCAACACCAGAAGATGACATGGCTCTCCAAACCATCACTAACCATAAAATAAATTAACTTTTTGATGATATTCTAATTTTATAAGATGCTCCTCAAGCATATACACTCTCATACACTCTGGGTTCACAGTACAGTTAATAGAGCACTCTGATTGCCGTGATTGGTGGCCTGATCAAACATCACTAATCAACTCAGGTGCATCCTGGATGTTCAGAAGGCACAGGGCTACGCCACGGCCGGCTAAGGCAGGCCAATCTCCTGCTCTAATGCCCCAGCTGAATGTCAGTTTGGCTCGCTGACAGTGTCCTGCCCTTTCACAAGAGCTCTGCATTATTAACCAGCCATCTTGTTTCTTGTGCCACTCTCTGCCTCTCTCTCTCTCTCTCTCTCTCTCTCTCTCTCTGGCGCTCTGTCTCATGTGTGTGAGAGTGAAAATGGCATGGCGAATGTGCTGGGGGGATTGGGGATAATGGGTGGAGTGGTGTGAGGAAAGCAGTGGGCCTTGAGAAAAGGTCGCACTCATTGAGCACCAGGGCCTGACTGGAGGAGGAAGAGAAAAAGGAGAAAGAGGAGGAGGAGGAGGAGGGCCATTTTAAAGGGGCTGTTGGTGGATCCAAGGACATGCTTCACTCCTACACACTACCAGCTTATCACTGAGGGAGACAGGAGGAGAGCAGCAGTAACCTGAGGTCTTACAGCCAGGACCTGGGTCAGTGCACCTACTGGAGCTCTTAGGGGGGGGCTCTTAGAGGGGCTTGGGGCTAACCATGTAGCCTGGAGCTATCTAGCAGCTAGCAGCAGTTTGTGAAGACTGATGGAGGTAGAGGAGGTCAGTAAAGAAAAGAGGTGTGCCGTAATGTTTTTATTTAGTAGACAATTAGAAGATTCTTTGTGGATGATTAGCCAAAATATTGAATTTTTAAACCTATTACCTAATACTATGTAGCCCACCTTGTGACCCAACAACAGCTCTAACCTACAGGAGATATGATTTCTACTACAATAGCTCCTCAGCTGAAAACTGTTCACCCTGCTTTAAATACTGTATATAAACTTACCTATTGATAGCCTGATCGGGCCTGAACTACAAATGCAACACACACAGTGCTGGTCAAAACTGGTTTACCAACTAATGTACCAGTATAGAGTAGGTTTTGCCCAAATTACCAGCTTTTCAACTATCTTGACCAGCATAAGGACCACAGCCACTACTGATTATACTTATAATGAAGCAATGCTGGAGCTTCCACTTATTAGTAATACTTATAATAATGCATGAGGGTTTTTTGTGGTATTGGACCCAATGGGATAGTCTTTGCTCCCCATAATCATCAATTAGTTTTGGGCACTGATGTTCCTGTTGCTGATTCCTGTCATCGGCTTCCTTGGAGCACTTTGGTAGGTACCTGCTGGTTGTTTTGTAGATGTTCTGACCCAGTCAACTATCCATCGCCTATTCACTTAGCTCTTGTCAATGATAAGAGACAAGAGCTTAGATCCATTTTCCCATTTCATTTTCAGAACATCACAATTCTAGAACTGACTGTTCAATGGCTCCTTGATATGTAGATCACAACTCTCGACAGGCGCCATTGTAATATTTCAGATAATCATGAAATAAAGTTATCATTTTATCTGTCATTGGTTTCAACCCTCTCGTTACCAGCGTCATTCTTTGACATTAAAATAAAACAGATCATAATGTTCATTTTTTATACTTGGTTGTTTGTATTAAACCAGTGAAGGGCAATAATATGATGCAAGAAAAAGTACATAAACCATTTTTTTCAGGTGTGTTAAACTACAATGGAATCAATCTGACCCCAAAGACAAAAGAAGGGTTAATGTGATTTCTGATCGCTGCAACTACAAACAACTATTCAAAGCTAAATCACAAAAAAGTTCACTCAATGCAGTAATGTTTTTCAGGGTAGGAAATGAGGCATGTTTGGTCTCCACTGAGATCTGTTTACTGGTTTATTTGCTTTGCTCTTCAGAGTTAAAAACGCCTTTATAGCAGACATGCACCTGTAGCACACAACACGTAACAGCTGGGTGTAAGACTGTAGCAGGAGCTTTATGTAAGGCCGAAGACCTGTGATGTCAAGTCTGGGAACACAGGGAGGACAGACATGCAGACACACACATACACAACATATATACACACAGATACACACACACACACACACACCAGTTGACAGACGGAGGTGGAGCACTCCCATCTTGCACATCAAACAGCTGCTCGCCTGCCCTGCCAACATCACTCACAATCACAGCTCCACACAAACACACACACACACACACACACACACACACTCACACAGACGTACTTTAAGAGTGTGAAACTCTCTGAAATGTTCCGCGTTCAACAGTCAGGTTGTGAGTGTACACTGTAGACACTTACACTTCACTCAGCCAGCATCTATCCAGACTGCGCCCTGGCGTCTCGCTTTTTAAGTCCTTGGGTAGCGTTTGATTGAACATCCTAAGTTCTGAAATGCCAGCCAGTCAAAAACAGAATTAAAAAGTTTTACAACTTGAGCCAAAAAGTAAACCCTCAGAAAGTCCAAACAATGAGTCACTGGCCTTTCCAATCTCATCCAGGCCATTTCCACATAATTCTACATATCACTGGTTCACAACCTTGAACTTTGTAATACTATTTAACTTGAACTGTATAACACTAGGGGGAGGATTCACAAAATTTTTCCACAAAACACTTTTTCATGACTTTTGCCATAAAATTCTAGACAGATGTTGTCGGTCATGATTATAACCACCCACTGTGCTGTCCACTGTGGATGGTAATGCCTTCTACAATACACATGACATCTCATTCATACATGTTTTAACCAGTAAATTCCCGTGATTTTTTCATGATTTTTAATGCCTTCAAGACATTGTGACCATTCGATTTTTAAAATACCAGTGCAGACATGACACCAAAACCAAAAATCAACTAAAACTATAATCAAAATTGATTATAGTAGGTCTAAAATGAATCAGATAAAATGTTTTTCACACAATGTTCAATAATAAAACGTGTGTCAATAAAACGTTTCCAGGCCTGGAAATTGCTATTTTATCCAAACTTGGATAAATTTACATTGCATTGCCATGAGGATCCCATACAGTGTTCTATTATATTCACAAGATAATACTATACAACTATATGGATTAAGGCCTGCATTTGTAGTGAATACTGATTTGATTTGTTCTACCAGATTTGTTACTCTGGACAATGGACAATTCTAGACAGATTCTAGACAGAAGCTTCCAGTAATGATTAGCACCCACTGCTCTGTGCGCTGTGAGTGAAAATATTAGCTATCTTTGATGTATTCCCAGTACATATGTGACACTGCAGACCAAGAAAAATGTTAATGCCCACACAACTTCAGAAATGAATTGTCCCATCCATCTGGCACCCGCTATCAGACTTTTCTCAAACTTTGCCAGTATACTGGCCAGTGTTCAACCTCCATCACAAGATAACACCTCACAACATATGCAGCTTATGTTATGTAGATGTGGGAGTTCCTAAGCTGTCTACTGAGGTAAGACTTTAAACACTATGAATTTATACACTGCCATCCCATGATATTTTCTGAAATTTATTATGATATTTTGACTAAATAAACAGGCACAAAATATGTTCAGAAAATATATTTTGTTCTTTACTCACACTAATATATTATTATACTTAGGCTACAATGTCTTCCAATTAGCTTTTCCAACATGTTCTAACCTGCACACCATATCTGACACTTTATTAGATAGAGATGAAGTATATATTTGACACTGACTCAATTCTAAACCACTCTCTTTGATATCCACATGAATAAAAGATACTGAATCAACATCAATTCCAGTCCTTTTAGTTTAAGTAAACTAAAAGACAAGACACAGCTCTAGTACATGGTGTTAGAGACGGAACAAAAGCTTTCCAGGAAAAGGAAAAATTGTTGCATTAACATTTAATGTAACATAATTTATTGAGATCTTATTCCAGGAAATTTTGGACCATTTCTATTGATTTGTACACCATGAAATATTCACACAATCTCTAAAAGGCATGTTTGTTTTTCCAACAACAATGGAAGTTATGCACTTTTTACGTACATATTTGAATTGGATATGTTTTTTTTTTCAGTATAAGAGCGTGTCCTAAGAAGACCCCTCAATTAACCTCTCTAAACTGCAGGCTTATTATTCAGTTCTTAATCTTAGGGCTCATTACCCAGAAGCTACCATGAAATATTCAGGAAGAAGAAGAAGAAGTATGAAAGGAATGTGTGGAGATATGTATTCAGGAGGAGTTCTACATTTAAGGAGAGTTTAAAGGGTTAATGCAGAGCCACAGACGTGGGCAGCAGCAGCACAAAGCTAAAGCTTGGCTTCTTGACAACTCAATGCGAACGCTAAAGCGGCGAATGCAAAACGATCCTGCCACCACTTGCTCCTTTGGATCCGCTGAATCCCACCCAGCCAGGCAAGAAAGGCAGCACGGTCACCCGCTTTATGTCTCCCATTTCACTAGTTAAACCAGTGTAATGGAGGTTAAGCTCATACATGATTCAGTGGGGCGAGTAAGCACTGTTAAATATACATCACTTTTGGCTGGAGCATGTCCAGGCAGGGGGGGATCGGACTCCTGCGTAGGCTTCGGGTGGTCCGTGAAAGGCCTGGATAAACAAATAGCTATGAATAAATAAACGCTGAGTGAAGAGCCCACCCGAATACAAAGGAAGACTCGGCTCTAGCCCGGGGCCATTTCTGACCAGCCTGGCGGCTATGAGATAGTACAAAGAGAACGAGGAGCTGATCAGGTTCAACTGCTCATCATCAATTACCCTGAAAATGGAAATCTTCCATTTGTTGGCAGATCCTTCCCTTAGAATATTGATCTTCAGAGGATTGCTGAATGAATGGTAATGAAAGGTAGGTGCGGAAAGATTTCAAATACTTAAAAGTTGCACAAGGACAGTAATACCAGTGCGCAGTTTTTAATGAGGGTATAAAATTCTGATAATAGTTTGACAGGTTTTCAGCACCATGGACATCTCTAGATACGAAACTTCTTACTGTCAAACTCTGTCAGGTCTGACTAAGTGAAATCTGTGGGAGGAGGAGTCAGGGAATCAGAGTGAGCACAGGTGAGATCATTGATCAACTGTTTTAATGAGCATTTTAAGGACCACAGTCACTTTTAATGAAGCAATGCTGGAACTTATAATAAAGCTAATAGTAATGCTGGATATATTAATTAGAGTTATAAGCGCGGGCCATAGTATTATAAATTGTCTTAATAACAATTCTTATAAAACAGCATTTAATTATTAATTCATTCATACAGTCATTCATTTAATCATAATAAAATACTTCAAAATTGTGACAAAAGAGGTGAAGAAAGCCTCAATGTAAAAAAAATAAAATAAAATCATGTTGGACATCATAAGGTCATGTTGGACAATTTCTGTTGGCCTTTTTAATTTTAACAAATCTTGACATGGTGTAAGAACATCATAAAATCAGTGTATCTTCTTAGGACACGCTCTTATAAAATGTTATAACAATTTCCATTGTTGTTGGAAAAACAAACATGCCTAATAGATTGTATGAATATTTAATGTTGTACAAATTAATATAAATGGTCCAAAATTTCTGGAGATTGGAATTGAGTCAGTGTCAAATATATGCTTCATATCTATCTAATAAAGTGTCAGGAATTGCAAAAATAGAGAAACAGGGTACCTTGTGTCTATGTTACCTCCAGGCCCTCTCCTTTTAGTAAGACTGTTAATGTCTGATCTGCCAGAGTTTCTAGTCACACTCTGCAAATTTTACATTCTCGGAACTTCATAAATCTAATTAGAACTAATTTCCATCATTTTTTGACCTTTTTTCCAGGTTATTGTTCTACATGTCGAGCCAGACACTGGCTTGTAGTATCAACCTGCCTTGGTTTTAACTTGCCATTCTTACCTTTGGCTTTCCTTATAGAGGTTTCATGTTTTACCTTAGGATTGAATTTCTAAGAAGCTGCTCTGTGACAACATCATTTGTAAAAAGCACTATAAAAATACATACGATTTGATTTGATTGAAATGAATCATTTCATTACTCTGAAATCTGACTTTGTTTAGGTATCACTTATTAAATTACGCAGATATATCAGTCATTTCCTTTAATAGAAAAGTGCTTAAAGCATAAATGTTTGGATGTATAGAAAGCAGGTGCTTTATACACGGCTGCAAATCTCTGCTATCAGTCAAGTAGAGAGAGAGAGAGAGAGAGAGAGAGAGAGAAGAGAGAGAGAGCTCTGTAAAAGCATGATTAATCAGCACACTCTCCGGGCTTATGAGTCATTTCATTATCTGATACAGTGTGGCTCTCCTCTCGCTCTCCACACACACACACACACTCACACACACAATAGAGAGGCTCCGGCGCAGGCTATTGACCCTCAGTGAGGCTTCTGCCAGCCAGCAGGACAAATGAGGTGGCATCTCAGCCCCGGCTATATTAATATAATAATTATCTCCAACTCTCTGGCCTCTGCCGCTACACCTCAGCCCTCTAATGTAGGATTTGATGGAGAAGGAGAGCGGAGGAATTACATTCGATTAGCGCTAAACAAGAGACGTGCAGTGATTGAATCACTTAAGAGAGGCACGGGGACTGACACGGAGTGTGTATAAGTGTGTGTGTGTGTGTGTGTGTCAGTACAGTGTGTGCATCTGGGTTGCACACAAAGGCTCAACGGTAGAGGTAAACTGATAATAGGCTCTTAACATCTCCGCTCCCTCCGCGGTCATTCCCACTTCCAGGCAGTCTATTCCGCGCAAGCGAGAACTTTTTGAGCTGCGTCTGTTCGGAGCAGTGCATGCTGGGTAACAGCACTAATGCTTCCCCGAAGCCCCGGCCTGGCCTGTGTGGAAAGAGGAGCACGAGAGGGAGAGAAACCGAGGCAATACCACTGAGGCTCTCCTTGAGGAATGAGGCGCTATCTGAAGTAAAGGGGAAAAAAGCCTCATTACCTGCTCTCCTCCCCACTCTTATTTCACGGGCGTTCCCCACCAAAGCAGATCTACAGTGGATAAAGAGGCAGGATCGCTCTCATTCTGCCCTCTAGAGACTCCACCAAGCAGCCCAACAGTCAGGACCCAGAGATAACAACAGCAGCGGCTGTGTAGTCCTAATATTAAAGGGATCATAGGCTATTTCGTACTTATTTTGTTCTTATTTGTTCTTATTTTTTACCCTGAGGTACACTGATGACATACAGTACAACAAATCATCAGCCATAACATTAGCACCACCTGTCTATTCGTGAGCAGGCCTCTGAAGGCTTGCTGTAGGTGTAGATGTGCCGTAAAGTGTGAGATGGGTCTTTAATGGATAGCATCAATCAAATCACTCCTATCACCCCAAGTGTGAGCACAAAAACAGTGTGTCCAGTTAGCATGCTGGCTAATCGTGCAAATTACCTATTGACTGGTCTTTATAGTGTTTATTTAAACCCTTAAAATGCCTTGTCCCATATAGGGGCTACAGATGCAGGTAATACAAACCCCTTTTTCTGCAGTAAAATTACTTACTTACATTATGAAATTTTGAGGCCTTTAAAATCTCCTACAGGACAATTGGAGAAGCTTCCTGTTTTCTCTCTACTCCACTTAATAATTCCAGATTAGTAGCAGAATCAACCCAAATTCTGCATGTTTGAAAAAATATATAAAAGCTAGACAAATATAACGAAACTAAAAGTTTGGAGGACATGAACTGTTTGACTGTTCAGGAAAATATTGATTTTAAAATAAAGTTCAGGAAAGAGCCAATTTTACGATTGTATTCATTAATAATTTACTTCAATATTTTTTATATTTTTTATTACAATTCCGATCATACTTCTCAGTAATGTTTCTTATTAAACATGAAATCTTTTAATGTAAAGCTTGAATAGAAATCCTCAAGATTTAGTGGTGTAATGTTGACAATTGACAAAAGTCCTGGCCTGTTATGGGGTTAAACGTGTTTATTTGCTCAGAGAAACTTAAATAAACGTTTTTGGTAACACGTTATTGGATGGTCCATTTGATGGCCTCATTGATGATCAACTAACATTCATCTAACATTTAACTGCATGTCTATTAATGCAAATGAACTGAAAGGTGAAAGTAAATGATTCTCTATTGAATGTAAGCCTACATTCAGGGTTAAGTTGCATTTAATATACATTCAGTAGAATGTCAGTTGAGCATCAACAAGGCCATAAAATGGACCATCCAAGTAAAGTGTTACCACTTATTTAAAAAGTAATGATTTAACAAATGTGATTGTGTCTTCTTAAAACAATTTCAAAGCTCTCTTTTTTACTGCCTGTGGTTTAGTGGGTTCTGGAGAGCTGAGCTCTGCAGCTTGTTGATGAGTATGAGTACATTAGCATGGCATTGGGAACAATACTGATATCAGCATTCATGCATCCCTATTTTATATAATGTGATTATGTGCCTAAATCTTATGCACAGAACTGTATATCCCACCTCTGGACAGATAAAGATAATTAATGTTTTTAACTGATACTAATGTTATGGATGATCATTGTATGTGTGATTTCTAAATCTAAAAGTAGCCATACAGTTACTTTTCCTTATTTTCCTGCTTTAACTATAACTAGTAGCTCATTGCATTCATTAGAAAGAGTGTTCACTAACACTTGGACACATTACACATGTAAATGATTGCTGCTGTGATTGGCTACCCTATGTTGTGTCTTTTCAATACAGTCTGAGCCTGAAACAAATTATATAATTTTTAGTGGAAGAAAAATGTATTCTAAAAGCTTATCAAAAATTACAATTTAATCTATGGTGTTGCCTAAAGTGTCAAGTTCTAAGTTTTTGGGAATGATTATTGATGAAAACTTAAGTTGGAAAGAGCAAATAGACTGGGTTAGTAGAAAAGTAAATAAATCTATTGGTATAATAAGGAGGGTTAGTTATCTGGTTAACACAAAATGTCTTCTTACTCTTTATTATAGTCTTATTTATCCATATCTTTCATATTGTAATATAGTTTGGGGGAGTACATATTCTACTAGTCTTAGTAAAATTCTGGTTCTTCAGAAACGATTTGTCCGTATTGCAACACGATCACATCTATACACTTCATCTGCTCCTTTATTTCAGAAACTTCAAATTCTCTCTATTTATAATATTAATATATTCCAAATATGTATCTTTATTTTTAAAATTTATTCGAATCAGGAAAATTTTCCAGAACAATTTATAAATTATTTTATTACAAATGCAGAAATACATAAGTATTCAACCCGTCAGTCTTTAGATCTCCATCTTCCTAAATTTCTCTCTTGTAGAGGTCAGTATTCAATAAGATATAGGGGGACAAAACTGTGGAATAATTTTAATCATTTGGCAAAAAAATGTACATCTGTAAAACATTATAAAAGATGTTTAAAAGATCATCTGATGAATGTATTGTGAATATATTTTTTGTTACATGTTTAAATTGTGATATTTTTATTTTATTTTTTTTTTGTTTTGTTTGTTTGTTTTGATGTTATATTTGTTATAATAGATTTTGATATTATTCAGGTAGAGGCATTTTTTAAGCCCATGTTAGGTTTTTGCCTCTACCTGCACTATTTTGTTTATTGCTATTTGCAGTTTGTGTTTATTGTTTTTATTTGGTGCAAAAAAAAAAAAATAATAATAATAATAAAAATAGAAACACTTCTGCTGACTTCAGCATCTCTCGCTCTCTCGCTCTCTCTCTCTTCCTCTCACACTCGCGCACACCCACCCACACCCCATCGTCCTCATTCTGATCACATCAGCGTTTGTGTAAACATGCTCTGGTGTGATTATGTGAGGCGTGCTGTGTGCTGTGAGTATTTGTGTGGACAGGGTTATGTACACTCTCGCTCAGTGATGACCTTTATTCTGAAGCTCACTGTCCGGCTACTGCACAGGTGATGGCAGGTCTGGGAAAAGTACTGTATGCCATACGCCAGGGAGCGTCTGACTGCTCCAGTCACACTGAGATTATTGTGACGAGGGCTGCAGTGATTAGTCAGCAAAGTAAAAAAATATATATTATTTTTACATATTTGAAAATGTGTGAAAATGTCATAATAAATCAATAGTAATAGTAATAGTAAAAATAATAAATTTTTAATCTAAAATAAATTATCCCAGCATTAAATTATGTTACACGTATATGTTACATTAAATTAACATACACTTATTTCGGTTGAATTAATTACAGTAGTAACAATTATAACTAACACTAAATTATTAATAGTGCACACTGAATTTGTTTATTGTGAAAAATAAATCATTTATCGCTGAATCATTTGAAGTAGATACTGAAAATTCCTTGCATACACTGAATCATTAGTTCTAGGTACTGAAATATTTATAGCAGTAATTTATAGTATATTATAAACTAAATCAATAAAAGTAGACACTAAATGCTTTATAGCAGATAGTGAATCAATTTAAGCAGACCTTTAATCATTAACACTAGAGACTTTATCATTTATAGCTGTTTCTACTACAATTAAACTAGATACTAAGTATTTTTTAGCAGATACTAAATTATTTATAGTAGGAACTGAATCATTTATTGCAGTTACTGGATTATATATAGTAGACACGCAGTCAATTGTAGTAGATACTGAATCACTGAATCATTTAAAGCATATCCTGAAAGCTCTCCTGAATCCCTTTAAATTGGAATTGGCACTATAAAAGCTTTATATTTATACAGTACATTACCCAAATCAGTAGCTCAGTTAAAAAGTGTTCTGTTGCTTTAAGATTTTTTATAATTTTTTATGCAGTATGCTCTGAATTATTTGTAGCTATTACAAAATAAATTATAATTTTCATATTACTGAGGTCTTTACTTTTTTTTTGGTGTTACCGCATACACATAGAAGTTATAGTAGTTCTGAATAAGTTATAAGTTATAACACAATATGTAAAATGTCTAAACATTATAAACAACTGGTTAAATTTAACAAACAAAAGTAAAAAAATATATTTTTTCCTTGTTACAGAAGTGACATGTATTCGTAGCACTAATTGCTAAGCTGTCATTTAGAATTCCCCACTGAAATAAGGTGTTTACATGGTGCAGAGCTTTCTCATACTACTACATTCTGGGTGTAATTTGAATAGTGATGTTTGTGGAAATGTGGCCACTCAGGCAATAAGAACAGTATAGGATTTGAGTTCCTGTTGTGTAGAAAACCAGTCGCTTGGCCGTGTTAGGCAGTAAGTACCTTTCACTTCTCCACCATATGGGGACTTCCTAATCAAAGCCAGTGTAGAAAGGCATTGTTGTTTACCACAAAAGAGCGGGCTGTGCTTCAGTGAACTACATAACTCTAGGAAGCAGAGAGAAAACACTCTCGCAGAGTGAGCTGAAAGCCCCCAAAACTTTGAATCGAGTGAGAGGAAACAAACCAGCACAGGAGTTAAGCAGAGTATGGCCAGAACTCCTGCATGTGTGTGTGTGGACATTTTAAAGTAAAGATTTTTAAATGTTTCTTTATTTGGATACAGAGTTTATGCTTTCATTTCAGAGTTTTTAATCTTCTTTAAATAATTTAAATCTGCTACTAGAGTTGCTAAAATACATGCATGACTTTTTTACCACAGTAAAAATGGGTGTCTTAAGGTGGTTAGAAACTAGGAGTTTAAAAAGATAAGATAAGATGATGGACGAATGGATGGACGAGTGGTTGGAAGCATAGTGGCTAACAGCACTGCTTGCTACACTACATTCAATATTAAAAGCACATACAACTTCGTAAAATGGGATGTCCCATTCATTTAGCACCCACTATCAGTCCTCAATATAACTCCCATCATTTATGTCACCTTGCCATGAACACTGTAACCAGCCTTTATTCACACTTACAAGATAACACCTCACTACGTATACAGGTATACAGATGATCCCCAAGCTGTCCCTCCCCTGACGTAACTCTATATGATCAACTCTCATCCAGCTATCCCATGACTTCTGACTTGTCATTGTATGTGCTGTTTTATGGAGTTTTTTGATATAGATTCAGTATTTAGTTCTTACTCATTTTTCCTGGGGGTAAAAAGACGGGAGCTTTCCTGGTGTTCTCATCCACAACACTCAGGCTGGGTGCCAAACCTCATACTATCATCTTAATTAGTATGTCCAGAATAAAGCAGCATCATCAGATGCGCCTGCATTAGTGTGTAGCTGTGTGGTTTGGGACACAGCCTCAGTCTCTTGGCAGGTCCCCTGAAAGCTTTGGGTCTGATCTGGAACTGCAAGACAGCTCCAAGGGGGACCTTCATGATAATGTTCATTTACATGCATTTTTTATACTAATAGTGGAGCATGATCCCCTGCCTACACTCGGATTGCATTACTTTACTTTAAACACTTTAAAATAATAAAACAATATTTTATTTTTAGTTTTGAAGCATTTCTATTTGACTATTCCTCATGAAATGTAAAAAAGGCTTGTATAGAACAAGTGCCTGCTTCAAACTATGGAAAAAAGTAAAAATACAATGTTTATAACAATGTTAAAATGCACAATAAACTCATAACATCAAATTAATATTGAACTGAATATTCTGAAACGTCTAAATTAATTGTCAGAGCCATGAAACAGTTATAGCCTGTTCTGCAGACCAGGAGGACTGAAAGCAACTTATGCCGACTTGAACCCTCAACCCCCAACCACAACATCCTAATCACAGTGAACACACATGTGTCCCCAGTGTCCAGTTTTTGAAACACAAATACGGTTACAATATAAACTTATAGAAAGCCCATCTTAAAACAAATAAACCAAAAGTCATGAATAGCCAATCAACAGCTACTTTAGCAAAAAGTCTGTCCCTGGAGGAAGACATCTCTTAGCCAGTATATATCAATAATGTCTCCATTTGTGGGAGACATCAGTTATTTAACTTACTATTGTAAGTTATTTCATTTAAAACGTCTTCATAAATGAAGAAATATACATTTAAATAAAGTGCATTGTAGTTTATTAAAGCTGATGTCACTATAGGTGAATGAGCTACTGAGGTCTAAGCTTCCACTTCTGAAGTCTCCATTGCTCCACCAGCCGGATCCTCTTTTAGAGGCTGTACGTGTGACGTAAGTATGTAAAGACGTGAGACGTGGCCAGAAAAACTTCAGCAAAAAGCGATCAGACACCCCAGTTTTTTAGAATAAATATATTAGACTTAGCAGGGATGGCTGTAACAGCACACTGGCACCATTAAACACAATATTTTATCTTTTCTTCATTTAGAAATGCTTCTGCTTTCAGTTTAGATACAAAATAATGTAAAGAAGTTTTACAAATTTTGTCCCAAATGGAACATTGATACATGTTTTCTTTGCTTGACTCACCCATTTAAGTCTATAAACACTTGTTGATGTGTTGATTAGTTGGGTCATGTGTGCTGAAAGGAAGCAGAACACTAAACCTTTCGGGATGATGGACCTCCAGGAGCAAAGTTGGTGGCCACTCTTTTAACCCAGTCTCTAAAGTTTTTATTTTTAGGAGTGTATGTGTGATTTTGTGTGGCCCTGCCTCCCTCTCTGCAGTGTCAGAGTAAGCTTTGATCAGACGGTTAATCTCCATTAGCTTATTCATTAGACCTGAAGAAGTGCTGTAGCGCTCACATCATTTTATAGGGAAGGGCAGAAAAAGCAATGACTTGAGAAAACAAAAGAAAAAAAAAAAAAACAGCAAAAGATAACAAAGACTCTCCGTAACAGGTGTCATATATAAATAGATCAAAGTGTGTAACACTGGAGCAGCCACCCCACACACCCTTCACCTTTCTACCTTCAAAAACACCCCTCCCCTTTCTCCCGCCTACCTCTTAAAAAACGCTTGAGACTCCTGAAAAGATGCTGCGCGGAAAAAGCGGAACAAGAGAGCGGCTGATCAAAGACCTAGATAAACTCATGGAGATAAACTGGGAACTCTATACATAACTGACTATACATAACTGCAAGCCTTCACTACAGAACCTATATATTCAACAGCAGAGAACTGGGTCTCCCGTCTGCGTGTGGCACAACTCCAAATCTTACGTAAAAAACATACGTTCGCTAACGCTGCTAAAACAAATGTGTGAAGTGCGATGGATGGTGCCGGAATACAAAAATACACTGCAGGAAAGGTTACAGAGGGCTGGAGTGACAGACCGCCGCTATGAAGCCAAGAAACCGACACAATAAAAACAAAACAGAGAGCATAAAGTTAAACAAAAGTTTCACAGTAGTTGAAGAAAAACAAGAAGCCGAAACCTATGCACAGGCTCACACACATTCACATTCACACACACTCAGAGTGGGAGGGTTACTGTATAATATAATCTTTTACCTGGAAGTAAATGAATCAAATTATTTTCTGTTACTTTTGGAATTACTGATGTATGAATGTAATTAAATTAAGACTAAAAACTAAAACAAATAATGGCAGAAAGCACCCACTGTATAATATATCTCAAAAGCAAAGCCACCAAAAATGCTGTGTTACTGTTGACTGCTTTCAATATGGTGTGTAGCTCCACCCATTATCATATTACCAGAACAGCCTATTTATTAGCAACATTTACCTGTTTTCCTGTCTCTCCAGTGGTCAGGACCACCACAGAGCAGCTATAATTATTTCAATGGTAGGTCTTCTATTATCAGCACTGCAGTAACACTGACATGGTGGTGGCGTATAAGAATTATATCAGTGTGTTGTGCTGGTACGTGTGGGTCAGACACAGCAGTGCTGCTGGAGTTTTTAAACACCTCTGTGTCGCTTCTGGACTCCTGAATAGTCCATCAACTATTGTGAATACAGGTTATTAATATAGAAAAAAGGTAGTGTAAAGTGCTTCAACATATTTAGTAAATGTCAAAACTAGGAAGTAATCCTAATATATCCTCATATATGACCAATGGACACATGCAGCCAATGCAGACTTCAGCACACACCCACCCATACACGCCTGCACAAGTAACCATAATAAGGAGTGAGGTTCTTACCTGCAGCAGCCAATAGCACCTGCGGTGGAAGGTGGGGATGATAGAGGAGTGAACATAACAGCCATAAAGACACTGTGGAAAGAGACATCACACACACACACACACACACAGGGAGAGAAAGAGAAAACAGAAGTCAGTCAATACAGCCCACATCACCTGACCCATCATACAATACACAACAATCAAAGTTAAAACTTAAGATATTCAGGTTATTTAAGTTCACAAAATGTTCTTTTAGTTCATCAAGATCATCAGTACCATCATGCAGAACCTGAGATTAAATACATACATATAACAGTTACACAGTTATTATATATTATACAACAGTTAGTTCCGACCTCACAATCTGATTGGTTGAGAAGTGTTGTAGCCGTGATGATATTTCGTGATAACATCACGGCCTTCTCACACTAAACGTGTATCACTCTGCCGACGCGTTGCCGAGTAACGGCGTATACACACAGTACAGTTTTGAATCATCACCTCCACCGGCACCAACAGCAGCGTTAGCTTAGCACAGGCTAGCGCTCAGCCGCAGCACACTTGCCCGCAGCGCTGACTCGTGGAAAAAAGGGAAGGAAAATCGCTCAGCTACTGCCGTCTGACCGCCAGAACGATAACTTAACCAGCCAGGCTAGGCTAAACTAAGTTAATGCTGAGCTAAAGCAAGCTACGCTGACTGGGAATTTTCGAAGCGCGGATAGCTTGACTCCGGTCACCTACCTACAGTCCAGCCACCGGCAAGCTAACCAACACCACACAGCAAAACAAACAGAAAAAAAATGTGCAGCGTTCACCTGAAGACAACTCCACAGAGCAGGAGAGGAGAGTATTAGCGTTATTTCACCCTCCTAACGTTACCATCTTCACTTATTCCCAAGTTTGCTTTCAAGCTAACTTTCGTGGTGTTAGTCTGTATGAACCATACTGTTTTGTAGTTAAGTTGTGGTGGAACTACTTTTTGGCGGAAGGCACAGTCCATATTAAAGCATAATCAAACTGAATTTCTTAAAGTTCTTTGATTTATTTTCTTTATTCATTTTGCAAAAAATAAACTGTTGAATAAAAGCAATAGAACACTCGAGGTCGTGTGTTATCGCGAAATAACATCACGGCTGTGATGATCTACGGCACTCGCCTCTCGTGTTCTATTGCTTAAATGAATGACATTCACAATGTTGTTTGTTTGGATGTCAAAAAAAAATCACTCTTTCATTTATCAATGCAATAACACAATAGTAGTAACTCTGTAGTAACTCTACTGTAAAACAGTGTAACAACACCACAGTGTGACATTGCAATAACACAATGAATATAACACAGTAATGACTCTTATTACCACATTATTACAATGATATTACCATGGTTTTACAATGCTTTTGTTTTTATAATTTTTTTTTAGTTTTGTCTCCCATTTTTCTTCCCAATTTAGCTAGGCAGAGTACCATCTACACACCCAGAGAGAGCAATGTGCTCTGGTCCACTTAGCACCCGTTTTCCACATTTTAAAACTATGATGTTATCATCATTATTATTGTGTCATTAATGTGGTGTTGCAATATTATTACTACTGTGTTATTACAGTCTTATAACTCTAGTTGTTTTAACAATAAGATGTTTTAAATTGCTGATACTGGAAGATTATAATAAGTAGTGGAAGAAAAAAAGGTCAACAGATAGAAAAATAGTGTTTTGTTTTTTAAACACTGTGACTAAGCTTTTCATTTGAATGGCATGAAATAAACAATGAAAGACATAAAAATCCCCCAAAAAGCAACATCAAATAGTGTTTAATGGTCAAAATCTTGATGAGTCCACAAAATAATCAACAACTTTTATTTTAAACTTCATTACAAACATCCCTAGAATCAATTCCAAGAGTATCGTGGGCCGGTTTCCAGATCAGAATAAAATGAAGCCGTGTCCAGGGTTCTCAGTCTGACACTGAGCGATCCCTATAGACCTGCTAATCCCACTCATCTCAGAGCCCCTGGAGATCACAGCTCCTGGCTGGGCTGTGTGGCCTGTAGGATCAGTTCAGGATGCAGGGAGGCATGTCTGCTGCTTACTTTGTAAACAGTCATGGCTATGTAAGCAGCAGACAGGATATAGGAACATGCATGTGGGGAAGGACTGTGATTGGCTGTGGTCGTTTTTTGCCTGTGTCTCATGCACTGTTTATAAGCGCATAAACTGCATGAGCTTTGGTCTTTCAGGAATAAATCAAATCTCCAATTCTGTGGCTCCAACTTCTCTACAAGTCACACAGGGAATGACTATTTATTTAGGAGAATAGGAAACAAAGCCTCCTCCAACACTAAACACCACACGAGCGTGCACAGATACAGGCCCAGGGTTGCTTCAGTACAAAAAAAAAAATACATATAGCACAATTGCAGACAAAATTTTTTTTTTACCAAATCTTCAAGACCTAACTAACATCTTTTGCCACTTAGCTCTAGGAAACATGACTGATTTACATAGAAGTTCACTTACTTTTTCTAGCATGCACTGCGGAAGTTTACTTAATATACTAAATATGTTATGAACAATACAAATGTTCATATAACTGTTCACATATATATATATATATATATATATATATATATATATTTGTGGCATAGAAATTGTTTAGACAATATTTTACTAGAAATCAGTGCAAAAATCATCTACATTTTTAGCAACTTTAGACAATTAGAAAGAGTGCTAATGTACTCAATATTAATTGTGCATTTTATTTTGTAATTGTATTGAATTAATGTGAATTTTTTATTTTAGGTTATTAGTAGGTTCTAAGAAGATCTTTTTTGTCTTTAAACATTTAACATATCACCCTGACCTATCCCTAACACAAACCTTATATCTTTAAAACAGAAACATTAGAGAAGAAGATAATTTCACGTTTTTTTTTTAACAATCAATTTCTTGTTAAAATATCACACAGTTCTAAGTGGCATCAACAAATTGTATGAAAAATAATTAAAAAAACGAGGCTCCCAAGTGGCGTGACTGTCTAAGTGTTGGCCCTGGTCATGCCAGAGATATCAGTTGCTCACAGTTCAAGAGAGCATGCTTGGCATTTGCTTGGTCCTTGTCTATAAGATGTTTTAATAACACTTTTAGCTGACATTGATTTAGCAGCAGTCTGCAAATATATGTAGCTGCACGTCTCAAAAGAAGCAAGCGCTAGCATTTACCTCTATAGTGCTGTTAGTATAGTATTGTTTAATAAGTTAATGGTCAGTGGGTGGGATTTCCCATTGAATACTTAGTGGGGTAATAAACATTGCTTTTAATTTTTTAACAAAAAAAAATCTAAATTATTTAGCTGGTCCTGATATTTTAGGTTACACATCTCAAGGATTCAAGGATTCAAGGAGATTTTATTGTCGTTCGCATCACATGTGGTACATGAAGTGGAACGAAATTGTGATCTCACGATCCAGTTTTACACCCAAAGAGCTGTTATTAATAGATATATAGATAAAAAAAAGAATACAATAAAAGAAATAGAATATACAAAATAGATAGATAAATATCCCAAAGAATAAAAAAAATAAATAGAGAGTAGAAGGTTCAGCAACATGAAGTCCAGAGTGCAAGTGTGCTATAGCAGCATGATAATGTAAATTAGAGCAGTGGAGATAAAGTGTCTCAGTGCAAGTAAAGTGACCATGTTGGTAAACAGTAAACAGTAATTTGTCCTTGGTGTCAGTGCAGTGTGTTTTTTCAAGTGGAGTTTAAGAGTCTTACAGCTTCCGGAATGAAGCTGTTTCTGAGTCTTGTTGTTTTGCACTTAATGCTCCGCAGCCTTCGGCCTGAGGGGAGTGGGACAAAAAGTGCGTGTGCTGGATGGGTGGGATCCTTCCTGATGCAGGTGGCCCTTTTCCTGTACCTGGAGGTGTAAATGTCTGTGGTGCTGGGGAAGCTAACTCCAACAATCCTCTGTGCAGCCTTCACCACCCTCTGCAGTGCTTTCCTGTCTGCAGCAGAGCAGCTTCCATGCCACACATTGATGCTGGAACACACGACGCTCTCCACCACACATCTGTAGAAGGAGGTGAGGACTACGCTCCCGAGTCCAGCTCGTCTCAGCCTCCTGAGGAAGTAGAGCCGCTGATGTGCCTTCCTGACCAGAGTGGAAGTGTTGTTGCTCCAGGTGAGGTTGCTGGTCAGGTGCACACCCAAGTACCTGTAGCTGTCAACCACTTCCACCGCAGATCCTCCAATGTGCAGGGGGAGGTGGGCGTGCTTGCCCCTTCTGAAGTCCACAATCATCTCCTTTGTCTTTTTTACATTGATGCAGAGGTTGTTTTCTCTGCACCAATCCTCCAGGTGTTCCACCTCCTGCCTGTAGCTGGACTCATCTCTGTTCATGATGCATCCAACCACTGCCGTGTCGTCCGCAAACTTCACAATATGACAGCCTGGATGGAGAGGTGAGCAGTCATATGTGAGCAGTGTGAACAGGAGGGGGCTCAGCACACAGCCCTGAGGGGAGCCAGTGCTGAGGATTATGGAGGGGGAGGAGATGTTGTGAATCCTCACAGACTGCGTCCTGTTGGTCAGGAAGTCTAGGACTCAGTTGCACAGGGAAGAGCTCAGTCCAAGTGAGGAGAGTTTGGTTATCAGTGTCTGAGGAATCATGGTGTTGAAAGCAGATGTGAAGTCCACAAAGAGCATCCGAACGTAGGAATCCTTCTGCTCCAGGTGGGTGAGGGCAGTGTGGACCACGGAGGAAATGGCATCCTCTGTGGATCGGTTCTTCCTGTATGCGTACTGGTGTGGATCCACATTGATGTTGATGGTGGCTTTGATGTGGGTCTGAACCAGTCTTTCAAAGCACTTTGTGACTATCGGAGTGAGGGCTACTGGCCGGTAGTCATTCAGACCTGTCACTGTGGAGCTCTTGGGGACCGGGATGATGGTGGCGGTCTTCAGGCAAGTGGGGACAGCTGCCTGGATGAGGGACGCATTGAAAATGTCGGCCAGGACGTCCGAGAGCTGGTCTGCGCAGTCTTTTAGCACCTGTCTGGGGATGTTGTCCGGGCCGGCAGCTTTCCGGGGGTTAATCCTCCTCAGCGTCCTCCTTACTTCTGCTGGTGTCACGCTGAGGGGCTCCTCTCCTGGTGAGTGTGGGAGTCTGGTGCTGGGGGGTGTGTCAGGGTTCTCAAAGCGGGCGTAGAATGTGTTGAGAGCCTCAGGCAGGGATGGGTCTTTGGAGCTTTGTGCAACGTTAGATTTGTAGTCCGTGACACACTTGATGCCCCTCCACATGCTCTGTGGATCCTGGGAGGAAAAGTGTCCCTGGATTTTCTGAGCATATGCAGCTTTTGCCCTCTTAACTCCAGCAGTCAGCTCTCTTCTAGCCCTCCTGAGTTCATCCGAGTCTCCAGATCCGAAGGCAGCATCCCTGGCTTTCAGCAGGGAACGCACCTCTGCGTTCAGCCAGGGCTTCTAGTTCGGGTAGCAAGTCACAGTCTTGGTAGTAGTGACATCCTCCACACACTTGCTGATGTACCCGAGAACAGCAGATGTGTATTCCTCCAGATCCAGCTCCCCCTCACACTCAGCAGCCTCCCTGAAGACCTGCCAGTCTGTGCAGTTGAAGCAGTCCTGCAGCACAGCGGCGCCGTCACTGGGCCACACCGTGATGGTTTTCTGTGTGGGTTTTGAGCGTCGCAGTGGGGGGTGGTATGCGGGGACCAGCATGATGGAGATGTGGTCCGATAGCCCGAGGTGGGGGCGGGGGAAGGCTTTGTAAGCATCTTTCACAGAGGAGTAAACACGGTCCAGCGTGTTATTACCTCGCGTTGGAATGTTCACG
Source organism: Astyanax mexicanus (assembly GCF_023375975.1). Classification (NCBI taxonomy): domain Eukaryota; kingdom Metazoa; phylum Chordata; class Actinopteri; order Characiformes; family Acestrorhamphidae; genus Astyanax; species Astyanax mexicanus. The sequence goes on along the minus strand of NC_064420.1, from coordinate 40,066,495 downwards.
TGTTGGTAAAACCTCGGCAGCGTGTTCTTCAGTTCTACGTGGTTAAAATCCCCCGCTACCACGTAGAACGCATCCGGATGCTTTTTCTGAAGCGAGCTGATGTTGTCATAAAGCTCCTGTAAAGCAGGTTGTTAGCATTAGCATCCGGTGCTATGTAAACAGCAATCACGAACACCGCCGAAAACTCACGAGGCAGATAGTGGGGACGACACTTCACAGTCAGCTGTTCTGTCGCCTCGGAGCAGTGGCTGTTTACCAACACGCAGTTTGTGCACCAACCTTTGTTTATGTAGACGCACAAGCCGCCCCCCCCTGCTCTTTCCCGGATAGCTGGCTGTGGTCCGCTCGGAAGAGCTGCCGGCCGGGGAGCTGGAAGGCTGAGTCCGGCATGGTCTGGTTCAGCCAGGTTTCCGTGAGACAAATCACAGCGCAGTTCCTCATCTCCTCAGAAACATTCATCCTCAGCCGCAGCAGGTCCAGCTTGTTATCCAAAGAGCGGACGTTAGAGAGGAAAAGCGATGGAATCGGGGGTCGGTTAGCATTAGCCTTTAGCCTGGCTAGCACCCGAGCGCGTTTTCCTCTCTTCTGACGCCGCTCGCACCGCCTCCTCCTTTTGCCCTTTGTCTGCAGCGATCCGCTCCCCCACGCCGGAGCGCGGAGGAGCTGCAGCTCGCCCAGCGTAGCTCGGATATTATTGTCCATAGTTGCTGTTTTACTGACCAAACTGTCCTTAATCCTCAGAAGTTCGGTTCTGCTGTAACTCACACGCGTGGGGCGCGTAAAGTTGGGTTCAGAACCGACGTAAAAACAGCTCAAAATATTGTGTTCGCTAGGAGCGTGAGAAGCCGCTGCACTACTGCGCGCCGCCATCTTTTTTATCATGTTCAATCATGTTCCAAAAGTATATGAACTTAAACACCCTCCACAATCCCACATAAAGCCACATACTTCAGCAGAGTGTGTTAAACAGACTGTAGGGAAGTAAATACGGGGGCTGATGGGTTTGAGGGGGCTGAGGGCAGAGTGGAATAGAGGAAATGGTTGATGTGGAAATGGAGATTTGATATGCGCGCTGCGTTCATCTTGTTTAACTAAACACAAGTTTAAAAAGCGCAGGCAGTAAAGGAAGAGTGTTTGAATAAACAGTCATTTGCCAACATCAAACAGACCTGATTAATTATACCAATGTTCCCGAGCTCAGCACGCCGGCATCGCCAGCCCCAGCCTGAAACACACACCTAACACACATTACTAACACACTCCGGACACATGCGTCCAACACCATCCAGTCTCTCTACCTCTCTCTCTCTCTCTCTCTCTCTCTCTCTCTCTCTGTCTTTTCTCCCCTCTTTTTTATTTCTCACCCCTTCCTCTCTCGGCTGCCCACTTTCACTTCTCATTCGTTCATTTGTTCATTCATTCTTTCACTCTGCTCTCTCTTCACTGTATGTCCCTCTTCTTTCTCTTTTACTATCTTTACCTTTCTCTGACTCTCCACTCTCTCTCTCTCTCTCTCTCTCTCTCTCTCTCTCTCTCTCTCTCTCTATTTCTCTCTCCCCATCCATCCTAATATAAATAATACTACCTTTATCTGCTTCTCTCTCTCTCATCTCTCTATCTCCCTATCTTCCCTCTTGTCTCTCCTTTTCTCCTCTCTTCTCCTAATTTTCTTTCTCTTTTCCTTTCTTTCGTTCCATGTCTTTCTCTTTTTCTCTCTTTTCACTTTCTCCCCAACTATTGGTCTATCTTTCTGTCTCTTAGCTTGCCCACCTTGTCTTTGTATTTGCTCCTCTTTCTATCTCTTTCTCTTCTTCATCTCTCCTTTCCCTCCCTCCCAATCTCTTTAAATTGTTCTGTTTCTCTCTCTGTTTCTCTCTTATCTGCCTCCCCATCTCTTTCCCCTTTTCATCTCTCTCTGTTTCTTTCACTTTCCCTACTTTCTATTATTATAATCTTTCTCCTTTCATTTTTGTCACACTCTTTTTCTGCTCTCTCTCTTTTCTCACTATTTTGTTTCTTGTTTTGTCACTATATCTTTGCTGTCTCTCCTCTTTCTCTCTTTTTCTCTCGTTTCTAAAAAACAGAGTGAGTATCTGTCTGTAGGGTTAAACAAGCTGGATCTCTGCAGGAGGAGCAGAGCTCTAGTCAGTGTGTGTGTGTGTGTGTGTGTGTGTGTGTGTGAGAGAGAGAGAGAGAGAGAGAGAGAGAGAGAGAGAGAGAAGGAGAGTCCGGTCAGTCAGTGAAGAGTGACCGTAGGCCATAGTGAAAAGCACAGCCTGGAGCAGTGAGCCTGGCTGAGAGCGCAGGCTGCTGAGGCAGCCCGTCACTCACTGCTGACTGGACAGGTGCCGGGTGCAGTGTGGGGTTCAGCACCACGGACAGCACCTTCACACCGCAGCCTTAGGCCTCGGTCCCAGAACCCCAGCGCCTCCACTCTCTCAGAAAAGGCCTGAATCTGTGATAACAGGGAAAGCTCCACAAGAGCAGGCGTCTCAGATACATCTAGAGCATCTCATAAGCAGCGTCAGAAGTCCTGTTTCGCAGGATTGACGGATGCAGAGGAAAAACACACGCTGTTTCGCCCACCGCGAGGACTGGAGAGTGAATAAATTAGCCCCAGGCAGCTCGTGTTTACCCAATTTAAGATACACACAAAGCATTCCTCAGACACAAACATGGAGCCCAGGAAGAGGCAGACTGTTGCACCTGTCAGACCTGATACAGGAATCAGTGTAAGCTCCACGCGTGCTGTCCGCTCGCTGCCAAACACACACAAGCTCATGCAACGCGCCATAATGAGGAGTTTTATTTCACGTTCGCCGCCACCGCCGCCGCCGAGGAAATAAAGCTCCGGCTCTCGCGCGCACAAACCCTCTCGCGAGCAACTTTGTAACGGCACAAAGGGCATGCAAATGAGAAAATAGACAAAAGGCCCGAAAAAAGAGAAAGCTGACGAGCTTATCAGTAATTCAATATGAATATCATTCAGCTGCTTTTTCTGATGCTCTCTCAAGGCTGCATGGCAATGTGACAAACTGACAACGACAGAAGCCATTATATGCTGTCTGTGGGCTGTGACAAATGACAGCACATCAAATGGCAAGCAATTAAAGTGTAATTATATTCACACTATAATGCAGACCCTCTCTCCATTACTCAATCTGACTTCCCCATCTCATCACAAGGTTCAACAGTGACACAACAGGAGAATATCAACTACAGTCGTCCGCACACGCACGCCGCATCGCAAACACTCTACACCGGACGCTACGCTGGAGAGAGAAAGCATCCATGACTGTCCTGCTGCAGACGTGAGCTGATCAACCGAACAAGACCTGTTAGACCTGCTCTTTTTTCAACTTTACGGCCTGTAGAGCTGTTTACACTTCAATACAGATCAGGAGTGAGTTTCCAAACAGGTAATATATGCTTAACTGTGACGGCATTAAATAAGAAAGTCTCATTTAATGCCGTCACAGATGCCGTCACAGGACACATATGGAATTATTATTAAAAAAAGTAAAAAAAGTGATAGTCCTCCATAATCCCCTGACCTAAACCTGATCAACTGAGATGTGAGGAGATTTGAGGTGATTTGGGATGAGCTGGAGCTTCACAACTTGAAGGAAAAGCAACAACTATTTTTCAGCACCTCCAGGAACTCCTTCAAGATGCAGAGAAAACTATTCCAGGTGACTCTCCCACATGAAGACACTGAGAAGAAAATACCAAGAGTGTGCAGATCTGTCCTCAAAGCATCTAAAATAATTCCACATGTTCTTGTATAGCTTTAATGTCTTCAATATTAAATTTACAACATAAAAAGAAAAGTGGTCAAACTTTTGACTGGTACTGTATATACACAAATTTAAACACAATCCCAAATCAGAAAAGTTTGAACCAAAAAAACGTTCAACAGCAGCTAATTTAACCAGACAAAACATGAAATATCTTGGGTTTATACTGTCTGCAATAGAATTAATGTCACAGTAAATGCCAAAAATATATATATATATAATTTTTTTTCGGAAGTTACTATTCCAAACCTCACACAGTAAAGACTGTAAAAAGTAAAACTAGCAATGAAGTACTTGACACTTGATATTTGTAAAAAAAAAAAAAAAGAAATAAGTATTTGACCTGTATGTTTCCATTTTTCTATTAACATCAAACATCAAAAATTGTTAGAAAATAAAAATGCTAGCATTACTGCAAATTAATTTTTTTTATATATATTTTTTTATAATAATAATTGCCAAACATTTATGAACTCACTTATATACTAAACAACATATGGACCCGTTCATTATGGACTCCTCATATATTCATATATTGGGAGATTCTCTGCCATTACCTATTTCTCCCATTTTTCAACAAGAGCTGGAGTAAGTTTCTAACAAAAAGGCAATCTTATATCAGTTCTATAATCCCAATAACACAAACACTCTTCCTGCATTTGAAGAGCCATCTTACTCGTCATCGCCAATATCCAGTCACTCTATTGCCAGGGCCTATGATTCAGCAAGCCCTTGAAATGATCTCGCTGACCCCTCCCCCACTCCGGGGAGAAGCACTGGCCAGAATGTGTCACGAGAGGGTCCAGGTGGAGTGAGGCGTGTAAAAGGGCTTTAAATGGCGCGGTCAGCCACAGGACGCTCGGCTGTGACGGCTGTCGACGGGGACGTGCCAATCGCAGCCGTCTCCACGGGACGCGTCCCACCGAGCCATTCATCAGAGCAGACAGGCGGTGACGGAAAGGCGAGCAACCTGCCCGAGATGGGAAATTCTCTCATTAGTCCATAATGATGTGTGAAGGCACTCTTAATCAGATGCTGGCACGTTATTTATGTTGCCAATTTGCAGTTTTTTGCGCCTTGACAATGCCGTCTGACTGTCAGAGGCAGTTTGTGTGTAGATGTGTTTGTGTGTGTGTGCTGTGTAAGTGTTTAAGTGTATAAGGCTAAAAGACAGAATTCCTTCTCTTGGCTGCTTGAGTGAAGAGCTTGCTTCTGCTAGTACTTGATCTACAGCACTACAGTACTTGAGTACAGTGCATCAGATAATGAATAATAAATCTATTTTCAACAAAACAATGCAAAACCACATGCTGCACACATATTACGAATGAATGGATGCTGAAATAAAGGAATAGACGACTATTAATGAATAAAATGAAGCTGAACAGACAAAATTTTGACATACAGGGGTTGGACAATGAAACTGAAACACCTGTCATTTTAGTGTGGGAGGTTTCATGGCTAAATTGGAGCAGCCTGGTGACCAATCTTCATTAATTGCAAATTGCACCAGTAAGAGCAGAGTGTGAAGGTTCAGTTAGCAGGGTAAGAGCACAGTTCAGCTCAAAATATTGCAATGCACACAACATTACGGGTGACATACCAGAGTTCAAAAGAGGACAAATTGTTAGTGCACGTCTTGCTGGCGCATCTGTGACCAAGACAGCAAGTCTTTGTGATGTATCAAGAGCCACGGTATCCAGGGTAATGTCAGCATAACACCAGGACCAACCACATCCAACAGGATTAACTGTGGACGCTGTAAGAGGAAACTGTCTGAAAGGGATGTTCGGGTGCTAACCCAGATTGTATCCAAAAAACATAAAACCACAGCTGAACAAATCACAGCAGAATTCAATGTGCATCTTAACTCTCCTGTTTCCACCAGAACTGTCCGTCAGGACAACATATTATTGTGGTCTAAAATCAGGTGTTTCAGTTTCATTGTCCAACCCCTGTATATAATTTGTTCATTCTGTCATTCTGCAATGGAATAAAAGTGAAATTAAGTTGAAACAGTGATTTTTATTTTTGCGCATTTTCAATATTGAGAGAATTCTCTCTCTCTCAGATGTTCGAGTGAAGCACACACTTGTTACAATGCATTAGACAATGAATCCACCGGGGAATACTCGATCATACAATTTGAAAACTCGTTGGAGGCAAATTGATGAATTACCTCACAGGCTGATAAAGTGAGGCCCGAACTCGTAGATAATCAAGACAAATCTATTACCAATCAGCGAGACAAGCACATTTTTCATGTCTTGCCCGTCTTCCTCCAGCGGCACACTCGCAGACGAGTTGCACTCTTGGCTGGAGCATTTCCCAGCTTTGTTAGCATGCCAGTCGAACTGCCTGTGCTGCTTTGGTGTCACGGCTTCATTAGGAGTGGATGGAGCATCAGCAGCTCCTGGATAAGCGAGGCATCAATATGTAGGCCTGCCTGAGGGGTTGCTGGTTCAGCCCCAGGCAAAGCCAGACTAATATAGCTCGGGCCTCAAAGCCAGCAGGAGCTCCGAGCAGGCCCTCCCTCGCTGGGAAAGCCGATCCATACCTCCTGCACGCTCTCCAGGCCTGCCCGTATCCATGCTGTTAGCTCCAGCTTGTTGGCGCTCTTTACTATCGACGGGGTTCCGTGAGCTCTGTCGATTGCGAAAGGATCAGGGACGCTGCGTCTCGGATGGAAGGCCAAAACCCGTACGCCCAATAACGACATGCTTCTTTACTTTGCTTTCCTGATAGTGGCCAAGCTTTTCGTAAGCTGGACTCTAGGGCTGGAAATTTTTTTTTTAGCACTACAGCAATATGTGTTTTTACGATAAACACAGAAAGAGCTGCAGTAATGTTGTCAATAACAGTAAACTAAAATAAAAGTTTACAGTTGCATTACCTGCATACAGCAACAGAGGGAGCTTTTCACAGTGCAGACTGTAATCAAGGAAACATAACTAGGCTGGAGGCAGAGTGAGGCAGAGGTCCACTGTAAATGCATACACCAAAGTACTTCTTAAGCAGTCAAGCCAAGTGCCAAAAAACTTTCAAGGTGCTTAATTTTTTTAAAATAATATATTCATCTTGCTTAACATCAATTTTTGGACACCCTACAATGTATGGTTTTATTGTTCACATCTGGCCCCAGATCTGTGTCACTTTGATTGGTAATATTTATGCATTCATCTTTCTATCTGCCTCTTCCTAAACAAGATCAGAATGTGTCCAACCAGCTCAATGCAGGGTTGAAATATATGTTAATGTAATGTAAAGTCTTTAACAAGCAAGCTCTTTCTGGATTCCAAAAAAAGGAAACAACATTTTTGAACACTGACAATCCAAAATGTCACGAGATAATGTCACTAACCCTAGGTACTAGTATACTAGTATCTTGTCCCATGACTTTTGGCATGCCCTATGGAAGCTAAAGAATGCTGCGCTGACCTGTGGGATTTGTGTGTGGGGTCTCTTGTCTTTTTGCATAGACAATTTAAGCCAGAAAATGCTGCTTTCGATCATTACTACTCACTGTGCTGTCCACTGTGGGTGGTAATGCCTTCTTGGCCATATTGCTTGTATACATGTTAGACTACAATTTTGAATATTTTATCCATCTAACACTCTATTGGATAATTATAATTTGATAATTTACGTTGCCTTGCAATATGCATGCTGGTCAGTGATTAACCACACTCACAAGATAAAACCTCACAACATATATATGTGTGGGTAGTTCAGAGTGGATCAGGTGGACCCTGTTTTTTTTTATGTGGTTACTTATGCCCAGGTGAGTTCCTAAATGGGTCCCTTTGTTTTAGCCCACCTCAATCCCACATGGGGCTCATCTATCATGAACAATGATAGTCACCCACTTCACACCATCATCATGATGCTAAGCAACAGACAGACTCAGAAGATCTATCTATCTATCTATCTATCTATCTATCTATCTATCTATCTATCTATCTATCTATCTATCTATCTATCTATCTATCTATCTATCTATCTATCTATCTATCTATCTATCTATCTATCTATCTATCTATCTATCTATCTATCTATCTATCTATCTATCTATCTATCTATCTATCTACTAGGTCCATATGGGCAGGGGGTATATAGGGGGACCAAAATATCTGGTTGCCAGTTAGGTTTGCACAAAGACCCCACATGGGCATGTTATCTGTGTTACCTTACTGTGCCACATGCTTCAACCCAAAAGCCACACAAATTCCACTGACTGCATTCAGAAAAGGCCTGAAACCTTCTAAACCCGAAATATAAACAAATGAAGCACTAGAAACGCTAATACTGCTTCCAAAAATACCCCACACCATGTTGTAAACAGAACGCAGGTAACAAACAGGCCCCGCAGATTGGAATTAATTACTGGAGCTGAGCCGGTAAACACAGCCATACATCAAGATCACAGTAATGAAATAAATACAGTGAAAAGAAAGCACAAATAGAAATAAAGCAAAAAGAAGCAGCGTAGCTTTGTTTGGGCTCATGCTATGCTCATGACAGCACTGCACTGCCACTATGTGCACGTGTGTGACTGTGTGCCCCCCACCACTCCCCCACTCCTCACCCCTTACGCATGTCTCCCTGAGTGAAGACACAGTATTTGTTGATGTTCAGACCCGGGCACTGGGCTCAGGGCCAAAGGCATTAAGTGGAATCGAATTCCACCAAACTAGCTTTAATCAGCAGGTTTTTAAGGTTAGAATTACTCTCTCTCCTCCAGCCTGCCAGCCAAGGTTAAAGGCTCACAGAGACAGCCTGAGGGGGAGAGGATGGAAGGGTGGGAGAGGGCAGTGCTTACTCGCTTATAGCCATGAAGCCCACCATACTCCTCGGGTTCACACCTGCCCAAACAGGGGGCAGCAAACTATACAATATTCCAGAGCTGGCCCACAAACCTGTTTATGTGGGCGTGAGATATAGAGACATACAGGGGGAGAGAGAGAGAGAGAGAGAGAGAGAGAGAGCAACAAACAAGAAAGCAGGCACACCAGGCTGTGTGTGTGTGTGTGTGTGTGAGTATGTGAGAGAAAGAGAGAAAGAGAGAGAGAGAGAGAGAGAGAGAGAGAGAGTATCGATCCCCCTCTAAGTATGACATCATCTCCAGCAGAAATAGAGCCATGGAGTAGGTGGCTCGCTGACAGTGACAGCAGATGCTGTTCTAAAAAGCAGCTACACACACACACACTTTCACACACACGTGGCCTGTACACACACACTTCCTGATCCAAGGCAGCCCATCAGAGCGATGAGGAAGCAGCAGGAGAGCAATACTGCACCGACTACTTGCAATTTAACCATCATCACTATTAGTTTCTCTGTGTCAGAGTGCTTCTAAAGGCCACTCAGTATACTGTACGTGCGCCTGATGGAACGGCCAAGGGGTACAAACTTGGCCCTGACCCATTCTCGGCCAGTGTAAAGCCTTTTTTCTGAGTCATTACCATGCAAAGCCCTGGATAGAGCCTCAGCCAAGAGCCGTTACAGTGAAAAAGGTGCTCGCAGTGTCACTGATGAGAAGCACCACTCAAGCATAAAGTAAAGTAACATGATATAAGAGTCGTACACAGGGCCCAGCCCATTCCCTACCTCTATACTCTACTCTCTCGCTCATTTACCTTTAACTACATGAGAATGACAAGATCCTATAACTGATAGGATATATGAAATCTGAACAGCAGCATTTAACAATAATACACAAACATGCATATAAATTAATGCCATGTTTTTCCATCTTTTCATTTTTTAATATTTATTATTAAATATTTTTCTTAAATCCTTTACTACCATTCTTAAATATTAACTTATTTAAAAAATAATCTTCTCACAATGACATTTTTTATTTTTGTTAATTATGATGAAATATCTATTTTCTCAGCAATATTTTAATTTCAACTTATTTTCACATTTTTCTAAATATATAATTCGTTATAGAAATAACTTACTAGAAAAGAAATAACTTAAATCAATTACTTTTTCTGAAAAACTGTATTATTCTGAAAAAAAAAACGTATCATACATTATTAAATAGTAATAACTTTTAGTTTTAAAAAGTTAATGTTTTTAAAGAAAAAAATAAAAGTAACAATATAGACATGTCCATAACATGACAGTAAAATGTTGGATTTATATTTTGCTGTATAAATAAATACTTAATAAAACTTTAAATTACTTAATTGTGCTTAAATTTGTTCACATACATGAAGGAAATTAGTAAAAAAAACAGCTGAACTGATCATTCCACCCAGGGAAAACTGTATTGTGAAGAGATTTTAGTTTGTGTCTGATTTAATAAATCTGCTGCGTCTCTTCTCTCCACAGTTCCTCTCTCCTCCTCTGTGCCTCCTCCTGCCAGCCTGCTATAAAAATAAGTGGCATATTTCTCTCTGTCCTGGTGCTGGTGATGCATGGGCTCCTAACACAAAGGCCAGGGTCCTCCAGGACTGTGGCGTCCAGCGCGAGCCCGTCTGAAGTATTAACGTCTGTGAAGGCCAGTACATAACTCTACAGCAGAAGACAAGAGGAGATCAGAGGCTGCAGTATAACACTTACTGTACGTCTATATGAGGATTTATAGGCAGGTCAGGAACATTCTGTACTTATGGGAGACTTTTATATGATCTGTTTAGAAACTGTTCTAAATGTAGCTGATCTGTCAAACTTGCTTCTTTAAGTTTGTTTTGGAAACTTATGCATCACCATCATCACCACACGTTTACCCATCAATAAACTGGATGAATCATCATAAAGTTGGCTTAAAAAAAGAGTAAAACTACTCTGGTTAAAAACAAACTTTTGGTTAAAAAAATGCATGTTGCATGTTTTACATTGTTTAATTAAGTAATTTTGAGTGTTATATGTTGTCAATGCCATGAGTGTTCAAAGATGAACTTCCACATTGTTGATAATATTTTTTTTGTATTGTATTATGGTTTAAACACTCAGAAAAAACTGTAAATAATGTTTTTACTGTGTTCATCATTTGAAAAATTAAACAAATTATATTTTATTATTAGCAATTATTTTGTACAGAAACAAAATGTAAAGTAAAAATGAATAAACAAAAAAAAACATACTCCTTGTCATGGTCAGAACAGAATAGCAGACAAGCGCAGATACTGATAAAAACAAAATGTGTTTATTATGATAATAAACAGATGAAATCAGGGTCGATACAAAAACAAGGGTGATCACCAGTAGACAGGGCAATGCAGACAAAACCATACCATAAACGAGAGACAGTCCAGAGTTCATACACAAGCAATCCAACATCAAAGGCAGAGGCAAGAATCGGCGTCGAGAAACAAAAAGCAAGGTCATACACAAAGTAAACGGAGACAAGAGATAAGTAACGCTTTGTATGAGGATAACCTACAATACGCGGCGATGAAGTCTGTTTGGCGTGCACCTTTATAGTGCCAGTAATCAGTATTCGGGGCTTCCTGGTGGAAGCAGGTGAGGTGTCACGTGATCAGGTGAGTGCGTGATGTCAGCGGGTGGTGCATTCTGGGTAGTGTAGTTGTTAACCTGAGAACCTCCGTTAGAGCTGGGTGTGGAAGGGACAGAGGAGCTAACAGCACCAGACGTGACACTCCTAGATTTAAGTATTTTTTTAACCCATTTTGAAAAGTAAAAGTAAGAGTAAAAATAGATATTAGACATAAATAGTATATATATATATATATATATATATATATATATATATATATATATATAAGGTAGAGATAAAAGGTATTAAGTGACATGCATAAGAATACTATTAATAATACTATATATAATACTATATATAATAATGCTCTTTTATTACATATCAGTACCAAAATAATTTCAAAATCAAATTTCACTTGATAATGGTAAGAACTGTCCAAGGGATGCAAATGCAGGAAGGGTTTTTTTTATATCCAAAACGCAAGGGAAAATCGTAGTCCAAAAATCAGGCAAAAATTGTAGTCAAGGACAGGCAAGGATTAAAAAAAAAATAGTGTCCCAGTATATATAGTCCATGTAATGAGCTGATGGGGGTGGAGTCAGCTTATTAGTACTCTGGAGAGGCTGATCTTAAAGGTGTAGGTGTACAAGCTTTCTTATTTATTTTTCTTATCATATTGCCACACATACAGTATATATGGTAGAGAAAAATGGCATTCCTATTGTATTTAACAAATATACATTACTATTTCAAAAGTTATGGAACATTATGTACATTGATAATTCATCAAGTTTTATATCGAGAAGACTTGGGAACACCCACACCTGTAAAAGCTGTCAGGTGTTATCATGTGAATAAGGTTAAACACTGGCCAGCATGCTCATGGCAAGGAGCTGCACTAAGGTCTGATTGTGGGTGCAGACGGATGATCGTGACTGGCGACATCTGACCTTGTGAACAGACAAGAGACTCTGGCAGAAATCACATCCATATTTAATGCAGGGAGCCCCACATGCAGATCCTGTAGCAATGACATGGCAAAAGTCATGGGACACAATATCTAGCTTCTGTCCTATGACTATTGGCATGTCAATGTATAATAAAGGAAGAGAAGGACAATATTGGCATAATTTATTGTGTGTTGTGTCATGATTCTATATAGAACCCTACTAAAAAAAGAGTGAGTACAATGTATTAAAATTCAGCGTACTTGTCTGGAAGTCTGGAAGCGTACGCAGTTCATCCATTTTTAACTGGTTAGCTACAGTGCATTAGACATGTAGCTCCAGTGTAAAATTAAAGAATCAGGCTTTGGACACAAGCATGTCTTAACTGATCCTCCCCGTTTGAGGTAACTGGAAAATTGCGTAAATTGAACTTTTTCCCCAGAGTACGCTTTTAAAACACACTTTCCGTGTCCACCCTTCCAGAAACGCCCTTGCTCCTCATACTTTATTCATGGCCACACCCCACCCGGGCCCCCCTCTCTCTCTCCTCTCCCTGTGCTCCCAGCCCACAGCAGGGTCAGCAGACTCCAGCGAGCTGAATAATGTACATGTGTCTGCATGAGAAGACCATTATTCATGTGCTTCCCCGTTCCATTACAAAGCCTAATGGGCAGGCCGATCGACAGGTCAGTCCATGTTTAAGATGCAGTCAGGTCAGGGGCCGCGGGCTGCCAGTCACTTCCTGCTGACCAAGGACTGCTGAGTCAGGGTTATAGGCCACGCCGGATGATGAGGATCGTCAAAGTGCTCAGAGCTGCTGCAAGAAGCCATTTACAGGATTGTAAAATCAAAATCTAATTTAGGCAGTTTTTGCACTTTCAGTAGAATTAGTTGAATCAGACATGATGTGGACGGCATCTAAAATTCACTTCTTTAGTTTAGTTTTAGCACTGGAGCTACAATATAATAATATATTAAACCATGGGGGAAATTTTTAAAACTTAGATGAACCTCGATGCAGAAATGGACGATACAGAATCGATTCACAAATGACCAAAATGTATTTTCTAGATGGTAGCTTTAATGTAACCTAAAAAGGTCATTTTATCTCATACTTTACTTTAAAAGTACCAAGTAGTCCTGTTATGAAGAAAAAGAAGCATCAAGATGCATCAATAATTGTTTTATAATCTCATTGCAGACCTAGTAAATTCCATCCCTAATATCTAACAGGTAATGAGGTCATCTAGACACCACCAGTTTAGTACTGTGTGAGCTGCATTTGAGATTTTTCAAAAAAGCCAATATTCATAAACCAAAAAAACTATAAAAACCCTACTTTGAGACTATAGAACACCACATGCTAGAAGTGTGAAGAGAATTATGACAAACATCAGTTTTCAAAATAAAAAGGCATAGCTTACCATATTATCTGGAAAACAGAGTTAACTGATTTTAGCCAAACTTAAAATTTATAAAATGTTGTTTTTGTCTTTTAAATCTATTGTAAATGTATTGAAGCCAAAGCAACATTTCATTGAAGCGTATCCAATGTTCCTACAAATTAACTTGTGTGTCTTGTTGTGTTGTGATATTTCTGCTACCTGTTACAGAGATCTTCATATAACGAGTGTGTATATTGTAGCTGCTGGAGAATTCAGATTTATTTCCATGCACCAAACAGGGTCATGTTTTCATGTTTTGAGATCATCCTGAATAGAAGAGAGAGTGTTCAGAGTGATGCTCGCTCTACCACAAGAGTGATCTGTAACCCAGTGGCGAACACAGTAAATGAAGGCTTGTCTGAGTGAATGCTGTCTGAGGATATCTTGTCGGTGTGTTTGCGAGACTCGCTAAATATTTCTGCACAGGCTGTATCAAACTCATGCATTTTGAAATGCCTGAAGCGGTTTGGGAAAATAGCAGGCGGGCGGCGCGGCGGCTCGGCTGTGACAAACCCAGCCAGGTGGTTTACTTCAGCCGAACGTGCCAGACATTCAGAGTCTCCGCTCAAACGCTCAGCACCTGAAAAATTACAGCCAGGCTAAATACCTGCGGGCAGACAGGATTAATTAACAAAAAAGCCTTTCGCACACAGAATATAGCAGCGGCCCGTCCTACAACAGCCCGTAAAACAGGAGCGCGGGCCGAGCCGAGCCGAGCCGCGCTTCCCCCGCTGTCAGCCAGCCAGCCCGCTTCAGTGTAAAAGCCAGGGGAAATTTGTAGCGCTGCACAATTGTGTTAGAAGCGATTAGCACACCGTTACAGAATCCGCATCTATGATCTATATGCACTCTAAATTTCCAATAGCAGCTCGGCCGAGAGAGACTGTAAATCACAGCAAGACCTACAGCAAGAAAACAGCAGAGAAAAAGAGCCAGAGAGAGAGAGAGAGAGAGAGAGAGGACCTGATAGAGAGATAGATAAAGAGAGAGAGAGAGCAAAAGAAAAAGAAATAGAGGAACAAGGAAAGTCAGAGAGAATGAGAGAAAATGCATAGAAAGAGTGGGGTAAGGAAGAGAGCAAGAGTGTGAGAGAGTGTGAGTGAGGGAGCAAGATAAAGAGAAAAAGAGAAAGAGCAAAAGCAAAAGAGAAAGAAATATAGCAAGAGAGAGAGAGAGGGGGCAAAGAAGTGAGAGAGAATGCATAGAAAGAATGGGGTGGGAAAGAGAGCAAGAGTGAGGAAGAGTGGGAGTGAGGGAGCAAGATAAAAAGAAAGAGAAAAAGAACAAAAAAAGAGAGGGGGGCAGGGAAGTGAGTGAGAGGGAGTGTGAAGAAGAGAGAAATAGTTGAGGAGAAGAGGAGGAAAGAGAGAAGCCAGGAGACAGAGAGAGAGACAGAAAGAGAGAGCAAGAGAGAGCAAGATCGACGGTCAAGAAGGGTGAGAGAAAGAGAGCAAAAGAGAGAAAGAAAGATTAAGACCAAGACAGAGAGGGAAAGAGCTGCTCGATTACTGTGGAAAGGAGGAGAGGAAGGAAGAGAGAAAGAGAGAGACAGAGAGAGAGAATGAGAAAGAGAGCAAGAGAGAAAGCAAGACCGACAGAAGGGTGAGGGTGGGAGAAAGAGAGAGTAAGATCAAGACAGGAAGGGAGCGAGATTGAGGGAGTGAAAGGAGCAAGAAAAAGACTGATTTGATGGAAAAAGCCAAAGAGGGACAGAGAAGGACAGAGTGAAACATAAAGAGAAAAATAGAAAATCAAAAAGAGAGAGATGGAGAGAGATCATCATCAGCTTGTCAGAGAAGTAGAGGAGTTGCTCAATTACTGTGGAAGAGAGAAGCAAGGAAAAAGAGAGATACAGAGAGAAAGTGAAAAAGAGAGAAAAAGCAAGACCAACAGAAAGGTGAGGATGAGTGAAAGAGAGAGTAAGATCAAGACAGAGAGGGAGAAAGAGAAAGTGTAGAGAGAGAGATAGAGAGAAAGATCCTCATCAGCTTGTCAGACAAGTGGAGGAGCTGCTCAATTACTGTGGAAAGGAGGAGCAGGAGAAGGAGAGAAAAGTGAAGAGAAAGAGAGACAGAGAGAGTGAAAGAGAGAGTGAAAAGGAGAGCAAGAGAGAGCAAGACTGACAAAAGGGTGAGGGTGAGAAAAAGAGAGAGTGAGAGAGAGAGATTGAGGCAGTGAAAGACGGGGAACAAAAATGTAAAAAAAAAAGGAGCAAGAGAGACTGATAAGAAAGAAAGTTAAGATAGAAAATCAAAAAGAGAGAGAGAGAGAGAGAAAGAGAAAAAGAGAGATCATCATCAACTCATCAGAGAAGTGGAGGAGCTGCTCCATTACTGTGGAAAGGAGGAGAGAGAGGAAGAGAGAAAGAGTTAAGGAGGAGAGGGAGGAAGAGAGGGATTGTAGGAGAAAAAAGAGAGAGAGAGAGGGGATGAATGCTAACCGGCGCCTGAACACACAGCGGCGGCTTTATCCTTCACAGGCGGAGGAGTAACAATCGCAAACACATTTTCCCTGGCCCGAGCCCTGCGAGAGATAAAAAAGCAATTTGTATTCTTTCCCTCTCCGCCGTCACTCACCCTCTCTCCCCGGCTGCATATTTGTAAACACAGCTTCGTCAAAGCTGCTTAATCTTCCCTACACAAACTCAGGCTGCAGGGGGGCAGCGGGGGGAGGGGGCGGAGGGGCACGGGTCGAGCGCGGCATCACATATCAGGCCTCCTCTCCACACACCCTCGCTCGCTTTCCACGACCTCTCGCTCCTGCCCCGCTCCCCCTCTCTCACACGGCGTTTCGGGGGCTGTGGAAGTCATTACTCACTATCTGGCTCATATTGAGTGTGTTGACAGCGCACTCTCGCCTCGGCTAAGGAGTGGATGGACTTCAGTGTTTCAGTCTGAACACTGTTCTGCTGTCCTAATACAATCAGTTCCGGAGATGCTACACTTTACACTCATTACCTACACAAGTGCACCAGCCATTCACCCAGGCTTTCACCCATCTCTGGGGAGCAGAGTGTTGCAGAGGCTGGGGGCAGAGTACTGATCCACTGTGTTTATCGGACATGCAAAAGTTGTATTTATGAAGAATTTGGACCTAATAATGAAAATTTACTCTGGAAAAATATAAGAGACCACTTCAGTTTCTGAATCAGTTTCTCTGATTTTGCTATTTTTAGGTAAATGTTTGAGTAAAATTAACATTATTGTTTTGTTCTGTAAACTACAGACAGAATTTCTCCCAAATTTCAAATAAAAATATTGTCATTTAGAGAATTTATTTGCAGAAGATGAGAAATGGCTGAAATAACCAAAAAGATGCAGAGCTTTCAGACTCTCAAATAATGCAAAGAAAAAACGTTCATATTCATAAAGTCTGAAGTGTTCAGAAATCAATATTTGGTGGAATAACCCTGGTTTGTAATCACAGTTTTCATGCATCTTGGCATGTTCTCCTCCACCAGTCTTACACACTGCTTTGGATAACTTTATGCCACTCCTGGTGCAAAAATTCAAGCAGTTCAGCTTGGTTTGATGGCTCTTGATTACATTCCAAAGGTTTTCAATTGGGTAAAATCAAAGAAACTCATTATATTTAAGTGGCCTCTTATTTTTTTCCAGAGCTGTATATACAATATACATACAGCATTCAAATATATGGTTAAATGCCCCAATCAACGTGCTCCTTGACCAAACACTTTTGCCAGCCAACTTGCTTCTAGCACAATTCTGGTTCAATTATATTGGTTGGTTCTCAGGCACATATCTGTCTTTCAGCAAAGTCCACATAATTTATATAACGTTGAGGTCAAAACTTTGGAAAAGTTTTTTTTTCTATCCATTTATTCAGTCTATCATGCAATACACTGGCAGCAAAACAGTCTCACAACATAGAGATACATACTTCCACCACCATGCTTAACAGTTGGTGTTGTGTTCTTTTGTGTTAATGGCTCACACTAACTCCAGCATACATACGTCTGCTCACCGTGGCCCTAACAACTCAAACATTATATCATCTGACATTATAGTTCCCCCAGAAGCTATATTTCTTGTCCACATGGTTAACTATAAGCTTTTGTTGAGTTTAAATGTGTATTAAATTTTGGAGTAAGGAATTATTTCTCAGTTCATAGCAATAACTTGACTATAATTTAGGTTGTCTTGCCAGGAGCACACTGGCCAGTGTTCAACCTCACTCACATGGTTACGCCTTTATATATATAGGTGTGGTGGGTGTTCCTAAACCATTCCCTGAAGTATCACTTTATATTCAATTTATATAATGCTTTCCCAAGACGTTTGCATGCCAGTGTAATTTACACTAAGAAAAACAATAATACCACCCTTTAATTTTCCTCCATTTCCATTGCCATTTTTAAGTATGTTTTATCATCAGGAAAACATTAAATAAACATATATTTACAGGAAATTATGCAGGAGCTCCAACAACTAAAAACAACATAAAAATTTGAACCTTTATTACAAGTTTATTACAAATTCTCTTTAGATCCGTTTTTGGCAAAAACGATTAATTCAATTGCTCTGATCAAAGGTTAAGGATCAGTAAGAAGTCAGAAATGACTGGTCACAAAAAAAAACATAGTTTAAAAAGCTTTTAATTGTAACTAAGTGTAATCGTTCATGATAGCAATTATGACATGAATGGACGGTCACATGGTTCTGTCCTTTTTTTTTAGTTGTGAATTTGTATTTACGGCAGTGTCTGCAGGGCGCGAAGGCAGCAGCATTCGGGAAAGAAAGTGGGAGCGAGAAAGAGCGAGACGGAGAGGCGGTGGCGCATTGGGCCAGCTCTGCCTCGCTGTGTTGTGTGGGTGCATGGCGGAGCATGGAGGCGTGAAATTAAACAGAGCGACACCTGCCAATACACACACACAGCAAAGCAGAGAGAGAGAGAGAGAGAGAGAGAGAGAGAGAAAATATCAGTCTACTACTCTCTGCTCAGTCTCCTCCTGCTGCCTCCTCCATCCCTGCTATCTGACATCTCTTCATTACAACCCACAGAGGCCAATTAAAGACTGATAGTCAGCCCTCAGCTCCCTGGGCTTGGTGGTGGGGCGGGCGGGTTGGGGGCAGGGGTGCATGTTGTGGTTTGGGCTGCAGCAACAAGCTTTATCAGCCGTCCAGGCCCCCAGCCCCCGGGGCAGCAGATTAACAGCAGTGCAGAAACAATGCATTATCTTATGGCTCTTCGATTGAACGCTTTGCTTCGATTTGCTTTGCTTTGCATTTAAGGTGTGCATCTCTGAGACAGGTGACCCAACCTGATCCACAACTGACCAGACAGACAATGTTCAGACAGACCAGAGTGCCCATCCATCCTTCCATTCACCCACTGTAAGCAAAGGCCTCCCACACACAGCCCTCAAGGCAGCACAGGCTTTACAAGAGTCGTGTACAGAGACTTACGGACAAAGCGACTCAGTCTGGAAGGCTATGTACAGAAACACAGCCTACTGGTGCTAAAAAACAGTTAAGTTCTTCACAAAAAGCTTTGCTGTTATAAAGCCGGCTTGTGGGCGAATATCTGAAGGTCTAACTGCTAAATAGGCCACAGATGGCTGTCTCCGTCATTTTTATCAAACACAGTGCCCCCCTTATTCTAAGCCTGTGTACAGCGTACAATAGAGATATCTGTAGGCATTTGCAATTAAAAAGTATGAAATGTTCATAATCACGAAGACCAAAGTCATTTGTGATCATCAGAGCATTGTGAAAAAGCTCATTTTTTGGAAATGCCAGCTGTCCTGTAGGCCGAGTAAATATTTCGTGACAGATGGATCAATGGAAGACTGCTAAGAACACAATCTTGTTGTAATAACATCCATTCAAAGCTAAGATTGTATTTTATTTCTGTAATTATTTCTGTAGATACTGTTGGGGGTGAGGAAGAAGTGCTCAAGAAAGGCTCTATTTTTATAGAGTGTATTTTATTGTTTTCTAAAGCCACAGGAATTGGTCCATGTTTAAAATACGTTTGGTGTAAGGAAAGCAGTAAAAAAACTCCACCTAAGAGGCTCTGTAGTAAGAGCGTCTTTATCAGCTCCACATCCTTAGAAGTCTTGCATGATTGTTCAGAGTCACATTTTCTCTTTCCTTTCTTTCTGTAACTTTTATGTTTCATGTTTTAAACTACAGGTTTAAAAACTCATGATCCTAGGGCGCTGAGTGGTCCAGCGGTCTAAAGCGCTGCCACTATGAGCGGGAGGTCGCAGGTTTGAACCCCAGCTCATGCAGCTTTGCCATCAAGCTGCCGGGCGCTCAGAGGGAGCACAATTGGCCCTGCTCCCTCCAGGTGGGTAGATGGCGCTCTTTCCCCACATCACAGGGCGTCTGTGCAGCACAGGGCGTCTGTGAGCTGATGTATCAGAACCGAGTTGCTGCACTTTCCTCCGAGTGCGCTGTGATGCTGCTCGGCAATGCTGCATCAACAGCAGCTCGAAAAGAAGCAGTGGCTGACTTCACATGTATCGGAGGAGGCATGTGTTAGTCTTTACCCTCCTGGTGTTGGGGCATTACTAGTGAATTAAAAGCAGGACCAACTCTTTTTAATTTCACTGATTAAAGTAGAAACAATGAATAAGCAGGCGTCCCAATACTTCTGTCCATGTAATGTACGTGTAAATACATCTTTTAAAGAGGATAATGTAAAAGTTCATCACTCTCACATCTCTTTAAAAAACAGCTCCTTATGGCATCACTCAAATAACAATTTGGAGCACCTTTATTTTAAGGGTGTGAAATACAATATTTCAGCACTGAGGATAAACTGTGAGCCTGATTCAATGACAATTTCAATTTCTACTCATGGATGTTCATACACAATTGTAAATATATAAATAAATATATATATATATAAATAATGATGAGTGCACTCCACTGTGCCGCTGATCTCAGAAGCATTTCGTGTAGGTGTTAACATCACTAACAACACCGTCTGTTCGCTAAACAATCAACTCATTCAGTGTCACACTGTGAACTGCCAACAAATCATTAATTGCTCACAATAGCGATAATGAAATCCACTTATTAGCGTAACGAGCGATCACCGGCGCTCGGAAAGGGTTGACGTTCCTGATTCGCTGAGAGCTGCAATTTATGAACGTTTGTGCATTTTAGAGTGGAGTGCTCTGATCTACTCTGATCTCTGTAGGATTTGACACTAGTGACTTCAGTGTCTGCATGATAATGTGTGAAATAAATTTAATTTGGTAATGTAGATACATTCCTGCATCGCACATCTGCAACACATTCCTAAAAAATTGTAATAGTTAAGAATTTAAGTTGGCCTTCCTTCTCCTTGACAAGCTTCGAATTAGATCCCCTTCAGTTTGCTTATCGTCCCGGGATGGGGGTTGAGGATGCAGTTATTTATTTACTTCACCGAGCCTATTCTCACCTGGATAAGTCTGGGAGCACTGTGAGGGTCATGTTTTTTGACTTCTCCAGTGCTTTTAACACCATCCAGCCAACACTGCTGAGAGAGAAATTGTTGAACGCCGGAGTGGACAGCTCTCTCACTGCTTGGACCATCAACTACCTGACCAACAGACCACAGTATGTGAGGCTAAGCGACTGTGTGTCAGACGTGGTAGTCTGCAGTACAGGTGCTCCTCAAGGAACTGTCCTCTCTCCGTTCCTCTTTGCTCTATATACCTCAGACTTCAGACACAACTCTGCCAGCTGTCATCTCCAGAAGTTCTCTGATGACACAGCCATTGTTGGCTGTGTGTCTGAGGGGAGCGATCTGGAGTACAGGGAGATCATCACAGACTTTGTTGACTGGTGCACAAGGAACAATCTACGCATAAATGCCAGCAAGACAAAGGAGATGGTGATTGACTTCCGTAGGAAGGCCACACCCACATTACCAGTGAACATCCTGGGTTTGGACATTGAGACCGTGGAGGAGTATAAGTACCTGGGTGTTCACCTTAATAATAAACTGGACTGGTCCACACACACCAATGCCCTGTACAAGAAGGGCCAGAGTCGACTCCATCTTCTGAGGAGACTAAGGTCCTTTAATGTGTCTAGGGCTCTGCTTAAGACTTTTTATGACACTGTGGTGGCCTCTGCAGTGTTTTACGCTGTGGTCTGCTGGGAGAGCGGCTGCACAGCTCGAGACAGGAGTAAACTGGAAAGGTTGGTCAGGAGGGCCAGTTCAGTAGTGTCCTGCAGTCTGGACTCTGTTGCTAAGGTGGGAGAGAGGAGGATGTTGGCTAAACTAACATCCATTTTGAACAACACATCTCACCCTCTCTATGATACAGTGAGCTCTCTAAGCAGCTCCTTCAGCAGCAGGCTACGGCTGCCACAGTGCAGGAAGGAACGCTTCAGAAGGTCCTTCCTCCCATCAGCAGTGAGACTGTACAATAATAGCCTACAGTAATATATAAAATTCTATATTTTCTCTGGTTCTTATGTATATTAGTATTCTGATTGTGTTTTAAATTATGTTAGTTATTGTTATGTTGCCCTTTGTTGCACAATTTGCCCTTTTACTTTTTATTTAAATAGAAGTATACTTTTTTAGTTACTGATTATGCACATTGATTTTGTCTTGCTGCTGTAACAAGTCAATTTCCCCTTTGGGGGATCAATAAAGTCTTATCTTATCTTATCTTATCTTAGATGTTTTGGCACAAAAGATACCAAGCAATTAAGATTTTTAGGTGTTACTTTGTCAGATTCGTCGTTTTTTGTTCCAATATTCTCCAAACATCTCCAAACCAGGATGTGGTTTTGCCTTGTCTTGTTGGAAAATGCATGGAAGTCACTTTAATTAATTATATTAATTTAAAACATAGACAGAAATGTATAGACACAGCCCCATACCACAACCACTGAACTTGTTGCTATCAGCCGTCTGGATGGTCCTTTTCATTTTTGGTCCAAAGCTAACAATGTCCTTTTTTTCCCATAAACACTATGGAATACTGATTTGTCTGTTCATAAATACACATTGCCACTGTGTGATAGTCCACCCCAGATGTCTCTAAGCCCAGGACATGTAATGCCAGTTGTGGACATGGTTAACATTAGGCTTCAGGAAGATGGATGATCACAAGCCATCAAACCAAGCTGAACTGCTTGAATTTTGCACCAGGAGTGGCATAAAGTTATCCAAAAGCAGTGTGTAAAACTAGTGGAGGAGAACATGATAAGATGAATTAAAACTGTGATTAAAAACCAGGGTTATTCCACCAAATATTGATTTCTGAACTCTTAAAACTTTATGAA
Organism: Astyanax mexicanus; assembly: GCF_023375975.1. NCBI lineage: Eukaryota > Metazoa > Chordata > Actinopteri > Characiformes > Acestrorhamphidae > Astyanax > Astyanax mexicanus. The sequence continues at coordinate 40,043,599 of NC_064420.1, read as the reverse complement.
TATGAACTTGTTTTCTTTGCATTATTTAAGGGTCTGAAAGCTCTGCATCTTTTTGTTATTTCAGCCATTTCTCATTTTCTGCAAATAAATGCTGTAATATTTTTATTTGGAATTTGGGAGAAATGCTGTCTGTAGTTTACAGAATAAAACAACAATGTTAATTTTACTCAAACATATAATAACCTATAAATAGCAAAATCAGAGAAATTTATTCAGAAACTGAAGTGGTCTTTCCGGAGCTGCACACATGTTTTTCATTTTCATTTTTCATTTAACCTCATTATTAACTCATTACTAACTAACTGATCTCCCCTAACTCTTTTTGTGTAGCAGGCCTGAACTGAACAGGAATGGATGTTAATTAATACATTAAATGTATTGTTTACCAGTTGACCAGACAAAACAGGATTAAATATAAAGTAAATATAAGAAAAAAAACACATTTTTTTGGCTTTTTCCATACTGTATTACCTTTTTTTTTTTTTTACAGAATTTGTATTATTCTGTGTAGACACTAGAGGAACACAGCAGCACATTCTTTTCCTTCTCTGTCTGTATGTCTGTCTGTGTGTCTGTCTGTGTAGCAAACACAAAACGATTCTCAGATTCTCATTCACACATCACACTCTTCATTCCCCCTCTCTCTCTCTCTCTTTCTCTCACTGTCTCTTTCTCTCAGACGCTCAAGCTTCAGAGGCGAGCCACAGCTCCTTCTGCCACACTGCTCTCAAGGAGGGTGTGTGTGTGTGTGTGTGTGTATCTGTGTGTATATGTGTATCTGTCTGTGTGTGTGTGAGAGAAGGAAGGGAGAGGAGGGGTTGACAGAAGGGAGGGAGAATGAGAAGTGACACTTTAATTCAGAGGCCTTCGTCTGTCTGACTTATTATGAGATGTTTGTAAGCTGGCTTGTTGGAGCATCTGCTTTGGCCCCAGGCCTGATCCCATCTGACAGAAGCTGGTGGCTCCAGCCTGCCCTTATCTGTGACAAACAGCAGGCCCAGCGTCAGCGTCGCAGACCCTGCCTCTCCACTCCACACGGCTGCTCTCCGCCTCTTTAGCGGGATCAAGCTCTATCTGCATGTCCCAATCATGATCTAAGCTGGCCTAACATGACTATTCAGAAGCATTAATCATTTTATCGCGTGCAGCATGCTCATCAATATCCGTGTGTACTGCTTCCAATGACCCGGGAAGAGCTGGGGGATTCTGCTAAAGCCATTCAATATTATTTATTTATTTTTGCACATTTAAGGAAAAAGTTTGGATTTAAATCAATTGTATTTTTTTTTCTAGTGATGCGCCAAATATTTGGCAAACGAAAATATAAATCTAAAAAAATGGCAAATAAACACTTTTTGAGTGCTTTAATAAGACTCAAATAATAAGACTAAATTATTTATATCACACAATGCCTATTTTATTTAAATATTCATTTATTTATTTTTTTACAATTTTTCTCAAAGCAGTCATGCAAGCCCACCCCTTGACTCCCCCAGCAAATTGCTGCAGAGTGCTGCTGTGTACAGAGTGGACAGGCAAAGAGGGAGAGAGCCACTTTACAAAAATGTATTTTTTTCCAGCTCAAAGAGACAAGTACAGTGCTAAGATAGTAACAAGATGTCAAACTTTAGCTAAGCATTAGCTAATGTTCATCTGCCAAACGTCAAAATGTCTGCCGTTTACTCACATGTGACTCGAATAGCACTACTAAGTTAAATTCATGCTTAAACTAGCACCATTAAGGTACATGCATGACAATTTGAACTGATTAAGCACATTTCTGAAGGAAAAAAGCACAAAAAAGGTACATTTCTGTTAACAAAAATGCATTGCTGAGATACAGCAGCTAGCTAGCTAAATGTGAGATTGAATAACACTGCTGAAATAATTTTATGATTAGAAAATGAATTACGCTTAAAACTGTAGTTTTGTAAATGCTTCTTCTTTAAAAATGCAAAACAAAATACGTTTATTCAATGGTGGAAAAAATGTTTTCACTAATTATTGTTGCTATTTTGTTTGGTTTTGGTTTCAAGCTAAATTTACATTTCTTTGCGTGCCTAGTTTACCTCGTATTTCCAAATGTTGCTAAATGTTACGAAATGTTTGGTGTCGGAGGTTTGATTCATTTAGTTTCTTTAGTCCTAAATTGAGTCTGACAAGTTGGAGCATTTTCTACTTCAGCATTCAAATCATCCCAAACACATTCAATAACGCTGAGGTCTGGATTTGGGTTGATCGTTTTATTGTTCTTAGAACAGCTGGAGCAACTTAAGCAGTTTAATTTGTTCAAAATGTTCCTTTTTTGTCATTTTGTTTAGTGCTTGTTTACACCTGATCACACCTTTGTGTGATTAGTATCTGGATCGTATAAGATTTAGCCTCACACATTTACACTTAGTGTAGTCTAATGTGTCTCCAGTTAGTCAGACTAAAATCGGATCACTGTGTTGGACTAAATGCGTAAATGTCATATAAATAAAATGTCATTGATGGGTGGTCTCAGACATCAGATATAGGCCTCAAACAGCACTGAAATATTAAGTCCTCTCTCAAACAGACCTGCTTATGTGGTCTCTGTCATAAAGCCAGAGGGTTAGTTATTGCCCACCACCACCCCTCTGCTCATCCCCTCGAAAGCTCTGCGTTTTATTTGCGATTGCGAATGTGCTTGCTGTCCCCGGCTCCCACGCTATCTCAAGGTTAGGAACGGTGCTGTGGAGAATAAATGCGAGTGTTAATGTCTTTTCCCGCACGCGTCTGCGTGTGTTTCCTCTCTCCTGGAGTGGTTCGGGACCGCCGCTTGATTTATATGCCACATGCGTCATTAATCCTGCAACTGTGCATGCTTCTGCTGAATAATTGATCTCAATGCTACTGTAACTAAATCCGTCACAACAATGACATCTACCCCCCACCCCTTACCAGCCATCAGCCGCTGATCACCACCGCAGCGTCACCCGGAGAAACAGGAAAGTTTCAGCAGAAGTTGAGGCTCATAAACAGTGGAAATGAGTTGAAAGAATGCGTGCGATGATCAGGTGCGTGTGGGCAGAACAGACTCTTAGCAACAAAAGAATAATTCACTTTCTGTTGTGCTTCTGTTTGCATACATTCCGAGGTTAAAAATGTATGAACTTTGTTGCGAAACAGGTCCAACAATTTCAGGATCAACGAAATAGACAAAAACTCATTATGGTTTCTGAGATTAAGGGTGTTTTAACACCAACTTATTTTGGTCCTGACCTTCGAAACTGTTCAGCTTGGTCCAAAACAAAATGTGAAGATGCGAAAATGTGAAAGGTGCCTCAAACCACAGTGCTGAAGATCAAAATTAGGTCAACTGAACAAAATTTGGTTTGTTTGCAGTGTAAAAACACTTTTTTAGATGGTTTCAGATTTTTCAACTTTTTAAAGGACAACAGGGAGTCTGACTGACCTCTCCAGCAGTTGTATTAGCATTTCTTTAAGAAAGTTTTCTTGGTCTTCCAAATTTCAGTTTGTCCTTCTATTAACTGCCATTTCATAATCATACCACGGACTAAGGAAATGACCGAAACATTATTTCTGAAATTTTTAAGATATCATTTTATAGCATACTCTGCCTTGTGGGCATCTATTACTTTTGTTTTCAGACCTTTAGACAGAAGCTCGTGTTTGATTAATTTTAATGTAGTACTGAGGTTTGAAAAGTCATAAAAAGCTTGAAAAAGTTTGGAAATTTGATTAGGTTGACAGCTCCTAATTACAGCTGGTGACTTGGCTCAGACTTAAACTGCTAATCAAGGTTTGAGACCGTGTCAAAAATTCTCTCTGTGAGTCTCTGTGGTGCTCTTGTAAAAAAAAATATTGATTTTTATTTTTTAGTAACTGAGCATTAGACATTGCTCAAAATATTCAACTTCAGAGGCAGTGTTTCCAAACTAAATCTCAACTGGACATCAGAATATCAGTAAAAGTATCCTAAAATCAGGGGTATACAAAAAGAAATGGTCTCTAAAGTCAATGGAAGACTTTTTACTAGATTGCTACTAACATAATTTCAGAAAACACAGAGAACACACACACCACTCATCCACAGTGTAATGTTCAGGGGGATATACTGTATATGTCACAGCTTGCGCTGTAAGTGCTCCTGTCTCTCCCACACTCAGCTTTACCTGCGATCTGCAGCCTCCGGACTCCATTGCCCAGGATGCACCTCACACTGAAACTACACTGACTCATGATCACATGACACATCACATGCGTCTACCAGGAAGTCGGTCACTAGAATACTAGGCCTCTTGGTCTATAAAAGGGACTCATTTTGCACCTGTGCTCTGCCGAGTATTGATGGTTTTTCCTCATACAACGCGTTTCATTTGCCTATTATTGTATCTCTCGTTTTGACCTAGCTTTGTTCACCGACTCTGATTTTTGCCTGCCCTCTGATATTGCCTGCCTGTGTTTGACCTCTGGACTGTTTTTTTACTCTGGTATGTTATATCCATTCTGCTGTTGTTCGCCCCTGTTGATATTTTGTTTTCTGACTATCCCTTTGTTTGCACCTTTAATTGATAAAGTCACGTTTTATCTGCATCAGCGTGTGTCTGAGTCCTGTTCAGCCATACAGTTCATCTCTATAGTTCATGTCTGGCATTAGGCATGGAACCAATACATTCATGTATTGCATATCTGCTTAATAGAGTGTATTGTTCTATTGACAGTACTTCTCTACAGGAATTAGACAAGCTACATATGTGAATTTGAACTTTTGTGTCAGCAAAAGTATATCAATTTGTTTATCAGAAAGGCAAAAGGGCACTGTATGCATTACAAATATATAGCTGCATTACCGCACACCCTTACATTGTATAAAATATCAAACACCATGTGTGTGTGTGTGTGTTTTGTGTGTGTTTTTGTGTGCCTATACCCACGAAGCTGATTTGTGAGTATAACTTGCCAGAGATTAGCAAAACGCACATATGGAGAGATGTCTCACAGACAAACAAACAAACCTCTAGCTCAGGAAAAAAAAAATGAATCACTGGCTATTTCCACTTACTGCCAACTTCACAGGCATCAACACTGCGAAACGAGCACAGCCAAGTGGACTGAATGCTTTTGGCTTACTGGGTTTGAAAAAATTAGTGTCACGTTGCATACAATTTACAATGAAAAAGATGTCATCTTCACAAACAGCACGCGCCGCCACCTATCATTAAAAACAAGGGCTCTTGGATTCAGCATACAAATGAGGGGCAAACAGTGCAAGCCAGAGAGATGTGTTGGGTAGTCATAAATTAGGCAGAGAATTTCTAAACTTGGAAGGACTCCTTGTTAGTGAACAACAGTGCACTTTATAAAAACAGTATGTGTGAGTGTGTTGGTTTTACTGTTTACAGAGATCTTCTGGAAGAAGGTCAATATGCTCAGTTCCCGCTGATAACTAGCTTATTATATCAATCCATCAATATTTTGATTTGGCAATGGAATTAATCTGAATTAATGTATTTACAATGTTAGTGGTGTATTCCAAGAAATCAGTGTTTTTGCACATGAATTTTTCTCACTTCTCAAGTTCAAGTTTTTTGGGTTATTGGGTAATTTTTGCATAAGAAGGAGTTAAAACATTTTATGTGCGAATGTAATGAAAATGCTAGCGCATACAATATTAACCCCTTAAAATGCCTGTATACAGGCTACAGGTGTAGATGATACAAAACCCTTTTTCTCGCAGTAAGTCATTTACATTCTGAACATTTGAGGGATTTGAAATCTCCTACAGGACACTTGGAGAAGCTGCTTGTTCATTTTTTACTCCACTTAATAATTTCAGATCAGTAACAAGAATCAACTCAAATTCTGCATGTTTGAAAATAGACAAACATAACGAAACTAAAAGTTTGGAGGACATGAACTGTTTGATTTGTATCCAGGAAAATATTGATTTTAAAATGAAGTTCAGGAAAGAGCCAATTTGCCAATGACTTTATTCATTATGTTTTGACTTTAGCAGATTTAATTTAATATTTATCTATTACAATTACAATTATTATTTTTTAGTAATGTTCCTCATCAAACATGAAAACTTTTTATGTAACGCTTAAATAGACATCCTCAAGATTTAGATATGTAATGTCAGGCAGAATATTGACAAAAACCATGGCCTGTTAAGGGGTTAAAGCAAAAGGATAAACTGATTTACCATCTGGTCCCATAAATGGTCCCATAAACAATTGGGGCTAAATCTGGAGACAGGGTAGGCCAAGGAGGTGTTGAAATCTGACAGAGACATTGCAGAGAATCCATTGCTGTGTGTGGGTAAGCATTACCCTGCTGGATGGATGGCAACAGATGTGGCCACAGGATGTCGTGCACATATCGCTGAGATGTTAGTATCCCTCCTATCACTACCAGAATAGACTAACTGTCATATGTGATGGCTCCCCAGATTATCCCACCAGCAGTGAGGGCAGTGTACTGCTCCACAGCAATGGTAGGATTGAAGCGCTCACCATTAGGTCTCATCAAATCCTAAACAAATACTTTAGTTTGTTGCTGAAGACGATACAGTTTTAGCACTTAGCAGTCCAAGTTTCTCCTTTACGACACCACTGTAAATTAAGGTGACAGTGTTTAGCAGTCAACAATTTCTCACCAAGAGGTACACTACAAACAATTAGCCTCTGAAAGCCTTTTTATGGCCTCATGTGGCCCCAGACCACTTACATTACATCTGTAATTGTTCATATACAGTATTATGCAAATGTTTTAGGCACATGTGGTGATTTCAGTAAAGAATAAGTGTCATATATGTGAAGTAAGTATTTATTAACTTAAAACACTAGCGTTATAATAAATACAAACAGCAATTTTACAAAAAGCAGCGCTTTTACAGCCCTTTTCCCTTAAAACATCTCCTAATCTCTCCTCCTAATGTGAGTTTAATAGAGTTATTTCTAGTTCTCATCATATTAATCAACACCGGGTTTGGTAAATTGGTAAATTTGGTAAATCAGGTGAGCTGCTGATGGAACTGAACATAATATACACATGCTGGCTGAGGAGCATCCAGGAGAAATCTGGAACTACACTACACTTTGTTCTTCAGCTTGGCTCACAGGATATAACATAGAATTGTTTGTTACGTTTTACTGTATGTATGTTTATTTGCATCTGTTCAAATCATATGTGGTGCTTTTTTCAGTAAAAATACCTATATTGCTGAGATAAATGGATTAGTGTAATCTGCTTTGGTGCCTAAAACTTTTGCACAGTTCTGTATCTGCCTGAGACATAACTACACTCCACTTTTGCAGCAATTTGTGGTGTATTATTTTTTGCCAATGAGTGTATATAGCTTTTTTTTTTTACTGTGGACATTGTCACAAAGCAGCTTTACAGAGATCCAGATTCATGACAAATTGAGAAAGCCAAAGGCAACACAGTTGCACAGATATCTCCCTTGGAATGAGTGGAAACCTTAACAAAAGAACCAAAAGACGACTGGTTGACACAGGAAAGCAAAAACAAAACAAGCAACTAACAAATACCCAGTATGAACTTAAAACAAGTAAAGTTCTATATATATGCTGAGTTGGCAGCTGAGTCGGAAAAGTTTGCCAACTGAAATGGCCATCTCCAGCAGCACGTAAAATATCATATCATTCCCTAGCAGGGGTCCGTGGAGCCCAAGAGCCAGGAGAGGAAAAAAAACACACAAAAAAAACGTGCCTGCAAATGATGTCCCTTGTTACAGCGTGACGCAACAGCCAGGATCAGGTTCAGGCAGCAGCATCCAGAATGCCGGTCACGGTCACTCCCCCCTCAGCAGTTCGGCACCAATTTACTGGCCCTGTGTGTCCCAGAACACAGTGGCCAGGCCTGCCAGGCATTTGTATGCACGGTCACCCACCCCATTTACATGGAAAGCCCAGTGGGGAGAAATGAGGTTCTGCTGCCCTCTTGCTCTCTCTGTCTCTCTCTCTCTCTCTCTCTCTCTCTCTCTCACACACACACTCTCTCTCTCTCTCTCTCTCTCTCTCTCTCTCTCTTTCTCTCTCAGTCTTTGTCTCCAGCTCATTGCTGCCTCCTCACCAAGACAGGCCTGCTGGTTGTATCAGTAGCTCTAGTTCCAGAAGCATGGTGAGATGACCCTGGTGGTGGCTACATCCTGAGGGGCCGGGCTTTCTGCTAATGATCACCTAGCAGGCCTTCAGTGCGTGTACGTATCCACACACACACACACACACACACACAATCTTAAAGGAATGGGGCCCAGCATTGCTGAATCAACTCCCACACATTTACACTGAATCTAGTGTAACTCTGCAGGACAGAAAAGTGGAAACGTCTGTATGAGTTCATTTAACTGGGCGGATTTTGCTGAGTGGAGCATTCCGTGGGCTTGTGGAAAAAAAAAGTAATGTATAACTTTCAGGAACAGAACTTACTGCGACTAAAAGAAAGTAAATGATTCAAAGTTCAATTAATGCCATAATCCGAAACATTATTATTACTCCATTAGGTAACCACTAAAAAGTTTTCCTAAATTTATGGGCATGAAATGAGGAGTTAAAATGAAATGTGAGGCATATATTTAGAGCCTTTTTAGTCACATGAATTTTATATACACACAGTCCAGTCAGAATATTACGATTATCTTCTTGTTACTACACTCTCTGTCTATCCTTTCTGTTCCATATAACTGTAACATATAGGAGAACTATGATTGTAGTTCTTTAATTACAGACTGTAGTCTTTCTGTTTCTCTGCATTCTTTATTGTCCTCATTTCCCCCTGTTCTTCAGTGTTCATGACCACACAGGAGAGTCCACCACAGAGCAGCTAACACTAGTGACACTGCCATGGTGGTGGTGTATATGTAACATGGTGTTAGTGTGTGTTGTGTTGGTACGAGTGGATCAGAGACAGCTGTGCTGCTGGAGTTTTTAAACAGTCTATTAAAGAAGCTCATCCTCTACTTTACTTCATCAACAGTCACAGGATGCTGTTGGCTGCATATTTCTGGTTGGTAATATGTCATATAGGGAAAAAAATTGCTAACTTATGAAAGGAAATAAGCCTTTGTTCTGACAGCAATGCTCATTAATACACAATGTGGATATTGTTTTGTACAGCTTTTCCAATGGGTCCCCGGGTGGAGAAAGAGCGAAATTGAGACAATGAGGGAAAAAAAGAAAGAGAGAAAGATACAGAAAGAGGGCGAGAGTGAGAGAGACGGAATGAGGGAATGATGTTTTCTCCCACTGGTGTAATGTTCTCTTCTATATCTGTCCCACAGGAGAGGAGCCCTCCAGCATCATTAACGTCCACCCACCACAGCATCTAACTGGCTGTCCTTTCACTATGACACACAAGCCCAAACATATGGTGCACCAATACACACACACACAGAGACACACACACATACGCACTCGACTTTGGACGCTTGTCTTGGTCGCTTGGACTTTTCCATTGCAGGCTGCCATTGCTCAAAATCAGTCTCAGTGACAGGACACCGCTAGCCTGCGGGACAGGACGTGTGAGCTGATGTGTTCCCTAGAGGCACCCCCTCCCCATCCCACAACTCGGTCTTGGGTCCGCTGTGGCCCTCTGGCCCCAGGCCTCATTATGGGGGTGTTTGTTTGTTTGGGGAAGTTGCAGTCATCATCCTCAGGACTGACAGCCGGGAGAATGGCTCACTGTGGGGGCCGCTGCCGTTTTCGTGACTCGATGTGTGTATTTGTGAGTATATGTGTGTGTGTGTGTGAGCTGATGCATGAGTGTATGTCTGCCTTCGTCAGTCAGTCTCAGCCACCCCTTACCAACCAGCCTGCAGGAGCCCTTTTTACACACTGCCAACACAAGGCAGGGGGCCTATTACACACACACGCTAATGCCTGCTCGCAATGTCACTCATGGCTAAAATGACCATCGGTGCCCAGCATCTCTGCTGCTGCTTCAGTCAGCCAGTCGTTTTGCCCTTGGTTGGACCTAACTGAAGCTCCAGATTTGGAAGTGTTGTATTGCTATGCTATTCAGAATGAAAAAAAAAAGGTTTCTAGGAACAATAAATTATAAAATCTTAAGACTGATGTGACCAAAAGTGTGTAATGTATGTGTAACACATATGTAATACAACATGCCAGACATATGCAATAATCTACCCCCTTGAATGTATTGAATATTAACAAAGTTCCTAAAGAGTTTGCTGTAGAGGTGCAGTGGCAGTATGTGGACGAGCATTGCCCTGTGGAAAAAGTTATCTAGCATTGTACAAATTTGCACCCCACACCATGACATAAAGCCTTCTGGACGTGTGGTGCGTGACAACAAAGCTTTGGTTTTGGTATTGACCATGGTGAAGACAAATTACTGAATGTGTGTGTGGATGCATCAAGACAAAAGCAGGACTCATTTCTAAAAATCCTCTGCTGCCACTCTGAAAACAATGTTGTTTGACATTTGTCACTAAACACAATCAAATTCTCACAGCAATGCTTAAAAATCAAGAAGAAAACCTTTATTGAAACTCTTTTCAATAAAGAAAGAAGTGAGCAGTGGTCCCAAAACTGTTGCTCATACTGTCTATGTCACATATATTTCATCAATATGTGAAAAATGTAAGTTTCATACAGAAAAATTCGATGTAATCTTTCTATTGAAATCTATTTGGTATGGGACGGGGAATGCGTGTGGGTATAGAACATAAACAAAAACACTAAGCAAGAGAAGTGTGATGACAAATGGAAAGAAACAGACGAAATTGAAAAACAGAAAAGAAAGAAACAGCTTCTTCAAACAGCTTAAATGCATTTAATGCATTTATGTGTAAATATAAACATAAATTGACATCAGAGGGTGGGCCGGCAGATGCTGAACACAATATCTGTGACTGCTCTAACGGCCGAGAGTGATGACAGCTCGCTCTAGATTGGAGAAGCAGATTGAATTTCATGTTCTTGGAAATGGAGTTTGAGATGCGAGCTATTTATTTGCACAAAGCCTTATTTTCTGCAGCGCTCCAATCAAAAAACGGATGTGGAGTGTGAACGGAGCTGGCGCTCCTGCCTTCTGATGAAATGTCGGACGGCGGTTCAGTAAAGTAAAGCAGGGATCCTTTTTATTTCACTTTAAATTAAATGGCAATTCACTGATCAAGCAGACAAGCTAGCCGTGGAAACAGAGAGTACGCCGTAGTCTTCTTTTCTCATTAGCAGTACTACAACAGACAGAGTCAGAGAGAGAGAGAGAGAGAGAGAGAGAGCATGACAGAAACCACAGTCACAAAACACCTCTATTCTAAGGTCAACAGGAGGTCAAAGGCAGTCCAGCTCGTCGTAGCATATGAGCTAGCAGAAATTCAAACTCAGTCTTATATGGCTCATGAGAACAGATGCTGTTCTAAAACTAGAACCGCCAAAAAAAGGAAAAATTTGATGAGATGAGAGATGTTGAGAGAAAACTTTGTCTTGAGGATGCTGATCAGCCTCACTCACAAGATAACACCTAATACAGGTGTGGGTGTTTTTAATAAGCCCACCCTATTAGTGATCACAGGACCCTGCCCACAAGAATGCTGCCCACAGGACTGCTGCCCAGAGGATGATGTTGGTGGGCTATTCTTAGCCCAGAAGTGACACTAGGTGTTTAATAACTCCAGCAGCACTGCTGTATCTGATTCAATTGTACCAACACAACACACATTAGATATATATGTAGCCAGGTGGTGAATTGAGAATACACCTTTAAAATGTGTGTCTGTAACTTTAAGAAACACAATCAGAACTGTTGTCACCCTGAGAGAGGAAAGGGAGGAGCTAAGAGCATGGTAGAGAAGGAGGCTCAAGCTGCAGTGAATGGTGGTGCTCCATTTTAGGATTCATCCAGAGCCATCCTAATGAAATAAGAGGTAAAAATCAGGAAATACTGAACAGTATAAGGTTTAGTTGGCCTATATCAGTAGTAGATGCCTATTTTGCCTTTCTAAACATGTATTTTGGATGAATCACAACCAGATGCGGGCAGATGGCATTGTTTCAGTGGGGTAGTGTGCTCCTCGTGGTCAAGCCTTGTATTTTTCTGGGTTACAGAAGCTGTTTGTCCAAGTTCTCTTGATGAAATGCTCAAGTCTTGTTGAGTAAAGCTGAGTAAATCGAGGTGAGCTTAAAAACAAATATAAAAAGAGCTCTGTTAATGGTATTAAGGTGGTATTAATGTTATTTATCTATTTTCTGTAATTAGTGCCACTACCAAATACTGTACTGTGTTCTAAGCTAGGGTTTTACAGTGTATTCATTTTATTTTTATTGTTTTGAGCACAATTTAATTATTTTGTCATTTGGTGTGCGTCCTTTCCCCGGTGACAAAAGAAAGAAAGAAAGAAAGAAAGAAAGAAAGATAGATAGATAGATAGATAGATAGATAGATAGATACTTTATTTATCGCAAAGGAAATTTAGGAATTAACTCACTGACCACCATCATTTCAGTGTCACTGCAGTACTGAAAATGACCCCTCACCCAAATAATAGCTGCTTTGGGGTGGTCCATCCTTTGGCGTCCTGACTATAGAAGAACAGGGTGAAATCAGGATAATATAAAGTCTGTGGAGAAACAGATACAAGACCACAGTCTATAATTATAGAGCTACTATTGTCACTGTCCTACAAAACCCTTTTATAACCTTTTTAATTCTTTTTCTCTACATTGTGTCATAAGTTCATAATAGATCGATTTTATCAGCCTCAAAGACACAATAACAAAGTGCGAGAGTGAGAGACCATGAACCAACACAACCACAAGCGCAGAACACCTCTATTCTAAGGTCAATCCGAGGTCAGAGGCAGCTGGAGTGCTTGGTATGGTCTGAGCCACCAGAAATGCTAACGCAGGCGTATACAGCGCACGGGAACAGATGTTGTACCCAAACTAGAGCCTCCAAAAAAAAGGAAAAAAAGAGAGAGCAGTGACACAAAAGGAAGAGCAGAATGGAACAAACGGCCCATGATTAAAAGCGTGTACGCTCGTTCCCACAAGCGAGCGGCGCTCTCGTAAAGCAGAGCGAAACGCGGCGAGATGAGTGTGTTTGTTGTGAAACACGGCGCCGCTGCAAAGCTCCGTTACCGCAGGTGGGTAATAAAGACTAATTGTGTAATTACACCAAATGTGTTCATAAACGGAACAGAGGGAGTCAACTCTGAGCCATCGCCGTGCGTTCTCCACTAACGCTACGTCACTCGATATCGCACCACTGTAGCCCCCAGCCCAGGCAAGACCATCGCTGTTGTAAACAATAATGGCCGATAAAAACAATGCTGACTTTGCAAACAAACAGAGAGAAACAGGAGGTTGGAAAAGGGGACGGATAGACTGCCTCAGTTGCCTTTTTGTTGAACGTAAATTTTACTTTTTAAACATTTCATTCACTCCCCACTTGTACTTCACCTATATGTGAAAACTAATCTGCAAAGCAGAACAACCCACTAGGAATTCACTGTTTGTGTCTGTGTTAGTACAAGATATGGACAGGTTTTTGTCACTAGCTTATCTGTTTTTATAGCAATTTTAGCCAGATGCCATCATTACCCATTCACCATCATTACCACCTTAACCACCGCACTGTCTTCTGTGATTGGTAAACTAGAATGTTTCATCCAACTGGCACTCTTCGTGAAACACTTTATAGTCAATTTACATAATAGTATTCCATGACTTATTGCATGTCTGTGTCCTGTAAAATTCTTGTATTTTCATTTTGGACATAATTTGAATGATTTGAAAAATGTTAGAATATTGATGAAGAACAGACCAATAGAAATGCTTATTGTGACTCAATGTGAATAAAATCTATTTATATCTCTGTACTGTGCTTTAGCTCCACCATTATAAAGCTTAAACAAGCGTTTCTAACTTGACTTCTTTTTGAATGAGGTTCAGTAAGGATAGCTAATTAGAACAGGATTGTCTATATACAGTATCTATTGTGTGTTAAAGACACAATATCAAACACAGCCTGTTAAAATGTACAATGTAAAAAAAAAGTCACATAGAAATGAATCATGACTTTGAACAGCACAAACTATGCAAAAATGTGCAAAATAAACTAAATAGATGCATTTTTACTAGTGATTTAAGTGTACTGAACCACGCTGTACATATCAGTCTTAAAGGCACAGTAACAACAACATCTGTTTCTTTCTCAGCCATAAAGAGAGGTTGGGAAATGGTCACGCTGAAATGAATTATGACTGTTTTTGGTACATAAACCCACACAAACATCCTAAGTGGACCTCAGGGAAAAAAGAAAAGACAAGAAAAATGTAGGATACGGCCCCTTTAAAGTGCGATCTGTCTTCTGTTCCTCTGCTTTTGTGAGTGTGTAGTGTTAGTGAGTGTGTGTGTGTGTTGTGTTTGTGTGTACTTCGTATTATGTGTGTGTGTGTGTGAGCGTGGCACGGATGACCTGTGGAAGGAGACACAGCTCGGGGACACGGTCGCTCGGACTGTGACTGAGGGTGATAATTAAAAGTCATGGAAGACTCAGCCGGAAGTGCTGAACGAGCAGCACAGCAGGCGAGGAGAAAGAGGCGAAAAAAGAGGGGAAAAAAATGAAGGAGAGAGGAGCAAAAGAGAAAAAAGGGAGGTGGGGATGAGAGCGCGGGGCGAGGGACAGCACCGGGCGAGAGCCGGGGATAATTACTGCTAATAAAAGCTAATGGAATTTATCCCTCTTGTCAGGTGTAAGATGATGTGATTATGGGCTGGCGGGCTGAGGGGAAATTGGGAACGGATCCGTTAATCCTTCCATCCTTCTGATCTGCGGACGAGTGGAAGACGGGAGCTTGCAAGCTGAGCAGAAAGTTAGGAAAGAGAGACCGTGTGCGAGACGAGGAAAGAAAAGGCTGGGATTAGAGACGTAGCTCGACGGGGGCCGTCGCCATGAGCGAGGTCAGCTGGAGAGATCCAGCTCGAGCATCAACTGTTTAATGTCCAGTTTATGAATAAAATATTTGTCCAAATATTTGTGGACATCTCTTCTACTTCAAGTTACACTCCTTGCTGACACATATGCACAAATACACACATACAGTTGCACCTTAAAAAAATTTTATATCATCGAAAAGTTACTTTATTTCAGTCATTAAGTTCAAAATGTGAAACTCATAAAGTATATTATATAGATGTATTATCTATTTTAAGCACTTAATTATTTTATTGCTAATAATTATGGCTTACAGCCAATGAAAACCCAAAAATTTGTCTCTCAGAAAATTAGAATATTATATAAGACCAATTAGTACTTTTGGCAGTGTGGACAATGTGTCAGGTCCTGCTGAAAAATGAAATACCCATCTCCATAAAAGCGTAAAGTGCTGTAAGATTTTCTGGGAAAACACTGCACTGAATTTGGACTTGATAATATAAAACAGTGGATCAACACCAGCAGATGACATGTCTCTCCAAACCATCACTGATTGGTGGAAACTTCACACTAGACCTCAAGCAGCTTGTACTGTGTGTCTCTCCACTCTTCCTCCAGACTCTGCTCCCTTAATTTACAAATGAAATGCAAAAATTACTGATGATTAGTGATGGTTTGGAGAGTCATGTCATCTGCTGGTGTTGATCCACTGTGTGTTAGTATCAAGTCTAAAGTCAGTGCAGTGTTTTCCCGCAAAATCTTACAGCACTTCATGCTTTAATGGAGATGTGAATTTCATTTTCTAGCAAGATTTGACACACTGCCCACACTGCAAAAAAGTACCAATTGGTTTAATATGTGTGTAATACATCTATATAATATATGAGTTTCACATCTTCAACTGAATTACTGAAATGAAGAAACTTTTCAATGATATTCTAATTTTTTGAGATGCACCGGTACACACACAGCTTATCTAACCCCTGTGGAGAATCACTGCCAACAGATTGGATCTCTCTAAAGCAGATTAATATGAACCTAGTAGCACCGTGCCTAATGCCAGGTGTGGGCTAGAGGGGTATAAAGCCCCCCCCAGCATTAAGCTCTGGAATAATGGAGCTCCACCCAATACTTTCGGTAGACATGAGTTGGGTATGAGGTGGATGGCGACCATCCAACATTCTGACCATGCTAATGCTTTTGTTACTGAATGTGATCAAATCCTTGGAGTATTGTTCCAAAATCTAAACAGTATAAACCTAAGCTAAACAACAATGATTACCATCATTCAACATGGACAAGGTATAACTTTGACAGATCTTTGGTATGAACTGTAATATTAGTTTATGTCTTACCAAAGAAGACTATCTGTGACAGATGCATCAGTGTTCTTGGAATATAAAATATCTTGGTTTCATATTTTCTGCAATGCGATAAAAGGACAAAATTCCACTTAAAACTTTACTGTGCAACAAAGAAACCTTATATTAACCCTGTCCAAAAGTGGCATCAACCTCTTTGGGCTTTTAGGGATCTAGATTGGACCATCATACAGTGGCAATATGTATTGCAGTTGGGGAAATCAGTATTCCAGGTATTTTTTTGGAAGAAATGTATGCCATGCTCTCCAGACCAAAGAAGAAATGATCCACCCAGACCACTATCAACAGTTGCGTCAGTATCCTTGGCAAAGGTAATTTGCACTTCTGTAACCTAACAACACATGAAATATCTTGGGTTCATACTTTCTGCAATGGAATAAAAGTCATAAAACTTTTTTTTTCTTTTTTTCCCACAACTTCCACAACTTTTTTTCTGATTTGATTTTAGCTTATATATTTATATATATATATATATATACAATGCCCAGAAATCATTCGGCCTTCTCT
The DNA here is from genome assembly GCF_023375975.1 of Astyanax mexicanus. NCBI lineage: Eukaryota > Metazoa > Chordata > Actinopteri > Characiformes > Acestrorhamphidae > Astyanax > Astyanax mexicanus. The sequence continues at coordinate 40,026,797 of NC_064420.1, read as the reverse complement.
GAAGGTCTAGAAGGCCCTGAGAATTCTCCACTGGCTTGTGCTGGCGTTTAACAGAAGTTTGGAGAAGAACACTATTAAATCGTTATTTCAAAGACAATCCAAAGGAGATGCTTTAAGCATGAAGCTGAGCAGAGCGGTGCTAAAATACTGTTTAGCCAAACTCTTACTTAAAGGGATGATTCAGCACTGTCCCCCTGACGTACACAATTCAAATATTCACGCTGCCTCAATATGATTCATACAGGAATGCTTCATATTTCCCAAACACAGCTCAAGAAATCCATATTTGTATATTCCCGGCGAGCTGTTTGTGAGCTGTATTTATGAAAACAACAGCTTTCCTGATGCACTGCAGCAGACAGCAATATACAGCCTCCTAGGTAACGCTCAGCGCTCCAAAGATCCATATTTACCTCCAACATGGTGGAAAAAGAGCAGTCAGTTTTGCAGCTCCGTATTTCCATAATTCCATAATTATTCATGAGTAAACTCTCTGCATGACAATATATTTACGATAATTAGTGAAGTTCCTCTAAACACAGTGCAGTTCTCCAGTTTGTAGTGTGTGTGTGTGTGTGTGTGTGTGTGTGTGTAAAGCTGGTCTCACTATGCCTTTGTCACAGAGCCCAGAGTGAAGCTGCAGGCCAGCAGCTGTGCTCAGCCTTTTACCTGGAGCTGTTTCTCACTCAACCTTTCCCCAAAATCACCCCACCAGCTCCCTCTGCGGCCCACCCAATCACACACCGCCTCAGAGTCAGCGCTCAGCAGACTGAAAATCACTGAGAAAGTGTGTTACTGTGTGTGTGTGTGTGTGTTACTGTGTGTGTGCTCAGAGCTCACAGTCAGTATGCTGTGATTCTGACCATTTTCATCATCATATCACCTACACTCTCTGATGGCCCCAGTGTGTGTGTGTGTGTGTGTGTGTGAGAGTGAGAAAGTGAGAGCATAGAGACTTTTTTCTCCTTTCTCTCTCATTCTCTCTTTCTCCCTCTCCCTATCCTTTCTCTCCACTCTTTTTTATATCTTGCTCTCTCACTTTTTATTTTCTCTTTTTACTCCCTTTTCTTTCTGTCCCTCTTTTCTATCTATGCTTTCTCTTTCTGATTTTGCACTCTGCACTCTCTCTACGCTGTTTTTTCTACACCTTCCCTCACTCTCCCTCTCTCTTCGTTTACTGTCTCTTTGGTTCTCTCTCTTCTGTCTTGTATATTTATATTTTTCCCCCTTAAATCTCTTTTAACTATGTTTTAACTCTCTTTAGCCTTTTCTCATTTGCTGTCTCTTTTTGCACGTCTTCTCCCGCAGTGCACTTTCACTCTCTCTCTCTATTTTGTGTCTTTCACTCTCTCAATTTACACTTTTACACTCTCTCAAATGTTCTTAAACTTTCGGAATACTATTATTTAATCTTTCTTTTCCTGTTTTTCCCTCTGTAATCTTTTTGTTCACTCTGTTTCTTCTCTGTTTTGCTTGTTTTGTTCTCCATTTCGTTTTCTCACTTCCATTTCGGCTCTCTCTTTCTCACTCTTTTCACTCCCCCTCTCTTCTTTTAACACCGTGTCTCTCTCCAGTCTTTTTTTCTCTTCCTGCTTCTCTCTACCACATTTTCTCAAGCTGTTCTCACTTTATTGTTTACTCTCACTATCTCTCTTTCCTATTTCTCCCATTCATGTATTTTTGTTCTCTTAGTCTCTCAAACATTTTATTTTATCTCTCTCTTTTCTACGTATTTCTCTCTTTGTGCTTTCACCCACTTTGCTCTCTTTTTCCCTTTTTTCTCTTTTTTCACTCTCTCTACCATACTTATGTCTTTCTCTCTGCACTTTACTTTCTCTTGTCTTTCTCTCTCCTGCATTTTTTTCTCTTCTCTCTTCTCTCTCTCCCTATCTTTCCTTTTCTTCTCGTCTCTCTCTCTCTCTTTCTCTCTCTCTCCATATCTTTACCTCTCTCTCACAGTCTCAGCTCTCCTTTTCCCCTTTTCTCTTTTTTCACTCTGTCTACCTTTTCTTCTTTTTCTACCTTCTTACTTTTTCTAGGCACTTTACTTTCTCTTGTCTCTCTCTCTCTCTCCCGCCCTATCTTTTTTCACTTTTCTTTCTCTCTCATCTCTCTTCCTCTATCTTTCTTTCTTTTCTCTCTCTCTCTCTTTCTCTATCTTTCTCTCTCTCTCTCTCTCTCTCTCTCTCTCTCTCTCTCTCTCTCAGTCTCATCTCTCTATCTGTGTGCAGCAGCTGCTCCAGCACTAGCTGAGATCAGTGTGGGGGGCTATAGGTGAGTGTGTGTAGGAGGGGTAGGAGGACACAGAGTTTGAGATGAACAGGAGGAGGGGAAGAAGGGAGGGAGGGGCTGATAAGACAGGAAGTGCACGGGTACAAGCAAAAGCAAATAATGACAAAGACGCGTAACAGGATCAAACTCCAGCGAGAAGCCGTTTCCTCCTAAAGCACCAAGATCAGCTGCTTCCAGTGCAGCCGTGTCTGATCACATTACACAATGCTGACCTGTTCACTGACCACACGCCCCATAAATCCCCAGCCTGCCCACAACCAACCCACAAATACCAGCACCAGACACCTGTAAAACACACACACACACACACACACACACACAGAAAATCACCTTCATCCCATAAAGACCTTTACACACACCACTCCAACTTACTCAGCATCTAGACTGACAGTTATTCACTCCTCTTTCTATAGCTGTTGTGTGTGTTAAACAAACAGTAAACAGCTCTTATGAAGTGTGTGTGTGTGTGTGTGTGCGTGTGTGTGTGTGTGAATGTGTGTGTGTGTGAGAGAGATTATGTGTGTTTTACAGGCGCCTGGTGCTGGTATTTGTGTGTTGGTTGTGGGCATTTATGGGGGCCGTGGTCAATGCTTAAGGCTTTGCACTGCAATATTTATGTGCACACAAACACACACACACACACACACACACACAGAAAATGACCCTTTATCCTCACACTCTACTCCATTGCTTGTGTCACTTAACTGGTGTCAGAAATTCAGGAACCATACATACTACATATACAGTACAGCTCTGGAAAAAAATCAGAGACGACTTCTGATTTAGTTATTTATAGGTAAATGTTTGAGAAATGGCTGAAATAACAAAAAAGATGCAGAGCTTTCAGACCTCAAATAATGCAAAGACAACAAGTTAATATTCATAAAGTTTCAGAAAAAGAGTTTATAAGTCAATATTTGGTGGAATAACCCTGTTTTTTAATAACAGTTTTTATGCATCTTGGCATGTTCTCCTCCAGCAGTCTTACACACTGCTTTTGGATAACTTTATGGTACTCCTGGTGCAAAGATTCCATTTTTTTCTAGAGCTGTATATACAAAAATTATATAACAGCATCACTACTGTAAAACTCCCAAACTATACTTCTGTATCGCTACATAAAGAAGAGCCTATTTCATGAACATTTTGATGTTTTCTAATACTGAAACAATACGACTGACAGAATCTATCAATGATGAATGTATATCAAAAGTAAATATCATATTGAATTTATCAGGACTATTTGTTTCTTGTTTTTGACATACTGATAAACCATAAAACTGTTACATCACAGTCTTGACTCACTATACTTACATGCCATTCTAGCAGAAGAGGGTATGCCAACAACTAGTTCACTTGTAGCTAAACGCAATCAAATTCTCACTGCAATGTTTCTGGTAAAAAAGAAAATTCTCCAACAAAAGCAGGATAAACTCTTTTTAATACTCTTGATTTCAGAAGACTTTCTCCATATAGTGTAACATTGCTGAATGACTGAAACTAATAAATACACACTAATGAAGCTTATTTAGCCCACTTGTTTTATCCTATCACGATATACAGCTTTTTAAAAATCAGTAGATTTGGAGCTAATGATAAACATGATAAACATGATGAAGAAGATACGATTAATCTTGATTCATTATTTAATACATTTGACAGTTTTATTAATTACATTTAAATAGCATAGCAATGATAATGAGTCACAATATTTAATATGTAGGACGTTCTTAATGCTGGACATAAATAATAGAACTTACAATGACTTGCCAAAAGTCATGGGATAGCAGTATGTAAACTGTTCATAAAGTGTTAATGATGATTGGGAATGCCCACACGTGTATAAGTTGTGAGGTGTTATCTTGTGTATGGGGCTAAACATGGTTCAGTGTGCTCATGTGTGCTCATGGCAAGGCATGGCAAACCTCATGGGAACAATACTAGTACGACACAAATTCTACTGGCCATTTTTGAAACAGGATCAGGCCTGTGTGTTCTTTTTTATGGCAAAAAAGAGGGAGTTCAAGCAAAAACACAGGACTCTCTCTCTCTGTATCTCTCTCTCTCTTACACACACACACGAACACACACGAACACACACACTTACAGCCCTCTACTGCTTCACTCCCCCTGTCTCCTCCTCTGCCAGCCCAAGTTCAAAGCTTCTCGCTGATCTTATTTTTGGGGCCTCTTGAATATTTCAGCATCAGAGCACATTCCTGAAGCACTTTGGTCTCTCTAAGCCAGCAGCAGCAGTGGCGGCAGCGGTAGCACTAGCATTGACATGAGAAACAGCCACTGGTTAGCCTGTGTTAGCCTGTCGCCAAGGTTAGCGAGTGGTTAGCGAATCTGCTTTAGGTTCTGATCTTCTACCACTACTCAGTCCCTCAAAAATCACAGTTTCTACTTCAATGATCATCTCCTAAACATCTCCCAAACTGTGTAAGATACCCTATAATGTTAGCAAGTGGTTAACGAGTCTGCTGTAGCATCTGAAGGCTTAAACACAACTAAACACAACAACTTTTTTCTAAATGGCGTTTAATAAAACCAGCCAGTCCCTCAAACAAGAAGCAAGGTTAGCAGGTGGTTAGCGAGTCTGCTTTAGGTTCTGATGTTCTACCACAGCTTCAATGCCACTGATGTTCCTGAACACAACATCTTCTTCTAAATGGTTTTTAATAAAACCACCCAGTCTCTCAAACAAGAAGCAAGGATAGAAAGAGGTTAGCGAGCTTGCTGTAGCATCTGATGGCTTCTACCACAGATTCTACTTTAATTATCTTCTCCTAAATGTCTTTCAAACTGTGTTGGCCACCCTACAATGTTAGCAAGTGGTTAACGAGTCGGCTGACATGTCTGGTGGCTTTTACCACAGTTTTCACTTCAATTATTATCTCCTTAATGGTTCTCAAACTATGTTAGCTACCTTACAATGTTGGCAAGTGGTTAACAAGTCTTCTGTAGGATCTAATGGCCTCTGTTACAGCCTCTATTTCATTGATCATTGATGGTCCCCTAAATCATGTTAGCCAACCGGTGAAGTTAGTGAATGGTTAGAGAGTCTGTTTAGGGATTTGATGGCCTCCACCACAGCACTCCTCACTCCATTGATCTTCTCCTAAATGCCATTTAGCTCTGTGGCTAAAGCTAAAGAGTGGTTTCCGCCATCAGCCGCATATTAAAGCCACCCGTTCCCCAAAATCAGATTCTGACGGGCGGCCAAGGAGTGGCAGAGGGGCTTAACCGCTCTTTAATCAGGTTGGTCGGTGCTTGGGGGATGATCAATGCTACACACACAAGCGCACAAACACACACACACACACACACACATATACACATACACGTACACATAGCATCGACTGGGTCCTGCAGGGCCTGTCGACGGCCCCTCTCTCCCACCTAATGTTACATTTAATGAGCCAATTAGTTGACAATGGTGCGGCAAGCATCTTAAATGGTTGTTTACTGGCGATTAATTATAAATTTTTCACACGCAAAGGTATGAATGAAATTAAAAGAGCTCGAGGAAGCCATTAGCCCCCCATAGTGGATGCTTATTAGGAGCGAGCCTTTTCTTTATCTGATGGGGAGAGGAGGCTAATTGCTGGATGAAGATGAGATATTATGGCGCTGAAACACAGGATTTGCAATTTAAATGGCCGGCAACAAGAAGTGCTTTTGAAGTGAGTACACACACATTAGCAACGGCGACCTGGAGAGCAAAAACGAGGCTGAACAAAGTGCCACGCTACCTCTTTATCTCCTTCTCTTTCTTTTCTTGCTTTGTTTTTTTTTACTACCTTTCTCCCACCTATTCCGTGTTTTCTCCTGTTTCTATCCCTCCTTTTTTTCTTCTTTTCTAGTTTTGTTCCTTGTTTTTTATATTTTCCCTCTTCTTTTCCATTTTATCTTACATTTTACTTTCTAATTTTTTTATCTTGTTTGTTCCCTATTTTCTTCTTTTCCCACCTTTTTTTCCCAACTTTTCTGAAATGTATCTTACATTTTCTTCTTTACCCATACTTCAATTTTTTTTTTGCTCAGTCTCTTTCTTACTCTTCCTCACTAACTTTCTCTATTTCTATCAATTTCACTTTCTCTTCTTGTCTCACCTTGTCACTTTATGCTTTTTAACTCTCTCTTCTCTCTTCACTTCTTTTTTCATTCTTCATCTCTTCTGCCCTCTATGTGCCTCCCCTCTATTTGTATCTCTTGTAATCTTTATTCTCCTCTTCTCTCTAATTTAACTCTTAATTTTTCCTTATTTATCATAATTTATCTTTTTCTACTCATTATGTCCTTTTGTATTTCTTTTCCTTAGTGTTTACCCTTTTATTTTCCTCTATATTTACTCCTAACCAGCTTTCTCTCCTTTTTCTCCTCTCTCTCTCTCTCTCTCTCTCTCTCTCTCTCTCTCTCTCTCTCTCTCTCCCTCTCTCTCTCGTCACAGCAGCGGTATGCAAATTGCTCCTGCAGCCTCCGTGTTCATTTTAATGCACGTTTGAATAATTTACGTCAGGTTGTTTTCAGGGGCCGAACGCTGCCTCGGCTCTTAAAGGAATGAAAAGAGAGATGGAAAAAGAACAAAAGGGACAGGGGGAGAGATAAGCACCGCTTTGCGCTTGATCGCTGGATAATGTGCACATTTAGCCTTAAGCAGAACAAAGCTGACCCACTCCGGTCTCCAGGATCTGTTCCAGCACAGGCTACTCAGAGGATACTGCTCGGCCATGGCCAGCCAGAGAGGCTGGAAACAAGTTCAGAGTGGGGTTTCTTCAAATGTAGACCATACGTATCATGACTTTTGCCAAATCCTGTGGAAGGTATGACATTATATGTGTGTATGTGTGTATTGAGCTCTCCTGCATTGAATGTTGATGTGATTTCTCCTATGACCTAGTCCTGGTACACATGTGACACTGTGCATTAAGGAATGTTAAATTCATGCACAACTTTGGAAACAGAATATTTCAACCATCTGGCAACCCTTTGCCATGAGCATGCTGGCCAATGTTCAAATTCACACACAAGATTACACCTCACAGCTTATACAAGTAGGTGTAAACTGTAGCTGCAGCTTAAGGTGAAGACTGATGAAAACCTGCAGCACAAAACTTCTAAGCTTCCTGATATATTTCCCAATATTGAGAGTAGTACCTACAGTCCCAATCTGAGGCCTGATCTACACAACATCCACAGAGACACCTGTTCTGGCCATACTGTCAACAGAATTTTCTTATTTGTTAACATCATCACTTGGTAGCCAATCAGAGGATTGCATACCCAATCAAAACTAGGAGATCCACCCACACCACTGTGGTTTCATTCCAAAGTGTGGCTACAGATACAGCAGTGAACTCTTCCAGCATGACTTTTGAAAGACTTCAAAACATTTCACTTCAGACTGTAGATAAGAAGATTTTCTCTAAGATGTGAGCAGAAAAAACTACAAATCCCTTTCCAATGCAGTGATGGGGAGTCTGGGACAGGCAGCGCTGGGAGAAAATGTCACAGACCTCAGTACACAGACAATACAGACCTCAAGTGACTTTTCATAAAGTGCATAAAGTTCATAAAGTGGTTTGTGGTTCAGAAAACACATTAAAATTGATGTGCTACGAATGTTTTTTCTGTGCTGTCATTGCTAAAAACACATTATATTGATAAACTCATTGGGGAACGTGGTTATTAATTGTTTTTTTCTAAATCCATGAGGTTAATAAGAGCTTAGGTTGAGGGGAAACTGTTGATGCTGTCTGATTGTGGAGCATTGCTTTGAGAATTTGATTGCATTCAGTATCAAGAGCAGCATTAGTGAGGTTAAAATGTTGAATAATCACCATCCCATCTCATCCCCAACTCCCCAACTCATCCCTAAAAATGTTGGGTGGAGCATCATTATTCCTGAGAAATCATTATGTGCATGTTCTTTTGTCAGTTTCACACAAAAATGCACCGGTTAGACACAGTAGTGAACATAAATTGAGTTTTTCAACTCAATATATAGCTATATCATCAATACAGTATTAAAAAGTTGATGTAGAAGTTCTTCACATTTCCACCAGCAGTTGCTCTTTATATTGTGTCCACACTTTATAACGAATAAATAAATAAATATGCTCTAAAATGACTTACTTCTATTGAAGGTGTGGAAGATTATCTCGTTCTTCTTTGTTTTTTTCAGGACAGTTATAAGACACTAGGCCTCCCTGAGGTGAAGCTTTATAGTAACGCTTTCATACTTTATAGGAATGCACACCGAATCATAACCTATAGTTTATATGTTTATTGCATTTATTTTTATTTTGTATTTATCATAGTGTCATTATTTGACAACAGTGCACTTTGTTGTCCAACTCTGTAACACCCTAAACATCCTTTATCCTTTAAATTTCAGCTATTCTTCTGGTTTTAACAGGAGCAGAGCAGTCAAACAGACCTGAGAGTCACGTCCCAGGGGTCAGTTTTAGTTCAGCACTCACAGTTCACAGGCTGGAACCACACATTCTGTATTCAAGAAATTTCACATAAGAACCACGTCCATTTCAAATTCGGTTGCAGAGGCTGGAGGGTCAAATGTGCCAACAAAGCCCTGCACTGCTGGCCATCCTCAGAATCCTCAGAGGCAGCAGAAGCAAAGCATGAACTGATTGTGTGGGAGTGTTTTAGAAAAATAGAAAGGAGTGGAAAAATGGCAGCCTGGCTAATGCAAAGTGACAAAATATATGGGACAATTGGAAGCAAAGCGCAAGAAGTTCTTTGGAGCACATTATGCTGGAGCTGCTGAATGGAGAACTGAGGCTGTGAGCTGGAGAGGCAGTGTGTGTGTGTGTGTGTGTGTGTGATGTGCAGAGAGGCCTGTGAAGCCTGCCAGTCTGTTTGTAGAGTGTGAGAAATGCAACAGGCTGAAGTCCCTTATTCCACTGAGGAGCTGCAGAATAATTCATATACGCAGGCACACACACTCACACACACACATACGCACACACACACACATGCGCACAAACGCACACTCTGGATCCTGAGCCGGTGCCAGGGACGACCTGCAATCGCTTTCAGACTCCCACTTAAAATAGCGCTCGTGACAAGCCTGCCGTCTTAACTCGGCACCTCTGCCAGTCTGGAGAGCCTGCTTAATCCCAAACAAGAGTGTGTGAGCACAGACACTCACACACACACACACACTCATACACTCATACACACTCACGCTCACACACACAGCAGGTGCGTGCAGAAGACTCTGCCGGAGACGTGGTGACAATTCACTGCAGGTGATTCTGGAAGAATTCCCGGAGCAGAAGAGGGGATGAGACAAAACATGCATAGTTAAACACATACATATTTCTATACAAGCACACACACACACACACACACACACACACACACCTACATCTACAGTTATAAAACTGAAGGTCTGCCAGTTAACCCCCAATGTGTGCACAGGAATAGGAATAAAAGAGTAAGAGAGTAAAAAGTTAAATAGTGATCTGTTCTGAGGTCAGTGGCTCATTATTCAGTGTTCAGTCTGATAACAGTTAAGATGGTCTGGAGTCTGAAGCAGAACCCCTGACCACAGATTCACAGAAGTCAAGATACCAGTAATACTTTATACTTTATACACTTCAAGGCCTTAAGGATGACTTGATGAGTGGCAGTTAAAAAGCAGCAAAAAATAATCAATTATTAATTGAAACAAGCAGAATGCTAATTTTTTTTTAAATAATAACATTATATAGATATTGGAGACATTGGAGACAAAAAGAACTGACAATATTAAAACTGTGATATGGAACAATACAGTGATTTTCTCTAGAAATCAATGATCCAACATGTCATAACAATAATAATACACTCTGTGCACTGGAAATAAAATATAAAAAGAATTATATTGAGCAAAAATCTTTATTTTGTACCAAAGCACATTGGTGATGGTGATGGCAATGATAAAATAATAAATTGTGTAGCTTCAGATACTGTTAAAGAAGGTTTTTTTTATTAATTTTAATTTAAACTAAAAACATTATTGTTGTTATGCCTCAAAATATAACTACACGTTTAACATTTTTCCTGTAAAAACACAGTAAAATACAGTCAGCTGCTGTTTCTAGTATTTTATCATATTTTTACATGGTTACTATTGTGATTTAATTACACAGTTAATTATTGTAAAATTATAGTATAGTAGAGTATCTGCTATACAATATTCTACTGTAGAATGCAAAACCACACTAATGGTATTCTACTGTTGTAACTACTAAATACTGTTAAATACTGTTTTTGTATAAATAAACATAAATAACATTAACATAATTTATAATTGAAACAGATGTAGTTAACCAGCCAACGCATGTTTTCTTAGTTTTAATACAGGAAAATTTTGGGCTAACAACACTAAGAAACATTGGATTTGGACTGTTACTAATCTCATTTTAGCAAGAATTTAGTTGCCTAAAACATTATTAAAATGTACATATTCAAGTAAGCAAAATAAACGCAAAAAGCAAAAAGGAATGTTATTTAAACAAAAATACACAAGGGGAGTGCTATAACTTGTAATATTGGCACTGCTGTGAGGCTGAGTATAGAGTAGATCAGCAAAGCAGTGCCAATATTACAGGTTATAGCACGAACCTCGAGTGAATTATTGCGATTATACTACAGATTTATTATCACTGTTTATTGAAATATTTTCAGTTAAAGAGGATGAGAAAATACAATTTGTTTGGTTATAAAAACTCTGGGAGTGTTAAAGTAGTTCCATAGCTGCTTTGTTTGTAGCTGCGCTGTAAGCGCTGCATCGTTGCTAGGTTACCTGTATGTGGCGGAGTAATACATGGAGAGCTTCAGCTTTGGTTACAGTGCATTACCGGCTGATAATGTCACTCATAAAACCCCTTTCAGCCAATCACATTGCAGGGTCAGAACTAACTATTTCTGAAAACATCTGCTTAAAGATTCAGCTCTGTGGAGAAATAATTTTCTATTTTTATTAACTAAACAATTCAACACCAAATTCTAAACCAAATTCATTTGTCTGAGAAAAACAAATAAAGAAACCTTTCTTTATTCTAAGTTGCACATGTAGTCCAAGTCCAGTGTCTGTTAGCAATGTTAGCTAAGCATCACTCCACAAAAAAGTTAGATTTCTTGCTGAACTTCTCCTTTAAAGCTATACATGGCTGCCTGGTTGCCAGTCCAGCAGCTGCCCCTTTAGCCTCCTCTGGCAGAGTGGGTTTTTGGGTCATTAGGCTACTTGTTTCAGGAAAGGCCTGAAATCCGCCTGAAAAACTTCTCCTGGCTGCAGCCTACAAAGTCCCGGACTGGAGGAGTGTCAGTAAGCAGTGATGTAATCAGGGGCCGGAGCCAAAGCCACCGGGCCCAAACACTGCTCTGACATCAGAGAGTGAGTGAGGGTGTGTGTGTATATAGCTGAGCCCCCGCCTCCTGGCCGGCTCGCCAATGAGAACAGCTTGCCGAGAACACACTCAGCCAAGACCTCGCTTGTCCTCCACCCCTCTCTCTCTCCTGCATCCACTTCCCTCCTCCCACTTTGCTCTCTCTCTCCCACATACACTCTCCTTCCCTTCCTCCCTCGCTCTCTCACTCCCTCCCTCCCTCTCTCCCTCCTCATACCTGCAGCTCTTGTTCTTTTATAGCAAATTGAACCTTTCACTCTGAAAGAAATAATTACTCTCTAGAGGGAAGGGGACCGCCACAGAATGCTGATATGACACACAATGTCACCTTGCCACTCAAGAGCCGAGCTCAGAGCTGGTCCAGAGAGAAAAAGAGAGAGAGAGAGAGAGAGAGAGAGAGAAGAGACAGAGGAAAGAGAATGAGAGAGAGTCAGAGAAAGACAGAGAGAGAAAGAGAGTTAGAGAGTATATTGTTGTGGTGGTAAGTGACAGAATACATTAAGGACATGCAGCAGAGGTGATGAAAAAGTACAGTGTGTGTATATGTGTGCGTATATGTGTGTCAGTGTGTATATTGTTTATGTACATGTGTAAGACCGATACAGAGAGAGTGTATTGATGTGATACAGGGAGAACAGATTGGGAACACGCAACAGAGGTTATGAGGGAATTAATAAGTAAGTGTGTGTGTGTGTGTGTGAGAGTGAGAGAAGGTGAAAAGGGTACATTTTGCTGATGCAATGTGCCACAAACAGCCTATATGTGATTAATATTAATAATATTAGCATGTTTATTAGGACAAAAAGTACAATGTAAAGTAAATGTCTGCTTGTTCCTTAAATGCTTGATTGCCAAAAACTTGATAACTAGTCAGATCAAGAAAATGCTGAATATTGAATCTCATGCACACATTCCTGAGAAACATTTGCTGGATGTGGGTGAACATTATCATACTAAAAAATGCCAGTTGGAAGCTCTGCTTTGAGCTGGATGTCCTGCACATATTGCTGAGCTGGCGGTTTGTCTTGTATCACTACTAGGAGTGACTGACTGTTGTAAGAGATGGCTCCACGAATCGTTACACCAGCAGTAGAGGCGTGTACTCTACAAGAAAGGACTGAAGTACTCACTCAAGGCCTACATACCCAAACCCAACCATTGCCAGAACCCAAACAGAAGCTGAGAATTGTCACTAAAGACGATATAAATATGTTATTCTCAGAATACAGAAATATCAAGCATTTAAGGATCTACCCTATGTATTGCCAAGTAGTGGATGATGCATCTTAACATGATTTGAGGCAAAACCCTGTGTTTAAACAGACAACGTCTGTAATCTTATACGTATGTAGATGAGATATAACTGCATGCCGAATTTTGCAGCATTCCGGAATGAGTGTATATTTATATATATATATATCTGCTCCAGACAGTCCAGAGAGAGAGCTGTGCTACACTGTAGAGGTCACCTCTCTGATGGATCAGTCTCAGCAGCATTGCCTGGAAGGACATGGGAGGAGGAGCTTGGCTTTTAACACACTGCCTGTAGGTCACTCTCCACCTGCCAACAGGCCAAACAGACTGTCTGAGTGACTGTTTGTGTGTATGTGTGTGTGTGTGTGTGTGTGTGTGTGTGTTTGCACACATGTCGAAGATGTGCGGTTACTGAAGTGCTTTCAGTTGAAAGTGTTAGAAGCAATGCCTCTGAGTGAATTCTCCGGACATGGGTTTCTCTCTCTCTCTCTCTCTCTCTCTCTCTCTCTCTCTCTCTCTCTCTCTCTCACACACACACACACAGTCCCAATTCAGCAGCCTGCAGCCAAAAGCACCTGCTGCTATCCCAGCGCTCCATCAGCTGCAATGTCTTCATTCCAGACAGAAGAGGATGTAGCGTGCAGAGCAATGCCCAGCAATAGCTGCTGTACACAACAGCCGTTTAGTTACACACACACACACACACACACACACACACACACACACACACACAAAAGCTCGTCTCTGGCACAGCTCAGGAAATAAAAGCTATTTTTAATGTGTGTGTGTGTGGGTGCAGTCAGAATAATGGGAAAATATTCTTCAAGGTCACAACTCATTTGTCAGAGCATGTGATTTAAAGAAGCAGCCCAGCACGCTAAAAACCAACATTCAGCTTTTATTCCTCTGATAAAAGCCAGCGCTGCTTTACAGCAGCCCAGAGAATATCACACAATATCACACAGCACAGGGACAACAGTGTGTGTGTGTGTGTGTGTGAGAGAGAGAGAGAGAGAGACTGTGCATGCATTATACATAGGCATGTGGCTGTGGTTTTGTGAGTGAGGTTAGGAGGTGTTCAGTGTGTGTATGTGTGCGTGCGCATAAGATTTGTAGCTTAAAACCATAAACCGCAGGCATAATATATATATAATATATACATATATATCCACATGTTTGTGGACACCCTGACTAATAAATTCATTGAGCTACTTTAAGTTTAAGCACCCATTGCTGACTCAGCTTGTCTAGTCTCTGTAGAGAAGTAACACCAATACAACAGGAGCAGATTTTTACCTATATTTTGACACAATGCCTTATGCTAGATATGGGCTAGGGGGCAATATATCCCCCAGTATTGTGCTGTGGAGCAGTGGAGAAGTTAGGGATGAGTTTGGATAGTGATTATTCAGCATCCTGACCTAACTAACAATTTCTTAATAAAGTGAATGCAATCAAATCTTCACATCAAAGCTCCAAAACCTAGTAAAAAGCATTCCTGGACAACAAAATCAGGATGATCGCTCTTTTATTATCCTTGATTTGCCACATGTTGTAAATACATGTCATTTTTTGTATATGTAGATTTTATATATTCATAAAACATTACTGCTGTAATGTTGCACATTTTTACACTGTGGGATTAATAAAGAATTATCTTATAATAATGTTTCTTATTTTATGTTCACTACAATGTTAAAAGTCAGTGGATATCAGCATTTATACTGATGTTAAAGTGTTACCTTAGTGGATGGAGTTGTGAGGTGTTATCTAGTGAAACTGTAACACTGGGTAGACTTGCATCCACATTTAATCCTTTCCTGTCCCATTACTGTTCTCATGTCAGTGTACAGTATATACACTTATTTATACAACAGTTAGTTCCAACCTTACAATCTGATTGGTTGAGAAGTGATCTAACCGTGCTGATATTTGTGATAACAGCACAGCCTTCTCACACTAAATCTGCATCACTCTGCGGACGCGATGCTAAATAACGGCATATACACACAAGATATTTTTGTCTCATTGCCTCCACCAGCACCAGTAGAAGGAGTATTAGTTTAGCACAGGCTAGCACCCAGCCAAGCCAAGCCAGCCAAGCTTGCCCACAGCGCTGGTTCGTCTTTTGTGAGAAAAAAAAGAAAGAAAATCCATCAGTAACCTCGGCCGCAGTATGACACCCAGAACAGTAACCAGCCACGCTAGGCTAAGCTAAGCTAATGCTAAGTTAAAGTAAGCTACACTAATCTAACCACAGTCCAGCCGACTAGCTAAAACCAACACCGCCCAGTAAAACAGGCAGAAAAAATGGCAGAAGGCGACTCTGCAGAACAGGAGAGGAGAGTTTCAGCGTTATTTCACGGTCCTAACGTTTACTAACCCCCTTAATCCTCAATTTTTATTTCAAGCTAACGTATAAACCATACGCCGTTTTGTAGTTACAGTTCTGTAACAGTTCACTTATTGGGAAACTACCTTTTGGTGAAAGGAACAATCCGTATTAAAGAAATATTAATTATTAATGTTTTGAGGGGCTTTTATTTTCTTTATTCTTTTTGTAAAAAAAAAAACTGTTGTATAAAAGCAATAGAACACTCAAAGTTGTGTGTTATAATGAATAACATCACGGCTATGATGATCTAAGACCAAATCAAAGCTGTGATGTTATTCGCGATACCACACTTCCTCTCAGGTTCTATTGCTTAATTGTATCACCCTTCAAATGCAGGATTGTGATTGGTTAACTAATGACAGTGGACTCAGTCTGGGTACAGCAGAGTCTAGGACAAGCAGTATACTATCTACTGTATGTAGAGCATGTTTCAATCATTTCTCATCACTTGTGCTGTTGAGTTTAGCTATATGGGTATATATAGCATGTTCACATGTTTAGAGAAAGGTCTGATCAGTGTTTTCTTTTAGATATGTTAGTGCTTTACCATGTTTCTGTGTTGATTTATTAATATTAATTTATATTAACATTCGCATCGCATCAAATCGCATCAAATTCAAAGCTCTTACAATTGCATACAAGGTGATGACAGAACAGCTCCTTCATACCTGCATTCACTCCTGAAGGCTTACGCCACCTCTCGGCCGCTGCACTCCTCCAATGAACATTGTCTCACTTTGCCAAACATTCACACAAAGCAATCCAGACTGTTCTCATACAGAGTTCCCCAATGGTGGAACAAACTACCTTCAACTACCAGATCAGGAGAATCTCTCACTATCTTTAATAAACTCCTGAAGACAGAGCTCTTCAAAGAGCACTTACTCTCCTAACACCTCTAACAAACTACCTTCAACTACCAGATCAGGAGAATCTCTCACTATCTTTAAGAAACTCCTGAAGACAGAGCTCTTCAAAGAGCACCTACTCTCCTAACGCCTCTAACTAACTACCTTCTACTACCAGATCAGGAGAATCTCTCACTATCTTCAATAAACTCCTGAAGACAGAGCTCTTCAAAGAGCTCTTACTCTCCTAACACCTCTAACTAACTACCTTCTACTACCAGATCAGGAGAATCTCTCACTATCTTTAAGAAACTCCTGAAGACAGAGCTCTTCAAAGAGCACATACTCTCCTAACACCTCTAACAAACTACCTTCCACTACCAGATCAGGAGAATCTCTCACTATCTTTAATAAACTCCTGAAGACAGAGCTCTTCAAAGAGCACTTACTCTCCTAACACCTCTAACTAACTACGTTCCACTACCAGATCAGGAGAGTCTCTCACTATCTTTAAGAAACTCCTGAAGACAGAGCTCTTCAAAGAGCACTTACTCTCCTAACACCTCTAACTAACTACCTTCTACTACCAGATCAGGAGAATCTCTCACTATCTTTAATAAACTCCTGAAGACAGAGCTCTTCAAAGAGCACCTACTCTCCGAACACCTCTAACACACTAACTACATCTAACCTCATTTCCTTCTTCCCCTCTTTCACTCCTCTATCCCTATATTTCTCTTCGACCTCCTTTAAGCCCTATCTAAAAATGTTTTACCTTTAAACTTCTATCACTTTTGTACTTCATTATTGTAAGTCGCTTTGGACAAAAGAGTCTGCCAAATGTAATGTAATGTAATGTAATGTAATGGATGCTTGAGAACCAAATTAGGGTTTACGAAGCAAAAATACAAAAAAATGCGTATTTCTCCCGGCACTAAAGGGTTAAAGGGTTAAGGGGAGGCTGAGTGAAGGTGCTGTGTTGGAGTAAATCAGTCTGCCAGACGAAACCAGTCCCAGCTCCATCCAGCATGTTTCCTCTCCGTCAGCCAAAGCGATGATTTATAAACCCGGCTAGCATGAACAGCAGCAGCATATTGTGTTTCCAGCTATCAACTGGCGGGCTCCGTATTTAGATTGAAAACAAGTCCACACTCCCTCTGCATGCCAGCCAGCAGCACTGGACAGATCCATTACACCTGGGGAGAGAGCGGTGCACCCCCCCACACCCCCCACCACCTCCACTGTGTATTTCGGACTACTGTCCCCCCAGCCCGGGCCTTCATCTTCCTCCTCCAAACATGACACCTCCACGGTGCTTTCAATTTTCTGCCCTGTGCCTCTGTGCTTTATGGGGTTGTGCGAGGGAGGAGAACTGACCACATACACAGGGATGCAGAGACGCATGTGTACGCACACCAATACACACACGCAGTACACTCTTACACCTGTAAGCCCACCCACACAGCACAGTTCTCACCACCCACCTGTCTTCAGACTGACTCAATACATGCTAATTATTTGTTTTCTCTCTTAGTGTAGTAAAATGTGTTATATCACAGGTTTTGTGAAAAAATATCTTGCAAAATCATTTTTAAGACAAATGTTTGCACCTGTCACATTACACGTCCAACTAATGTTTTAAAAGTACACAATATGAATTGGAAAATACTTTCCATGCATTTTACTGCACTTACCAAGTGTTAGATACACTGTTTGGGCCATACAGAACAGAAATAGTGGTTATAAAGAGGAAAAAAAAAATAACGTTAGAACCAAATAAACCCTGTTCACATTGAAATGTTTTTAAATTACTAATTAAAATATTGATTAAATTAATTATAATTAATCTAAAATTTGGATGATTAAACACGCAGTACGTCAGTTTGACCTAGTTGAATACAATACGTGGGTTAAAATTCCTAATAACATTTTCAATATTAATCAAGTAAAGATTAATAATTTTTTTGGTCCTTTCTGCTCCTGTACTCTGTTATCCTATTTGGTTTTCCTCCCCATGTGCTCTACTAGCACATGGTGTTGTTTTGTTATTGTCCTGTTTCCACCCTAGCCCCGTCCTAGTCATTAGTGTTATCACCTCCTGTCTGGTTTGTAACCCTGCCCCCTCATTTTCTTTCCAGGTGTTTTTTTTTGTTTGTTTGTTTTTTGGGTCCTTATTGGTCTGTAACATTGTATGCTTTGTATGTCCTTTGTCAGGATTGTGTCTTTTTGTGACCACAGTCTAGTTTCAGTTCTTTTGGTACTTGTTTTCTTGTTCGTTCGTCTTTTGCTTGTATTTTTATAGTTTGCTTAGTCTTGTTTATTTGTTTTTGCTTTTTTATCCTCTTTGTTTTATTAAATTATTTAATTAAATGACTTAAAACCTGCACTTACGTCCTCCACCGTCTGTGACAATTCCTGTCCGTTTTTTTATTTTATTTAACATTTCGTGAATAACAACGTAAAAAAAAACAGGCTTACCAGGCTAAAGTACAGCCTCCTTATTAGGGGTTTGTTTTAAAAGTGTTAGATCTTAGCGTTCCAAAGTGACAAGAATGAGAGAAATTGTGTAAAATATTTATGTAAAATACAGATTTTAATTTCAGTAAGCTGATTTAGTTCCTCACCTTGCTAACTTTGACACAGTCTAGTCTAGAACGTTACATTTTAGATAAAATAGGAGGTTATAAGAAGCAACATGTTGAAATGCTTTCAGGAAGGTTAGCCTGTGATGTAACAGAAATAATGTCTACACATCGTTCCCAACAATTACATTCCCAAGCCTAAGCAGCAATGTTCTAGGAACACCTAAAAAGCTTGACAGATTGAACATTTTAGGAATTTTAACTGTAATGTTAACTAGTAACCAATTTTTTTTAGCATTTATAATATTGAGTCTTTTAAACGACTATTGCCTTGTGACCTAACAGAACAAATCCCACCTACAAACAGTCAGTTTGTTCCTCACTCCTTATTACATCATTAGCTAACTAACCATCTTCTCTGTACCCCTATTTATGTTATAGAGCTATATAGAGATAATAATAGCAGAGATTATATTAAATAAACTATGTTTTTCATAATGTCACAGTCTATTAAACAATTATAGCCTTGTGACCTGACCTGAATATACCCAACCTACAAACAGTCAGTCAGTTTGTGCCTCACTCCTCCTTATTACATCATCACCTAACTAACTATCTTCTCTCTCCCCCAGTTTATGTTATAGAGCTATATAGAGAACAGGTGGGGGCAGGAGCATATGGAAGACGTAGTATAACATATAGAGCCGTGAAGGCGCCTGATGGAGGGTGTGTAAACATTAGCAGGCCTGATGGCAGTGATGGAGGTGTGAGGTACACACCACCTGGCCTCCAGACAGGAGATAAACAGCGCCATCACTCCGGGCCTGGCCGGGCCTTTATTTATGCTGGCGCGGGCCGGCCCTCCGAGCTCTAATTAATTAATTAGCCCGTTCATTAGGAGCGTTTCTCGCGCGCTGTCTCTTTGTGCTCTTACGGCTGATGATCAGGACTTAATAATGCCTTGTTTATATCTGCACATAAACGTCAGAAAACGGTGACGGATGACGGCAAGGCCTGATCCACCGGGAGAGGGAGATTTATCCCCCAGCTGCAGCCGGGGCAAGAGGCTTTTTGCAGAGTGCATCGTAAATTAAAGCACATGCAGGTCCTGTTTGGGGGGGCATGGGGGGAATCTGGGATGAAATGTGTAGGCAACTTGAATAGATGTGAATGAACAAATATACTCACACATACATTACCACTCAAACTAATATAAAGCCATTTATGTATATGAATGAGTGTATGAGATTTGTCTAAGGTAAAATGCATAACACAGCTGAATTATTTTTGTGTACTTTAACTGTAAAAGATGAAAAGGCATGTCCTAAAAATAACAATTAATATAATGCAGCTTAAGTTTTTATAAAGAATATGACAAATAATAACATACAACATATAGAATAATAACATAAGAACATACAACATATAGAATATTAGTTCCTACACTCCTAAATCATGGAATGATGATAGGTTTATTGCTCATGAGTTGTGGGCAGCTTACGTGGTTTGGGAATTCCCATACCTCTAAAAGTTGTGAGGTGTTATCATGTTAGTGAGGTCAAATATTTGCCAGCATGCTCATTGCATCGGAGATTGAGCTAGGCCCGATAGCTGATAGTGGGTGTCAGATCGATAAAATATTCTGTTTCACAATTCCTCAATCCACAGTGCATTATGTGTATCACAGTGTACAGTGTAGTGGGTGGTAATGAATGTGACTGGTGGGGTCTGACTAGGATTGCCCATACAAACATGTGCAACATTCTTTTTTCTTCTTCTATTTTTTATCCCATTTTCGATCTTTTACAAGTACAAGTACTCAGCTCACTCATTAGTACTCCCCCTATCACTAGTGATGACCCAACAACAAAAGGGTGAAGACTAACACATGCCTTCTCAAATACATATGAAAGTAGCCACCGCCTCTTTTCTAACTGCTGCTGATGCAGCATTAGCAAGTAGATTCACAGCATGTTCGGAGGAATTAGCAGTGACTCGGTTCTGATACATCAGCTCACAGATGCCTTGTGCTGATCACTCCAAAGGGTGATGTGGGGAGAGAGCACCATCTACCCACCCAGAGAGTTTGCATGGAACGTGGAAAAAGTTATGGGAGAAAAACTAGTACATTTGCAAGAAAAAGTATGTGAGCCCTTTGGGATTACTTGGATTTCTGCATAAATTGGTCATTAAATATGTTCTGATCTTCATCTAAGTAACAACAATAGACAAACACTGCCTAAACTAATGCCATACAAAAATATATGCTTGCATGCTTTTATTGAACACAACATGTTAATTTTCACAATGAGGGGGTAAAAGTATGTGAACCTTTGGATTTAATAACTGGTTGAGCCTCCTTTGGCATCAATAACCTCAACCGAATGTTTCCTGCAGTTGCAGATCAGACCTGCACAACAGTCAGGAGAAATTGTTTATTTGGAAAATGTGTTTAAAATACTTAAATTCTATAGAAGCTTAACCTTTAATTCTACCAATATAATCACATGACAATTTATAAGCTTAATTATATAAAATACTAATAATGTAATGAAACTACATATTTTTACTGCCTGTATTTTAATAGCTCGGAGCTTATGCTGCTTATAGCAGAAATAACACACTCTGCTTCTACAAGGCTCTACAATCGCAGCTACAACAGTGAGCCAAAAGCAAGCAAGGATACAGCCAAGCTCATACAGATGCAGTATTGTGTTTTGACACACAAAGGAGCTACAAAGCTATACCGCATTCACACACACACACACACACACAAGCGCATACATACACACCTCCGTGACATCCCTGTGGGCCCTATATTGTTTTAGCGATGGCCCAGGAGACCAGCGAAGGATTGTGCCGGCTGTGGCTGTAATAAATAGAAGTCCCCCGGTAGAGGAGGAGCAGAGCGGAGAGAGCGAGAGAGAGGGCCAGTGAGCGAGCCAGGCCAGAACGGCACAGTGCAGAGCACAGCACAGCACGGCAGAGCCGAGCCGAGTCGAGCGCCCTGTGATACATTGCAGCGCGATCCGGCACCCAGCGCCCACCGCTTAGCTGAACTTTGAAAGATATTGCTTATAAAAGAGATGACTCCTGGCGACGGCCGAGTCCTGTAGTTTTATTACACCTCGGGGCTACAACGGCCTGTCTTTGGAGAGATAAGGTTGTACCCTTTTCATTTCCTATCCTCGGGCCGATATTTTAAGCCGGCTTGTTAAGGGGCGGGTGGAGCGGGCGGCGGAAGGAGTTTGATGCATGGCTTTACAACAGGAGCCGGGCCCATAACGCTCAAAGGACGATCATTACTGACCTTAATAGCCCAGTCTGCATCTGGGCTTGATTGATCGTGCCTAGCAGGTTGTGAAATGCGCCATCTGGAAGGAGGGAAGGTGTGTAGGGGAGAGAGAATGTGGGAGAGAGAGAGAGAGAGGGAGCAGTGGCAGGGAAAAGGCAGGCAGCACAAGCTGAGCACTGAGGAATAAGGTGAGAAGACTCAAACTGTGTGCCCGTGTGTGTGTGTGTAAGAGTGAGAGAAAGAGAGAGAGAGAGAGAGAGAGAGAGAGAGAGAGAAAGAAAGAGAGAGAGAGCGAGAGACAGAATTGATAGCCAGGGTGGGATGATGTGGAAACTTAACTGCACTAAGAGGCCTTAGCTAGTGCCATAAACTCCGTCCCTGACATAAACAACAACACTTAGCCCGGCTGTGTGTATACAATATTCATTTCACCGGGCCGCTTGCTAACTCTTGTTTACTCGATGCCAAGCAAGTTTATGTGAGCGGCGAGCAGCCAGCCAGGGTTAAGTGCCACTATCTGCCTCATCTGGGCCACAGAGCATGGAGAAGGTGTGTGTATATGTTTGCATTTGTGTGTGTGTGTGTGTGTGTCTGTGTGTGTGTGTGTGTGTATGGGTGTAAAGGGGTGGGTGGGTATCTGTGTTTACAGGATAAATCACCAAACACAACACAGGTGCATGAAACTGTGCAGAGCTGAGAAAGAAAAGAGAGGAGGAAAATACAGCAATTAAAAGAGTCTAAGCGCCTGAGCACTGAACCCTCTACACTTTCCCTCACTTTACAACACCTATAGATCTCAGTTTAAGTCTTTAATGCTGTACCTATGAATAAACAGAATATCTGATAGCTATTGTATGTTGACTGAGTGTAGAGTGTGCCAAAATAAAACAGATTCATCAGTTGAATTCTAATTGTTCTATAAAGCACATTTGCGTATGCACATTTTGGATTTAAAAAATATATATATTTTAGTCAAGAATAGTGATGAGTCAGCTGGCATGGATAATAAAAAATATAAGCTTTTCAACTGTTTCTTAAAAATCTGGTTACAATCCAGAGCGTTTGATTGATTTGCTGCACCCATTCTGTGTTAACATAGATATTACATATCAACACCAATATGACATAACAATATTTTTGGATAATTATTTACTTTCCGAAACCGCATATTGCTGAACGACCAATTTCAACACAATCAGCGGAAACATCTACTGCTTCAAAAGGAGCCTTTTACCAACAACTGACAACTGCTGAGAAATGATAAGGTTTATGAAAGCATTTCAATTTGCTAAGCTGTCAGTGTCACAGAGATACATCTTTTAAATCCAATTTCAAAAGTACACAGAGCAAGATATGCGTTATGTGTTTATGGTTTTGAAATTTTGAGGGGTAGCATTTCTTAGGAAATTTTATCGGCCAAGAAAAAGAATACAAAGAATACAAAGAATAATGAGAAAATGAGAATAAGGGGAATAAGACAATTATTGTAAATGGTTAAATAGTAATACACATAATTAAGAGCCAAGCCATCCAGTCATTAAAAAGGTTGCAAAGTGTGTAGATTCTGCCACACTCAGCCACTTCTTTTCACTCCTGCCACTTCTGACCCGGCGGAACACTGTGTGGTTACAGGAGCTATATCTGGAAAGAACAGAAATATTCCTGAAGTGCTAAAACAGTACATTAAGGGCACTGCTTCTGTATGTGCAATAGACTTCAAACAGAAAATAGCTCAGTGCTGAGTGGACACTATTAAAGGGCCAGAGAACGAGAGAACGATGCAAACACAAAAATAAATTCACTTCTTTCTATCTCAGCCAACAACACTGGACATATGAAACAGCTGGTAGAATGTATATATATGTGTGTGTGTGTGTGTGTGTGTGCTAGGAAAGTAAGGAGGAATGTTGCTGACTCATCACTTTTCTCATTTTATTAACAAAGCAGCCATGACAAACTCAGAAGGGCACATTACAATCATAAAGCCATGCAAGGCTGAGGCACACTTAATGGTGTGATTCGCAATTCTGTCAATTATACAGATACTACAAGATTGTGAAATAGTGAATCTGACCTACTGACATTAATATGCATGTAGGTAGAAAAATAGGTAGGTAGTTTGGTAAATAGAATGTTAGGTAGGTAGGTAATAAAACATAGGTACGAGGAAAGGTATGTAAATATAAAGGTAGGTACAGTAGGTTAGAAAATGTAGGGAGGTAGGGAGGCATGAATGTAGCTAATTAGCATGGTAGGTGGCTAGAAAGAAATACAGATAGGAAGGTAGGGAGACAGGGAAGTAGGAAAGATGATAAGTAGTTCGGATGGTAGGGAAAAAAGGAGGAAGGTATGAAGGTAAGAAATTTGTTATTGAATGTTACATACGGAGTTAGCAAGCTTGATAGATAGGTAGGTACTGTATTTTTAGTAGGTAGAATGTTAGGTAGGTATGTAAGAAGTAGATAGGTAGGCAAGTATGTATAAAGGTTAAGGTTATGGGAAGGTTAGTTAGCGAGCAAGGTAGATAAGGTTGTATGTAGGTAGGATAATAGGTGGGAAAGTAGCTTGGCATGAAGTAAGGAAAAAAGATATAGATGTTGAAAGGTAGGTAGGCGGGCAGGTCAGACAGTAGATATGTAGTGAAGTAGGTAGGTAGGTAGGTAGGTAGGTAGATAGGCAGTAGATAGGTTGGTATGTACAGAGGTTGGAAGGAAAGGTAGGTAGGCTTGACTGTAGAAAGGCAGGTGGGTAGGTAGGTCAACATGAAAGATGGTAGGTGAGTATGTAGACAAGTATGGAGGTAGGCAGGGAGTTTGTTAGGTGCGAGACTAAGTAGGTAGTTAACAAGATAGATAAGTTTGTAGGCAGGAAGGAAGGTATAAAGTAAGACAAGTATGAAGCTTGGCCAGAAGGCAGATTGGTGGTAAAGGTTTAGTAGTTAGGAAGGAACATAGGCAGGTAGACAGGCATGCAGCTAGGAAAGTAAGTACTTGCTGCTGCTGTTGGTTTCACTGCTGTGTTTAGAATAGTCGATTACCCAAAATGGTCTTATGGTGGTCAGCGGTGGTCCTTTAGTGGCCTCTTTATATTGATATACAGCATGCTGAGAAGCTGACGTAGCACATACAGTATGTGCATGTATATGGCAGGTATACATAACAAATTGACCACCCACTGCATATGACCATCCTAAATTCCATAGAACTGTCACTGGACTGCAGAATAAACCATAGTGATGGAACCCACTGAGGGTCAAGTGTCCCAGCCAATCACACAGCAGTGTATCATTAGGTAGAAGACGTGCTGAGATTGCAAGAATTAAAGTGGAGAAAATAGAGCAGCGATTACAAAAAAAATCTTTGTCCGAGGCAGTTGCTCGCAGAGCCTAATCTGATGTTAAGCTAGGCAAGATAGCTGTGGATGGCAGGAAGGCCAATACGGTGGAGATGGGATGAGCGCGGTCCGACGCCATCCAGATGCGAGTGACTGACAGCCAGGAGATTGTGCGGGACTTAGAGAGAGCGTAATGGGGTTCACTCATGAGTTACGAGTCTGACGAGGGATAAATCTCCTAGCTGGTAGTGGAGAAAAAAACAAGAACTGCATCGAGATGAAGCATGGCGCAAGTCTCCAGCATGTTATACTCACAGGCACAGTGAAGCACACACACACAGTCCCCTTCTTTCGACACATCACGTTCGCAGGCTGTCATTGATTTCCCTCTGCTCTGTGAGTTTATTTGCTCATGGCGGAAGAGAGAGAGAGCACTGGGCTAATGGGCCTTCAAAGAGTTACTCGACAAAGACCCTCTCACTGCCTCAAACACATCAAACACAGCGAGGGAAGTCCAGTCCACAGATTTTCCTACTAATGAGCCATCCTCCCCAGCAGTAAGAACACAGAGTCGAATGTAATCCACTGAAATCTACAGCAGCATGAGACGGACAGGGTGTCCATCTTAGTCTGCCGAGTGATACGACTCGCCTGATTCCAGACTGAGAACAGCCTGACAGCTCCAGGTTTGCAGAAAGCCCACTTCAAATGGTCTGGTACAAAAAACTGCTTCTCTTAATGTGTATCTGCCTGTTTTTATATGAGAGCAATGTCTATAAAATATACAAGAAAGATAATAAAACGCAATAGCATGTAAAAGTTCGGATAAATCTTGAACGATGCAAAGACAGAGCAGTCCAGCATCACAGGCAGAGCATAAATTATTGTAGGTTAAATATGCTACTTACTCTTTCTGACTCTTTCCTCCAATATCTTGTCAGAGAAAAAGGACTCACAGAGTGCCCTTACACTTTCAGAAAAAAAGGTAGGTACTGTACTGGTACAGTACAAAGAACAAAGAGTGTAACTGTACCTTTTAAGGTACAACATGAACCCCTTAGGTACAACTGTGTATCTTAAAAAAGAAGGTAAGAACAACTGCAAAGAAATTTGTCCTCAACTAAAAAAAGGCAACACCACCCCGGCAACAAGAAGCGCACCACCCCAGAAACAGTTTTGCACCATTTTTACAAAGATTGCAGACTAGGCGCATTATAGTGCTGTTGTAAAATGTCTTGTAATGTGTTGTACTACTATGCTTTCTAACACTAAATAAAGAAGTGTCATACTATCTTTATTGCTGGATGCAGTGCATGCATTCATAACAGGCATAAAAGAGCATTATTTCCCTTTTTAGTCCTAAAAAATAGTCCACACAAGGACTTAAATAGACACTACTAGGTTTTGTGCTTAGTTACAATAATTTGTCCTCTATTGCCCACCTAAGAACTGAGTGCTTTAACTGCCATAAGATGTGCCAAAAGAATGCAAGTTGCGTTTGTAAAGTAGGGCCATACAGATTGTCAGGGTGCGGGTGCAGGGAGGACGAGGAGGCGGACGCAAATGCAAACATAAACGGGATTTATTAACGAAAACAGGATATACAATACACAGGGATTACTGAACACAGGACTGAGGAAAACGTGGAAAACATGGAACACTGACAGACGTTAAACGTACAAGGATCGACACCGGGGAAATGGAACACGGACCTTAAATAGAGGTGCACACACACAGGAAACATGAAACACCTGGGACGAAGGGGCGGAGTTACAAAAGAACACAGGTGAGTGGAAAAACACAGGCAGAACACAGGGGCACGGGTCACGTGGGACAACACAGGCACGATGACAGACAGGAAACAGGGCCAGGACCTTACACAGATATAGTTGACTCTATGTTGAACTGCTAGGAAGCAATGAGGGGAATCACAACCCTTCTATGAAATTAATTTACACTTTTCCAAAAAAAATATAGCCATGCTGGGGTAGCTTTCATGGCACACCAGCAAATCTTTCTATAAAGATCATCATTCACAGCTTGCTTGCTTTAGGTTAAACATTAAAACATATTTATTTTTAGTTCAGTTAATTCATAAATCATAGATCAAAATATATTTCATTCACATTCCTCAAGATAAGAAAGCATTTGTGAAGGTCAAATTACACAGTGACAAAAAGACCTGCTCTATTTCTGTCTTTGACATCTTTTTTTTCAGATAAATCTGGACATTTCTGGTCTAATTCTGCCCCAGAGTTTGCGTCTGTTGCAACACAAGCCTGTGGATTAGCCAACGCACGTGTGTGCAAACATGAGCATCAGGACTGGAAGAAAGGAAATCCTTCATCAAACCAAATTATGCAGAGCAGCAGGCTATGCTTCCACCCCCTCACATGTTGCCGGTGGGCTGCTGGCGGATTGCAGTGCCCATCAGGAGAGCTGGAACGATGGTAGTGCTGGTGGTGGGGGATGGGAGGCGGTGGCGCCGGAAGTGGCTAAAGCAGAAGCTGATGGAAATTTCCCCCTGCCTCCGCTGCTCTGTAGAGCCTGAGTCTGACACCCGGCTGTTGGCTGGCCCGGGCGGCCACGCACGGCGGCGCGCCCGCGTCAGGGTAACAATGATGCATGGTGTGACCTTACTTGTAATGCCAGCCTTAATCTACGCAAGTGGAATAAATGAAGTGGGGCCGCGGCGGACGTGTCAAAGCGTTTTTATAAAGACAAATCCACCTGGGGCCACAGCTGGGTACATATATTCATGAAAGTCACAGGGACACGATGACAAGGCGGCATGCCGCGTACCATAACCCTTCCCACGCACACACACACACCACACACACCACTCACATACATATACTGCTCTGTCATGGTGTGACAGAGGTGTCATTAGAGTGAGATGTAAAGCGGGTGAGAAAGAAGTAGAAGAGACACTAAGGACATTTTCATCATTCTTTTTGCATTTGTTGCGAATACAGTCCAAATCCAGGACAGATTCTGAGCTTGTTTGGGGAGACAGGCACATTATTGCTGTTTTGTTTTCACACATCATTTGAACCATGGATTACTGGGTAATTTTAATGTATGACATCTTTATGTGCAGGTTACTAGCAAAGTTTGATTTTATTAAGCATTTACTAATCAATTTACTACTCCAGATGCAGGAAAAGGGCCACCTGCATCAGGAAGGATCCCACCCACCCAGCATACTCACTTTTTGTCTCACTACCCTCAGGCAGGAGGCTGCAGAGCATCAAGTGCAAAACTACAAGACTGAGAAACAGCTTCATTCCAGAAGCTGTTAGTCTCTTAAACTCTACCTATTATGCTGCTATAGCAAACTTTCACTCTGGACTTGTTGCTGCTACTTGCCTACTCTGCCTATTTTTGTTTATTTAACTTGATATCTATTTTATTTTTTATTCTATTTTATTTTATCTTATATGTATCTATTTTAACAATTGCCCTTTTTGGTGTTAACTGGACCGTGAGATCACAATTTCATTCCACTTCATGCACCACATGTGATGTGAAATGTGATGTGAATGACAATAAAGTCTCTTTACCTCCTTGAATCCTTGAAAAGGAAAGCAATGTGATGAGTCAACACAGTCACCTTAAAAAATGAACCACACCTGCAGCAGACCAGGTTTCTGGAGAACCAAAGATTGGTACCTTGGACGACTCCCAAGCTTAAAAAAAGCTTTTAAATGTGACCAAACATACCAAACATACTAAACCCGAGAAGCAATCACTCCCGGTTCGTGAAAAAAAAAAGCCAGTGTGAAAACCTCCTAAAAGAAAGTGCGAGAGAAAGAGTGATTGGGTGACAGAAAGTAGACATGGCAAACAAGCTGACTCCGCCCTCCCTCTCAGACTTACTGTAAGCCATTTACAGGAGGATGTAAATTGCTATGAGGCAATCCGATAAGAGTAAGGGAAAGAGTGTAATTAGAGGAAGGGTGCTAACAGCACGGGGCCGTTCTGTGACTCACATTACATCAGCGCACGTTAGATCTGTGCCAGTAACAGTATCCGCTTAGTCACATTATTCACGTTGCAGTGTGGAAAACAAACACACCAGGCAGCTAAATCAGGAAAGCTGGGAAGGGGAGAAGTGTTATTATGTACAGCATTTCCATAAAGTGTTTCATATATAGAGTCTCACTTTTGCTGAAATACTGCAAATAATATAGGAGCTGTAGCCGACAGAATGGTCTGAAGATCGCAAGCTTAAATCCTAAGTCATGGTGCTAAGGCATCAGCAGCCGGAGCCAGAGAGAGCAACACTGGACATGCTGTTTTTGTGGGAAGGCAGATGGTGCTCTCCACCATCCCATTATTAAACCCATTGTGATGCTAGCTAGCACAGATCTGTCTGTTGGCTAATTTATCAGAGCTGAGGATAATTGGGTTGGGTGTAAAGTGATGCCTTAAAAAGGCTTCACATGTATCAGAGTAGCCTTTTTGCTGATTCTACTATGCATGTTTTTGGAAGGTGAGAGGGAAATGGAGAATTTGGTAACAGGGAAAAGTCTAAAGTTTTAAATTTATGCTAAAGTGTGGCCCAAGTTCAGACCTGACTGGAGATATATTTGAATGTAAATGTTTGAATGCATATTTGAATTGAATTTATTTAAAACAATGGTAAAAATATAATAAAAAATATAATAAAAAATATATGCTGCTTTTGTAATGACTCTCTACTGTCCAGAGAGTGATTTTGGCAAGATTTTGGAATATTGCGGTGAGTATTTGATTGCATTCTGTGTTAAACGTGTTAGTGGGGTCAGAATGATGTACATATGGGGTGCCATCCATCCAGGTCATTGTCAGATGTTTATTTTGAAAAAAAAACAAAAAAACAATACAATTAGTCTAAAATTAACTATTATTTTTTTACATTGACTTTTATTAAAAGTTCTCCTGTAACATTTCTGTATTGCATATAGAAGGTTTTCAAGTGATGGGTATACCACATAACTTTGCTTGTCAAAAAATGTGAACATTTCAGTCCTTCATTTGTCTTGAACCATTCATACATTATAAACCGTAGGCAACATTTTTATTCAGCTGGATGAGGAAAAAGTTACAGAGAGTCTTTTGACAGCGACAGAGCACTTCACTAAGTTATCTAATGAACCCCCTGTACTACATGCTGGCCTGAGCCTCTCAGAGCCACGAGAAACTAAAGCAGTCTCTCGTCGTGCTGTAAGCCTGAAACATCCGGGAGCAGAGCGGGTGTATTAAATCAAATAACAAAAGCTGACGGCCACTCCCGCAGCCCCCACCCCAACTCCACCAGCCCTCCCCGCCACCACACCCCTAACTCGGCACGGCCGGAGGAGCGACGTCGCTCTGATTTATGCTCCTGCTAAGGATGATGATGGTAATGATCATAATTAATCAAGGGGCTCTTCCTGCACCTCTAGGAGCCGGCGAGTGACCTGAAAAAAGACACGATGGCCTGCTTTTTCCCTCCGTCTCCCTGCCAGTCCAGGAACGGTGGCGAGCGAAAAGCGCCATGCATTATCCTGCCATCACCACCGCTATTTATATCCCGCCGTCCATCACTGACACTTACTATTCTCCACCCGCCGTTCAGCGGGCGGCCCCCGCGCCCACGCGCAATTTCCTTAAAGCTGCCCCATATATCCTCATCCGCCAGCAGCTCCTATGCAAATGCGGGAGCAAGGGAGAGCACAGCGAGGTGACGGAGAGAAACCAACATCATCATTTCTCACACGCGAGCGAGAGCTGAGCGCAGAGGCTCAGGAGCCAAAGGGGGCCGCCTGCCTGGTCCTGGGGGGCAACTTCTGAGGGCTTGTTCCAGACCTCTGTTGCAGATTTGAAGGCTGTAAAAAAAAGAAAAAAAGAAAGGGAGAGCGAGGGAAAGGGAGGGGGAGAAAGAGGAATAAACACAGAGCGAACGACAACGACATCTCGAATTCCCGCGTGGCTCTGCGAACAGTAGCCCGGAGCGATAAAAGAGGCCTTTTTTGGTCTTCACCTTCTCTTTATTTGTGATGGAAGAGCACAGGACGTGCCAAGCATGCGGCCTGTTCTTCTGTACAGTCTGAAATCTTTAAACTGGAATGTTACGAAAGTTCACGCACACTCACAAACACACAAACATCTTGCAGCTGTCATATTAAATTTGTTCTGCCTTATTGCACCATTTGAAGGGCTGTACCTGCCTTACAGTTGTGTGCATTTGGGTATAAATGCATCAATTGGAATAGACTAAGAAGATTACTTCCGAAGACTATTTCCACCTTACTGCTTTCTAGGAGAAGACCGGGTGATTTTTGGGAACTGCTAGACTAAAACTATTATTTTACTAGTATATTCTGTTTGGGAACATTTATACAATTTTACATTTAGAACGTTATCCAGTTTCTAAAGTTTCTAAGCAGACATAGCCTCATACAGGTTGAGTGATGTACTCTAAAGAGGGGTATCTGATTAATGGTGTAACAAGTATTTTTCTTACAAGTATCTCACATACTGTACATTGAAACATGGAATATCTTTTACAATTATTAAACAATGTCTGTGTTTAATCTATGCCAGTCAATTAAGTGACTTGTCCTTAGCTTAGCACTAAAACACAACTAGATTTTAACTATAATTTCAACATTTCTTAGAGAGTTTTTTTTGGCCTTCATGGCCCAAACCAAAGACCTTATATCATAGCTGCACTACTGTTCACTTGTACCTTGTACCCTTTCAAATCCAGAAGGACATCTCTGTTAACAATAAAACTCCTTTATGATGAAAACTGCAAACAAAGCCTAGACTTTAAACTTAAGTGTGCAGCATTGAGGTCTGCTAGAGGAGACAGTTTACATCCTTGGTTTTATTCCTTTTTGGGCCTCCTTTCTTTAATACGTCTCTTTTTAGCCACTGACCTTTTTGCCAAGAATAGTCAACGTCCCTCACTGACTGACTCCTCCTCAATGTTGGAACGTGCAAACAACAGGAGATCCAAGGGACATTGTGTAGTGTAGGTCGCACCATCTATTAAATGAGCTACCTGCACACATTCAACCCAAAATGATATTCTTAAGCTTGACTCTGGAGATTTGACAGATTCTGACAGAGCTCAAGGTCTGTGTCCTTGCCTCTTTGGTATCAAAAGCTTCACTATTTTGGGATATTCTGGGACAAACACTGGAGTCTATGGGTGGTTTGACACCTACCTTGTTTGTTGTGGGTTTACAGAAACTTCTTTAGTTCTGTCTGTCCTGCAGGTTCTGCTTGGAAATGTCCATTCCTGTATGTCTTCTGAGGTGCTATCTATTGAACATGTCCAGTGTGCTCATGGCAAGGCAACATGAATTATTGGAGTTCAAGCTAGGGTTCAGTGTCTCTAAGTCTCTATTAATATACATGACTCAGAAACACTCTAAATCTTTAAATCTAGACTCAAAAAATGTATTTTTGCTCAAGCTTTTGGATAATGTCTCATCACAATTTCTGTAATTTCTCTCTTACTGTTGGCCTTCTAAATATTTCTCTCTACAAAGCAAACATTAACCCTCCCCTAATCATTTTCTTTCCTTCTACAACCCTGCACTGAACTCAGAACCTGTTTCTACATCCATATCTCTACCTTATTAATTATCCATTATGTGCCCATTGCTTTTTCACATTTATAAATTAGTACGTGTTACATTAACTATAGCTCCACATTATCGCTCTGTACAATACTAAGAAATATAAGTACAGATTTGTACTTAAAAGGGCACAAAGCTTGTCGCTGGGGCTGTACCTTATATTGAAGTACAAAAAAGTACCGTTTTTAGTCAAAGTCCTTTTTTGTACCCATGGTTTTTATGGCAATTGTTATAAGATTATAAACATTATCATCAACTGAATATGTGTCAAGAACTTGATGATCCAAGATTGTCTGGTTTTTAAATAAAAAATGTATAATTAAAATATATATTGTTTATTAGTACAGTGATACAGAATACTGAATGTACCTTTTGGCTGAATAAATGGTACAAATTTGTACTTAATGCTGTTAGGAATGACTTTGTACTTTAAAGGGAACAGATCTGACCCTGTAAAGACCAATATTGTACCTTTGAGGATACAATTATGAAGAATGTACCCTTGAGTACAAAAAAGTACTCATATCATACCTCTGTTTTTAGAGTGTGCGGTTGTTTTGTTCTGTTATTTGTTTGTACTGAGCGAGTCGACCCGAGGGGGATGGGTTCCTCCTATGGTTTCTTCCTCTTAATGTAAGGGAGTTTTTCCTTGTCACTCTTGTCACCACAATCATTGGCATCTTCGTGGTGCTGCTCATAAGAGGCGTGGACCTGTTTTTCTCTGTAAAGCTGGTTTGTGACAACTTTTGTTGTAAAAAAAAAATCGCTATAAAAATAAAACTAAATTGAATCGAATTGAACTGTTAGTGAGTGACAAATGGATGGTACAATTGATAAGTTTTGTGGCCATTTAAAATTTCTCCATAGTGTCAAATGTACTGGTTATATGTTAAAGACTTGTCCCTGCAAAACCTCATCCAGATTCAAGGCCCCGCATGCATATCCCACAGGTCTGTGCAGAGTTTTTTAGCTACTGTGGGACATGGCAAAAGTCAGGAATACTTCCAGATCCTCCCTGTTCCCTTTTTTGTCCCATGATATATGTAGTAGATAAGTAATGCAGCAATACAGAAGCACTATGTTTGATTTTGTGCATATCATCAAGCATAGTTACACTCAAACTAATGTAATAAAATTTTCATAGACCACAAGGAGCTGAAAACCAAATAAGATCTATTTGTTATAGCCTTCATTGTGATACATGTACGCTTCTCAGTATTCACATAATGTAATGGGTAGAAAACACAGTACATTTATATCAAGAACGTACCCTGTGTGAGGGATGGATCTGCATTTTTAACTAGGACAGAATGGAAAAACGTTATAAAAGAGGTTGCTTTTTGGCACTAATGGACACAAATGGAACTGTAACAGAGTGATTGTATCCCCTCCAACTTCCTGAGCAATAAACCAACACCCAGGTGTATAATTAACAGCCCTTTAGCTGTTAAACCAACCGAACCAAATGGAAAAAATATGATGTCACAAAAACCTAAACTCACAAGCAGATTTCAGCCCACAAATTGAGTGTGAAAACAGCATTTAGAATCACTCAGACTACTGATTTGGGGAATTTGGCTTTTATGCGCATTGACTTTCTGATTGATCAGAAACCATGACCTTGTAATTATCGCTTTTTGAGGTCCAACTGTCTCCTAAGTTAGTGCACAAATACAGAGTGTAATGTGTAGATCTGTGGTTAAATACACTCCCACAGCCACTACATACATTAAGAGTATTTACATGTTAAATTTAGCATTAAAAGCAGTAGGTTAACGCTATACTGAAGGGCAGCATTCATAAGGCATAAATAAGCCTTTTAAGAACAACTGACATAAAGCTATATACACTGAAATGCCAAAAGTCATGAAATAGCAGTATGTAAACTGATCATGTAGTGTTACCTCAGGATTGGGAACGCCCACACCTGCATAAGTTGTGAGGTGTTATCTTGTGAGCAAGGCTGAATGATATTAGTTCCAATTCCAAGTCATATCAGTTTTAACATTTAAAAAGATGCTAAAAAAGGCTTTTTTTTGTTGTTTTTTTTCACATCCATTCATCTCAAAAACTGACAAGGCTTTATAAATGTTTGCATACTGTTTAAATGCCCAGGTGTATTGAACCCACAACACTTTATACAATTGGCATTGGCAAGAACCTGGCTATGCATTACATTATGATTATGATATTAAAATTAAGAAATTAAGGTACAAACTATTGTCAAATTTTGTCTTGCAAAAGTTTAAGGAATGAAATATATTGTGGTTTCTTAAAAACCCATGAACCATTGTCAGACACCAATGTTTACATGTAAACTATCCATTAAAATCAATATATATATATATATATATATATATATATATATATATATATATATATATATATATATATATATATATATATATATATATTTTTTTTTTATCAATACAGCACTGCAAAAAATGTCATTGTGATGCATTAACATATCAATATTTTCTCATGCTTTTTGGATGGTAGCAACATGGTACATGGTACTATGTGTGGCATAGAAATGAGTGTATTAGGCACAGAAGTGTTGGACATGTCACACATTACACATGTCACTATCACTGGTTAAATACATTTAAATTTAGCCAAGAGCATCTCAGTGGTCTGAAACAGGCCTGACGAAATCCTGGACGTTGGCTATCACACAGTATTAGAAGGGCTACACAGCAAGACAGAGCCACACGGTGGGGGTTTCTAATAAAGTGGCGGCTGAGTGCTTTGTTTATGTACAGTTATTGATCTCTCTGACTCATGTCCTGCATGTTTGGCTTGATTTAATATCTCATCGACAGTAAGACGTCACAGATTTACAGCCTGGGCCGGCACGCCGCGAGTGCCATAATGTTTTACGAGCCGCAGTCGCTTTATATGTGCCCAGCATTAACCGAAACAACAGCCGGGACACCCACGGCAAGGTGCAGACGGAAGAGCCCAGGATTTGAGTTGGAATTTGGCAAACCGCAACAGCTGCCCGCCCACGTGGCGAGAGCGCAGTGGTGGAGCTGGAAAACACGGATCAGTCTCTCCTCCACAAACAACACTCCGCTCCCCTCAGTAGCCACAGTCCGAGCTCCTCTCGCATATTGTTACAAAGTGATTTATGTACTGAATAGTAAATTGTTTACAGCCTCGCGTCTGCGCGTGCGTGTGAGTGTGTGTAAGTGTGTGTGAGTAAGAGTGTGTGTGGAAGTGTGTGAGAGTGCTTGTTTATGGGCTGTCTGCCGTGCTGGTTTTGTTGGCGAGGGCACAGGTTAGTGTGCTGCTTGCTGTGGCCATTTCACTGCCAGCAGGGGAGCTGAGAGAAATGGAAGACTGACTGAGAGCACAGAGCCAGAAAGAGAGAGAGAGAGAGAGAGAGAGATAGAGGAGAGGGGGATAAAAGGAAAGGAGCAAGAGAAGAGTGGAGAGTAAGATTGGGGTTAAAGTCTGAAAGAGAAAGAAAGGGGAAGGAGAGAATGAGGGAAGACAGAAAGCAAGACAAGAGATAGTAAGATAGAGAGATAGAAGAAATAGAGATAGTGAGAGAGAAAGACAGTGAGAGGGATGTGGAGAAACAAAGTAAAGAGAGAGTGATAGAAAAGAAGAGTGATACAGAAAAAGCAAGAGAGGCTGAAAAGAGAGAAGGAAAAAAGAAGAGAGAGATGAAGAATACATAAGAAAGAAGGGATAGTGCTAAAATGGGAGAAGTATGATAGACAAAAGAAAATGAAAGTGTATAGAAAGAAGTATACAAAGAGTCATACAAAGAGTGAAGAGAGAGAGAGAGAGTAGAAAGGTGGGAAGAAAGTAGAGAAAAAGAGGAAAAAATAAGTATAGAAGAAGAATGTGAGAAAAGAGTGAGTAAAGAAGAAGAATGTAAAAGAATAAGAGAAAAGATAAAGAGATAGAAAAGAGGGAGAGAGAAATGTAAGAGAAATAGAGTGAGACAGAGATTAAAAAAGTGAGAGTGCAAAGAGAGAGGGGGAGATTGAGAGATAGAGAGAAAATGAAATAGAAAGAGAAAGGAGAGGAGAGGAAAAGAGACAAATAAAGGGGAGAGGAAAAGAGACAGAAAGAGAGGGGACAGGAAGGAAGACAGAAAGAGAAAGGAGAGGAAATGAGACAGAAAGACAGAGGAGAGGAAAAGAGACAAAAAGAGAGAAGAGAGGAAAAGAGACAAAAAGAGGGAGGAGAGGAAAAAAACAGAAAGACAGAGGAGAGGAAAAGAGACAGAAAGAGAGAAGAGAGAAAGAGAGACAAAAAGAGTGAGGAGAGAGATAGAGAGAGTGAGAGACAGGAAAGGAAGTAAAGGTTACAGAGACTGGTCTAGGCCACAGAGCCTGGGGAGCGGGTGAGTTGGTACAGCTGCCAGAGGAGTCTCTGTCCCAGCCTGCAGCGCTCTGTGCTCGAGCCAAAGCTGGAGTCCCGCAGGCTCTGTCTACCAGCACTGCCAAACCAGTAAAAAAACAACACTCTGAACATCACCTCCTATCTCTCCAAAAAAAGGAGAAAACAACAACAAAACACATCATTTTTTTTTCTACATTCATAACCTGACAACCGGTAATAAATCACTTTCGGAGGTACGAAACATGCAGACAGTCTTTTCCGAAGGTTTTATGAGCTCCACTACTCTTCTGAAGCTGCCGTGCTGATGGCCCTGGCCCACCACCACAGCAACCTTGAGGAGGTGATTAGCGATAGCGCTCGTGCTAGCGCCTGGGCCCATAAAAGCTCCAGAGAGCAGGGGGAGCCTCCCTGGCCTGATCGCTTCTGCCTCCGGCCCCAGCACGAGGGGGCTTCTTTTTACTGGGCAAATTAAACCCACCGCGGAACAAGTCGTAAAAAAGGAAATAATGAATTCAATTAAATTTTTTAGTAGGGAGAGAGGAGAGCAGCGCTGGTGGATGTGCTGAGTGGGCAGGGCAGAGGAGTGGAGAGAGCCTGAGCTCGGCTTTGGCCCAGCTGAGTTAGCGGCAAGCTAAAAAAGCGTGCATGCTGACTAGCTGAGCATGGACAGCATTAGCGAATGAATGACCCTCAACTGGCCTGCCATTTACTGTACATTCCTCGTTGATTAAAGCAGTGCAGAAGTGTCTCCTTACCAGCAGGAAAACACACACAGACATGCAGTCAAAGCTGCTGAAGAGTGATGAGTAAGAAGAGTAATAATGTGTGGCCTTTGTCTACACAGTACAGTTAACACATTGAGAAAAGTCCAGGATATTTAAAGTATTCTGGTTCATTTTTAAATTCAATAGAATAATATTTGTATGTTTCTTGATTTCTTTATTAATATTTTTATGGCAATACAGTGCAGAAATGTGGATCATACTGTATATTTGCCAAATATTGAGTCTTGTCACAATATTGTATGTAACTCACATCCAGAGTTGCAAGGTTATATAAAAGTTATACCAATGAGATTTGCATTGTGCCCAATAAGATTATATTATATTATGCATTGATTATATTTTGCAGGTATTACTCTGTTAAATTATTGAGCAACCAACCAAAAACTGTCCAATCAGCATTTGTGCCCATGCTGCTTATGTACACAAAGCTTAAAAAGCCCTACCATTGGTTGGGTCTCCAAAAACAGAACTGAAGACCTAAACACAACTAATCAAGCAACAAGAAACTCAACTAAACTGTCACAGTAGAATCAACCAATCACATTTTAATGTACGATTGACGGGGGCAGTTTCAAATAAATAGCATCAGCCTGGACTTTTGGGAAATTATATATTTTACTTCTATCCTACATTTATGTAGGAACACTTCACAGCAAGAGAATTCACCAGCAAAATAACAGGTTAATTTCTCCAAACTTTTGATGTATATTGTACTTTTATAGTCTGTGGTCATCCAAATTCCCCAGGGACTGATAATAAGCACAGTTAAAAGGCCTTATGACCAAACATGGCCTACAGCAACCAACAAGAGGTGGAGATGAGCTACATGGCATTAATAACAAACATCAATCAACATCAGAACACAATAAGGAGATCCAGGAAGGAGGCGTGAGGAGAGAACAGCGAATTGAAATGCAGAACATGTGTGAGACTGTTTGTGTGCGGTCACATAACTGGAGGTGCACTGGAAAGACTTGCAAACAAGTGCCTGACAAGCATGTCCGATATTAATAGAGCCTGTTGCGCTGTTATGATGTCTACTGCTGCATTGTGTCAAATTGTGATAGGCTGTAATTAGGTAGAAAGAGTCTTTCCTATGAAACTATGAAGATGAAACCTCCTACTATTCGTAGTGTGTATCTGGCATTGTCTTTACTGCAGAGAATATTGTGCACTAGGGCTGAATTTGGTCAAGAACTGGCCATTAAATACAAGGCTTATAATTCAATATATTTAACCTCAATATATATAAGATGATATATTGCTTTGAATCAATAAAATGTTTAAATCAAAATTTAAAATAAATTGTCATCATATAAAAAAAGTTAAAAAAAAAAGGTCTATATTTTATCCAATCAAAACAGGGAGACCAGCAAGACTAGCATATGTCTCCTCCAATACATGTAAAGCCCGACTCTCAGCTGATGATGATGTAGCATTAGCAAACAGTAGCCACCCAGAGGAAAGCACAGCGACCTAGCTTTGATACATCAGCTAACAGATGCCTGTGCTGAGCAACATCATGTTGGAAGTTATTAAAGGAGCTCTGGATCGATCTAATAGTCGTCTGTGTTTTAAAACAGCACAAAATCAACCACTTCTGATGCCTTTCCTCACATGTACACATATAATAAAAAATCGATATTGTGTTTTTGAAAATTGATTCAATATTGTAAAACAAAGTATTGCGTTATGACACAATATCATTATGTTCTTACACCCCTACTGTGCACCTCTTGCAGTTGAAAAAGAAAGTTAATACTTTATTCCCTCTGTTCTATTTATAGCACGTTCACAGATTCTCACAGAAGCGAGTCGAGTCACTTATCCAGAGGCTCCTCCGCTGCCTCTTACCGCACACTCACCTAAGCCACAAATTATTCCCCAACACAGAGAATCAGAGGGCAGAGGAGTTACGCTCCCCCTGTTGACACTAATCAGCTTGCAAATACAGGAAATGAGATGTACATATATTTGATTTCTGGGTTATTGCATTTACAAGGAAGATGTTTTTGAAACCTGGGCTCCTGTATCTTATTGGATTTCCCCCGCTAGAATCTGCTTACTCCCTCTTCCACCTCACACACACACATGCTGCTGAAATTTGTTCTAGCAGTGTGAATGTGTGTTAAATGCAATGCATGGCGTTGGGTTGTGTTTATTTTCCTCTAAAAGTTCAAGGTCTCTCGTTCTCCTCTGAGGCACCAAAAAATACAGGCCTTGGATGAAGTGCCATTGGTGAAGGGTCATTTTAAATGTTTTGTTGAGTTTGACCCAGAAATAAGAGGACAGACCTAGAAAGTGTATTTAGACTTAAAGGTCAAGGTAGCCATAAACAAACTTAGATACTAAGTATTTTACTCGAAGGTAGAGCTGAGAGATATTGTAAAATAGTGAAATATATTTATCATCAGCAGTGAAAGATCCTTAAAAAATGCTTTTTTAAATACTATTTCATGCATGGCACAATGATTATATAACTGATAAGCAATTATTTGTAGTTATATAATTGGAGACTGTAGTCTTTCTGTTTCTCAGCATAGTTTTGTATCCTTTTTTTTAATGTCTTCTTCAATGGCCGATACCACCACAGACATTGGCAAGCATAGTGGCAGTGTATGAGGTGTTAGTGTGTGCTGTACTGATATGAGTGGATCAGACGCAGCAGTGCTGCTGAAGTTCTTAAACACTGTTTCCACTCTATTACTCATCTCTACCTAGCTGCTCCACCACATAGATGTAACATCAGACACAGAAGCTCTGAATCTGTTGCTTCACAGTTTGTGTTGGTCATCTTTTAGTACTTTATTAGTCATCACAGGACACTGCCCACATATAACAGCTGCCCTGTGTTGGTCCTGTGGGGTCCTGGCCATTGAAGAACAGAGATAAAAGAGGACAATAAAGCATAGAAACAGAAAGACTACAATATAATACAATATAATTCCAGACAGAACTACAGAACTAAGGTTCTCCTATATGCTGATTGGAACTAACACAATTGACAATAAGTGTATAAACAAGGGGATGGTCCTTATGTTATGCTTGATCAGTGTTATCAGTGCTATTCATTGACAAACATGTATCTTGAAAGGTCATTGTGTACTTAATATTAAAATGATACAGTGTAAAGAACAGTTTGTGTGTTCAAATGATGTAGTAAATTAAAAATCTACAAAATTCGAAATACTGGACATCAACAATATCTATTATAAACATGTCTCTTTAAGGAACCAAAAGTGGTTCTTCTGTGGCATCGCTTAAGGAACCATTTATAGCATAAGCAGCTTTATTTTTAAGAGTATAATGTGAATAATAATAATAATAATAATAATAATGATGATGATGATAACACATTTAAAAAAGACAACTCACCACTCAAATTTCAATAACTGAACCTATGCACAGAGCTGGCAATTTGTCATCTAATGAAGCTTCTACCAGTAAGCCCCCCTCTAACTCCCGCTCAACCACACACATACCCAGAGGAGAAGAAGAGTGTGTCCAGCTGCACTGCCATTCATCCGCCACTCCACCGCCAATTAAAGGCGTGATTAAAAGCGACAAAGTGTCTAGCAAATGAAGAGAGAGGCAGCAGAGGCCACTGCTACGCACTTGTCAATTATTCCAGAGGCAGTGAGGGGGGACCACCCAATCACAGTAACAGCAGAAACAGACAGAGAGGGGAAATGGAGACAAAGAAAATAAATGACTATGAGGGCCCAGCTATGGGAATGATGGCTTTCAACATGAATAAGAGAAGGACTGAGGGATGAAACGCATGGAAGCATTAGTCACACGATAAATGAGATTTATGAATATCTAGCAATAAAATGAATCCATCAAATTCTTAGCTATGCAGTGTCTTGACATACACTTACTTTAATGCACTCTTTTGTACCAATTGTTGCTTGGTTGGATACTTTAGCTTTATACTGTAGAACTGTGTTGGGAAAATGTCTGTGTTCATGAAAAATGTCTACTGAGAAAGATTCCAGTGGAAAATGCTACACTTTTTTTTTTATTTAGCCACTCAAACATGTGTATTTGTTATGCTAATGCTACGTGTTATGCTAATGCTAAGTGTCAGACTATAGAATATAGACTATAGCTTAGCATTTAGTTTGATCTTTGGCAATGTCCCTGTCAGTTTGTGGGTTTGGTACATTCTAACAGTAAACATATACTAGACTAACATTTTAAAGGACTAGAGAACCTTCATTTGGTGTTTGATGAGATTGATGTTAAGGTTCGTCAGACTCCAAACTTCACCCATGTTCTTACCTGCTAATTCCTGCTCAGGGTTGCATCTGAAATTACTAGGGGCATCGCATGGTACCACACAACTCTTCAACCACACACTCACACCTTAGGGTTTATTTAGAATGACCTAATCAACTACCTTATGTATTGATGAAGCTTAATTACCTGGAGAAGAAGAACACACCAAATTCCTTGCAGGCAGCAGCCGAAATGGGGATCAAATCACAACCCACATACACTTCCTGCGGTGCCAATGTGCCAGTGTTATTGAGACTCACACATCTTTAGCATAACGTGGTTCTTTTAGAAACAAAATGGGTTCTTCTTTGGCAAGTTGAACCTTTTCACAATACTGCACCCAATGAGCAGTGAGTGTTACAACCTTTGCTTAAGGGTCTAACAGTGGAAGCTTGCAGAACTTGCAGAGCCCCAATTTACAACACTTGGTATCTCTTGGTGGTCTCCCATCCAAGTACTGACCAGACCCAACCCTGCTTAGATTCTGAAATCAAGTAAGGTCAGGCAGGCTCAGTGTAGTTTGGTTATAAGAACCTTTATGTTTTTTAACACTTTGTATTATGAGACTATACATAAGAAAGGTTAACTCAGAGAACTTTGGACCAGAGCTCAGGTGGTGTATGCTTGTGCTAGAAGTTCCAGACCCTCTGTGATAATTCAAGCTAGGATTGAAAGACTGAAAGCTATGCTTGAGTTAAAGGAAGGAGACAGAGGTTTAGGAGCTTCTTTGTGGATACAAAAGGATGAGATGGAACTTACAGTACATAAGGGATGTTGGATAGGGAAGAGGAGGAGCTTTATGCATGCTTGTCGTCTCAGAAATAAGTAATATGTTCATTTTACTAAATATAAAAGAGCCATTCATGCTCCCAATGCTTGTGACATCATAGATAATGTGATAATGTGAAATTCACTACGTCAACTTACTGGATAATTGCTACAGGAAAGTTAATGTATTTTTCACATTTTGTTTCACAGTCTTCTATTTACAATATGGCTATACAGGCAAACATACTGTATATACATTTCCCACAGATACATACATACTCACTCCAGGGCAAGTTAGAGTAACCAATTAACCTGACCTCCATGATGTTGGACTGTGGGAGGATACAATGACAGAAGACCCTCTGGTGGAAACCCACGCAGATACAGGAAGAACAAGGAAACTTCACCTAGGTATGGACTTGAACCCAAGACCCCAATGCTGCAAAGCAAACATGCTAACCATCAAGTTCCCATGCTGCCCACTAGCTTGAATAGGATTTTAGCTAAAGTTTTGCTTGTCCAACATCATATCAGCTGATGTTATGTATAGGTGAAATATTCAGCCAACTGCAGAATTGCTAAGTAGCAAAAGGCCATAGAGCATCCAGACAAAGCAACAAAGAAAGGAAGGTTGAAATAAAATGGCAGTTCAGCTAGGAGCTATAATGGTTGGTGCCAGCTCAGGCTATTAGAGCCCTCATATGTGACCTCACACTGCATGTCAGCAAAGGCACAAAAGGCCTCAAGTGATGGGCTCAAACAGCAAAGTCCTCAATCCCACATAAACCACCCACAGTGCACATCAGCAGCTAAAATATGATGGGCTTCAGGAAGCCATAAATCTTCTCATAGAGTACCAGCCTCTCCTGCATCATTACTGCATCCCACCGGCCCATTTGGGCTCCATTTCACTTAAATGTCAACTTTTCAGCCTTACTCTGGGTCCCTACTGTCGCCATTTGTTTCAGCACCAATGGGAAAAAACAAGAAAATAAGACAAGAAGGGCCAGCAGTGAAAATATGAGCCCGTGTGTGTTTTTGTGTGTCCAGTGTGGGCTGAGAAACG
Organism: Astyanax mexicanus; assembly: GCF_023375975.1. NCBI lineage: Eukaryota > Metazoa > Chordata > Actinopteri > Characiformes > Acestrorhamphidae > Astyanax > Astyanax mexicanus. Next base: position 39,982,504 of record NC_064420.1, on the reverse strand, counting down.
GCAGTTAGCGGCGAGTTAAGAAAGAGGAATCTGGAAGCTGAAATGAATTGGCGGTGAAGTGTCGTACTGACGGGCAGTGGTGTAACTAGGATCTTATCGGAGCCAGTGCAGAAAATAATGGCCACCTTTGCTTTCAATAAATAAAAAATGACATGTTTACTTGCTGTTGTGATGTCTTCAGCAAGATTATGCTCTGAAGGCATGCCACTCCACCCACACTGCCATTTAACATTAACCGTACCTTAATGTTTCACTTACACTCAAACACGATAATCATGTGTCATGTTCAGCTGTTTGACACAGCACTGTTCAAATGAAAAAAGGTAACATTTTGTCGCTGCCATGTGCAAACTTGGTAACTCAAAAATGGAAACTTTAAAGGTGAAGGGGAAAAAATGTCATAGTTTTCAATGTAAGTCAACGTAAGAACTGTATTTCTGTTCTGAATTCTATCTGTCAAAAAAGTGAAAAACAGTTCAATTTAGAAACAAGGTTTTTGCCCAAAAAGTGACATTATATTCTAGAGAACATTTGCTGTGCTGTGTAATTTTTATATAGAGGTATACAAGGATATAGGGGACACTAAACTGCTTAGATTGAACTGTTAGACTGTTTCTATTTAAATTTACTCTGAATTAATAGAACAACTTTACAAGTTAAAAGTTAAGTAAAACCTGTAAAAATTGAAACATAAATGTATTTATTTTTGTATTTTTTCCTTAATGCATTTCTGCTACACCCGAGGAATCTCTGTAATCGCTGTGAATATGCTTCTGATTCCTGAGAGTCATCACAAGGGCTGTGCTGTCTGTCATGCACTTGAAGAAAAATTGAGGAAACAATACTGCTAAGAAAAATAAATGTACGTTCTTTTTATGGAATACATAAGATTGAATGTAAGCAAGGACAGTATCTAACATTTGCTAACATATTTCATATTTACCTAGAAATAATGTACACTCTTGTGAATTAATGTGTAAAAAAGTAATGTATTAAAATAATACTACTGCTAGATAACAACATGCTTTAAACATGTTAAAATGTCAAATAATGTCCTGAGCTGACATGTCGGATTATATACTCAGTAATAAAACACAGTTATCATGCTGGAAATTGTCATTATAAATGATACAATATTTAATTTAATGTGTTTAAATTGGCATGTGTCAAACATGACATGACATTAGGATTATTAACACCTGCCATTACAGTTAGCAATAACCCTGTTACGTGACTTATATGACTAGGCATAATCTGCTATGGAAAGCCATGATAGTATATAATATCTGCCATAACCTACCTGTGACGTGATTGTATTAATGTTCTAAAACAAGTAAAAATGGAACCCACTGTTGAAGCTATGTTTAGTGTTTATTTTACAGTTTTGAATTTATAGGTGTCAGTTTCTATTTATAGGTGTATGTTTGAGTAAAATAAGCATTTTTGTTAAATATTGTCATTTAAAGCATTTATATGCAGAAAATGAGAAATGGCTGAAATAACAAAAAAGTTGCAACGCTTTCAGACCTCAAATAATGCAAAGAAAACAAGTTCATATTCATAAAGTTTTAAGAGTTCAGAAAAAAAAATCAGTGCAATAACCCTGGTTTTTAATCACAGTTTTCATGCAGCTTGGCATGTTCTCCTCCACCAGTCTTACACACTGCTTTTGGATAACTTTATGCCACTCCTGGTGCAAAAAATTAAGCAGTTCAGCTTGGTTTGATGGCTTGTAATCATCCATATTCCTCTTGGTTATATTCCAGAGGTTTCAATTAAGTAAAATCAAAGAAACTCACCATTTTTCAAGAGCTGTACATATAAAACATTTAAACATGTTCTTATATCTATATTTGATTCTCACACCACATGTATCCATTTCTGCTTATATAACCACTGGAGTATCATTTTCTGTTTAGTGTGCAGCCATTTCTATATCATTCATGTTTTTCCTCCATGCAAACATACATTATTCGTTTACAGGTCTTTATGAGTATAGATTCTGCATGAGCAGCGGTCACTCTCTCACTGACCCTCTCAGAAGATGCTGAACACACAATTCTTCCCTCCCAACAAAAAGCTGAACAAGCAGAGGCCTAGCTACTGTGCGAGTGGATGTATGAATGGGTTTTTTCTGTGTATGATTATCATTTTAACCTCATTATAACCTCATGGCCTGGTCATACCTTCAGAAAATGGGGACTTGATGAAGGAAGGTGGAGAAATTGACCGGTCAGCCTCTGAGCATGCTCTAAATTCGTTAGGTGAATCCCATTCACAGGAGGAAAACACCAGTCACAGCAAAATCACTGTAATTATTTCATAGTGAAATGAAGATATTGCAGAATGTGGGGATGCTGAGGTGTAGAATGGGGCGTGTTCACTGTAATGTGCTGACCTCTCTTCCTGGATGAAACACATTTTTGCAATAAATCTTCTACAAGCTCAAAGGCTAGGTCCTGCTATGCCTGTTTGTTTAATAGCATTGATACTCTTTAAGTTGCACCTATTGCTGAGAGAGATGTGCAAATGCATATACACATAGCTCATCTAGCATCTGTAGAAAAATACTGTCACCAGAATATAAGTTTCTGGAGCAGATAAACCTGATGAGCTGGTTGGCACCATGCTAGCATTAATGACCGGCGTGGGCTAAAGAAGGTTATAAAGTGAACCAGCACTGCCGGCACAGCCGCTTTGTATAAATGCACCTGTATAAATGCTCACAATGGCATAGGCCACTTTCACAGGTTATACCATAGATCAGTGTTTTTTAATTCTGGTCATGGCACCCTCTGTTGGTCAGAAATACGCCTCTGAATGTGTTGCCATGTGGGTCAGCCAGACCTCTTCCTGTACCAGTTTTCTCTGAAACAAGAGTCTGGTTTCCCAGAACTGGGAATGTGGAAAATATTTGGATAGTTACAGAGTTATCTGTGTTTCTTTGTCTTTTTCTAGTTATTCTAGTAAGTGTGTTAATGCTGAAGTAGAGAGTGCAGTAACACAATCTGTTCCAAAACGCTTTACTACACACATAGGCTTTGGAAAGTGACACTTTCTAAATTCCATTTCCAAAGAATTTTATTTCCATTGCTAATTACAAGCTATAAGTGGTTAACCACTAAATTGTTTGCTAAAATCAGCCCTTCTTTTTCATACAATATGTCTTTTTTCTTCATTTTTTAACAATATGTTTATAATATACTAAAATATATACTTTATCTGGATTTTGTACCATTTCCGGTTAATGACTGGACCTGAAGAGCTTAAATGGCAAAAATAAAGAAGGAAAAATAATATAAATGTTTAGAGATTTCCCCTTCTCTAACACATCAACCTAAACCTCAGGAAGGCTTAATAATTAGCTCATTAGCTGGATCAGGTGTGTGAAAGCCTGGAAAAAACACCAGAATATGCATCCGAAGCCAGCGCCAGAACCAAGGTTGGCAACCACTGCCCCAGGAAATGGCCTTCTCACTTGCTGACCAGCCCTTGCTATCAGGAAACAGCCCCCCATTTTCTCCCTAATGAGCAAAAAGCACTGAGGAGTGGCGGTGGGACGGCTTTCCGCGTGCTTTGCTTGCAAGTGCAGAAACTTGAGGACAAAGAAAGTTTTAACAATGAAAAAGTCGCTCTTCCGTCCGCACACATGGAGAGCCCGGGCTTATCCATTTTTATGTACAGTGCATCGCTCCAAAACAAGTCCATTTACGGCAGAGAGAATGGAGCTTTATGGTTATGTCCTCCTGTTTGCGTATGCTCGTAAAGTGCACAGGGGGGAAACTGCCCAAATGTGCCGGTAGAAGGATGAAGAGAGAGAGAGAGAGAGCTCGGACGAGCAGAAAGCGCTGTGTTTTCACTGTGTCCAGATGGCCGGAGCATTAGCTTCAGCACCTCAGCCTGTTCCCCCTCTCCACTAGCTGTCTTCTTCACAATCAGCGCTGAGGAAATGGGTCTACCGCCGGCACCGGCGCGCTTTTATGAGCCTCGTGCTACTATCTACTTCCAGGAGCTGTTTTTTTCACCCATCCCCCTGCCCCCACCCTCACAAACCACATTCACACCCTCCCTACAGTAAACTCCCAACACAGAGAGCGCTAGAAAAAAAATGAGGAGGCTTAGGGGTGGGTGGGATGGTGGGTGGGGGTGTTGGGAGCTATGGAAGGGGTAGCTATTATCAAAGACAGGGAAAAGCATGAATAAATAAAGGCGATGCCAAGACCTGGGCTGAAGCTCGGCTTTATTGAGGGGAATGAGAGGCAGTCTGCCTTCTGCTCAGTGATGGGAATTACACTCAAAAGTGCTGATTTCAAACCACAGCACTTCAAACACCTCTACCATATTGGTTTGAGGCTTGTCTGGCTTTTTTTTCCCTCTTCTTTTCTGAAAGCCTCACATCCACCGAGATGCTCTACTCTATCTACTATCTCTCCCCGAATCTGCCTCGCTGCCTCAGCTGATGCTTTCCCTCTGCCTACCGCCATCTGCCTTTAATTGATTGAACACCTTATCAAATTGCCTCCACTCCACTTCCATTTCAAACCACAGCTTGTATAAAATAAAAGATTCCTATTTGATTCAATCTAGAAGAATGTCATTAACTCCTTAATGATGATTAGTGGGAAAATAATAATAACATTTATGTAACACTGCGCAATTAGAGCGTGGGCTGCCAAATGTGAAGTTTGTGAAATTCCTTTTAGGTAGAGCTTTGCAAAAGATAACACAAAAGACTTTCTGGCTTGTAATTAGTGGCTTACATAAGAAATCGGTAACACGTTTTAAAGGGAACCTACATATTGGCTTCATAGCATATTCATGAGCACTGAATAATATATCTATAAAGCATTATATGAATATTTACGAACACCTTATGGCATTACTCAAAATTTGACGTAAGGCTTTTATATAAAATGCATGTTTATTGTTATATTATATTTTAAACCGAATAGATATGGTTAAAGAGAGGAAAAAAATAAATTTATTTAAAGCAATAAAAACATTTCCAATGCATAAAATGTCTACTGAGTTATGCTTAATTAGGGTGCTATAAATGTGAATCTGTGGGCCTTAAAATTGTTCATAGAAGTTGTTGCGAGCAATAGCATAAGCTAGTCATAAATATCCAAATATTGCTTAAGAAATACATTATACAATGCTTATGAATATATTATGAAGCCTCAATATAGAAACCCTTTGAATAAAGTGTAACCTAAAGGGGCATAATTTAAGCATAAATATAGCAGCACAATCGAGTAAGATTTGATGTTGTACAGAGGTGTATAGAACCAGCTGCTGTGTCTGCCCTTACTACACATTACTTTACTTTAATAAAAAGATTATTTTTAAATATTAATATTTTGCATTTCATTGCATTTTAGGTACATGTCAAAGCATATTATACATTTTTGTGATTTAATTGATTGATTTAATTTTATTTTAATGTATTAATGACCAACACAGTGTCACACTCAATGGAATTTAATTTGATATACTGCTGTCAGACACAGTAGCCAGGGGCTGCAAAGATGGGCCAGTTTAGCGGTGATGTTAACAGCCAGCCTCAGCAGGAATGAGGCAGTTTATCTGCAATGATAACAGATGCAGCAGCTGCTAAATGATTGTTAGGTGGTTGCTGTGGTATAACAGGTGGTATCTATAATGTTGCTCATTGGTCTCTGTGGTGTTGTTATGTGGTTCCATTGGTATTCAAAGTGGTATGGCATTCATGATGAAGTTAGAAAGGGGTTGCTTTGATTTGCTTAGTGGTTATAATGGGATCTCAGGTGCTATGGAGTCTAAACAAGTAGTGGGTTTCCAGTGAAGGAGAAAGCCTTACTTGGACAGTAAAGACATGCTTCAACTAAAGCAGAATAGACTATTTTAATAAGAATGTTAGCAAAAACAATAAATGAGCAGGTATCCCTATACATTACTCATATAGTGTAAGTTGTACGTTAAAACTGTATAGATTATTGTGACTTACTTGCTTTTAAATTGGCATTCCAGCCTAAAACTAGAATTTACTATGTTACATTTGTCAGGTTATGTAATCTACTCTGTAGCAGAGCACTGCTTTTGTCTGTATCATTGTTTTGACACCCTTCATAGCGTTGCATCATGTTTCTGTGTTCATCCATCAATGTTCTGGGCGGCTTCAGATTTGAGACAGAAGGTCAGACCCCCTGCTAATGAACCAACACAATACTGAGAGACGTGACTGAGGAACGGGAAGAAGATAGCGGGATAGAGGTGGAGTATTCGATTATTGTCACAGGAAACAAAGAAAGCAGAGACTTTCAGCAGAGAATTTGTAGGACATCTGATTGGAAGGAGGAGCTCCCAGCATTCTCTTATGTACAAAGGTCAGATTTGAAGGCCTATTTGAGAACCCATTATAAAACAAATGAATAAACAGAGTCTGATTTTATTGCAGATCCTCAAAACATTTGGGTTTGTTATTTCACTGATTCAGCCTCGGAGTGTATTGTCATTTGAAAGCATTACTGTAGCCTTTTCAACACAGCCGCTTCATGAGCCATGACATCGCAATGAATTATGAGACTTTCAATTTGTTCTTTCTGGCAAGCTACCAGCTGACGCATCTTTTGGTATTTGAAGACGCATCAAGAACATTTCGAGGGATTTTGTAAACTATTACATTACTTCTGGTCTTAACTTTTAACCCTTGTGTGATGTTCATATTTTTGTTACTCGTTTACTTTGTTACTTGTATTTAATTCAGCAAAATTAAGCAATTTTACATTAAAATGCTTTATACATGCTTGCTTCACCTAAATTGCAAGCTTTATAAACAGCTTACATGGTTAATATATGACCTTTACCTTTCTTATATTACATTTCTTTTAAAAAGTGCTACTCTTTTTTTATTAGTTTTTTAATAAAATGTAAAAGAACATGAGTTAAACTCAAGATATGAGTAGAACATTTGTCTAGTTTCAAATTTACAAATGAAGCAATGTTTATTAGCCCTTGGCCAAACATACTGCATGTAATGTGTGTGTGTGTGGGGGGGGGGGTGCACAGTGTGTGTTTATCGAAAATGTGTTTTTATATATGTTTTTCACAAAAAATGAGCCAATGCCAATGACTCTGAGTTAGAAAAAATATATATATTGAAGAATGAAAAAGGGTCCCACAGACCCGAACACCACACAAGGGTTAAACACCTGGAGTTACTGTGATATATAATTCACATTTAATAATTATAATTTCCAATATTATTACACAACAAAACCAAGAAAAAAATGTGAAGAAATGGATTGCTAGGCTGTTGCCGCATGATTGTGATGGTATTCAATATGGTCTCTATGCAGTTGCTGTCACTTTTTACTATGATGCTGCTAAATGATTGCTAGGTGGTTGCTGTGGTATAACAGGTGGTACCTATACAACCTGTTTTACCACCTGTTATAGCTGTTATACCTGTATCCACCTATTATACCTGTTAGGCTCATTGTTCTCTGTGGTGTTGATATGTGGTTCCATTGGTATTTGAAGTGGAATGGCATTTATGATGAAGTTGCAAGGTGGTTGCTGTGATTTTGCTAAGTGGTTAAAATGGTATCTCAGGTGCTATGGAGGTATTTAGTGTTTTTTAGGGTGTTGCTAGTGAAGTAGTTGTTCTGATGCCCAAGGTGGTTCCTCGGATGTTGAAAAGGGGATGCTGTGGAACCCTATGTGGTTTGTTGGGTGTTACTAATGTTTACGTATCATTATGGCATTTGCACTCCAATCGTTCTTATGGAAAACCATGGAAAATTAAGATAAAATAAAGATTCAATCTGGAGCTGGAATCTGTGAATGCGACAAAACACACAAGATCCTACTGAGACACACCCATGAACTAGATTTAGTCCTATAGCCATCTTTCTCTTTCTTCTCCTGCTCTTACCCAACACTGGAGAGAGCCGCCGACTGGATGAGGCCGGTTCTCTTCGGCCCGCTCCCTGCTGGGACGGATCATGAATGGAAATATGGCAGCAGAGCGTCTCTAACTGGACACCGCGCGCCTCCACTCACTTGATTAGCCCAGGCGCGTGTCTGGCTGCCATTCCCAGGGCATGATGGGTAGACGACGAGAGGAAGCCTGATTTATCAAAGCCCGGACTGCCACGAGCCGCTGCTCAGGCCCGCGCTCCGTAAAACCACATTAGCCTAATGCAGCCCAAATCTCATTCCCTCCGCTGCATGCTTTATGATCTGCCAGCCAAACACCTTGCGCATTATTGAATTAGATACAGTGCCAGCGCGCCATGAGACAAACGCCAGGGTAAGTGAAACTCTTACCCAGTGAAATGGCTCAGGTAGAGCCCATAGAAGTCACTAAACTGGGCCATGAAGCCGTATTGTGCAAAGAAACTACCATTATCGTAATAAGCCAACAAAACAGAGGACAAATCATTTTATTGTATATTTTTTTTAATATACCATAGACAAACAAACATAAAGGCATAGTGTAGTGAAATTCACCAGATTTAGCTTTTAACATCAGTTGAGACATGTTTGGTGTTTGACGTTAGCTTGCAAGCTAAGAGTAAAGGGTAAAGTAATGTATGACCTGTTCCACAGACCAACTACAGAAGAAAGTTGCGCTCACTTCTGACACCAAATATTTCATGGCCGATCATTGACCGAACTGTTGTTGTCCCTGAGTTCTGCACTTTTCTGACAGTGGTTTATTTTCAATATTTTCTTTATCCCTCTCAGACCGTATATGTCATAGTCTTGAAAACTATGAAAAAAAAAACACTGTTCCAGTAGTCCTTGTAGAACTGTTAAAACTAAAGGTCGGAAAGCAGGTCGCAGTTCTCGGGAGCGTTGGTCGCAGCCACCTCGGAAAACTTACAGAGTCTGGTTTGAGCTCAGAGGAGCTCCGGCACAGACACGAGAGCACCGCTATTCCTCCTATTACACCTCAATGCAGCGCTGCAGTGAGTTTTAAGCTGTAATTTTACTTCTTTAAAAAGATCAAAAATCAAGAAAATCCTACCTCGTGCTGCTTTAAGTAACTACTATGATTCAGTATCTGCTATAAATCATACAGTGACTGCTATAAATTACTAAGTAACTGCTATAAATAACACATAATTTAGCAACCAGTATACATGATTCAGTCTATAGTAACCACTTTAAATTATTCAGCAACTGTTACTTATGATTCAGTTTCAAAATATATGATTCAGCAACAGCTATAAATGGTTTAACATTTACTGTAAATGATTCAGAGTAACTGCTAATAATTGTTTAGTAAATACTATCATGCTATCATCTGGTAACTATTATACTAACTATACTATAAATAAGTCATTATCTGCCATAAACAATTCTTTATCTACTAAAATAATTCAGCAACTTTATTTTATACAAGGAACTGAAGTATGTAGCCACATGCAGGCCTTTAGAGTTAAACGCCTCACAGCAGCCGAGTTACTTATTTTTTTCGAAACAACCATTAATTTCTAGCAGCGCAGCAGCACTCACCTCAGAAACGTGCGTCTGTAGTTACTCACATTCTTGTTTTGTGAACAACGAGTGGCTTTGCAACCCATTGTGAGCCTACAGTGTCACACGCTCACACACACACACACACACACACACACACACACACACACACACACACACACACACACACACACAGGTGCGTGGCATTCATCTCCGGCTGCCACTGCTAAAATCTCCACTTCAGCAGAGCAGAGAAAAAAGCTGGAGTAAAAAAGAAACATGCGGAGGAACACGCTGAGAGGAGCGCACAATGGAGCCACTAGTCGCAGATATAAGCAGCACTTTGCTGAGTGTGGAGCGTGAGAGGAGCGAGAGCAGGCCTTTGTGCTGGATGTGGAGGGCCGGCGCTGGCCGGATGAATTCCCTGCTTCAGCACTTCTGTACTGGGGACAGCTCCCCAGAGGAGGGCCCTCGTCCCGCAGGCTCCCCTGCTCAGAGTGACGCTCGCTCACCTTCTGTTTCAACTTCTGGAGCTGCAGGGGGGAAAATGGGCCACGGGCTGACCCACTTCAGCCTGGCCTCAAACCCTCAAACCCTCAGCCTGACCCGAGCCACGGCTGGCGCGCAGGTGGGAAAGGGTTAATGCCTCAGAGGCCTGCGGGGTCAGAGAGAGAAAGGCTAATATGTTGTGTTAATGAGGACAACACTCCTGAAGAACTTGGCAGAACTTAAGAGTGCAGGGTTGTTTTTTTGAGAAGAAAGTGAACTTTTATCACTGGCAATGTGTGTGTGCTCAGTATTTCACTAAACCTTCAAGTGTGCTGTTAGTGTGGTCTCCCACCGTGTGCTTTTTAGAGAAATAGGACACTCTTGAACACTTACAAGAAGACACCTGAAAACCAGACCACAAATGTGTGTGTGAATTGTATTGTATTAGTGCTAGAAGATATGGCCAACATTTATATCACAATATATTCTTTGATTTTTCATTGATACAATATTCGCTTGACAATTCTGATAACTATACAAGCAGTATAAAAGCTACCACCTGTGGTGTACATCATCACACAATGACATTGTCAGGATGCAGAAGCTTATAGTGTTCTGCACTTTCTGCTCAGCTTGAATGCAGTGAACTGCATACTGTGAACAGATGCTGTAAAGTGTACATCTCTTACAACCCTAGACCAAGATTTTATAGTTTAATACCTTCATTCTCCATACAATGACAACATATTTATTCTTTTTTTCAGGAGATCCTAGTCTAATGCATCCTAGTCTAATATAAGTATGTCTTAAAATGTAACTACACCCTGCTTAAAATGCTTAAAAAATAGATGCAAACATCTTTAGATTGAGATGTTTGACCATCTTTTGATCAAAAACCTGAATGTTTTGTATATATATATATATATATATTATAATACATCTTTCATTAATTCAACTTGTGACTTTTCATTGAGGACTTGTGACTCTTATTATGAAGCCTACAAAAGCCTCCACAGTGGAGGTGGCTAATGGCTAACTGGCGATGCTAACTGTTTTCTGAGCTGATATTTGATAAGATTGATGGTACTGTGCTTAGATAGTTAGATTATGCCTTTTATCGTATCTATAATTCACTTTAGTCCTTAGTTATTGATAACAGAATATTTGTATGTATCTGTCTGTTCAATGCTAGCTTACAGCTGGAGTCACCTGATGAGAACCTGATGATATCTGTGTTTCCTAGCTAAATAGATCACTGTATTAGACAAGGTACGTTTTGTTGTTTGATATCATACATGTATGATGTCTGTACATTACTCTGGTCTTTAGTTATGAGGTCAGAACCCCAGCATATGGCTGCCGGCTCAATGTGGACCTCGAGTAAAGTTCTGAATGATATTGAAATATTGGAAATGTATTTAAAAGTCATGTCACTGGTACTGAAATATTTTCGATTGCGATAAATTTTGATACTAAACAATTGTCCAGTCCTGTGTAGTACATATTTCAATGTTTTCCTACAGCTTGGTTGCCATATTTGTGAAAAATGCAGAAGAAAGAAGTGAAAAATGGAGCACAGTGATTTCACCATTCCCTGCCTCGCTCCATATTCACTGTAAAAGAGAAGAGGGTTTGCCTCCTAAACATATTGATGGTGCCCTGAAAATGTTTTCATAAGCCTCCAAAATTCATCAGGGATCTTTTACAGGCCCCTATAAAATACACCATAATAAATACGGCACCTGAGGTGCGAGAGGCCATAAAGTGGTGCTTCTCTAGGCACGAGCATGATTGTCCACCATCTGAGCTGGACAGCAGGCTAGAGAAACATGAACATAATTATTGGAAAAGGATCAATCAAAAGGCTTATTTGATTGTATAGTGGTGGATGATGGTGTCATATTGGTCCCGGGTCACAAGCCCCATGACTTTTGCCATGTCACATAGAAGCTAAAGAATGCACTGAATGAGGATGTGATTTCTGCCTGCAATGGATAAATCTAGCCAGATGCTGCCGGTCACAATCATTACCATCCACCACACTGTCCATTATGGGCAGTAATGCCTTCTATGATGTATTACCAGTACACACTTGACACTGAGGATCGAGAAATGCTAAATGCTGGACTTGAAATGATCCATCCATCCATCCATCCATCCATCCATCCATCCATGTGGCACCCACTATCAGGTCTCGCTCCAACTCATGCCAACTAGTGCCAGCTGATTATACAGCATACTGCCTTATCTGCATGCTCTTCTGGAGGAGGCAGTGGACCGGGTAGCTGTAGCTGGGTTTATATGCCCCAGCACACGCTGCACCCTTACACACACTTCCTCCAAAGAGCTGGGACCGGGGCAGTGTGTGTGATATGAGACAATCTTTAAAGCAAGACTTCTAAAAGGCTTCCGGCCTGGACGTGCCGTTCTTCACGCTGGATCTATAAAGAGCCCTGCATTAGCAGGTTCTTTAGGGAACCAGCAGCAGTTCTGTATGCTGCTTTCAATACAAAAACATCATCTCTCAAGCTGGGTTTCAATTCAAATGTTTGGCAAAAGTTATACGCAACTACAAACTTTCAGCAAAATAAAAGTGAAATAAGTTGACTTATGATGTTCCACTATCATCTATCATACACTAATCATCTCCACGGACATTTGTACTTTACGGTAAAGTCCTTTTACGATTGTTTGCAGCTCAGAGACAGAGCTCATGACAAGCAGTGCCCACCCAATAAGGGCTGGAATCTATATACCACCATCTGGGAGGATAAACACACCAGATAGTTCTGCTAGAGAAGATGTTTCAGACCAGCTTTGGATTCAGCATTTTAGAATGTCGAAAGCCAACTTTAATTGTAATGGTTAAACCATCCATTGTATCATATTTTAGTTGCAGGCCCTTAATTTCAACATATCTCAGAATCATCATTGCTTTATACAATCAACAATAAATAAATAAATAAATAAATAATAAAAGAGTACTCTGTATAAAGGGCACTTGCCAAAAGTCATTGGCTTGTAGAGTCATAATTTATTCATCTTTTCCATCCCTTTTCCATCACATGTTCTTACCATTTGGTACTTTTCTTTTAGCAAAGTTTAAATTTTCCACTTTGTGTTTTGGTGTTTTTTTTTTGTGGGCATTTTAAGTTTGTTTTCAATGCACAAAGAAATCAATAAGCATTGACAAACTACCAAAGGCAATGTAAACATATTTTATTCCAAGTCCATTTTTGGCACATTTCTATTGGTTCCTTCATCATGGAATTAGGAAACGACCTCCAGACTCCAGACATTATGTCAAAAGCTGAAAAAAACAGCAAAAAAGAAGATGCTTGGTTTTCAGCCAACAGCAACTATTTAATAATTAACAAATATAGGAGACAGAATGCAACATTATGCAATTATTAAAGCAGATATTCTCAATTCGGTGCAAAGAACTGCTCCTGTTTCTGCAGAGCTTGTTTACGATTTACGATGAATCTACAGTAAATGAGAGAAGACAAATCCATTCATTCAGGCCAACAATAATTAAGACACATTTACTCTATTAGAGGCGATTAATTGAATGCCACGGCTCTCGGTTAGTGCCGTCTGTCGGCAGAGAAACGTGGAGGAGCAAAACAATACGTTTAGGCAACAAGAGGAGAGAGAAAGAGAGAGACAAAGACAGAACTGAAACCCTGGATTGTTCCAGGAAAAGGTCAGGCTGATTTTCTTTGACCAAATATACTGCCCTTTACAAATTAACTTGGCAAAGGCGATATTTTCACAAAGCTCAGATCATGAATCAAAGCGGTGTCCGTAGCTCACAGCTGCTTCAAACAGCAACACCCCCTCCACCCAACTTCCCATCCCCTGTAAGATCCTCCTCCAGCACTTTCTCCAACTCCTCTGCCACCCACCACCACCAACCCCCACCACCACCAACCCACCATCCCCCAGCCCATTCAGTCTGCGTCTACTGTAATTGTGTAATTAATGCTATGGCAGGCCTAATTTCAGAGATATCGCACTCTAATTACAGTCAAACGTTCATTAAGCGAGCCGGGCGCTCGATGGCTGCTCGGCAGGTGGGGCCAGCCGGCCGAAGGCCACTTGTTGTTGGATCGCAATTGTTGTGTCAATGGCTTGATTAGTGTGAGTGTGAATCTGCTGACAGGACAGCCTTCTGTATTCTACCGATAATTACCCCTCTCCTCTCCGCGGGATATGACTGATCACGGTCCAGCTCCAGCTCTTCTCTTCCTCTGGCTGCATTCACATTAACGGGGTGCATCTGACTGTGCTTTATTTTATTTATTCTTTAGATCAGGTTGCAAAAAAACAACTTTTTATCTATATATATTTTTGTTTATATATTCCTTGAACAATTAAATGCTTATAGAACCATTGGATTTATTATAGAACCCTTAAATAACTCTTATACTATGAGTGTACACTAAGGGCCAATCACTGATCACTCTCTCTCTCTCTCTTTCTTCCTTTCATTCTCTCTTTGGCACTCTCACATTCATGCCTTTTTATTTGTATTTCTTTCCCATGTTCTATATTTTGTTCTCATGCACTTACTCTCTCCCTCACACTCTTTCATCTTTCTTTTTCTCTTCATCACTCTCGAATGCTGTCTATAAATCTCAATATTCTCTCTCTGTTGATCTTTCTTTTTTTCTCATTCTCCCTCTCTTTCTCTTTATCTCCCTCTCTCTCTTTGATGCACACACTTTCATTGTCACTTTCTGTCTTTCTGTCTCACTCTCTATTTCTCTTTCTTGACCAGTCATTTACTGTTTTTCTCTCTCTCTCTCTTTCTCTCATTTCTTTTTCTCCATCACATATTTTCTCTTTGATACTCTTGCTATCACTGTTGCATTCTCTCACTCTTTTTTTCCCATGTTCTATAGTCCTTTCTCATGCAATCTCTCTCACTCACACTCCTTTTATTTCCTTTTCTCTCTGTCTATAACTCTCACTATCTTCCCTATTGACCTTTCTCTTTTTCACATTCTCTTACGCTATCTCATTCTCTCACTCTTACACTTTCATTGCTGCTCTCTGTCTCTCTCTTTCTCTTTCTTGTCCACACTCTCCTTTTCTCACTCAGTTTTGCCCTTATTTTTCTTTTTATCTGCTTGTTCAGAGGTCTAAAACTGATTGTTATGATCACTGAGGACCTAGCAGCAGTGGGTAATTAATTTAGCTCATTTAATAATTTATGTTATTTGTTTCATTCACATATCATGGACATGAGATAATAATAGACCCAAACATAATAAACAGATCCATTTCAGACTCTTCACTAAAGTGTGTTTACACTAATCACTGACAGATTATGGGTCACAGCAAGCAAATAATAAAGCAAAGAGCTGAGCAGTAAAGCATACTGTGAACATGCAGTATATATCCTCTCTTTCTTCCTCTCTCTCCCTTCACCTGAACGTATCTCCACCTCTCCTGCTCCGTGCTCTAGCTGTGTTTAGGTGTGTGGGTTTATGTACATGAGCTGATACAGAGCGGGGTCTATGGGTCAGTCTGTGTGGGCAGCT
Organism: Astyanax mexicanus; assembly: GCF_023375975.1. Classification (NCBI taxonomy): domain Eukaryota; kingdom Metazoa; phylum Chordata; class Actinopteri; order Characiformes; family Acestrorhamphidae; genus Astyanax; species Astyanax mexicanus. The sequence goes on along the minus strand of NC_064420.1, from coordinate 39,967,001 downwards.
TCAGTGGGCGGACCCAGTTCTTCAGTGTGGCGGCTGGAGCAGTTCTGGTCAGAGTGAGAATATCACCGTTTCTAATGGAGCGCTCGGGCGATTCTTGTTAAATCATAAAGCTAGAAAACTGTCGCATCAGCAAATCACAGCTAGCAGTTACTTGTTGTTGAGGTGATGATTGACAACTGGGTCAATCTACCCTAGAATAATGACATCATTCATAACAGAAAAGAGAATACTAGATTACATTTAAGACCTTCAAGGAACATATGCTACACTAAGTTTTTTTATTAATTTATTTATCCTGAGATTTCCAACCTTTCTTGGTCACTTAAACCTTAATGGACTTAATAGAAACGTTTATGTTATTATATCGTAACTGATATACATATGAAAACTTAAATCAATAGATATATTTAGTTGCTTTACTAAGTGGATGTAAACTAAACAATTTTCTCATATATAAACTTATATACACACATATTTGCACATTTCAGACACAATTTACCATGATGGATTTTTTTTTTGCATATGCTACATTTAATGATTTTTTCTTTATTTTTGTTTAGATGCTTAGAGTCAGAAAACAGTAAATATGTATGTGCTAAAATAAATAAAAGTCCTAACTTCACTATTGACAGGAAGGGTTAAACTTCATGACATTAAATAACACTAAATTTTAAAATCTGCTTATTTTATAAGCTTAATTTCCATTTAGAGTGTATGGACTGGTGAGAGAATGGTTTTTACTTATTTAAAATAAAATTAGGGCCCTTTAATGCTACAGTAATTAATTCACTTTAAGATACAGACAAATTGACTGTTCTTGCTAGAATTAATATAAAATTAATAATCTGAATAGGTTGGGTTAAACTAGGGACTAAATCTTAGACTTAATAGGTGGATACACACCAACATGCCAAAAGTCACGGGACATGAACTAGTATGAACTAGGGACCTTGAAATCTTAAAAAAACAACATTAATACTACACTGACCTGTAAAAGACTATCAGGCTAGGTTTGGACATTAATTCATAATGTCTTGCCACGAGCAAGCTGACCAGTGTTCCTTACTTACAAGATGACCACTCACACCTCAACGTTATACAGGTATGGCTCTCACCAAACTGTGTACTGAAGTAATACTTTGTGATTAATTTGCATACTGTTATCTCATCACTTTTGACATTATTTAAATGACACAAACATCACAAAAACAAAATATCTTAAACTGGGCTGTATTACAGATTAATCTCCACATAAACTGTGTGGGGAGGAATGAAGCATTTGGGAAATTTTAATAGTGTTACATACTATATACTTTTTCAATTTTATTACTAAAGAAACTGGGCACAGTAAAGTTTACTATGATATGGGCCCTTTAATATTACAAAAATATATGTGCATAAATATAACCAGCCTTGGAGAATCAGCTGTAAACCAGCTTTTTTCTATGTCTTTCACACAGTATTAGAGAATGATCTGGCTGCTGGTGTGTCCCAATGTATAAAACAGGGTAATATGGAATTTGGGACTATATCAGCTGTTCAGACACAACGTCCTTGATGTGAACTTGAAAATTCACGGATTTACAAGTTTACGAGAAGTGTGTAAAAAAACACCATAAGCTGCTGCTGCTGTTCCATTCTGTACTCGGCCAACTCCACTCCACCTGCACTAACGTAGCTGCCAGGAGAAAAAAATAACCTCGGTCACGTTCCCTTCTTATCACGGCTCCTTTTGGCCTTTAGAAGTTCCAGAGCTCCTTCATGGCACCCTGTGCTGGAAAATTGAATCGCGGGGTTTTGATTTCGTTCGAAATCAATTTGGGAAGGGGCTTTTCATTCATTATGCTGCTTGGCTTTGGAAAGCGGACCTGAAATCCCTCAGACGTTGGCAGGGGCGAACGTCATCAATTCAAAAGCGAAAGAAGGTGCTGTGACAGGTCTGGGCGGTACGTGCGAGTGTGTGAGAGTGTGTGTGTGGGAGAGAGAGAGAGAGAGAGAGAGAGAGAAAGGGACGAGCGAGCGAGGGCAGACGGGCGAGTGTGGGGCGTCTGTCTCTAGCTTTTTCTCCTGATCTCTTTCAGTTTCTTGGCTGGGATCGACCGTGCCGGCATTGGCCAGCAGGTGCTGCTGTGAAATAAGCAGAGAGGCTCTGGCGGCCCGGTGCAGCCTGACATCCTGCCCTGTACCCCACAGACAGACGAGTGTGGGAAAGGAGGAAAGAGTGGAAGTGTGCCTGAGTCTGAGAGAGAGAGAGGGAGAGAGAGAGAGAGAGAGAGAGAGTATGAATCTGTTTGTGCGTGCATGTTTGTAGCCGCGCTGGTTGAGTGCACATTCGGACAAGGTGCATTCTGACCTTGTGCAACTGGAGACTAAACTCGTGCCTAAGGCACAAACTCAGTCACTCCATACTGACATTTCTGACTCAGATGTGACGGACCAACAGAAACAAACAAGCCCTGACCCGAGACCAAAACCAAAAACTCACCTTTAGTTTGTTTTTTTAGTGAAACAAAAAAATATATATATTAGGAGGCTCTTTTTTGTTATCGTGGTTATTTATGAAAGAAATGCTGATCAATCATGAATATTGTAAGTATGAGTAACTGAACGAATTAAAGGACACATAGTGAAAAAAATATCTTACTATAATACTACTACTGCTAATAATAATAATAATAATAATAATAATAATAATAATAATAATAATGTATAAGGTCAAAACATGCCTTTTACTTACTTTTTACTTTTACTAAATATTCCATTGATACAGAAATATTTTTTTTAAAGTAATAAATTGTGTTTCATAGGGAACTATTAATAAAATGTGTTTCATAGTGAACTATGAATATTCTGATTAATAAAAAAAATAAATAAAGTAAAATAAAAAAACAAAAAACAAAAGGGTCCATATTATGGAAAACAACCTTCATAGACTGATGAAAAAAAAAACAAGTCTGATCAGCTTATATAATGATGAGGCTGTACAACTGATACTGTTTTGCACATTTAGATACACTGACATGTCAGGCCTGAAAATGTGTGGAACATTCCATTTCTAAATTTGTATGAACTGTGAATCATAAATACGCCATAGAAAGCATAGAAGACATTAACACCCTCAGTGATATTCACATTCACTAGTTCATTTTTAAACGTAAGAACTTTTCGAATTTAGTGCAATACAAAACAGCCAATCAGAACAGAGCACATGGTCAAGGCTTAATAAAATGCTGGAAAAATTGTATATGGGCTGTTTAGTCTTGATATGTGCTGTATTGTACTGCTATTGAGCTAATATGAATACTGAATAGCAACTACAGTAAAATGAATATAAAGCATGTCACATAGTCATGATCACCTGAATATAAGGGGTTAAATGGTGGTCATTAGTTGTGTTTACAGCTCCCTATTTTGCTTACCAGTAAACGCCTCTAATTCAGGCAAATTACAATCCAGCAAACTGTACACACAAAGCCCCATATTTAAATGGACTGAATATGATAATGTAATGGTCAGAGTGGCCTTGGGACTGAAACAGAAGAGTTCACTATGTGTCAAACACCTCTAATTCATCACAATCAGTCCATTAGCTGATTCACCAGCTGTGCGCACACACACACACACACACACACATGCCATCGCCTCGCTGTGTACAAACAAGCATTGGGTTGCCTGATGTAAATATTTCACTCCCTCTACCAGTGTGGAGGGCTTTTATGTTGTCGTGTGCGCTCTAAAGCTGATGTAAGGCCGATTCGCCTTTCAAAGACATCACCCGATTAGAGGTATAACATGGGCTAATGCACTGGACTGAAAATAATGGAGGTGAATGAGCTGAACAGGAATGTCATAAATGATCTTTAAGATCGATTTCAGGAAAGGCGTTTTTTTTTTCCTTCAGAAAAAAAAGAGAAAAAAAGAAAAAAGAGAAAAAAGAAACGACACCCGCCCAACGGGGAGAGAAACACTATGAATCCAGCAGAAGATTAAAGGTTAGTTAATGTAAATGGAGTGTATTTGCTCATATTTTCTAAGATTGCAGGAGTCAGGCCAGTCAGTCCTCTGCCCATAAAAGTAATTACGTGGCCAGGTCTTGTCTGGAAAGAGAATGAGAGAGCTAGTGGATGAGTGAGAGAGTGAAAAAGAGAAAGAGAGAGAGAGCGAGAGCTGTAAACAGTTATGATGGACAGCTTTGACACAAGCCCACCTAGGCCAGACACTGGAGACAGAATGGGACGGGGGAGGGGGAGGCGGGGGGATTGTTCACCCTGAGCCGGGTTGCCAGTGTGACACCTCCAATCGTCAAGCGGCCCATCAATCACGCCTCCGTCCCTCAGAGGTTACTGCACCGAGAATCAAATTATTTCTTTTAATTGAAAAAAGCCCAGATCTGGAGACCTCCTATTGGCGGCGGCGGCTCAGGTGATGTCAATACGGCTCGATGGGTGTCAATTCATCAGCGCCGCTTAATGTCATTAGCTCACCCCGTCTCGCGCTCTCTTCCCCTCCCCAACCCTCTCTCCATCCATCCATCTTCCGCTCTCATTATCTCTCCCCCTCGCTCGCTCTTTCGCCTAGCTAGCCGCACGCCAGCTAGGCATTTGAATAAGCTTCCAAACGAAGGACGCCTGTGTGTCTCTTTCTCTCTCTCTGTCTCTTTCTCTCTCTCTCTCCAGTTTCTCAGCCCCGGGTCTCTGGGGCTCGCCCACGCTCCTTCATTACCTCACTCCGCTTGCTTCCCTTTTACCTTCGCCCTACAATCCAACATGTGGCTGGAACTCCAGCTGTTCATTAAGCTGCAGAAGGAGTAATGCAGCATGTTGGAGCAGAAGTACCTGGTTAATTCTGTGCAGGAAGAGACGGGGAAAAAAGGAGACCTTGATAGAAAACTTCAAAAAGTCAGAGAATACAGATGAATGTAGAGAAGGGCAACAGAGCTTGGTAAAAGCATAGTACAGGCCCTGACTAATAACTAATGGCTATCTGTATGCTTGTGTGAAGGTATGAGTCTTATCACAAACGGTTAGCCTTCATTCACCACTTCCCAACTTTTTAAGGGGACTTTCTGGACTGCCTACCAACCCACAAACTATATATATATATCACTGAATTTGATGTAATGTTGATCCTTTGCAAATACAGTATTTAATGCTATGTTTAGATTTAGAATTTAATTTGGAATCTTTAAACTGCTTACTTTCTTCTTTGAGTGTTGTTATCGCTACATATTAGGTAACATTACCCAATACAGAGCTGGAACATCTTGCTCTTTTTGTAGATTTTATCTCTGTGTGAAATGAAATATTTTCCAAAAATGAGAAAGAGAAATATCTGCTTTCAAAGTATCCAAACAGATTTCCAAAAATCTGGTTTGAGAACTTAAGGCAGGCAGGCAGGCAGGCAGGCAGGCAGGCAGAAGGCCAAATACAGCCCAAAGCAATTCTTACCATCATACTATATAAATAAATATACTAATATAAACAGATCAGCCATACCATTTAAACTGACACTGACATGTGAAGTTGATTATCTGGTTACAGAGCAGTGGGTTATACATATTAGACATATACTTGTGAGGATCAACTTTGTCTTGGCTAGACGACTGAGTCAGAACATCAATACATTATGTATTTTGGGGGTCGATCCCAAGGCTCCAAAGAAGGAGAAATAAAGAACCATCAATCATCATTGGAGCTCAACGCCCATTAATGCAATCCTTAGAAGCCCATCTTTACATTCTTAAACAATCTTCTACTGATGTTTCGGTGCCAGATTCCACAAGACACCTTCAGAGGTCTGGTGGAGAGCGAGTCTTGATAGGTCAGATCAGTTCTGGTGACACAATGAAGGCAAGTGTGTTTAATATTATGTCAGATCCAATCAGCCAGTTCAATTTACAGTTTATCCAGTAGCCATTTCTGTGAGGCACTTGCTTCCTGAAGTGTTACTTCCCCTTGAGACATATGACTGAGTGTGTGTGTGTGTGTGTGTGTGTGTGTGTGTGTGTTATAAATGTGAGTGGATGCAATACCACTGGGAATAATTGGACCACATATGTAACAACATCCAAACAACCTCACAGTCGAGCTGTGGAGTTTGAGTCACAACTACACAACTACAACAACTCTGCCTGGTCAGACTGATACACACACACTCTCTCTCTCTTTCTTTTTCTCTCTCTATCTATCTTTCTGTGTATCTCTCTCTCTCACCTCCTCTCTCACTGTTTGTGCCTCTGCATTTAGTGCTATGACAGGCCTGCCTAACTCCCAAGGCAATTACTGTGAATATGTTTAGCCCAGGGCGGTCAGAGGAGACACATTAGTGCTGGTCAGTATCCCAGCATGCTCAGCTCACCTGGGCACTGCCCCATGGGCCTGGACTGCTGACGCTCCACTCCCCTGGGCGCTCTGCTTCCCTCTCAACTGCCTGTGCCAGCCTCAGCAGCTCACTCACACAGTCCCACATTGAAATCCAAATGAAAAAGAACGGCCTATTTTGCCCGTAAACTTTTACACAGAATTTTTTTCACAGTTTTTTGCAGTAGTTTGATTTTCTTCCTAGTCTGAAAGCCACTCGGCAAGGTCTCTGCTTATCTCGACATCTCAGACACACACACACAAAAACTGACAGCACTGTTTCAGTACTGTGTTGCACAATCGTTGCACGTGTGCACTTCATGTTGTCAATTGTATTGTTGTTCCATGTTACACCGTGGTTCTGGAGGAATGTAATTTCATTGCACTGTGTAACTGTTTAACTCAGATGAAATGACAATAAGGATCCTAAATCACATTTTATAGATCTATATTCATAGTTTGTTTACTGTTTATTCCCATCTATATCATCCCTTCTCTTACACTGAGGGAGGCCTTTCTATTTTTAGACTCCTACATATGAAGCAGTTAGACAGTAGGGCCACTCTAGAGCTGTGACACTTCTGTGTACATTTCTGCATACTAAAAAAATCCTGCAAGAGCACAGTGATTTAATTGTCGAAAACATTCCAGCCTGGGGACATCCTGTGATGAGAGTTAGTTCAAACCTGAAGATAGGAGAAACAGTAAACAGATGGAAGAGGAGGGACATAGACTGAAGACCCTATTTTAGTGATCTATAGCACACCGGTCAATTGTGGATCACGCAGCTTAGTTAAGGGTCTGTCTTCGGTATCGTGCTTTTGATAAAATTTGCCTTGTGCAGCTCAGAACAAGCAAAGTCATGTACTAATTATTTACATAATCATGGGTGTGTTTTGGGCGTAACGTGAAATAAACCAATCAGTGTTCAAGTTGTCATTCCCTTTAAAAGGCAGGTATGCTCTGACTTTGGCATGTTCGTATCTTAAAAGTGCAACGCTTTGCGTGTCTTAGGAGAGGATATTGACCTGTTCATTCATGCTGTGAAGGTACGCCAGCAGCTCATTTAAGGGAACAGCAATGTAATTGTATTCTTTATTCTGTTTATTGTTGAGTTAAAAGTCAGGTTTACATTCTGCAGCATGTCTGTGTGTGTGTGGGCTCTGACAATTAACTGTTGTCTAGGTAAATTTTAGCCAAAATAGCAACACGGAAGAAATGTACCGGAACAGACCTCACTTCCAGACCACCACACCCATCAGAGTAGATTTTTCCAAAAACACTATTTTCGGGCACAAGGCGCGAAAATAGACTGTTGATGGGGTGTAAGATAGCAAAGAACATTGTGCAGGGTGTAAAATGTTTGTTGCTGTCAATCTTTTGAATCTAAACCCTCCTCTGGTAGAGGTACTGCTTAACATTTATGCCAACCGAAAGGACACATAAAGGTATGTGTTTTTCCCCTTGTTGACAATGACAGTTAAATTGTCTAAAAAGGAAATATATATTAAGGAAGTACAAATGACCCTTAAGCTTGCAATAAAACTTTATATTCTTACTCTTTTCAAACTCTTTTACTTTAGAAAAGATAAGAAAATTTGGTTTTCTACAACACACCGCTTTTAATAAACCAGTCTACATCACTGAAAGCTTAATTAGTTTAAAACATCCAGCAGGTAAAATATGAAAAAGTAAAGCGCATGAATAAAACTTTAATTAACAGAATATGCTAGAAGCAATCAGTGGTCAGGAATTCTGATCGCTTTTCAGAAGCTCCAGTGAAAGCCACTTAACCATGTAGCTTTCATTCTCAATTCAGCTAAGCAATCTTCTGTAGATCACAGCCTGATAACCGCTTTACCAGGGCATGTAGTTCATATAATACAGGGGATCTGGAGTATGATATGTGTATAGGATGATAGAAGCAAGATATGTGTGAGTGTATGTTTGAGTGTGGGTGTGTGTGTGTATATGTGTGTGTGTGTGTTTGAGTGCGTGTGGGTCCCTCGTTCTTGTCCCTCGCTCTGGGAGGGTTCTTAGAGCTGAGCAGGGCCGCATTACTACAGCCCTGTGGATGTCAAATCTAGGGATTAAGCTCCATTAAACACAGAGCAGCACAGAGCTTTATCGCTGGATTTCACTCTTAGAGACTGTGTGTATACACACAAGTGCACACACACACACACACATGCTTGCGCGCGCACACACACACACATTGAGGCACACACACAAAAATAGCCATGAAACGTCCTTCACCTTTATCGACCAATTTGTAAAGGAAAAAAGAGAGAATAATGCCCGCCTTTCTCTTTCTCTCTTTCTCTCTCTCTTTCCCTCTATCTCTCTCTCTCTCCTCGCTCTCTGTCCCTGCTCTCAGGCAGAGGAGGGGACACTGCACTCATTAAGTTGCGCAGCACGTGCCTTTTAAAGACCCTGGCGTCCACTTTAACACTTGCTGAGTCTACTGCTGCTGGCACACATTACAGATGCATTCCCCTGCGTGTGTCTCTCTTAATGGGAACTGACCAGCAGTGTGTAGCCGCTCTCGTCCGCTGAGGAGTGGCAGTGCCTCCTGTGGTCACGCACCGCCGGGCACCTTCCCACCTTCCTGGGCCGGCCTGTGACGGACACGGGCGCCCGACAGACAGGAAGGATATCTATTTGACTTCAAAACAGACCGCCCACCAAATAACACTGCAAATCAAATGTCCCGAATAAATTTAATATAAATATATGTTTGAAGTGTTATGTAACCACTTCTTATGAATGCATTCAGGTACTTCAAGTTGCACCTATTGCTGACACTGACATGCAAATGCAAGCAGATAGACATGAATCTGTTACTGGAACCATGTTATTATTAATTATGCTCACAAACACTCCTTGAAATTCCTTTAACATTAAAAGACACCCCACCTTTCCAGGAACCTGCGGGAAGCCCCTGACGCCCTCAAGATATACAGGGGTTGGACAATGAAACTGAAACACCTGTTATTTTAGGGTGGGAGGTTTCATGGAAATTGGAGCAGCCTGGTGGCCAATCTTCATTAATTGCGCATTGCACCAGTAAGAGCAGAGTGTGAAGGTTCAATTAGCAGGGTAAGAGCACAGTTTAGCTCAAAATACTGCAATGCACACAACATTATGGGTGACATACCAGAGTTCAAAAGAGGACAAATTGTTGGTGCACGTCTTGCTGGTGCATCTGTGATCAATACAGCAAATATTTGTGATGTATCAAGAGCCACGGTATCCAGGTTAATGTCAGCATACCACCAAGAAGGACCAACCACATTCAACAGGATTAACTGTGGATGCAAGAGGAAGCTGTCTGAAAGGGAGACATAAAACCACGGCTGCCCCAATCACGGCAGAATTCAATGTGCAGCTCAACTGTCCTGTTTCCATCAGAACTGTCCGTTGGGACAATACATTATTGTGGTTTAAAACCAGGTGTTTCAGTGTCATTGTCCAACCCCTGTATCTGATACACAGCTAGTAATGTGTCCCAGGATTTTTGCAATATCACATATGTCCCAAGTGATTTCTACTTGAGACACTTGTCTGTTTGCACAGACAATTCTCACCAGATGTCGATGGTCACGATCATTACCAGAAACCACCAACAGTTTGGTCCACCTGGTTGCCAATTGGCTCCACCCTTGTATGTTGACCTGGGCCAACGATGGGGCCGATGATTCAGGCCTAGCCTAGAGGTGTGTAAAGCCTCTTTCATTCTCTTTTATATACAGTCCCAGGGATGATTTGGAAAGTTAAAGATGAGGTGGGTTGGTGATTATTAACACTTTGTAACTGAATGAAATTAAATTTGCACAGCAGCGTTCCAAACAAAAGCAGAATAAACTATTTTTAATGCCCTTGATTTAATTTTTTTTTTTAAATACTGAATTGTTTTTACATCCCAGCTGGCCGCTTTTTGATTGTTTAATTAAAATGGTATTGTCCTTTCAATATGTTTGGGATGAGTTGGGGGACAGACAATGCTTTAAAATGTAGTGGAAAGTTTTTCCCGGACAGTAGCGACAGCAAACCTTTAAATATCAAGATCAAAATCAAACAAAATTAATTTTTATTTGGCTGAAGGCCAAACATGAATGCCAATATTCATTTGTTTTGCCTGTTTTTTCACCTGTGCAATAATGAAACTACAATTTAAAAATATTTACTTAATATTTAACAATTTTTAATCACCTCACCTGGTTGTGATTTTCATCATCAAAAGTTCTGTTGTTATGTATGAATTAACTTTCACTTATTTCCTATTTTTTTTTTTATGTGCGTTTCTACTTTTTTTTTTTTTAATAAAAAACAATCAATGAGGAGGTGTCCCAATTCTTTTTAGGTGTTATTGAGGCTTACACATATTTTGCCAGACAGAATTCCTTATAAATTCTGGCCCTACTAGGCTTTAGGTGGCTTGTTGGTTTTATAAAATGCTGACAAAATATGATAATATACTGAGTGAAGCCCTTGACAGAATATATCTGTTGTGGGAAGTCATGTGTGTATATTGTGTATTTTATGAATGCTTTCTGACAATCTGATTTTACCGGCGGAAGTTTTGTAATTGATTTTATATGATTGAAAACATTGATTTCAAACTTTTAAGCGGTAATTTCCAAACTTCTGAGCGGCAGTGCAGGTACGGTTTTAATGTGTGCTAAACTAATGTGGTTCAAGACAAACCAATTTCGAGGGCTAACTCAATATATTGAGCAGAAAACAGTTTTTGTTTTTGTCGATATTTCTCAGCCCATCAATATAGAATAAAGGCCTTATTATAAAAGTTGTAACATTATTATGGAGCACCTTTAACTTTAACTGGGCTTTAAATTGGCTGCTTTTGATGAGTCAGCGGAGATACCTGCCTGCCTTCGCTCTCAAAACAGTTGCCTTTCATCAAACATTGATGGACAGCTGGAGTTGTGCAGATATAAAACCAAACTGAGCCTGGAACTCTCTCTCTCACACACACACACACACACTCACACACACACCCCAACACATACAGACGTTCGGGCTAACATACCCCCCGCACTCGCCGGTGTGGGCCGGAGAGTGTGTCCTCACACTGCTGTGGGTTGTATTGATCTGTACTGGGCTCTTTATTGAAGCCATGATTCATGCTGCTGCTGTCTCTCCTTCACTCCTCACAGCTACTCCTCCCTCTCTCTCTCTCTATCTCCATGTCTCTCTCTCGCTCTGACTCTCTCGCTGTAAGTAACTTCATAGTCAGTGCTCTAACAGAATAACAGTTGGCTGATTGTGGATGGGAGGTGAGCTGAGCGGAGCTCCTGCAGTGTGTGCAGGACGATGAAAGAGCACCACTGTGCCTGTAGATCACTGCAAACTGGAAACAAGACAAAACAAAAAAACGCTGCCACCTACAGTCCCCCTGCCTCAACCCACTCTGATTTAAGAGGGGCTTTTTGAGTGGGGCTTTTTTTTCTGGCTGAGCATTACATGCTGAAATCATGCAGGAAAACCAAGGACAAGTAAGCAAAAATGCACATCTATACAAATAATACCTAAAACTTAGCCTGAACCCTGTCACATAAAGCTGGGATAGTCTCATCATAAACAAGCATGGCATATTTTGTATCTTGTCATTTTTAATTATGCCCAACAATCTTCCTTGACATTCCATTACCATTAAAAGACACTGTGTATACCACCTTTCTCTAAACCTGCATTAAGCCCCTGATGCCCTCACATTATATCTATATATACACAGCTAGTAATGTGTCCCATTACTTTTTGCAATGTCCCGTGTGTCCCAAGTGATTTTTACTAGAGTCACTTTTATGTTTGCACAGACAATTCTCGCCAGAAGCCGCCATTCACGATCATTACCAGCAACCGCCAACAGTTTGGTCCCAACTGGTTGCCAGGTGTCTCCACCCCTGCATTCCTTGTAGGTCAAGATCTGTGAGGGTACAGCTGTTACCAAGACCTGGGGCAACGATGGGGCCAATAAAAAAAAAAAATCTTTAATTTACAATTTACAAATTATTAAAATTTGTCAGGATTCTTTGGATGTTTGTCAGAATGTTTTTCTTTCACTCTTTTACTCTGGAGTCTCCTGGTTGAACTGCAAACATCGGGCTTGTTTCTGTGTCCAAAACACAGGAATTTAGTGTCTGATTGAAAATATTGCAGTGGGTTGCATTCAGGGAGCAGTTGAACAGAATTTTAAATGTCGTTTATTCTACCTCTTCTCTCTATTCTTCTGTTCTTTTTTTCTCTTCTGTCCTCTGCACTCTTTCTTGCTCAGAGTGGTTCTAATAGACACTTCGTCGTGGATGGATTTAGTGTGATTGTTGGGACAGCAGCATCATCATAAGTATGTGTGTATGTGTGTGTGGGTGTGTGTGGTATAAGGGTTAAGTGGCTGATTCGTCCTGTTTGTGAGACAGTGCTCTAGACTTCATACTTGCTTTCATTTTTTATATGAAAATATAGTCTCATCTCATCTCATCTCATTGTCAACCGCTTAATCCGTGAAGGGTCGCGGGGGGGTGCTGGAGCCTATCCCAGCAGGCATCGGGCGGAAGGCAGGATACACCCTGGACAGGCCGCCAATCCATCGCAGGGCAGACGGACACAAACAGACACATTCACTCACACACTCACACCTAAGGGGCAATTTCAATCAAGTTCCAATTAGCCTGAACGTGCCGTCTTTGGACTGTGGGAGGAAACCGGAGAACCAGGAGGAAACCCACGCAGACACAGGGAGAACGTGCAAACTCCACACAGAAAGACCCGGGTTGCCCCAGCCGGGAATCGAACCCAGGCCGTCTTGCTGTGAGGCGGAAGTGCTACCCACTGCGCCACTGTGCCGCCGTGAAAATATAGTATATGCCAATTTTACAAAAAAGTATTTTTGGTGTAAAAAATAAATATATAAAATAAAAACTATTTAAAATAAATCAGGAACCCAACGAGACCTGTCCAATGTTTTGGAGATGCTCTATATCTCTATCATTTAGCCATCTTAGCATTTTACATTATTTTTAAGAACTAACTGACTTGGCAAGACAATCAATATTATTTACTTTACTCATCAGTGGTTTTAATTTTATGGCTGAAAGATATGGCTGCTTAAAGCATACATTTTTTTCAGTGTCTTAATTCACATCTTTCAGGGTTTGTGGTCCTCAGACTGCACAGGGTTCCAGTCCTCCAGAATCAGAGTCCCTTACTGTTGGACAGGGCAGACTAAGGACAGACATTCACAGATAATAATGACAAAGTTTATTACTAAAGGCACTAACTAGACTTACAAGAGTTGTAAGGGACAGGCAGGGTCAGTAATAAAATGCTAGCAAATGTAAAAAAAAAAAAAAAAAACATACCAGAGTGTAGTCAGGCAAAGCAGGTAAATACAGTAAATTCAGCAAAACAAGTGAGAAGGCAAAGAAGAAGTGTCAAAAATACAAAAATAGGTCGGCAACAGGTAATCAATATAATGGGCAAAGCAAAAGATGGTAAACAGTGATAAAAAAAGGGTTGGTAGCAAAAAGAAAAATACAAAAGAACGCATCGCAGAAGAGCAAGGAAAACTAGATTCAATACCCAGCACTGAGCGTAGCAAACTGAGGGGTATTTATGCAGGGGGAGGACAGCTGGAAACAATTAGTAGCTTGGAGAGTGAGAACAGTATAGTGTCACAAGATCACTAATGCTCTTGTTGCTGAATGCAATTAAACCTTAGCAGCAAAGACTCTACTAAAGTAGAAATCTTTTCCTGGACAGCATAGTCAGTTAATGCATATGTAAAAATGTGGAATCTATCTGCTCCAATGTTTACATTAATCTATTCTACTTAATCTCCAAATCAAAGATTCACTCAGATCACACACACATACATATCCTTTCTTCATGAATCCCTCACTGCTGTGTGTTTGCGCCGGTGAGTGGACGCTCGCTGAGCCCTCTATTACTGACACGTAGAGCAGAGGTTTAACAGTCATTTGCCACTGTATTATGTTTAATAACTGTAAAATCAGAATGTAGCAGTGCTCCAACATCCAGTCTTCAAAGGCAGCGTAATGAGCGTCAGAGAAGGGGAGTTCAAACGGAATACTTAAGTGTTTATATATATAATGATACAGTGTCTGTGAGACTCCGCATTTTGCCAGTGATGTTGAGGGAATTGATATTTAACATGAAAGAAGTGCTTAAGTGGAGTTTAGCTGAGAAAACAGGTTACAGCCTTGTGCTCCGGGCAAGAGGGGAACAGTTAAGCACATTCTTTCACTGCCACTGACTCGTATTCTCTCTTTCTTTCTCTCGCTAGCTCACGCTCTCTCTCTCTCCCTCACTCCTACACACACGCACACACACACACAAGCACACACACACACACACAAACAATTGTCTTCTGCCCTGTTTCAAGTGGCTTTTTGAGTTTCTCTTTATACACTATTCTATATATATATTCCATATATATATATATATATATATATATATGGGTCCCATATATGGACCCATATTCTCGTTTAACATTTTTTCTTTATTTATTTTCTACATAGTAGATTGATATAAAAGTCATTAAACAATTAAGGGACACATACGTAATTACATAGTAAACAGTAAAAAAGTGCTGGTTTGACCTCCACAATCTCCTTACCTAAACCCAACTGAGATGGTTGATTTGGGATGAGCTGAAGCTTCACAGCAGGAGCTTCACAAATGTGATTCCTAGAAGAATCTAAAGTATTAAACATATTCTGGCTTGTTTAACACTTTTTGTTAAAAAAAAAACCCCAATAATTACACATATGTTCCTGTATAGTTTTAATGTAGTCTTCAATATTTAATTTACAAAAAAGGATACAAAACAAGTAAAAATAAGAAGAGGCGTGTCCAAACTTATTTTTTTAAACTATATAAAGAAAAGTATAAGATAGAGAAAGATAATGTAAGAGAGGAAAGAGAGATATTGGGAAGAAGGGAAGAAAGAGAAAGAGCAGAACACTGATGGAGTGAGAGAGCGAGAGAGAGAGGAAAGTGAAATTGGGGAGATTTGTGAAGAGAACAAACGAGAGACAGAGACAGAGAGAAAGACAGAGTGAGCTGGGAAGACACAGAGCATGAAAAAGAAAGATAGAGACCAGTAACACACAGTGGATGGCAGCTGTTGATAGCTGATGCTCGTCATGTAGCACAACTCTGTGAAGAACGGTCTTCCGGAAAATCCCACCAGATATCTAAAACCCTCTCCATCCTGTTACCTTTACACAGAGTGCAATCATGCCTAATGCAAACCTTCCACTACACGTATCACTTACAAAGTGGGACATCCGGCCCCTACAAAGCAAACTCAAACACTCCCTTTTTTCCCACAGTCTTAATACACGAGCACGAAAATACACGAGGCCGGCTAACGGCGTCCGAATCCTGACACGGATAATTAAAAAGGAATTTTAGATGACTTAGCAAGGAGGGGGAAAAATCTATATGAAAGTGCGCTCCAGTAAGTTTAAAGCTGCCTGCTTAGTGTCTTTGCTTTGAACTCGCTTTCTTCAGATTTGTGTGCTGAATACGGCAATTTCATCATCAGCCGGGCTGACAAATGAGCCGAGAGCTACGCGCCGCCTGACAAGAAAGGCAAATGTGAAACTAGCACACCGAATCATACATCATAACAAAGACATTTCCCCACGATTAGACTCTGTAAATAATCAATATTGAGTCAACACTGCCACACATATGAATAATACCCGAGGCCTTTTTCCCCCCCGATAGTGCATAATCAGCGGCTCCTGCGCGGCACTGTCACGGCCCGGGGCGGAGGGGCTGTAGTGGAGGGCGGCCGTTAATGCTGAAGTCATGCATACTTCAGTGGAATGGAGTGAATGAGGAGATATGAAGCAGAGAGTGAGCAGCGTTCCCATTCAGCCCTTGCCCCGGCCTCCCTCCACCTGCCTGCAGGTAACGGGAGTGCCTGTCTGTCTCCTCATCTCCCTCGCTCTCTTGCTCCGTGTCCTGAGGCTGGACTATTAAATGCAGCCTCCGCTCAAATTGCTTTTGTGCGGCTCTGCTGAACAGGTGGATGATGACGGCGGGGGTGGGGGGGGGGGTTGTGGTCGAGAGACGAGGCGCTCTGATTGCATTTTAAAAGGCCTGCGCACATCTGCTGGGAATCAGTGGCATTCATACAGCCACCCAATTTTACAAGTCATCTACCCCTCGCCACATTAGCGCTTTACGTTCAACTTCCAAATTCGTTTACGTGGACTCGCCCCTGCAGTGTGGTGCTTCATGTCTTCCCCTCTGAGAGACTCTCTGATTTCCTCCCCTTTGTGTCAGCACAGACATTAGGGTAAGCTTAAGTCAGCGTTAGAGGGTTTCCACCGTGATTCTAACCATGATTTAAAACAAAGCTGAATCCGTAGAGTCTGGCTAGATTGAACATTTTGGGGCAGAAGAAAAAAAAAATTGTAGAACAGACTAATTTCTCTTCTTGGTTTAGTTCAGGTCAGTTAAAGCACATGAAAGATGGGTGATATTCTCAATTGGACATAATTAAGTAGTGCATGTCAATAAAAAGCAGTCAATAAAAAACTGAGAGTGTTGAACTTCTATGAATATGTTTAGACCACAGGCAAATCAGATTCATTTCTCAAATCTGTTGACATTACTGTCCAAACGGTTATTTGCAAGTGATCAGATTGGATTTGCATGTCTGAACATCACAAACATATATGCTGTGGTAACATAGATTGCTGTGGTAATGAGTTTGCTGTGAACAACTAATGTTTGGTGCTCTTCATGGATCTCCACACTTGTTTGATTTTAATTGAATTTTAAATCACATTAAAATATGTTTTGAACCCCATTTGCAAAAATCTGGTTTCCTTTTCCAGAAAGTAGTCTTAGTTTATTTTGCTATGAGCATTTTCGAGTAATGGAAGCATGTGTATGTTAATCTAGTATTTAATCCATAGTTGTTTACCCAGTGAGCACTGCCTGACATTACACATCTGGTCTGACGTAATTTACCTTTTACCCTATTTCTAATCAAACTACAGACACCAGATTTCACACAGAAAAAGAGATAAGCCAGCCCAAAAGCGCTGGCCAGAGTGCTGAACCATAGGCGATGTGGTCAATTCAGAACCCTGGCCTCATGGACTGCATTGTGGGCAGGAACATAACTGGCCATTCCACTATGTCTGCCCACTGATGATGTAGACAGGCAGCCTGTGGCCAGAACCAGACATAAAAGAGACCCTCCAGCCCCAGTTGGGCAAACACACTGACAGGCAGAACACCATGTCTCTCAACTCAGGCACATCAACAGACATCAACCAGGAGACCAACTGCCTGCTACTCAAACCCAGGCCCAGCCACAGTGTCCTCCCTGAAACTGGCTCTAGCCACTGACAATGGTTTTGAAAAAAGGCTTTTACCCTCTTTCTCTATTATTGTTTTTCCACCTCTTTTTGGTTCAGGGGTTCAGTTTTATTTTATTTTTCCACCTTTTTGAGCACCCTGTGTTTTATTAAACCCCTTGTTTTTCAGTGAAATCATTGATACTTGATTGAGCACTTTGTCTCACTTGATCTTAGTACTAAAGGAAGGTTCTGTGACCTGCAACAATAGTGAAAAGATTTTTTGTCGCGTCTATAAAACACCTTGGTAATGAAAATACCTTTTTAAAATTTTAAGTATACATTATTTTGCTGGCCACAACAGACACTATTTAAGACTTTTTAAACGTTGAACATCAAAAATCAGCAAAGATGTTGACGTGATATCAAAACCATGTGCAAAATATAAATGTCAAAAATACATCTTGCAATGTTTTTCTGCTCCCTGGGTAGTGCAGTGGCTTTCCACTGGGTGAAATGTAAATATCTGACTAGTGAACATCTAGTGACACTGTATTTTTGCTTACTAGGTTCTCAAACCCTTATGGGTGTGTTAAGGGTAGGGTAAAGTCTTTGTGTGCAGAAAAGAGGGTTCCAGGTTTGGAAACTACTATTGTAACATGTAATCTGTGGTTTAATGGTCCTCATAACAGTTCTCAAACATCAAGTGTAAAACATTCAGGCTTGTCATTATTTTAACCTTTAAGACTAGTTTAAGTCAAATATCTCAGAACTGAGAAAAGAGTTCTGGGAAGGGAGGAGATGCTTTGTAATCTACTGCAACCCAAGTGGAGGAAACACCACCCAGATGGCATTCCCAAGGTTCTAAGCAACAAGCAGCGCTCTCCACAGCGTATTCTCCCCAGGTCGTCCTCTATCCCGCCTGCTGAAAAGCGAACCCCTGTAGAGAGGCCCAGCGTGAACACCAGCCGCAACAAGTGGGAAATTAAATTATGAGGAAGTGCAGATAATGCAGATAATGCACCGCTTTTGACAGCCTCTTCTATCGTCCCACTCCCGAAAATGAGACTCCTCCTCCCCAAATCCCGCGGCCGGATTGAGCGGCTGATAGCGCACTGAAAGGCTTAGCCGCTGCTGAATGATGGTGAGATTCTGAGACGTGAAAGCAGAAAACTAATTACACTGGGCTTAAAGAGGAAGCATGGGTAAGTTTGAGATTCATACGGCACCGGCTGGAGCTCTTATGCTAGCACAAGTCTTTTAATTAGCCAGGGTTAATGCTTTAGTATGGCTCGCTCCTGTCTGAGATATGAAAACTGATCAAAACCTTAGCACAGGCCCAGAGAGAAACGAGCTGTAAAGACAGACCTTCTACTGGTTTTCTTAGGGTTGGAGAGTGCGTGGAAGAAGAGGTCTGCCAGGACATTTTCTTCTCAAGTTGCAGTACATTCGCAGACCTTTGTATTGAGCAAGAAAACTCTTGTGTATTGTACAGCAGTTCAGTTTTTGATGCTTTTACTTTTGTACCAGACATCACAGACCTTGCCAAGAAACCCTACAGACATAAACGTGATTTGACAGCTCCTTCCTCTGTGCCTCTTTTTATCGACAACAGCTGAAGAGACCAGGTCACAATAGGACAATGGTCCTTCCCTGCCAAGTGTGACGCAGTCAGAAAACGACAGGTTTAGGAGTTCCACGGCAATTCACTTTCTCCTCTCCAGTAGGGGAAATTTGGACAGGAAATGTGAGCAGCAGCACATGGAAGAAATCAAATAAAGGAATAAGGTAAGAGTCATCCAGATAGAGAGGATGCTGAGGAGCAGGTTCTGAGCTAATCGATTAGCTGTCTGTGCGTCGCAGGAGGCCGAGGCAAAGGCGCAAAGTTTGAAGGGAGGGTACGGGGAGGAGATAAGTTTGCTTTTGGTGCTCCTCCACCTTACTAGACGGTAATTTCACACTAGAGTTGGAAGCAACGGGCTGGCGAGCGAGCGCCTGTTAAGTCACTTCCTCCCCTCTGCATCTCGCATCTGGCTGCACAAGCTGTTGCTATCGGCGACCGCATCTGCAGCCGTGCGCTCCGCGTGGACACACTCCGCTCTCAGCAGCATGTGGCATACCGCAAAATAATAACCATTTTCTAAACAATTACAGACAAAAACGTCCCCCCAGAGGGAAGATGTGCTGATAATTGGAAATGAAAAGAGGCCTTCTCCAAGGCAGATAACTGCACAGGCTTAGCATGGATGAGCAGGCTAGCTGTTGCTCTCAATCCGTCCAGCCAGCATTAGCTGTGATGCCACAGACACATGGCAACTCCCCCCTCCACCTCCACCCTGCTGTAATCATCCATCGAAATGGTGTCCACACGATTACAGCATTAGCAACAAGCGTTTTGACATTTGTCTTCATTATTATCAATGAAGAGAGACGATTGAGCCGCAGGTACGCTCCATTAGCTCAGCTGGTTGCACAGTTGCACGGTTGATATGGCGCATTAGATGGATTCAACATGAGCTAACATGTCAGGACTGAAGAGGCCGGGGTGATTGTTTTTGGGGGGAGGAGGGAACGAGGGAGAGAGGCAACGAAGGCACAGAGCGGCAAAAATGCTCAGAGGCCCGTATTGGCCGAGGTAAAGAGAGCCACTGCATCTAAATAAGAAAGCTTATTGCAATCTGTATAATTACCACAGGGTAATGAAATAACTCACCAGCCCTGCCACCTTCACTTAAGAGAAATCGATGTGTGTTTGGGAGTTTATTAGAGCACTGAGGTTGTGAGGCTTGAGGGGGAGGGGAAGGGTGTGGGCAAGGCAAGTGCAACCTGCATTAACAGCTAATCAAGAGTGTGTGGAGGTTGAACTCTGAGGCATTGTGTCCAGTCGATAGATACACAGGCTTTGCAGTTTGAACAAATGTAGGCAAATACCAAGCTTAGTTGAACAGCGAAAGGCACGTCTCAAAGACAGACAGTAAAGGTTACCCAAGGCTTTAGTTTTCATTCCACCCTCGCCCTTTTTTTCCCATCAAACCCGAAAGAACATTCCATCGGAAGAATCTCAATCTGCTGATCCCCAAAGTCAGGCAATTTCCAGGGCAAGCGCTAGAAGGATGAAATCAGGTACATAGGAAGTATGACACCTCTAACTTTTCCATTTTTCAGCACTTTTCCCGGAAGCTTATTCCCCGAATCCACATCTCGGATTGATGGCCCCTAAAAAGCCAGGTAATGGAAAGACAAATCAGCTATCCTTGCGAGAGGCCGCTTATCCAGGAATCATTAGGCATACAGATGAGGCAGCGCCTGGCAGTGTCTCATGGGCGGCTGATTCTCTGACACAGCCCCTGTAGGTGGGGTCAGAGAAGGGGAGAGCTCACACAGCCACAGCAGCGGGTAGACGGGGAGTGACGGACATGCCTTTTCTGGGCCGTCCCGGTTGCATTGTGGGAAGAAAGGTGGATGGAGCAAGAGGAGGAGAGCGCTCATTTATTTAGCCGTCTGCCCGGCTCACCTGGAGTGATGGGAAGCCGTCAGCAAGGCAGGCTGCTATTTCACGGCCTGTTAAGCGCTAATGCTGTAACACGTCCTGCGTTCCAATTTTAGGCAACGGGGAGCATTACTGTTGGGCTCAAGGTTCGGCCAGGCCGCGAACAGAGAAGGGAGTAGACCTGGGGGGGAACAGAGCGAGAGAGCGAGGGAGAGAATTGGGGCAGAGAGACACCGAGCAGATGCGAGTAGCACCGTTTACACGGACTGCTGAGCCAGCAGCAGCAGCAGCAGCCCTCCCATTTCGCCCCGCATGGCCAGAACAGGACAGGGCAGCACCGCAGCTGACACTGACATCCAGTTCGACTATGCACCACTGCCTCACAACACACACATGCTACCGTTCACAGTTCCGCTGGCCCTGTCGTTCCACACGCCTTCCTGATCTACAGCGTTCATGACTCCAGCGTGGCCAAAAGAGCACTGTACCATGAAAGGTAAGAAACCGTGGAACCTTTGATTTTTAACATTCAGTATCAAGCTGACCTAAGAAATGAGACACATTAACATGATGCAAACATGAAAATGTCCATGACTAATCCCCCAGCAACACATACAGTACTATAGTCACCAAGCGTATAGCCATAAATTGCTCCCATACTGTACGAAGGTCAATTGTGTCACAGATTCAGCAATTTGGCTTTAATTCATTTGACAGCATCTTTAATCACACACAGTATGTACATTAAAAATCACCCAATTCCAATCTGTCATTGATCGATCCTTCCACCCCTACCCAAAAGGGCACAGAGCAGGTGACCTCGTCTTGAGTAAATCCAGCACAGCCAGAGAAAAAGTGCTCAGCAAGAGTGAGTGCTGAAGGTTAAGGTCAAAGCATTTATTTGCGCTCCTCAGTAAACAGGCCTGAGAAAGACTGATAGGGCAGGGTTATTATCCCAGAGAGCGCAGCACTGATTGATCGTCTACCGTTCATGTGGAGAGCAGCTAGGGCACCCTGAGTGGCCACTGCCACAATCGCACCAACACTTGCAGTGAGCTGGCGGAATCTCTCACGGCAGGGGAGTTCATTCATCAATACACCAACTGATCTGATCTGCTCGTTATGCACCGTGCATGCTGCCTCTGTCCTTTGACAATGGTCTCCTCATGCGGGTCATGCTGGGATGGACCAGAGATCAAAGAGCTTGCAGCTTGCTGCTAACGGCCTTCACTCTACTTTCCTCTCACTTATTGGAAGATCTGAAGTCTGCTTTAACTTAACACCTGAAGCCACTCCAATTCCTGAAGTTATACAAATTTACACTTTAAAACCTGAAGACATTTGAGCCTAAAGACAGCTGAGTCACTTCAACCTTAAGCAGTCTGCTAGGTCACTTAAACTTACGCCATCTAATAAGCCATTTTAACCTGAAATAATCTATTTCGTTATTTCAAACACAAGGCTACATATCTATTGAGTCACCTTGAGTCATCTACTAAGTCACTTGGATCCCTATAGCCACCTACTGAATCACTTTAAACTAGGAAATCTGCTGAATACAGAACATTTAACAGCTGAAACTGCCTGCTAAGCCACTTTAACCTTTGGAAATATCTCACAAATCACTTTACCCTGAAGACATCTGCTGAGTCACTTTTTAACTCTTAAAGCTGTTTGCTGAACCACTTTAATCTGTGATATTCTCTTCTGAGTCACTTTTAAAGCTTGGAACTGCCTGCTAAGTCACTTCTACCCTGACAACTATCTGCTGCCTCAGTTTTACCTCTTGAGCTATTGGATAATTAATTTTAACCTTTGCTGAGTAACTAATCTCAGAGGCCATCTGCTGAATCATGTTACTGACATAATTGACTGTTAAGTCACTTTTCTGTGGCTCTTTTCTGAGTCTATTTAACCCATGTAACTGTCTGCTAAGTCACTTTAACCACTCAATCTGTTTGCAGAGTTACTTTAACCTCTGAGGATATCTTCTAAGTCACTTTATCCCCTGAAGCCATCTGCTCAATCACATTAACCCCAGTAGCTGTCTGGTGAGTCACTTTAACCTTTGAAGCTTTTTGCTGGACCCCTAAGCCAGCTCATCACCTCCATGCAATTAACGTATGCTAAGCTGCTCCCACTCACATAGCTGAACATATGGAGTCATGTACTGGGTAAGCCTGCCAGACGAGTGCTTGTATTCGAGAGAACTCTGTTGACACAGATGAGAGAGACAGAGAGAGGGAGAGAGAGAGAGAGAGAGAGAGAGACAGAGAGGAGCATCTGATTCACCAGCTCTTCAGCTAAATTCGGTTCTCACTCCGCTGCTATTAGCCGACCTGTGTATGAGAGGCCACAGATGACACCACTGAGCTTATTGAGCCCTGAGGGAGGGTGTTGTGAGAGTGAAGAACATTTCTTTTCAAGGTCTACAGAACCTTCACTTCATGTAAAGGTTCTTTTACCATTTTAAAAGTTCTTCAACTCATGCCTATTACAAACATGATTCCTCATGGAACCAACGACACTTTGCTGGGAACTTCTCGACAACTTTAAAACACAATTATTGTCAAAGAAATGATTGCATAAGTAGTTGCATCCAGACGGAAGTATCAGATTGCAATAGTATTTAGAAGGAAGATAGTGGTTTCTAGGAACTTACATCTTAAATTTTTACTCTTGAGTAGTTTCTGTTGTTTTGTGGTAGGGGTACAGTGTTGATAGCGCATGCAGTACTATCCCACACATTTTCAATATGTGGAAAATGGCAGCAGTATCTGGACAAGCATTGTCCTGCTGGAATAGTAGGACAAGCTGATATTATGAGTCTCACTATAGTCACACCAATTTTCTGTTATTCCTGAGGGATGATTCATTCTGGTAACTTTTTTTGACAATAAGTGTATCTAAAGAAGACCACCTTCTTCTTCCACAGCCTCTGACACTTTGACAAAAGCATATATTCACTCAAGACTCTATACTCACTCCATTATCCCAGAGATTATTTAAAGACAGCTCCAAATGGTAGAAAAATGATGCATCTTCTCCCCTTGCACTTCAAATTGAATGTAAATCAGCCTTACTAGCCTTATCAAAATGTGATTGTGATCATTAGTGAGAGTTACTCGCAATAACACAGTATATGTGTGTGTGTGTGTGTGTGTGTGTGTGCATGTGAGTGTAGTGTGTCTCCTACTGTTTGTGTCACACCGCAGTGTGATTGCATCAAGAAGCTCCGTTCCCCAAGGAACGCCCCCTACCCATCAGTGCTGCCCCCCACTGCTGCCTGTCCCGCTGTCCCCCTGTCCATCTGCCCAGATCTGCTCCTCACAAACAACACGAAAAGAACCAGCTAGTGCAACCACCTCTGCTGAAAGAAGAGAGCAAGGCCCTGGCCCTGAACCCCCCCGCTGTCTGAGTGTGTGTGCGTGTCGTCTGTGTGTGTGTGTGTTTGTGTGTGAGCACAGAGTGTGGAGATAAATCACTGGCGGCACACACACGCGGCAGGGCCGGGCTGGGGCAGGCTGGAGCAGTGGAGGGGCCTGAAGTCTACCTGTGGTGGTGGTGGCTCACAGCATGGGGGAAGATTAATGCTGCCTCTCTGGAGCAAAGGTAACATCCAGAGCTTAATAAGGTACAAACAATTGCTTCCATTTTGTTTGCTACCGAGGGAAAACTAAAATTGTGCTGCTGAGGTGTATTTTTTACTCTCGCCGTTGTGTGGCAGGGGATGCTGGGTATGTGTGTGTGCGTGAGAAAGAGAGAGAGTGAGAGAAGAGTGAGAAAAAGAGATGAAGAAAGGCCTGAAAACAGCAGCGCGCCCATCCAAACCTCCATTGAGACCCAGACAGGTTACTCAACAAGAAAAGATCCATTTCGACGCTGACCCATGAACATGTGGCCGGCATGTCTGGAAAGAAGAAAAGGCTTCTAGTGACCTTACCTCCACACCCTGCACTTTCAGCTTCATGTGATCCTCCCGCGTGGTCTTGCCATCTTTCCTCTTCTTCCAGCAGTAGCCGTCCTTTCTGTACTTCACCTTTTTCCTGTTGTACAGTATCATCGACCCATTCTGTGGCCTAGATTACAACAACAAAGGGGCAACAGGGGAGAAAGATCGAGGTCAGAATCAGATATAGGTGCTCATTCTCGCATACGATAGGTTTGTACAAAATGTGGTTGTACAACAAATAAATGAACAATTAATTATTACATTTATAATATACACTGCCCGGCCAAAAAAAAAAGTGGCCACCTAGATTTAAGTAAGTAAATGATCTGGAGTTGCTGCAGTTGGTCAGGTCTAGGTTCAGCAACAGTATGTGCTGAAAAAATGAGGTCAGCTGACTACCTGAATATACTGAATATAGACCAGGTTATTCCATCAATGGATTTTTTTCTTTCCTGATGGCACGGGCGTATTCCAAGATAACATACATGAGATCATCATTTGCACACATGGATTGAGAGAGTTCACCACAGAGTCCAGACCTTAACCTCATTGAGGATCTTTGGGATGTGCAGTGGGATGAGTCTGGTAGTCAGACTCTACCATCATCAGTGCAAGATTGTCTGTTCTCATGGACAAATTAATTAAATAAAAATTATGTCATGGTCTCAAGCATCAAAGTCAAAAAGATGACCTAAGATCCCTCCCTCTACGCAAATGGCGCAGCACACGCCGGGGACATTGTGACTGCTCAAAGAGCAGCCCTTTCTCCAGAGAATGTGGACATTCTCAACTTCTTAAAGAAAACTTGAAAATATAAAAATAACAGGTGTTTTGTCTAGCATTCTGTAATGTAATGTAATATGTAATGGCATTACATATATATCTTAATTAATTTATTTAAATTTGACCATTAGTGCCTAATATGGTGTATTACAGATCACTTGTATCACTTTGCATCACTTATATCAAGCCCACCTTTTGAAATAAGATATTGTAAATATGATGAATCAAACCAATAACTGACCATAGACTAATCTATAACTGGCATAGGCCTCTCTGCTGTAAAAAAAGAAAAAAGAAAATCGAGAATCGAATCGAATCGTGACCCTAAAATCGGAAATAAAATCGAATCGAGGATTTAGAGCAGCGTTTCTCAACCTTTTTTCTATCACGACACCCTTTAAATATATGCGAGATGTCACGGTACCCCAGTTTACGGGGGGGAGGGGGGGTGCTAGCGCAGTACTTCAGGTGAGAACGGGGGGGGGGGGGGTACTGGCGCAGTACTTCAGGTGAGGACAAAGGGGGGGGGGGCGGGGGGTGCTGGCGCAGTACTTCAGGTGAGAACAGGGGGGGGGGGTGCTGGCGCAGAACTTCAAGAGAGACCGGGGGGGCGGGGGGGGGGTGGGTGCTGGCGCAGAACTTCATGTGAGAACGAGGGGTGTTGCTGGCGGAATATGAAATAAAATAGCGCGTGCATCGCGTGGGGGACAAAAACTTTACAGTGTGTCCCAATTTAAGGGCTGCATCCTTCAGAGGCTGTATTAGAAGACAGATTGCGTCACAGCTGCGCAGTAATACACCGCCTCTGTGGGTCGCATCCTTCAGAGTATGCTGCCTGTGAATTGGGACACACCCCGACACGAGCTGACTCTGGAAAGGAAATATGCACGTGAGGCGCAATATTTTGACGGCACCCCCGATGAAGCCAGACGGCCGCGGCACCCTGGTTGAGAAACACTGATTTAGAGAATCGTGACACCCCTAGTGGTAATGCCTTCTATGACGTATTACATGTTCAAATGTGATGCTGTGTGATGTTTGTCATGAGCACATATTGACTCATATTCTGATTGACTGTCCTACAAGCATATGTATTACTAAGTGACAATAAGAACATTTACACAAACCTCTACAGATAAAACACAGGTCTGCACATTTTAATGCACAATTACTTGCGCAAATTACTTGTCTACTTGCCTAACATTACATAAAATATTAATAAAATCAAATATTTATTTCAGAATTATAATTTGACCCTTACTCAACCTAAAAATGTGTTTTATTTCAGCAGGATAACAGAGCAACACACAGTGTTGCATTTCAGCATTTACTTCAGCAGCAGATACCAGGAGACTATTTACAATAACCATATAGCTCAAATAAACCTGCGTAGACGAAGAAAAAGAAGAAAAGGATGAAGAAGAAGAAGAAGAAGAAGAAGAAGAAGAAGAAGAAGAGAATTTTTAGTCAAAGCCAGTGCTGTGGGACTCATTTTGGAGAAGTACAAAGAGGCCAACACAAGGCTAATAGAGTCAGTAATGCACCAGTGGCTAAGATGACATGGTCCCTTTATGGCATTTTTTGCATTGGTATGCACACTTTGACAATGAACAAAGCAACCTTCAGCATAAATTTGCAACACTGGGTCCCATCTGCTGAGAGAAAAAGCACTGCAAGTGGCGTTCGTGCTCACGTGTAAATCACATGCAGACCAAAGGCAGCGGGCGGAGGGGCTCGCTGCCTCTCTCTGCAGCTTCACACTCTCAGAGGAGCGGTGGAGGACGGCTCCCGGGGAAAGAGGCCTCCCTCAACATTTCATTCATAATTCATTACAGCTTTACCAGTCCATTGCCTGGTGCCTGATAATAGTCTGTGCTGGCCAAGTGTGTGAAGAAATGCTGTCTGCGTTGGCATTAGTGGGGAATCGTAATCGTGGCACATTTGTAAAGCATTAGCTAATTATTACCAAGGGTGGAGGTTGCATACATACGACTGCCGTCTGGGGACATGAACACATGTATATATGTACATAGCGGTTAGAAAGACACAAGCAAGGGAAGAAAAACACATGAGGCAAGCAAACACACACCACACACACACACACACACATAAAACGATTCAACAGCTTGGACTTACTTGCCATTTCAGCACTTGTTATTTTATTAGAATAGTACAGCACATATTTGAGTTTACTTACATTTACTTGTGTATTAGACTGACATATTGTAAATTAGTCCAACACTACAAGAAGGTACTGTATTTGTTTTTTGTATTATTCTATTATTTCAATTATCTATTATTTTTGAGCCTCATTTATAATAGACCCTGATTCAGCACTGCTCATAGCCCTGGTGGCTGGTTTCAAATGGTTTAAGCTGGTCTAAGGTGGTTGACAAGCTGGTAAAATCACAGTTAAATCACAAAATAGTTTGGTCATGCATTGAGACAAGCTCAGGACTGGACTAGGGTGCACTGTTTGGTTTTCTCAGCATGGACTGCTAAAGCCCTTATAGCTAACATAAGTCTGAAGAAATGCACAACAGTATGTGTATGAATTTTGAGTAAGCAAGCATTTTTAGCCCAAAGCACAATTGGTCTTCCTAGAGTGAATTGTACTTTCCATCTGTAGGGGAAAAAAAAAATCAAAAATCAAACAATACTACTTCCTCTCAGTTCATGGTCAAATTTGAGTAAAAAATCATATAGTTACTATATGTGTAGGTGTGTAGTGATGCATTTGTAAGAATATACAGAAAATACTGACACCACATTTTCCTTTTTGACAGTGATGTCAGATTTTTAGGGATCTATCAATACTAAGTACAGATACAATACATTTACATTCATGACGTTTTGGCAGACTATCCTTTTCACAGTGACTTACAAGGTTGTTCCTATAACAGAGTTGGGCCAATGTAGTGTTAGGAGTCTTGCCCAAGGGCTCTTATAGGTGTATCACAGTATAATCACCCAAACCGGGAATTGAACCCCAGTCTCCCACATGAAGTTGCAACTTACATGCAGGCGGTGGTGCTATCCACTGCGCCACACCAACCACAATACCAACTCTTGACTTGACATACCAGTTTTATTGGGTGAGAAAGAACAGCAATTCATACCAATGTATACCAATACAGCATTGTTATCAGTGCAACACCATAAATACGTAGTTGTAAATAGCTGGAAGACCTGTGTAAATACACAAATACAGCGGTACTAGCAACAAATATAAGAACCACTTTATACATCTAGAAAAAATAAAATAAAATAAAAAAATAAATATCTATTTTCAATACTGATTTTGAACATTTGCTGCCCTCACATTAGATTTTATGTACAGATATCTGCAACATTCTGGCTTTATATGCGTTTAAATCCTAATTCCAAATCTTTGAATGCAGATTCCAAACTTTTGAACATAAATGTTCACACAAACACACACACACACACACACACATTGGCACACACACACATGGTGCTGCTACAGCTGGCAGGTTCTGGCGAAGTCCCAAGGGGGAGCAGCTTGGTTTGCACGCCCGCTGGCTCCCCGAGGAGAGAGAGTGCTGGCAGCCCATCATGGCGGAGTCAGAGGAAGGCTCAGCCATGCGGGCAGCTGCTCTTAGCTGCCTGTTAGCCAGGCCCAGGATGGCCTCCAGTTACAGAGGCGGCAACCGAACCATGCCTTAAAACCCACACACACACATGTACACACACACACACAAAACACGCCGAGATCCACACAGCCCTGCATGTGCACAAACAGCCCTGCTTCTCCGGGTAAGGCCAGTGTGTGCCTGCTATTGTCTTCATGTTTATTTTATCATATTCCTCCTTTACATTGTTTTTACCCGTAACGCCGCCTGCATCAATTTCTCGCTGTAGCTCAAGGGGGCCGAGCATTTGTTTATTTTTGTGATTGCTCATCAATCATGGGATGGGAGGGTCTCGGGGGCTGATGCATGAGGGGGTCCCACCAGCCCCACTCTGTGGCCCTTAACTGCACCTTTTAATTAGAGATGCCACTCAAACTCTGCCATCCTCCCTTCTCTTTCGCTCTCTCACGCTGCCATTGTGCCAGGCACCAGGGACTTCCCTTCTCTCGTTCCTTCACGCCGCCAACCCACCAGCAAGTTCTCCATACTAAACCCCTCCCCTCCCTCCCCCTCACCCTTCTCTCCCTCTATCACTTTCTCTCTATTTCATCTCCTGCTCTGTCATGCATTCCCAGGACCCCCATCTTCCTCCTCAGCTTTCGTTCAGCTCCCCGGGCCCGCCACTTCCTCTGCTTGCCTGCCAGTCTTTCCTCATCCTTCCCTTCCTCCCTCACTCGCTCCTGCTGCTCCTCATTCATTCATTACATACTTATTTCAGCTCACTCTGTCTGCTGTGACACACTATATCATACTATGCTGTGATGCTGATACCAAGACTACAGGAGCATCCTGAAGGAATGATCTGGTCAATAATGTTGCAATCTTTCTACACAAAATGTGGTCAGTCAAGGCATGTTTAGGTTGTGTCTAAGTTGTGGACATTGTGCTGCGCTCAAAAGCCCAGTAGTGGCAGCTTATAGTGGGTCTGTGTATCAAACCTACAATCTTGTGATCAATAACCTAGAGCTCTATCAACTGACATGATATTGGGTAATATATGTTGTACATTTCAAACTTGAAATCTATGATAAAACACATTTTAATTGACTAAAATGCAAAACTGTAGGTGAATTTGTTATTATTTTGTCTCTTCAGATCTGAGAACTATTGTCACAATCCCTCAGTAAAGGGTTCTATATTGTACTGGCGAGCCCTCCAAGGGTTCTATACAGACCTGGGAACCTATGACCAAATCTTTTCCAACATTTCCAACTCGTGTTCACGAAATACAGAACAATGTAATAATGTCAGCAGATACAGAGAGGCAGGGGTGTGTGTGTCTCACTGGACACAATTAACAAGCGATGGGACTGTGCCCCAATCTTGGCCAAATATATTCATAAAAAGTTAAGTTTTGCAGTTTGGCCTAAAAACATTGCAATTGGAGTGAAAAGGGATGTACTATAAACTGTTATATGGAGACTATGTTTCTGACAGTGAATGAAATAGGGGTGAATCACAAGGGAAGAGGGGAATCACAGATCACACAATACGATATCACTATATGTTGCCCACGATAGTGATAATATCACCATACTGTGGTTCTGCGATACTTAATATACCACAAGACAATTCTC
This sequence comes from Astyanax mexicanus, assembly GCF_023375975.1. NCBI lineage: Eukaryota > Metazoa > Chordata > Actinopteri > Characiformes > Acestrorhamphidae > Astyanax > Astyanax mexicanus. The sequence continues at coordinate 39,935,824 of NC_064420.1, read as the reverse complement.
TACGATACTGCACTGCATCTTTGTTACTGAAGAGGATAAAACACTCCTCTACATGCAAATAGTTTTATGTGTAATGTATAAACGTTTACAAAATGTTTTAGCATTTCGAAAAATAACTGAAGTAGCCAATAACTGAAGCCCGTGCTTCTCAAAAACAGAACTTTCCAGACAAACGAAAGATGCCTCGTCTGAGACCTTCGGATGAGTCATCTAATTCACTGAGCAGCCCCAGGAATTGAGGTGATGCTCTCATGTCAAAGGCCTCTACACCTTGTTTGTCAACACAGAGCATGAGCCTGCTTTTTCCTGCGGAGTGTGTGTGTGTGTGTATGTGTGTGTGTGTACAGATACACCGCTGCTGTTCAGCTAAACCTAGTTCTCACCTAAAGGAACCTGTCTGGGTTTCTGTGTGGTCCACAGACCCCAGGGAAAGACAAGTGGCCTCCATTCTAATCTTCAGTCTCTGCATGCATAAGCAGTTCAATTAAACTTATCACAAGGATACATATTTATACACAGCAGCCATGACAGGAGGGCTGAAGTCTCCGAGGCCTAAACGTGACAGATTAATATGGAAATGGAGTGCTGCTTCATACGACAAAGAGAAAAAAAAAAAAAAAAAGGAAAAGAAAAGAAAACTACTCGCCGCGGTTCGGCGTCACGTCAGCGGTGATGATTATCAGCTCTGGCCTTCATTCCGCACTGGAGCTCATCCAGGAGTCGAGAATCCTTCATTCACTGAAGGTAACTGCATTCGCTTCTCCAGTTCATTCATTTCAGATGAGTTGGGGGGGAGAGAAACGAGGCCAAGCCGGTGCATTATTGAGAAAGAAACCACGGAAAAGCAGCCATGACAACCAACGGCTCGGCTTCAAATCCTCACGTTACGTGATGACTTTACCAACGGCTTTGTTTTCATGGTTGCACTCAAAGGAGTGTTTTTATATCATTACATCATACTGAATGTTTACACCTGGTTACAAATAAAACATTGCTCCTGACCTGTAGACACACCCGAGGTCCTCACTATAACTCTAATATCAGTACAACATGCTGGATCACATTTTGGAGGGAAAAAACATATCATTTTAAAATAAAGCTACTTTATAAAGAATTTATAAACATTAATTTCATTAATGTCATTAATACATTAATTTCACAGTGTCAAACCTTAGATTAAGATGCTTATCTTACTTTATCTTTTCCATCAATTCCACCAGCAACTAATTAATAACCATTAATAAACCCTTATTTTAAAGTACACACAACTAACTGAGTGTTTCTGCATGTGAGGAAGTATAGCATACAGCGGTCTGCTTTTAGATACGCATCTTCAGAGAAGTGTTTCAACTAAAAACATCAAATATCAGATGGTTGTTCGCAAGTACTCACGCTTTCAATATCAGCTCAGTATTAGATATTGGATTGATTCACTGCATTGATATTAAAGATCTGGATATCAATATAAGAAAAAAGCGAAAAAAATATATTATTAAAAAAAATCATTATTGAACTCTTACCTCTTGAGGATTCAGGATGCCCAAACCCGTCACAATTACAGCATAACATTGCCTCGAGCAAGCCCATGATTTCACCAGATAACCTACTTTTCTCTGTCAATAACGTTACATTGTACATGAATACATTATGAAATCTATGCTCTGAATAGGCTTGCTAGAGAAAAACACAGCGCATCCAACAAAAAGCAACAAACACTAATCTGGTGGCACACATGAAATGAAGCACCCATTCTATAAACTGACAGATTTTTACAATATGCAGTGTGAACACCATAATCATAAAAAATGCACCTCCAAGAAAAAAGACCCAACCTAATGTAAGTCCAAAAAATCAGATTTTTTTTTCTTCCATATGATGCTTTTAAATCTTGTTAGAAATTTTGCATTTACAAAATGAACACACAAAAACCTTGAAACTCTTGGGTAACTACATTATTGTTTTATGAACCCTAACTGGTGAGGTTGAGGGAATATCGATGAACTCCAATCATTTCATTGTTACAATAACACAAGTATACTGGTAAGTGACTAAATGTAGGTTCAATGTCCCTTACAGTCAAACATTTTTAAAAATTGGTTTAAAAATGATTCACATTTTAGTTATGAACCTTATTGAGTTGAATTAGTGAACTTATTTAATGTTTCTATTAATATCTTTGTGACAATACAGTACAACTGAGCAACTCGTCTTTTGCCTCTTGCTGAGTTTAAGTCCTTAAGGGTTTTTGAGTGTCTACTCAACAGTTTCACACAAAAATAGACAGGCACAAATCCACTAATTATGGATGAGAGGACAAGTCCATAAGTTTGACACAGTGAGTGGCACAAGATGAGTTTCTCATCGCAATGCTTTATAAATACAACAGTTGTTATTCAAACTTAAAGAAACAAAGAAATTGAACTGCTGGCAAACTGGCAGCAAAACTTTTTTAACAGTTTTTAATGGTAACACACAAAATAACACTATTAAATACTGTACATCAGGGGAAATTAAGTTTGGCTATGGCCAGATATTTTCCAAGTCATTATGTGGCAGGTCACAAAAGAAAAATGAAGTGTAATGGGATGGAGTGCTACAGACTAGTAGCTCGTCAGCCCAGAGGGTTGTTAAACCCAGTTGCAGAACAGTTGATCTCAAGAAAATAAGGAAAAAATAAATAAATAAACACACTACGGAAAAATGAGAACGGGTGGAAACTAAAGTCATTCCGAGAGCGACAGAGTGACAGGGGAGGAATTTAAATAAAAGCTCACCAGAGAAGCATTTTATTTTATTTTTTCTTTATCATTATTTATAGTTCAAACAACCACACGGGCCAGACGTTTCATGCTTGTGGGTCACATTTACATAGACAATTACTGACCTCTGAAGGTGAATTTTTGAGAGAGTAAATGCAAATTAGGGGTGTGACATGATTTTATCCAGTGGGAATTTATTGGTTTGTGAAAGAAAGTGGGCGTGCCAAAATGAACACCATTGGTCTTCACTTTCAGCACCAGTTTAACTGTTTTCTATGTTATAAATATAGTCAGAAATAAGATGGACAATTTGCTACAGTGTGCCTTGGAATCTTAAGTGGTTAATAATCAAACAAGCCTGCAGTTTAAAGGGAGAAATAATAAAAAAATATATTGAAAATACAAATAATAAAATGAAAAAAATGAAACTCTTGTACCATTCCTTTACCTACATGCTTTTTGTAAAACAGTCGTAGGCACTGAATCATGAGGCGTGTACACTTTTAGAGGATATAGAAGAAAAAGGCAGGAGAGGGAGGGTACGCTTGTGTGAGTGTAGCATCGCTCTTCTCCACAAAGCCCAGGCCCTCTGATTAATGCCACACTTGCTGTTTTTCTCAGAGAGAAAGTGAGATAGAGAGCATGAGAGAGGGAGATAGATAGAACAAGAGAGAGAGAGAGAGAGATATGGACGGAGGGCGAGTCAGGAGGCAGGAGATGGGAGGTGTTTGCAGATTGATTGAGGAGGTGAGCTGGTGGCAGTCGAGGTTGCTCAGGAGAGAAAAAGCACATGCTTTTATCAATTACCCATCAAGCCTGTTAGACACTATGTTTGAGAAGCATCCATATCTAACATACACACATGCACACGCACACACACAGAAGACACACACACACACACACGTGGGCACTGATGCGCTGATGTGTACCAACTATATCAGCTGCTTTGACATACCAATGCCAGCAGCTCAGTCATTCCTCAAAGAGAAACCTACACGAGTCACACTGTGCTGTTTCTCTGTGGCTGAGGATCAGTCCGAGTACAACAGACACTTCCTGAGCTCTTCTGACTGAGCTAGCGAACACTGATCAGCCTATACATTAGAAACACCTGCCTCTTAGCTAACAGAAGGTTATAAGACGGTTCAGCAATGATTTGAAAAGGTTCCAGGAAGGTCAGCCTATAATGTGACAGAAACAATGTTCCAGGAATGTTGTAAAAACATGTGACATAACTATAGTTTGCATCCCAACGTTATTAGAATGCTTCTCACTTCAGATTCCCAGCTAGAAGAATACTAACATTAAACATTATAAATTACATTCCCAACACTAAAAACATCCAGAACAAATGTAAAATTTTCTACTAACCAAAAAAAAAATAAATGTAAACTAGGCTAATGTGCCCCCATATGTTTAAAGCATAAACTTTACAAGACCTCTAAATTTGGTTTGTGGTATCTTGTAAAAAGACATTAGCAGCAGATATTTTAAAGCAATGGTTCTCATTCCAAGGGGGTACACCTCATGATTTAAAAAACAAAATAAATCTACAAAGTTTGAATCTATAATTTTATATTACTTTCAATTTATTTATGTTTAATGATTAACATAGCACTTAATCCAATAGCCACACTTAATCTCATAACAGTATACATATACATACAGTATTTTTGAAATATATTATAATCCGAGTCAGTAGTAACAGTTTTCAACATTTGAGTGCTCACATTAATACAGCTATCAAAGCATTGAATTTTTGAGATAGGTAAAGTTATCCAGACTAGTGCTATCTAACACCGTTGTGCTGCTACATGCCAACATGTGAACTGCTATCAGTCACAATGTTGGAGCAGACAGGCCAAAGCCGGTAACAGGATAACCTGCATGACAAAACTATATGACAGAATCTGAGAGTTTATCTCTATATTGACTCAATTTTGTATCAGTCAGTCTTGGGCACCCAAGATCCCGTTTACTCGATGCAATTTTGGGAGGTACTGGTTGGTGTGGTGCAGTGGATAACACCACTGCCTGCTTGTGAGCTACCATGTTGGGGACTGGGGTTCAATTCCAGGTCTGGGTGTCTATGCTGTGCTACACCAATAAGAGTCCTTGGGCAAGACTCTTATCTCTAACACTACACTGGTACCTCTGTAATAGGAGTAACCTTCTAAGTTGCTGTGGATAAGAGTGTTAGATAAATGTCATAAATGTAAATAGAAATGTACAGATCAATGCAAACTGGAAACACCTGAACACATCTGCTTGCTTGTTTTGGAGATTTTCTGACTCTGAAACTGGACCTTATCCAAATGGTTCAGATTCTTCCATCAAGTCTACTTCAAAATTGACTGTTTATGAGCACATTATACCACCCCTTGACAGGTCCCACCTGTATATATTGTCGGCCATGTCAACAAAACTTAAAGATATAGTGTTTAGTTAGTTGATAAGCAGAAAAACAGTCAATTGATTAATCTATCAAAAAATAGTTATTAGTTGTAGCCTGTCATACACCCACACTCAAATAAATGCCCAGCTGTCAGAGGGGGCCAATGAGCTTTTTACATCTGATATAATTATGTTTCGGTCCCAGCGCAGCGTCTCTATTTCTCCCTGCTGTCTGCCTCTGCGAGCCGCGTCACGTGTGTCCGTATGCGCTTGATGATTTGCAGATAAGCAGGCGATCGGCTGGCGCGGCGCTCATCAGGAAGTGGTGCGTGCGCAAAAAACTACTTTAAATGTAAATCTGCCACCGGCGTGGGATTGAGATTCATCGCCCACATGGCCAAATCTGACACTGTTCCCCCTCTCGCTTTCTGTCTTTCACTGCCAGTGTAATGCCATCTGGACCCACTGTACCTCACTGCTAACAAGAGCTCAAACCACATATTCATAGTTGAATCAATAAAACGAATGGTCACTGATGTCCATCATACAAATATGAAGCTCTATGCACTGAAGTGTTATTAACTTCAAAACAAGTTCAAGTTCTTCACCAAACTTTATACTGTGCAAATCATACCCTACACCCATAGAGTTGGACTGCACCCAAGAGTCTTGAGACTTAACTCATACTCACATCTCATAAACTCAAGACTCTTAAAAATCCTAAAATCGCTCCCTAGTGATTTGAGACTCAGCTCAGAATTAAACCCTATATAGACAATAAAAACTCATGTCTCAGAAACTTGACTCAAGACTCACATCCCAGAGACTCGAGACCAGACTCAAACTTAAGACTTGAGTCAGACTTGCATCCAGGTGACTGAAGACTCAGTTCAGGTTTGCATTCCACAGACTCAAGACTTGACTCAGACTCACATACCAGAGACCTGACTAACACCCTACAGTCTCAAGACTTGATTCAGACTCACATCCTACAGACTTAAGACTCAATATGGACTCACACCCTACAGACTCAAGACTCAATATGGACTCACACCCTACAGACTCAAGACTCAATATGGACTCACACCCTACAGACTCAAGACTCAATATGGACTCACACCCTACAGACTCGAGACTCAATATGGACTCACACCTTAAAGACTCCAGACTCAATATGGACGCACACCCTACAGACTCAAGACTTGATTCAGACTCACACCCTACAGACTCAAGACTTGATTCAGACTCACATCCTACAGACTCAAGACTTGATTCAGACTCACACCCTACAGACTCAAGACTCAATATGTACTCACACCCTACTGACTCAAGACTTGATTCAGACTCACATCCTGCAGACTCAAGACTTGATTCAGACTCACACCCTACAGACTCAAGACTTGATTCAGACTCACACCCTACAGACTTAAGACTTGATTCAGACTCACACCCTACAGACTTAAGACTTGATTCAGACTCACATCCTACAGACTCAAGACTCAATATGTACTCACACCCTACTGACTCAAGACTTGATTCAGACTCACATCCTACAGACTCAAGACTTGATTCAGACTCACATCCTACAGACTCAAGACTCAATATGTACTCATGCCCTACAGACTCAAGACTTAATATGGACTCACACCCTAAGACTCGAGATTTAGACTCACATTCTATCCTACAGACTCAACAAGAACTCACACACCAGAAACTCAAATCTTGACTCAGACTTGTGTCCCAGTGACTTGAGACTTGAGCTTAGATTTGCATTCCACAGACTAAAGACTCAAAACTCAACTTGGACTGCACTCAAAAGATTTAAGACTTAACTAAATCTCACATCTCAGAAACTCAAGACTCAACTTAAAATTGCTCCCGAGACTCAGCTCAGACCTACATAACAGAGATTCAAGACTTGACTCAGACTCACATTCCAATGACACCATATGGACTTAATACAATTTCAAGTCACAGAAAATCAAGATTTGACTTAGACTCACATCCCAGAGACTTGAGAGGTGACTTAAACTCACACCCTACAGACTTAGGACTCAATATGGATTCACAGCCTAAAGACTCTAGATTCAACATGCACGCAAATACCAGAAACACAAGACTTGACTTACATTCCAGTGACTTGTACACCTAGAGGTAATTAGGGAAAGACGTGAGTTGGTCTCACACCCTACACCCCAAGACCTCCACCCAAATACTGTAGAGTCTGCAAAGAACTCTTAGAGTCCAGATTGGACTTGAGACAGAATTCACAACAGCATATCTTATAAATATAGAACTTAATTCAGATACACACTCCAGAGACTCACACTCTACAGACTCAAGACTTGATTTACATACTTCACATAGACCTGACTTAAACTTAAACCCAATAGACGTGAGACTTGACTTGTAACTGTTGTAACTGGTGTCTAAGAGAAACACAGAAAGTGATGTTGATGCCTATGCTGGCTATTTTGTTTTCTTTTTTTCTTTTTTACAGCTTCCTAACAAGTAGTTTATCAGCAGCCAACAAGTGCTCGGCATATGTGGAAAAGCAGCCCAGGTGGCTTCTCATAAGGATGCTTGAGAGAATGCCAAGAGTGGGCAAAGCTGCACCAATGCAAACGAGGTGGCTGACTTTGAAGAATCTAAAATATACAGTAGATTTATTAGTAAAACAAAATCATGTACAGTATGTTTAGAAAAACTTTACAGACAAAAAATATGATTAATGTATAATGTTCTGTAATGTTTTTTTTGTACATTAATGCAATTAATGCATATTTCTACAGTGGTCTAATGCTAAATGCTACACTGTAGATATAACCTTCCTATAGAGTGATGATGGGGCTTCGCCTGTACCAAGTGATAAGTAATGAAAGGTTGAGGTTATTGAGGATCCACATTGGGGAGAAGAAAGGATAAAATTGTTATTTTTATTATAATTATAAGAAAATAAAAGTATACTGTCGATAAAATAACATATCATATTGCCCATCTCTCTCTCTCTCTCTCTCTCTCTCTCTATATATATATATATACATACAATTTAAGTCCGTTTTAGATAAAATTGGATATATCTAAACAATACTCAAATATTTGAGGGCATGAAAACATTCAAACTGAGATCTATGAGTTGAACCATTGGCAGCTTCTTTTCCATTGGCTTATGTCACAATCTATTTGCATACTGGGTGTGTCCAACAGTTTCTGACTAACACTCACCATCAGTGTGTAGTGATTCCCCCTTGGCTACCTTAGAAATAAATATATAAAGTTCCCCTTCAGTTGAAATAACTTGATGTTTTAATTTATGCTAACTCAAGTTTTCATTCCCCATTACTTAAAAAAATTAGCAAACTGGCTGCCTTAAAAAAGTTAAAGCTCACCTTCCGTCGTTTTTTCTTTCATTTTAAAATGTCTAGTTGTGGTCTCTAGTATGAATGAATGACATGTGAGCCGTTTTTGTAAAAAAAAAAAGTGCTCAGGTGTCTCTGTATAGCTCTTTTTTAATGGACTGTTTTAGGGGTGTGTCCAAAATGACCGGATTCCAGCTTTGCTCATGAATATTCATACATGCAAACAGCATGCAAATATCTCTCCTCTGATTGGCTAGGAGCACTGCGACGCCCCTCCACCGCTCTGCCGCTCACTGCCTCCCACCTCCTAACTGATGAGCGGTGATGTTGCGTCGCTTCAGCTCCGCCTCTGGGAGTTTCTCGAGCCAAGGTGGGCTGGTCTGTGAGTTTCTGCCTACGTAGGCAGAAAGATAATTCAAAATTCACCCGTTTTTCGGAGGGGGGGAGGGGGGATTTCTTTGCTTAGCTCCTGCAGACAATGGGGGCTGCAAAACAGTTTAATGTGCAGGTGTACACATTCAACTCGGAGAGACCTACTGTATTCCACAAAAAACAAGAAAAATCGGATTTCCGCGGAAGGTGACCTTTAAGGAAACTCAACTTATCTGGTGTTACAGTATAACAAAAATAAAAAAGGTAAATCAACTTCTCCTTTAGTGGTAATAACTTGATGTTCTAAGTAATGCTATCCCTAGTTTTCATGACCCATTACTTAACTTTTTTAAGGCAACCGGTTTCCTTACAATGTTTAAGTAAATTGAACTTATCCGGGCTTACAGTATAATGTAAAGTTAAACAAAAATAGTACTCAGATGGAAATTAGACCAGTGTAGGTTGAGGATATCTGGCTACTGACCTTTCACTAAGCCACCTCTTTTTACTCTCTCTCTCTCTTTCTCTCTTTCTACAGTGATTGCCTGAGAATTGACGCCCTTCCAGCACAAAACAGATGTTCCCCGCGCAGTTATCTCGATGGGAAAAAAGCACAGACAATTTAAAAAGAATATAAATAATGCTGCTACATGTGGCGTCCGCCCCTTCTAGACCCGGGTGGAGGAGAGGAGGGGGTGGGCCGGGTGGGTACGAGAGCGGCCTGCGCTCGCCTTATCTCCGCAGCACCAGACCCGGCTCTGCCTGACAAGTGTCAGTGATGGGACAGCTGATAGCCGGGCCCGCGCTCACTGCTCACCTCAGACACGGAGACAGTGAGAGAATAATGGACGGACCGGGCCCAGAGCGGCGCGGTGACATCACTGAAACAAACACACTGTTTTAAATCTAGATTAGGTGTCTGTCTGTCTGTCCGGGCCCGGTCCGGTCCGAGCCGGAGCTAATCTCAGCACGTTTCCCCTCTACAGCGCCCAGACCCGTGTTTCTGAACTGCTTCAGCTGCTTCAGCTAGAGAACAGCTCCGCTCGGCCTGCCCAGAAGAGGAATAACACGCTTGTAGCCGGCTTTAATTAAAGCTTTTGAAAAGCAGGCAAGCGTGTAGGAATAAATCAGTGACTGGGCCAGCTTGTGAGTGTTTGTCAATGGTGTGGCTCAGCAGGTTGTGTGTGTGTGTGTGTGTGCGGGGTAGCATGCTCAAGTGTTTGCTCTCATACTTTTTTTAGAACAAAAATATCTTTACTTTGTAGTAAAAGCAGAGAATAACAAAACTACACTACATTATACCTTCAAACATACAGTATGACACCTCCTTATCAAGTCAAAGTTGTAGGGGCCTGTATGTGGACACATGTAATCAAACTACAAATAGTAGCTACTAATTATTTACTAAATACTGGATAATTATTAGATGCCAAATAATGACCGTTTTTTTTAAATAATTAGTATGCACACTAATAGATACTAAATAAATAGTAGATACTCAATAAACAGCATTTACAGAAGAATTAGTAGAAAGTTAATGAATAGTAGGTACTGATAAAATAGTAGATACTAAAAAAATGTAAGGTATTGAACAAATAGTAGGAACTAATTAAATAGTATGTATTGACAAGTAGTTGTAGGTAACAGAAAATGTTGCAATACTGAATTATTGAATAATTAGTAAATACTTCAGAATGAGAATTATTAGTTTGTACTGAATAACTAGTAGACTCTGAAACAAATTTAAATATTGTACAATTACAACTAATTGCTTTGCTTGTAACTCAATAATTACTCAATAAATACTGAATAAACAGTATTTTATTAATAAGTACTAAAAATAGATGGTGCTGTATATATATAATAAATAGCTACTGAATAAATACCACCTATTAGCTACTGAATAATAACTAGTTAATTGATAATTAGTATGTACTGCATAAATCAGTGGATATTAAAAAAAGTAAATGTTGTATAATTAGTAGGTATTAAACGATTATTACTTAGATATGCATTAGAACTAATTATTTGAACATACTAAATAAGTAGTATGTTCTACAATATGTGTTTAAATTAAAAATACACTTCTAACTCAATGGCTAAGGGAATTTATCCCAAATGTTGCCACTGTAACAGTCTCTGCTCTTCTGGGAAGGCTTTACTCTAGATGTTGGAACATTGCTGTGAGGGATTTAGTGGCTTCCAGCCACAAGAGTAATAGTAACATCAGGTTGTGGTGGTGTATGATTAGTTCCCAAAGATGCTGAAACCATCACTGCAGAGAACACAGCTCCACTTCTCTACAGCCCAACCCCTCCTGAAAATCTCAGGGTGCTTCCAAATCAAAACATAGCTCACAAATGCTGTTCTGCTATTGTGATTCATAAGATCAAGTGATGCCTGGACCAGGCGAATAAATAAGGGGGGCTTGGCCCACTTCCAAATGAACTTGGCTCACTTGAAATATGAACGCAACACTGACCAGAGCCGTCTAAGTGTCTAGACGTCTGGTTTTGACACGTGGTCTTTTTGATCATCTCTTCATGAGCTCTGAATCAGTAATTATAGAACAGATTTTCTATAATTTAATTTGATGGATCGTTTTTTTAAAAGAGGCTGAGGCACATTCCAGGGTGATTTAATATACTCTATATGTGCACACGCGCACATATGACCTTACATATCAATCATATTATATATGCATATATATTAATGCAGCAAATGTTTAAAAAGCAGTTACCCACCTGGGTTCATGTGTTATACTGACCTGCATTGTGGGAAATCCTGTGTAAAAGACAGCTTGAATTGGCTTACTGCTTTAAAATATGACACGCTCAGACAGTTTCTGAGGTATTATTACAGTTAATAACAATGAATATATGTTAATAATAATTGTATGACTTCTGTTTGACATAACTGTTAACCCATTGAACTCTACGCTAATGTTCCAGCTGTTAATGCTAATGCAGAAACAGTTGCGTATTATTTGGTAATTATCTGGGTTTGAATACATTTTGGTGTCCCACAAGATTCTATTTTATGGTCTATCAAGCAGATGTTTTTTTAATAGTAAAAGAGTTTTAAAGTGTAGAACTAGGTTGGTTTACATGCACAGTTAAATTCTTAAATTATACATAATTTTATCATATGTCATAAATAAGTGCAGCTAAATGACCTAATTATACAGTGAGTAACATCCATATCTATCCACTCTTTTATACTATACAGCTCTGGAACAAAATAAGACACCACTTAAAAATGATGAGTTTCTTTGATTTGACCAAATTGAAAAGCTCTGAAATATATTCAAGAGGAAGATGCATGATCACAAGCCATCAAACCAAACTGAACTGCTTGAATTTTTGCACCAGGAGTGACATACAGTTATCCAAAAGCAGTGTGTAAGACTGGTGGAGAAGAACATACCAAGATGCATGAAAAGTTTGATTAAAAACACCAGGGTTATTCCACCAAATATTGCTAAAACTTTATGAATTTGAACTTTTTTTCTCTGCATTATTTGAGCTCTGAAAGCTCTGCATCTATTTTTTTATTTCAGTCATTGCATATTTTCTGCAAATAAATGCTCTAAATGGCAATATTTTTATTGTTTGTAGGTAATAGAATAAAACAACAACCCTATCACCAGTATAGGGCTGTAAAGGTGCATCTCAATTGCCTAATAATTTTACTAGTAGCTAGTTTTGAGTATGTAGTACAAATTATAGCTTCAAATTTCAGTTTGAATTTGTTTTTTAACAAGTGCGGTCACTGTCATCCCACAATGCAATGTAAAATTTAAAGTGAGCTGCTACTCATGTCTGGAACAATATTAAGGAAAATATTAAGATAAAGATGTAAGTGTTTAACAATGGCAGCTGAAAAAGACTTGCAGTGACGCATGCTAGTAAAAAAAGGGTTAGTGCATTAATATTCTGTGTAGTAACTTGGCAAACCTGCACTATTAATTTCAGTATATAGTCTACACCCTACAGAATTATTGTTTAATGTGTGACTGGGACACAGCCATATTGAACTTATCTACTATGAGTGTATTTTTTTGGAAGTGGGAGGAAACCAACGCACCTGAAAAAAAAAAAACACCTTAAGGAACACCTAAAGGAAAATATCAAACTCATTGAAGAGCTGTAAAGCACACATACACCTGCAGCACCACCATGACACTCTAAAATATTCAATAAAAGAAGCAGTTTTGTTCCCTAAAGAACTTTACAGTATAATTGATGATTCTTCTCAGAATGGGACGTGTGAGAGTGAAGAATCTTGACATGATGTAAGTATATCCTATAAATACTATACCAGTTATACCAGGTTTTTACACCCAGAGCATCCACTGTATACAATTCCAAATCCTGACATTGTATAAGACAAGCCTGCATGTGTTCGGGATGATAGACTGGCCTTATCTGCCGAGCCCACCGAAGCCCACCTTCTTCCAAGCATGAACGAAATTACCATTACAAGTTCAGAAAGTTTGTTTGTAAAGTTTGGTTTGATATCTAATATGTCAGTATTAGCAACAATATGTGATCCAGAGATTAAATCGGCTTTGTTCTGGACGAATGGAATCAAACTACAAACAAAAACACATTAAAAAAGTCAGAGACTGTAAAAAAGATGGACGCCGTGTCGCCGTTCCCATTCATTTAATAAAAATGAAGCCAAAATCTACCGCCATGTTGTCGATCCTGAAACCCAAGTCTGTGCAGTAGTGACCAGAGGAGGGAGAAAGACTGTGGAGAGACCGCCTACTCATTTAAATAACCCCGCCCCTGAGGGCTGCCTCCACAGAGCTCACACATTCTATGGTCCCACCCATACAGTCATTGGTTCCACCTTGGCTAGGTGTAACCCAGCCCTTTTAAAATAACCACACCTTTTTGAATATAGATAAATAACGTTTTAAAAAACAAATTCTGTGGGGATATAAAAAATTGACAATATAAGCACAGGTTAAACTAGTGGTTGCGTTTAAATAATAGAGGTAGAATTACAGTATATTGGGAGAAAAAAACGTGATTGAAAGTTTTGCCATTGAAACTTTGCCATTGTTTTGCCATTGAAACCTATAGGGATGGTTGGGGTTACACAGCTTTCTGCAACCAATTTTTAATTTAACCCCTAAGATCATGACCAGCTATTCAAGAGCATATGATTCTGCTGCAATCACTGGGCACAAGATCTACATGTTTTAAAGTGCTACACTGTTCTTATTTGCCAATTCCATCCAGTCTACCACCTCAAAGCATGAACTAAATGTCATTAAATCACAGTTTCAAACAGTTTGTGGGCTATGATTACAGTTATTAACTACAAATATGTCATAAAATCCCTTTAGTCATTTGTACAACCTTTGTTATACATCTTATATGTCAGTATTAGCACAAGTAGGTAACCCATAGCTAAAATTTGCTTTGTGTCAGACCAGCAGAACTAAACTACAAGTATTAATGCACTGTTAAGGTCAGGCAAAGCTATTTGCCAATTTGATGTTTGATGGAGTTTCATCCATTCATACACCTTCCTACCTCAGTTGTGGTGGGTTGGGAGCCTATCCACGATCACCGGGCACAAGGTTTTTTTTTACATCCAATACAGGAGTTTACACAATCCCATCTTCCGACACTGTATAAGACAAGCCTGCACGTGTTCATGGTGCTAGACTGGCCTCGTCTGCCAATCACACCCAAGCCCACCACCCCCAAGCATGATCTCAATGATCATTCCTTTCAGTTCCTTCACATAATTCACAGTGCACTGCTGTAATGAAAGCAATAAAATATATGTGCATGTGTGAGTGTGTGTATCTGTATTCGAATGAAATAGTGAAACAGAAACAAAGCATGTTTTCATGTCACCCTCTATAAAGGCTCGACACAAGGGCTTCTGTTCTAATCACAAGTTCGCATGCCTCCCCACGCCCTTAAAAAATGCATGGTGTGTCCTCTCTGTTTCCTACCCGTGCATCTCAGGCTGTAATATTTGCTAATTTTAACGAGCAGTGACAGAGCGCGTTCCTCTAGCAGCCTCGGGTCCAGATTGCTGCTGGGATTACTGTAAATGAGCTCGATCTCCTCCGCTTTGCTCCGCCATTCCCGCGCCGAGCCTTCTGTGTTTGCCGTCTGATTTCCTGCAGCAGTTACTTATTATGACATTTGGCGAAGAGGATACTTTGTACTCTCAATAAAAACCTGAGCGTGGGGGGAATTGCTTCCTGCCTAATTTCATGTAGCAGCTCTGAAAATCTCAGAACCCACGAGAGCGCTTCCCCCTCCTGTGTGAAAGCAACGTGAAATTAATTCCAAAACTGCCCCAGCACTCAAAACATCACCCAACTAAAATAGGCTGGGTTTTAAATTCATTCGGGGTGACACTTCCGCGCTGCCAATTAGATCGCAGCAGAGTCATTAGACTACATTCTAAATATGTGCATAATAGCCTATGTATTAGAGCTTCAATGGAATTACATAATGCATAGTTAATAAAGAGTTGGCTCTTTGATGAACTCATTACGTGTTAATATGCAGTATTACAGTATTATATTATATAGTTATATCAGTGCTGATTAACCGGTATACCATAGGGGAAATTAAAACCAGTATGCATTTTTCACATAAGGCCATATCGCTACATACAATACAGCTTGCTTGCTAACGCTAGCCCGTTAGCATAACAAGCTAACTGGCTAGGATTAGCCTCAAGCTGTCATGCTTGGAGAGAAATGAGAACAGCACTTTATCTAAGAAGCTCCTGCTGCTGTTACTCACTGTAGAAGCAGTAGCTATAGCCCTGTTTATATTAATACTTTAGCTTTAAGGATAATTTGAATAAACACTAAAAAAAAAAATTGTTAACTGGTAAAAGACGGGAATTGTGGCTGATTTCAATTCTGTAATGCCTCTAATAGCTTCCATAGTAACATTGTAAATTGATATTAAACTTGTGATCACAACACTTTGTTTGCTTCTTTAGTCATCAAATTTATAATTTATAGGAAAGCTGGCAATAAAAAGTTTCCTTCCATTCCAACGACTCCTTAAAAAAATGGGAATCTCACTTGGAAAAGACACTAGGAATAATAATAATTTTTAATGTT
Source organism: Astyanax mexicanus (assembly GCF_023375975.1). Lineage (NCBI taxonomy): Eukaryota > Metazoa > Chordata > Actinopteri > Characiformes > Acestrorhamphidae > Astyanax > Astyanax mexicanus. The sequence goes on along the minus strand of NC_064420.1, from coordinate 39,919,823 downwards.
AAGGTTATTGTGAAATAATTATTTTAAGTATTTTGGATGATTTATATTGATCAATTAATTAGGATGTTCAAATTGAACAAAATAAAACACTTGGCCAAAGGCCAAAAATGCAATTTCACAAACTGAGTTTATTTTTTTCACAGGTTTCATTTATTTTGCCATTTTTTAAAATCATTGTATATATTATAAAGCCTAAATATATTTTGGCCTTGCTTCGCCAATAAAAAGCAATTATAAAACACCACAAACAAGCTGGCTATGATTTGATCACATCCTTAAAAATGTCATTGTTCTGTCTTTTCACTACAACTTTTTACACTTTTTACTACAGAAAGCAAAGAGTATTTATGTAGATAAATATCTGCTGCATCCCTGCTGATTACATAATGCTGTTACATGTACTCTGTTACTAACCGCACTGTATATGTATTATATTATATTATATGCACCGCTCTTATTCCTTTAAGGGAACTGTAACACATCATCAAGAGGATCTGCTCGAGCAGATAGGATGTTTATCATTGCAGCAGACAAGGAATCTCTTGTCATTCCTTTTTATCCTCTTATTTATTTATTTATTTCCTCATTTCCCACCGAGTAATTTCTCTCGCAACATGGTTCCACAGGCAGCGGGCGAGCGAGGGAGCGAGGAGAGAGACACGGCAGCTTATTAACCTGCAGAGAGCAGAGCTTCTCCGGGCTGATCTTAAGGAGTGAATAAGAGAGAGAGAGGGAGAGAAAGAGAGGGAGAAACAGAGATAGAGAGACAGAAACAAAGGTAGAGGCAGAGAGAGGTAGAGAGAGAACACTGACATTTACTGGTGTCTAACAGAGAGAGAGCAGCTAGAGAAAGGCCTGTAAAAAGATCACATCATTCCCCTACACCCGGCTAACAGCCCGGCTTACGCAAGCCTTTCTCACTCAGCCCCTCTCTGACAGCACTCCAGCCCATAATAAAAAACAAACAAGCCCAAGATACGGGCAAAGCTTCTCGTTTACGACCTATTATGTGTCTGAAAGTACAGACCAGTCAGACGAGGAGGCAACAAAACCAGGTGATGAGGCAGCATCTCTCTGAATCAGGGCTGAAGTGTCCATCTCTTCAATACTGAGAGGATCATTCACATCTCCAACGATAATACATTAACTACTAATGATAATAATTATATTAAGAGAAAGAAGAAGAACAAAAGAAAAACGATGCAGTAGTAATAATAGCTGTAGTAGTAGCACATTTAGGAATAATAGTAGATTAGTAGATTAGTAGTGATGTAATAGTAGTAGTTGCAGTATTTTTTGTAGCAGTAGAAGCAATAACAGTATTATCTGTAGAAACAGCAGCAATACTAGCAGTAGAAGCAGCTATAGTAGTAGCAGTATTATCTGTAAAAGTAGTAGCAGTGATAGCAGTAGAAGTAGAAGTAGTAGTAGCAGTAATAAATGTAGAAGTAGAAGTAGAAGTAGCAGTAATAGCAGTAAAAGTAGAAGTAGTATTAGCAGTAATAACAGTAGAAGTAGTAGTAGCAGTAATAGCAGTAAAAGTAGAAGTAGTATTAGCAGTAATAACAGTAGAAGTAGTAGTAGCAGTAATAGCAGTAAAAGTAGAAGTAGTATTAGCAGTAATAACAGTAGAAGTAGTAGTAGAAGTAATAGCAGTAAAAGTGGAAGTACTAGTAGCAGTAATAACAGTAGAAGTAGCAGTAAAAACAGTATAAGTAGTAGTAGCAGTAATATCTGTAGAAGTAGTAGCAGTGATAGCAGTAGAAATAGAAGTAGCAGTATTAGCTGCAGAAATAATAGTAACAACAGAAGATAAGACAGCAGAAGTATAAGCAGTAAAAATATAGTAGCAGCAGTAGTATAAGCAGTAGAAGTAGTAATAGTAGCAGTATTAGCTGTAGAAGAAGCAGCAGTAGTAATAGTAGTAGTAGTAGTAGTAGTAGTAGTAGTAGTAATAGCAGTATTAGCTGTAGAAGAAGCAGTAGTAATAGCAGTAGTAGTAGTAGTAGTAGTGGTAGTAGTAGTAGTAATAGCAGTACTAGCTGTAGAAGAAGCAGTAGTAATAGCAGTAGAAGTAGTAGTTTTAGCTGTAGAAGTAGCACCAGTATTAGTATAATCAGTAGAAGTAGTGGTATCAGTATTAGCTGTAGAAATAGTAGTAACAACAAAAGATAAAATAGTAGTAGTATAAGCAGTAAAAATATAAGTAGTAGCAGCAAAAATAAAAGTAGCAGTATTAGCTGTAGAAACAGCAGCAGAAGTAGTAGTAGTAACTGCAGAAGTAGTAGTAGAAGTAGTAGCTGTAGTAGTAGTATTAGCTGCAGAAGCAGTAGTAGTAACAGTAGAAGATAAAACTAGTAGTATAAGCAGTAGAAGTAGTAGTAGCGTTAGTAATAGTGGTATTAGCTGCTGTAGTAGCTTTACTAATAATAGAAGTAGTACAATAGTTGTAGTGTGTAGGAATAACTTTAGTAATAATAAAAAAATAATAGCAGTAGTTGTAGTTGTAGTAGTTTTAGTAATAATAGAAGTAATAGTAGAAGCTTAAAAAAACTTGTAAAAGTTTGAATGATTATAGAAGCTGTTTCAAAAGTAAACAGTATATTTAACAAGACATTTTAGGTAAAATGTAAAAATGTGGCAAAAATATTTTTGTTGTCCTTTTTTAGTTGATGTGGATGTATTAATATCTATAATAACTGTAGTAACAGTAGTAGCTAGCCGTAGCTATGGTAACAGTAACAGCTAATAGCAGCAGCAGCAGTAGTAATATAGGTAGTAGTAGTAGTAGAGTCTAGTCAGTCTAAAGAGAAGAAGAGGATGGTGTGAGATGTGATGATGCAGCATGTCTCTGACGGAGGGGTGAAATGTCCAGGCCTCGTGGCTCAGTATTGATGAAAGGACGAGTCGTCCATCCCACCAGAGACAGAAAGAAAGAGAGAAAGAGAGAGAGAGAGAGAGAAAGACAAGGACACTGTAGCCTCCCATCAGAGCAGGTGCCAGCCTGGGCTTTATAGATCACCTGGACACAGCCCTCACTCGCTCATCCTCAGCTGTCATCCACTCCTCTATCCCTCCATCCCTCCATCCTTCCATCTCTCCACCTTGCCAGCCCCATCGATCCCTCTCTCCACGCACAGCCACGCAGCCAGCTATCGACTGCCTTATGATTCATCTACAATGCAATTCTGCAAGCTCAGGAAGACCGGAGTGAAAGAAAAGAGAGTTCAGACACAGAGAAAAGAGAAAGAGAGAAAAGAGGTGAGAAAAAGGAAAGAGGTGTGAGACTGATTAGAAAAAAAAGACAGGAGGGAAAAGTGAAAGTAAGAAATGGAGAAACAAAAGAGTCAGGTAAACAAAACAAGAGGTGGAGAAAAAGAAGAGTGTGAAAAGAAGGAAAGAGGAAAAAAGCACAAAAATAAAATTGTGAAAAAAAAAATGGTTAAAAAGCTAAAAACAAAAAAATAAAAAGAATAAAAGGGAGAAAGAATTGTGGGCAAATAAAAAAAACATTAAGGAAAATACAAGAAGAAAAAAAGGAGTAAAGGTGAGAGAGGAAAAAAAGAAACAAAATAGAAAACTAAGAAGATGAACAAAAAAGAAGAAGAGAGCAAAAAAGGTCACACAATAGAAAAGATCAAAGGTAAAAATATGTGTTAAGGAAAAAATATAGGAAAGAGACTATGCGAAAAACTACACAAAAAAAGAAAAGAGAAGAGTGAGGAAGCAAGCAAAGAAAATGTGAAAGAATTAACAGAGGACTGAAAAGTGTGCAAATTAAAAGGGTAATAAAACAACAAAACTAGAGAGGAAGGATAGCTAAGAAAGTAATTGGATAAAACTGAAAAAAGAAAAAGAGATAACAAGAAAGAAGAGAGGAAAGGGAGAGCAAGGTAAAGAAAAATAGGTACGAATTTCGATCAAGAATAGAAGAGAGAGGGCTAAGAAAAAAAGAGGTAAATTGTGAAAAAAGGGAAAACATAATAGAGAGGGAGCAAAGAAAGAAAAAAGTAAGAAAACTGAAAACAGAGGAGAAAGCAAAAAAGAAAAGAGATAAAAGGAATAAAAAAAGAGCAAAAAAGTAGAAAAGGTCAAACTAAGATACTTGGTCAACCCTGAAAAATAATGCTGCAAAGATCTGAAAACAGAGTTCACTATCAGAGCAGTGAAGAGTTACCACAGAAAGAAATAGATAAAGAGAGAGATAGAGAGAGATAAAAAGAGAGAGAGAGTTTTAGAGGTGGTGGTGTGTTTGTGTCCCGGGTCGGGGGTCATATGGGGGAGCTGTAGTTGAGCTGTAGCTCTCTCTGGGTGGTGGAGCGCATCAAAGAGTCTTTTGCACCTTTCACCCGCCAATCACCGCCCCGCTCGCTGCAGCCCCACCGGAGCAGCACAGGGCTAATTGGAGCCCTGGGAGCAGAGCATGTCCAGCACTACCTCACATTTCACACTCATGCTCCAACACACACACAGACGGACACGTATAGACTCCGCTGTGTGTACACTAGTGTACAGGTACATGTGTGAGAGCGGGTTGAGTGGCCGCTGAGAGCAGGACAGAGTGGGCTCCTGGCTGAGTCCATTTCCTTTCCTGTAGCACATTTGTAGCCTGATCCTCAAGGGCAGGCCAGACTGTAGAGCACAGCAAGACCTGATGAGGCAGGAGAAACACAGCAGCCCAACAGACAGAGCCCCTTGATGGAGCTGTGTGTGTGGGCCTGACAGTGGAGCTGAAAAAGCAACCTAAAACAGTCAGAGGGCCTCTTGGTGGAGCTGCATTGTGAGGCCTCGCATACAACTTTGTTTTGTGTAGAAATGTGAAGTTGTGCAGGGCCTTCTGACCAACAGAGGAGGGTCTAGCAGTATAGAGGAAAAATACACACAGCAGACTGTTAGAACTGCTGACGGTAGGACTAAGTGTTAAGGAGGTGTGGTGAAAATACAGCAGCTTAAAAGATACAGGGCCTCCTGATGGAGTTGTGTGTATGGGTTTGACAGCAGAGCTGAAAACAAAGCTACCTAATCAAGAAGTGGGCCTTCTGGCAGAGCTCTGTAAAAAGAAGCCTCCCATACTTCAAATTTAAAAGTTCAGTCTAGTTTTGATCCACAATTTTAAAAAAGTAATGTTGAGCTGCTCTCCTGAGAAATGCAGGAGGCTCTAGCAGTGCAGAAACAAAAAAGCAAACAAAAAATAAAAAGAGGAAAGAGAGGAGGAATTAAAGTGTGGGTAAATAACATTATGGAAAATACAGTATTATTATTATGGAATAAAACAGATCAAAAAACATCAGAAAAGAGAAGATATCAAAGGAAAATATGTGAAGGGGAACAAAACATAGGAGAGAGTGATACAATAAAAAAAAGGAGAAGAGTAAGGGAGCGAGCAAAACATGAAGAATTATAAGAGTGTGCAAATTAAAAAGGTTTTAAAAGGGTAATAAAATAAAACAGAAATAGAGCGGATAGCTAAAAGAAAATAATTGGATAAAACTGAAAAAAGAAAACAAGATAACGAAAGAAGAGAGGTGTCATGATGAGCACAGAATTGCAGACACGTGCAGATACTGATAAAAATATATGTTTATTATAAAAATAAACAGATGTAATACGTGGTTGATACAGAAAACAGTTAATCACCAGAAACCAGAGCCATGTAGACAAAACCATACCATAAACGAGAGACAGTCCAGAGTTCATACACGAGAGATTCAATATCAGAGGTAATCCAAGAGGCAGTAGTGAAAACACAGTCCAGGTAATACACAAGCAATCCAATATCAGAGGCAAAGGCAATAATCGGCGTCGAGAAAACAAAGGCAAGGTCATACACGAGATAAACTGAGACAAGAGATATAGAACGCTTTGTAATGAGGAGAACCTACAATACGCGGCGTGGGTGTTTGTGTGGAGTGCTCTTTTATAGTGCCAGTAATCAGTATTCAGGACTTCCTGGAGGAAGCAGGTGAGGTGTCACGTGATCAGGTGAGTGCGTGATGTCAGCGGGTGGTGCATTCTGGGTAATGTAGTTGTTGACCTGAGAACCTCCGTTAGAGCTGGGTGTGGAAGGGACAGAGGAGCTAACAGTACCAGACGTGACAAGAGGACAGAGAGAGCAAAGTAAAAAAAAAACAAGAAAATCGGTACGAATTTCAATCAAGAATAGAAGAGAAAGGGCTGAGAAAAAAGTACAATGTGAAAAAGGGAAAACATGATAGAGAGGGAGCAAAGAAAGAAAATAGGTAAGAAAAAAAAAGAAAACAAAGGAGACAGAGAGCAAGAAAATATTTAGAAACGATCAAAATAGAAAGCAAAGAAAAAAAGAGATAAGAAACATGAAAAGAAAAGCAAAAGTAAAAAAAAATGTCCTACAACACATCTTCTACCAGAACTGGGCTTCCTGATGGAGCAGCGTGAGGAGGCTACTTTAATTAAAGTAAAATTCTAGATTAGAATTTCTAATCTAGTTTTGAAGCACAAGTGTAGAAACGTTAAGCAGCACTTCTAAGCGGCATTCAACACCAATAGAGGGCCTCCTGGTGGAGCAGCGTGAGGGGACTTCTGTAAATACAGTGAAATTAATATTGTAAAAGATAAACTAAGAAATACTGTATAAACTATTAAACATACTCTTAATTTGTGCAGAATTATATGACCAGGCTTGGGACAAATGCCACAGCTTTGCTTAACGCTTGATACACAAACAGCTGTTAGCTACAGGGCAGTAGACCTAAGTATTAAAAAAGTGTGGGAGTGTAAAAATGCAGCAATGTAACAGTCTAAACAGGAAGAGAGCCTCCTGGTGAAGCTGCATGACAGGACTTTCCACACCACTTCGCAGGAATACTTAATCTTTCCAACATTTTAAACTTTTTTCAGTCTAGCTTTGACCCTTGAGTGCAGTAAAGTGAAGCTGAGCAGCCCTCCTAAGTGGAATAGGAGGGTCAAGTAGTGCAGGAACAATAACACAGCAGTTTACCAATAAAGGGCCTCCTGGTGGAGCAGTGTGAGGGGAGTCCAGTAAAAAAGGTAAAACGAATATTGTAAAACGTTTGCTGAAAGTGCAGCAAGATACAATAACACATACAGGGTCTCTGTCTAGAAAGGTCATAAAAGCAGCCTAAACAGGTAGAGGGCCTCTTGGTGGAGCTGCGTGATGTAGGTATGATTCGGGATGATTATAAATCCAACATTTTCAGTCTAGTTTTGACCCATAAGTGCAAAAAAGTGAAGCTGCACAGCCCTCCTGAGCAGTGGCAGAAAATCTATCCAAGCGCAGGACAACTACAGCATCCTATTAATGGAGGGCCTCCTGGAGGAGCAGCATGAGGAGACCTACAGTATTATAGCATTATTAAAGCTCTTAAAAGGTGTTCTGCAAAAAAAATATATATATATAATTTTTTTTTTAAGATGTTTGGATTAAGATACTGGTCCAGATCACATTTGTTAGCACAGTGTGCTACTGCTATTGGAAATGCTGGTGCTGTAGATATGTGTGCATTAGTCCATTAAATATATATAAATAAATATACACAGCAACAGCAACTTTTGCAGATACCTGTCAAGCATTTTGTCAAAAAACTCCATCAGTAAAACTATCTGCTTACACAGGAAATAAAAAGGTGCATTGTTTCCAGGGTGAGCAAAAGGTTTACTATATTCCAGTAACCTCCAGCCTCCCTCCTTAGTGTCAGTCAGAGGAAGTCTCCCACACTGTTCTTACACAGATTCATCACCTACATTCCTTACTGCTCTACCATATACCATCCTTTTAATGCTTCTCTGAAATAACTTTTTTATTAACACATTTTATTTCCCTCCAGTCTGAACCCAACTGTGCTACTGCTAAGGAGGGCCTATTGGTGCTGGCGAAACACAGCAGCCAAACAGATAGAGGGCCTCCTGGTGGAGCTGCATGAGGGGGCCTTTGTAAATAAGCAATATTTTAGCTAAGAAGCATATGGCCAGATATGTAGATATGAACCAAAACATTATGACCACCATGCCAGTTTTTTTTTTTCTGCTGACTAGATAAACCCCACAAGGCTTGCTGCCTGAGGACAATGGGGGGGGGGGGGGGGGGGGGGGGCTTATTGGTGCTGGCGAAACACAGCAGCCAAACAGATAGAGGGCCTCCTGGTGGAGCTGCATGAGGGGGCCTTTGTAAATATGCAATGTTTTAGGTAAGAAGCATATGGGAAGATATGTAGACATGAGACAAAACATTATGACCACCATCCCGTTTTTTTTTTCTGCTGACTAGATAAACCCCACAAGACTTGCTGCCTGAGGGCAATGGGGGGGGGGGGGCTCTATATGAAGTGTTAACAATAAGATTCTTCTCTGTTGCAAAACTTAGACAAATGTTGTAAAAACATTTCTAGTACATATGTAAACCTTCTCAAATGTTATCAAGTGACCTCAAGAGAGATAGCTGTATGACCTTGAGTGACCTCTGCACTCAGGAGCCAGGCCTGATTCCTGGGATGCTAAGAGTGCCCCTTCTGCCTGTCCAGAGCTCCGTGTCTGAAATGTAAGCAGCTGAAGGATGGTAATAGAGTGCTTTACGGACAAATCTTGAGGCTGCAGAATTAAACATCCTTTCTGTGACATTTAGCCCTGCACTCCACCTGCCATCAGACACTCAGACACACCAGGGGGAATGCCAATCCACGCTGCTACTCGTTCCGAGTGTGGGTGTGTTTGTCTGAGTGTGTGTGTGTGTGTGTGTGTGTGTATAGGACGACGAACAGTTTAAGGCGGAAACCTGTCACTCATTTGCCTCTGGAGGCAGAAGAGACGAGACAGCGGCTCAGACAGAGAGATAGAGAGAAAGAGAGAGAGCGAGTTGGGAAAAAAAGAGGACGAGGAAAAAGGGAGCTAATGAGGGTGAGAGTGCAGTGCACCCGTTCTCATGTAGGGGGAGACGCAGTAAAAATGAGGTAGTGGCCTCGACACTTTAAGACTAGCATTAAACTTTCCCCTCGCTGCCTTTACGAGTGCCTTTGTGTGTCTGCAGAGGAAGGGGCTCGTAAAGCCCAGCTTTTGTCTCGCTGTGATCGATTTATTTCCCTTCGTTAGGGGCGAAGGCTCCGCCCGCTTATGATGTCTTCGAACGCAGGCTGTAATTACAATACGGTTGCACGTTTATTGACACAGGTTTGCTATTTTAATTAGGCTTTATTGGTTTGGAGAGGCACAGGAGCGAGCCACAATGTCACACAGGAACAGTCGATGAAAGAAGGGTCTATTTTAGGAGGCGGGGAGGCCCGGCTTTATGTAAAGATCTATTTTATGGAAACCTGTGTTAAGGATAGTCAGAATCTGAGCTGGAGTGAGGTGAGGAGAGAGTACAGGGGCTGGAAATGAGTCACTATGCTGATCATGACCCTATGCAGATCTAGATGACCCTTAGACATCTAGAGTTATTGCATGCAATTACAAAAACGTTGTGTTTGCATGTAACTACATAGTTATTCATGTGTAATTACAAATAGTATAATTTATAAAAGTTTTGCATAAGTAAGCTGATACATTTAGTTGCTGTAGGGCCCATCTTCTTCCTCTGGGGCTCACTGAAGACCACTGTTAGCCCCCAAACTAGTGCTCTTTGTCAGCCATCACTGAAAGGCTGGCATTGACTTCTATTTTTTTAAATAAATTATATAATTATAATTACATAGCTGTTAATGTGTAACCATATAGTTGTCAAAGTGTAATTACACAAATGCAATACTCATTACGTCATAATTATTACATTGGGAAGCTGTTACATTTGGGGTTACAGTAGCCCACCTGTCCAGGGCTCCCTAACCACCACTGTTGGGCTGCTTTGTTTTGTTAATACATTATGTAATAAATGCGAATATTAATTTGATTAATACACATACACATTCTAGCTCTTTACAACATAGTTATAACAACAGGAATCTATTCATTTTTATTTTTATTCATTTCAGCATAAAAATAATATTAGACAAAAAATAGAAATTATAGGTATAGCATAATACCTTCATATGCACAGTAAAAAACTTCAATAAATTATCCAATGAATAAATAATAAAATAGATATCTCATCTTCTAGCCACAAACAGAAGCATGGTGTCGACTGAAAGATTAGAATTAGCATTTTTTTTCTGCAGACACCCTCAGCTTGTTTGAAAATTCTACAAATATGAAATAAATGAACCAAACTAAGCAGAGGTGTTTCAAGGTGTGCACACCATGGGGTGCCTAGAGGGGTTCAATTAGTTAACAGAGGAGTTAGTGTTGTTATTTATGTTTGTTTACTGGGGATAAAGAGTGATGAGACGGAGGTCATGAAGGGGTTCTGAAGCACTTGAGAGTGTGTGTATTTGAGTGTGTGTATTGGAGTGTATGAAGGTGACCTCTAAGGGAGAAAAGGGCTCCTGCTTGCTGGGCCGGGGTGACAGCGGCCCACCTGTGCAGGTGCGGCGCCACACGGCCTCCATCTGCCCCCCGCAGGACGTCCTTTCCCCCAGGGCTCCCTGACCGCCGCTGTCAGCCCACTAACAGGCCTAATCGCCTGGCTATTTTACCATGCTAGCAGGGCGGGAAGAACAGCGCCCCCTGTAGGCCATCAATGAACTGCTGGTTTTGAACATTTTTAGCCAAATATTTTACAGAGTTTACATATTTAACTATAAACTTGTGCAAAAAGTATTGGTTTAAAATAGGTTAACAACTCAACATGTTTGCAGCGGATTCAACCATGACAGTTTTAAGTTAAAATGTAATATAAAACACTTTATTGAGTCATGCTTCCCTCTGAAATTCCATGCCTGACCTTAAAAGATCACAATGAACATAGATCAGTGTTCAGCAACTTTATCCTTTCCTTCCCTTTTCTGCTTCTGTTTTGGTGGTCAAGCTGAACTCTAGAGCATCAAAATGTACTCTGAAGGTATTGATGAGGAGGAAGTGTGATACCGCTCAATACACATACACTGTATGGACAAAAGTAATGATTGCAATTTAGCTCTGGACACACCAGAACTCCGACCATGAAGAAGTGGATGTAAAGACAGAGATGGATGGATAGAAGGACGAACAGATGGATAGATGGATGGATGGATTATTATAAGGTAACTACAGGCAATGCACACCAAGTTATGCTAGTGCAAAAAGTAAAAAGGCATAAGATGGAAAAAGTCAGTAGAAGAGGTGAATGCACTTGTTTAATCATTTGGTTTGTGCTTATGTGAGACTATAAGCTTCTATTTCTTGGGCCAATGCACGAGATTGGAAGTTATTAGTGGATGTAGGTAGTAAACTGCAGATCCCAGAGTGCATTCTGGTTACAACCTTGAGGCCGGATGTAGTGTTGTACTCTGAAAGTAAGCGGATAGTGTATTTTATAGAGCTGACTGTTCCGTTTGAAGATGAGGTAGATGGAGCTTATGAAAGGAAAAGGCTGAAGTATACAGACTTGGTGGCTGAGGTGAGAGAGCGTGGGTGGCAAGCGTATATTAGACCGGTAGAGGTAGGTACTAGAGGCTTTGTTGCGAAGTCTGCCACAAGACTGCTGTCTGAATTCGGAATTAGAGGTCGTGTGCTAAGGACTGTAGTGAAGGAGTTGTCAGATGTAGCTGAAAGATCTAGTCAGTGGTTGTGGTTCAGAAGGGCTGAGGCTGTGTGGGGAAGGGAGTGAGTTTGTGCTTCTACAGCAGGCTTGGAGGGGGGTGGGTCTGGGACGCCAGACTTCACTGTTGAGCCTTCTGGAGGTGTCGTGGGCCTAATTCAGCGAAACACTGACGAAGGAAGGTGCCTGCCTGATGACCCCTGAGAAGAGCTTGCACTGAAGTTTGTGTTAGAGTTTGGATGAAGGGGATTGGTGTGGTCTTGTAATAATTTGTCTCATGAGTTTTTGTAGACGTCTGAGTACTTGGCAGTTGAGGCACGGACCATGAACATAGTTCGCTATGCTTCTGGATTCTTGTCGAGCCAGTATCGGATGGTAGTGGTTGCTGTGTTCTGCTCACGCAACTTATAATGTGATTTATTGTGTGTGATTGTGCTTAGGTAAGTGTGTTGTTGCCATAGTTAAAGGAAGTGAGCTTAGATTAAGGAGGGATTCTGTGTGTTCATAGGTTATTTTTTGGTAGGTCTGTTACTTGGCAGTTGAGGCAATGGACCATGAACATAGTGTTAGGCTGTGCTTCTGGATTCTTGTCGAGCCAGTATCAGATTGTGGTGGTTTTGCTATTATTGTTAGTTGAGTGAGTAGTAGATCCTGGCTGAGCCCTATGCATAACCCCAGCTGTTAGGTGCAGGATTTGTCAATTTCCTGTATTATATTACTTGTTAGCTATTATGCTGCATTCATGTGGTATCTGTTTTATTGAAAAAAAAACAAAAAAAAAACTAAACATGTTCCCCACCAGGAAGCCTCCCATCAACACCCTCAGAAGTGAAAACCTGATGTCATAAATGCTTTCCAACTTGGCCAAACATTTGAACAATAGTAAAATATTGAATAAAAATGTGTTCTAATAATTAATTCTAATAGTAACACCATTTGTAAACATCTATATGCAACATATACGTTATTTAGCAAATAAGAAATACATAAAATATAAAATACTAAAATAAGTAAACTTTGAACACAGAGCACGACTTTTCTGATCGACTGTGTTTGCAATAGTGGGGAAATTGTGTAAATCAGACTTTTCTGACACACTTCTCCTTTAAGCAGCCTCTAGCAGAGCTGTGCCTTCCAAGAAAATCAATGGATGGCAGAGGCCTAACTCAACTCAACTCATCTCACTTTCTGAAGAGCAAAACCCACTCCACATCAAACTACACTCATGATTAGAGCTCCCTCCGTCATCAGGAAATCGTTCACATCTTATTTTCCGTCTATACCGTGGCCTCCAACCTTAGCAAAGAGCAACAGAAACACACACACACACACACACACAGACCGTACACACACATACACACAAACCGCACAATACTTCATCTGTCTCGATGCTCTCTGTCACGTATCCAACCGCCGCCTCATCGACCCTTTCGATGGCTCCGCCCCTCTCACCCTCCTCGCTCTGTTTTAAGCATAAGGCCTCTCTGCCTCTTTCTGCCTGCGGGCCTCAAGGCTACACCTGGAGCTGTGCTTTGAGCGTCCGGCGGTGTGGGCTGTGCTGAGGAGAGCAGGCCTCCCAGCCTGCCCGGCCCGCTCTGATCTCCAGCACCGCTCCAGTGCCAAGACTGGCATGTTTACCCTGCTGCCTCCATCACCCAGCCAGTACACCCGGGAAGGGAGGAAGGGGAAGAGGATGAGAGAGAGAGAGAGAGAGAGAGAGAGAGATGGAGAGAGAGAGAGAGAGAGAGAGAGAGAGAGAGAGAGAGGGAGGTGGTAGAGGATGAGAGAGGTTATTTCTGAATTCACTTTTGCACTGACAGTAGGGGAGAGAGAGAAAAAGAGAGAAAGAGAGGAAGAGAGAGAGCTTCACAAAAATAAGCGAGACAAATGTGTCCAAAACTGATAAATTACTTATAAATTAAACAAAACTAATGTGTGAATTGTTTGTCCCATATTAACAGCAAACTGGAACTTCAAAGATATGTAGTTAACCGTCTACTATCCTCATTTACAGGAACTCCACCCACTAAAAAGGTCTGATTAGCATCCCATTACACAACAGCTTGCTATACAAGCTGGAAGGCTGAAGTTTTTTTCTACTGCTACTAACATATTACCATTGGACAGTCGAACATGCCTGTGTCGCCAAGGATCATGCTCCCAATCCACCAAAGATAGGGCCAAACCTAGATAGATGCACCACTCTGGATCCCCTTGTTGCTGATTCATTATGGGGTTTCTCACACTGAATTGCAGGGCTGCCAAAAGTGTGGCCTGCAGGCAAATGATAGCCTGTGAGAATGTCTGATATGGTTCAACAGAAAGTATCAACCCATATCCCCACCTTTTCCAAAGCTTGTAAAATACAGTAGTGTCATCAGGGGAAAAGGAACAAGGCAATGCCATAGCTCCATTTGGCAATGGGCAAATAAGAAAATGAGTGCTTTTAAATTGGAAGCTCACTGAAGAAGACCCTTATTCACCCTCTAACCCAACACCAGAAGTGTGAATAACAAACACTCCACCAGTGAAATTTCCACAACTGAACACAACAAACACATGTCTAACAACACAGAACCCTCATAATGAAACCCAACAAATCAGAAATAGTCTGTATCACCACAACACCACATTGTATATAGTATATAACAGTATAGAACTTAATAAAACATTTTTTGCACACTTTATTCAGTTAATTTAGTTAAATACTCTTAAAATGGTTAAGTATTTTAGCAACAAAATACAGTATAATGTAAAAATTGTATGTTTTTAAAGCCTATTCTATTGTGGTAGATTAGTGCCCTACTAACCTGAGGTAGATTTTACTATTAGTTTTATCTGCACAACCTACACTGTTCAGTTTTAATGATGAAGTTTGGAGCATTGGATAGATTTTATTTATGATTTATACTGGTTGCCAAGTGGCTTAGCTGTCTAAGGCCATGCTCTGGCATTAGAAGATTGAATCTGGGTGATGTCAGCCAAAAAAGGTAGTAATTAACTAATCTGAGCAAGAAAACATAAACATTAATATAGTTCACAGTTAAGTATTTATTATAAATCAATAATAAGCTATTAGTGATGGGCACTCTCGCTCAAAAGCTACTGCAGCGCACAGAAACACAGGAAAGCTTCATTTCACAGCCTGATTTATTTCAGTATAGCCCACAAGAGTTAGAATTATGGGGTGGCAATAGCAAAGCCTCTAAAAGTAGCACCAGACCCACGTTAGGTAGGTAGAAAAGGGTTAATCTGCTGTGTGGAAGGAGGGAGAACTCCAGGCTGGACCAGCAGCCCTCAGTGCTTCTCGCTCTGCATCATGGGCTGTTGATACTGTGTGCATAGTCTGGCTGACTCCAAAAGACATGATGATATCTCTACCCATTCAGTGTGGACGTCACAGGGAGAAGCTGATTACCTGCTCCAGTGCTCGCTGAGGAACTGGAGAATGCCTCAGAGGGCAGACACAGGGCCCAACAATACACCCGAGCCCATTTCAGTTCACTATGAATTTTTTCCAATAAAAATGGTGTAAAACACTGTAAATTTGTTCAGTTACAGATTACTGAAAAAATTACTGATTATTTCTGAGTAAACTCACTAATTCATTAATGCAGCTTTTGGCAAAAGCAAGGGTGTTAAAAAAGAGAACAGACTTCACTATTTTAGGTATGAACATGGTGCAATGTGATTGGACCACAAGATATGAACATAGATCACATAAAGGGCAGACAGATTATGAAGAGGTTTATTTTTTCCTATCCAAGATTTTCTGCTCAGATTTCATGTATGGATTCAAACCCAGACCAGAGTCCACCTACTGATTAGCTTGAGTTTAGACAGCTGTTCTCACACTGTCACTCACACTTTTAGTTCTGCATATTAATTTAGTCACAATACACATTGAGTTGAGCTTACAAACTCAATTGAATTTGATTTCTGTTTATTTCTATAGGCAGATTTGAACTTTTCTTATCACATATGGGAAAGAAAACCTTTTAAATCCCCTATTTCCTGACCAAAGGTGACTTGTGATCTCTTGATAGCTTGATAATCATACAGTTAGACAATTGCACCACTTTAAGAGCTGTGAAAACGAAATATAACCTGTACATATCTTGTACATAATTGCGTACAAGAAAGACTAAAGAGTGAATTAAAAAATTTATTCACGGCTCTATAGTGGAACAACAGTCTTAACTGCAGTTCCAAAATAGTTAAAGTTAAAAACTTTTCTAACCTGCAGAGAATGAAAAGTACAAATCAAGAAAAATGTTTAAAACTAATGAAAAATAAATATAAGATTTCTGATTTTTTTTGTCTTTAAACAAGTGAATCAACAGTTAAATCTGTCTGTAAAAGGTTAATCTCAACTACAATGACTTTCTGCTATGTATTGTCAGCTTTAAGACTTTCTGTACATCTAAAATCACTAGTAGTATCAACATATTCATAACTGTCAGGCCCCTGATGAACTAATGCTACTAAATTTAAAAATGAAATAAATAGTTCGATCATATGTCAGATAATGTCAGATATTGCATATAGCACTACTTAATACTACTTATTTGCTTTTCATTTAATGGGAAATATCTCTAGGTTTTTATCGTTTTTAGTATTTATATTTAGGCAACTTATTTATCCTTCTCCTTATCTTCCTATATTCTTTGAAGTTCTATATTTTTTGTATATTGTTTGTATATTTCTGGACACTTCTGTTCTCTTCTGAGAATTTCATAAACAACTACAGGTGTCTCCCAAGAACCTGCACTTCTGAAAGAACTTCTCCACTTGTCTGAATGAGCTACAAATGAGAAAAAATTAACATCATACAACAACATATTAACGGTTATAATTAGGGCTCACTGTGAATTGTGACTAATTGGGACCACCCACTTAAACATCCACTTTACCCACTTCAGTTCAACAGGTGTCTCAGTGGTCCACTGAGCGAGACAGGAGGCGCGGAGAGGGGATGGGGAAATGGTAGAAAGTGATAGTGAGATGGTGGAGAACAAGGACAGAACGGAGAGAAAGTGTACACAAGAGAGAGAGAGAGAGAGAGAGAGAGAGAGAGAGAGAGGACCCCTGGGAGGCAGCTGTCCCCTCTGGGCTGTTTGGAGAGCATTCTGCACTACATGCATCACTCTTAGCCAGCGTGCTCCATTAGTGCGCCTCTGCTCTGATTATCAATCTGCAGCCCCGCGTCCCCAGAGACGACGCCCCGTTAGTGTTAGCATAGCTCAGTCACTGCTAATGACCACACCGCCTCCCCTGGCCTCCTTCAGAGGACGACACAGCGCCACTCAGTCAGCAACTTTCCCCTCTGTGCCATCCTTCAGCGTGCCCGCCGAGTCCCGGCCTCCAGAGCGGACCACTGCACTTATCTCTCCCCACAATGCGGCCTTTTGAGCAGCTCCCCTATCTGTATTATTGATGAGGCATTTGCATGCGTTTATGCGGGCTCCCTGTTATCTGGGCTGCGTTTAGTAGCAAGCTGTTGGTTCTGCTAGAGAGGACGGGTCCCCTATGGTCGGGCGGTGGTGCCACTGAAGACTCGGGCACACCATGTAACTTTTAAATTTCTAATGGATTGTGGGAAGACTCACACTTTCAGATATTCACTACTAGAGGGGTTATACACTATTCTGTTTAGTTAGATTTATTTAAAACAGTACTTTTAACAGCAGTTATAGCTACAAAAGGCAGCTTTATAAAAATCGTTCTAGTAGTTTAGGCAACTCTCAGTGTCCTCTTTGTTCAGCATAGTTTTATCTACACTGTAAGCCAGGGGTCGGCAATAGGCGGCCCGCAGGCCAGATGTGACCCGCAAGCATGAAACATCTGGCCTGTGAGGTTGTTTGAAGTATAGTGAACGATAATGAAAAAAAAAAAAATAATGCTTCTCTGGTGAGCTTTTGTCTCTTTGTTGCACTTGAAGTGACTTTATTCTTATTTTAGGCTCCCTATCTCCTTATAAGCCCATTTTTCCCAGCCATGTCCCAATTCACTAGCTGGGGCAGAGATAGTGTATTGGAGCGCGACCCTGACAACAAGGGTTCGATCCTGCGTGAGGAGTGGTGTGTTTATTTATTTATTTTTCCATTTCTTCTTGGGTTTACCTGCTTTGAGATCAACTGTTGAGTTCAACAACCCTCTGGGCTGGAGAGCTTATAGTCTGTAGCACTCCATCCCATTAAGCTTCATTTTACAAAACAGAATTTTTGTTCTGGCTTTGAAAATATCTGGCCTGCAGCCAAACGTAACCTGCTGTAAACCGACAATTTGTTAAAATTCAAATAAATGTGGTGTTTTACATGAAAAACGACATTTATCACTCACTGCACTGTCCACTGTGAATGGTAATGCCTTCTATGAGGTATTATTCCTGGTAGACACCAGACATTTTGGATTGAGGAAGGTAAAATGCCTGCAAAACTTCAGAATCTGATTGTCCCATTCATCTGGCTCCCACTTGAACTTGAACTCACTCCACACACAGTATAACACCTGACAACTTATACAGGTCTAGGCATTCCCAAACCATCCCTTCCCTGTGGTAACATTTCATAAGCAATTTTATTACTGTCTTGATTATTTTTGGCAAGTCAGTATACACACTGAGATTACAAAGCACAGAAGAGTGTGGAGGAGAGAAGTTCTGAATGTGGAGCAAAGCTATTCTTCTACGAAAAGAGTAAAAAAAGAGAAAGAGAGAGAAAGAAAGAGAGAAAGAGAGAGAGAGAAAAGGAGGGAGAGAGAAAGAGAGAAAGAGAGAGAGAGTGCGGACAAAATAGTCATTGTCCTTCAAAAGTCAAGAAGAATATTCCTGGAAAGTCACGGGATTCCGGACAAAATAGAGTACACACATCTGACAAACATGAGACATGAGTGAGAGAGACATGTGAGAGAGTGATGTGGAGCGAGAGAGAGTGAGGAAGTCTCTCTCTCTCGTTTCCTTTAGGGTGCAGGTGACCCCTCTGCTCAGCTCCAACCGTGAGCACGCCAGGCTAATCATTCTGTTTTAATCACCAGGATATTCTCCTCGTCCTCTCCTCCTTCACTTTCTCCTCTCTCTCTCCTATCTTTCTGTCTCTGTCTCTCTCTCTCTCTCTCTCTCTCTCTCTCTCTCTCTCTCTCGCTGGCCCCTCTGCCTGCCCTAGCCTTTGCCAAGGTCCAGCTAATTTTATTCTAATTGCCTGCGCCCTCAGCCGAGACTGATCTGCCTCATTGTCCCCATCCCCTCTCCATATTTCACTCCTCCTCCTCATCCTCCTCCTTCTCATGCATCCTCCCTCTCTCACTCACTCACTCTCTTCTTTCTCTCCTCCTTCCACTCCTTCACTCATCTCTGTCAAACCCCACTCCCCCTGTCCTCCTCCCACTATCGCTCGCCTGACTCTCTCGCTTGCTCTGGTTATTTGTTAGGGGCAGCAGCGTTACGAATGTGTAAGAGAATAAGGCCAGTGTGTCACGTATAGGAGGAATAGAGGCAGGGAATAAGATAAGTGAGGATGAGGTAAAGAAATGAAGAAAAAGGAGCACACTAAGAGGAATCAATCTTAAAAAGAAGATGACAAATAAACAGCAACAAAATGTACATACCAGAAAAGTGCATCCTTTTATTTCGCAGTTCTACATTTTAGCCTGTCCACTTATTCCCTTATGTTGAAATTTTGGTATTAGCTTTTGGTTTTATTTGAAACTGTTGTAACTGTTTTTATATATTTTGCCATATACTCTAGCCTATTTTATTATTCATATGTAATAGTTTTTCCTTTCAGTTTAACTTTTAAATTCAATTGTAATTTCTTTTTCTTTTTTATTGTACATGCTCAGTTGCACTGATAATCAATTGTGTTCTGTGGTTTAAAGTTGCCAGGTGGTTGCTACAGTAGTGGTAATTGACTACTGTGGAATTCCTATTGAGTTGTCCAGGTGCTTGCTCTGGTGGTTGCTGGGACAGTATCCCAGAGGTTGGCATTTGGGTGCCATGTGGTCGCTGTGGTGTTACTGATTAGGTTGCTTTGTAGTCGTTTAGAGTTTGCTCTGGTGTTCTGTTGTTGCTATCTTCCAGCTATAATGCTGCTTTATGGATACTATGGTATTTGCGCAGGTTTCTATAATTCTGCAAGGCAGTTGTTTGGTGGTTGCAAAATGAGGTCTGGTCATGGAAAACATAATGTTGCTGTTTAAACAATTTAACAGTGTTTCCCACATTATATCTGGCTGAATTTGTTTTGGCTTTATTTGGTTATAAATGAATGAAAAGACACGTAGTGTCACTGATATAGAGCATCACTCATTTTCCAGTGGTCAATCCAACAGATTAAAGCTAAATGTTAGACAAATTTTCCAAACATATATTCCATATATTTTCAATACATCAAATCCAATACTCTCCCGGTAAACTCAACAGTGTCTCCACTGGTCCCTATTGGCTTTAATTTACAAGTATATATCTGGAATATAATTTTTTTCAGCAATTTAGAGTGGAAACATCATAAAAAACATAAATAAACAGGGCAATAATCTCTTACCCAGCCCATCACCCCCCACCCCGCCAGCACCTCACCTCCACTGGCTACTGCAGGAGCATTTCCAATTTTCTCCTGTCCCCCCTCAACTGACCCCTCATTCCAGCAGAGAGAGCAAACAGCCCCGGCCCACAAAGAGCCACAATAGCGTCAGACAGAAAGGCAGGCCGCTTCGATTAGGTAAAGCTGGTGCATAAAAGCCAGCGGCTCGTTTGTGGTGGGCTGAAACAGGTACGCAGCAGCAACACAAAGCATCTGACAAAAGGGCCGAGTGAGCGGGGGGTAGGGGGGGTGAGGGCGGCGAGGGGAAAGCCTGTCTATAGGGTCTGCGTCTGCTGTAGCGATGTGCTAATGTTATCAGCACACACCTGCCTCCTCTTTCAGCCAGCACAAAAGTACAAGAGCACAAAGGCGCGGGGGCTCCGCTCACTTGAATGCAGACGAGGCCACGATTAGCCTGGCCGGCTGACCAACACCTGTCCGGCGTGCGCACGGCCAATTCATGCACAGCTCTCATAAACTCATAAACATATGCTTAGCCAGCTCATATTCACCCACACGAAAAAAAAAAACGTGCTGCCCCCAGAGCCTGGACGCACTGATCCAATTGATTCAGAAATGAACAACTGGGATTAAGGCTCTGCCTTCATATCCTTGTGTGTAGCTTGTGTGAGGAGGTATATGCTAGAATTCATTCTCTTCACTCTGCTAGTGATAGGGGGAGTCCTAATGAGTGGGTGAGGTATTCAGCCTTTTAAACAGAGCAGACAATAGGAAAAAAACATTTAAATAGATTTCATTCAGATGTATTTTCTAATGAATAAATAAGGGTTAATCTACAGTTTATCTTTTGGTCTAAACAAATTTTGCTTCTTTGGTCCAGACCATGGTTCCTGGCACTGGTTCCTAACACCTGCTGTTGTTGTTCGAACCAAACTCAAAAGTCCAAATGTCAGATCAAACAAGCTATGTGTAAACGCACTCTAAAAGTTTTAAAAGCAATGTTTTTCCAAAAAAAAAAAAAAAAAAGAAAAAAAAACCCAGCACCCTGCTGCTAACTGCTTGATCTTTCTCTCACTCACCACGCCTGCTCCAGGCACCCACTCGTTGCCCGGCTGGAACGGGCCCTGTTAAAAATAGCCGCCTTCGCACAAGCGGCGAGTCATTATTAGGCGCAGATAAAAATGAACGCATCAATTTTCCCGTAAACTTTAAATAAGCAATGCAGGCTGAATATAGCAGCTAAATACTGCTGTGCCTTCTGCTAATTGGGGTTTCATAACAAGCCGCTTAGTGGATAATGGCTTATTTTGGTCATCAACATCGTAGCATCTACAAGCCACAATTAAAAGTAGCCGAGGGAAATTCGACATTGTAATCACACTTGCAAAATCTTTCCCTTTTTCTCTCTTTCTCATTTTCTCTTTCTCTCTCTCTCTCACTTTTTGGCTCTCTCTCCTCTCACCCCCCTCCCTCCCAGATCAACAGCCCCAATAAATTTTCATTACACCTGAGGAAAGCTCTTCAAATAGAGCCACAGAAGCAGAAACCAATTACTTTTTAATTTATTGACTAATGGCCACAGCCTTTGCAGACAGCTGCAATTGTTCCAACAGTCATCATGCGAGCGCCGTGTTTAGCTTTGTTTTGGATTCATACCCAAAATAATTTATCATTACAAGCAGATTAAATTGAACCATATAGGCCATAACTTCTGCAATTTGTATCATTTGGTGCCAGCTGCGTTTTTTTCCCCTTCGTTCTCCATGCGCTACACAAACGCTCTAACATAATTACACACGCTTAAACACGGCGCTCCAAATAATAAATACATCAGCTTATCAATTGCTACGAAACCTTGAGCTTCCGTTTACCTCCGAGCGCCTCTTTAAAACGTTCCCGGAGTTAATACTGTATCCTTTATGGAATCCCTCGCTGTTTAATTTCACAGTTGGCTGAGAGGCCTCTGGTCTTGACTGACTGGAACTCAAGGTTAAGGCCCTTCCCTGCGGGACTACATCTGTCTTCCCCACACTCGCTGTAATCACCCAGCCACTGTGGAGCCAGCTCCAAGTACTCGGTGGTGTTCAGTACGAGCTGTTGGAGAGCTCCTGTGGGAAGCTCTGGATGCTGGGTATTACCTCCCAGAGGGAGGCACCGCTTTTTATGCCTCTGAGTGGAGCTGCTTCCACCATCTGAGAACCCTCCAACTAGGCACTTTTGCCATTCGCTATCCAGTGGCTCACACTGTTCCAGCTGAGCTAAGAAAGCATGAATATAGATGGATCACAGGAGCCCACAGGGGTGATGGGAGTTTGCTTTTAAACTCTGAGTGGCATTATCGCTGCCTTCCAGCGCCAACAGAAATATCGAGCTGAAAGTTGAACATCAACATCCAATGTAAATCAACTCCAACTTATAACTTATATGATAACTTACAACTTTTACCTCTCAAACATGGTAGGGGGGCAGGATCCCTGTTTTAGGGTGTGATGGAAGCCAATTCTGACCTTATTCAGCATGGACATAAGGTTAAATTAGACTAGATCACTGCGATTTTTCGATTAACTAGAAAACTGCTGGCTCTTTATGTGCATCCATGTGTGATTGTTTGTTAAGATAAGAGTTTCTCCTTGCCACTGTGTCACCACAATAATTGGCATCTCTGTGGTGGTGCTGCTCATAAGAGGCGTGGACCTGTTTTTCTCTGTAAAGATGCTTTGTGACAACTTTTGTTGTAAAAAGAGCTAAATAAATAAAATTGAATTAAATTAAATTGAAAATACTGAGCAATAAGTAGTGAATAGGGAAATTGTATAACTTTTACTACCGTTACTGCACATTATTACTATTACTACTACTACTACTACTACTACTACTACTACTACTACTATTGTGTATTCAAAACTAACAAAAAGAAAACTTCCATCATAGCAACATTAATGTGGCCTGAACCTGGACCACATCTGACATGTATAAGTAGACCACATACCACTTTCAATGTTGGCACAGAATAGGGCCAGATGTGTTTTTTGGAACAACATATTTTTATCCCTTTGACTTATATCTGCTGCATAAGCATACAAGTCTTTATTTATACACAGACTATATCATTTAGCAAAATAACCTTAGGAGAAACCTATTAGATTTAAACAATAATAACGAAAAAGTGTTGCTAATGGATTTGTTGCTAAAGTGGTTGCTAAATATTGTTATATTTTTATGTACTGTTGGCTATTATGCTGTTGCTAAGCGATAGCTAGCATTTTGCAATACATTTGTCTATATGTTGGAAAGCCAATAGGGTATGACATATAGAGCTTCATTTTTTTTGTACTGTAAGTCGTATCTTTATGAAAACTACTGTGTATAAAACTACACTTACTTCTCTGATCGCACCACATTTGGTAGTCGTAGCTTTAAAAATGTGACGTTTAGAGACTTTAAATTTTGGTTAAAAGTTTACAGGCACATTTCAATGCAAAGGAAAGTTTTTGCCACCAAAATTTGTGTTTGGATGCTGACTATGCGAACACTATTGCTCTTATCTAAAACCTGCACACAAGCACACTACTCCAGATCAGAGTTGGAACGATGTCAACTTCTGTATTATCATATCAGTAATACAGATGTGGACCGCTAGTAAATGTGTGGTTTATATTAATGCTGCTCTCTTTTAAACTAAAGCAGAACTCTTCCAAATGTTAGGGCATAAATAGTGTTGTGAATCTCTCTAGTTCTCTGTACTGATACACCCTCAATCTTTAATACAGTACCTTAATACTGAGTGATGTCATCAGTTAAACTTAATACAGGCCATGGTCGTGTTAAACAACTTATATAGATGTGCAGTGTCTTCTTGCTCCTGATTGATTAAGGCTTTGTGGTGCCCATGTAAAAGAGAAAGAACAAATAGACTCTCCTCAGCTAACCTTGGTAAAAAAAAAAAACGTGTGGACCTCATATTTCCTTCCTTCTCTCTCTCTCTCTCTCTCTCTCTCTCTCTCTCTCTCATTCTGTGTCTGAAGGCAGAAGTCTCGGGCTGATTAACAGACTCCAGCGTGAGGGTGCTGAAGAGCCGTGAGTGAGCCCCTCCCCTCGGGAGAGGCGGAGAATAAAGAGTGGATCAGACAGCAGCGTTCCCTCTCTGCCCGCTCTCTTCCACATCCCTCTAGTCCTCGGACGGCAGTGACGTCAGCCTCAGTGTAGAGGCATGGGGGCTAATGGAGCAGCGCCAGGCACACGCTGTACCTGTGCTGGCAGAGCTAGAGCACGGTGGAAACACACACACACACACACACAAACATACACACCGACATGGCGCCAGAGAAAAGCCAACAGAATCTCCAGCAGAACCGCCCCGGCTGTTCCACCACATCATCCTGCTGCCTCTTACAGGCATTATGGACAGCTCTCCTTACAGGTCTGCTCTACAGAGTCACACATACAGAGGTTGAACAATGAAACTAAAACACCTGGTTTTAGACCACAATAATTTATTGTCTCTACAGACAGTTCTGGTGGAAACAGAGCACCCGAACATCCCTTTCAGACAGCTTCCTCTTACAGCGTCCGCAGTTAATCCTGGTGGATGTGGTTGGTCCTTTTTGGTGGTATGCTGACATTACCCTGGATACCGTGGCTCTAGTCAGGGTTAGCAGCAGGCTACAGGCCAATAATTCTCACCTCTGACTGCTTAGAGCTGTTAGAGGCTAACGCTAATACTGCTCCAGTCCTGCTGCTGGAGAACTAAACTGAAACTTCTGTATAACTCTGTACTTTACCGGAGTGGCTTTAATGCTCCTTACAACCTGATTGATAAAATGTATGCATTAGGTGCACGGGATTAAAAGGCGCACTGATAATTTTGTAGAAAAATTAAGGATTTATAGTGTGAAAAATACAGTAACTATGAAGCAAATAAGTTCTTTTATACAAATATGTTTGCTCTCTTACTGTCATGACGATCAAACTCCTAAATCCTTAGCAAAACAGAAACTCCAGCAAAACCACTCCAGCTGTTCCACCACATTGACACACAGGCCTTAGACAATGCTCCTTTAAGACACGAGACACAAACATGTTGCTCTCTTATTGTTGTACTGAGACATGAGCTGAGAGGGCTGGGAAGCTGGAGGATTGGAATGGAACTTTTTTCTAACATGGTTCTCCTACAGTGTCTTCTTTATATACAGTGTATTCTTTATCTTCACAGATGTGTTTAGAGAGAAATGAAGAAGTGATTTATTTAACATATGGGAAAGTGTTTAGCATCAAGCTAACAAAGACTAGCAAACACTTAAATCCCCATCAAAACTGAATCTCCCGAAGAACCGCCCAGGATGTTCCACCGCATCAACCTCTTATACCACCTCTTATGCTGCCTGACGCTCTCTCACTATCTGTCGCTCTCTCACTTTCTATCACTGTCTGTCTTTTCTCCATCTGACTTTGTTGTCACAGAGGTCAAAATCGATTTCATCTGCGGGCTCCGAAAAGGTAAACAATATAAAGCCAGGGCACACAAGCACCAGGAGAAGGAGCCGTTTGTATGGGACAACAATGCGCTGAGAGTTTAACCCTTTTAACGTCTTCAGCATGAAAAAAAAACAATGGAATATTTCTTTTTTTTATTTTTTTGTTTGTTTGAGTCAATAGTAAAAAAATGTTTTTTTTCTTTCTAAAGAGCCCACAGTTTTTAAAATGTACACAACTATTCTGATATGACACTACAAAATAATAATACTAACACATCTATTGTACAAATTTACATAATTTCATTACACAAAATCTCTGACAATTGTACGTTATCCATTGAAATTTTCACAAAGAACAATCCACATATGTGAATTGATTTACGAATATGAACAGAAAAGACATGCAACTGAAAGATACAGTGACCTCCAGTGAATTTAACTAGCTAGAAACAGCACAATCAGGTTGGGTTCAGTTCAACATCTTCTTTAATAAAATACAGTGACTCGACCAAATGCGCTCTTCCAAGCAGGTGAGCAGAAGCCAAATGGTTAAAAAAAAAAAAAAAAAAAACTTCTGCCGGAGTAACGAGAAAATAACAACAAAGCCATGTGCCGTATGAGGAGATAAAGGAAGAAAGAAGCCAGATTAATTTGCGTAAACGCTGCTCCAGGCTTGGGGAATGCACCTCGAACGAATCGCCAAGTTATTAAAATCCAGCCCGTGGCCAAGGGCACGGTGAAGGTCGCCGCTCGCCTCCGCCTGCACCTCCATTTGAGATTTTTCTGCTGTGTGGACCGCCTGAGCGGAGTGTATCTAGAAAAAATACTGCGCTGATAATGGCGCCATAAAACAGATCATTTTACAGGCAGACGAGCTCAGTCTTGAATGCACTTGAAAACCATTTTCAAGCGACATAAAGTTTAACATAGCGCTACATCTGCCGAGCCAATAGGTTCCACACTACATGGAACTTTGAATTTAATTAAGGCGAGGAGATGCATGAAGACCAGAGCACTGAGGTCCTCTCCATCCAGACAGAGAGAGAGAGACAGAAAGAGAGAGCAAGAGAGGGAGAGAGAGAGAAAGATAGCACAGTCAGCTAGACATGCACAGAAAAAGCAATTGACCATTACAGCACTATCAGATGGCATGTTCCCACAGCGGTGTGATAAATATATCATATGTGTACTGTATCACAGTGCTGCCATGGGAATAAAAAAAATCTAACCAGAGATCCTTCAGAGATGGATCTTGCTTTCTTTGTACGAACGAGTGCTTTTAAATATGATTTGAAGGTAAAAATTTGAGGTATTTGCTGGAAAAACACAGAACTGAGATCTTCAACTCTTGACCTTGACTCCAGTACTTAATATTTGACATGAAGTGGCCAATTACCAATAAAAGCATAACAATTATGTTTTGATAATTAACTAACAGTAGTTATGACATCCAGAACTGGAAACCCAGAGTACCAGACCTTGATCTCAGTTCTCAGTTATCCTCATGGACCCCTGGAAGATCCACACAATGGAAAAGGTCTGTACTGGGGTGCCCAGACATTATTGTTGAAGATCTCTTATTGCAGAGCTGAGAAATACATTAATCTTTGAACCAAACAATGTGAGGGATAATTGATATTTCATGTCAAATGGTGTACATCATTTGTATATATGTACCATATATTTCAAACTATAAGGCACACCGTATTTTAAGGCGCACAACCAATGAATGTCTAGTTTCTGGTCTATTTTCATACATAAGACGCACTGGAATATAAGCCAGGAAGCTATCAGCTAGCGGTTTGTCCCACATAGCTTGTTTTACCACACTACAGTTCAATATATTCACTTCTAAACAGCAGAAGAGCTAGTACTGTGGTTAGCGGCTAATGCTAATATTGCTCCAGCCTCAATGTTGGAGAAACTTCAATGAAAACTTATCTTTATAAGGCTGTACTTTAGTTGAGTGGCTTTACTGCTTCTTACAACCTGACTGGTAGAATTCATACATAAAGCACACCAGATTATGAGGTGCACTCTCGATTTTTAGGAAAATTAAAGGATTTTTAAGTGCGCCTTATACTGTGAAATAAGATATATATGTATTATAGTGCATTAATTACACGTTATGGACACCACCCCAAATTGGGCCACTAAATAGTAAAAAAGGCACAGTTTTAGACACAGTTTGTCGTTTTTTTTAACCCTATAGCAGAGATGAATCTTCTGAAGCTGAACTGACCACAATCATTAAGTTATTTTAGCATTTTGAAAATAAGCGATGCATTGTTAAGCATTGTTCAGGGGATAAATATGGTACATAAGTAAAATAACCCACCTGGAACTTACCTAACTACCCAACTAGCTACTCCAGTCAGTCCTAAAGAAAGGCTCAAACCTCAACGTGAATTCTCTTCTGATTTCTAGGTTCAGGTTTTTGTTATAGCAGTAAACTTCAGAACTTTCAGCAAGAAGTAGTTTTCATGCAGCTGTTGAGTTCTCACACTGATGAAGTGGCCATGCTAGGCAAGCCTTTTCCACTGCAAACCCAGAGCTATGCTAATGCGCACTCATTTAGAGTGTATAGATTATTGATCCTCAAGTCTTCCTGGGCAGCTTGATTTCTATTGTGGCCAATTGAAAGCACACAACATAAATTTAAAGGATCAATGGTGATAGAGGGCTGAAAATTGTGAAGTTACTCGCTACTTTCTGCCTCCAAATTACCATACGCGACTGGGGGACCGGTCCCCAGACCTTTACGGCGTCAAATGATCTATGAGCAGCCGGGAACTCTTCAACAGAATGTGTTCTCGATGCCTAGCGAAACCTTAAATTCCCTGCAGCAACAAACACACACACACGTACACACACACAAAAACGCACACTGAAAATCCATTATGTGTCACACCATTAACATGGACGAAGGACATTTTCAACATTCAAATGCCAGGGTGAAGAATAAATGTCAACCCATGCTTTGTTATGCTAAATCAATTACCCACTGGAGAGTGGATGCTAGGTGCAGGCCCACAGTTAACTTCACTTAGAAGCACTCACCGTGCTATACATCCGCCTGACTGCGGCTTGAATTTTTAAACCACCATCCAAAACGTCCCCCCGAATCGGCAAGCTACTTTAATTAGCTTGCTAATTACTTTAAGTCATGGTTTGCTGAGGCCCGAAACATTCGGTGTCAACAAGTTCTGCGGCTAAGTGAAAGAGTGTAAACAAACAACAAGCTAAATACGCTGTGCCGCAGAGGTCCACTCCGATTCTCTGCAGTTACTGCTCTGTAGAGTCTTCCAATACACACGCTAGTCCATTAATGCTGCTGTTTAATCTGTTCTTTTCCTTAAATAACGTTGAAAGGGGTTGCATGGTGTTGAATGCTTAGCTTTATAATCTGTTGACTGGATTTTAAAAGGATCCTCATCCCTATTTTTTTCCAGAGATCCATTTGTAACATTTGTGAGGAGTATATCATATAATAAAACAAATTGTTAATATATTAAGACAGCAGCACATGTAGCCTCTCACAGATTCCAGCTATCATTTTTCAGCAGGACAGTTCTTACCCACACACAGCGAAGGTTCCAACACAATTGTAACACTCCTAAGCCCATCCACTCGCCAGATTTATGTTTTATCAAGCATTTACGGCACCAAATATATAAACATGCAGAGAATTTTAGCTCCAACTATTAATACTAATACTACTGTACTGAGTGTAGCCAGGGCAACCAACAAACATGCAAATATGGTGTAGCAAATGTGTATGCAAATTCTGGTGTAGCTGCCATAGACCTTTTAAGCCTAAACATCATCTTGTCATCAAGACAAGATTCTACATGACCTCTGGTGGTGTCCTGAGGTATCAGGATTCCAACACTTTAGGGCAGACTGTTTACATTGTAAAATGCCACATCTCCACCTCATAGATACATGGGTACCAGGTTTTAATTTGTTTACTGGAAAAGCAAAAAAGCTAAGGAGCTGAATTGAGTTGAGTTGAGTTGTGCAGGTATTGCACCAGTTCTGAAGTAGAGCCTCCAATTAATTACATCAATGAACCCAAGGAGTGCATGGCCTTGTCACCAGTTAACCAGTATCAGGCACAATGGTTTTCATGATTTCGCATTAACAATGGATTCAAAACAGCATGTTTCTCAGCTTAGCTGCCAGACACCAATAAGCCATAACATTAAAACCACCTCTATAATACTGTGTAGGTACTCAGACTCATCAAGTTAACACTCCGCATAAACTCTGATGGTGTCATCAGTTATCTGGCCCCAAGACTTAATGCCACATTTCCACTTCATGGATAATAAGGTACCAGGTACTAATTTGTTTACAGGAAAGGCAAATAAGCTAAGTAGCCATAGGTATCACACAATGGTAAAGTGTGAACAGTTGTGGGGTAGGAACTCTAGTTTATCACATTAATGAAGGTTGGAAACCTTGGGAACCTTGCCGTCGGTTAACTGGTTGTCCACATCATCCCAGAAACACCTCACAAGACCAGATTTTGGAGATGCTCTCTCTAACATTCACTCACACTTCTCGAAACATGTGTACTGTTCCACCCAATTGGCCTGCATGTCAGGCATCTTTCCTGTTGCGCCAGGCCCCTGCATGGTGCTTCAACAGTGTTCAGCCTGGCAGCCTCCTGACACTCTGATAGATAGGAGCTGCTGAAAGCATATGGGCTGGGAAGCAGGCTTTCCACCTCCCTCTGAAGCTCCCCATCCAGCTGCTTAATGGCACACGCTGATCTGTAATTCAGGAAGCCATTCCTCCGCTCCTGATATCCGACCCCCGCCCCGTCCTGCTGACGCCCCTGGAGATGACGGGAGATGCTCGCCTCCAGCTGGGCTCCGCTTGCCACCAGATGCCGGGAGCGGTGCAGGCAGAATGGAGCAGGGCCCAGGCCGTGTGGTGGAGGGTCCACTGGGGCAACGCTGCAAGGTTTTCAGGGTTTTTCACGCCTATCAGCACCTCTAGGGCTCTAGGGAGGAAGGTGTAGCCTCATGGGAAGAAGCAGAAAGGAGCTTGGGAGAAAAATCTGTCCGTTATCCATTGACGGGCTGGGTCATGCCATGCCAGGCATCACTTACAGACTGTCGAACAGTCTTTGTTTTCTTTTTTTAATTCAAGTACTATGGAATATACAACAATCAAGCATAACATTAGGGCCACCTACTTGTTTCCACATCCATTATCTATTTTCGGGTTGTCGTGGTGCTAGTGGATCAGACACAGCAGTGCTGCTGGAGTTTTTAAACACTGTGAGAGTTCACTCACTCTCCACACCATGTAGATGTAAAGTCAGAGACAGAAGCTCTGAATCTGTTGCTGCACAGTTTGCTTTGCTCATCTTCTAGTCCTTCATCAGTGGTCAGAGGACCGTGTCTACAGAGGACCCTGGTGATAGGATGCTGCCCCAGGGACCATGCCTACAGGACACTGCCTACAGAACTTCAGATCTTCAGAGAACAGTAAAATTAATGTGTATAAAAACTTCAGCAACACTGCTGTGTCTGATCCCCTTATGCCAGTGCAACACACACAAACACATCACCATGTCCGTATCACTATACTGTAGTGCTGAGAATGTCTATCCTGTGGGGTCCTGATAATTGAAGAACAGGCTGCAAGGATAATAAAGCATGCAGGACTACAATTTGTAATTATACTACAAAGTGTTCTTATATAATCAGTGGAGCTAAAAAACCAACAACAAATAACTGTACAGAAACATGGAGGTTATCATAATGTTATACTTGTGTTATTTACTCTACCTGGATTTTTGGAGACTGGTCTCTTCTCAGATTGAACACTGGCCATGTCTTCAAGACCAGAGGACAGAGGGTATCCCATTTCTCCCAAGTGCACTTTTTGCAAACAGACAAAGGTCTTCAAGTACAAAAAGGAAATATTTGCACCTCACCACAAAACTGGCAAATGAAGACACTGGTTCTTTTTCTAGAATTTGGGGATATTAACAGTATGAACTCTTTCTCACACAGCACAGATGTCCATAAAAGGAGTTATGAAATAGCTGCATTTGGTAGGAGGATCTTCGCCTAAGGCTCCCCCTCCTCCCAATCTAACATCAAGATGAAGTCTCGCACACACTATGCCGTCTGTGTAACTCTAATCTTTTAGTCTTGACTCTGTCTATTAGGGTAGAGTTCTGTTCTAGAACTCTCGCTCAAAGCAGAACTTTAGTAGAGCTATACTTCTTAGAGTTATATCCTCTACTGCATTCATACAACCTCTTCCTACACTGCAATCATATGCTGAAGCCACATTGAAGATTACATTTACAGTATTTTGTATTTGTTTCAGCATACATTAATGCATAAAACTCACTATACTTCCAACAACAGTTATTTGCTATTTATTTGTCGAATCTTTCCATCATATCTTCTGGCAAAGAAAATCAAATTTTCCCAACAGCACTGATGCCTCTTCCCAAAACACTGTGCCTATTTTGAGGAGAGCTGAAATACAGATGAATGGCTTAGAGAGGTTAATAAAAAGTTAAGCATGGCAATAAACAGTCTGCTGATGGAGAACCAGCATTAGAGTGCCACAGGTGTGAGCTGTGGGGAACAGGAGGCGAGGAGAGAATGATGGAGCCACACAGGTAGGAGTACTGAAGATTGGTGAGCTTTACCTAAGAGGAACGACTCCCAACTAATAACTTCACAAGCAGGGAAGTGAAAACTGCAAGCTAATGGGATTATTGTGCTAGCAGAAGAGTGATACTGAGTCTGATATCAAGTAAACTGTTGATGTTTAACTACATTACACAGTGGCAAAACACTCAGCCTTTCCTTATGACCTGAAAACAAGAATACTCAGTGTCACTTCTGTAAATCACCACGTTATTCAACAAAAGATTACACATGAATCTTTAACCTGCTAAACACGTGTGAGTGAGTTAGTTAAATTTTTATTGTCATTTTAAGACCATATGATGCCACTAATAAAATAGCATAATAATGCAGATACATGCTTTCAAAGTACATCAGCATACAAGCACATTTTTGTTAATAGATTTTAAGTAACTATAATTGATATAACTCAACAATATACAAATTATAGATTACTGATACACTAGTGAGGCAATAAGGTGACAATGAAATCTTGGCCTGCAATTTTTGAGCTAAACTATTAGAGCATCCTAGGGCAGGGTGATATATTAGTTATAGCACAATATTTTATGGAATTTCTGCAAATAATGATAAACAAATTATTAGCAAATAATAAAAAACACTAAAATATTTTAATAATTCTACAAATATGTGACTGTAACAAAATAAATGGCAATCATTTGTAAAGTATAGGTAACAGTTTAAAACACTCAATAGAAACAACAGTAACTTATCAAGCCTTTAAATTTGTATCAAATAATAATGTACTACAATATTAAATTTATAATATTTAGTGCATGCATAAAAAATTCAAATTTAATTTTAAAAATTTTCAACTATGCAAACAAAAAATCCTTAAAGTTTTACAGTTATGAAACCAAACAAATACAAAATAGACTATTCCAAGACTCCATTATTGCACATGATAGGATATGACACACTTCAGTCAGTACCCTGATTCACTAAAATGCCTACAAAAGTATTCTTTTCCAGCTGCGACTAGTCAAGAATCTCACAGCACATGATAAAACCTCTTTTCGATTGGTTAGAGGCTCCAATGCATATTGTATCAGTATTGCAATAAAGTTCAGCACCAGCCCTGGTGTTTCTAAGTCTACAGCTTTACGGTGGACGCTGATGAGGCGGAGCTGAGCGTATACAGTGGGTGTAGGTGGGGAGGGGGCGCTGCTGGACCACTGCTGCCTGTCAGCTGTCACTTTTGGACTGTCCCCTGTGAAAGCAGGGGGCTGGAGTGTGTTCTGTAACCGGGCAGAGGCTGCCAAAGATAAACCGCACACAGCCCGTCACATCGCAGCGTCCCGCCTACAGCCCAGACTCCCCTGCCACCTCGCCTCAGTTCCCCTGCAACCCTGCACGCAATCCCCCTGCCACGTGGTCCTGCACATTACAGCACACACACGCACACAGACACACACGCACAGTGTCTGCTTCTCACTGAAGACGGCAGGCGTGAGAGTGAGGTCAGACCCCAAACAGGCCTGCTACTCCTGCCACCGCTGCTAGAAACATTGGCAGGGTAGAGCAGAGCAGAGCTACGTCAGTGCACTGAGGCTCAGCACACACAGCCAGGCACAACTGGCCTGATCATTAAGCAAAGCTGTGCAGGACAGGGCTTTGGGATGCACCCCTCTTTCACAAAGCAAGACGGGGATGATTCACCCAGACAGACTAACGGGTCAGACAGACCAGAACACCCTTCAGGCACTCGGGGGCCTCTGAGGCCTTCAGAAGACTGCAGGACAGCAGCACAAAAACAAATATTTAAAAAAAGCACAAACAACTGAAATGATTTGATAGCTAAGCAAACTCCCCCCATTGCAATGCAACATTCTATACTTTTCCACTGTCTTTTAGTCATATCTCTGTCTATTAGGGGTGTCACGATTTCGATATTCTATCGAAATCGATCGAAATTATGTCATGGTCTCGAGCATCAAAGTCAAAAAGATGTGGACATTCTCATTTTCTTAAAGAAAAACTTGAAAATATAAAAATAACAGTTGTTTTGTCTAGCCTCAAATATGTTAATAGTTTTGGTACCTTAAGGAGCATCTTTCTCTCAGACAAAGTTAATAATATATCTTTGTTAAAGAAAAAAACTTGTCATTCTCAGGGACAAGGGACTCTATCTTATAGTAGGATAGAGTTCACTTTGTTAAGGCTCTAATTGTTCTATTATTTTGTACATGCCTGTTCCTGTATTTTATTATTTATTTTATGTTGCACATTGCTGTTTTAATAGCGCACACTGCTGCTACCAAAAAAGCCACTAGATGGCATTACATATATATCTTAAAAAAAACTGGCATAGGCCTCTCTGCTGTAAAAAAAAGAAAAAAGAAAAATCGAGAATCGAATCGAATCGAATCGTGACCCTAAAATCGGAAATAAAATCGAATCAAGGATTAAGAGAATCGTGACTATCAGAGGAGGGTCTGGAATTCTAGCTTAAATCAGAAGTCATCTAGAACTTCAGCCCCAGTGTGCAGGTTTACCAGTAGAGTAGTTACAGTCTGTTAGATTGGGGTGAGAACTGAGCATGCTTGTTACAAGCATACAAGTACTTGTAAAACAGTTCTATTTTTGCATTTCTTTGCATTAACAATGCAGGGATGCTCAGGAAACTAGCACAAGCTAATCTAGCCAAAATATATAATATTTTACTCTATCCTCTGAAACACTATTACTTTTCATTAAAAATAAAAAAAATATTACGAAAATACAGGTTATACATATACTAAAATCATGGCTGGAAATTTTAAAACTTACTTTTACAAATGCTTTTAGGAATACTTTTGGAGCACTGACACAAAAGCCAGTTTCCTGGACAATGGACAGCAGTTAAATTTAAGTGTTAGTGTTGAATCACTATTAGAAAAGATCATAGATTTCCAAAATGATAACTTTACATGAGAAGAAAGAAAATGTTAACTTTTAATGCAAGTCAATGTAAAAAAAAAAAACAATAATGTGATAATTAGGGTCTCCTTCCTTCCATCATGGACATTTACTCTACATTATGTAATCCCCACAACGATCCCTACACTGATTTCTGACATCACTGATGTCAGTACATTCAGACTCGCTTTTGCCCGCAGGCCATCAGGCTCCTAAACACACAGAGACTAAACTAAACACATACACTAAACTAAACTAGACTAAACGCATACTACATCTTATTTTTACCACCTCACACTCAGTAATGACTGATGGGTCAGCACTGCAGTGTCCCATCTGTTTACTGGGTCTAATGTGTCCCATCTGTTTATTCTGTTTACTGTATCACAATGCACTTTAAGTGAGTACTCTGTATTGTTTTTTTTATCTACATTGCTCCATGGTTCTGGAGGAACAACATTTTACTTGATTGTGTAATTTTGCATAAATAAAATTACTAAAATAATTATTTCAAAACATTTTGGAGAATTTTTATTGGTCCATCATCTGTCCGAAATTGAAAAATGATTTTCCTATGCCTTTCTTTAGATCCAGGGCAAATTTTATAAGTCTTGGCTGATGAAGTATTTGTGTATATAATGAAAATATATAACTCTGATATTCTAGAATGATCTGAAAGCTATTTGGAGGAGGAGGTTTGAATGTGTGTAGTAGTAGTAGTGGTAGCCGTGCACTGCGCTGTGATGACATGACAGCCGCATCAGACTTGATTTATTTACATGTTCAGGGTCGGGGCTGGTGGGAGTGGCCATGTGCCAACTCAGCAGAGTGGAAGGAAGATGAGGATGAGTGAGTGCCCCCGAGTGTGGAGGCTCTCTGACACAGAGCGTTCTGCTTCTCCCTTCTCTTTTCTCTTTTCTTCTTTTCTCTCTCTCTTCTCTCATCTGCTCTGCATCAGGCCTTCCAGCCAGCAAGCGGAAACTGGCGGCATGTGCGAGAACGCAACCCCAAAACAGCCTTTGCCTCGCATGCCACCCCCGATTCAATTAGAGTGATCGAATCACAGATCCTTAATTAAGCCCTTTAACGGCATCACGCGGCTTTTTGGAGAGCTTAGGAGGCGCCAGATTAGATGAAGAACTGCGAGAACATATGAGGTGGAATTGGTTTAGTGCCACCACGCCAGCGCCCTGCGCCGAGGTGCGACAGGGGCTCAGTGTGGGTCGGCGTTCTCAGGAGAGAGCGTCCTCGGCTCCATCTGGGATCGGTGCTACGGACGTAACGGGGAACAGCTGATCAGAGCGAATCTCGCTGAGAGGAGAGAGAGAAAGAGAGAGAGAGAGAGAGAGCAAACAAACTTTCAGCTCAGAATGCAGAAACCGGACGGCTTTGAAAGACGGCGCAAAGTCATCTTTGTGATTCCAGTCACGCTGACAAAGTAAAACCAGTGACTTATATCTGAAGCCAACTTCTCCTTCCCCAAAAAGAAAAAGAAGGAAAGATGACTGCCATTCATTTACGCAGCACATTCAGGTAATATTAATAGAAAACTATAGAAGATAAACTGATGCTTTATTGGTGAATAATACCAATAATAAACCCCCATCACTATAGCACTATTGTCTTGTGTCTTTTGTCTCACATATGTCTATCTGTGTCCTTGTTGTATTGTATTATAAATATAGTGTCTCCCATTCTTTTATATTTATAATCTTATTTTCTGTACTTGCTGTAATTTTTGGGAAGGACAGTAACGTAATTTAAATTCTCTGTAGGTTCTGTAAATATGCAGTTTTGACAATAAAACTACTTAACTTGACATTACTGTTAAATGTTCCTCTAATAAACAATTGTATTTCTACATTACCTAAAAGAACAAGGAGCTTTGTATTGGCTAGAACTTAGTGATAAGATTTAATAAATCACAACAACTTTGCGATTGTTTCAATCAAATTGTTTAAAGTTTACTTTTGATGCAGTTATAACAGTGGAATCTGAACACAGAGTACACCAAGGAAATCTACTACTCAGGGTTTAAACACAACACGAAATTAACCACTGTCTGACACCAATCTTTACATGTAAATTAATAATTAAAAATCCAAAATGTGTTTTTTGAGTATTGCAAAACAAAATATTGATCACACAATATTATTATTGTCTTACAGACCTAGTATCTACAAACTACAATATTTGATGTGGCTGTAAAAAAGTGAAAGATATAGAAAATAAGATTTTGGTGTGGCAATGAAAAATGTTTATAAGATTAGCCTACATACAAGTAGATAACAACATTTCCTTTACACTGCAAGACAGAGAATCTGTTCTCTGGCCATTAAGGTCCTTGGGCAAGACTCATAAGACTACATTTACCTTCCTGTATCACATGATTTACCATTTATATCTTAATATCCTGTGATTATTAGTTACTATTTCTATTTGCTTATTTAAAATTATATTCTTGACTAGACTGTTTTAGCTTTATTTTGGACTGGTTTTTGGTTTTTGTTTTTTTTATTTTATTAATTTTGTTTTCTTAATTTATACATTTCTCTGTTTATCTCTTATTACTCCAACCTAAATTTTATATTATTTTACTGCTTATTTTCCTGTTTGGATCTAAGATTAAATACTGTTATTGTTGTTCTCTTTTATTTCCTGTTTATTGTGATTGCTTGGCTCCACTGGAAATTAGGGTCACCTTCAATGTACCCCCGAGTCAAAATAAAGGTTGGTTGATTGATTGACTGAGTGATGGATTCAAATAGATAGAAGCATCAGCTAAATGCCTAAAAATCACAATGAGCCCTAATATGATCAGCAATCTTTGTCTAATATCCTTCATTTCATTGTTAGGAATGAGCACATAAAAGTTAACAAGCTTTTCTGTCATATACGCTGTGACGGGATGGGCTTGTGTAAAGTGTAATAGAAATAAACTTTTATCAAAATGAAACATGACTGGACATAGATGTAAATAAAACATGTAAAGAAACATATTTTCAGTTAATATATTAGTTAAAATTTTAATCATTATGTGTTAAGGAAAGACTTAAATATATAAGTCTTATATATATATATATATATATATATATATATATATATATATATATATATATATATATATATATATATATATAGATTCTTTATGTACTCTACAGTACATCTAAAAAAATAAAATTGACTAAATGTTGCAAAATAATTCTGAAAAACCTTCTTTTCATGAATCTGCTGGTTTATTAAAGACATATTAAGATATTTGTTGTAACGGAACCTTGAATATTGTAATTATTTTTTAACTTCTTTTTAACTCGAGGCAGAAGTTTTAAAACAGATGAAAAAGTATGTGCCGTGCATGATCACGCTCTCCATTCAACTCACTCCAGCTAGAATAATTCAATGTTTCACTCCTAACGGCTACATTTATTTTGATGATTTCATGGATAAACAGCAAAGCACAGTGAAAAACGTAGCACAGAATATTTCACTGTTTAGCAGCACTAAAGATGTGCATTCCAAATCATTTTAATATATTCAAACCTCCAGCTAGAGTTTATAACCGACCCAAAATCCAAACCAACAAACCAAAAAAATAAAAACTTCAGCCAGATTCAGAGCAATTCACGCTCCTGAAAAAAAAAAAAAAAAACTCAGCTCCTATTTACTAGATCAGCACTCAGAGACGCTTTATAAATGCAGGTCCTGGACATCATTTAATGGCTGGGGGGAAAAAAAGTATGATACTATGTGGATGACAGATGTGACTGAATGTGTCCAGAAGGATTAGACATATAAACAGGTATACATAAAGGCCTGTGCTCATATTTTATTCAGAAAGCCATAAATTTGTTCTGATAGACCATAAAGAGAGGAACCCACAGACACACACAGAGATAAAACACTGGAACACTAGACCAGGAGCCCATCATAAACACCTTTTGTGGCTGTGTGGTTGTCTTTGTGTGTGCATTAGAGGACATGGTCTGCAGAAAAACTCAGCATTGTTTTACTGATTTCTCCATTTACATAAACTCTCATCTTATGAGAAAATATAAGATCAGCATCACTGATTAACTGATTTTATATTTTTACAAAATTACACCTTAACTATCTAACCAATTTGTTCAGAGTTAGTGTGCATCTGAATGGCATCTGTCTGATATTGGCATATCATCTGTTTCAGGAGAAAGGGAATGAACAGATTAATTTGTTCCACTATATTGAAAAGTGGGTACCACTTTAAAATAAGACTACCTTTATAACGAGTTTATAAATAGTTTACAATTAGTTTATTAATGGTTACTTATTATATTGTAAACGCCTTAAAAATCATTAATAATCAGTTATAACACATATGTAGAAAGGGCGACAGTATAGATGGCTGTGGGTTCACTATTTGGCAAACAACAGGCATTGTTGCCCTTTCTACGTATGTGTTATAACTGATTATTAAAGAGTTTTAAGGGTTTTACAATCTAACTAGTAACCATTAATAAACTTATTGTAAAAAAAAAACATTTATAAACCCTTTATAAAGGTAGTCTTATTTTAAAGTAGTACCGAAAAGTGTAAAGGTCCAGACCAAGCAAGGTACTGTAGGTGTGAATGCAGCCTGAATTGGTATATTTCTCGTCTCTGGAGGGGAGGATGGTGGGGGTGTCAGTGTGGTAGGATGCATAATTCTACTCACATGGGCTATACATGCAGTACTCCAGCTTTTAGTATGTGTATAGGATGCATTCAGTGTGCTGTCCTGTCTCTCTGCACTTTTTATTAGCTTGTCATGAGCTGATTTGTCACAAAAACGAAAAAAAAAAAAAGAAGCTGAAAAAAGGCTAGAGCCAACTGCCTGCTCAGCAGTAATCCTGCACTGCCCTAATTGTGGACTACAATCACCCTGCTTTCTCCTCTGATCGAGGCAGAGAGGCACGAATGAGCCAGCTTAACAGGCTTCTGAACCTCTCTCTCTCTCTGTGATGATCACAGATGGTGGAGGAGGGGGGAGGTCTTTTCCTATTGTTTTCTTAAATATGATCAGAGCCGTATTTCAGAGCTGGAGTGAGAGGGAGTGAGGCTTTATTGTGTTTGTAAGACTCAGGGTAAACAGGGGGTCAGATAGGGAGGGGGCATTTAAGGCAAACTCTCTTTCAGCCCAGAGTAATACAAGTGTCTGAGGAGTTAGAAGGCATGACAGGGCCAAACAACAACAAATAACAGGGTGCATGAAATAGAGGAAGGTAAATGGGTCAGAAATAGTAATGTTATAATGTAAAAGATTGGCACTGGTATTGATTAGGGCTGGACAATTTTTAAACATAATATACATAAATATACATATAAAAAAGTATGCATAAATATGTATGTACATAATTTACTACATCCATCACTGATGGACGTTTAGTACATAAAAAGGTACAATAACTTTTCACAAGATTGTAGGTCCATCATGCATGTTCTTGTCAGTTAAACATGTGCCAGAGGAGGCGTGTGCTAGTCTTCACCACCCTCCTGGTGTTGTGGCATCACTAGTGATAGGGGGAGTCCTAATGAGTCAGTTGGGTAATTGGTTTTGTAAACTTGGGAGAAAATGGGAAGAAAAATAAAACAAAAAAACAACAACAAAAAAAAAACAAATATACAATACAGGCCGAAAGTTTGGACACACCTTCTCCTTTTCAATGCGTTTTTTTTTTTTTTTTTTCATTTTCATGACTATCCACATTGCAGACTCTCACTGAAGGCATCAAAACTATGAATGAACACATGTGGAGTTATGTACAAAAACAAAAAAATATATTCTAGTTTCTTTAAAATAGCCGCCCTTTGCTCTGGTTACTGCTTTGCACACTCTTGGCATCGTTCTCTCAATGAGCTTCAAGAGGTGGTCACCTGAAATGGTTTTCCAACAGTCTTGAAGGAAGGAGTTCCCAGAGGTGTTTAGCACTTGTTGCCCCTTTGCCTTCACTCTGTGGTCCAGCTCACCCCAAACCATCTGGGTTGGGTTCTCAGGTCCAGTGACTGTGGAGGCCAGGTCATTTTTTGTTAAGTACATAAAACTCCACATGTGTTCATTCATAGTTCCGATGCCTCCAGTGAGAATCTACAATGTAAATAGTCATGAAAATAAATAAAAAGCATTGAATGAGAAAGTGTGTCCAAACATTTGGCCTGTACTGTATACAAAATCTTGGGCCCCAGTCGTGATTTATGCATTATTCAATAGATCAATCAGTAATGGTTCTATTAAGTCAATTAAGGTCCTATGCCGATACTTCTTAGAGCAGGTTTAACTTCACTGTGCTGTTATTACAGCAATGGTGAGGTGAGGTGCCATAAACACATATTACACACAATTTAAAGCAGTCAGGCACAAAATGAACACTTGTAATATCTGCCTGTTGTTTAGCTGGTGGTGAAATGAGCTGCCGTTTATCAGTTAGCCACGTATAAAGATGAATGTGTGGTTATTAGGCTGATGTTAGTGTTTTCAATGCTGAGGAGAGAATGAGCTAATTTGCTATGTATTCGCTATGCCTGAACAACTTTACATACCATCAGTGCCACACACACACACACACACACACACACACACACAGAAACAAATCTTACAACTCTATTTTTTTGTGTTATTCACTTTTTGACATAATGTAAAGTCAGTTACTTTTAACATTTTGTCAAGATTTCATGATAAATGGACCAATAGAAATCATAAAAATTACTTTTTCCATTGATTTATAAAGTTTCCATTTCGGAGATCTGAGGCTGTTGCGTTAGTCACAACATGTAGCTAATTTACAAAGATCATCAATAAAATTTTAACAAGTTAACAAAACACTGCATCTAATCGCGTTTCAAAAGGAGTGGAATACACATACAGTACATATCAGGCAGTAAGTGAACAGTTAGTTCTTAAATTTGTGTTAGAAAATAGAAGAAGTGGAAAATTCGAGAATCTAATCGGTGTGTCTTAAATTATTATCATTCATGTGATTAAAAAGCTTTCTATTAAGTATTTCGAGTGCACAGGTGACATTGTGGATCGAAGAATGTTAAAGAACACCAATGGCCAATGTACAACCACACTCACAAGATAACACCTCACAACTCATGATCAAGGTCATAATCAATGCACTGCTATTCTATGACTTTAGGCATGTCAGTGTAAAATCTAGAGGCCTCAATATACTGTATTTTTTTGTGTGTCCTATCTTAATAAAAGCAACATGTCACCTTAGGGTTCTCCAATTTACATTATTAAAAATGAAGCAATTTTACTATGGCTTTTATTAGAGCATGAACAGATACTAAGTGTTAAGACCTAGGGACTAAATATTAAACTAGTGCATCTCTAGAATTCCACATTTTTAAAAGGAGCCATTGGTCAACACAAAAGGGCTAGCATCTCTCTTCCATCTCTATCCAGAAGTGTTCAAAGCACATCCAGATCCTGGCAGCCAAGGCCAATGCCCGGCCAGCAGGACAATTGTGCTGATCCTGATCCAAGACACACACACACACATACACACTTACACACATACACACTTCTATCATAAAAAAACCTTTCTGAGGATTCCTCACCTCTAAAGCACAGGAAAACAAAAGCTACTCTCAGGTGTTTAGGTGATTTAAACCCTTAAATCCTGCATTAATGATTAAATTATTGAAATTAATGCAAAAATATCGTATAGATATTTAACGTACCACATTTTGGGGTCAATGAAACTGAGGTAAATGATGACAGTATTAAAGTATTGGCTTGCATTCAGTTTTAAGGTTTTAAGAGGTTGCAAATGAGACCTAATATTAGGGCTGTGTATTGGCAATAGTTTGAAGCAGCAAAAAGCAATGCAATACAAGGTTACTGTTTAAACCATATTCTTCCTAAGAAAACTGTCATAGTATGAAAACACACTAACATATTAATAATATCTGAGCATGATATCACTGTGATTGTGTCTGATGTGTTAATAAAACCAAATTGACACATGTTTAAGTAATCTCCACATAATAACTAAGATTATATGCATATATCAGTTAATTGTATTTCCTAAAAAACACATATCCAAGCCAAGAACCTAGTAAAAAAACCTTGTTCCAGGGTGAATGGGCCCCCCAAAATATGCAGTCCACATACCCCAGCCTTTTCTAATGGCCTAAAAAAGCACAGAGTGTGCCTCACAGCCACTCTTCCATTCTGCAGAGTAATTTCTAGCCTTTCCCCACCCCAATGTCATTTTAAGAGCGTCCCGCTCTAAAATCACCCAGTCAAATGAGTGCTGATGAACAGCAGTTCCCGCTGCTCCGGCCACAGTTATTTCATTATTTCCTCTGAAGGGTTGATTACAGGGAGAGGGTAATTTACGGGCTACTTCATTGCCAATTCAACGCCAACATCACCTGTAAATAATTGAAACTCTTTATTTCCATTTCAACCTCATCATCTCACTATCACAGGAATACATCTTCCACAGTCCTGGGTGGGGTCACACACACGAGGCTGCTCTAAAAAACAGTGAT
Source organism: Astyanax mexicanus (assembly GCF_023375975.1). Classification (NCBI taxonomy): domain Eukaryota; kingdom Metazoa; phylum Chordata; class Actinopteri; order Characiformes; family Acestrorhamphidae; genus Astyanax; species Astyanax mexicanus. The sequence goes on along the minus strand of NC_064420.1, from coordinate 39,876,106 downwards.
GTCACGAACATACACATTTTTTTCACTCACAGCAGATGTGGAGAAATGTATTCATGCTCCATTCTGAATGGAAATTGTACTAAATACAATACAGTAGGGGTACAATGTTTGGCAGATTTCTTTTTTTGTAGACACCCTATTGGCCAAAATTTAATATATTTCATTAATTAGCTTAAATAAACTATTTTGCTTCAGTTTCCTCTGTTATCTCGCTGTGTATAAAACGTTTTTTTTATGTTAAGTTTCTCTGGTTTTGCTATTTATAGGTAAATGTTTGAGTAAAATGAACATTGTTGTTTTATTCCATAAACTACAGACAACATTTCTCCAAATTCCAAATAAAAATATTGTCATTTAGAGCATTTATTTGCAGAAAATGAGAAATGGCTGAAATAACAAAAAAGAGTTTTCAGACCTCAAATAATGCAAAGAAAACAAGTTCATATTCACAAAGTTTTAAGAGGTTAGAAATCAATATTTGGTAAATAACCCGCTTTTTAATCACCGTTGTCATGCATCGGGGCATGTTCTCCTCCACCAGTCTTACACACTAATTTTGGATAACTTTATGCCACTACTGGTGCAAAAATTCAGCTTGGTTTGATGGATTGTAATCATCCACCTTCCTCTTGATTATATTTTAGACACTTAAAGACACTCATAATTTTTAAGTGGTCTCTTATTTTTTTTCCAGAGCTGTATATATATTTTTGTAGTGTCCATTTTTTCACGGTAGTTTTGTCCTAAAACATCTATATTTCAAACTACAGTTTAAAGGCACTTTACAGGGCATTGTAATGTGAATGTACTGCAATGTACTCTACTGACACCATATTATATCAATAATACGGAAATTCCTACCAAATTCCACATGCAAATGAGCTTTTTCTTATTGACCAAACTTCTAGATGAGTATAACTGACTAATAAAATAATGGTGATGGATGATCATCATCTATCCTCACCCCAACGCCAATATATAAAGGTATTGGATGGAGGACCATCACTCCAGAGAACACAGTTCCACTGCTCCACAGCTCAATGCTGCAAGGTTGCTTTATACCCCTCTATTTCACAGTACCAACAGGTTCAGGTTTATCTGCTCCAGCGAGTCCTATTATACAGTTATGCATACTGAACTGAAATCTAGATTATTCAGATGATCATGGTTAAAACTCCATTATGAAATCAGATTAGTTTTAACACGTTCAGCTTGTTCACGTACTGTATGAGTTGATGGAATATTAATGTATAATATTAAAATAAGTGACCCCTAATATTACACACCTATTTCAGATGAATTAAATGAACAGGCATGAAAAAGGGGAAATCCGGAATGGTGGGAAAACTGCCCGTTTCTACTGTTCTTAATCAAATCTTTGTAAAACCTTGAGTTCAGTCATTTTTTAACTCCGTTATGAATATTAATTTTCCAATCTGAAATGGTGTTCACCCTTCTTTCCCCATCTTCCCCTCAAACTTACGCATACTGAAAAGGGATGAATAATTAATCAATTTGCTTCCTATACTTAAGATAATTAATTCAGTGATGCAAAATTAATAGTGGGCAGCCCTTCTCTCACCAGTCCTCCAGCACACCGTGAGCGAAAGCTTCGTGGCTTGTAGTTTAAACACCAAAGACACAGACTAGAGATATGGATTAGGTGAATTTCATCATTATAATTCCTTAACGGAGAAGATCGTTGCTGCAGAACTAGAAGTCTAGAGAGTGGTGCTGGATTTGATCCAACTCCTCCACCATCATGTTTTGACTGGACTGAAAAAGGAAGTTTTACAGTGTATTTTTAAAACTAAGAGCTTTAAGAACTCAGCTTTAAGAAAAATGCTTATATATAAAACTAATAAATCTAATTAACTATAGATTTTGTTGGGTGGAACTTTTCTTAAAGTGTGTTTAATTCAAATGTACTGTATTCTATTAGTAAGAAAACTACAGTAGCTGAGTGTTACTGTCACATAATTTGATGTGGAACTGAAAAATAAAGTGTGATTTAAAAGTAGTTTAGATTAGGTGTATGAATGCATGTTGTGTGAGAGAGAAAGATAGATAGAGAAAGAGAAAAAAGAGAGAGAGAGAGAAAGAAAAAGAGAAACTACACTGCATCCCGGACATTTGTGTATCATCTAAAATTCTAAAGTTTTGGCACATGTAAAAAACACTTTATTGGTTGTTTAAGTGGAAGTTACCAGTGGCACAAACCTAGTAATTTAATAAGCAAAATAAAGAAAAACAGATTAGATTAGTCTTAGTTTTGTTTTTGATTTCAACACTGAATTATTGATTACCAATGAAAATACAACATACAGAAAATACTGGTGGTTTTCCACCAATAAAAAAAATAAAACAAACTGACTCCACCCTCTGGACTTCTGGTTCTGCAGCGAACCAGAGTTTCAGTTAAAATAAATAAAATACATTGCATAATTAAAGCAAAAAAAAAAAAATCCACTGTATTAAGAGACACAGCTCTGTGAGTATTGTCGTCATATCCTGAGCCAGCAGCGGCGGCGGTGAATCCTGGAGCATGCTGTTCCAGCGCCCGTGGCTGTGAGGCGCTCAGGGCGGCCTTGGCCTGTTAGAGAGGTTATATATAAACTTCTGATTCCAGCAGCAGCAGCAGGCCAGCATCTCTCTCTCTCTCTCTCTCTTTTTTTCCCTCTCTCGCTCTTTCTCTCTCTCTCTCAGGCTGGACATGTCCACTCCCCTTATCTCCTCTCTCGCTCAGAATAACACTACACACACTCTCTTCAGCACGCTCTCCCTCACAGCACACACACTACAGCATGACATATTTGTCTGAATCCAGCAGGATCCCACTGTCCACCTCAGGACTGGGCTGGGGTTGGAACATCATTTCTCAAATACCTGTCAGCTTGGATTGGGGTCATATTTCACCTTTAGGTTTCTGACGGACCATCACACCTTAAAACCTTATTGTTATAGTTGTTTAGGCAGGATTTATAAAGTCTGATATAAAGTCATACACAATGTTATTTAAATAGATAACTAGTATTAGAGTATTTGGACATAATTTTAGTGGCATAAAGTTGTGTTTAGACAGTGTTTTGCACTCTCTTGTACATATGCAGTATTGACAATAAAACTACTACTACTACTTGACTTGACTTGACTTGAGTTTGACTTGGATAAAATCATATGTGGACAGAATTTTATTGGGCTTAGTTTGGACCTGGTTTCTAAACTTAATGCTGTAGATTATATAATGCTAGACGTACGGTTAACATTATTGGGCCATGTTCTGTTCCATTCTAAAGATTAGGCCCAATTAGGGCACAAACCGAACCCATCCACCCACACACACAAACTTACACACAACCATATATAAAGGGTGAGATGGAGAGTGTTACAGGTCCCCTGCTGTTCCTGTGTGCGTGTGTACTGACGGCCACCGCACCTCTCTTCCTCTCCAGACCTGGGCAGGGGCACGCCATGTTCTTCCTGTGTCTCTCTCTGCCCAGCTGGAGGTCCACAGACGGCACACAGGAACAGGGAGCGCGTGAGTGTGTGAGTGCGTGCGTGTGTTTGTGTGTGTATTTGTGTGGATGTGGTGACTCATGAAGCTCTCTGGATTTGGTCCAGGTCCTATTTTTCCTCTTCTTTTCTTTACATAACACACAACCACGCGGCGCCCCGCGGTCTGGCTGCGTGTCCTCTCCGCTTTCGGCCAGCGCCAAGCTTCTCGGGGCCAAGGCAGCGCGGGCCCCATGGGTCCGGCCCACTCGCCAAGCGGGATGCCTGTTCCTCCACCACGACCGCAGCCAGCCATTCTCAGTCTTTCTCTGTCTTTCTATATTCTACAAATGGGAATTTACAGGACGACCTGGACGTCTCACCATATGCCAACAGGACAGCAGCCTGCAGCGCCGCGGGCAGTAACTCGCTGAAAATAGGGACATTCACAGAAGCGTGGCACAGGTAAAGGAGGGTCGTACAAGGTTAGCGAACAGGAGGAGGAGATATGGTGGATGTGAGGCAAGGGTGAGGTGAGGGCAGAAAAAGAGAAAATGCACAGAGGAGAAGTAGAAAGAGGAAATAAAAGCATTTTCTGAGCAACATGTAGGTTTTGTTGATGTACTTCGCATGTAAATAAGCTGTTGTAAGACTGGGTCAGACAGTAACAGCAGTGCTGCTGGAGTTTTTAAACTGTTAATCTGTTGCTGCATTGTTTGTGATAGTCATCCTCCCATATAATGCCTGCTTAATGCCTCTTAGTCTTGTGGGGTCCTGACCATTAAACAACAGACTGAAAGGAGGATAATGATAAAAATGCAGAGAAACATATACAGGACTACACTATAGACACTACACTATAAATGTGTTTTTAATGGATTTCTATAGATTTCAAAACTTAGAGACTTTCTGCATTTTTTTTGGCCACTGGAATATTCACCCACCCTCACAAAGAATTAACTTTTAATGTATTTAAACTGATGTAGGTGTAAGAGATGAACTTTGGAGGCTATTTTGAATGCCCAATCAATCAATTGTAAACTAAATAAATAAAAATGTCTACAGTAAGTTATCAACGATGCTCAAAAATCGGTATCCAGTGAGAAAATCTGCTGAATAAAAAATAAAAAAAATCTGCTTAATCTTTGCTTTTAAATTTACTGCGGGTCTGTTTTAGGGATTACGCTGCTTCTTTATGAATTTTGACATCAAACATTAGCTGCCCCCTGCTGAGCTGGCAAGTGTTTTCAGGAAATCTTGTCATTCTTGTGGATGCAGAGAGATTTAAAAAAAGAAATAAAAATACAGCTGAACTCAAAGAGATTTTTAAATTATTATTTATTTATTTATTTTACCCAGTTCTTTCCCCAATTTGTTGCGATACCAACATTCATTACTGGGAGCACTTCATGTGTTCCTCCTTTTCTATTTCACAATGCTTTTTGTCCATTTGAGGATTACAAAAACATGTTTGCTAGGCTTGAGAACATGACATAAGCTTGTAATTATTGGGAGGAGATGAAAAAGAGGGAAGAGAACTCAGAACTTTACTTGTCATAAGAAGCCAGTTCCTCCTCTCTAATAAGTGTATTCAGGAAGGAGAGATAACAGAGTTAAACGGAGGAGATGTAGTGGTGAAGGGTTGCTGCTGTTTAGATTTCCTAGGCTATTTTCCTGCTCCCCAAAGCCTGCAATGGAGACTAATTGGTTCTGGATTTGTTTCTTCACTAAGTTGCTAAACTCAATTTAAAAAGAAAATGCTGTTGAGACCCTAGAATTTAAATGCATTATTGTAAGCAAATAAGACAAATGTGAAGAACTGCAATTAAATACACACAATATAAGCACATACTGATACTTTCCAAGAAAGATGTAGGTAAGAGCAGGGTGCGAGTCCGTGCCACATGGAAAGAAAGCAGCAGGTGAGGTGAGAGCAGAAGGAGAGAGAGAGAGAGTACAGCAGTGAATGAGTAAAAGGAAAGTGGTAAAATGATATATTAAAGTAGAGATACAGAAGTGCCAGCGTATATGTTAGTGTGTGTCGAAGTCTGGGTTCCTTTCAGTACGTGGACCAGAGCGTCTCTGTGTAAGTGGCTCTGTCCTGCTCCTGGGCCGTGCTGACAGGCAGCCAGTGCCGTGTGCACCGGTGCAGAAGCCCTAATTGAATTAAGTCTTTATTATCACACTGCAGTGGCAGCACTTCTCCCTATTTCGGCCCGCTTGGCTGACACTTTCTCCTTGAACACCTGCTTGACATCAACTTTCCTTCCCCGCCTATTTATTCAACCAGCCATCCAGCTAGCTAGCCTCAGCCGGCCTGTACCTTGTCCACCCCCGCCTTCCCCGTCCCGCTCCACCATTACCATGCAAAACAGCCTCCCGTTCTTTTAATTGTGCTGGAAACTCTTTAGGTTAACCTCAGAGCTCCAGGCCCAGTGGTAAACAAGCCGGCAGAAAGCTGGGGGGCCGTTTCCGCCATTCGCTGCTGTGAAAAGGCACCAGTTTGAGATATTGAGAGTCTGAGGACGAGGCGCTAACTGCGTTAATGTTCGCCTCCCTGCTGTGCTCGCCTGGCAAAACAAACTTTCACAAAGTGAAGCACTAGCTTTGAAGGGTGTGATTGGAGATAACCACACATTCACACTCTTATTCTTAAATGTTTTATACATTTATATATACAGTTATTATTTTTACTGTTCACTTTATAATTCACTTAATAACCTTATGACCTTTGCTCTCTTTTTAACTGTCACAATGACACAAGGCTTTGGAGGTTGTTTGTACTTTTTCAGGAATCAGGAAGGTCAGAGTGTTTTCATCAACAGTGAGAGCTGTGAGGAGAACGTGACCCTGAGTGGCAGAGAAGCTTCACTTCTGTTCTGCTGTTCTGGGACCAGTGCATATGAACTAGGAGACAACACACTATCTGAGTGAAGTGCTGGAAACCTCTCCTCATATAGCCAGCGCATGCCTGTTCTACACGGAGTAAAGTCATACGCAGGCCAGAGGATCTTTCCATCCACTCTTTTCCTCCGTTTCATCTTCTCACAGACTTTAGGACACTTAAGGTCTGTCTGCTGTCATAAAGGACACAGTGCTGAACAACATCATGATAAGAACTTGTTCCTCAGACAGGCTGGAGCGGATCACGTCATTAAAACTGGACAACAAGCTGTTAACTGGACTCTGCTGACGTAATCATTGTGATAAGTTCTGTCCAATCACATGTCATTTGCATAAATGTATAACTGCTTGGATGAAGTCTGAGGAGTGCTCTCTGGCCCTCGACTGGCTATAGTTTCTTTCTCTTTCTTTCTCTCTCTCTCTCTCTCTCTCTCTCTCTCTCTCTCTTTTTCCCTCTCTCTCTTTCTCTCTCTCTCTCTCTGGGTTGTGAATGTGTTGATCTATCGAGATTTTATTACACTATGTGTTGACTCGTTGATGTACTTTTACTCTTTTCTAATACAGTGCCCTCCATAATTATTGGCACCCCTGGTTAAGATGTGTTCTTTAGCTTCTCATAAATTGAGTTTTGTTCAAAATAATATAGGACCACGATGGGAAAAAAAGTAAAGTCCAACCTTTAACTCAAGTAAATTTTAAGGGGGAAATAAAATCCCTGACTAAGAAATAATTATTCTTCATAAAATCACCTGTTCCACAATTATTGGCACCCCTAACAATTCTTAGGAAATAAATTTAATAAAAGTATTTCTGTCACTTCTACAGTAGTTTACGAAGTTGATCAGAGTATGTAGGAACATTTAATTAGTAATTCACAACTTCCTGTTTCCCTGGGGTATAAATATGACGTGACACAGAGGCCATTTATCTTCAACATGGGAAAGACAAAGGAACATTCCATTCAAGTGAGGCAGATGTGTGTTGACCTTCACAAGTCAGGCAATGGCTACAAGAAAATCGCTACTCGCCTACACCTGTCCATATCTACTGTCAGAGGAATTATTAAGAAGTTTAAAACAACTGGAACAGTGGTAAACAAGCCTGGACGAGGACGCAAGTTTATTTTGCCACCACGCACAGTGAGGAGGATGATAAGATAAATAAAAAGTTCTCCAAAGCTCACTGTTACAGAATTGCAACAAATGGTAGCTTCTTGGGGTCACAAAGTCTCCAAAACAACCATCAGGCGCTATCTACATGCCAACAAGCTGTTTGGGAGGCATGCACGGAAGAAACCATTTCACACTCACAATCATAAACGCAAACGTTTGGAGTTTGCTAAGCGGTACTATGACTTCAACTGGGACCGTGTGCTTTGGTCAGATGAAACAAAGATAGAGCTTTTTGGCAACAAATGCTCTAAGTGGGTCTGGCGTAACACAAGAGCTGAGTATGCAGAAAAGCACCTCATGCCCACTGTGAAATACGGCGGGGGATCAGTGATGCTGTGGGCCTGTTTCTCTTCTAAAGGCCCTGGGAACCTTGTTAGGGTGCATGGCATCATGAATGCTCTAAAATACCAGGACATTTTAAAACAAAATCTGGTGGCTTCTGCCCGAAAGCTGAAGATGGGTCGTCACTGGGTCTTTCAGCAAGATAATGACCCTAAACATGTGGCCAAATCTACACAGAAATGGTTCACCGCACACAGAATCAAGCTCCTCCCATGGCCATCTCAGTCCCCAGACCTCAACCCCATTGAAAACCTGTGGGGTGAGCTGAAGAGGAGAGTGCAGAGGAGAGGACCCAGGTCGTTGGATGATTTAGAGAGAATGTGCAAAGAGGAATGGTCAAAGATCCCTCTTTCTGTATTCTCCCATCTTGTGAAACATTACAGGAGAAGATTAGGTGCTGTTTTGTTGGCAAAAGGAGGTTGTACAAAGTATTAACATCAGGGGTGCTAATAATTGTGGCACACATGATTTGATGTTAAATAATTATTTCTTAATGTGGGATTTTTTTCCTACTGAATAAATTCACTTAAGTTAAAGGTTGTATTTTACTCTTTTTTTCCATCGTGGTCCTATATTATTTTGAACAAAACTCAATTTATGAGAAGCTAAAGAACACATCTTAACCAGGGGTGCCAATAATTATGGAGGGCACTGTATATATCTATTAATATTTGTTCCTTTTATATATCTGTAATGCTGAAACTATTTTTCAAGTAAACTTTAATATATTTTAAATTCTAAGCTCTGACTCATTGGTCATCATTTCATGTTCTGAGATTTCTCACATCCGAGTTTTATCTAAGTCGTGCTGTGGTAAATTACCCTACAGCTTATTAAGCGATGGCTCATCAAGCCTAAAGTCTGAAAAGTCCTGAGCCAAACTCTTCAGCTAATCCGGCCCCCAACTAGACTAAAGATTCTAATTGGCTCTGCCCCTGACTTTGACTGTCTGTTATCCAGCCCCCAACTACACTGAAGATTCTTATTGGCTCTGCATATGGGACTGACTGTCTATAATCCCACCTCCTGCTAAAACTCAGATTCTGTACTGAAGATTGTACTGAGTATTCTGATTGGCTCTGCCTCTGAGTGTGACTGTCTGTTGTCCGGCCCCCAGCTATACTGAAAATTCTGTGTGGGACATCTGCTTTTTACTAGGCCTGAAATTCAATTCTATCTTTTATTTGCTACTAAATATTTTATAAGGATAAACTTCCAACATCTGATTGGCTCTATGAGACTGACTGTCTATTATTCCGCCTCCAGCTAAAACAGAGATTCTGATTGGCTCTGCCTATGAGACTGACTGTCTAATTATCCCATCTCCAGCTAAAACATAAATTCTGATTGGCTCTGCTCATAAGACTGGCTGTTATCCCACCTCCAGCTAAAACAAAGCTTCTGGTTGACTTTGCCTATGAGACTGTCTATTATTAACCTGCCTCCAACTAAAACTGAAATTTTAATCTGAGTTTGACTGTTTGTTATCCCACATCCCCCAAAAAAACAGAAGCTCTGTCTATGAGTTTTTTGTCTATTATCCTGCTTCCAGCTAAAACAGAGATTCTAATTGGTTCTCCTGCAAGGTATGACTGGGTCTGTTTACCTGCACACTACCTAAAACAGAACATTTCATTGGCTCTGCCTCTGAGTTTTTTTCACACACCAAGTGAAATGTGATAAACTGTGATTCATATGATATATAATTGATTGCTTATCAAGTCTAAGATCAAAAAAAAGTCCAGAGACAAACTCTTATCAGCTAATGTATACCCTGGATGCTGGCTGCATTTCTTCACACGGCTCTAAAAAAACACAAGGCTTTTTGTTTTTTGGTTCAATCTGTTAATTGTCTCTATCGTTTTGTAAGTTTTGTCTCTATCCAACCCTAATGTATTTTTTCTTTCTCAATCTCTTCTTTTTTTCTGCTTTTATCTCTTTCCTCCTCCACCACATTCCTCCTCATTGAAGCCCCCCTCCCTTTTATTTAACCACATCCATCATAAGTCCCTCCATCTCCATTTCATTCACTCTGCTTTTTTTCCTTATCGACATGTTTCCATTTTCCGGCGCGCTCTCCCTCCATCACCTTCACTCTCTCTCCTGAAGCCGTTTTTCATCTGCTGCCTTTCTCCTCCTCCACTCCACTGCTCTGTCTTTTCCCTTGTCCTCCCTGTGCTCTTCTCCTCTCTCTACCCTCCTCCCAGCTCGAGGATGCAAGTGGCTCTCGCCCAGGGGGCCAGCGGGTGGTGTGGGTGCCCTTGGTCAGGCCCTGGGTTTGGCAGCTCCTGTTTGGGCCGGTGTGTCCTCTGAGCCCAGGTGGATGACTGGGGGGAGGAGGGTTGATGACGTCAGGCTCTCTCCTGGAACACTGAAGGAAGGTTGGGTTGGAGGGATGAGCAAACAGGATGCCATGGACTACCTACGGCCTGCGCCGAACTTTTGAACCCTTTCCTCTTGGAAAGTTTGAAGTCTGCGCTGGTTTTGCCAAATGTACAGGATTACAGATTTTCCCCTTGAACCAAATGTACTAAGCCAGTCTAAGCCTTTTTTTCAGTCTGGAAATATGCAGTTAATGTAGCTAACAAATAATGCAAAAAACGCTTATCCAAAACACTGTTTTCTACAACCCTGAATCAGAAAAAGCTATCACAGTGAGGAAATGCTAATTTAATACATACATTCCTGCATTTCAGGTCTGCAACACATTCCAAAAAAGTTGTCCTATTCTTCCTGCAAACACATTTTAAGGTGTGTAAAGGTGTTTACAGTATGGGTTCATTATCACATTTTTAATTGTCTCAATTTAATTCATTTCTTCACACATTCTCTATTTGGAACAGTCCAGTACCTCTACCTTCTACCTCCACAGCCATGCTTTGTAGTGTGTGCAGGATTGCACAACTGTATTGTTGACAAGTGCATGAATGTTCCTGCAAAAATGTAATGTTGACAGCAGCATACTGTATGTTGCTTTAAAGGTCTCAGTGTACTTTTCTACATTGATGCTGCCATTACAGAATACCATTACAATTCTTGGTTTTATTACTTGTTGTTGGTTAAAAAAATCCTGATACATCTGACCACAATACTCTTTTCCACTTTGTGATGGTCCATCCCACTTACATATCTCCAATGACAAAAAAAGGAATATTGCATTGCTAGAAGCCTGGTATGAGCCATCTACTACTAGGCGGCAATTTTTGTGATGTCAAGTTGTTGCCTTTTAAAAATAATAGAGAATCTCCATAAACAAACACTGGAAAAAGAATGGGTGTCCTAAACAAATAAACAACAATTTTGTCATTTCTGCTGTGCTAGAGCTGCCCTGGTCAACTGTAAGTAGAGTTTCATAAGCTGTAAAAACACAGAGACAAAAACACCAATCTGGGTTGTGCTATAGGATATAATGCCATTTTATTGTTGTTTTTAATGCAGTAATCCAATTGTGTGGCAGTTTGGGGCTTTGTTCACTAAGTAAGGTTCACAAGGACAAAGTTTGACCAGTCTGGCATGAAGGAACTCCAGTGGCCAGCATGGAGCTCTGACCTCAACCTTACTGAACTAAAATGCTTCTGGGATAAATTGTAAAATTAATTAAAAGCCAGGTTTCATTGCCACACAGTGACCAAGATCACAACAGTCTAACAATGACAACAATTTTTTTTTTTATCAATAGCACCTGCTCCTTTGTAATACGATATTGTAACATTATATAGTGCCCATTTTCCAGCAAAAGAGCTTATTTTAAACTATTTTCTCGTCTGCCCTGAAGCTTTTATACCGTGCTACATTTACAGGCATCTTGGTGTTACTATAAATCTGCCTTTATCGGAATGGGCGTGAACCTGTAGCCCCGCCTCCCGCCTTCCTCCTGTCCTTCTCTCTCCTCTAAACACACTCCAACCTACGAGTGCCACAAAGCATTAGATACACCGGCCCTGCCGGACGTCCTCTCAGACACGTCCTCCCGACACACCAAGCACAGCACTGTTACTCACTGCAGATGTGCCAGACGAGGTGCCAGAGCCGCTCACACTACACACACTCCAGCCACGACATATCCACACTGGCAGCTACAACAACAGCACTGCCTACCACCCACTCACCCACACACACACACACACACACACACACACACAATGTGTATGCGCTATATATATCGTTTCAGCATCGGTGTCCTGGGAGGTTAATTGTATAAATAAGCTTTATCGATTAATTAGATTTTTTTCATAAAAGCTGCCTGTTAGTGTCACACCTTAACCTGTGTCTGTCCTGTGTTTTTCCCTCTTTTGGTTTTCTGTGCTCTTGCCCTCTGTTTTCCTGTCTTGCGTTCCCAGCCATGTGCTTTTTTGAGCACATGGCATTGTTTTGTTGTTGTAGCCCCGCCCTAGTCATTAGTGTTATCACCTTGTGTCTCATTTGTAACTCCGCCCCCTCATTACCTCCACAGGTGTCACTAGTGTGTGCCTGTGTATAAATACCCCATGTGCTGCTTTGTTCTCTGTCGTGCTTTTTGTTTGATGCTGTCCTGTTCAACCGCGTCTGGAAGTTAATCTGTGTTTTGTACATAGAGTTCTGGTTTGTTTTCAGTATATTGTTTGATTCTTTGTTAGTTTATTTCACTTCTTTGTTTAGACCTGGTTTAGTGATTTGTTTTGTAGTATTTGTTTTATAGTCTTTATTTAAAAGTCTTATTTTTTATTCTAGTTTATTTTCTTGTCCTAGTTTTTTATTTGTCTTATTATGTCTAATAAAATCGACTTGCATTTGCATCCGGCCTCCTCTTCCGTGTTACAGTTAGTTTAAAGGAAGCTGACATTTTTTTATAAAAACAGCTAAATAAATAAATTAAATTAATTAATTAAATATAAAGGAAAAAATACTTTGAATGTTTTTATAGCTCTAAATGGTGCTGTTTGATGATACTTTGGCACATCTTCATTAAAAAAAATAGTTATGTAAAAGCATCAGAATCATAATCAAGAATCAATATATTTTTTTAAAATACAATACAATACAATATCACCCAGCCCTACAGCATCATGCACAAATGCAAGAGTCTCATCGCAGAACATGCTATGTAGGACCTTCTAGTATAGCGTCTTCTGGCCAGTAGAGAGACAGTTACTCCAATAAAAACTAGATTTTTTTGGGGAAGAAACAATGAATGGGAAGGTGTCCCAAAACTTTCGTATAAATATTATAAGGGTGTATTTTATTTTGGTATTAGATTTTTAGCTTGCCACTTGGCACACACTGATTGTGTGTGTGTGTGTGTGTGTGTGTCACTGCTGAGGCCTGCCTCTGGGATAGCGGTGCAGCAGTAGGTTTTAATAAAAGCTGTGTCTTTGCGAATGCTCTGCTGGGAGCTGTGCTGTGTTAGAATGCTGTGAGGATGAGCGAGAGAGAAAGAGAGAGAGAGAGAGAGAGAGAGAGAAAGAGAGAGAGAAAAGAAAGAGGTCTATTGCACTGGGACACGGGGGTTCCTGACTCCAGTGTCATTGCAGGTCCTCAGAGGAGAAGCACTTATTGTTTGATAGTTTCAATATACAGCAGCAGCAGCAGCAGCCAGCTCGACAGGGAGCAGAGTGCTCAACCTCTCCTTTTCTCTCTCTCTCTCTCTCTCTCTCTCTCTTTCTCTCTGTCTAATATTCAGCATACATAACCAGTCCTGTTTCGCACTTCACAGCAGACACCTGACACACAAACGCGCGCGCTCCAGGAGGCGAGCCCGCGTCAACGCTCCTCTCCAAGGACTATTACCGACCTGTTGTTGTTCTTATTCTGTACTCAACTAAATTCAGTTTATTGAAGCACCAGTACATGTTGTTTTTGCATGAGAGAATTTAAATTAGCGCTGCGTCTGACTTCCGAAAACACAAAGCCTTTCCTGCGAAAAACCTTCAAGGATATTCAAAATATTCACAGGTTCAACAAGGATGATTAATTTTTGAAGATAGAATATGAGGTCAGAATATTTTTTCACCTGAAAAAAGAAAGAAATAAAAACAGGAGACTTTGGTTCTGATTGGTCCAGCAGACAAAGGTTAAGGTGTTGTCACTAAGATCTGAGGATCACCAGTTTAAAAACCCAGGTCATGTTGCTTGCTATCAGCGGCCGGAGTCCGAGAGAGCACAATCGGTCATGCTTTCTGTGGATCGGTAGATGGCACTCTTTTTCTCAACACATCATTTCTAGTGTGATGTTGGTCAGAACAAGCATCTGTTAGCTGATTTATCAGAACTGTGTTGTGCTTTCAAATTTGGTTGGTTTCCTCCAAAGTTAGTCTAGTTAGTTCTACTCATAGACTGTGTATAGCTGGACAGAGCATCGTCTCTCAAAAGTGAAGCCACCACAGGTCGGGCGCCCCCTGCTGTTCGGTTGCAGAAAGCTGTGTAACATCACCCATCCCCATAGGTTTCAATGGCAAAACAGACAACTCTCAATCACGTTTTTTTTTAATATACTGTAATTCTACCTTCATTATTTAAATTCAATAGCTAGTGTAACCTCTGCTTATATTGTCAAATTTTTATATCCCCACATAATTCCTTTCATAATTCCCTTCATTTCACTGAATGAATGGAAACGGCGACACGGCGTCCATCTTTTTTACAGTCTCTGGTTCTACTAAATAAACACAGTTCCTTGTACTTCTGTTTTTGTGTTGTTATTCTAATAGCAATCTTATGTTGATGAGCCAGAAGATTTATTGGTGAAAAATATATGAAAAGTTAACAAACAAATGTATTATTTTTTAAATATACATATTAAATATACTTATTTAAATGCGAGGAGGATGCTATATTCATTTTGCAATCATTTAGCCATAACATTGCAACATTTCCTGGTAGTAATTAGGAGATTGAAAATAATGATATATTGAAGTATCGCAATATTATGTTTCGCAATACTTTATCGGATCTTAAAAATATTGTATACCTTTTTATTTACTAGTTTATATATAGCGTAAAGATTAGACAGACAGTGGTTTATTTTGCATTGTTTAAACCTAGACCATGAGTGGGCGGTGTAACCTCATAGGATGGTGACATGTTAATTTATGACTGTTTTACGATGTTTTTCCATTTAAATTGGATTTAAAATATTATATTGTCACTACGCAACCCGCATTTATTTCATAAATATTACCAATTTACTTTCAATTAAAGTGGAAGTAGACTACTTTTTTATTTTCCTTACAACTGGGCTCCTAAAAAGCTATTCTAAGTCTATTCAGATGAACTGTTCCTGTGTTATTCAGCATATTCAATGCGAGGAATCCTCAACATGGGTTAAAACCCCTAGCAAGTGAGAAAGCAGCACTCGCTACACCTACCTTTTATCATCCTCCACCACACAGGGGCAGTTTGTGTATCTTTGGCCTGCATGTTCTTTAGGGGCTAGAATGAGGTATAGCAGTAATAGGAAGTAGAGGTTTTCGAATGCTTTCTGAAGTCTGCATAATAAAGCTCCCTCTTTATTATCTGTATCCGCAGTTTCTTTTGCTTTAGAAACTTCCAAGAAGGAAATTGGAAAAAGCCGGAGCTTAATCCATTATATTCTGTGCTGTATTCAGCTTCAGGTTTAACCTTAAAACAAGCTGTTATTATAAAAACAGGAATCTGTGCCAGGCTTGGTAGAGCTTTTAATAAGTTCATAACAATTAGATAGCACAGTAGGAAACGGTGCAGCTTTATACTCTGGTGATTGGAGATCAAATATTTTTCTTGGCAATAAACCCTGGTATTTTTGGCTGCCTTGGAAATAAAGGTCTACGTTTGGTTTCGTCTGAAACATAATTAAACTATTTGTTGTGATAACATGGATGGAGTAAGAGATGTCTTTACACAAGCCTAATGCGTTTTCATAAAGCATCACATATCAAATTATTACTAAAAGTATCTGTTTGCCTGCCATTCATTTCATGATGTAAGACTTGGATGGAGTGGCTTGACCATGGAAACCCATTCCACAAAGAAAAAAAAAACATAATATAATGTATTCTGTGAGATCAAGGGATGTTAAATGCCTGTACAACTTGGGAAATAGAATTTACTATCCACTAAAGCACAATAAGAGCTTGGTTAAACTCAAATAAGCCACATTGCCTTGCCATGAACACACTGGTCAGTGTTCATCCTCACAAATTACGCAACTTATGTTACCAAGCCCAAAATGGAAGATCTTTTTAGAAGAGATTGTGTCCAAACTTTTCTTATGAAGTCCCTGGTCCCTGTTGTAACCTCTTCAAGTCAACCATTTTCTACTACATAGTACTTAATTCCAGCTGAGATACGCCCAATCTGGTCTGGTCTGTAGTAACAGCCACCTCACGACTACTGTGCCCATTCTTACCCAACGCTAGCGCTGCTGCTAAATCACGCAGTGGCCCTGGCTTTCATTAAACACCTAATGCAGAACTCTGCCTTTAATGGAAATGGAACAGAGGAGGCTGCCAGCGTAAATTAGAGTGTGCAGGCCGAGTTGGGAGAGATTTTCTGGCCTTTGACAGGTACAGCCTGAATTAGCTGTAGTGCTGTTCCAGCAGTCAGTGTGAGAGCGCTCATATTGATTTTAAACACTGTTACACTTCCTGTCTGAAAGGGAATGTGTATTATAGGAACTGAGCACATCATTCAGAGAGCTCCCAGCTCCTCTCTCTCTCTCGACCCGTTTCTGATTTATTTTATTTATTTATCTATCGGTTTGAGCACAGTAGTATTCTAATTCTCTCTTATATCAAAACGTCAGCTCTCTGACAGTTACCTGCTTTTAGAATCCCATCAGAAGACTCTCGGACACTGACACTTGACTCTTACGTCTTAAAAGCAGCAAAAACAAGCAGAGATGGGCATTTCAGTGAGATATGATATTTCAATTTGTCAGAAACAATAACAAAATAAAAAAAATACATCAACTTTAAAAAATGGAAACGGCTAAACAAAATAAATGTCTTACATTTCCTGCAACTAAAACTTTTACTTCTATGTAACTTTGCCATTTCCTTTCACAAAATGTCTCCTTCCTCCCTCCTGCAAACACATCTTATGGTGCCCAGCACCTCTACCACCTTCCACAGACATAAGCCCTTTGAGAGGTGTGCACTATGTGGTTTTGCGTTATCGAATCCTGTTCATGCAGCTTGCCATCGGCTACCGGAGCCCTGAGAGAGCACAATTGGCCTTGATCTCTCTGGGTGGGTAGATGACGCTCTTTCCCCTCATTACTCCTAAGGGTGATGTCAGTCAGCACGAGGCGTCTGTGAGCTGATGTATCAGAACCGAGTCGCTGCGCTTTCCTCAGAGCGCGCTGTGCTACATGCTACTCGGCAATGCTTCATCAAAAGTAGTTCAAAAAGCTAAGGTAAATAAAGAGTCCTAATAAGTGGGTTAGGTAATTGGCAGTGTAAAAATGGGGAGAAAATGGGAAAAAAAAGAAAAAATGCATTCTCCTACTTGGCAGCATATATGCTATTGCTATATTAATATCAGTTGATCCAAGATCTCAATGTACTGTGAGTAGTCTCTCTCTCTCTTTCTTGCTCTAAACCTATCCCTGCACTGCGTTTGTACAGGGCTGAACTCTATGTAGCATCAACTGGCCATACAAGTCACATACTGCTTCTTCTCTTTCTTGGGCCTAGAGCTACTTACATGTTTGTTTCATGTTTATCTTTGAGTGTGTGTGTGTGTGTGTGTGTGTACGCCCATAGGCGCTGCATCCATGCATGACCTGCTGCTTATCTATTACAGCCTCCATGGTCTACTGAGCTTTTCTCTGGCTGCAGGTGGAGGCACGCTACCTCTAGCCTGCGGCTCTGGAGCACCGGGTCTGCACGGAGATTGAGGTCTGTGTCAAACTGCTCCAGATCGCTCATGGGCCTGTCAGTCAATGTACTATTGTCATTGCAGACAACAGCTCACAACAAATCACATTCAGCAGTAGGGGACTATTTTTTATCCTCACCCAATCCCATGTAAGTAAATGGGGCAGAAGGTAAATTTTATATTAAAATTACACAGCTATAACTGACTGTTGGACATTAACAAGAGGAAGGTGGTTGAAGACAACAAAGTGCATATTGGTGTACTTTTAAACTTGGCGTGCAGTAGCTTGAGACATCATTGCTGCACAATCAAGTTTTTTCATTTGTGATAAAACTCATTTATGTTTGGACTCCAAGCACAGGGCCTCTACTGTGCACGCTTTGGCTCAAATTTGCACAAGATTCCACCCATTTTTAGATTTTAAACATTGCACTAGCTGTGAATGTTGATTTACTGCCCATTCTTATAGTCTATGGTTAAGACTGTTGAAGATTTTTTTCAGTAATAGAAAAAAACAATCCTGAAATGCACAGGCCAGAAAACGATTAGCATGTTAGCCTCTAACACAGCAGCTAGTTTGAATCTTACAATAGGTTTTGGCTGTTTGGCTGTTTGAGTTGAGGCACAACTGTATCATTCGGAATTGAATTGTGTGAAATGTGATAGCTCAAGGAAGTAAAGACACACAATAAAAGATAAACAGAACAAAAAATGAATAATAAATGAAGCTGAACCAATAAAATAAAGCACTAAACGGTATAAAGTACAATAACACTATTATATTGAAAATCCTTAAAAAGAAATTCATAGAGGCATTACTTACCTATAAAGCCCTTTTACCTATGAAGAGCACAGATGCCACTTTACTTGGAACTGAAATCACTTATCTGTAATGCTGCTACTGCCTCTGTACATAATATCACAACGCCATTATAATAAGACAGAGAACAGGCCGTTCTCATACAAGCAGGACAGAGAGTGCTCCCCAAACGCTTAGTGCTTTACCTCAGTGTACTCTTATTGTTTTAGATTTACCACACTGGTCTATTGGATTAAGGGTGCATTCACACCTACCGCCTTTGGCCCGGACCTTTTTTTTTTAAGCATAGTTTGAACCGAAATAGCAGGTGTGAAAGGAAATGGATCAGAAATGTATTCTTTGTGTATTCATTGTTTGTAGTGTGAAAGCACTTTTTTGGATTGTTTGTCTTGGCAAACAATCTTGGCAGGACACATCATATTACACTAACAATCTCTGTAGCTACTGTAACTGTGGATTAACCCATACTTTCAAATAGAAATTAAAGGAATTGAGGTATATAATATGCTCTGCTACTTGATGCAAAGGCACCTGTAGGGAATTCTGCCTGGAAAGGTAACTTGCCGAACATTTTTAGTTTAACGTGCTGTAGCAACGTTCTTTAGTTCAGACTTTCAGTTGTAAAAATGCTCTATGACTCATCTGAAGGACCAAAAATCAAGCTAAGGCAGGGGTGTCCAAACTTTTTTTGTTGGGGGCCAGAAGGAGAAATATATTTGAAGTCACAGGCCACACTCTGTAATAAAACAAATAATGAAATACACCACTTTAAATAATATTTTTTTCCTGATTATTTCATTTACACATTATTTTACTTGACTTGCTATCTTTATCTTTGACAGTGTTGTGTAAACTAAGATTTTTAAAATTTATGTTTAATTTCATGATGTCTCTTAATATTAAACTCCTTAATTACGGCAACTTTTAGACTCTTTGGCCCGTTTTCCTGCGCTAGAAATGCGCACCCTCTCCGCTTTTAGACTCTTTGGCCCGATTTTCTGCGCTAGAAATGAGCACTCTCTCCGCTTTTAGACTCTTTGGGCCATTTTCCTGCGTTAGAAATGCGCACTCTCTCCGCTTTTAGACTCTTTGGGCCATTTTCCTGCGTTAGAAATGCGCACTCTCTCCGCTTTTAGACTCTTTGGCCCGTTTCTGACACCTAGAGTTCAATCTTTGAATCCCACATTATAAAAACCTGCTTAACAGCAGGCCAACTTTCATTCTATTTCTAAACTACCTCGTGGGCCGCTCTAAAAAAGGAAACAAATGGCCCGCGGGCCGCAGTTTGGACACCCCTGAGCTAAGGTGTTGACTAAAATCTTTACTAAAAGTATTGGAAATCTTCCACAAGTTCATGAGCTGGATCACGTGTGTTTTCGGGGTTGTGGAAAATTTTACCCCTCGGAACTACAGGCCTGCAGCATGACCATGGCCCTGCCACACAGTTCCCAGAATACCCCACAATCAGAGACAGGTCCAATGACACACGCTGCTGCTGCTTTAATGAATTACTACATGACTTAATCACGTGGAGTCAATTTTGCCAGTGAATAAATGTGCTTTTTACACCTCCTACAGCCAGTAATAATGTCCGACATCAAATACTAGGCCAGTAATAAATGAGTGAAGAGAAACAGACTTGATTTTGTGAAAAAGCCGAGAGGGTGCTCTCTACCTCATCTTCTGCAATTATACAAGGAAATGTCTTATAATTGGCACTTTCTTTATTTCGGCCCATTATCAATGTCCCTTACAGCCATGGAGGCATAGGGCGAAATTGTCTGGATGCTGCAGGACCCGCAGTCCTTTTGCACATGAATGAGGATGGTTAATAACAGCCGGGATAGAGAGGCCTAAAGAGAGAGGAACGGAGACGCAGAGAGAGAAAGAGAGAGGGAGAGAGAGAACTTGCAGGAAGTGTGAAGAGAAGAAGACACTCAGGCACTCGTGGACAGCTTTTGTTTTATCTGTGGCGGCCTGCTCTCCCTGCGTGCAGTGGGCAGGGGAGGATGCAAGCCCAGGCTTTGGCACAGTGGCTCCAAGGCTCTGAGCTGTCTAAAGGGTAAAAGCTGGCTGCTGCTAATTGGGAGTGAAATGGGACTTCCTACTGGAACAAGAAAGATAGAGGAAAATAAAGAGAGAGAGAGAGAGAGAGAGAGAGAGAAACACGCACACTTAACAGCTAGCTTACACACATAAACACATAGGCTGTGTCCCAATTGCGTTCTAATTATTCAAAATATTAACGTTTTTAAGTAATGAAATATGTAGTATAGATAAAAGTGTTTAATTTAGAATACTAGTATTTTTTGCACTATATTATAAGGAGCACTGTATTATAAGGTTCACTATCAATAATAGTCTATTTTCTGGTCTGTTTTCATGTATAAGGTGCACCAGATTATAAGGCACACTTTAAGCAACACTAGTAAGGAACAGGGGTGTCCCCATGTTTCCCTTCTAATAGGGAAGCTGGGGGAAGTGCCTAAGTAAACAAAATTGTCAAAGTCAAACAAGAGCTGGATGTTAATCGTTGGTTTAGTGGATGATTTTGGTTTAGTGTGATTACAGCAGACTAATCCAAAAAATGGAAGTGGAGGAGCTATATTGGAACCATATTTGGAACAATAATAGAAAGCATTGCAGATACTGATGCAAGTACAGTGGCAATGGCAAAGGAAGAACTTACATAGAAATGCTAATGATTTCCTGTTAGTACCAAACAAATTAGTATGTTGATATGTTTTTTTTCCTAACCTGCCAAATGCAATATATACCTCATAGTATTAGTGTGTAATATTCAATCAGTATGCAGTCATAGACATGTACTGTCATATATCGTACATTTAGTACACCCACAGCCTTTCTGGAAATAAGAGTCAGTTTGACCAATCAGAAAAAGGCCACTGGACCTTAAATCCTGTACATAAAATAAAAAAAAATCTGTAAACTGGTTCAAATTGCCACTCATTCAAGAGCCACTTTATTTTATATACAGGATTTAAGGTCCAGTGGCCTTTTTCAAATTGGTCAAACTGACTCTTATTCCCAGAAATGCTGTGAGTGTACTAAAAGTACGGTATATGACAGTATATGTATATGACATATGTCCAATGGTTACTAAGATTGTGCCATACTATACCTCGTCGGTGCAGACTTGCTAGCCTGGCTACAGTTTACATCGCTTAGGCAGTGTTGTATGCCAGCATCCAGACTCATCCAATATTGCTAATGCATAATTAGCATGACGGCGACCAGGTTCATCCAACACTGATAACACAGACTTAGCATGTCGGCAACCAAGCCAGTACAACATTGCTAACACAGACATAGCATGCTAGAGACCAGGCTCAAGGCTTCAAGTTCTCCCACTGATCTGTACTGTGGACTGTGGGTTAGCAAACTGTGTAGCGAAAAAAATGATACAGACTGTTTTGTAAGCGGTCCACGCCGACCCGGCAAAGGCCAAGGTTTACAGTGGCTGATTTCATCTAATTTTTCAACCTTTGTCTCAATAGTACTAGACAAGCCAATTAGCCCATTATCTAGTTATTAGCAATCAAATGCTACTACACTTAAAGTGTGGGTCCAGTCATTTGAAATCTGGAAAAATAAAGATATATTCACCAAGATACAGAACATAATATGGTGGAGGTGAGGAGGAGACTACAGTGTCATAATTACTTCACCCTTCAGATGACCTCCATTGCTCTGTCCCTTTGCTAATGGAGCTTGCGTGTGTTCACTCTCCTGTTTCTGTTTCAGCATGAGCTGTATTCCTACTGACCCCACCATGCTCTCTTTTTTATCCTTCTCCTGGCATATAGCAGCTAAATGAACGCAAGGAACAGTTTGCTGAATTAAAAGAAAAAAGTCAGTGTGGAAAAAAAGAGCTAGCGTGCAATCAGCGCTATTACATAAAGCAGCCCAGGGCAGAGTGTGTCTGAGTCACAGCTGAACTCTGTGGACCAGGACAGGACAGCAATGTCTGCCACGCTAAAGCTGACTGGAGCCCGGCTGCCACCCTCTTCCTGCTGCCTAACATCAGCCCTGCTAGCACCACACTAATTCTGCATTCACACTAGCACATGAAAGAGCAACAAGCCACCAGTCCTTTCCTATGGAAGGATGAGATTTGTAACCAAGACTTATCAACAATTGATTTTAAACCAATTGGCTCTAAAAATTATTCAGATTATTCAATAAGCAACATGATGGTCCATAGTCCCTACCTTCTGCTCTCTGAGCTTTGGTTTTCTAACACATTTCGTTCCTATGTGGTTCTAAACATAGAACAAAGGCTTATAACTCATAAACGGTCTTATGTTTTCTATGTTATAATGCATCTTTAAACTTTTACAGGGATATTTAGCAGAAGAATAAAACATGGAAGACAGTATATACCATTTCGTCGCTGTCCAATAAAAAACAATTATCTTCATTTTTGTCGATTTTTAGTTTACTACATAATTTGAACAGACAAACTGCCCCTTGCACTGTGCCAAAATTTCTTGATGAACGGACCAATAGAAACTCTTTAAATTGACCTGAAATAAACTATTTTTACATTGATTTCCATTAAAGTTCAGAAGGTTTTTTCTCTCTCCTGTAAAGTTGCTGTTTTGGAGATAAGTGTTTTTTATTGGACAGCGACAATTTGCTCTATAGGTACCTAGCTCAAATAGCCAGCATGCTAACTGGCCAGTCCGATACAGCGACTTGACATCTGTGTGACATTGTGAATGGAAGGTAATACAATTTCCCAAACCTATTGTTTGCTTGCTCTATTCAGTTAACAAGTCTGTAAACTGTAAGCACATCAAATCATGGCAGCAATGACAGATATGGGTAATATACTGAGTACCAATGGGTACACTTAATAATTGGGTCAAATCCAATCAGATCACTTCACTCTTCCTTCAGAGTTAGTTTAGGACCAGGCCAAGACCATTTCCTCTCAAGGGTCTCATTTTGGCTGTTTCCGTCCACATCCGAACGTAATTAATGTATTCACACCTGAACAAACAATTCAAACCAAGGATCAAAACAAGCCAGATTAAAAAGTGCAGGTGTGAAAATGGTCTAAGGCTACTGCTTTTGCTTTCGCTAATGTTACAACTACCGTCTTTCAGCTTCGCCCACTTAACCTCAGAGTCCCTGCTGGTCTGTTTTACAGCCATTTTCATAACCATAACCACAAACCCCTCAGCTCTGTGGGGTCCGAGCACAGATGTACTCGCTTAAGCCAACCCATACAAAAGCTGCTTCTGAGGCAAGAGCTAGAAAAAAGCCAGAGATCACAGCCTGTAATGTGGTAGTTGTACAAAACAATGTGGTTTAATGTAGAATAAGCTGAGAATATATCTTATATATATTAGAAAATGTGGAATTTACTTTTAGCTGACATACATTTTACACATGTTAAGATATATGTCACATATATGGCTTTTGCAAATATTTGATTTGAAAAACAAGGGACATGTTTCAGCCACCTTCACCACACACACTCAGTAAAGTAAAAGTAATTAGGATATTTTCGTTTTTTTTTTCTTATTTCTTATTTGTTCTGATAGCTATTATAACAGCCTATTCACACTAATGTTACACAAACCTCCAGGGACACGAACCCTAATAAAAATAGGGTACCTTTACCAGTAATGTTTAGGCTTTATGAGTACTCAAACCTACAGCTATTTAATGGTAATTTACTTCTGAGCGTCATGTGATCAAACTGCTTCTCTAAAGTAGTATGCTACTGAATTCAGATATATATATTTTTTTTCATGGACAAAAATAGTAAAATAGAACTATTAATACAGTTCAAGTGCTTAAAATTTTAATCCAGAGACAATAATCAATATGTCAACAGAGAATCTGTCTAATATTCCAAAATTACCAGCAAATACACATTTGATTTTAAGTTTAACTGCTTGAAACTTGTTTTTTATTCATTGATTAATCCTAAGGAAGAGACTACTGTTGATTCCTATTGTGAACTGCTTGTTTAGACCCACAGGGCTCTATTTTGGGGCCTATAAAATTGGTGTTATTTATGGCAGTAATGTATTTATTTATGAGTGATGAAATGTTGCCTTTTGAGTTAGTCTGAGTAAGTTTGAATGATGCAGGTTTCTCTTTTACTCATCAGTGTCTTAAAAATGTCTGAACGATCCGGCATAGAAAATTGATTGTGATCCTTGGCAGATCCTGCAGAAATCTTATCTATAAGTCATCGAGTTGATTGAGGCATTGGTGGCTGGTGTTATACACACACTGACTATTGCGGCTAAACCACATTATCTTGTGCAACCTAGCCCACACACATATACCTCTCATTGGGAAATCTGCAGAGCTAATACACATACACACATACATACACACACAAACACATACACACACACACACGCTTACCACACACACATCTTTCATTTCCTTTCACGCCTAAAAACCTGGACATCTCTTGTCTCACACTTTCATCTATTAACAAGCGGTTAATTTGCTGTTAGATATGAACACATTAGCATGGCTTTCGCACAGGGGATGAGAGCGGAGCCGTGTGCTAAGAGCTTTGCTAATAGGCTATTTGGAGTTATTAGCCCACATTAATATTCCATTACCTGTCAGCAGTCGCTCCTAAAAGGAGTAAAGCGTTTGAAACTGCCATGAACGGCCACCAATATCAAACCCCCAACTTTTAAGATGAGGGAGATTCTCAAGTGGGTGATTAGGAGGAACTCCAGCTAATAGCCTAATTTGGGCCATCAGACGTGATGATGGAAATTCAAACTCCCGAGCCTGGGAGGAAAAGAAAAAAAAAAACCCTTTAGAAAACCTTACCTTGTTTTAGGGGATGTTGTTAACCATTCTTCATGCTTTTCGAATGTTATCAAGTAAGCTGCGATTTCCTGCAAGACAAAAGAGACAAAGAATAAAGATCACATTGTTATTTTTATATAATAACTTAACAACAGCAGACATGGATTTTAAATGGAATTGACATTTATTCAATATGGAATAAAAATAAAGGAATGGAATTATCATTCATAAAACCATGTAAAATGTAATATCTTAATGTTCTTACGTTTACTCTATTCTCCGAGCCACATGAAACAAAGATATTGCATCTAGTATCAAACCATCTTCATCAAAAGAAGAGCGTCTGCCAGACTGTGGTGCTCAGATGAAACTCTTCTCCAAAACAACAGGAATCAGATTAGACAGCCTAGGCTGGTGTTTGCTATTCAATTTACAAGAATATCCTTGATAATAATGATCTGTTTGATTCCATTCTGAACTGAAAAACTAGGGATGTGCCAAGCCACACACACTAGATCAGCACTGGTGCTTATCTTCTAATATGGACTTATTATATATTTCAGGTATATTGCTGCTGTTGCTTTAGAATTTTAAGGAATGTCTTACAAGAGGAAGAGAATAAACTCTTAATAAAGTCAAACTAAAGTAGCCAATTACAAGGTTCTACAGGGTGTAAAAATGAATTTGTAGATTGACATGTATGGGCTCTCTCTGCTGTAATTCTATATAGTAGAGCTCTGATACAAAATACTATGCTACACTATGGGCCCTATTTTAGTGATCTATAGTGCACTGGTCAATTGTGCATCACTCATCACAATTGTCTCATCACAATTGTGATTTAGGGTGTGTCGTTGGGTCTTTGGTATTGTGAGAGCGCAAAATACGCCTTGTGCCATTAAGTGTGCCAGTAGGCCTTCCCTTTAAGAGGCAGATGAGCTCTGACTTTTGTGTGTTCATATCTTAACAGCGCAGAGCTTTTGTGTGTCTCAGCAGAGTATACTGACCTGGGTATTCACTTTATGAAGATACACCAACAGCTCATTTAAAGGAACAGCAATGTTATTTTATTCTTTATTCAGTTTATTTTTTATGTAAAAGCTGGATTTACATTGCAGTGCCTCCATGTGTGCGTTAAATGAGAGGGGATGTACACATGCTGAGGGGGGCACATGGTGCTCCTGCATGGCTAAAATAGCATTGGGCGGCTGACTGTTGTTAGGGTTTTAATCAGTCACTGCCGCCAAGATAAAAACACGCCAGAAATTTACATGCACAAACCACACTTCCAGACCACCATGCCTATCGGTGTAGATTTATACCTAAACTTCGACACTATTTTAATGGCACAAGCGCAAGGCGTGAAAATAGACCGTTGGCGGGTAAGATAGCAACGAGCACCTCGACACACCTTGCGCAGGGTGTGCGATAGAGCCCTATATACTTATGTATGTGTGAGACCGCCACCGAGTGCTAAAAACAATCCACATTTTATGTTACGAACCAGCTTTACAGAGATCCAGGCTTGAGCAAATGGCAAAAAAAACAAAACAAGATCAAGATAAGGAGGAAGAAACCACAAAGGAAACCAAGACTTACGTTTAAATAGGGCAGCACAACAAATAGCTATACAAGTCAGACATGAACGATTCAATTTAATACTGTTCCAATTTCATTAACATTTCATATTCCACTCTAAAAATGTATCACAGCAATGTTATATACCCCTAGACCATTGAAATGTTTAAGAAATGTGTTTTTTTTTTTCAGAGAATTGTGGTATAAGAGTGTCTCCATTATTCTACATTAAATATTACTGAAACAGTCACCAACTGTGCACACAAAGATCTACTTTCTGCTAAATGAAATGTGTTAGATTTGGACCAAAGGAAACCAGATCTTCAGGAGAAGTGTCCAGTGGCTCCACTGTAAAATTATGTTTATGATTTCTGCTTCTACAAAATATGTGCATCCTATTCTTGTTCATCTTATCTTCAAACCATGCAAGCTGCATGAAGCCCCTACATTCTGAGGGCCCTTCTGAGCCCCTCTCCTAGGGCAAAAGTGTAGGGTACCTTCATTTAGGCCTAATCTTTATGTCTATGTTCAATTCAAAGCGGGACTGAACACATTTAACAACACTGAGCTCTGTGCCTGTTCTGTTATCCATATGGACCCAGAAGTAGCAGATGAGTCAGGATGGCTTTGAAGAGCTGTTACCCGTCGGGAGGTAAAAAGAGACCAAAAAATTCTGCTGACAGTGAGATGAGGCAACAACATGCAGGTAGCTTCAGGCTGTATCCCTCATTGATGTCACGGTTAGGGTCTCTCATCCCTTTAATGTGTGAATGAGAGATCAAAAATGATCCAAAATGTTTCAAAAAGCTTTCTGTCACTCGTTTGTTGCTGCTCTTAATAGAACAGAAAATTTAAAGTGGTTCAGTTCTCAGTATGTAATGAATAATACAATTTATGCAAATATTTTAAAAGCTTTTAAGACAAAATTTATTTAAAGAAGTCACGATAGAAGTTGTCAGGTTTTAAATTGTGATCAGTAATATGTCATGGAAAGAATGATCGTGAACAGTGGTATCTGTCTAGAATTGTCCATGCAAACAGACAAGTGGCAGGAATCACATCCACATTCAATACAGGTGTCACACCCTATGTCCTTTCTTTTTTTGGTCCTTTCTACTCCTTTCCTCTGTTCTTCTGTTTTGTTTTCTTCCCCATGTGCTCCACTAGCACATGACCCTGTGTTTTTGTCCTGTCTCCACCCTAGCATCACCCTGTCATTAGAGTGCCCTCCAGTCTTGTTTGTAACCCCGCCCCTTTGTTACCAGTCCCAGGTGTTCTTCACCCTCTCTGTGTGTATAAGCCCCTATGTTGTAGTGGTTCTTGTTGAGTCTTTTGTATTTTTGTATCCATAGTATTTTTTATGCTTTGTGTGCTCTAAGTCTGGTCTTAGATCTCGTGTTTCTTGTTTTCTTAGTTTTATTTAATCTAGTCTACTTAATCTAGTCTTGTTATTTTTTGTATTTTTGGCCTAGTTTTCTTAGTTTTCTGATTTTCACAGTCTAGTTTTCTTAGTCTTGTTTATTTTTGTTTTTGTGTTATTCCTACCCATGTTTGCTTTCTGTTTTGCTTTTGTTCATCTTGTTTATTTTTATTAAAATTAAACCTGCATTTACGTTCGCCTACATCCGTGACAACAGGTAGCATTCTTTAGTTTTTGTATCATGTGACATGGAAAAAGTTATGGAACAAGACACTAGGCATTGTTGTGCAGGTTTTGACTGATACTGAGCATATCATTAAACACATACGTCAAAATCAGAACCCATCCCAAGCTGAATTACTGCAATCCTCTGCAAAACAATAATTACACTCCACTTTCCGCTCTATTTACACGATTCCAAACTAGGAGGTACTACAGTCGGATACAGTGTGTAAAAGTAATTGACTCCAAAATTTACACAATAAACACGACTGCGCTCATTGCAGTTTCTAGTGCGGATGCCGTCACAGCTGTCACAGAACAAAGCAGACGAGAGCAAGAGTGAACTATACACACAAAGCTAATCATAGGAAATAAAAGCAGGCTGGAGCCTGAAAGACAACCTCATGATTACCTGTGACAGGCAACCATTCATTTCTCACCCAGGGCATTTGTCATTTACTCAAACAAAGGCAGGCGGAGAAAGCTACAAGAATGAGTGATGCTATCAACAGGAATCAGATTATTCGCCATTCTCATGCGTTATACTGCGGGAATTAAGATGTTATGATGAGCGGAATAAACAAAAAGTGGAAAACACAAGATCCTTATGACTTAAATTGCATCAGTTCAGAACATTGCGTCTGACAGAAATCACAGCTTCTGACAAACTGAATGGGAGAGAAAGCAACTGCATTTGTGCTACTGCGACAGCTCAGCAGAGTAATAAGCTGTTGACAGTACGAGGGGAAAAGTTCAGCCTGGTTCTGATCTCTTCATGCAGAGGAGTTTCTGAGCTTCTGTCAGTCTAATGCAAAGCAGACATATCTCGAAAAAAAAGACAGAAAAAACATTCAGAGCTCAAGGCTGAGAGCGGAGGTGTCGTCACGTAGCGTGACAAAAAATAAAAGTTTCTGAGCAGTTTGCATATCATTACACTGCCAGGCTTTTTCAATATCCCCTGATTCGCTTAAATAACCCACTTAAATAATTAAGCACCTCTGATGTCTTAATTTGAGACGCCGTCAATCGATACACTCGTTTTCTCACATATTCGGCCGGGCAGTTACTTACTGAGTTTACTCAAGTAATATAAATCAATTACGGCGCAGTCGATATGCTCAGCGCATGGGTGGAGGCCAAGACTTTTAAACTTATTGATCTCATTTAACAAAATTTTTAATCATTAATAATAATAATAAAAATAAACATATACACAAAAACACTAAACACTCACGCTTACAAGTTACAAACATTCATAATATACGGCTACAGGCTATATCACTCATATTATTATACGCCACTGATATGGTCTCTTATCTTTTTACAGTGGGAATGAGTGATCAATTAATTTACTTTAATTTAATAAAAGTGAAGAATTGAATGTGGTTCATGATCTACACATTAAAATAATACAGCTGTAGTGAAAATTATTGAGCTCTTAATGCATTATGTTTATAAATCACAATATAATATACGCTGTGAGGTGTTATCTTGTGCTGTAGAATGTGTCGTAGAAGATGCAATGATGGTGACAGAAGTGGCAGAAATCACATTCACATTCTAAATACAACCGAAATACACATAAACTCAAGCTTCATACAACCAAAAAAGGTGCATGGCACACCCTGGCACTCCATAAACCACGCTAATGGGCGTTAACTGCTTCATCTTGGTCCACTGGGCACCAGAGCGTCCTGGAGGGAAGCTTCAGGAGTTTGCAGGTGCCAAGCTTGCCATGCCAGTGTGAGAAGGGCTGGAACTGGCACTGTGGCTTGCTGGCCTGCAGGTGCTGGCTGAGAGATGGTACCACCCTGATTAACACTTGCTCTGCTGCCATCATGACTGGAGGGGAAGATGACACCACGAGATGGTGGAACGAGAAGGAGGAAGCCTGCCACGGTGAATCAGAGGGCCGGCTCTGCTCTCTATCATCAGGCACACGCTCGCTGTCCTGGCAAAGAGGATGAGGAGGCACTTCACTGAATTTGGCCATGTTCAAGTTATAAGCTCCACTGCACAGATCAGATTTTATTCTTTCTTTTCTTTAGTCTTTCGGTCATGACCATTCAAATTTGTGGTGGTTATCGATTCACATCTGTTTGGGCTGTAAAAAAGTACTGTAATGGAAAGGAGGGAAAGTGGAGATTCAAACTGAGGGGTTTGGATGTTACAATCACCTATATCTGATCATAACAGTAGTAGTAGTAGTAGAATCCTAAAGAAAGGTAAAGATAAAAGATTAAATTAAGGATGCTAAGCAGCAACTTGCTTATTTCACTCATCACATTCACCACTGAACACACACTCACACAAGCTGGTGAGAAGTGCCAGCCAATCACATAAAGCAGACTCTCAGCAGGAGACAACTTTTTACCTAACAGACTGCATCGGGCACTTATGCCAATCTTTTATATAGGCTTTTATATATATATCACAGTTTTCATGCATCTTGGCATGTTCACCTTCACCAGTCTTACACACTGCTTTTGGATAATTTCATGCAAAAATTCAAGCAGTTCAGCTTGGTTTTATGGCTTTTGGTCATCTTGATTATATTCCAGAGATTTGTAATTTGGTAAAATCAAAGAAACTCATAATTTTTAAGTGGTCTCTTGGTTTTTTCAGAGCTGTATTTCTATATATGCAAAAGGATTACTCCCAAACTGAACAAAAACTCATTTTTGTGTCAGGGCCATAGAAATCTTTAATCAACATTAAATGTCCTTTCAGCTTTGTATTTTGTGAATGTAAAGCGGAAGCTCTGATAAAAAAAAAGTGAGTGGACTAGAGTGGTGAAATCAGTGCATGAACCTTAAAAATGTGGCCCTGTTCCTGGGGCCCCCTGTGTGTGTGGTGAATCAAAGAGATAGAGCACGAGAGAGACAGAAAGAGAGAGAGAGAGAGAGAGAGAGAGCCTGGGGCAAAGATCCTTCTGTGACCTTGAGGCCCATTAGAGACCCACCGTTCTCCATCACTCTCGCATTAAGTCAAAACGTTGACCTGTGAGCTGAGGGATGAGAGGCGAGGCCCGGTCCAGTAAATAAAAGCCCAGCCCAGCCCCACCGCTCCCCGCCCGACTAACCTCCTCTCTGAACAGATGTCGAGGATTATTCCAACCCCCTGATCAACCATAAAGGTGCAATAACCTTACGGCGAGAAAACAAACAAAAACAGACGTAGCGCCATTAAACAGCTGCATTAGACAAAGTTTGTTTGGTGTTATAATGAGGGGCGGGGAGGGGCTGCGGGCTAGCGTACTTTCGGGTTGATTGGACACAGTTGTCAGGAGCCCTGCAACTGTTCGTTGATGGTTGCATCAAAGGCCAGCAGCTGTCAACTGTCTCTGAACTCTCCTGTATCTCCTGACCTTACTGCCTGCCTCTTCCTGCTGCGGCTCAGCCGGTCCGGAGAAACTCGGAACGTTACGGACTCTGAACAATCACGCCTGCACTGTTGCCTTCTAGCTCATCCGCTCTCTCTCTCTCTCATTTTCTCCCACTTACACATCTTTCATTGTTCACCGGATACTCCATTCAGGTTTAGACGGGAACACGTCAGGCAGTTGTACAATAGCAATCCTGATTATTAAGTGCATAACCGCAGTCATTACAACTGCAACGCAGGAGGTATCTCCAGGATACTTTGTGATTCAAAGGACGCAAATCACCTTCTTAAAACAGGAACAAAACTCAGAATCCACTGAGCTCCCAGGGTGTGTGTGTGGTATTATCTCGAACCCTCCCGTTCTTAGCATTAGCGCAAAGGAAATGAAGACTTTGACATTGGGGAGTCTCTAAAATCCATGTATCAGAGGCTTACATCAGAAAAGCTGATTACTAAGCACCGGCTCTACCTGCACCTGTTTAAAACGCTCTTAATATGCTAAATGGTGTCACCTCTACACGGAGATCTAGTGCACATCAAACAGCTCCTCTCCTTTATTTTCTTCCCCTTCCACCTTTTTTCTCCCCACCCGTGTGAGGTGTCATTTTGACATGTCATCCAAATGCTAAAATGAAAGGCTCTGAAAAGGTGTTGCGCTTTTCAGAGACGCCGTTGATAGGACGCTGGCCAACAACATTACTCCTGTCACTCCTGGCAGCAGCAAAGTGGGTAGGTTTTGGAGGAAGCATGTCTGAGAGGAAACGTATGGCAATTTAAAATGAAAGGAGACAGAGGCACTTCTCAAGACTGAGTCCTTCCCGCATTCCCCACCACACCACCCTACTCCACCTTTACCTTCTTCGTGTGAGAGCGGAAGCCGACGCGACAACAACAACAAGAACGCATGGTTTAACCCAATCTTTGTCTGCTTTCAAATCTCTGAGTGTCTGGATTGCGAGCGTCTGAGTGCGAGTGGCACGTTCCATCTCTTCTCCCAGAACAATACGTCACCGGCTGGATTGGCAGCGTGTTAGATGAGGGGGCGCGTTCCTGCGCAGGCACGCGCCTGTCCCGAGCTGACCCGCCGCGTGGCTGTTTGTTGTTTCGTTTGATAGTTTGATTGATGCCCGCGGAGAGGCGCGTTAAGAGGATCAAAACTCGCCGTCTGGAGTGACGGAGCTGATCAGTTGAAACAACTGTAGCTGCTCCATTAAACGAGGAGATAGGCATCTTTTTTGGCATTATCTCAGCAGGCATCAGACACCTGTCTCTAAACACCATCCATAATGACTAACCCCTCCCAAGAGCCATCGTGCACAAAGCTCAGGAGGAAAAAATCCTCAGGGGGAAAAAAAGGACCTCGCCATTTGAATGCTAATGCACCGTAATGCCTGATGCAGCACTTTTCGATTGTTTAATTTGTAAAATTTAAAGCTTATTAAAAAAGAAAAACGGTAATGGGAAAAATGAAGAGTGACATTTAAAGAATGATCAAATGCTTTCATCACTCGCAGCGTGCAGTTTCGTGGGTAGCATATATGTCAACCTCATTCTTTCAAACCACACGGCACCTCACTTCAGTCTCTGAGACATCAGTGGAAGTCTGCGCTCTAGAAAGAGCTGCGCTAAAACCCACTTTCATGCTTTCTGCTATGCTCGAAAGATACCAATAAGACCCAGATCTGCAGCAGCCATAAAGAGGGATAGGGAGAGCTTTTTAAAACATAAGATAAATGCATTGAAAATAGATTCCAGCACAAAGGATGTTTGTTTACTCACATATACGTGCACTGAGTAGCATGCACACGTTTGGGCATCCCTGGTGAAAATTTATGTTACTTTGTATAGCTCAGCGACCTTGTTTCCAAAAGGCATAAAGTTAAATATTCCATAACATATTTTAGCAATATTTATATCTTTGACTATTCCTAGCTTGACTATAGCAAATATAGAAAAAAAAATAAATGGTTACGGAACTAAACTACTTCCACGCTGCACAGTAGGATAGTGCACCATTACTCCAGATTCTACCAACTCTTTTAGAAAGCCTTTTGCAGTCTAACAAGGGTATGACTTATCTTTTTAGCAATCATTATGAGTTTCTAAAGAAAGTTTTCCTTGTCTTTCTGACCTCAACTTGACCCCATCCTTCCTGTTAACCATCATTTCTTAATCACATTACAAAGAAAATGGCAATCTAAAAAGTGTTTTGATGTCTTCTAATAGCCTTCTCCTGCTTTTTTGGAATCAATCATTTTAATTGCAGCTGTTAAATGTGCTGTTTTAAAGGTGCTATATTTAAATTCAACACATATTTTGCTAAATTTGACGGATGCTTGCTCACAGTATGTTTGCATGCTGGAAAATGTCTGGTGTTTTGTACTGGTGTTTAGTGCTGCCTCTGTTAATGGGAAACAAACAAAGTGACTTGGACTGAGCAACACAACACTACAGGGGCAATAGGGGCAAATATAAACAATCATTATCCAGAATTATACATAGCACCTTTAAGACAATGCCTTTTCTGCCGATTGAGAGCATTTAAAAAGTTATTTGAATATAACATTTGTATCATCTTGCCTTTCCTATTGATTTAAGCCAGCTGTACCAAGTTAATTATGGTCTGAGGCCTTTTGTGAAAGTTTTCGTATAGCTCTTGAAATGCTTTAACATTTCAACACAACCTTAAGCATTCTCTAGAATCATATTTAAGATGAATTTATATCTGTTGAATCAGGACTCAGGCATAGAGTAATTATAAAGTTTTAAAATTTGCCAACCAGCAAAACTAATGATGACTATTGTCAAAAAGTTTACAACTTTTTAAGAAACTCAATTAAAATGTTACAAAACTTTGACTTTATATCATCATGCTGTTTTGATGTGATGTACATATGTGAATATCTATATATTGCAATGCCTGAACTTAAATGGGCACTTGCTGTATATGATTGTGACCTTGTTTGTACTTGAGGAAGAACAGGAAGTGTGGGAGGGAGGGGCTGATGAAAGATGGATATGAGGGGAAAGCCACTCCATCGACTGAGCTCCCCAGGATCCCTATCTTTTTTACAGTTATTTATTTATTTTTTTGTTGGGAAGCGAGGTCATGCGATAGTTCCTCCAGGGCAGCCCATGAAACCGACCTGGCCGGGACAGGGTGCAAATGGATTTGAGGGAAGGGGGTGCGGGGGACAGGGGAGAAGACTGTGCTACCAAGGCATCCCTTTGGGCAAATAGAAACGCAATTAGGCATAAGAGAGAGAAAAATGGTAGGGAGGGTATGCTGAGGAAGCATGAGGGGAGGACAGAGAGATGAGAGGATAAATGACATAGAGAGAAAGAGAGCGAGAGAGAAAGAGAGAGAGAGGTGAGAGACTGGAGAATCGGTAAAGGTCAAGGGCTTCACAATCTTCAGAAAAAGCCACAAAGCCTCCCGCCCCTGGCACAGCTCATTAAAAATGGGCACGTCCGGTTGGCTTTGGGAGATTGCGGAAATGAAATGGATACGGCACATCTAAAGCTGTTTTCCAACACTAAAGCAGAGCAATAAGTTTCCTTTCTTCTCCTTTAAATTTGATTCATCTCATTCAGGATTTCTTTCATCTTCGTGTCGTATCATTTAAAAAAGCCGGGGTGCCTTGAATTCCACCAAACCCAGAACAGACAGCATATTCAGAGAGCTATGAAAATGTAGATTTCTTTCAAAGTACATTTAAATTCTTAAATTCGTGGAAACAATCATTACTTTCACACTTGCCTTTAAACTTAAAAAGGCTGCTCAAACTTAAAAAGAAGTTCTTCTACACCTTTGCCTTTTTTCAAGGTTTTAGAAAATGTTTTCTTGTCTTCTAGACCTGAACTTGACCTTAACCATTCCTTTTAACTGCCATTTCTACATTACATTACCAACTGACAAATTCATATTGAAATGGATACCTAGAAGAATGCTTAGTTAACTTCTATTCTCTTTGCGTTCTACTGTTTTGTGGAATTTGATTATTTTAATTTGCAGAGAAACAGAAGGCTGAATGTTGGCTGTTGCTGATACACCTTGCCTTCTTTTTAAAGGTTCAAGGTTTGTTTTTTTCAAACTATAGTTAAAAGCACTTATTGAAAATCCTTTGCCCCACAGGTAGTACCTAAATAGCTTGAGTGCTGATGAGTGGTGACATTAGAACAAGGGGATAAAATGCATGGGATGTAGCATTATTCTCAAGGTACCACTTCTGTGCATTTTTTGCCAAAAAAATAATGTCAATATGTACAATAAAGTTAAGTAAAATGTATTTATGTACTGCTCTTAGCAGCTTTGCAGAGATCTAAACCCTCCAGTGAGTAAGACGAACGTGGCTGTGACAAGGAACAGCTCATCGTTTAGCTTTTATAAGATGATGTGATGGTTTGATGTACCTTTATTCACTTTAAAATGACAAAGGATATATAGCAGACAGTTAAACATGCCAGGTGTTGTTATTTTCAAGAGATGATTTAGACACAGAAATGGAATATTATGTTTTCATTAGAATTTTACTGTATTTGCAATTTTCCTGCAAAGTCTTTTTTTTTCTTGTAAGGACTAGATATTATACTATAATGTTAGAAATCTTGTTGGAAATGGATAAGCTGGAGTGTGCTGGGGCTTTTGATGATTTGGGTAAGTTTATATAGTTTTTGAGGTAAAAAGAAAAAAAGCATTATCTAGGTACAGGACTCTTCTTCTGACATGTGGACTTTGTGTTTAAACCCTGCATTCTCAAATTTCCTTTTAAGTGCCAGTGACCTCACTTCCATTCCCCCCTTGTGCATCAGTAGAGTGGTCTGCTCTTTGTGGTCAAACAAGGATGACATCGGAAAACAGTGGATTTAAAGTCCCCTAATGAGATTTAATATTAGTTACTGGGAAACAAAAAAGAAAACACTCATTTTTAAAAATGTTTATTTTTTATCCTTAAATGCAATATTTGCCAATTCACAACAGCCACGGGTTTTTCAAGCATAGTGTATGTTGAAGGAAAGTAACTGCTACCTATAAGTCTGGGTTAACAAGGAAAAGTAAGGACAGATGTTGCTGTTACACAATAGAATCACAATGGGATACTCTATTCCACACTGATGCACTAATAACGCCACTAACAAGCTCAACACACTTGGAGGAGACTCAATTCTCTTAGCTAACAAACAGCCATATTGTACAAAAAGAAAAGTAAGTACAGATTTGTACTTAAAAGGGTACAAAGCTTGTCGCTGGGGCTGTACCTTATATTGAGGTACAAAAAGTACCTTTCAGTGAAAGTCCTTTTTTGTACCCATGTTTTTTGAGCCAGTATAGATTATAAAGATTATAAACATTATCATCAACTAAATATGTGTCAAAAACTTGATAATCCAAAATTGTCTGGCTTTCAAATGAAAAAAAAAAAAAAAGTGCAATTAAAATATATATTGTTTATCAGTACAGTGATACAGAATACTGAATGTACCTTTTTTCTAGTTAAATGGTACAAATTTGTACTTAATGCTGTCAGGAAAGACATTGTACTTCAGAGGGAACAAATCTGACCCTGTAAAGACCAATATTGTACCTTTGAGGGTACAATTATGAAGAGTGTACCTTTGAGTACAAAAAAGTACTCATATCGTACCTCTGTTTTTTAGAGTGTGGCATCATAATCTCACAGAGTGATGAGAAGAGTGACGATCACCCAAAACAACCCATCCAGATGAAGAACAAGATTAATTGTACTGTCTTGGGCTTCCAGACATGAGGGGCTATGGTACCACCAGGGATCAAACTCAAGCAATCTTCAAAAAATGGGGCCAAGAACATGCTTATTTATTAAAACCCCAAAACACACCCTGGAAAGAAGATTTTGCCAAAAAAAAAAAGTGTAGGAACTAGTAGAGCTCTCCAGCGCTCCGCCACAAGTGCAGGGGAGATGTCTTAGAGAGCCGAGACAACAAAGGCACTCTGCTTTCTGACAGCTGCACTTGGCATCTGCTAGCATGGCATGGTGCTGCTCTACGAGTCCCAGAGCAGGGTTAAAAAGCTCTTCTCTTCCAGCGCCCTGCCCATTAATCCATGCACCGAGCGTTGCAGGACGACCACTCGCCACAGGCTCTGCTTTACAGCCCCTCTGCGAGCGCCCAGCCACCACATTTTAATACCTGCGATGCTTACCGCTTCACAGCCCTTCCGAAAAGTTTTGGCCACCAACCTGCCGACTAAACAGAAAGCACCGGGACGTGTTGCCCATTTGCGGGATGGAGGGTACCTTGTCAGCACCGAGCAAGCATCTGCCCTGGAAAGAAATCAGTGGATGGAACAGGAGGGCCCTTTCTCGCTGCTTTTATAACCCACCTGAGGCAGCTTGCCCTCTACCTCTCTCTGCATTTAAGGTCCATGTGGCTCGGATCTCTTTCCCAGAATCGAGCAGCGGGGTGGGCCGCCGGCCTACATTATACATACAGTAGGGCCGGGGATCAATTCCGAATCGATCTCGAATAGCTTAGATGTTTTCCAGCTGGTGGTCAGTCCTTGGCTAAGGCCTGCTGCTTTGCATGCTGGTCATCTCCCAGAGTCTCGCAGCATTCCTCTAGGGGCACACTCGCTCTCTCAGTTCTTGAACCACCCCACCATCCCCCAGCCCCCCCAAACAATGCACCAGCCAGCCTGTCTGGCCTTTTGTTTCCATGGCCTGTGCTCTAAGTGCAGTAACAGAGAGATGTGAGAGAAGAGGATGCAAAGGGAGGCATGGTGTCCCGGGGAAAAGAGGGAGGAGAGGGAAAAGAGAGAGAGAGAAAAAGTGAGAGAGAGGCAGAAAGAGAAAGAGAGGGAGTGTTGGCACTTAGCAAGATTGTTTTGCGGCTGGTGCCAGGCTTGCTGTCTGGGATACAAATTAAACCGTCCTTTGAGAAGACATCATTTAGACTAGGGAGAGGTTGATGGTCAGCTGCCGCCACTACCACTATTGCTTTTCTCTCTTCAATATGTCTGTGTGTGTTTGTAAGCCACTGGCATGCACTGGCAGAAAGAGGTGCCTAAACTGTTCATGCTGCTTTGCCCTTTAATTGGTATGAGGTCTTTATATTAGGTGTAGGCTCTTTAAAGAAACATTTAAACGATGTTGATTTAAACAGGCTGTTTTTAAAGCACCTTTACTGACTTTTTGGACTGGTTTCCCTGTATTGTGCTTAATTTAAAGTGTATTATTTTGCTAAACTCTATACTGTAGGAAGTAAAAGATACATATAAAAAAATATATAGTTTTTCCATAAAGCTTTGAATGTCAGATGTGGCCTGGAGGGTTATATACATTTCCCCAGCGTTGACCATTGGTGGTACTGTAATGATGGTGCTCCACCTGATATTTTTGGGAGAGAGTTGGGGATGAGCTTGAGGATGAGTTAGAGTGGTGATAAAGGAAATTTTGACCTCACTAAGGTTTTGCAACTGAATGTAATCAAATATCTTAGCCATGATCCAGAATCTAACAGAAAGCCTTCCAACAAAAGCAGGAACATATTTATATTAATATCCCTGATTTCAAAAGAGGCAACAAATAAAGCAGGTGTCACAAAAACGTTGACCCCCCTCACTGCATTTTTCCTTGTCCTCATATCAATTGTTCCTTTCTTCATGCTCATTGTCATTTGTCTTTCTCTCCTTGATGTAAATGTGGCATGAACTTTAAACTGGCTGTTCACACTAAGTCACACTGTCAAGAATCAGATATCTATCGAACATCAATTTCACATATAAAAGTGCCCTAATTAAAATTCGCATTGCTACACAAATGACACACTGGTAATACATATGACAAATAATCGTTTTAACAAGCTGTTTGAACATCTCCCAAATGTTCTTTATATTTACATACTATTTCCTTCACAGAAATGGTTTGTGAATAAACAATCATCTGAAAGGCTCATCATGAACCCAGACTGGAAGAACTTTTTTTCTGTAATAGTCAAAACATGATTAAATGTGGAAAGCCAGGGAGAATATTTCTCAGTTGGCTTGCTTCTACAACTTTCCCAAATAATTCATGCACAGAATGTGCAATACAAACTTTCTCTAAATTCTTTGCAAATATGGAAAACAGAGGTTAAAAGTTTAGAGCTTGCAGCTGAAAAATAACACCAAGAGTTTTTTTGTGCCTGGAGCAAACAGAAGAAAAATGAAGCTCTACTTAATCTATGGGTACAAAATCTAGGTTAAGGAAAAGTAGTTGTGGTTGATGTCCAACCAAGTGCAAATAGGATCTGCGTAATGAATCAGCTCAAGCAAAGTAGCCTACATTTGGTAATGAGAAAAGACGCTGAAAGTT
This sequence comes from Astyanax mexicanus, assembly GCF_023375975.1. Classification (NCBI taxonomy): domain Eukaryota; kingdom Metazoa; phylum Chordata; class Actinopteri; order Characiformes; family Acestrorhamphidae; genus Astyanax; species Astyanax mexicanus. The sequence goes on along the minus strand of NC_064420.1, from coordinate 39,835,792 downwards.
GCTGTACTCCCCGTGTCGGGTGCATTCCAGCACCACGGCGTGGACATATATCCCTTACCGTCCACACTTCTTTAGGGGGGGATAGAGTGGTTCTTCAGTGGGGACACAATAGGGTACTCTATTCCCCCATGCGGCGACGGAGTGGCTCATTTGTAAACGTCAGCCATGCGCTGCCTCTTTCTGCTGCTCCACAGGGAGCGGCCGGGTTCACTTCCCAGTGTCCTGCGGCGCTCTCCTCCAACGTGCCCTCTCACGTCCACGCTTGGAGTCCTCTTCATCATCCCTACAGCAGGAAGCCTTCCCTACCTCCCCATCCCAGCATCTCATTGTCCACTAACCGGCCCAGCAAGAAAAGGAAAGGAGCAATACTTCTGTTTGACACATGTAGAACACAAGCTCTATACTACTCATGAACTTGTGAGCCTGGAGAAAAAAGCCTGGTGGAGTCACAACGACAGACAAAGCACGCTAATAGAGCTCTCTCGGACTCCGGCAGCTGATGTAGTAGAACGATACAAGATTTGATGGTGATCCTTAATCTGCTGGACCACTTGGAGCCCACCTTTACTTTTTTTTTTTTTACCTATGTCTCATATCTTAATTAGCTTGTTAGGAAAGGCAAAAAGATGCTAATTTCAAAGCTTTATAAATACTTTGACTCCTTAAACCTTGTACCAGCAATCAGCAGACATGGACACCTCTAAGCAGCTGCCTAAATTAAAATAATTAAACACCCAGAAGCAGGAAAAGCAGCTATAAGAGGGCAGACAAGCATTTTTTAGGGAGCTGTTTACTTAGTTCCCAGTGTAGTTAAACAGAAACTGCAGAGGCTAAGTTGAGGTCTGGAAGATCAAGAATCCTCTCAGAGAGAACTCAAGTCAAATAATTGTTAGAAAGGCAAATCAAACAGTTCATTTAGCTTACTCTGGAGTGGTGTTCACTGTTGTAGTGTGCAACACCTGCACAAATATTCGGTTACTACACAAAACTACAGGAATGCATCCAAGACAGCTCAATTACTTACAGCAAAATTTTCTTTTTTTAATATTTTGGGAATCAGGACATTGTATTGATATGATCCCTCCATGCATCTAAGGTCAATAATATGATACTCTATTTTAAAGAGTGAAATTATGGAAAAAGGAAAAGAAGAGTTTAACTTTCAAAATAACAAATATATACTCTTAAGTCACACTTCCACAGATCCACAGTGCCGTGTAAGTACCAGGAATATGTCATAGAAGGCATTACTTCCCACAGTGGACAGAGAATGGGTGGTTAATGAACATAACTGGCAGTTCTTGGCTAAAATTGTCTGTGCAAAGTGACTGCCTAAATTTCCTTCGGGATAAATAAAGTATCCATCTATCTATCTAAAATTAAATCCACATTTAATGCAGGAGGCTCCACACACTAACCTCCAGGTTTCCAGCAGTTTAATAGTGTCTGTTAATGGTAAAAACTGTATAAAGAGTTTTTTAGTCTAGGGTTTTTTTCTGTTTTGCTTTAAATGTAACAATAAAAACTGAAAAAGTATTTCTATATGCTCAGTAGAGATGCTAAAATGTTTAATAGGTAAAGAAACAATGAAGTATTCATGATGTTGCTTGATCAGTGTATATCAGTGTAAAAATGAAAGGAAACAGTTTGTTTAAAACCTGGACCCTCACCATGTAACATGAGTTCTAACTGTTTCTGGTCCATAAAGATCCTTGAACCTTATAAGAGGTTCAGATAAAATACAAGAAACCGCAAATCATCACTGCTGAATGAAAAGCTCAACTTTATAAACTGTCATTTTACAGAGGAAAACAATGTGTTAATGCTACTAAAAACATGAAAAATCACTCTCTCCACTCTCTCCACTCCAACTACTGCTTGTCAATTCACCATGAAATGTTTTTTTTTTTTTTTCAATAAACAGCTTTTTCAAGTGGCATAAAGGAATAAAGACCAATAAAATGAAGTTCTCTTATTATAGCCACAAATTGCAGACTACCCTAATTTCCCTATGGAAGATAACACAGTGTTCTGAGGCATATCCATGAGGAAAAACTGTACAGAGAGCTGAGAGAATTACAGCTGTTCTCGTTATATTAAGAAGTGAAATGCAAACAAACTGTTCTTCACTTTATTCATACAGAAGGCTAAACCCATTCCCTTTCCCCGGCGTATTCCATCTTCAGGCTGCCAATTACTTAAAAAGTAGGTCTAATTCTGGCCATGATGGCAGAGCCGTCTGGAGGCCGACTCTGGCTCTAATCCCTGCGAGACCGGCTCGTTCTGGGGGATCATGAGGCAGAGTGAGATGTGAATCTCCTGCACTGTCATTGAGCCTCATTGAAGAGAGTCCCAATGGGCTGATAGGGTGAGAGAAGACGGTTGAGAGAGAGAGAGAGAGGGAGACAGAGTGCAAGCTAGAAGAGCCCAGCACTCCCTATCACTGACACAGCCGAATCTCCTCCATCAAAGAGACCTGTCTCAGCGACCTCTCCTCTCTCCCTGGGCCCCTGCCTCTGCCTTTGTGCAATCTGCCAGCCTGTTTATTTCAGGGCCCAGAATCAATTAATGCTGGAATTATCCTGTGAATTCCACCATTCAGCAGCACAAAATGACTGGGGTGCCCTTGCGTGAAACCAATTTCAAGGTTTTTTTTTCTTTCTTCAGTCCAAGCCATGCCAGAACCTGCCTACTGGTCTCTCTGTGAAACTGCAATAGGCTTCTACTGTCCTGATACCACTGGTCAACCACAGACAACCAACCACTGACAAAAAAAATCAACTGATCCATAACTCTGCATGCTTTAATGATTCAGACAATCATGTTAACAATCCAAGGTCTTATTTAATTAGAGGAAAGAAGCTACTTCTGAGTTGTGTACCTCTTGGTGAGAAATTGCTGACTGCTTTATATGCCTCTACGACACACAAAGATATTTTGCCTAGTTTACAGACTTTGAGAGGGAAGAAAAAGGCATGACCATTGTTTCAACAAACTGCCTGCCATCAAAGACGTCCATGAGCCAGCCACTGCCACCTTTGATTGCAGTAGTGTTGAGAATAAGGAACCTGGACTCCTACAGACTGCACCTATTTTCCCCAGGTTCTGCTTGGTATCCAACAATGAACAGGTTTCAGTATGGTGGCCTCGTGGTGAGCGCTTTGTAAAGACACATTGCCCCAACTGCTGTTGTGATGATCTGCACTGTAAGCAAACAACTAGTTTGAACTCAACTCATACAAATTAAGAATGTTTTGTGTGAAATTGGATATATCCAAACACTACTCAACTATTATAAATTAGGTGAACATTTGTGGGCACATATTCATTCAAACAGAGAGACTTGAATTTAGTTGACATAAAATAATTGAGTTTAGTCTGTTGGGAAAACTATTTGTCCTCTGGTTTCTGACATTTAGCATTAGAAATCTACATATTTATTTCTTTGGATTCTAGATTCTAAGTAGTTTGGGGTCAAATTAATTGGTATAGCAAAAATAAAAAAGTTAAATCAACTTTCCTTTTAGTTTTAACAATTTGAAATTTTAATTTATGTTAACTCAAGTTTTTATTCCCCATTACTTTAAAAACATGAGCAAACGGGTTGCCATAAAAGGTTAAGTAAACTCAACTTATACAGTCTTTTAGTATAAGAATTCCCGTTTAGTTGTAATAACTTATTATTTTGAGTTATGCTAAGTTTTAATTACCCATTACATCTTATAATTACCCAGTTTTCTTATAACTTTTATAAGACAACTGGTTTGTTCAAATTATTTAAGTAAATTCAACTTATTTTGGCTTACATTGTGGGCAGAAACTGCATATGACAATCAGTCACCCCTAGTAGTGATATGAGGGACAATACATGCAAAATATCCTGTGACCACATGAATTCCCTCTCATGGTAAAGCTTTCAACATTTTTCAGCAGGACATTTCTCACCCACACAAAGCAAAAGTTTTCCAGGAATGGAAACCAGTTCTAGGTTTAGCCCATATTCAGAACTAACTACTAGTCTCTCTGTAAAAAGGCACCTCCAGGCTTCCAATGTCCTGCGACCACTGGCCCTCCATGCAGGCTGCTGCACATCCACCTCCACATCCGAAAAGAGCAGGAAAAGAACCAGAGAAAGACACAATGCAACAATGCTGGCCCATACCCAGAGCCACCTGCTGGTCTGTCTGTACAATTGCAGCTCACCTGCTGCTGCGGGTCAGCCATACAGGTTGATAAACCTCCACCCTCCCAGCCAGAACAAGAAGAAAAAGAATGAGCCAGAGAAACAGTGCTGTGCAGCGGGAAAGCCGAGGTTCAAAGGAGCGCTCAAAGACGTCCAGTCGAAATCGATAGATTAGGGTCGGAGGAAGATTGTGTTTACGTCCACCTGTATAAAAGGAATTTCTAATATGGCGAGGCTAAAAGTGTACCGAAAAGACAAACACGTCAGGAGAAAGAAGACAGTTGCAGGGAGGAGTATTATTTCAGTGTCGGTGAAAGTTGCGCTCTGCAGAACTGAGGGATATTCTCTTAAGGATCCAGAACAGAACCTTTTTCTTTCTTTTCTTTCTCCTGCAGACATGAAGGCAGGCAGGAGGAGGCAGAGGCAAAGGGCAAAAGATGTTACGGCTTCAGATGACTCATTAAAGGCATGGAGTGTGTGCAGTTCCCATACACAGGGAGCAATCAGGCCTGCTCTTTTTTTTTTACCCAATCTCTCTCTCTCTCTCGCTCTCTTTCTCTATTGCACCGCCTCACTCTCTCCTCCTCTTGCCTTTTTCCCGCCACTGTGCTGCCTGATTTGATTTGTCTTTGAGAAGGAGGGCAGGCTTTAATTGAAGTGTGTTTCTGCTATCGGCCCTGTGCATCGGCCAGCCTATGCCTTTGTTTAGCCTTTAGACGGCCTGTCAGGCAGCCCACTCCCACCGCTCACCCCTGCTTCTTTGTGCTGGGATTACAATAAAGTGAAAGTGTGACGGCGAAGGTCACACCAAGATTGAGTCAAATCCTGAAAAATCTCTCCTTGACGACATTTACCTTCTGAATAGCAGCCAAGCTATTGTCTCATAATTAACCCTGGAAGGCCCGTGCTGCTGTCGGTGCTTATGTTGCTGCTGTAGCAGCAGCAGCAGCAGCGGCGACGACAATGGTAGGGTTTCTCCTTTGCTAAAAGCTCAGACGTAGTGTCTGCACATTCTGCACATCCACAAACCATCTGTGGCGCACAGTATTACTCATATCTGACGAGCTTCAGATAATAATATTTCTTATTCTCCTCCAGGCCTTTGTTTCAGTTTGATCTGCACGCCGTCTGCAGCCTCGAATTATCTGAAATCTATCTCAAATCTAAACCTTAGACCATGCACAGCCAAGGAGGCAGACTTCTTTGTACCCAGCTTTTCTCCTCCCTTTCTCTCCAGACACGGGCGAATCAATCAGACGGACAGAGTGATGACCTCCTCCTTTTGTGAGCTTGGCGCTTTCTATTTCAGAGCTACCTCCGTGTTTGTTTAGCTCACCCCAGACACTATATGCACTTCATTAAACAAGCTGCAAGGCTATTAATTGTCACCTGGTTCAATTTGTTCCCTTTTGCTGCACCCTGAATGGGGTTCGGCATCCAGAACAAAGGAGCCACATTCAGGTGTTAATGAGGTAACAGTGTCAGACAAAGTCCTGCCTGTGTCACTGTGGCACCTCACAAAGTTTTCCCATAGCTTCCCAAGATAGGAGATGAGAAAAGGTGGCATCGTTACCCTCCCCAGATCTCAGGATCACGCTTGAGGAAAGAGCAAAGTGTAGGATCTCGCCCGCCATTCATCATCTCTACCTGTTTACAGATCATTTACCAGCGCAGACTTTCAACCATGTATTTCATCATAAGCGATGGACACAGCCCGTGCTAACGCCGCTGCCGCCGCCGTGCCGGATACACCTGCTCAGCTCCAACGTGGCATGAAGAAGCAATGTTGCAAATCCCCATCATTTTCAATTTCTCCCTTTATTTCATCTATTTCACCTGGTGGGGAAAAAATGAAAGGAAAAAAAAGTCTTTTTGACAAATGGCTAAAATAAATAAATAAATCATTGAGTGCAAAGATGAATTTGGGAGTGAGCAGCTGCCAAGGAGTAATATAATTCATGGCCATGCATCAACGTTACTGGAGGCTGCTCTGGCACTCAGGCGAAAACTCAAGAGTGCCAGGTGCCAGCATATCAATCCCCCTCATCAAAGCACGGCACAGACTGACACGGCTTCATGCAACTCCACACACAGCATCTATCAGCCAAGATGCAGCAAAACAGCACTCAAACAGAAGCATCCTATTTGACAGAAGTCCAGCAGCTATACATGATGTCCATCATTGGCCTTTGACAATTCCATTTATAATGTTCAAAGCCTGATGCAAAGGGAACCTTGCAGGGCGTCTTGTAAACAAGGCTTTCAGTTATGGCCACTCAATATGATCAAGAACCTCCTTCTTTGGCAGGAAGGGGCCAAATGATTGTCAAAATTGATCATTTACAAACATGATGTGTTTGTAAACTGTTCCCTTACTACTGATCACCTCAGATAAAACTTTGACATAACTTTTAGAACTTGTGTCAAACTTGACAGCAGTATTAAGATCTTGGTATAAAAGGTTTTCATACTAAAAAGCTTAATGTACTCAAGGACTATTTCAGACAATGCTTCTTAGTATGCCAACTTTGACAAGAAGGAGCCATTTGATTGGCAAAATTGCAACTTAAGAAAACATAATAGTAAATTAGTTAGCTTAACGATCCAATGATTATTAAAATCCAAGCTTCTGCTTATGAACACTCAAGAACCACCTATTTTAACAAGAAGGGGCAGATTGATTGGCATGCATTATGACCAACCACAGGCAGTAGTGTCTTCAAATAGGTGTAGAAATAGATATTTGTCAATGTTGCATCAAAATCAGATTAGCAATAAACACGAGAGGATAATGGTGAAATTTCTACTAGTTGCCACAAAAAAAACTTTGGCACAACTCTGTTCTCATACAGAGTTCCCCAATGGTGGAACAAACTACCTTCCACTACCAGATCAGGAGAATCTCTCGCTATCTTTAATAAACTCCTGAAGACAGAGCTCTTCAAAGAACACTTACTCTCCTAACACCTCTAACTAACTACCTTCTACTACCAGATCAGGAGAATCTCTCACTATCTTTAATAAACTCCTGAAGACTGAGCTCTTCAAAGAGCACTTACTCTCCTAACACCTCTAACAAACTAACTACATCTAACCTCATTTCCTTCTTCCCCTCTTTCACTCCTCTATCCCATTATTTCCCTTTGACCTCCTTTAAGCCCTATATAAAGAAGTTTTTACCTTCAACTTCTATTACTTTTGTACTTGACTATTGTAAGTCGCTTTGGACAAAAGCGTCGGCCAAATGTAATGTAATGTAAAGACAGCATGTCATGTACTTCACATGTTTTGCAAACTTTAGCTTAATTTCTTAAACTTTCCAGAAATACAACAGCTTTATACAAAACTACATTTGACACCCAGCAGCTACACATGATCCCCAGCTATGACATTTGACAATTCCATTTATAATTTTTAATGTTCTAGGCCAAATAAGCCTTGCAGGGAATCTTGTAAACCATGTTTCTCGTTCTGACCACTCAATATGATCAAGAACTACCTAGTTCGACAGGAAGGGGGCATTGATTGGCAGGCTAAATGACCAAGCAATACTTACTTCCAGTACATAGAGGAAGAGATGACTGAATCCAGTCATGTGCAACTGAAGAGTTCCTTCATTTGGGAAAATACAGATTAATAGAGTTGAACAGAGATGAAGCTCCTCTACTTCTCAATATAACGTCCAATAAGTTCCATCACTACTCCACATGATCACAATGTTTATAACTGACCACCACCACCATTCCAGTACCGCCCTTTTCTCTCAGTCCTAGCTCCACTTATCAAAGGGGAGTTCAGCCTTCTAACACAAAGTAGAAGCCACATCAACTCCAGCCCAAAGTGTTCAGGCTTCTCCGCACTTCTGCTTCAGTCTCCACCCACATTATTACAATCTGATGGCACGGTCTAAACTCGCAAAAGAGTTAGAAGAAAAGTTAGAAGAAAATGAAGGAAAAAAGCTTCACACTGGTGAGACAATTAAACAGAAACATGTCTATGACCCTCTGTCATCATTAAAAGTGACATTAAAAGCAAAACATTCAGTTTACATATATCTCATTGCATAATAGTCCAATTATTTTGTGAATAGATTAATTACAGTAAATGTTTAGCGTTGAGGAGACTGCCGTATTGGTGCTTGAACCTTCAGAGGAGCTGGCTGAACTCCAGAAAGAACCAAAATTTTGTATTAAATGGAAGGATGCCACAGTATGAATAACCCTGCATGTGCGCTATCTACATTCAGACGAAATTGAAAACACAGGCAGAAAGTGTTGGGATGGCTGTTTTTTTTTTTTTTGCTCCTCCTACGTTTCTTGCGCCTGCATTTTCAGCAATCCCAATGTTTTGCTGCTGGCAAACTCACTGAGCAGTTGGGAATTACTTATTTAACAGATAACGTTTCCTCTGTTGTCAGCAAAAAAGGGGGTTCTTGTCCATAATGGGATAAAGCCAATGCGGTGTGAAATCGGAGGTCATTCAGAGACAAATAGCACAAAAGGGAGGGAGCAGGGGTGAGGAGGAGAACTCTTGTCGCTCCTCCAATTAATTAGAGCCCAAATGTGACACAACGCTAAGCTGCACAAAGGCCTAAAAAGCATTTGTTTGTGTTTGTGATTTTTTTTTTTAGAGGGAGATGTTAAAAGCGAACAAATGTGCCTTTCTTTCCACCAGCATCAAAGCCTGTTTACTTCTGCGAGTGTGCTCATAACATTTTCATTGAGCGTTTCAACGACGCTTCAAAAGTCCTTGATCTTAATCGGCCTCGGTGATGGCGCTTTGATGCCTGCATCACATCTGTTCCAAGTCTTGTAATAAACGCGGAACCCCAGGAAGCGTGATAATCCGCGGCTTCTGGCTATGACCAGAAGATAAGCTGTCTGGCCTTGTGGAGAGCGGAGAGCATAAAAAAAGGAGGATGGAAAAAAAATATATACGAATAATATATATAATAATATACGGAAAAAAAAAATATATACAGTATATATATATATATATATATATATATATATATATATATATATATATATATATATATATATATTTATACGCCTCCATACTACTCTGCTCACTCTTGCTGCCATCTCAACCCCACAGGCCAGATAATGACATCTTTAAACATGCCACTGCACAGAAGGGAAAAAAAAAAGAATCTGCATTTGCCTTATCAGGCCTCACTCATTCCTGGATCACCTGCGATGGCAGAGGCGCTTCATAGCTCAGAGCGGCGGAAATGTCGTGCTAAGGAGAGACACGCAGGATCACACCTCGCTTGGAAGGACAGAGATAAGAACAAGCCTCCAGCTTTAAGGTGTTTTATAATAGCGATACAACGAATTTTTATGGGAATAAGCAAAGCGAGGGCTGCAAATTTTTGCTGAGCCTGAAAACTGAAAAAAAAAAAGACAAAACCAGATACAAAACACTAAGCAAGCATAACTTTATGACCACCTCCTTGTTTCTACACTCTATATATATTTTTTTTTCAGCTTCACTGAGCATATAGGATATTTTATAGGATAACTTTGTGGTTGTGTAATTACAAATCACAGTACTTCTGTCTCTCGGTCTGCATACATTATCATCTTGATTTCATTCTGTTCTTAAATGGTCATACAGCAGTGCTGCTGGAGTTTTTAAACACCTCAGTGTCACGGCAAGACTGAAAATAGAATAGAAATATCTAACCAACAAAATCATGTTGGCAGTGTCTGTGAATGAACAGTGAATGAACACAGTGTTTAAAAACTCCAGCAGCACTGCTGTATCTGATCCATTCACACCAGAAACAGAACAGAAAGACTACAGTAGGGGTGTGCCATATCACCCACCCCTAATTATCACATCAGGGTACTAATTTCTTGATGTTTTTAGCAAAATAAAAACTCACACTGTTCTCATTTATAGTCACATTATATATCTACTAGAGACAGATTATATCTGTCCAGTATCATTTATTTTCCTTCAGTCCTGGATATATGGAGATATTTGGACTGTATCACTAACTTCTGTTAAAAATCGGATAAAAATCTTGTTTTTTTTGTATCATAGTAAGGGGTGTGTTATATATCATATGCAATAATAAAATTGTATTTTCATTTTGTTGCAGTAATGTATTCTTAAAATAAGTTTTTAAAATAAAAAAAAGAGTATTGTTATCACGAAAATATTATGAAATATCGTGGTATTATTTTAGGCCATATCGCCCACCCCTAGACTACAGTCTGTATTTTTATATTTTTTTTACGAAATGTTGACACAATGTAAAAAAACAACTGTTGGATTGAAACTACACCAGAAAGTGAAAAAATAGTTCAAGGTATTTGCATGACGGCAAAAAAAAAAAAAAAAAAAAACGTCTTTAGGGTTAATTATAACCATTTATTTCTAATGGCTAGTTAATAGTTAATTTAATTCAGGTTTGGCCGATGTTAGAACTCGGAGTATCATGAGTCTGCACCCTCATCTCGGAGTGTTCGGCGCAACCCCGCACCTCCAGTCACCAGGGGGCTGCCGCTCGCACCCATCCATCCTGGCACTTGTCTAATTAAACATAGTTAACATTCATCCCAAGGTCTTATGCAGATGAGCACAGAGGGAAACTGGGTGCATGGCACATTAAGAGAAACAACACAGGGGGGGTGGGGGCAAATTGAGACGTGCCGAGATATCTTCAATTTGACCTCATTCATCAATTAATTACTCCCATTACAGGGAAGTGGTGTGGAACCAAAGCAGGAGTCACTGCAGCATCGCTGCCTTAAAGAGCCGAGGCCCATCCTTCATGCTCTCTTCCTCTCACACCTCCGAGGCAGCGAGTCAGTCAGCCTGTCACTCTGAAACCTACGCTCTAGCAGCTCTGCTTTGACAGTAATGATCCACACATGACCGTCCTATAAACAGACACGTCTCTCTCCCAGCTACACCGAGTGCATGACTCCACTGCACCTCTGGGGGCGGAGTTGGGACGGGCTTTAGCAGTTCAGTGTCTCCTGAACGCCACCAGTGATAAAGCAACACCCCAGATCAGAAAGGTGAGCACTTATGTAATGCACCAGAGGGACAGACAGAGTGACACACCTCCATGTTAAGCTTGTCTCTGATTGGCCAGCTGTCATTCTGCTCATAGAACTGGCATTAAATGTCTTTTTTTTTATATCAATCCATTTTGAAACATTTCAATTGGTATATTTATCCTAAAATTCTACACAGAATAACTTTATTACGTAAAAAAGTGAAAAATATATATATATTTTATATTATTTTATATCAATCCATTTTTAATCATTTTAATTGGTCTATTTATCATAAAATTCTACACAGAATAACTTTATTATGTAAAAAGGTGACAAACAGCAAATATGAAGATCCACAGTTTTGCCAGCTTTTTTATAAAACATTAATTTAAACACTGCATGTATAATGTGACTGATATACTAGTTATTGGTCATTTTACAAGTTTTGCAATTACATAATCACAAAGAATTGAGCTGTATGGAAATAAATACATATATAAAAATACAAAACAAAACTTTTATATGTGTCTAGAATAATGAACGTAACTTTTGTATTTTTTTACATAAATTAACTCGCATTTGCGTCCGCTCTCCGTGTCCTCTCCCTGCTCCTGTATTACCTGCAACTAATAATCATTTTGTCTGCTAAGGTCCTAGATAGCTAAAAATCCATTTTTATTACGAATGTAACAAAACACTAAACCCATAATTTGTTCTGATTTTTGATATTTGGTTCACCATTAAGTTTTTTTTTTACAATATTTTGAACAAAATTAACTTAAAAAAAGGAAAGCTGATTGCTGGTTGTTGATTATTGCATACAATTACTTGAGTGTAAACAATTCACACTGCATTACAAAGCTAGTATGGGCAAGTTTTCTTGCCCCTGACAGAGCAGATCAGTGCAGCCAGGGGCAGTGAGCTTTGGTAAAAGCAGAAGATGTGGGTAGTTTGTACAGTAGAAGTGGGAGGGGTAGGGGCAGGTCGAGGGGGAGGTGTGGTGTGGTGACGCTGAGTTATGGCTGCGCTGGATGGATTCATATTTTTCAAAGCCGTCTCCACAGTCAGCCATGCGCAGCAGCACCATGCTCCCCGCGATCCTGTTTGTAACTGTCTGCGGAACAAGAGCCCCGGGGAACATGCGCTTAAATTCACTCACCTTCACCAGCGTCCACAGATCCGTCTCCCCGCACAGACAAGCTGAGCATGGCCTGAGCTACCCAAACTCCTTCACTCTCTCTCTCTTTCACATACACACACACACACAAATACACACACACACTCGTTCCCTCTATGGGCTCTGTATGTGATTGGAGTGTCCAAATACCATCTGTCCAGAGTGGAAGGTAAGGTGGCAGGGACAGACCCTTCCTCTATCTGTTCTCACATCTTGAAAGCAAGCTCCCTGCCTGCCTGACTACCTCTCTCTCTCTCTCTCTCTCTCTCTCTCTCACACACACACACACACACACACAGACACACACAGACTCACTCACTGTCTGGAATGTAACTAGGCTGGGAATAGGCCCAGGTGGCGGCGTATGGGCAGCAAGAACACCATTATTCCTAGGATGGTGAATTAATCAACTTTTGATGGAAAAATCTAATGTTGCAGAACTTTCACTTTATCCCAAAAAGGGTGTACGAAAATATCAATATTGTATCGTATTGTGATATATTTTTTGTAATACTGTATTGTTTTTTATTTATTAGTTTACATGTAGAGATTGGTGGGAGACAGTCGTTAATATTGTGTTGTACTTTGTTTTGTTAGATTTAATTGTTTTTATCACATAACAAATAAACTACAATCTAAAATTGTATTTAATCAATCACAATATATTTCGTAGCTAACAGTATCACAATATATTATGATATATTGAATCATAACCCACAATATTTGGAGACTCTCAATCATATTGCATATATTGTTGATTAGTAAACAAAATTACACAAATAAAAAGTAACTGTGTACTAAAATGTGCAAGAGTGTTCTCTTTAGATTGTATGCAACAGATTTTTTTTAAAACTTGGTTTAGGGCAAAGGGCTTTTGTTAAACTTATTAGTAAGAGGGTACATTAAACCCTTAATGTAGATATCACTCTCTAACACAACAACTCTGTGTCATTTACTGTGTAGTCACTGGTAGTCAACAGATATGGCAGTGAGAGGTAGTGTTCTCCTACAAGCGTGTTGAACTGATTTACTTTTAGTGGCCAGAATTTCAAAAATTCTGTTAGTATGAGGCTGATTTACATGATTGTATGTGCTGGCCTTCACAAGCTCAGCTTGGCTTTAACATGGTTTTAAAAAACATGGTTTTAGCTTTAACATTGTGTCCACAATGGTAATTAATGGGCTATAAGTTTACATTTTTTGCTAGTTGTATTAGCTTAATCGTTCCAGTACAGTATACATCACATATATTTTGATTTTGGTTACTGAACTATCGCTTTTAGGACAAGGCCGAGCTGCACCCTGGTGCAGTGATGGTGAGGAAAACGATGATGAAGTGCAACATTAGCACAGTGATTAACTCCTCGCACGCTTCTTCCTCCTCTCCGTTCAGTCCCATTTCCTCCAGCATGTCAGACCGCTTTGACCATTCCACACGAGATTCCCCCGGCTCGCCGTCCATCTGTGTGAGCGAGAGCGGAGCCAGCGAGCAATCCTTAGCGAGGCTCCACATGGAGGACTCCTCAATATCTCTCCATTACAGCCTCGTTTTGGGCGCCACAAGAAAAAAAAAAGCTTGAAATTTTCATGAGATGCAGCCCCATCTGGCGAGCCGACCGGTTTACTTATAGCAACAATGCCGTTTACGAGCTCAAATACAGGCGCACAGAAATGCTGTGATGTAAGCTAAAAAGGTTTGCTGACCTGACTCGTGTTTTAACGTCTTAGCAGTGGGCTTTCTCAGGAGCACGCACTCTCGCAAGCACGGGTCCCACCTGTCTAGCTCTTCTAGATGCCATGCACTGTAGAAAATGAAAGGGTTTCCCTAAGCAGGAGATAATGTGCAGTTCAGCGGCGGAGGTGGTGCGCAAGCTGAGCTGTCTATTAAGCTGCAGAGTCTGGAAGGAATATATGAGGCCATTTGGTAATCGGTAGATGTGCAAACTTCAGCCATCTCTCTGTGAAGCGGTGACAGTGTGACTCAGACAATGAGTAATTGTCCTTCATTATATCATACCATCCACACAGTAAACCCTATCCATCTCAGGGCTGCTTGAGATTCCAGCATTATATTTCATTCAGCAGCCAACGAAAGATCCAAGCCCTCCACAAACCGAACCAGATGAACTCTTGACAGAGTCTCAGAGGCAATACCGCTGAGAGTTCTGGGTAGCAAACATGTCTGGCTCATGTACAGAGCGAGAAGCATCCCACGCTACGTCTCACAAGGGCCTTGGGGAGGTGGGAGTCATGTTGAACACTTTCCTCAGACGCCGGCTTCTGAGGGACCTCTTTGATATGCAGATTCTCATGCCCTATGGACTCCTCGTCACCAGCCCCACTCGTTAGCATTCTCAAGCAGTCCCGCAAAAAAAAAAAAAGCGCGAGAACAAAAACAAATGGTCTGCTTCGTTCTCAACGACAGCTGAAAAATTGAATCATTACTGGGGTAACTATTGTTTACTGTGGAAGAAAAAAAGGCAGAAGAACCACGGACTGTTATTACTGTAGAATCTGGATGAACGGTGGCGCGAGATAACACTTCGTTTCGCGGCCAATAATTCACCATCGCACTGCAAATCAGCCTCTGATGCTTGCTAATACATGTGTGGTGGCTGCAAGCGAGCCGAGGCTGTTTAGCGTGGAAGCGAAAGGAACGCAGCATCACTCCGCGCAGGCTGACAGGAAGTTGGCCATGCGACAAGAACAGCCCTCCTTTCCTCAGCCATCACGCCTGCCCAGATACACAAACACAGGCTAGCTTTCCAGCATTTAATTCCATTAATTCTGTCACACTGTGTTTGTTTGATTCATTCAGCACGTATACAGGCCTTGTTTTCAGAGGACGGCGTTTTTTACCCAGTATAAAACACGGATGAAGATGCCTACGTGCCGAACACACCTCAGCTCTCCTTTAAAAAGTCACGCTTGCATTAGCAGCCCCATTACAAGGTATGCTTCACTTTCCATCGACAAATAATTACAACACTTTCTCTCCTTGATCGCACCCCAGCATCTCTCATTTATTATTTAGTTTTTAATTTGGCTATTTGAGTTTTGCTCTCATTTGGAGAGCAAGCGGGACCACTGTTACATGGCATTCCATCCATTAGGCTAAATCCAGCACGAGTCAACAGACACCCCTGCTGAGATTGACCATTAAAGGGGCTATTGATATAACATGCTCTCCCTGGTCATTATCCCCTTAATTCATACGGAATTACTTGCCACAGGGCTTTGAACTTCTTTTTTCTCAATTGGCGTTTGAGTTTTGCTCTGGGTTGCGAACAGAGTGGCCTTGTACAGCAACATCCATTATGCTATTACGTTCACACCACTGTCAAAACACATGCTCTAGCTCTCCTTATTGCTCTTACCATTGATTGTCTCTGGGGTTTCTCTTCTTGTTGATAAAAAGTTGCTGCTTTAACCATATTACAAATGATCAGTGGAATAGGCTTTCTCTCTTTCTTTTTCAATCTCTTTTTCTCTGTCTGAACACTACATAAAAGCACCAATGCAATCTTTCAGGAAAAAAAAATAAAACCATAATGATACGCAATTGCTGTAAAGCAAAATGCAAAAGAAAAAAAAGGAGAAAAGCGTGCTTTTTCGCCGGAATCTATTGCTCATTGTATCTTATGTGTCATGTGAGCCAGCGATCGATAGCCATCAATAGTCTATTAATAGACCAGTCGCGGCCCAGCTCAGTCTGAAACACAGGAACGTCAGTGAGACCTCGCAATGAAAAGAAGGAAGTTCAATAGAAACCGATACCCTCCTCTGTTAACACAGATAGCCTCTTAATCATCTTCCTTTCCCATTGACTCGGCTTCTTCATGCGTTTTTGTAATGGCTCTTCTCAGCGCACGCAGTTATCCAATCCGCCGAGTCCAGTAAGCCAAGAGATGACTTCACTGGACGGAGGCCGAGGAAAACAGAGCGCGAGAGCAGGGTGAAAGGAAATGCTGAGCTATTTACCAGGACACTTTAGCCCAAGCCTTTACCAGACTACAAGGGGACCTGAAGAATCTACCTCTGGGTCTCTATCAAGGCTTTCAGCCTTCCACCACAGATGACTGATGGGTAACAAGGACATATCAGATTCAGGAGCATGAAGACCAGCCCAGAGGAGCATGGGGAACAGGAGTATATCTGATGCCTGTGGGTTAGTCTCTCTCCAGGCACCTAACCTGACCAGACGCTAATGGCGGTCCATGAAGGACAAATCCGGTGAGCTGATGGTTATCCATACTGGAGCAGCTCAATCCTGCCTTCCTGTCTGTCCCCGAGCTCTCTCCAGTGTGTGAAAGACAGCCGATGGGGATATGAGGCAGGGGAACGGTCTAAGGCTGAGGCGAGGAGGGATTTTCAAGCCTAGCAAACAAAAGTCTGAGCTTTCGCCCCGCTCTTCTGCCACCGCCTTTAGCCTGCCAAGAAGGGTTCTGATTGGAGAACTGGGCTTGGTCATGTGATCTCCCCTCAGCCCATTCAGCAGGGACCCACTGCCTCCGGTAGGACTGGGCCTTCACATTCGTCTCTGTCAGAATGCAGCGTGCCACCCATTCATCAGGCCTGCCAGCCACTGCCGCCCCTCCACCCCGACACTGCGCACATGCAGGCCTGACTGCATTACAGCTATACACTGGAGCTGCTCGCAGTCACACTGATGTTTTTATTTATTAGGCCTTCCATTACCCTGGAGCTATAAATCCAAATGCACTGCCACAACACAGATATCCTGCTAGCCCTCCTGATAAGAAGAAATTTGGGTTCAAGCTAAGTTCTGCACCTTTGTCCCATTTCGTTTGGGCACTTTTATACAAACCTGGGTGCGATTGCCATGCATTCGCAAGGCTTGCACGACTGAGAAATTCAGACCTTATTCATTCTACTTTTTCCCATTCAATCTTAATATGAATATGGAAAATGGGAGAAACATTTCCCCCTGCTTTATAGACCAGATGCCATGCTTCAGAACTCTTCAGAAGCCTCGTTATGCTCTTCATTTTAAACAATCAGCGAATGCGCCCTTATCTGGGTGTGATCACCTGCAGATTCGAAAGCAATTTGGGCAATTCCTGCAGCCAGAGACGTGTGAACCCAGAGTTCAATACTGTCCGCAAAACTTAGTATTATTGATCCTGCAGACGGTAAATTCAATATAGTCTAAAGAAGTTAGAATTGTGGATCTACAAGCCAAGCAATTCAATAGTGTTCAACTCATGCAGTAGTGGGGATCTGGGCACTGTCTGATTCAATACAACAAGCCGGGAAGAGGAGCTAGCAGGGCTGAGGCAGTCGACAAATGCAATACTGAGCTGCCTCAGAGAGGATCTCCGAGTCAACAAATTTAATACAGCCACTTTATCCCTTCATATGTTCTGGCAACTAGGTTTAGTGCGAGGAGGTCCCCCCAAGCCCCGAGGGCATGGGAGTTTATCCTAAATAAACCGCCGTCTTTATTGCATCTCTCTCTGATGCTGTGCCAAGCCTTGCTTTAATTATGACAAATCCATGCCATGTGCTTCTCATGTCTGCCAGTAATGAGGGCCGCTTAACGCTAAATTGTGCAAAATAAACTTTCAACTGTCAACTAAAAGTGGCGAGCAGAAAAAGAAAAAAAAAGAAACAGGGGGACGAAAAAGTAGCTCTGTCCAAAAAAAAGCGTGAAGCATTCACATATTCAGATCTGTGGGCATAACAGCTTCCTCAGCTTTTATTCATCATAACAGCGGACATAACAGACAACCCTCAGTCTGATTAGAACGGGTCTTTCCTAATCATAAAAGGCGAGCGTATTAAAGGGTCTTTACTAGCCAGCGATGGCCTGGGAGAGCGTGTGAAGTGCACTATTGTGCATTGCGTGGAGCAGATGAGTCGCTCTTATCTAACCCAGGACATTCATCGCGGCAGCTAAATTAATTAACGCATAAATTAAGGAATGATAACAGAGACTGGTGTACAGTAGGAACAAGATGAATGTGATATACACCACTCAAGAGGGTACAATTAATTTTTAGAAGCCACGTCAAAGCTCGGCATCACCATTGCCAATAACAAAGCCACTCATTTGAATATCGGCACCGCTCTCTGCCCACATTAAGATGAGGGAAATGCGCTTGGTTGAAACAGGGTGGCAGCACAAACGGCTGTGATAAGCATTTTAATTGGTTGAAAGTTTTGTTTCTTAATTTGTGACCAGTGACATTAAAATTGCCCAGTAAATTGATTCTTGTAGGGGGTGGAGGGGTGGCGTGTACGTGGGACAAATATTCAAGCAGAAGTGTTGCTTAATAAATAAGAAACAAGCTAAATAAAAAAGGAAAAAGCACCCTGACGCCTTGCTTGTAATCCTAGCCTAACTGCTCTGTCAGGCAGCTAATATAAATAAGCTGTAGGCAGATCAAGCACCAGTAATTCAAATACATTCAAAGCTCTTTTAAATGAGCGAGCGCAAAATCCTGACCAGGCTCATTTTGGGACTATTTTTATGCCTCTGCTTCCCTCCCCTTTTATTCTCTCTTCCTTCTAACCCCTCCTTACACTACCCCCCCCCCCCCCTCCCCTCTCTCTCTCATGCACTCTCTTTGCAGTATCATTGCTAAATCTATTTGGGAATGCTGCTGGGAGCAATTGAGTGGAAATGGGTTTGTGAACATCTTGGAAACGATGTCTGTCATGGAAATATGAAGGCTTTGCACAGACTGACTGGTTAAATGGCAGTGTTCCTGAGGCCCGGTGGCTTGAGGGAGTAGATACTGGGATGTTGAGATGCTCGATAAGCAGGCAGGGTGAAGAAGGCTTGCTAATCAACTGCAACCCCCTGCTAATCAATGCAATTTTATTCTAATCTGCACACTTTAGACTAAATCTTCGGTAATGCTCTATCAAGTTAGCTAGATCTAATGTATTGGAGAATCCCCCGAGGCGCGGCTTAGAGTGGTTCATCAAGCCTCTAACATAATACCCAGCATTCCCTTTGTAAATGTTTGAGTTTTCTGATGCGTGTAGTTTAGTTTACCATGTGTACGTTAAACTGGGTGGGTGTTAAAATGAGTTTCTACAGGCATTTATTCTTAATTGTGGCTTTGTTGAAATGGGGCCCAGACCCTATATTTTTCTTTAAACTCATTTTGTCCTTGATGTGCATTTTTGAATTTGTATAGATTTAAGCATGAACAGTGGATTAATTGGTATACTGCATTATTATTGCATATATATTATTATATTTTGATGTCATGCACACAAACTTGTATCTTAAAGTGAAAACTTCACAGAAAACGTTTTAATGCAGGTGTTATAGTTGCCTCTAGCCAGAGGCTGCTGGTTATGCTGATTACCACACACCTTGCTGTCCACTGTGGGTGATAATGCTTTCAATCACATATTCCCAATACAAATTCTGATAAATCATGTTGCCTTGCTATGAGCACAATGGTTAGTGTTCAAACTCACTCACAAGATATCACCTCACAACTTACCCTAGGGCAACATATTATATTCAATTTACATAATGCTGTGGCATGACTTTGGCTTGTCAGTGTATTTGAGAGCACACCAGCTAGCTAGCCAGATTCCGACCACACCAGGTGGAAAGACCACACATATTTCAGCATGCACTCAGGAATAAAGCACTTTTCGGGTGCCTAAAACAGCAGCTTGATCATAGACCATTGTAAAAAATATGAAGCACTTCTTAATGAAAATGAACTTGTCCATAGACCACAGCTGAATAAGAATGAGAGGTTTTACAGGAACAGGAGCGCTCCTTTATGAACATTAAGATGACACCATGTGACATGGCTGGCCTGTGTTAAGGGCAGATAATTTCAGCTCAGTGTTCGGCCTGTGAAGCTCAAAGAGCATGTTCATTTTGGTGACTTTGACTTTATTATGCATTAAAGATAACTTTCTTCCTCAAGCCCAGAACTCTATTTGTCAATGTCATCGAACAAAGGCGAGGGGCAACTTATTCATGCCAAACATGCCTCTGGTTTCGACTTTTGGTTGGCCCTTTGAGCACTCTTTTTTAATTAAAAGAGTACTCTTTTCTTCTCTTTTAGCGGCACGACGGCTCTGATACCACTCCCGTTCCCCCCCTCTCTCTCCGCACAGCCCAACCCAGAGAGGAGTCAGTCTTGATAACATATCTTTCAATTACAGTTTTATTGTGACTACCATTGCGTCGCCATTCAGGCACCTTCTCCTCTCACCACGGCGTACCTGAAAATGGAAAGTGACTCGTGGGCCTGCATAGAAACCTCTGCTCTGATTTCACCGCTCTTGTGCCGTCTTAAACCCGGTTATGATAGCGGGGTTCCAGAGAGGAGGCTGCATAATAGGTAGGCTGCATTTCTTGGATGCTACGTAATTTAGGGTTGTTTCGTATGCAGCCCACCAATGGTTGGAGCGTTTTGTAGGACGCAACTGATGTATCCTTCGGAAAACTTGGTTACCCACAAGTCACTGCACACGTCCAATGCGATATGACAG
The DNA here is from genome assembly GCF_023375975.1 of Astyanax mexicanus. Lineage (NCBI taxonomy): Eukaryota > Metazoa > Chordata > Actinopteri > Characiformes > Acestrorhamphidae > Astyanax > Astyanax mexicanus. The sequence continues at coordinate 39,814,920 of NC_064420.1, read as the reverse complement.
TTTGCCTTGGTCTTTCTCTAGTCTGTCATCAGGAAAGGACTGTTCTTAGACCAGCAGTGACACTAAAGTGTTTAAAAACTCTACACTCATTCCAGCACAACACACACTAACATATCACTACCATGACAGTGTCCCTGCAGTGCTGAGAATCACCTACCATGCAAATAATAGTTCCTTTGCCATGGTCCTATGCCAAACCATTGAAAAACAGGGAAAGTAGGATAAAGAGAGAAAAAGAGAGATTAAAGGCTTCAAATATAAAGCTACCAAGAGTTCCTGTATGGAAGGAGGTGGTCATAATAGACTACTGAGAGAGACTCTTCATAGGACAGTCCTACTGACGACCCGGCCTATCTCTACTGCAGCCTAGACTTTGGAACACAGCTGCTATCTGTGAGAGGCTCAGGAAGGATGGGAAGAAGGGAACTGAGGCACAGCAGAGGGAGGGAAGGGAGACGGTCCTGACAAGCAGGACGGATCTCTCCCCAGCCCTTCCCTCTCTTCAACCCTCCGCCCAAAACAGACAGGCGGGCAGATTGAGGGCCGAGATTAGCCGCCATGTGCTCACAGAAGGCCAGAGAGATACAGTATTGAGAATGAATGGCCATGTCATGTTGTCAATGTAGTAACCTTGGCAACAGACAGAATACTATTTTAGTCCCATGCTTGGCCACCGGGGTGGTGGAGATGGTGGGGATGAGGGGTGGGAATAGTTGTCTCGTAGCCATTCCAAATGACCACAGGACAGAGAGATCTCAAACAAAGCTGTGAATTATTCTTCCGTTGCTTTGCTGTCAATTGGAAACCCTCCTTGGCGAGTGTTATTGACCAATCAATTCAGACTGGGGGGAAATGCACAAAGATGCTGTAAAAACGGCGGATCTATCATTAGACTTTAAACCTCCGGCTGGCTGTGGGTCTTAAAAGAGTAAAAGCGGCATTAACGATAGCCGGCGCGGCCAAACGCGGGACAACAATCGTACCAAACATTTCATTTCTATTGATCGAGACAGCTCAAGCTGCAGAAAAGCATTTCTTTGTAATGGAGCATACTGCGCTTCTCTCTTCTTCCTCAGGATTTTAATAGAGGAGTTACCAGTAAAAGTTTGAGGAAAAGTCATGCCACATTAATGACTGCGCAGACTTGCATCTCCCAGCGCTGAGAAGCAAATGAGGCTTTTATCTCAAAACTACTTCAGATTCGCTAAATTGTTAACATACGCAGCTAGAAAATGTGTTGGAGTTGAGAGGGGAGCTTCTTCACACATTCAGCAGACAGTAATTATAATGAAATCACTGTTTGATTTATCTTAAAACACATGAAGTGCATTTGAAACAGATTGAACAAAACTAAAAAATAGAATGGATGGAAACCAATAGTGCCACAGTACAGAAATTTCCTCTGACATCATAAATGAATGTTAATTGTTACCTCAGGGAGTGACTTATACAAGACCCACACCTCTATAAGTTGAGGTTTTATCTTGTAAGTGAAGCAGAACACTGGCCAGCATGATAATGAAAGCTGACATGAATTATCATACAAGTGAGGATTGGTAGATGAGGCATTAATTTTTTGTTAACATTCCTCAACAACAGTGTCACATGTGTACCAGGAATACATCAAATAAGACATTACCACTCACAGTGGACAGACATCACAGTGTCACTGATGCGAAGCACCAAAACCTAATGTAATAGTTACATCACAGGATGCAATGTCAAGTAGGGTAAATAAAAGGGTTCCAATTCATTTGAAGGATACCTACATAATAGAGGCTTATAACGCATTCATAATCACTGAATAACTAACTTTATTTTATTATTTTATGAACAGCTTATGTCATTACTCACAACGTGATATGACTTTGCATGAAAAGGAAAAAAAAAAATAATATGACATGCATGAGTGTTGCATACTTTTTGTATTTGTATTAATAATTATATGCCAATTCCTGATTTTTTATAGTACAATATATAGAGCTCTAAAAAAATAAGAGACCTCTTAAAAACCTCTGAAATATAATCAAGAGGAAGATGAAGAACAAACCAAGCTGAACTGCTTTGAACCAGGAGTGGCATAAAGTTATGCAAAAGCAGTGTGTAAGACTGGTGGAGGAAAAGATGCCAAGATGCATGAAAACTGTGATTAAAAAAACAGGGTTATTCCACCAAATATTGATTTCTGAACTCTTACAACTTTATGAATATGAACTTGTTTCCTTTGCATTATTTTAGAGTCTAAAAGCTCTGCATCTTTTTTGTTATTGCAGCCATTTCTCATTTCCTGCAAACAAATGCTCTAAATGACATTTTTTGTTTGGAATTTGGGAGAAATGTTGTCCATAGTTTATAGAATAAAACAACAATGTTCATTTTACTCATGTTCAACAATGTTCAACATATACCTATAAATAGCACAATCAGAGAAACTGATTCAGAAGCTGAAGTGGTCTCTTTTTTACAGAGCTGTATATAGCATTAAAAAAAAAATCACAATGTCCATTTTTCAATATCATGCAGCTTTTGTGTACATTAACTCAAGATACTCACTCCAACCCTTAGAAAAAAATCCTAACATGTAGATAACATGTTATCATGTTCAGCAGGATGGTGTGTATATTTGCCATACTGCTCTCTGTTAGCTGGCCTGCAGTCTGTTCTGGCTGCTGCAGTTCCCACTCGCTCTATAATGTACTGTAATGTAACATTCATAATGTGAAGGACTCGCGTTCAAGGACAAACGCTCATAATCAGTTCATTTTTTGAGTGAAATAATACTTCATTTGGTTACGCTGTGATTTGGAGGCGGCGGAGAGGCAAAGAGCTGTATTAAAATCTAATCTTCACAAACAAACCTGGCTTCCTCTGATGAGCCACGGGCCATTCATCATTGCCATTACACCCCCCCCCCCCCTTCCTCTTCTACTGCTGCTGCTGGCCAGCTCCTTCTCTCTCCCCCTCTCTCCCTCTCTCTATTTCTTTTATTGTTCTATCTCTTTCTTTGTTTTGTAATTTCTATCTTTATTCATTTCTTTTTTTCTCGCTTTTTCTCTCTTGCTATTTCTCTCTTCCCCTGGTTCTCATTTTCTGTTTATCGTTATCATTACTTTATTTTTTCTCTTTGCCCAGCATTCTCCCACTGTCCCTCTCTCTATCCCAATTTCTCATTCCTTTCTCATTTCCTTTGGTTTCTTTTTCGCAATTTCTATATTTCACTCTTATTCTCTATTGCGCTCTCTCTTTCTGACTATCACTGCTGCTATCTATCTATAAATGTCCATCATTTTCCCTGTATTTGTTTTTAAATATCTCTCTCACCCCATTTCTAACCCTTTTCTCATGCTGCTTGGTTTCTCTTTCTCTCTTATTTCCTGTTAGTCCTTTTTTATTATTTGTTCTCATACTCTCTCTCTCTCTCTCTCTCTCTCTCTCTTTAATTCTCATCCATTCTCTCATTTGCTATCTCTTTCTTTATATTTCCCTCACTCTTTCATTCTCTCTGTATTTGTTTTTAATCTCTCTCACTTTCCCATTTTCTCACCATTTTCTCACCCTTTTCTCATTTTGGTTGCTTGGTTTCTCTTTCTCTCTTATCTTGGTTTATTTCTATATTTCTTTTATCATTATCTCTCTCTCTCTCTCTCTCTCTCTCTAATTAATGCTCTTTCATTTTTTCTATTTATTCTTCTCTTTTTCTTTGTACTTCGTCAACCCTCATTTGTTTCCGTATATACATTATTCTCTCTTTTCATTTATCTCCTTTGCTTATCTCTTTTTATATTTCTCTCATATTCTAGCTCTCTAAATCTCCCTGTATTTGTTCTTTTAATCTCTCTCACACCCTATATTTCTTTTTTTATCTCTCTCTCTTTCTCACTCTTTAACTCTCTTCCATTCTCTCATTTTCTATCTCTTTATTTACATTTCTCTCTCACTCTAACTTTCAGTCTCCCTGTATTTGTTTTGTAATCTCTCTTACTCTCCCCATTTCTTACTCCTTCTCTCTTGTTATCTCAGTTATTTTTCAATTTCTATATTTCATGTATCATTATCTCTCTCTATCTCTCTCTCTCTAATTAATTCTCTTCCATTTTTTCAATTTTATCTTTTTTTATATTTCTCTCATATTTTAGCTTTAATTCTCCCTGTATTTCTTTTTCATTTCTCTCTCTCTCTCTCTCTCTCTCTCTCTCTCTCTCTCTCTCTCTCTTTCTCTCTCTCTCTTTCTTTCTCTCAAATTCTCTTCCATTGTTTCAAATGGTTCTCTTTTACTCTGTTATTTTGTCAACCCCAATTTATTTTTGTATATGTCATTCACTTTTTCCATTTCTCTCTATTTCTACCTCTTTCTTTATATTTCTCTCTCTCACTCTTGCTCTCTTTTTCTCTCCCTTTCCCAGTCTTTGTATTTATCTTTCTCTTTCACACATTCTTTTCCACGTTTTTTTTTTTTTTCTGATCTGAATCTGGCTCTTTGGCGAGTGATTGTGGGGGAGGAGCCTGAGTGAAGCTGTTATCAGAAACACAGGTCGGTGCTTTCTATGCCAAAGCCCTGCGTACAGTTCGTTACTGCGTTTCATTAGGACGGCCTACCTGAGCTGTAAAAACTGCCGGAGCAGTAGGATTTACAGGCGGATGGTGAATGATGTGAAGCGTGGCAGCGCGAGTGCAGTAAGCTATTTGCATTTGCTTATGTTCACCGCAAAACAATTAAGAGCAGCCTCTCTCTGTAGTATTTACTGCCCTCGTGCTGCATTGTACCTATGAGCAATCAATGCCTTGCCAAATGTAAACAAACCTACTTATACTTTAATGAGCCATGAAGCACACACACAATGCGGTTGTGGGGGTGTGTGTATGGGTGTATGTGAGTATCCAGGGGAGAAAAGGTGGCAGAGAGGGAAAGCGAGAGAGAGAGAGAGAAATGAGAGTAAAAATCATTTTGCATGCTGTTTTATGAGCCAACAATGCAGGAGTGCACAGACAGCAGGCGTAAGTGAGCTCAGTCTGACGCATCTTATTCACACGAGATATCGTTCGATAATGCTCTGATTGAGACTAATGGCTTTTCACCTTGACATCTACAGTATCTACAGTCCGCGCTATTCGATTAATAAATAACGACTTCAGGCTTTTCACGTACGTCAAAGAAGAAGCTCTCATAGTGTTTCAGTAAACACAGTGCAGCACTAATGCAGTTTAACATTGTCTTACCTTACCCAATGTACTGTCCGCAATGCAATCAGACATGATGACAATGTCTTTGATTCATTGAATTAATTAAATGTTGCTTATATAATACACTGTTGCTGAAATTGCACAATGAACCAACCAATAGAAATGCCTTTTCTGTTTACTATAACACGTTTTTTTTTTTTCTTGCCATTTTGAAGACTATTGTAAAATTTACTATTTAAAAGGCATAGATTTGCAATCACCATCATATATTTTGGAATTGTAAAATTCTTGTGTCATATTGGAATGACATACGCTGGAATTTGGAACAAATTTTAGAGTGTGAAATCCCGCTAATGTGCGAAGTCCTGTACCTGGGTAATATCTCTACTTTAAAACTAAATGAAAAGGATAAGAAACTAATGCTTGTTCTCCTAGCAGCCAGCAAGAAAGCGATAACAAGAAGATGGTTCAACTCTGTGCCCCCCACTATAGATGAATGGTTTGATATAATTCACGAGATATATGTAATGGAAAGCTTATCTTCCTCTCTTAATATGAAAAAAGGTCAATTTAATAGGATATGGAAACGATTTATTGAGTACATTGAACCAATAAGACCAAATTATTATTGGTCTTAGTAATAATACCACCATATTTAATGATGCAATACTTAAGTGGAGTACGCATGTATAACAAAACCTCCTTGGATTTGTGTAGGGTTTTTTTTGTGTGTGTGTGTGTGTGTGTATTTCTGTTCATGTATGTATATAAGTCTTATAATTTTTGAAGTAGAGGGAAATGCTTTGTATTAATGTACCAGAGGATTTCTCCGATGGGATGTGAAAATGTAAAATCCTTGTAATCTTTTTCTTTCCCAAATAAAATGTAAATTAAAAAAAAAATAAAAGGCATAGATTTCAAAACAGTTCACGTTAATTTTCACACACAAATACCAATGCAACTTCTTCCAATCTGCATGCGGAAGCAACATTATGTAAATCTCAAACTTGCAACTTTCAAAGTTTGTAAAATGCAGCATCAGTTGTTCATTAAAATAATTGTTATTTAATGTAATCTATGTAAATGTTCAAATAATGGTGATACTGATTTGAGGTCATACCACTTTACCACCCAGCCATAGATTCACATTCAGTGATGTGTGATTACATATCATTTACATGTAGGTTGCACTCCTGGGCAGGTTTACACACACAAAATAAAATCAATCACAGTCAGATTTCTCTTAGCTGTTTTTTTTTAAAGTGGTTATTTAAACAGCACTGTCCAACTGAATTAAGGCCTAGAAATCTGATTAAGAAATCTGATTAATAAAGCTGGATTTCCATATTTGCCTGTGGGTCTATGTTTAAGCTATAGCAGGAAGTTTAAAGTTTAAATCACATGCTTCTGTGAGATTATTGGCTGATTGTTAAGTATAAATCTGATTATTAGTGTTATCTGATTACCCAAGTGCTTAATCAGATTTTCTGCAGTTTACAGGCAGATTACTCTAAATTAGTGCATGAAAATGCACTCGCTGCAACCAGATAATCAGTGTTTTAATGTTATGGCTGATGAACAAAAGAAAGCAGGAATAAAACTCTTTTTGAGTCAGTATTACAGGGTTTACCGCAGCACAGATGAGAGATTTGCTGTTTTCCATCTAATTTCTCGAAACACGATATAAACATATGCGGCACATCAATGAAAAACCATGCAATCTTCTACATATGTTTCAGTCTGAAGGATTGAGGATTGAGGCATTCCCACAGTTCCTCAGACGCGTTCCTCACATACGAATCCTCAGATGCCTACAGTTTCAGACGGCGTGTTTTATGCAGGCAGTCTGAAGAGGCTTTTTCTCTTGTGCCCAACTGCTTCATTTCACCCAGTTCCCCAAACACACACACACACATATTGCACATGCACACACACACACACACAGACAGAAACACACACCCCCGCACTGGCAGACAAACGCATACACCCCCTCGCGTACACACGCTCATCCTCTCGTGCTTTGTTCCTTTAATTCCACCCAATTCTCGTGCAAGCTCTCAGCAGGGGTTCCGTTTCTTCCCCCACCTCTGTCGTCAAAAGTAAAAATAGCAGCAGCACTTTAGGCGAGTTTAGCTGCGAGTGTTTTTCGGGGGAGGCTGGGAGTACGCTCAGTCACAGACTGGCTGCTGGATGGGGAGGATTAAGGCAGGAGCCTCTTTGATCATTGGTGTGCTCCCCAGCGCTGGGTCCAGCCTGCCTGCCTGCCCACAGACCTCAGCTCCACAACAGGAGATGGCAGTGTAACACAGACAGACAGAGCCTGCCTGGAACCAGCCGTGCCCCCCATCCAATCCCACCACTACCCATCCCCTCAGTGATCACTTCAGCCAAAACAACCCAAAACAGAGCAGGTCTACACACACACACACACGCACACACTACCTGTCGAGCTAATCTGATAACACTTTAACATCCACCTGATCCACATGATTACATAATCGGCTACTTCAGCCTAGCACAGCTTTAAAAAAAGATGCTAGCCATCACAGACTATAGCCTATTAAATATATTTGCTAATTACTAAATTTTCCTTCTATCCAAAGTGTATCTGAGCAGCCAATACATGTTCAAATGTTTGATGTTCAAAGCCTGCTTGTGTAGTTTGATCCTTAGCAAAACAACAGGACACACTGATATGCCAAAAATGTAATAGCATTATCTAAAATGATCATAGAGGATGTTTTGGAAACGCACACACCTGTATAAGTTGTGAGGTGCTATATTGTAAGTGAAATTAAACAATAAGCAGCACGCTGATGGCAAGGTAGCATAAATTAACGAGTTTCAACAAGGCCTGATTGCGTCACACATGTACTGAGAATATGCTATAGAGTGCACATGCAATGTAGACCCCACACACATACCCAACAAATGTCATAGGAAACAATACCAGTTCCTGTGCCATGAATTTTGACATACTATATATCAGTCTACTTTTCCTTGACTAACTATTGCTCACTGTGGGTTCTATGTTCTTCAATGTTTCAATGTTTTATCTGATTCTCTCTGCTGCTACCATATTTCTGTAAGGCTGCTTTGCTAAATAAATGGTAAAAAGCTCTATATAAATACATTTGATTTCTTTTCATTTCAGATCACATCCTAATAGTAATCTGATGTCACTGTCATTAATTTATTTTTTCATTAAAAAAATAAAAATAAAAAATTAGTGTGACCATCCACAATGTGTTTTGCCCCAAAGTCCGGTTTCAAGATGGCCTCTACTACTGTTTTCATCAACCACAGACAGATTTGTGTTTTGAACAAATTTACAGTGTGGTCACATAGGCAGATAATTTAGGCAGATAGTTTGCAGAATGCTAATAAGCTTTTGTAATTTGTAAGCTAAATTTGAAGCTCCAGTGCAAATCGAGTGTAAATAAGCACTTGTTTTTGAGGTAACAGGAATTTCTTCATTTATCTACTGATTTCATGTCAGGCAAACAGGACACTATACACAAACTTGGGTTATGTTTGTACTAGTGTATCTAAAAAAGAATAGAATATCATTAAAAAAAGTTACTTTATTCCAGTAATTCAGTTAATTTTAAGCATTTATTTATTGTATTTTTGATGAATATGGCTTACAGCCAACGAAAACCCAAAAATCAGTGTCTTAGAAAACTGATGTTGGACTTAATATAACTCAGTGGATCAACACCAGCAGATGACATGTCTTTCCAAACCATCACTGATCATCAGTAATTTTTGCATTTCATTTGTAAATTAAGGGAGCAGAGTCTGGAGGAAGAGTGTAGAGACACACAGTCCAAGCTGCTTGAGGTCTAGTGTGAAGTTTCCACCAATCAGTGATGGTTTGGAGAGACATGTCATCTGCTGGTGTTGATCCACTGTGTTCTAATATCAAGCCCAAAGTCAGTGTGGTGTTTTTCCGCAAAATCTTACAGCACTTCATGCTTCCCTCTGCTGACAACTTTTATAGAGATGCAGATTTCATTTTCCAGCAGGACTTGGTCCACTGCCCACATCTCCCAAAGTACCAATTGGTCTAATATAATATTGTAATTTTCTGAGACATTGATTTTTGGGTTTTCATTGACTGTAAACCATAAAAAATAAACGCTAATAGATCTCTCTGTGTGTAATTAATACATCTATATAATATATGAGATTCACATTTGGAACTGAATTATTGAAATAAAGTAACTTTTCAATCATATTAATTAATTTTTGTATATATTTGATTGCATTTTCAACAGTCAGATCTGTTTAATCTAATGGGCTGTTTTATTTTTTTATGGTCTGTTCTGTGTAAAAAGTTTAAAAACCCTGAGATACATTGATCTAATGATTTCTATAGTACTATAAAAGAAAAGAAATCCTGTAAAATGCTGATATTTAGTGTGTGATGCTCTCTGTTTTGTCAAATCTGTATTTCTTTTACACCCAGATTTAGGTATCAAAGTGCTATGAAGCTGAGTGGCTGCAGGGATGCAGGTCTAGCAGAGGAAAGAGTGAGAGAATGGTGGGGAATTGTTCACGGGGCTCTAATAGAGCAAGGTTGAGGAGCCAGGAGCAGTTATATAGACAGCAGCACATCTGTGTGCCAATGAAATATTCAAAGCATGCCTGCTCACCGGAGGAAGGCCCAATACTCCTCACACCTCGCACCGTTAATCATTTATCAATAACACTCGCGCTGACTGGCCGGGGAGCCTTCCTCGTTAAAAACAACTGTATGACATGGGGGAAAGAGGCAATCATGAAAAAAACATTCATCCACCAATGTGGACCCCCATCTCACACCCGGGGGTTCGCTGAGAACTTGCTTTATCAGAACACTTTTGTCTCTAAGGGCTGTAGAGGAATCAAACAGCAGCCGAGGCATGAGTAACACCTCCCAAACCACTGCACGGCCCAACAAAGGGGAGGAGGAAAAGAGGAGGCAAATAAACGATTCAGGAGGCCAGAGAGAATGAGTCTCCAAACAGGTAAAACAAAAAAGCAACAAAAATCTGAATCACACTACATTTATTCCAATAACCGCAAGCTTGACTGCTCATTTAATATTTGGAGGAAGGTGTGGTATGAGGGAAGACAAAAGGTTTAAAGTTTAGAAAACTATAGATTTGTGGACTAAATGTTAAAGAAGTTGACGTGTGAAGGGAAGGGAAGTTAATGGATAACGTTTTGAATTAAAGGTTAAAGAAGATAATGAAGAAATGGGCTTGGGACTGGAAGGTTGCTGGTACTTTTCCCTAAAAAAATTTGGTTGGTTGTGACTTAAAATTTAGAGAACACTTAAGTTGGCGACTAAAGGTTTCTGGTACAATCCTCTGGAACTTTGTTGTTGGTTCAATTTTCTGTGAAGTGGTATCTTACCATTTGAAGAAGCAGGCTTGTGGCTGGAAAGAAGGTTGCTTGTTCAATCTTCTGAAATTGCGAAGTAACGGTTAGAGAAGTATTCTTAAGTTATGGCCTTAAGTTTAAAGACAAGATCTTTTTTTAACAAGAAAACTGTTGGTTCAATTCTCTAGTTCAGTGAAGTGGGCTTGGGTTCAGAAGGTGGTTTGTTTGACTCCCTGGAATGGCAGGAAGCAGAGGCTGGTGAGAGTGAAAGAACGCTGTTTTCTTCTCCCTCAACATTCACAGCTGAGGTGCCCTCAATTGCTCCCTGGGTGCTGTTGAGGTGGCTGCTGGCGTGTGTTCTCATTGCCTCAATTCACGATCGTGTGTTCCCTGCCATAGACGGGTTAAATGCAAAGGTTGGAACCCGTTGTACTGCTGTGCAATGGCTGTAAAGTGTGTTTTTAATGCTAATACAGATGAAAAAAAATAAAATGAAATGAACAGAGCAGCTCCACACTTGAGGTATTAGCAACATTCCTGCCTTTGCTACAGCGAAGGATTACGCTTGACAAATTCCTTTCATGGCGCAAGTTTTGCAAAAATATGATACCCTTAAAATGACTTCCACGCTCCTGCTTTTTCTGAAGCATAACATTACAATAAAAGCTGCTCCGGTATTCAGAGCAGGGCAGGGGTATAAAGTTCATAAGCGGGAGGAGGACCTATTAACCTTGGACACTGTTTTAAATGTCATTATTTTTAGCTGACACCACAAAAGAGCCAGGGAAAGCTTCTCTCCAGGCGACGCCGCATGTAAATCACTTTCTCCAAAGGAAATTACTTCCCGCAGCTCAGCGTTATTAATCTAAATTCTCTGTTAGTCAAATTGTTGCACATAATAAATATGGAGCAGCTTGTGATGCTTATCTACTGTGACATTCCATTCTCGCCAAACATTTTTTTATGTGTGCTTCGTGTTCGCTTTATTCAAGTCTGACTGGAGCTCCTGAGACAGCTTTACTAAGCAGACCACCAGTATGGGGAGGGGGGATGCTGGAGGTGGGGGGGGGGGGGGATTAGGGCAGGAAAGGGGATGAGACTGCCCCAGGGTTTTGCTCTGCCACAGTCTGCAGCCATGAGAGCAGTGGAGAGTGTGAAGTCAGCCCGCGCTGCCCGTTCGCTCGAACCCACGTCTATATCTGGGTTTGGCAATCTGATGGGCCTCAGCAGGCTGGTCTGAACAGCTGAGTGGGGTCATAAAAACAAACATGGCTTTATAATACAGGTATTGTTCTTGCAGGAGTCTGTGGTAGCTAGGGATGTAAAAGTTAATAAATAATAAAGTGATAAGGATTAAATTATCAATGCTATCTACTTGATTACTGGATTATCCTACACTGAAAAAATGATGAGCTAAATTTACTTTAAAAAGTTTCGCACATTTCTTCATTTGCTTTTTTTTAAGTAAATTTAATTTCAGATCAATTTCAGTAACTTCAACTCGGTTTCAAGACTTAAATGTTACATAGAGTAAATAAGTGAACTGAACTTCAGTCAATCCTTTCTTTTAGTAAACTTTACTTAATTTCTGCATACAATATTACCTAATTACAATTACTTAATTTATACAATATTACTCAAATCATCTATAATACATGATATATTATAATTCCTGAAATTTAAATATTTTTAGTTAAAACACACATATTGCACTGTCTCAACATATGGATGGCATGTAATACATCATTTTTAGTATACTAAAAAGATGTATTACATACCATGTGTTGAAATAGTGAAATATGTGGTTAAGTAATATTGCATGCAGAAGTTAAGTAAATGTTACTAAAAGAAAGGATTGATTTAGCAAAAATAAATTAAGTAAGTTCAAGTTTACCAAAAGAAAGTACTGACTGAAGTTCAGTTCACTTATTTACTCTATGTAACAGTTACTTAAATTTATCTGAAATTAAATTTACTTAAAAAAAGCAAATGCAGAAAGTTGCGAAACTTTTTTAAAGTAAATTTTACGCATCATTTTTTTCAGTGTAGTTTGGTCATTCCCACAATCAGCAGCAATGCAGACTAAAGTGGTGGTCTAGTAGAATTTGCCATTCAAAACCTAGGGGTGGGTGATATGGCTCTAAAATAATATCACAAAATGTCATGGTATTTTCACGATAACGATACTTTTTGCGATATGACAAAACACTGAATTAAAAATATATATATATTTAGAATTTAATTATTGCATGCAATATGATTATGGCTAACTGAGATATTAAAAATAATTTTATCAGATTTGTAACAGAAGTCAATGTTCCAGAATGTCATAATACTAATAGTGCACTCCAAATATCTCCATATATCCAGGATTAAAGTTAAATAAATGATACTGGACAGAAATAATCTGTGTCTAGTAGGTATATAATGGGTAATTATTATATAATGGGTATTTAATTTTTTTGCTAAAAATGGCAAAAAAGTAGTACTTTGATGTGATAATTAGGGGTGGGGGATATGGCACGATATTTCAGGATATAATATCGTTCACAATATTTTTTTTTTTTGCCGATATGATACATTCAACAGGTTCAGCAGGAAGACCTAAGGTTGAACGATCTGGGAAAAACTATCAAAATAATATGCTTATTCGTCTAGAGAGCTTCCAAGAATCCAGGAGCTGTATAAAACATCCAAGCATCAGCAATAGTTCAACTGTGTCAATAATGAGACCCATGGATGAATCAGGCTGAGGTAAACTAAAACAATCATCAGAGACATGATGCTTTGGTTCTCCTATAGAGCCTCCAAAAAGAACTTTGGAGAATTCAGGAGTTGTTTGAACCAGAGCAAGAGAAATAATTCAAAGGTTTAGCATTAAAATCAATAAATGAACCAACTAGCAGAAAAAATATATAAAGGCAATAGCAAAGTGTTCCTCTGGTTTTCCTATAGGGCATCCAAGCTTCCAAGAGCAGTATTAACCATAAAAAGGCCAAAGTTCAACAGCTCCAGCAGGGTGACCCCCAGCAGGGGGATACCTATGGATAAACCAACTAAAAGAAAACTATCAACAGCAAAGGGGTGCTCTAGTTCTTCTTGAAAGCCTCAAAGGAGGGCCTTCAAGACTGCGTGATCTGTATGATCTACAGCAGGAGTAATAATTTAACAGCTCCAGTAGGGCAACCAGTGGGTGAATCAATGTGAAGAAAACTAAGAAAAGCAACAGTAAAATGGTGCTCTAGTTTTCCTGGCAGCCTCCAAGCAGAGCCTCCAAGCAGAGCTTCGAAGTAGAGCCCCCAAAGAGAGCGTCCAAGAATCCAGAAGCCGTATGAACCAGAGCAAAACAACAGTGCAACACCTCCAGAAGGGCGAGCGATATATGAATCAAAAGTGGTGCTCTAATTCACCCAGAGAGAGCTCTCCAAGGAGAGCCTCCAAGAATCTGGGAGATGTACGAACCAGAGAAAAAGCAATAGTTCAACCGCTTTAGCACAGGGACCTACGGAAGCCAACACCAGTAGGGAGACCTATGGATTAATCAGATAGAAAAAAAACAAGAAAAAAAAAACAAGTGGAGCTCTGGCTCCTCTAAAAGTCTCCAAAGACAGCATCCAAAATTCAGGAGCTGTATGAATCAGAACTTTACTGGCAACAATCCTGCAAAAGTTGAACCATTGAGTCTAGGCTAGATGTAACACTTAATATATCATAATGCTCTTAACATTCAGCGGAAACATGTATATAAGTAGAATTGGAAGTTATTCTGGAGTATTGATTATTATGAAATAGCAAAAATGTAAATTAGACATGGTTTTGTTTGATTTTTCACATTTTATTTCATGTAAGTACGAAAATGTGTGAGCTAGTTGTGAGTTAGTACCAGTTTCCTCCACATAAACCTGCTTAATCGTTAATATGCTAAGTTTTTGCAACCCATCGAAGAAAACAAGCTCGTTTGCATTCAAACCATTTGAAAGTGTAGGCGTCCCTAAACCTGTGCTGTATACATGAGTACACACATGCAGCGGACACCTGGCTAATCACCCACAAACAAAACCACACGTGTAGACAGACGCGTACACAGACAGGATAAAAACCCGTCTCTCCAGCCCGTGGTCCTGCCAGCTGCGCTGCTCTTCCTGCAGCCAATAGGGAAGCTAATAAATCCCTGGCCTACCCTATTAAAGTAAGCAGCCTTGACAGAGAGATCATTTGCATGCGCCACGACGCCCAGCGGAGAACAGTCTCCCACTCGGAGCAGGGGACTGCTGGTTCCTCTACTCTGCCGCTGAGGAGCAATGTAATTATCATGCTGGGAAGATTTGGTCCTTTAAATTATGCATTATGGCACATTGTAGAAGGGCCCAGTGCTGTTTCACTGCATTGGAAACATGTTACTAGCATGGCAATGGGGAAGGAGGCAGGGAGTCAGGAGGGTGTAGTAGCGAGAGCCACTACAGTATATTTTATAAGTATAAGTTAAATCGTACACATTTATCTGGAGCAACAAACATCCTACTGATAAACCACCAATATTTGCAAAAAATCTTGTTTTTTGCTGACAGCAACCACTTTCCCAGTTATGTTACAGCAATACTGTAATCTCCCACATGTACTGGGCTGCCCCCTGCTGTCTGCTTAATGGAGGTGTATTTGTGGTTGGGTGCCGGTGCCTGCCTTCCCAAGATTAGGCCTTTCCCACTATGTGAATTCACCAGCGTTTGACACAATCCTTCTTACTCTTCTGTTTTTTTTCCCCTTTTGTTTTACTTTCTCTTCTGTTTTCTCTCTGTCTCTTTCACATGTATTATGATAAGAAATAGTTAAACAGTGACAACTATACTACCTGTGATGCAACACATTTAAAATACACGTAAGCAAAGAGAGCTGTCTTTTTTTGTACCAATATAATGTAACCCTTCATATTCATGTCCTTAAAATCAGAGGCTGCTTAAGAGAACACTACTACTGTCCAGTAAGAACTGTTCCAAAAAATGTTCTTGTTACTGTCTCAAAAGCAATGCTAGGCTAGGCTATAATTTGCAGTTGTGGGCAGCATGTGCTGCTTTACACCAGGCAATTAAAGCTGAGCTTATCTTTTTATCCTCTATCCTCTTTCTGGGGAGATTAGATATCAAATATCTGCATAAGAATAAGAAAGAAACAGAACAGCATGTGGAAAAAAACAGTTTGTAAGATCACTTTTCTCAATTTATTTAAGATATAAAGAAAATGGGGACACATTTTGTGATAAAACAAAGCACATATAATGAGATAAACAGAACTCAAAGAATTGAATCAAAGAGTTTTGAAAATAGATTGACCGTCGCCAGACCTCAACATCATTGAATGTGCTTGACATGATTTGACGATTTGGAAAGTGAGAAGCAGAAAATGTTTCAACTTATGAATCTGAGCTTATAAAAAGCATAAAATTTCAGCCCAAGCTTGAGTAAAATATGGGAACATTAGTTGAGGCTCTGCATCAATTTCATAGAATTGGGGAAACTTTGGTTTATAATCAGCGATCGGAGAGTTGGAGAGTGGAGTGGGCCAATTCCTATATTTTACTCTGCAACCGGGGTGTCGGCACTTGGCACGGATTCAAACCGGATCTGAGCCAATGTAACACAGATTCTGAGTGTGGTACTCGGCCCTCTTTTGCAGATTTCTGTAGAAACACTGAAAGCAATTCTCCAGAAAGCTGTGATAAAGGTAACAAACTGACATTTGCACAGAACTGAAGGTTATACTGATTTTCAGAATTGAATTTTTTTCTTTCTTCTTTTTTTCTTAAATCAGCTTTAATTTTGGCAACCCTTTACTGTAAGGCACTGATAAACTGCATAAACACTTCATAACAACTGGCAAAAACCTACATAAACATTTATACACCCTTACTCCAGAAGGCATCAACGGTCATAAAGGCAGCTTATGTCAAACCTAATGTTAGTTTGACATAACTACTCAAAGTGGCATACATTTTTATGTCACTTTGTGTTTACTATGTCTATTTTTTTAATGGGTCCCAGAACCAACTGCCCATTGTCAGTGTTTACTATTAAATTGTACTTTGTACTACTTTGTAAATAGAAGTGAATTCCTGCAGCCATGCCACAAAAATGATACACTGTATTATTCCACATTATTATTCCACAATAGTTGTGTCAAATCATCATCATTATTAATATTAGGTCACAATAACATACAAAAAAGAGCTACAAAGTCAGCTCTCATAACTTGCTATGATATTTTCTGGGGTAAAATGTCATGGCATTTTATGACAGCTGACTTTGTAGCTAATGTCCTTAAACCTAATCTCACCAAAATTATCTATATCACTTGACATAGCACTTATGTAAACATTAAAAGACATGACAGTTGACACCTTTTGCAATAGGTGTTTGTAAATGTTTATGTAGGTTTATGTCAGTTGTCATGAAGTGCTTGTATAAGTGGCCTTCAGTAAAGTGCTACCTCAATTTTAATTTTAAATATTTCATAACCTTTGAGTCCAGGTAGCAGCAGAGCAGGAAGGAGAGGTAAGGAAGAGGTAAAGGAGGTGCAGGAAGAGGAGAAGGAGGGGAGGAGGTAGTGGAGGAGGTAATGGAGGTAGTAGAGGTGGTGGTAGTGGCAGTGGCCGCCGCTCAACGGACTGATTATGCAGGTGTAATAGCACACGCACAGGGGGAGTGCAGCCTCAAGGTCAGAGTGGCGTGGCTCATCAGCTTCAGCCCTGTATCAGTTTAATTAACTCCTCCGAGGGGCTCACCAAAAAGCCCCTCATTAAACATGCAGCCCGGAGAATAGACACACGTATGGCGGGAAGCCACGCTCAGGTTGTTATACAGAAAAAAAAAAAGAGGAAAAAAAAAAGCCCTGCTCACACGCCGCTGAGTCCTGCACGCTTACTCGTCTCCTTGAGAAATGGCTATATCAGATCAGATTACTAACATCAGTACTTCTCATTTTAATACACGGACTCAGTCCATTAGGAAAATATTGTGGTGATACATCACTAATGTGCCGTTTTGTCATACATCTTTTGGTCAATAAATATGAAAAAGATAAAATGTCAAAGGCAGACTTGCGCGAGCGCGTGGCGCACAAGGGCGCAGCTCTCAAATTATTAATGCCGCCATGCGCGGGCCTCAGATATGTCAATATCAATCCACTTGAGGACTGGAACGCCACGCGAGCGGATATATAGATGGAGCACGTGCGCGCATGCAGCCATCTACAACATATGCAAATGTAAATGTGGCTTCATCTGAGTTGCTAACTCAGCACGGCTAATCCAGACACAACGAGGGCTGGGGGGGTGGTGGTGTAGTGGCGTGTCTGATGTGGCTGGGCTGTAGACATGTGGCTGGGGCAACCGGAGTTCAGAAATCTATATTTTGTGGAAAATCCCTGGTTTTTAATCACAGTTTTCATGCATCTTAGCATTGTTCTCCTCCACCAGTCTTGCACACTGCTTTTGGATAACTTTATGCCTTTACTCGTGGTGCACAAATTCAAGTAGTTCAGCTTGGTTTGATGGCTTGTGATCGTCCATCTTCCTCTTGATTATATTCCAGAGGCTTTCAATTTGGTAAAATCAAATTTGTCAGAAAATCATCACTTTTTAGAAGTCGTTTTGTTTCCAGAGCTGTATTTGCTACATTTCATACTACAGTATAGCAATTGACATGAAACTGCAGTCCCCTAGTGGCACTGTTTTGCCACAAGTACACAACCCATAATAGAATAGTGTGAAAAAAGTGCCTCTAGTTTCTTCTTCTTTCTAATGAATAGACAGAAACGGAAAGAGAAAATTAAGATTTTCACATTATACTATGCTGCGATGGATTGGCGGCCTGTCCAGGGTGTATCCTGCCTTCCGCCCGATGCCTGCTGGGATAGGCTCCAGCCCCACCCCCCCCCCCCTCCACCCCGCGACCCTTCACGGATAGAGCGGTTGACGATGAGATGAGATGAGACATTATACTATGATTATGTTTAGGTTTAGGTTAAGTTTAGGGTATGGTTAAGTTTAAAATTGAGTAAAAAGTTTGGTTAGGTTTAGGTTTAGGTTGAATGTGATGCTCGCATCAAATTCAAAGCTCTTACAATCGCCTACAAGGTGATGACAGTACAGCTCCTTCCTACCTGCACTGCAATCTCTCGCTATCTTTAATAAACTCCTGAAGACAGAGCTCTTCAAAGAGCACTTACTCTCCTAACACCTCTAACTAACTACCTTCTACTACCAGATCAGGAGAATCTCTCACTATCTTTAATAAACTCCTGAAGACAGAGCTCTTTAAAGAGCACTTACTCTCCTAACACCTCTAACTAACTACGTTCCACTAACAGATCAGGAGAACCTCTCACTATCTTTAATAAACTCCTGAAGACAGAGCTCTTCAAAGAGCACTTACTCTCCTAACACCTCTAACAAACTAACTACTTCTAACCTCATTTCCTTCTTCCCCTCCTTCACTCCTCTATCCCTATATTTCCCTTTGACATCCTTTAAGCCCTATCTAAAAATGTTTTACCTTTAACTTCTATTACTTTTGTACTTCACTATTGTAAGTCGCTTTGGACAAAAGTGTCTGCCAAATGTAATGTATTGTAATGTAATGGTTAAGTTTAGGCTTAGATATAGGTGTAGATTCATAATATTCCCAGATAAAATCGTTTGATTTCTGCTTGTCTGGGTTGCGTCAGTAATTTGTGCATATGTATGAGGGCTGAGCTAAAATAAATACACACTGAACAAACCCTGAAATGTTGATTTAATTGCAAATGTGCACATTTCTCTTAAGACCAGGCAAGGGGAAGAGGAGGAGGTCCAGTCTGGGACTGCAAGGCATCAAGCGTAACCATGCAGTTCACTAGTCCATCCACTTGTCACATTAGGCCAGTGAAAGGACATCCTCAGAGCTGTCCAAACAGCTGGACGCCGGTCTCCAATAACCGGTGACATGGTGCAGAACAAGCCATTTAGTCTGTTTTAAGGCCACATTTTGGCAAAATATTAAATGTATTCATTTTTAGACAAGCTACTTTGAAAAGCTCGAACCGCAGTGCTGTTTCGTAGTTTAAATTTGACTAATTTCAAGGTATTAGACTCAATTTAAAGTATTTTAAGTATTTAGTATTAGATATGAAACAGAATGTAACTTATTTCATTTTGAGGAAAATAAATCGAAGTGTTAGACCTTCAGGTTTTAAAGGATTTTTTTAAAGGAACTTTTAAAACTTCTGTATAATTTATCAGTGTAAGAGCTGCATAAAGTGGTTCTGCTGTAAAATTATTAATCATAGACAATCATGTGTTTCAAGCATCAAGCAGTGAAATCAATGTGAAATCATCTTGTGCAATAGTTTTTTTTTTTTTTTTGATACACCTTTATAAGGCAATAATGTTCCCAGGGTCAAACTGACCTGTGTTTAATTATGTTTTACAAGTCACAATTAGTTAACCCCACCCCTCCCCCTTACAGATCTGAGTGGAGCAGCAGCACATGTCCCTAAGCTTGCCAAGTCCAATGTCAAGTGCTGTTATTTAAATACCTAAATTAAAGTCCCTCCTCCAAATCTAGAACCCTATAAAAACAATCAACCTTTCTAACATGTTTACAACAAGTCTTTGCACCCCTCCAACACCCCAACTCATTCCTTAAATCTTTCATTCCTGACTTAACATATTAGTGGGCATATGTAGGGGTCTGGCTTCCTACCACAAGCAGAAGCTGCTCGAACTCAAGCCCAAAAGGTCTTCTCACGAATAATCACATGCTGATGGCATGTTGGAATAACGACAGGTATATACACCACATGAAAATGCAAATGTAAACACACCCCAGGACATCTGAGAGGCATTTGAGCTTCATGTTATAGCAGATTAACCACATCTATCCTTCCAAGACACATTTATCAACCAAAACTCCTCCCAGTACAACCAAAAACAGTAATAACTGCTGTGGAATTAGTGAATTTGAAAACTTCATCCCACACAGCTTTCAGTCTGACTAACCAAGGACACTTTTGGCTATTAAGTTTAAATGCATGTGGTTAGAATCTTATCAGGATACAGAACAGATACTATTCAAATATGGTCACCATGGGGCATAATGTGGCTTAAGAAATATATGTGGATTAGGCACACAAGCCACATCA
Source organism: Astyanax mexicanus (assembly GCF_023375975.1). Taxonomy (NCBI): domain Eukaryota; kingdom Metazoa; phylum Chordata; class Actinopteri; order Characiformes; family Acestrorhamphidae; genus Astyanax; species Astyanax mexicanus. Next base: position 39,794,196 of record NC_064420.1, on the reverse strand, counting down.
AATATAATCGCAAACAGATCCAAGATACTAGTTCCATGCAGTGACAAGGTTTAAAAGGGTTCTTTAATATACTGTACAAGTGCATCTCAAAAAAAAAAAATGAATACTTACTTTATTTCAGTGATTCAGCTTAAAATGTGAAACTCATATATTATATAGATGTATTACATACAGAGTGATCTATTTTAAGAGTTTATTTCTTTTATTGTTGATGATTATGGCTTACAGCCAATAAAAAACCCAAAAAATTGTATCTCAGAAAATTTGAATATTATATAAGACCAACTGGTACTTTTGGCAGTGTGGGCAGTGTGCCAAGTCCTGCTGGAAAATGAAATCCGCATTTCCATAAAAGTTATCAGCAGAGGGATAACAATACACTAACTTTGGACTTGATATAACACAATGGATCAACACCACCAGATGACATGTCTCTCCAAACCATCACTGATCATCAGCATATTTTGCATTTTATTTGTAAATCAAGGGAGCAGAGTCTGGAGGAAGAGTGGAGAGACACACAGTTCAAGCTTCTTGAGGTCTAGTGTGAAGTTTCCACCAATCAGTGATGGTTTGGAGAGTCATATTATGTCATCTGCTGGTGTTGATCCACTGTGATATAATATCAAGTCCAAAGTTTATTAAGCTACATTTGGAGTAAAAATAAAGTTGTATAAATTGTGTGTTTTTTTTTTTGCTCAACTATCCCTTTAAGTGTCCGGTCAAAGAGGACTAGGGCTAAAATTGCCATTAGCGGATACTTTATGAGACTATTATCAAGTTGTTGGCAGGGGAAGATGCTGTGTGTGTGTGGGGGTTGTGGAGGACAGATTGGTATCACGTTGTTTCAGGATCAATCCAGAACTTTAATTAGCGAGGGGTCGGGCCGGGCTGACCCAGGGCATCAGGTAGAGCTGTGTAGAAACGGGTCTTGCAGGTACCCGCAGCCCTAATCTCCCCGCCCATCGCGCCCAAATTAAAGCCGTAAATGGGAAATTGATTTCTGGCCCCCTGTCCGTTGCAATATCTCCCTTTTGTCTTAAGGACATTAGGCGGGTTTGCTCCTTGCCTAAGCTGTTCTTTTAAACGTTCATTATTGATACTGAAAAGAGACTGGCGCTGCGCCAAAGCAAGCCACTCTGTCCGCGCGGTGCTGCCGGTCCCGGGACGAGGAGGAGGAGACAGGTCTTTCACACCTGACTGCCATCGGGTGCGGGGAGGATGAGAGGTGCAGGGAGGGGAGGGTGGCGAGGACTGGATGCTAGTAACCGCTCGACATTGTCTTCACCACAAATGGAGGATAATTTGATGCCACTGGGTTTCTACACGGCCACCTCTGACTCGATCTCTGCTTCAAAAGCAGAATTCACATTATAAACACTGAATTTCCTTCCATCCACACGCCATCAGACTGTACAACACAACACGATGCTCTCAGTATACACTATTTTTATTACTACATGCAACTTACTCAGTAGAGCTGTAATGCTTTATTATGTGCAGTTTTCTATTCACTACATGTACTGCGATCTCTTTATCACCATTTCTGCAATATTGTAACATGGAGGAGGAGGCAGGATGCAAGTGCAAGTCTTTTTTACTATCCATATTTAAACTAACAAAGAAAGGAACACTAGAGAGTATAAAAAGAAAAGGTAACTAAAACAAAACACTATGAAACAGAGGATAAACTAAAATACTGAACCAAACAAGCAAACTAAGCAAACAAAGAAACAAACTAAATAAAGCAAACCTGAGACACTGAGGACAAACAACACAACAGGTCTGAGGCTAAACAAAACATTTAAACACAATCTGGAAAGATTAACGAACACGGTCAAACAAAAAAGCGCGACAGAGAACAATGGATCACATGAGGTATTTATACACAGGCACACACTAGGGACACCTGTGGAGTAATGAGGGGGCGGAGTTACAAATGAGACACAAGGTGACAACACTAATGGCTTGGGCAGGGCTAGGGCGGGGCTAGGGCGGAGACAGAACAATAACAAAACAATGCCATGTGCTCAAAAAAGCACATGGCTGGAAAACACAAGACAGGAAAACAGGGCAGGAGCACAGAAAACCAAAAGAGGGAAAAACACAGGACAGACACAGGCTAATATGTGACAAATATGTTTAACATCTACTATTATTTGCTGTTTATTCACTGTTAGTCCTTGTGCAATAATACTGGTCACAACCTACCATAATCATTTCTCCGCTGACCTTTTCTAAGCTGCACTAGATGTATATATTTTTCCTTTATTACATTTTTAGTATTTTTTTTCTGTAATATTATTTATATTTAGATTCATTATTATTTATTTATATTTTTTCCAGACCTGTTTTTCTGTCCTTTCCTCTGTGCTGTTAATAAGTGCTTTTTTAATTTAACTCAACTTAGTTTAGTACAACATTCTTAATGTTGGCTTAAATGTTTTCCAATTCTGGACAACAGTACATTTTAAATTGAGCATTAAATTCATTAGTAAATGATTGGCAGCTTAAACTGATTTATGATAGCTATGAGGGGATAATAAGTGTAAATCTGTAAAGCCTAGTCTTAATGAAATAAGTTAATATAACCTACATTCTACAGAAATTTGGGATTGAAAATAAAACACAAAAAGGAAAAGTTGACATATGCATTCAATTCATTTGATCAAGATCAACATTTTGGAATATTCTGAATTCTGAATAAGTGAATTTATTTAGTTGAGTTATTTTGACAGAGTGAACTGATAACCTTTATGGTGTAATCATTTGTGTGTAGTTATATATTAAGTAGACAATTTACTGGACTAACAAAACCACAAATTGCGAGAACTTATTACCAACTTATTACTAAGTTAACAAAAAAAAAACAGGTGCTTTATTAATTGAATCTTAAGCTAATTAGGTTTATTTAACTGTGAATGCTCTCAAATGTTGTTTTATTTGTTGTTTTGTAAATTAATTGATAAAAACGGCATTGTGTGCCCTGCATTTGGAAGCCGCCATGTGTTATATTGTTTTACTGACCAGCAATACAGCATGTGTTTCCAACAGACATAGATTGTTGATCTTCATATCCTCACCATGTGTTATGAAGGGATATATGAAGAAAGCTGCTCCTCTAGCGCGTGAGTCAGGAGTGTTTTGTGACGAAATAAAACTGTAGAATCACAGATAAACATCCACTAATACACTGTGACTCATGGTAGACTTGTGGTATTGTAACACACTATTTAAGAAAGATAAAAAAAATAGAATACTAATCTGAGCGTTTTTTATTGAGGTCACATGTCCATGTATTCGATTTGAGAGCATATACTGTATAAAAGTAGCTCTGATTGGGAAAGATTATAGTTTTACATTCAACTTGCTCTAAAAAAGGTCAGACCTGTCACATTTAGGCAAGGAATGGGATTTGAATCACTTTAACCTGTGCTCAAATGTGAATGTAGCCGAACCCACGCTCGACTCGGCCTCCAAAAAGTATGAGTGAGTCAGCAGAAGTGGCAGAGAGACAGACATGGAAGCGAATCCCCACTCTCTCTCTCTCTCGCTCTCTCTTTCACACACACTCTCTCTCTCTCTCTCTCTCTCTCTCTCTCTCTCTCTCTCTCTCTCAGAAATCATATAGAGTCTAATGGAGTATAATCCATTTCCCTCCCGATATGTCACCTCTCCCAGATCTCTCTTTGGCTGCTGCGCTGTTGATGCCTCCACTTATGGCAGCGTGCTATTTGTCATTCTAATGAAGTTCTCAGAGGGGAAAAAATCCCCCCTCCCCCCCAAAACATTTCTCAACGAGTCAGCAGGTGGGAACGCAAAAGCGTGTGCTGCCGTTTAAAGTGCAAGCGCATTCTCAAGTGCAAGCAGAGCAAACACAGCTACACTTCAGAACAGGAGCCTGGCTGGTTAAGCTGGAAACCTGCTATCTGGAAACCTGCTGTTAACGAGTTTGTAAACTTAAGAGTGTTTTCCCCTTGGTTTAGTTTTTTTTACACAGGGAAAATCAGGGAAAGTCTATTCTTAAATTAAATAGTTTAAATCTGATGTCCGTAAGTTTTGTGATTTAGGGCCCTCTCTGGTGAGAATGGCTAATTGCGCTGAACATGCGGAAGAATCATTTTAAACTGGGCAGGTGTGATGCGGTCTCCTTTCAGAGCGGATGAATCCGTTTCCAGGTTATGTTCAGTCAGAGAGAGAGAGAGCGAGAGAGAGTGCTCAGTCAGAAACTTCACTTCAACCACACACGTTGTTTTTACTGTGAGTGAGTGCGCAACTGAGCTCTGAGTTTCCCCTTCTGAAGTCTCCATTGCTCCACCAGCTGCTCGCAAATCCTATTTTAGAGGCTGCACATGTGATGTAAGTATGTAAAGACGCGTGACGTGGACAGAAAAACAGAAGAACCCGTTAAAAGCGACCCGACATCCCAGTTTTTAGAATGAATGTACTAGACTTAGCAGGGATGGTCGTTCCAGCACACTGGTACCATTAAACACAATTTTATCCCTCCTGCACTAATAAGAAATGCTTCTGCTTTTAGTTTAGAAACAAAATAATACTGAATGCCACTTTAAGTTAATACAACCTGAATTCTATAGATATTTCGGATGTCAACCAAACAAAAATAGTTATGATATGCAATTAATTCCTTTGAGCAAAATCAACTTTTCACATCAGACATTTTATCAGTGTGTAGTCATTTCACTAATTAGAACATTTACTTAACTGAGGACCCTTTACTAATGCTGAGATGACGCAGTATAAAATAAATTAAGTGAGAAATGTGAGTTAGAAGAATTCTGACTAAACTAAAGCACAGTAACTTTATAAGTTAAATTTTGAGTTTAAATTGGGCTACACTGTGGAGCACAGGTTTCAGAACTTTAGAACAGGAGCCTGCTGTTTGGTATCTGTAAACCAAGTTTGTAAACTTGAAGCATTGTCCCCTTGGTTTGGTCTGTTTTCATACAATAAAAATCCACAGCACCAATACATGTCACAACAAAACTATTTGAGAATGATATTTCTACTTATTGGGTATTATTTGTCAAAATGATCTGGGGCAGAGCTAGATAAAGTAAATATACACAAAAAATCTTCTGAACTGATGCAGATGTCTGTGCACTTTAGCATGGAGCAATAGCGGAGGTGGAATTTGTTCATAGCTGCAGTTATTATCTGGGTAATATTCCAAACTAAACTAAGCAAAATGCTGAATTAACAGTTTAGCTAAAACTTGCTGCAGAATACAGCTGATAGTTGCTGAGGGTCAGGTTGAGGTCAGATTTTTTATTTTTTTTTACCACAAACAAACCACTCCAAAGACTTAAGCAGATGCAACTGGGCTACACTGGGGAGCACAGGCTTTAGCACTTCAGAACAGGGGTTTGGTTGGTTTCTGGAAACTTAGTGCTGGATGGCACAACAAACTGTTTAGGAAGTGGATGAGTTTTTTTTTGTTACACCTTTTGATTATTTTCTTAATCACTTAGGCTAGACTAGCTCTGGAGTGAGTAAAGGAAAGGAAAGGGAAAGCAAAGGAAGCAATGGCAATGGCACAGTCAGGAAGTAGCTAAGCGGTGAGCGAGTGATAAATCTGCCGGTACGGTAGGGCTCTTTTCTCATTTGTTAGCCAGCCATGTGTGAAAATGTTAATGAAGGCCTCTATAATCTCGGAGATTCTCGCTATTAAAATTTTGCTCACGTCCCCGGCTTTCTGCTTACACACCAACTATTGTGCGCATCAATCCTTCCACTGTCGGACTAATAATAGATCTAATTGCCTCCGTCAGCCGGGAAAGTTCTGCTTCGCTCCTGCCTCTCTCTCTCTCTTTCGCTCTCTCTCTCTCTCTCTCTCTCTTTCTCTCTCTCTCTCCCTCATTCTCTTTTCTACTCTCTCTCACTCTCTCTCTCTCCCCACTTCTCTCTTGAAACGAGAATGGATCTGCTGGTGGTTGCTCCATAGTCACAGCTGAGTAAACTTCTTCATTAATACCTAGCAGACAGGGCAGTGACATTCTGGTGTCCATCATCCGGCCGCTTCTCGTTTACTATGAAATATTAAGAACCCATATGCCAAAATATCTACCAGGCCCGAGCCATGCAGCGCACCGCCATGCTTTCTCGCTTATTCATAATGCATAAGGCGAAACCAAAATAGCCCTCATCGCGTGATGCTTCCACTGACCCTGAAGACATTCGGATTTATTGTATTTATTTATAAGTAAGTAGACCACCTATCAGAAACAAAACTTTCACTGTTTTTCGCTTCCCAGGTGCTCCAGTCAGATGCAGTTTTTTTTTTTTTTTTTTTTTTTTTTCTGACAGCTTTGGGCCAATGAGTTCATGCCTAAATTTGAGTGGATCTACACTTAAAATTAGAAAATAATCAAACAGCAAAAGGGTTATTTGAAACAATGCAATTGCAGCATTTTCTCTTTTTTCCCACAATTTGGAAGACCAATAACCCAGTCCCTATTCATATGAACTCCCCCTGTTAATAATAATTTTCCCAACATTAAGAGGGTGAAGAGTAGCACATGCCTCTTGGACACGTGTAAAATTGCTTGGACACATGTAAAAAAAGCACCAGATCTCCAGCACCTGATGCATCAGATGCCTGTGCTGACCAACATCACACTATGAGTGATGTGGGGAGAGAGCATGGCCAATTGGCTCTCTCAGACTCCAGCTGCTGATGGCAAGCAGCATGATCCGGGATTTAAACCATCGATCCTCGGAGCATAAAGTTCTTTAGTCTATTAAACAAATCAGAGCCCCTTTTGGAGCATTTTTACATGTATAATTTGTTTGCTTTGGTCCGAAGCTCCACCTCCTCTCAATAATCAACACAAAACAACTGTGGCAGGTGTGAATAACATTTGATTAGTTTAATTCAACCAGCAGTGAAGGTATAAACATATTTCTAATTCATATGAACCTAAAATATCCTAACATATTCAAACATTTCTATATGTGGGTTATCTATTTTCCATATACTTTTTCATATTTGGAAATGTTACAGAACAGATCTAAGATTAAGAACAGTAAGAAAGAAAAAGCAAAACTAAACAGATTGGGAGCTTTAGCCTTATTTTTAGGAGGTATCAGCGAAAGAAAATCTGTAGCACAACAGTGTAGCAGCAGCACACAGAGGAATACTTGTGAAAACATTTTGTATTATGAAAAATGGCCAAGGGAAATCAGTAAGTCTTCAGGTTGGATAAGCAGGGCTCGATTGAAGGGGGAATGCAAGGGAATGCCTTACCTCTGGTCGAAGTAAATTACAAAAACTCCCTCTTATACAACTGTAAAATCGTGGTGATTATCAGTACGTGATTAAACTAAAGATGTTTAACATTTACTAGAAAATGTGTAAGTAAATACCGAGATTTACACCCCAGATTTTAATTGTACAACTTCCCAGAGTATGTGTGTAAGACTGGTGGAGAACATGATGCCAAGATGCATGAAAACTGTGATTAAAAACAGGATTATTTCACCAAATGTTGATTTCTGAACTCTTAAAACTTTATGAATATGAACTTGTTTTCTTTGCATTATTTGAGGTCTGAAAGCTCTGCATCTTTTTTCTTATTTCAGCCATTTCTCTTTTTCTGCAGATAAATGCTCTAATTGACAATATTTTTATTTGTGAGAAATGTTGTCTGTGGTTTATAGAATAAAACTACAATGTTCATTTCACTCAAACATATATCTATAAATAGCAAAATCAGAGAAACTGATTCAGAAACTCAAATCTCTCTCTCTTAATTATTTCCAGAGCTGTAGAATTGATTGGACCTGAGTTTAATGATTTGGATGGATGAGCGATGTGTGAGTGTAAAACCAGTCTAAAAACCATCCCATGATATAAAAGTTCTTAAACTATTTAAAGGTTCTTCACATACACTGTACATATTCTATTACACTCTTCTTCCATTGCATCATTCAAAGTTGCACCATTAATAATAACTATATTTTAAGGAGTGTGGCATTTTTCACCCCAACCATTCACACCTACAGTGCCCTCCAAAAGAATTGAAACAGTGAGGCCAATTCCATTAGTTCTGCAGCACACTGTAAACACAGATGAGGTAGTGTCATGGCTTGAGCTTGCATGGCCTTTTCTGGAAAGGGATAATTTTTCTTCACTGATGTACAATGAACTCAGAGGTCTACAGAAACATTTTGTCTGTTAGCTGAAGGAATGATGAAAACAAACTGATTGGGAGATCCTTCATCAAGCAGCGAGATAATGACCCAAAACCCACTGCAGCCTGGAAAAGCATCACAGAAGAAGAATGCAAAAGTTTAGTGATGTCTTGATGCAGTTATTACATAAAAATAATATGCAAATAAATATTAAAATAAATATGAAAAGTCTTTATCACTTTTTAATATACTGTATGGTTATCTGTTCCAATACTTTTTTTTTAATACCTGGAAATACAAGCTGAAATGTTGATCTTCTTTAAATATCAAATTCAAATGTTTTCAGTCTACAGCAGAAATAAAGAGATTGACCTCACTGTTCCAATACTTTTGGAACAGGGCACTGTATCTTTCTATACAGATATCGGAGAAACAATTTTTAGTTCAACCCCAATTAATGGTAGTCTTTAAACCATACCTGCAAACTGCAAATTTGCACATTTAAAAAGCTTATTTTTACCAGTGTTGGAGTTCCTCTCCATTTTATTCCAGGTTTGTGTAATTATTGTAAAAGGAGTCCAACACAGAAAAGGTGCCAACCTTAATCTTTTAAAGTAGCTCCACTCTGGTGGTCTGCAGGCCAATATCCCCAGGCAAAAATCACTGAGCAAATGTAACACGTCACACTTGTTAGAGGAGAGCAGCTCACAGGAGCCGAATGAAACATGCACACTCGCACTTATAATTCATCCACTCATGTTTAAATGCAAAAGTGGACCATGCTTAGGTTTCCACTCACTCTTTCTCAGTCCACAGCAAACTGACCTGTCAGACTAAAGGGGGCAGTGTCTTTTTGTCACGCGCCTTTGACCACCCGGTCTCATTCTGTCTCCCTCTCCTGCTCCCTCACAGCTTTTTTTGGCTCCCACACTCCCAGCGCAGCCAGTGAGAGAGGAGCAGGTGGGCCAGCCCCAGGGTCCGGAGTCCTTCCAATTAAGACACATAGAGCTTTCCTACACACCACAGGCAACACACACACACACACACACACATACACGGACACACACACACACTTACATCCACAGAAAGACTGCCTGCGTAGGTCTTCTTTCCCAAAAAGGGCAGCTTCCACTTTCGGCACAGCAGTTATACCACCTGATGGTTTGCTATTCAGAAGGTATGGATTCTTTTTTTTTCCTAACAAATTTGCAATTTAAATATCCTCATTCATATACAAAGAGGAGGAAGATATTCCCATGAGGAAATATGCTATTCACATTATTTTCCATAACAACAAAGAGGGGGGCATCTTTGTTTGCTCTGTGTAGGAACACTGTTAAAAGTATAAGTAAAATAACTTTGAATGGTTCTTCAAGGGTCCTCAAAGAGCCTTAAAGGCTTCCTCCACAGTTCCAAAAGCAGTGTAGTATAATAGTGTAATAGTATAGTATAAAAGTATATTTACATTTATTTAAACAAGTTCTGCATGTGATGTTTTATTATATTATATATTATATTATATTATATTATATTTGCATGGTATGCATGCTGATTTTTGTTTCTTTTTTTATTTATTTGTGTAAAGTCCATGTTTTATGTATAGGCTTATTAGCATTTTAAATGAGGGTTGCCCTCGGTGTACTCTCAGTTTAATTAAATGTTGATTAATTGATTGATTGATTATTTACATAAACATAATGACAGTGGTTGTTGGTTGATCAAACAGGATCTAAGCCAGAAGAGACCGATTCCTGCAAGAAGTTTTAAGCCTGTCAAGCAAGAGCTATATAGTTTTTATGTTTCTAAAAAATCATGCACATGCCTTATTCAGTGGTGGTTCAGCATTTAAGAGTGAAGGGTTACTGATCAAAAGGTAGTCGCTAATACTGGACTTGGGGATATGATAAGAGAATAATTGTACTCTCTTTGTACAAGTATGAATGACAATAAAGTCACATTAGAAATGTCTAATTAATTAGTGCTTTAAACATTAACTTGGCCTGGTGGATTATTAGTAGTTTTACATAAACAAAGTGGTGCTACTGTTGTGTTCAGAAGGTAGATTACTTTTCATTTATGATGAAATATCTCAACTCTCTCTCTCTCTCTCTCTGTCTCTCTGTCTCTCTCTCTCTCGCTCAGTTTCACTGACACACACACTTAATACTCCTCTCCTAAAGCTTTCTGTAAAACTGTTCCTCAGAACATTAAAATATTCTAATTTTGTAATTCAAAAAGCAATAAAACTAAAAACTACCCTGAGATATAATAATAAAGTTAAAAAGGCTATAGTCTGCCAGGCCCCACAATACAGTAATATGTACTGTATGCCACCTCTCAGAAATACAGGGAAATACTGGATTTTTTTTCCAATCAAGATTAATCATAATTTAATATTGTTGTGATTAATATTTTTAAGTGATTGACACTAATAATAGAAATAGAATTCCATTTGACCATTTTAAATGATTCTTTATTAACATGTAAATACCCATTTATAACATGTGAATAATCAAGATTAACTATAGAATGTTGCTGTGATTGAGTTTATTTGTATTAATCAATTGACACCAATAAAAATAATATAAATGAACAGTAAGTTTACAGTAAGAATAGTTAATATTATATCATAGGTAACTGTATGTTTAAATAGCCACTCAGAACCCCAGTACTACTAGAGATGGGAATATAATTTGGATTTTATTTCTAAAATGATCTGATCAGTTTATATTTGCCAGCTTATGAAACATTTAAAATAATGGAGTATTTTGTGCTGAATAAGCAGCTCTTTTTAGTTCTGCTTCCACTTTAAGATCCACAGTGTTGTAGCTACACAGGATTTAAAAACTCTCTCAGCTGGAGCTTCACAGTGTTTTAATGTGTTGATTATAAAGAAGTAAAGTGTGTTTCATGTTAAAAATATGATGCAACCTTATTATCACCTTATTGGCCATTAAGTATGATAAATCGTAAATATTTAATTTCTAAGCAACAATTCTAAGCAATTTAAGCTTAAACCAGTCTTAATCTACACATACATATTCCCAGAAATTTGTTTATTTGAGTGAGTTAAACCATTGCATTTATTTACAGCCAGCACAGAATTTCATTGTTTTTTTAGAGGTGGCCAAAATTAAGTGCAATTACCAAATTAGCCTGTAAAGTTAATGTGGTATCTGGCCCCACCCTTGATCACTATTGGTAATTGGCAGATCTCTAGCAGTTACAGTAAGCGGGTGGGCCTCACAGGCCCATGTTACTCCAGCTCACTCCAGACAGCCACCTCAGCCATCGATTCAGACAGAGCACAGGGGGGGAAACACGCAGAAAATGAAACTCATCAACAAGCAAGCGGAGTAAAGAAAAGGAGGATTACACAAACAAATCTAAATATTTGTTTCAATATCCCCTCAAGGACTAGCTATGCTGATTTGTTCCCAGTCTGTCTGCGCAAAAGCGTGTCCTCCAAAGCATCTTGTGAAAGTTACGGAGTTGGAAAAGGAGGCCCGCCGAGTGGCTGCCTCTGTAGAAGCAACATCTTTCACACGTCAGCATTTTGTCGCAATGCAATATTAAAATAAGTGAAAGTGCGAAATGTCTTAGAAAATTATTCAAAACATTTTCTTTAAAAGATTTAAGCAAATGTACGAGTGAGGGTCTATTCCCTCATATTCTGAAACGTTCACTTTCTTCTCCTGCAAATGCAATTGCACTGAAAATAACCAGCACACTTCCGCTGGAGTGCACAGAACACTCTCTATCTCACTCTCTCAGCTAAAATCAAAAGAACATGTAGCATTCACACTCTTAGTCCGCATAAAAGAAACATTTACACTTGTAATCTGTATTAAGGGAATTTCCTGAAAAGCTTAATGGTCTCGGATGGTGTCTGAGAATAAATGATCATTCCCTAATGGCTTCCATTAAACACATTCGCAAAAGCACAACAACTTATCTCTGGCTGGAAATCACTGATGGAGTAATGTAGTAATAGCACTACTTGACTGGCCTTTTCAGAAGTATAATCTAATCAGTGTGTACTTTAAAGAAATCTCACAAATATACAACAAAGAGAACAGCATTACTTCTTTAATGTGATTCAGAAACAATTTTCTTCCATGCTGTGAAAAAAACACTGAGGGTTAAATAGTGAGGGTGATGTTAATAGTGATGTTTGAACCTAGGAGTGAAAAACTGTGATTCTGTGACAGTCAATATATCGCAAGACAATTCTCTAAGATAATTTCAATTATCTAAGTTACTAAAGCAAATAAAATACTCCTGGATAAGCAAATACCAAAAATTATGGATTTATTGGTGTCAGTTTCACAAAATTTTAAAAACAAATATTCTTCACTGCAGTTTTACCTTTTTTTAATTAATAACACCATGTGGAGTAATGAAGCAGTAAATTTAGTAAGTTAAACTGGCAGAGAGTCACATATTGATAATGTGTTTCAAACTAACACAATGCAATATATTGCAAAATTAATATTTGTCACTCCTAGTGTAGACAGAGTGTAGATGTTTTAGAGCTGTCCTGAATTGTTTCTTTAAATTCTGAATAAAATTAAGATAAACCACGTACACAAATTAACAAATTAAAGGCTAAAACATGCATTTACTAAAGATAACTGGTGGTTGCTCCCACAATATGTAAAGTTATTGCTATTGTGTTACTACATGGCTGCTAGGGGGTTGCTGTGTTATCCTGGATGGTTGCTATGGTCTGGCTAGGAGGTTACCACAAAGTTGCTATACGGTTGCTATGGTCTGGCTATAAGGTAGATGCTATGCAGTTGCTCACAGGTTTTTCAGGTGTTTGGTATTGGACTGCTAACTAGTTGCCATGTGGTTACAATGATATCCAAGGTGGTTGCAGTGGTGTAGCTAAATGATTGCTATGGTGTTTTTGAATCCAATGTGATTGGTTGGGTGTTACTATTATTTATAGTTTGTTTCATTGTGACATAAGCTTTTGGAATCTATTTATTATTATGAGAATAAAACTAATTTTGAGACTAATCTTTTTTGGTGAAGAAAAGCAGGGGGAAGCGTGCACACACAAATTTGGCATCCACTAAAGTGAACAGTTCGGAAAGTATGAGTCTGACACAGAAGTTTATATCCATCTCATTTAACACCAACAAATACAAACCAAATACATCTCAAAGCTGAAATTCTCAGACAGACAGTGTCCATCTTTCCTGCCTCTACATTCTTATTAGCAAGGAGAGTACAGTTCTTCACTTCTATACGATCCATAGTTTAATAGGAGTGTGTGTGTGTGTGTGTGTGTGTGTTTGTGTGTGTGTGTTTCCATGAAAGCACCAATCTCATTCCAATTTCCTTTGAATTGGAAAGGCTGCATATTTGTATATGAGGAAGCGTCATTATAAGCGTGGTAGAGTTGGTACTTTCTCACACACACCCTCTTGCTGGAGTAGCAGAGATACAGTAGATATCTGCTCCTCTATATCTAATATTTTCTTATAAAAGCACAAAACAAACAGCAACATCACCTAAAACACACAATTTTTTTACTTTTATTACATCTACTATGGTTTAAAATATTCATTTGTTAAATGTTTCTAATGGCATAACATAAATACATTCATACTTCAATGGCAAATGTGTTAAGATTTTGTACTAATGTTACGAAAGCAGAATATTATTTGCTGCCTAATATGTAGTGTACCTTTCTCAACACACACACACACACACAAAACACACATTTCTATTGGTCCATTAATCTTGAAATAATGATACAATTCAAAGAACCAATATTAGATTCATCCCACAAAGACATTCTTCTTATTTTGACATAATAGATAAAAAGAAAAACTTAATGCCACACGTCCAGAAGGCCTGGTGTCATGGTGTGGGGTGCACATCATCATCATATCAACGTTACATAAATAAGGTCCTGAAATCATGGGCCATATCCTTTCCAAACACACACACCGTTCTGCTATTTCAGTTCAGACAATGCTCGTCTGCATGCTGCTGCAGTCTCCTCATAAGATCTTGCCTCTAAGACACACATACTATACAATATCCAGCTGCATATATACAGTACATACAGCTATCCAATTATTAAACTATACATACAACTTCCCATAGCTACTGTGCTACTATGTGCTACTGTCATATCATTATCATTAAATTGTGTCTGTGAACTGTAGACACTAAGGTAAAGTACTAATAGTGTACTAATACTGTACTATCATTCCTACTAGAAATAGTAAGAATAGAGTTTTGTCATTTATAGGTCACACTCTAATGAACACCCCTCAAAGAGTGATCTTTTTACTGGAGAAACACATGAGAAACCAGTCTCTGATGGGCTCCGTGACGTCAGAGCAAAAAAGGTTAATTGTATCTGGGTGTAATAAAGGGAGTGACACGTTCTAAATGGAGAAAGCCCTTTTCTCTATGAGCCTCTCACCTCGCTCGCTCGTCCGGCTCCCGGGTCAGCTTCAGACAACTGTGATTTATCATTAATGACATTCAGTGCACTTCGCGTGACATTCTTTTTATTGGTCATTTATGTGGCCGATCCGGAGGAGACGGCTGTCCGCCCAGCTCCCATTTTATGGGTGGAAGAACATAAATTTCATCACATCACTGCGACTGGTGACAACAGCCCATCTCTTGGAGGACATCTGATGATTCACTATCATCTACTATTAAATACAGGAATTGACTCAAAATCCACCATCCTTTACAAGCAGTGTAATGAACTGGATGGCCAGGACGGCGTCCACTACAGGGGGAAGTCCACCATAAAGATACAGACTGATGTCCGGCAAGACGACGATGAACAGAACAGAGGGTGTGTAGATGTGTGAGTGTGAGTGCATGCGTGTGAGTGTGTGTGAGTGTGTATGAAAGGACTCGGAAAGCGAGCCTCTAGTGACCTGGCAGTTTGGACAGCCTTGGAAATGTTTGCCAGCGCTGAAGGTCAGGCTGCCTGCCCGTCAGCCATGTGTGTGTGTGTGCGCGAGCAGCTGGGGGTGTGTGTGCAGGGTGGCCCATCATTGACCACACTGCCTCCCTGCCTAATTACCTCTTTGCCCCAGCATTGTACCCCAGCCAGGCCTCTTCTGTAAATAAGGCTGGGCTATTGACATGGGCCTGTGTGCTTGTGTGTGTGTGTATGTGTGTGTGTGTGTGTGTGTGTAGCCCTCATTAGACCCAAGTGTGAACTTATGACTAAACTCCATTAGGACATTGCACAAAACAAGGCACGAGAGAACAGAGAGTACAGACAGAGAGATAGAGAGAGAAAGAGAGAGAAAGAGAGAGAGAGAGAGGGGGGGGGACTTCATTCCTGCTACTATGTAGGTAACAGTTAGGTAACCAGCAAAACCTTCTATTCAACACAACTTTGCCATAACCATCGACTCTCTCTCTCTCTCACCGACAAAGGTTGCTAGGAACCTGGGTGTCATGGTTGATGACCAGCTTCTCTTCACGCACCATGTGGCCTCAGTTGCTCGATCCTGCCACTTTGCGCTTTACAACATCGGAAAAATTTGACCGTTTCTGTCGCAACAGGCCACCCAACTCCTGGTGCAAGCTGTGGTAATCTCACGCCTCGACTACTGCAATGCCCTACTAACTGGCCTCCCGGCCTGCGTAGTAAAACCACTACAGATGATTCAGAATGCAGCAGCACGTTTGGTCTTCAACCAGCCAAAACGGGCACATGTCACTCCGCTGCTCATTGAGCTCCACTGGCTACCGGCTGCTGCTCGCATCAAATTCAAAGCGCTTACAATCGCCTACAAGGTGATGACAGAACAGGCTCCTTCCTACCTGCACTCGCTCCTGAAGGCTTACGCTACCTCCCGGCCGCTGCGCTCCTCCAATGAACGTCGCCTCGCTTTGCCAAACACTCACACAAAGCAATCCAGACTGTTCTCATACAGAGTTCCCCAATGGTGGAACAAACTACCTTCCACTACCAGATCAGGAGAATCTCTCGCTATGTTTAAGAAACTCCTGAAGACAGAGCTCTTCAAAGAGCACTTACTCTCCTAACACCTCTAACAAACTAATTATTTCTAACCTCATCTCCTTCTTCCTCTTCTCTACTCATCTATCCCATTATTTCCCTCTGACCTCCTTAAGGCCCTATCTATAGATGCTTTATTTTTAACTTCTATTATTTTTGCACTTAACCTCTTCTATTATTTGCACTTCAATATTGTAAGTCGCTTTGGAAAAAAGCGTCTGCCAAATGTAATGTAATAAGTAATAATAATAAAAACAGTTAAATAGGCACTCCAGTAACATAATTAAAGTGATCCATTGTGTTATATCAAGTCTGAAGTCAGTGCAGTTTTGTTTTCCCAGAAAATCTTACAGCACTTCATGCTTCCCTCTACTGACAACTTTTATGGAGATGCAGATTTCATTTTTCAGCAGGACCAAAAAGAATCAATTGTTCATAAATAATATTCTAATTTTATTTCTAATTTTATAATACTCTGATTTTTGGGTTTTCATTGGCTCAATCAACAGCAATAAAAGAAATAAACAATTAAAATAGATCACAGTGTGTAATTCGTCTATATATTACGAGTTCCACATTTTGAACTGAATTACTTAAAGTACATTTTTAATGAAACTCATTTTTTAAAAAGCACTAGTATATAGTTAAAGTATCTTAAGCATCTCAATGCCTGCGTTCAGTCTGAATCATTATTAGCTACACAAGCCAATAAAATGCATTTATTACATTAAATATACTCACTCAGAATCAGAAAGTGAAAGGAAAAACTGCGTTATCCTGTTGGACGGGCTACAGTTAGCTTAGCTAGCTAGATAGGCTAACCCGCAGCAAAAAACAATCGCAACATTTCAGCTAAATTAACACAAATGTAACTTATTTAAACTTACATAACACTACTGTATCTGCAGTTTTGGGGACCCTCTATTGAGAATGTATAATTGAAGTAAACATGTAAAAAAGTATTTTTAAAATGTGCTTTGTGATGCTGTCTCTTTTGAGAGTGGACGAATCTGATGTTTTTTAACCAAAACTCTGTGACGCTTTTTTTTTAATGTCTTCAGCCTTTTTCAGGTCTATTTCTTTGTTTCTTTGGTTCAACACCCAATGTCTGAGTAGACAAAGGCTGAGTTTGCCATTCTGATGTCGCCATCTTTGCAGTAACTCTTGTACCAGCATCGTTATCAGGGGACTGTATTTAACTTGAAAGAAGAAATCTTATGAACTGAACGGCTGCTTTAACTGAAAAAAGTCTGATTTCTCACCAGTGAAGATCATCGTAACACTGAGATGCTTTTGGGAAGTGAGGGCCCAGAGTGTTCTCTCAAGCAAGATTCAGCTGCTAGGACTTATTTTTCTATCTACACAATTAACATCTTCAATAGACAGACATGTATTTTATTGAACGAGGTCAGGAAGTGAAGTATGTGTGCTTCATTTACACTTTAATAATTTAAAAAAAATAATCTGGATTAGGAATTTTCAACCATTGAAGGATGCAAAAGTTCAAAGTCACTTGATAATTTAGACTCATTTACATTTGAAACATTTCATCACTGTCACATCTTTTACACAGGTGTGCAAATACACACACACAGCTTGTCTAGTCTCTGTAGAGAAGTACTGGTTGGAGCAGACAAACTTGAACATATTGCCTAATGTCAGGCATGGGCTAAAGGATTATAAAGCCCCCTCAACAGACAGCTGTGGAGCACCAACATCTTTACCTCCCTAAAGCTACCACCTCGCAAACCCCAAAATTTGTACAAAGCTTGTCGCTGGGGCTGTACCTTATGTTAAGGTAAAAAAAGTACCTTTCAGTGAAAGTCCTTTTTTGTACCCATGGTTTTTGTGCCAGTAAATATAATAAAGATTATAAACATTATCATCAACTAAATATGTGTCAAAAACTTGATGATCCAAAATTGTCTGGCTTTCAAATAAACAAATGTGCAATTAAAATATATATTGTTTATTAGTACAGTGATACAGAATACTGAATGTACCTTTTGTCTGGTTAAATGGTACAAATTTGTACTTATTGCTGTTAGGAATGACTTTGTACTTCAGAGGGAACACATCTGACCCTGTAAAGACCTATACTGTACCTTTGAGGATACAATTATAAAGAGTGTACCTTTCAGTACAAAAAAGTACTCATATCGTACCTCTGTTTTTTAGAGTGCAGGCAATGCAGCCAACTGGTCATACCATAGTAACCTTTTGGTAAGATCATAGCAACCACTCAGGAAAACACTTATGACACACAAATAGTGGGCTGCTACCTTGGTTGTGCTTCTGTGTAGAGCAGAAAGTGTGTGAAAGAACACACACACACATGGCACACACAGAACTTACACATAAAATCAGGGATGTTAGTTTCTAGATATTAGTTTCATATCCTTAATACTTTTAATCAGTTTAATTTTCCATGCCATATACACATTTCCTGGTAAATGGACCAATATAAGTGCTCTAAAATTGCTTCTTGTTATAGTAACAGATGTTAAACTAATACCACATTCTCCCTTCTTAGAAAGTGTCTATTTTAGAGATTTTTTACCACATAAATGAAATGTGGAGAGAATAAGAGAAGCAGGGGAGCAAACTCTCTATCACAGTCTCTGTCCCTGAGGGCCCGTTCCACAGGGAGCCAAACATCCAGCGGGGAGTTTCAGAAACATTTAAGGCTGAACGAACCTGTAATCAGAAATCTCCAGCAAATACTTTCTCTTCTTACACTGTGATACATTGTACAAGGAACAGTGCCAGAATGAGTCAACTGCTTCTCTTTAAATAGCACAAATCGGCTTAAGCACCATATGATTATTAAAGTGAATAATCTTTAGGGTTTGGGGCCTTTAATTTCTCTTATGGCTACACAGCAAGAACAGAACGGCACAGAGAAGAAAATCTGCATTCATAATCGGGGGTCAGTTCTTTAAACTTAATGGTTGACTACCTGAGCTTCTGCTGTGAGGAAAGGGCTAGGCAATTAATCGAAAATTACATAAAATTGACGTTTAGAACCTCTAGCATCTTGCTTAGACATAGAAAAAATTATCAACTGCATATCTGTATATTTATTTGCCAAAATGTGGCAGACGATCTGCAGCTGGCCCTTATTTCTCTATTTAGATCTAAATAAGTTAAGGACACTCACAGGAAGCTGCAGTTCCTTGTTCAACCACTAGATGAAACTATAAAGCTTTTGCATGACTGCAAGCCAGCAGTGTACCCTGAGTGCTGGCTGCCTAACTCAGACTCACATACTTGGAGAACCTTTCAGCCTACAATTTTAACATCACTAACTGGATATCCCTTTCAAAAGTACATTACAGTGAGTAGCAGACAGCAGAAGAGTTAACAAACAACACTATCCACACAATACTGAAATGTAATTAGAGTGTGTATGTTCATCTACTGTCCCATTAAAAACAGTCTGCCATGCATGTAGTCGCATAACTCATTAATGTAGAACATTAATGTAGTTACTGTTCATTAATCATAATTAAGATAAAATGTTCAGTTAATCGTAATACAGGATTGGATGTCATATATCGCCTAACGCTACCTAAAGGTCTTATTTCGTCCCTGCCATGACCAAGACAGAAAAGGCTATTTTACTAAGGGGGATGGGGGAGGGGGGTTATTTGTTTGCTTGTTTGTTTCTTCTTCTCTCTTTCATCTTTGTCTTTCAAGGCTGCCCCTTCCTTTTCCTCCTTGCTCCCCAGAGAGAGAGAGCGAGAGAGAGAGAGAGAGAGAGAGAGAGAGAGACAGACAGAGAAAGAAACAGAGAGAGGGAGAGAAACAGAGAGAAAGAAACAGAGAGAGAAATAGAGAGAGAGAGGGAAAGAAAGAGAGAGAGAGGAAGAAAGAGAGAGAGAGAGAGAGAGAGAGAGGGAGAGAAAGAGAGAGAGAGGAAGCAAGAGCAGGCCGGCAAGAGCCCACCGCCAGCCCTTTGAAGGGGACAGGAGAATTGAAATGGGCTGCCACTGAAATGTGAAGAACGAAAGATGAAGCAAGTCAATCTTGCTTGCGAGGACACACAGGACAGGTGGGGGCAAAAAAAAAAACAGGCAGAATAAAAAGAGTGGATGACAGAAAGGGAGAGAGAAAGAGAGAAGAAGAGGAACAGACTGAGAAAGGACAGAGAAAGACAAAGGCTTCTACTCCAAAGTAAGCAGAAGGCCGCAGGGCCTCACGAGGGCAGCTGATCATTCCAAAGCAGTCCACCAGCACGGCACCTCCAGAGAGAGGAGAAGATAAGCAGGGTCAGGCCATGCTAAGAGCAGGTCTCCTTTAACACAGTCCAACCTTTAGATGCCCCACCCACAACGTTATGCTGTAATTTTGTGGTGAAAGTGGCAGTATACACCTGATCAGGATGGCAAATCCTGATAATGTTTAACCTTCTCTGCAGTGCGGTGGTAAGCATTGGGTCCGGCAGCTTCTGGCCAGAACTGTCCATGTGAACAGACAAGCAAGTCTGGGTGAAATCACATCAAAATTCAACGCAAGAGGCCCCATACACTTATCCTGTAGATCAGTGCAGCATTCTTTAGCTTGCATGGGATCATGGCAAAAGTCATGGGACATGATATACAGCGCTGGAAAACATTAAGAGACCACTTCAGTTTCTGAATCAGTTTCTCTGATTTTCTCTTACTATTTATTGGTATATGTTTGAGCGAAATGAGCATTGTTGTTTTATTCTATAAACTACGGACATATAGGACATATATATATAAACTACTCCGAAATTCCATATAAAAATATTGTCATTTAGAGCATTTATTTGCAGAAAATGAGAAATGGTCAAAATGACAAAAAAGATGCAGAGCTTTCAGACCTCAAATAATGCAAAGAAAACAAGTTAGTATTCATAAAGTTTTAAGAGTTCAATATGTGGTGGAAAAACCCTGGTTTTTAATCACAGATTTCATGCATCTTGGCATGTTCTCCTCCACCAGTCTTACACACTGCTTTTGGATATTTTGGCTTGTATAGATGTATACAGATGGCTTGTTATTATCCATCTTTCTCTTGATTATATTCTAGAGGTTTTCAATTTCGTAAAATAAAGTAAAACCATCATTGTTAAGTGGTCTCTTATTTTTTCCAGAGCTGTATAGTTCCTGTCCCGAGGGAACTTCACACTTTCTTCATTCCGAAAGTGAACAGCACAGAGCATTATCCACAAGGAGGCAGTGTAGAGGACCTATTTCTACGCTTCCACAAAAGGGATGTTTTAGATCAATCCCCAGCGTTTACATAATCACTACATGCTGCTACATCAAAAACAGTGTTGTTGGGGGAGATAGAAGTGTAATGAAACAAGAGATTCCACTCGAATGCAGCTCGCGCAACAACGTTCCACAGAACAACGTCCAGGTGCGGATGAGACACGGGGACACCGATGAAACGTTCAAACGCGCCTGCCTTGTTTTATCACCTCCTGAGAACCAGGAACGTTGTTGTCTCCGACAGATTTGTAATTAAGATCTCTTTTCTTTCATCTGGAACATGTTTTATTTTTTTGTTCTTTTTTTTTTTTTCCGTCGCTACTCAATGAAGCGCCGCTGCTTCTGCTCGTTCTTCAGTGATAATGTCATAATTACACGGCATGGAGAGGATCAAAAGAGGAGGCCAGTGACAGATAAAGGAAAGCATTGAGGGACAATACTCTGGGTATTTTAATACCCACCAAACCAAAATAAAACTCCTTCCTCCCTCCCAGGCCTCCTCCGATGAGCCTGTCTGTTATTTGTTTTGGAGGTTGATGCATTGTCCGTGCGCTCTGGGGCAAGCCCGGAATACAACACGCCACTATCTTCACCCCTTCCCCCTTCCCCCTCACCCCCAACCTCGTCCCTCCTCCCGGTTCGGTCTCGGAGCCGGCCGTCTCTGGTGGATAGTGCATATGGAGAGAGGACAGGACATATTTATCATGTTGTTGACAATGGGGCCATCCAGCAATAGGCCGCTTGGCTACTGGAGCACGGCCTGCAGGCCCCAAGCAACCTACGCCTCCACCGGGTGCATAAACAACAGCAGAGAACCCTGAAAACTTCAGCAGTTTCCAGTCAAGGTGCTTCTTCCAAGTTTCAAAGCTTCTTTAAGTTCTGTCTTGTTTGTGCACTGAAATAAATGCCAATTAAATAATGACTAATGGGTGTATCAAAGCATCTTATGGATAGAAAAAAAAAAAAAAAAAAAAAATATATATATATATATATATATATATATATATATATATATATATATATATATATATATATATATATATATATTGTGGCGTGAGGAGGCGGGGGAACCGTGGGTCCGCCCCACGCCGGAACTCACAGCCATGTCTGTCCCAGCCGGTGTGCATTCAGGACTGATTAAGCAGCCGGCTGGGACAGGAGAACTCTTGACTGGGGAGCTGAGGGCTGAGGCCGCACGGACCTTTAACTGGAAAGAAAAGTCATTATACAGACTCTAGAGCCCCATTGGGCCATAATTATGGCTTAAGTTATTTTGGGTGTGGTGGAGGGCAGTTAAAAGCCAAATAAAAGGTACGTTTTGAGTTTATTTACTCCCCGTGTCTGTGTTCTCTGTGTGCTTCCTCCTTCCGGGTCACAGTGGGTACGCCCCTAACCCCAGGGGCCTACCACTATATATATATATATATATGATCAGTTAAAGAGCCACCCAACATGTTACGGTTCTGGACATAATCAGGGAGAATAGCTACCACTTCCATAATAGTATAGAACAGAACATTTGTGGCTTTGAGTCCTCAGTTTTTTATTTATTCCTCATGCTCAACAATAACCTATGAGATGAGGTACTTAATTAGTGTTTAATAAGACCACACCTGTAATCATTTATATCTCTGCTTGAAACTACAGATATATACTACAATCTGGATTTTGCAGAAACTAGCAATATTTATTTTGCCAATGACTGTATATACACCCTCAAGATGTATATACACCCAGCCTAATATCAAAAGCCATTCCAGGAATTAATGTGAACAGGAAACCATGCTGTTATTACAGTGTTATAAATAAAGGATGTGTTACATCAGGTTATTTAGACACTGCAGTGCTGATGAGCCTCTTATAAATGGAAAATCAGCATGTTTTATTTTGAGGTATAATAACAGGTTTGTACATAGGCTTGTAAAACCACATCTGAACATTTTTCACCACATACTTAATATTTATACATTAATGAAAAGTACTGATACAGTATATGGTACGTATACTTTTATTCTGATTAAAATATATGACATACTGGAAAAAGAATGAATCATTGTACCAAGTTTGGCATTAGATTTCTTTTGTAATCTGCACTTGTTACAGAGCCTAGTGATGTATTAGTGGTTTGATTTTAGAAGGTAACAAACTATTTATTTAAGCTGAAATATGAATACAACTGTAAATCTAACTTTCCTTAGCTCTATCTCTCTTAAACAGACAGAAAGACAGTTGCTCCTGTTTAATTCCAAAAAAAAAAATTTATTAAACGTTTACTCATTAAACATTAAAATATTCTAATTTTAAACATATTAAAGAACAATTCCATTTTGCTATCTTACATTCATTACTATATATACATTTAAAAACCTACTGTTAAACACTTAAAAGTAAAAAAAAGCGTGATTACTTGAGATTAATCACAGAATACTGTTGTAATTAATTCAATATTTTTTTAATTGATTATCACCACTAATTTAAGCATCTCTGTGTTCAGTAGGTTAGGACTGCATTGGTGGCGCTCTGGCTGAGACAGGGAAGGCCTGGGTGTTGCTGGGTAGTGTTGTGAGGTGTGTTTCTGCTCCATTGTAGCCGGTCAATACAGGGCCAATGAGCATCTTCCCAGGAGGGGCCCGGACCCTCACCTCCTCACACACTTCTTATGGGTGATAAAAGGCTCTGTTTATACGTCCACCATCGGGGAATAATGCCCTGTCTCACCTTCTGCTCTCCGTCCTCCTTCAATCTCTCTCTCAAAGATTGGAATCTCATTACATTTGTTTCGTCCATGCTCACACACACACACACGTCCTTCACAGGGGGCCCTTCTTTCTTTTTTTTTTCTTCATTTCTAAGCAAATACTCTCGTCTGTTTCTCAGGTGTGCTCTTTCCGTCATGCCTTTTTTTTATTCTTTTCTCTGTATTTTAAGCAACTCGTCTTTTTTTTCCGTTTCCTTGCACACGCTCTTTTCTCCCTCTCTCTCTCTCTTTTAGTAAAGGCTTGCTGCTGTTTCCCTCTTCTCTTTGCTGCTCGACAGGTTTCCCCCTCTAACCTTTTCTGTGGCTTTTGTGGCTACGGCTCCTTCCTGTAGGCGCTCTATGGGGAGAGGCAGAAGGCCGCACCCCCCTGGCCTAGCCCAGGAAGCCCCCTGTCCCAAAGAGCCTGCAGGACAGAGCCCCCTCACAGGCGTCTCTAACCTTTAACTTCCTCCACAAAGTGAAAAGTACAATTGAGCAAACAATAGAGACTGTAAAAAAAAAAAAAAAAAAGAAAAGCGGGAAAGGAAAAAAAAACATAAAAGAAAAAAACGCCTCTGTTTGACGCGAGGTGGAAAAGGAGAGGAAAAAGAGCGATGGCAGTTAGAGGCACAGAGAGTCGTTGCGTAGTGCTCACAGACCCTCAAAAATCAATTCCGTCCTACCAACTCAATAACTTGCATGCATTCTACCCGGTGGATAAAACATGAAAGGTATTATTTGCTGGAAAAGGATTGGTCCACTAACCAGAACTGCAATTGTCTGTGAATAAGCCACTGACAAAAGGCACTATTTACATGTCAGTATTATGTGTCATCCAGAATTTTCTCTTGCAGAATAAGAAATCAACCACAGAACCTGTCAGAGAGTTAAAGTACATTTAAAAGGAACATGGATTTTCAGAGGTAGAAGACATCCCACACTTTACTATCCCTTAAATTGAATTCAGGACCTTCTTTAGGAAAGGACATTTTATCGACCAGTCAACTGTGCCTTTAAAGGTGTTAAAAAGTGCATTAATTTAGTCCTATACACTGATTTACTCCTTATCATGAGACAACATGCAGTTATGTTTCACTGGGGGCTATATTGTACACTCTGCGCAAGGTTCATCGCGATGCTCATTCCTATCTTACACCCAGTCAACAGTCTATTTTTGCGCCTTGCACCCATACCATTAAATTAGTGTTGAAGTTTTGGAATAAATCTACATTGAGTTAATGGTGGTCTGGAAATGAGGTGTGTTTAGGTAAATTTCTGGCGTGTTGCTAGGCAATCGTCACAAGCCAATCGACAAAGTCAATTCCTATAGGTGCGTTATGAAGCCCACCAAACATTTACCGCCTCTTGTTAAACATACTCACACACAAATGCGCTGCAGAGCACAAACCCGACTTCTAACTCAACAATAAACAGAATAAAAAATAAAATAACATTGCTGTTCCCTTAAATGAGCAGCTGGCGTACCTTCACAGCATAAACGTACAGGTTAATATCCTCTGCTGAGACGCACAAAAGCGCTGTGCTGTTAAAATACGAACGCGCCAAAGTCAGAACGCACTTGCCTCTTAAAGGAAATGGCAAGTGACACTGATTGGTTTATTTCACGTTATGCCCAAAACACAACCATGATTATTAAGAGAATTAGTACATGCCTAGTACAGGCGTATTTTTAGCGCCATCTTGATACTGAAGACAAACCAACATACCCTAAATCTAGCTGTGAAATCTGCAATTGACCAGTGCACTATAGATCGCTAAAATAAGGGCCTGGGTCTTGCCACAAAAAGGCCTAATTGTCTACTTTTGGGCAGTGTACCTTGGTAGCGATATTGTTGACTGCTAGACATGCCACTTTGGCACACTGTGGACAGACTTTCAACTTTGCCTGCATTGGTGTAATCAGAGACTGTAAAAAAAGATGGACGCCATGTCTCCGTTCCCATTCATTCAATGAAAATGAAGCCAAAATCTTCCGCCATGTTGGCGATCCTGAAACCCGAGTCTGCGCAGTAGAGACCAGAGGAGGGAGAAAGACTGTGGGGAGACTACTCATTTAAATAAACCCCGCCCCTGAGGGCTGCCTCGAGGTCACAGACTGCAGAGCTGAATAACTTTTTAAAAACGAATTCTGTGGGGATATAAAAATTTGACAATATAAGCAGAGGTTACACTAGCTGCTGTTTTGCTATTGAAACCTATGGGGATGGGTGGGGTTACACAGCTTTCTGAAACCGAACAGCAGGGGGCGCCCGACCTGTGGCAGCTTCACTTTTGAAAGACAATGCTCTGTCCAGCTATACACAGTCTATGGGTGTAAAGACAAAAAATCTGAACAAATCCAGGTTCCGTTTGGCATCTGGACACTTTCAGGTTTATGTATGGAGGCCTGTAGTGAGTGCTTCAATTCTGCCTTTACTGTGAAGTGAAACATTGCCAAACTGCTGGTGTGATGATCTGGGGAGCATCACGTACCATATTTGTCAACCTTAGTAGTTTAGTAGTGATTCAAGAGACATTAACAGCTCAGCAATATGTGAAGGACATTCTGCAGGCACAAGTGTTGGCTCTCATGGCAGGGCTTACATCTTTTATTTTTCAGCAGCATAATGCTTATCCACACACATCAAGGGTTTTATAGCAATCTAGAGGTGATGTGTGGTAAACAAGCACAAGTATAAATACGGATTGTAGCAGTGGATTGTAGTAGTTGATTGAGTCTGGAGGTGATGGGATGCTCTCCAGTATCAACAACACCATATTCGGTTGCTTCAAATTTCCATCATTTTGATAGTTTTGATTAAGGTTTTTGCTAGTGGGCTGGGTTTATGTAGTTTTGAGGTTGTAAATATAATAAGCCAAGACTGTTATGCCACATTTTAGTGGTTTATGGTTATGCAGGATTTTCATTTGATTGAGGACATGACAGTGTTTTAAAGTTCACAGTATGTGAACAGTTGCATATTTAAACTCCCATTATCCAACTATGCTGAGATAAATACAGTTTTCCAATTCAAAAAGACACAATTTGTTGTGAACTAAAGCAAAAGCACATCTCCTTTTTTCTGGCATGCTCTCTGTAGGTTATCTCAGCTGCCTGAGGCTACAGAAAAATGTGACTGTGAAGGTTCTCATTTACAAAGACCATTAAATAAGATTAAACTAAAGGTTATTTCTTCTCATTAAAAAAAAACAAAACAAAAACAAATAAACAAAAAAAAAAAGCCTTATCTGCCACAAGTTGCCGAACATTTTTAATTACGCTTAATTACGTAGCCTATTAAAACCCCCTATAGAAAGAGTACAAAGTGTTCGGGAGCATAGTATAAATGGCCCCAGTCAGTTGATCCTCACAGGATAAGACTTTGAAAGGTTTGAAAGGTGAGTGATTTAGGTCGAATTAAGCCAATAAATGGGCAGGCCATCAAGTATTAGAAAGGAAATAATGCTAGTGTGGGAGGCTCAACAGATGCCAATCAGGAGATATGAGCCAGCGAGGGGTCCTCAGAGAGATAAATTAGAGTTCAATGTGAATGCAAGGGCACTCAAATCAACTCAACTCAAAAGAACCAAATGATGCACACATACAGCGATCAAGCATAACATTATGACCCTCTCCTTCTTATTCACTGAGAATACAGGAGCACTTGTAGCTCTATAATTACAGTCAAACCATTTATTTCTGTTGTAGACTGAAAACATTTGAGATCTGATACACAGTTCAGAAGATTTTTGACCTTTTGCCTTAATCCACCAATTTTTCTTGTGAGCAAAAGTATTGGAAACGATACACTTAAGCTACTTTTAGCTGCAAATCCTTTGCTTGCAGTAACTGCATCATATCTGTGACCCACTGACATCACTAACTTTTTGCATTTTTCTTCTGACATTATTTTTCCAAGCAGTGTGTTTTGGGTCATTATTGAAAGATCCCTCACTCAGTTTGGTTTCATCTTTCTTTTGTTTCTTTAATCAACTGCTGTGGTTTTCCTTGGTTAACCTGTTCATCACCTCTTATTTACCACCAGTACACCAGTGACGACTTTCTTCTTCAGGGCATTCTTGTTTTTCACCAACAGACAGCTGCCTGGTTTTCATATTAGTTACTCCTATACATGCACAGTCTGCACAGATAAAACCCAAATCTGAAATCTGAAACTGAGCATAGACATTCAGTGCTGTTTATTGTTAAAATAATTAATGTATCAGGACACACCTGGGCATCAAAACACCCCTGACAGTCACATGTTCTGAACTGTGTATCAGATGCAGATGTAAGCCTCTGGAAATAAAAGCTCAAATGTGTCACGCCGCCTCAGTCTCCTTCTACACTGTCGGACTCCATTTCCCAGAATATCTCTGATAATGACGTCAACAGCACCCGTTCGTCTTCACCCAATCGCATTACACTCCGACGCTCTGATTCTCCCGTGTTCTGAGTTAGTTCCGGTTCATCTCTATCTGGCTCCGGTATTTAAGGCAGCAGTTTGTAAACAAACACCGCGAGGTATTGTTAACTTATGTTACATACTAAGCGTTTTCCTGTACATTGTTTTTGCCTTCTCGTTACGACCCTGTTTTCGGATTATCGGTTTCTGTCTTTTGTTTTGCCCTTTCTGGATTTGATGTATGGTTGGACTGTTTCTCGGTTACGAACTCGGACTGTATTTTTGACTACGTTTTCTGTCATCTGTGAGATCACTGTTTGCCTGGCTATTCTGTTAGCAGTGTCTGTTAGCCATCCTGCTAATAAACCTGTCTGTATTTTTAACTCGGCTCGTGTCACTCCTCACTACCTGGCGTCACAAAATGTTGATCTTTTGTCTCATATTAAACTTAGTTTTGTCTCACTGTTCCAATGCTTTTGGAGGGCACTGCTGTAGATGTAATGTCAGAGTCAGAAGTTTATCTGCTGCACAGTTTGTGTTCGTCATCCTCTGGTCTGTCATCAGTGGTCATAGAACACTGCCCACAGGATGATGTTGGTGGATTTTTTCTCAGTCCAGCAGTGACACTGAGGTGTTTAAAAACTTCACCGCTGAGCCTGATCCACTCATTTCAGCACAATACGCACTATTACACTGACCACCTCCTTGTCAGTATCACTGCAGTGCTGAGAATGACCACTGCCCAAATTAAACCAGCTCTGTGGTGTAGTGGTCCTGTGGAGCCTTGACCACTGAAGAACAGAATGCTGAATAAAGCTGAAAAAAAAAATGGATACTGGGAGTAGAAACAAGGAGATAGTCATAATGTTATAATGTTATGCACGAACACTGTATTGTGACACCTTAAAACAAAAAGAAAAATAAAGAAAACGAATAAATAAGTAAATAAATAAATAAGCAGTGCAGATCCTCGCAGTACAGAAGCACACAACACAGACCCAGCAAATCCACAGGCTTCTGCATCTTCAGGATTGAGTTCTGAGAACCTCACTCTTCCATTGTACTCACCAACACACACACTCTCTGCCTCCCTCAGTTCTGCATCCTCGGCCTTACCTTCCCCCATCATAAATCTGTATACTCACAAACAACTGTCTGGCATTCTCCATCTGTCTTCCTCACCCGTGTGATGTGGAAAACACCTCTCTGGATCTCTGCTGCCAACTGCCCGTCCTGCTACGCTGGCCTGCTCCACACATCCAGCCTGGCTCTATCTTCCCTCAAAACAAACAGGCTTTCCTCACACACCAAGCAGCAGAGCTGAGCCAGCGTGAGGGTTCAAGGTAAGAGTGGATGATGTGGCAAAAAAACAGTCCAGTCGGATTATTATGGCCATCTCCTTATTTCTATACTCACTGTCCATTTCATCAGGTCTACTGAGCATATATAACACTTTATGCTTATTTAATTACAGACTGAAGTCCTGTATCTCTTTCTCTGTATACTTTATCATCCTCCTTTCACCTTGTTTTTCAAGAGGCAGGAGTCTAAAGGCATTGGCGGCTCCTGCCAAATCTCTCAGGGGTATGATATGATTTTATGGTGACCTGTTTAATATAAACAGCTTTCCAACTAGACAATAGTCAAATTACATAGTGCAAATTAGTCAGCTGGCTAACCTGACTTGTGCACTGTATTATAAGGTGCACTATCAATTAACATCTACATAAGGTGCACCAGATTATAAGGTGCATTTTAAGCAACAATAGTAAGGAACAAGGGTGTCACCATGTTTCCCTTCTAATTTATTTCATTCATCCGCCTCATGCCCCCAAAACTTCTCTCCTAAGTTTTTTATTTTATTTGGGTGAGTAAAGTGCTCCCACTTATTTACAGCAAGCTTAGATTTTCAATATTTTAGCACGGTTATCAGCAGCACTAGCCGCGCCCGACAGCACTACACTGAGGAACCCTGAGTGTTCCGGTGAGCCAGGGAGCTATCAGCTAGGAGTTCATCTCAGGTAGCTTGTTTTAACACAGTAAACACGCAGTCTACAGTCTGATATACTCCCCTCTGAACGCCGAAAGAGCTAGCACTGTGGTTAGTGCTAATGATAAAACTGCTCGAGCCTCGGTGCTGGAAAAACTCCACTGAAACTCCTGTATAACACTGTATTTCAGCAGAGTGGCTTTACTGCTCCTTACAATCTGACTTGTAAAATTCATACATAAGGAGCACCAGATTATAAGGCACACTGTCAATTTAGATTTCACACCTTATATTGCAGAAAAATACGGTAAGTATTTATCTTAACATACCGTAGCTTATTTGTGGACTGTATATCCTGGAGTTCAGTATAAATGCTTTCTTGAATTAAATTATTTTGGTTCTACAATCACTGAACAATCAACTGTGCTCATCGATATCGTCATCTATTAGTTTACCTTCACAAACAACTCTAAATATTTAGAGAATTTACCAACTTTAATCAACCATTAATCATAAACTTAATTAAAACTTTCTTATTAACCATTAAATTAACACACCAGCATGCAGAAAAACAAAATGAGCACAGTCTGTAAGCGCAGAACAACAACGTGCTTCTATATGTACCAAACATAAAATTGATAAAAAATGTGTACCCAAATCATGCATAATATTTGGTAAAATATCTGCATTTAACTGTAGCTAATTGTACCTGACTAAATACTTCCAGAAGCAAAAATCAACAACAATGTAATGAAATATGAGAACAGCTGAGAAGAATAAGTATACTGTTGTACTGTATGGATCCCCTGTATTGGCTATATATAAGGAGAAAAGGCTACATATCTCCTCTGCCTACTGATAAGCTCCACATTGGCTGCGGCTGCTGTGGCATGCCCTCTGCATCTCTTTAACACAACTATTCCCAATTAAATCCTCCCCCATGGCTCATGCTGTAGCCCTTGCTCCTGTACAGAACTGGATGAGGGCAGCTGCACAAGGTGCATATTACAACTGAAATGATTAGATCACCCATAAAGGACACTTCCTACGCCGCTCCGTTTAAATACATGACGGCCTTACAGGCGGAAAGCTGCCTGCTGAAAAGTGGACACC
Organism: Astyanax mexicanus; assembly: GCF_023375975.1. Lineage (NCBI taxonomy): Eukaryota > Metazoa > Chordata > Actinopteri > Characiformes > Acestrorhamphidae > Astyanax > Astyanax mexicanus. Next base: position 39,762,533 of record NC_064420.1, on the reverse strand, counting down.
ATCCGGCTAAAGAATCAATTGTTTCAAATGGGAGCAAATTGCTTGTTGATGATTCGCCCTGCACGATTTGCATCGGCGGAGCTCTGCCAGGGCCGCTGCTCGTTTGTTGGTGTCGTGGGGTGAGATGGTGCAGTGGCAGAGGCCTACGCAGAGCTGGGGATCAATGGTGCAGCCGATCTCGGTCCAGCTCAGTTGGGTTGTGTCCTCGCTTGCCCCGGCGCATGCTGTTATCACAGAACAACAGGCACGGGGTCAGGCAGCAGCTGGGAGCGCAGGGAGGTCCTGCTTAGACCCCTCACAGCCCCCCTTCAACCGAGGCACCGGCCGGATCACAGCACAGCTTATACGGACTGCCTCATTACGACTGACTCCGGGGATGTTGGCAACACGCTGGCCCCATAACAACCCACCCGCTGCCCTGCCATAGGGGATCCGTCACGAACATTCACCACAGAGACACACACACACATGTGGACCACCACCACTAACAACAACAACAGCAACCACCATGAAGAACTCTAACATAAAAATAACTACTAACATCTCCACAAGCTTATGTGAAAATGCGTATAAACATGCATATTAATGTATTTGATAACACTTTACTTGGATGGTCCATTTGATGATGCTCTACTGACCTTCAACTAACATTCAACTGCATGTCTAATAAATGCAATTAAAGTGAAAGGTGAAGGTAAATGATTCTCTATTGAATGTAACCCAACATCCAACTCTTACCCAAACTCTAATCTTAACATTTTAGCATTGGGTTTAGAGTTAGATTAAAAGGTTAGGTTAGGGTTAAGGTTAGGGTTAGGTGTAGGGTTAGATTTTAGGGTTGATTAAGGGTTAAGGTTAGGGTTAGGTGTAGGGTTATGTTCTATTTTTAATTATTTACATTCAACATAGGGTTAAGTTGCAGTTAATAGACATTCAGTTGAATGTTAGTTGAATGTCAGTTGAGCCTCAACAAAGCCATCAAATGGACCATCCAAGTAAATTGTTACCATGTATTTAAAGTAAGTAGCTTGAACAAACATGCTAATATGTCTAACACTGTTATGTGTCCAAAAGTTTGTGGACACCCCTTTGCTATTAACGCACACATACACACACACACACAGCTTGTCTTGTCATTGAACAGTAATACTGTCAATAGGAAGTGACTCTCTGAAGCAGATTTACTGGCACCAAGCCCTTGAATTGGGCTATGGAGCAGTGGAACTGTGTTCCCTGGAATAATGGTGGCGTTCTATTCAATACTTTTGGCATGGCATGAGCTGAGCAGTTGGGGATGATCATCCAACATCCTGACCTTGCTAACACTTTTCTCCACTGTATGCAATCAAATAATCACAACAATGCTCCAAAATCTTGTTGAAAGCCTTGTCTGAACAGTAAACACAATTACGACAGCAAAAGCAGTTTAAACTCTCTTTAAATTCCATTGATTCCCATTGGTTTTTTTGTCCATAAATTGCATTTGCATTCATGCTAACTTATGGCAAGTAGCGCTTACCTGCTGTTAGTAATGTTAGAATTATTGTTTCAAATTATTTTAATTATTTAAAGCTCATAGCTAGCAATACGTATAATGCAGCACACAGTCTATATGCAGCCATATATAAAGCAAGGAGAAAAGAACACGAGCCCGCCCAAATTCGTTTTTTTTTCTGCCTCCTGATACATTATCTACTACCGCCTCCAACTCACACTATCTCACACTAACACATCCATTACAGACTGATGGAGCTGATGAGATTATCATTGTTCAGAGCCGAACTGAATCAGTTCCACCGGCCAAATATGGGCCTCGCATGAACTGCCAAAGGGCAATCAAACACTGGCAAATGTCTCTTACCTGTTGAGAGGGGAAGACAGATGGATTTTTCAGCGGAGGCCGGGATCCCAGCGAAACATGGAATAAAGGAGAGAGCAGCAAGGTCAGTGAGGATTCTATCGAGTTTGTGAGATTCAAGTTAATTTCAAGTTCACAGTTGACTCTACAAACAATTGAAAATGACACCAGAATCTCTCTGTCGGGCTACAGTTCTTTCAGGAACACAAAAAACAGCAACTGCCAAAAAAATATGACACTATATGGGTTGCTTTCCCAGACAGGGATTAAGTCTAGTCCAAGCCTTAATTTTACATTTACATTTAAGGCATTCAGCAAACACCCTTATCCAGATTGACTTACAAAAAATGCTTTGTGGTTTACTTTGAAATTTATCTTTAGCTAATTTGTAGAGGCTTAATTTAAAAGATATATTAAACAAGATTCTGCAAAATAAAAGTCCTTAAGGATACCTTGACGATAAAGTACTAATTTAGAAACTTTCATTTAAGTCAGCAAATGGCTCTGCTATTCATGTCATCTCCTCTGTGAAGTACAGAAAATAGTCTGGGGGTATATGTAATGTGCGATTGTGTTCTTGTATACTACTCGATAAGAAGTATATCATATTGTGTTCCCCATTTCCGTACCCTTATTGTTTTTGCCTTATCATCAGGAGGTTGTAGGTTTAAAACTTAGCAATTACATGACAAAAATATCAATTGATTATTGCTCTATACCAATAAAAACAAGTGTTATCAATGTTGACAGATATGTAGATTTTTTTCCAGCATATCTCATCAGTAAATTTGCTGTGGCCATTTCTCACATGCTTTAAATGCACTGATGACGAGCTTCACTGCAAACCTGAGACACACTTTATCACAAGCATTTTATTAAAAAGACTCTTTCGGCTTCTGCTGTCGCTCCAAGGACGAACAGATGCACACTGAGCTGTACACTGACACATTACAGACTGAGAGAGATGTGTCCCACGCTTCTCCAAGATACAGCGGCGCACCCTTTAACATTCCGACAGCCCCAACTGCACGTTTCATACCTCGCCACCTAGAAGGTAACACAGGCAAATTTGTCACGCCGCCTTGCGAATGCATTACACCGTCCGATAGCGATTATGACTAACAAGGGAGCGTGTGTGTGTTGCCTTGCAGCGAATTACGCCTTCACAAAGTGAAGGCCCCCTAGGAGCGAGAAAAAAAAAGGGGCGGTGCCTGTAAACTGCATAATGCACTCACGGACAGCCCCGGGGTTCGCTGTCACTCAAGCCGGTACGAAGCAATTATCATAACCTGCGAGGCAGGCCACCAAATTTCACCAAAGCTGCTCCCAAGCCTCATTTCCATGCCAAGCCTGGCCTGTGCAGTAAACGCTGCATTCTGGCATCCGTATCAGCGGCCTGTTTGATTTATTCATGTGGCGGCTACGTTCCTGGGCATATGCAACAAGGGACCGTTAGCCGGGCCTGAAAATCCACAAGCCATCATCAGCTTCCCTGACACCTCTATCTCTGCCTGCATACACTGAAAAAATGCTTTGAGTGGCTGTAGGTTTTTCCTGAAGTAAATATACTGGTAGGTTTTACATTTAGACATAACTGCATAAGGTTTTTATAACCCAAATAATTGAGATTTTCACGTTATTTCATTATTTCCTGAGGACACAATTAATTTCTAATTCATTCACGTTAAAACTTCTGCAGATAAGGTATCATTTTGCGTGGACACGCCCACAACTGGCAGTTAGGATTGAACGTTTTAGTCAGTCTTTTTCACATTCTGGCATTCAGATAAAATCAACCGTGTTTAATATTAAGGTACGTTTTGAGACTCGGCTCCCACAAATACTAATGTGAAGAATTTCAACAGCCAATAGGAGAGCTACAGGAAGCCACAAGGCAAGAATATGTTATGTGACATAACATAACACAAACAATTTGAAAACAAAAACACACATTTTGCAGTCAATATGCCTTTTATATGGTTCTTACTTTGATATGTATAGTATTTTAAACACAGATAGCAATTTAAAGTAATTATATTTATAGTTATTTCATTTTGCACTACTTTGTCCTATTGTGCAGTGTTATTTTTGATACAGGTTTAATAAATCCACATTTTAAAAGAATGATGTTCCTTATTTCATTAATTCTATCTAAAACAAAGGCAAAAGTACAGCAGTGAAACTGTAATTCTTTGCTATACAAAAAAAGGGTGGACAAGAAGCTTATAGGCAGAGTTGAACATTATGTACTGTATGTAAACTCTACCAGAAGCATGATGGGAAATAATCTCAGAAAGAATCGAGTTGCAGTCTTGCAGTTAGTGATCCCCAGTCTTTGCTAAATCTTTGCCTGTGACTGAAAGTCTATGAGTAAAAAGTCTGTGACTAGTCTTTAGATGTGAGATGGAGTCAGTCTGTCAAAAGTCTTTTCAAAGTTGTGTAGTGTATGGACAAAATTAAGTGTGCCCAGGACTACATAGTAATGCATTTATGTTTAGGCAGTGCAACCTTAATGTATAATTCTCACAACCTTCCAACTGACTCATGGCACCATCTATTGCACACTGGTCACGGCTTTCAACTAAAACCACCATCACGGTGTAGTCTTTCCCCCTGGACAACCTTCTGACCTGTGTCTACTTGGTTTTAATATCATATTGTGCTTGTTTAGCTTTAGTGTTAAGGCAAAAAAAAAGCAAGTTATGCTGGTATGCCCTGTGGTGGACTATCCTGTGGGTTCTTGACTATTGAAGACCATAGGAACAGGAGGATAATAAAGTACGAAGAGAAACAGAAGCACTACATTCTATAATTATTGAAACGCTCAGAGGAACTGAAAAATGGATGATAGGTGTAAAATCAAGGAGGTGGTCATAATGTTATGCTGTTTTTTATGTTAATACAACAGACGTTCTTTTCTCAGGGTAAATACCCTCTCCCAGCACACAAAGAGAGACACTCAATCACCCCCTACTGTATATGTGAATAAAAAAGTGAGACACATCACTGATGATGTTTGAACTTGTTATTATGCTGCTTTGTTCTGCACTCCTCACTCTCAGATGATAAAAGAGGAACTCATTGCTTCTTTTACAACACAACAACACAAACACAAACAGCCATAATGAAACAAGCAAGGGCATCCGGTCTGACGCCTTTTGAGGAAAGGCAGTGGCCCCACTGAATTCCATGAATAAATGAATGAATTAAAACTCCATCTAATCACACTTTAGGATCCGCACGCTGCTCCTCAACAACTTTCCTCTGTTTTTTTTTTTTTTTTTTTGCAAACAAATGCGGCGCATAATCTCGGACACATACGCTGGATGAACGCTCACTATGGAAACAGTGCGGCTTCAAGTTTTGCATTCAGTGCTGGGCACAAACGCAGGATCATCATTGACCGCAATTATTTCTTTCATCTGGCAACCGCACATTATTGTTGCCACGGCTACGGAGGAATTGTAATTGATTAATTGATTTTCTTTATTGATCCCCTGAGGGGAAAGCGGATTTATATCCTCAGATGAAGACAAGTGGTTCATCGCCAAGAAACAAACTAAAGCGCAACCCTGAAGAAAAACTGTGCTTTCTATTCACTGGACTGTGGATTTTCTTTGTTTTGTTTTTTTTTGTTTTTTTTTGTACAGCAGTCTTTTGTTTGATCTGAATGAAAATGCAGTTGTAAAGTAATGTAAAAAACTAACTCTTTCAGACCACAGAATACAAAAGGGATGGTGTCAATACGCAACCAGTTATCTGCTCTAGAGAGTCCTATTCTAAATCAAATCTAATTCAATTTATTTGTTTTTTACAACAAAACACTGAACATATAATACAGAACCGCCAGTGAGCGCAGAGGCAAGGAATAAATCCTACCACTGACTTATCCTACCACTGGTAACTTTTAAATAAATGTTAAAAAAGTAATTCTATATCCACACTGATCTAATATAGTCAGGTCTATAGCAACACCAGCAATGAAAGCTATTGGCTATTAGACTCCCTACAAGGTCTAGACGAGCTATATGTGTTTTTGCACATTTGCACATCTTTGTCAGCAGCAATGGGTGAGGCGTGAAGTAGCTGAATGCATTCATTAAAAGGGCCGTCCACAAACATTTAGACATGTAGTGTATACAAGTACTTGTGCCTGTTGGTGCAAATATTGGACAATGTTAAAAAGTCATTTAAATTTGTTTGTATTTGTCAATGTATCATGAATTGTTACAACAACTTAAGAATAATATGAAGAAATACTTATTCAAATTGTGTGAAAAGCAAATATGTCCACTGAATAATGGTAAAAATAGATTGTAATAATATTGCTTACTGTTAATGAGCAATGTTAACTGCAACAGTTACAAAAGTGATAGACTGGGAACATGCTTAAGCATTTGTGCTTCTTCCGCTTTATATCAGTTTACTTTGTTTAGTCTTTGTACTTTATATTATGTTTATATACTATACATTTGTATAGTTATGTTTATATAGTTTTATTTTATAATTATATAGTTATTATTATTAAAGCATAAGAAATTAGACCTGCGCATCATTGATTACATACATACAGTATGGCATTAGCCATAATGTAAACAAATAAAGTCTCAATATTGTACAAGTGTAGCAATTATGGATTATGATTTAGATTTTATGTTCTTACATAACAATTAAAAAATTTACAGATGTGCCAAAATAGTAAAAACAGCAATATTTAGAAAAACTAAAGCTTATTTTGCATTTCACAGTCAAAACTGTGAAAATACAATAAAACTTGTATAAAAAACAATATAAAAACAAAAGTTTATTTTTTTAACTATTTATTGTAATATCTGTTTCCTTTAACTTAGCTTTTAAATTGATCACAGTGCAAAAATATGAAAATAACTGCCACAAAAAAAAGGTATGTACAGGTTTCTGACAGAAACACAAGCCTATCCACTGAGTTCCCCTCTGTCAGCTTTTATATGTAAAGATGTTCAATCTCGAATACCCCCTTTGGAAATCGCATTTAAAGAAATTGGATTAATCAAATTAATCTCATTATCATCCAGCACTTTGCAGTATACTAGTACTGAACATTTTGTGCAGTATAAAGTGTGATTTCTCTCTCTGACTGTGAGAGCCTATTACACAGCCATCCTTGGTTTAAATTTAATGAAAGCACAATTACAAACAGGAAAAACATTAAGAGAGTTTTCAAAAACATCGCCCCCATGCAGCTGATGAGGGGGCAACAATTCAGACGCGTCTTTTTTAATGGGTGGACAGGCTGTCATTAACCCCGGGAACACCCCATTAATCACCATCACATCGCCGTAACTGCCATGTACACTCAATCAGCGCGACTCGCCGTGCTCCGTAAACATTGCCGGTACACGCAGAGACGCGGCAAGGTGGAGGGCCAGGCGCAAAAACACTCACTCATATCATTCCAGCCTGCCTCACTGACACGGCAGCCAGCTGTTTTACAATGAGGCTGGAGACTGCAACATGCTCTAATTGATATGACCTTTAATTGCCTCGTTCACTGCAAAAGGCAAGGGGAGAAAGAGACATCAAGCCTGCGTCCACTGTGGATTGGATACAGGAGCGGTGGGTAAACACGGGGCCTACACATTCGGGCCCCCTGGACATAATTAAACCTGCATAACAAACACTTACACTCTGCCTGCGCCCACTGAACGGAGCCACGCTCCGTGGAAAAACACTCAGCAGCAGGATTACGGCACAGGGCGTCCAATCAGTGGGAGTGTTTCTGCTTAGAGAGAAACACCAGGCTGGAGCTGAAGATAACCTCTTTACTGTCAACTAGAGCTTAGATGTGGCCTAAACAATCCAGCCCAACCCGGCCTGAGCCCATGCACATTCTGCCCGACTCGCCACTAAACTCTCATTATGAGAAAAAAAAAAAATCGAGCTGTTTAAATGAGCGAAATTTGTTTAAAATGATGATAATTAACATTGCAACACTGAAGAAGCATAGACCTATTATTTAAAAAAGAGTTTATTAAAACACTTACACTTACTACGTTACAGACTATTTTTTTTAAGCCCGACCTGACCTGGCCTGAGAAAAGTGAAGGAAAATCTTTGCTCGACCCGGCCCGAGTTTGGGTCGGGCATTGAGTCAGGCTTGGGCAGAGAATCTAACTTTTACTTTCAACTGAAACATGAGAAGAAGTGCTTTGCAGTTAAATTAGCTTTACTGATCTGTATACTTTAACCAAGGAGGTTGAGACCTATAGCATGGCTAGCGGAAGTAAATTTAACCTTCTGTTCACACAGAAAATTGTAGCCAAACACTGCCTGTCACGATCATTAACACCCACTGTGCTGTCCACTGCAGGTGGTAATACCTTCTATGACATATTTAGACTACACATGCAACACTTTGGGTTAAAGAATGTTAAATTTCCACACAACTTCGGAAAAGTTATGTATAAGTTATTATAATTGTTTAACCTTACCCTTAAGTGAGATAACACCTCACAATATATTCAGGTGTGGGGGTTTCAAAACCATTCCCGGAAGCAACACTTTCTATAAACATTTTACATACTTCTGTCCTATGACTTCTGGTATCCCAATATCCTTAAGATATAGGCTAACAGTGGATGTTATAGTATATTATATATTTTTTAAGGTTCCAGAAAGGTTATCCAGTAATGTTATAGAAATTATAAGGTCAACACAAGCCGTGCTGATAAAGTGCTCTCAGCAAACTGTTAGGCTAAATAAAACTTTCTTGCTAATGAAGTAGTTCCACTATACTCAGTCCTTGAACTGTCAGTTCTCCACTTGTCTTATCTGGTGTAACAAGCACACACTTATTGCGCACACATATTGCCCCCCCCCCCACACACACACACACACACATACTTTGTACAGACCAGCGCACACATATATACTCTGTCTGTCTGAACAATGAACTGATCTGAATCTGATCTGCACCAAAGAGGGAGAAACACAAAAAAATATAAATCCCAGTTTTGGAAATGTATGAAGAAGGAGCATGTGTATTGTTGTACTTGCCGATACGGAGAGCTGCCTAGAATTAAGCAATCAGGAGTATTATGTAATAGTGTATCACATTATATTAACTTTTTTCACTTTTCCAAAGAAGAGTGAATATAAAATTATGCTTAGATAATAAAGAGATTAGTTTTACTTTGTTACTCTATGTACGTATGTTTATTATCCCAGAGTGGTCATGTGATCAGCCACCTGGATGAGACTTCTTGAAAAAAAAAACCCTGGAAGTAAACAGTTAACAGGTGCGGAGAAGAGCGAGCAGCTTTTTGAAGCAAGTTTCAATTTAGACTTTTTTTATCCGTTTTTTTTACCACATGTGGATACCTTGCTTTGGATGCTTGAACTCCGATGTAAAGGTGGATGAATTCTGGCTGGACGGAGGGCTTCATGAATTCCATTGTGGTGAGGATGGTTTGCTGAGCTGCTGGGGTTTAAAGTTGAGACTCACCCTATTGCGCATTCTCTCTGTCTTTTTCTCTCACTCTCAGTCTTTCACTCATGCTATCTCCCATGCTGGGGATCTGGGATAGAATATATAGAACTCATGCTTGAGCGAGGAAGCTGTTCGTTAAACCAGCACATTGTATTTGATGTTGGTTTCTAAACCTTTTTGCCAATATGAATAGGAGCAAATACCCAATACCAGTATTCAAGCACCTCTAGTTTGAAGAAACATTCTCAAAATGTAAGATAAAAATGTTCCTGAATGCTCTAAAAACTCTAAAAAAGTTATAATGTAAAAAAAAAAAATAGCAGGGGTGTGTCTTTTGAATCATGGTAAATGAAAGTTTTAACAAAGTTGTATATTATAAACAGTACTGGAAAAAAAAATTAAGAGACCACTTTAGTTTCTGAATTACTTTATCTGATTTTGCTATTTATAGGTATATGTTTAAGTAAAATGAACATTGTTGTTTTATTCTATAAACTACAGACAACATTTCTCCCAAATTCCAAATAAAAATATTGTAATTTAGAGCATTCATTTGCAGTTCATACCCATAAAGTTTCCAGAAATCAATATTTGGTGGAATAACCCTGGTTTTTAATCACAGTTTTCATGCATCTTAGCATGTTCTCCTCCACCAGTCTTACACACTGCTCTTGGATAACAATTAAGCAGTTCAGCTTGGTTTGATGGCTTGTGATCATCCATCTTTCTCTTGATTATATTCCAGAGGTTTTCAATTTGGTAAAATCAAATAAACTCATCGCACTCTCTGCCAGTTTAACAGTATTCCATGGCATGTAAATGGTTATCATACCTTGCTTACTCTTAGTATTGGTAGAATAAAAATCAAGCAAATGGAAAAGCATGTTGAGGCTGGGTGGTAGCATTGTGGCTAACCCACTCCAACATTGCAGAAGCCAGCTACTGTGCCTGTTGGTATTGTGGCTAACCTGGTATTCTAGGCATCATGCATAACGCAGGTTCTGAATAATCTACAGATATGATATACTGAACATATCATAGCAAACAGCAAGACTCACTCTGTCTAACCAACCAGCCTGTGTACAACCATCATAATTGCACACACTATCGTTACAACACCAATCCCATACCAGGCCATTTCTCAAATTCCTTAAATGTAAGACTAAAGCAGTTCCTAGATCAGGTTCCCTCTCTCCTTACTTTCTGAACACATGCTAAAGTCACAGTAACAACATCTCCAACCGGAGAGAGAGCCCCACTCTGCCGCTCTGCTGTGGCTTCAGGCTGCCTGCCACCAACCGTCCACATGCAGGTGTGGGGTGTCTAGACTTGGAACTCATTTGCTTTCATCCCGCTCGCCAGGCGCTGATTGCAGAGGCTTGTGCTGGGCTGAGCTGAGTTGAGCTGCAGGGAGGGGATGTGTCCTGATTGAGTGTGTGCTTTATTACAGCGTGCGGGCAGGGTTAGCATGGATTAGCACGCTCGCTCCTCCACCTGCACGCTGCCGAGCAGCCAGGGCCGCACTCACTCAGCCCGGCCTGCTGCTGAGTACAGCCACTCAGGCTGAGAGCCCACCGTCTGCAGCTGGGAGCTGGAGGACATGGTGGACACAGAGCAGACAGATTTGTTCCATGCTAAAACGATGCACTGTGGCTTTTTGGAGGTAAAGCACTTATTGGGCAAATATTTTAACAATCTTAGTAACTGCTAATAAGCTAAACAACTTACTGACTCCCTAACTAGATAATCAGTCCATTAAATATGCTGCTGATTATTTTGTTAAATACCCAATTAACTGACTGTGTGCCCAACTAGATAGTCAGCTTACTAATTGGCTCACTAACTCAGTTATTCATCAGCTACGTAGCAAGCTGACTTGCCCATGAGCTAACTTGATCAATGCACTTTTATTAACTCATTTTCATTAACTAATTTGTTAAGCAACTACAAGCAAAAAACTGTTGGAACAACTTTCTTACAAGTTAGTTAGGAGGAAAAAAAGATGTTGTATTTGATAGCTAACCTAATTATTTACCAATATCCTAGCTGCATAGCTTATTACATGATTTTCAGGGTTGTCAGATCATTGCACTCTTCACACTGCACAATATACCTATAAGTTGTTATGGCCAAATCACTCAATATTCACCAGAGTGAAGCTTATCAACTCAAGTAGCCTTTCTTCATCAGCATAATTAATTGTCAAAAACTGGCACAAAGTTTCTAAATGGAAAATTTAGTTTGGGAAGACTTGACAGGACACATGACACTGTATCCTATCAGATGTGTTCATATATTGTTTATATCTCTGTATCATACTCAACTGAAACTCCAGTTATCAGAGGTGCAAGCTGAGAGTCAAACGTCCATTAAGCAAAGAGGGAAGTCCATTACGTTTATGAACTAGCCATCTGCTGAACCTGAACTGAAAGTTGGCCACAACCCTGAATAAAAAGCCACGTCGGCTGCACATGCCCTTTCCCACATGAGGCCTTTCTAGTCCTTGACAGCTGATACATGTATGGCCGTGAGTGCGGTTCTTCCGGCCCCCGCTTCACCTCTGACAACAAGACCCATCCTCTTTCCCTCATCTCAGCAATTTGCTCACTTCAGCTTTGCTCATATGGCTCCCACTGGACATATGTCTGGGCTTAGAGCAGCAGGAACCACGTCTGATTGGTTCCTGCCTGCCCACGTCCACAAAGGCCCATTAGGAAAGGTCAGGCTCCCTCACGCTGCACATCATTGCGTAGGTCCAGGTGAAGGGCTCATCATCCGGACACACCGGTTTTCCTTGGCAGTGGCCTTGCCTTTCAAGATGGCAGGATCGGTTTGGAACATGCTGTACTGTACGGCTTACAGCTCCAGGGCATCTCCTCACTGTCCCTGTTCACCAGCGGCCCAGATAGAAAGGGAGGGGCGATGGAGAGGGACGCTCGGAACAATGCGGATACAAACAGGTTCGCAAAGCCTTTTGCATAATGATGATGCCTGTCGGCCAAATGATTCATCTGAAAGCTGTCTTCTGTTCGGGGAACTTAAAATAGCGTCCTCTAATTGTAACACAATTGGCTTAGCTTGCACTGTGCAGCTGTGAGCCTGTCTGTCATTTAACTGATTACAGCACATGTGCAAACCAATCAGGTGTCTCGTCATGCAGGCTGCGCCATTACAGGATTCGGCAGGCGGCGCATTCCGACGGAGCCCCGAAATCCAGAGCGCCTTGTGCCTGAGAATGCACTGTGCACCGGATCGGTCGATCAAAACTTAAGCCCGCGCCTTTGTGCTGCTATGCGGAGGAAGCAACACTGACAGGGTTCAATTAAAAAAGATTGTGAAATGGATCCTAATCCTTATTATGTACTTAATTTACTGTAATTGAAAATGGGCCCCTGCACTTCATCCCGCAGACAATTAAACGCGACGATGAACAAATGACTCAACCAGCGAGTGGGGAAACAGGGAACCAGGGAGTGGGCGAGAGAGATAGATGAAGAAAAGAAAGAAAGTGAAAGAGAGAGAGAGACAGTAGAACGAAAACTGGGACCTACGATAACTCCACAAATCAAATCAGAAGTCCCAAGTCCCCCCCCCCCTCTGCTTCCTCCGCCCAGCATGACGCTCAAAAAGAGCGCTCCAAGGAACGGGGCCACGTCGCGCTCATGCAGAGCTTTCTTTTGCAAACACAGCTGCTGCTGCCATCATATCCATGATGGAGGCTTATTGACACCCGTACTGGTGACCAGAGGGCGAAGGTCTTGATTACACTGAGGCTGATGGAACATGATTGAATTCCTAATTCTGCTAATGCAAGGCTATTTACCACATGAGTGAAAGCGTGCCCTTGGGCTGGGATTTGAACACTGATTTAGACAGATGGAACGTCCTTTTACACGACCTCATAGCTCAGGGTCGCCGCACCGGATCGGGAGGAAAAGCCTTGCAGAGCCTTGGAGGCACATAGCAGAACAGTCTGAACCTTGCTTCATCTTTGAATGCAGATTTGATGAGACTTTCGGCTGAATATCCCCAAGAAATGTGACAGGCACTCCCGAATTTCCACCAATGTAAAGCAAATAGTTTGCAGATTGTACTGTATTAAACCGTGACTCATACTGTATAGTTACATGCTGTATCTTACAGACTCTTACCAAAAGAAGAGATATAAAGGAAAGCACTGAATTACGTTGTTAGCCACTGACCTGGCTGCTCCAGCACTGATGGAAGACCTTGTAGTTTTAATTGGAAGCCAGTGCCTTCTTGTGCTGGATAGAGTTTACTGTAATAACTCTTTTTAATTCAGCAGTGAATTAACATCTTGGTAAATATTTATGCTAATTCAAACAGGCATTTATTTGCACAATGAGCTGTTTTAAATGCAAATGATACACTTACCGAGTAGTCTATTAAGAACACTACACAACTGCTGGGTACCCATAAAACATGCTCATGTGTAGCTCAACTGTGAATAGGTAGCTCAACTGTGTAGCAGAAAGTTTTGTTCATGGGTTCTAAATTGGACCCATGTAAGAATGGTAGTAAAGGGCCCCATCTGGGTTGAACATTACGTATAGGGCTTAGATGAAACTCACGCGAAATATGTATATAGTGCGCTGTAATAATAGAGCCTATTTGTGCTTTGGTGAACTAAGGTATTCTCAGCTTGACTGATTGGAACACAATGTGGTCTTCTACTGTGTTGGAGATGTTCAGCATTTGTGGGTTCAGCAACAGTGGGTATTTGAGCTACTGTAGCCTTTCTGTCAGCTCTATCCAGTCTGGGTCTTATTCTTTGACTTCTCTCATTAACAAGACTATGTTTAGACCACTATCCCAAATCCAGTTTTGGCATATGTAGTCTGTATCCAGGTTGATTGCTTTTGGAGTTGGCCTGAAAAGTGATTAGAAACGGATTTGCACAGTCTGGACAATGAAAACAGATTTTCAATATTCTTTTTTTTTGCATTACTTGATTGCATCAAATCCAAAAGTTTTGCAATCTTACTGGTGTCTATGTTAATACCACAAGAATCCATGTAGATAGGCTTGTGATGTCTGTACACAATATGATCACTGAAATAACTCAATCAATTAATGGTGTGGAAGATCATTTTCATCTTTATGACTGCCACTCACTCAATGCCTAAAAAAGAGGAGTTTAGCAATGCTAGATATACTCAAATTAGCTTGTCTGGCACCAAGAATAATGCCACACTCACAATGAATATATCATAAAACCAGGTTTACCTGTAATTTTGGGAGACTCCCTGAGACTGAAGAAAGCTAAAGATGGAGCAGTGTTATATTTTATGATAAGCAAATAAGGTTAGTTTTGTTTAATAATCTGTAAGTTTATCTGAGGCTGAGGGTTTGACATATTGGACCTGCAAATGCTTGACCTTAAAAATAGATATATAATCTAATATGTAGGACAATCTCAGTATGTTTCATATATTTATAGGCTTATTGTACAGGCATGATGTCTGCCCGCAGCACCTGCATTTATAACAATGAACATCTGTTCTTTTTTTTGGTACAATAAAGTGGTATAAATGTAGGCTATCCCATCACCCAACACCAGCCAGTTCAGCCTTACTCGCACATGGGAATATTATGGGAGTTTTATGATTTGGGGGTTTGCATGAAATAAAAATTGCCAACACAATATATATCATAAAATAGGTTACAATTCAATATACTGCAATATATCATGATAATGTTAGGAAGGTGATAAATTGGGATTGTTTAACTCAAATTTTGTAAAAAAAAAATAAATAAATTATGATAACTGTCATGGCTAGTACAGAATGCAGACACGTGCAGATAAAAGATTGTTTATTATAAAATAAACAGATGTAAAACGTAGTCGGTACAAAAAATGGGTAATCACCAATAACAGGAGCAATGTAGACAAAACCATACCATAAATGAGAGACAGTCTAGAGTTCATACACGAGATATCCAATGTCAGAGGTAATCCAAGAGGCAGTAGTGAAAACACAGTCCAGGTAATACACAGGCAATCCAATATCAGAGGCAAAGGCAATAATCGGCGTCGAGAAAACAAAGGCAAGGTCATACACGAGATAAACTGAGACAAGAGATATAGAACGCTTTGTAATGAGGAGAACCCACAATACGTGGCGTGGGTGTTTGTGTGGAGTGCTCTTTGTAGTGCCAGTAATTAGTATTCGGGACTTCCTGGAGGAAGCAGGTGAGGTGTCACGTGATCAGGTGTGTGCGTGATGTCAGCGGGTGGTGCATTCTGGGTAGTGTAGTTGTTGACCTGAGAACCTCCGTTAGAGCTGGGTGTGGAAGGGACAGAGGAGCTAACAGCACCAGACGTGACAATAACATTTGAATGAAGAGAAACGTTTAAAAAAAATAAAGACAATCAAATCAGGGGGGATCTAACAACAACTTGTATGTACATGTATGGAATCATAATTAAAAACTTATGATGGGTTTTTTTGAAAATCGATACAGTATTGAAAAACAAAATATTGCGATAATATTGGATTGCTATATTTTCTTACGCCCCCCCCCCTTAAATAATCAATGAGTTTTTAAATTGCCAGTAAATGTGCTAGCTTTTCACTAGCTGCTTGTACTGCAGTAATTCAGTTAACCATCAACAAGCACAGGCCTAATACAGTACAATACATATGGTATGATATACTGTACATGGAATGGCTTATTAACTGGAGCAATGAGACAAGAGACAGAAAGAGAGAAAGACAGAGAGAGAGAGAGAGAGGTTGATTTTCCAGAGTAGTCTTTCTAATTACTGAGCACAATGTGTGATAAAACCCTGGTCTGTCGTGTCCCAGGGCATCGTTCCATTCTATTACCTTCATCTGCGCTTTCCAAAGCTCATTACAATATGCAAAAACATTGCTCCTGGGTGTTGCCATCTGACACAAAGTCCAAACATCTTCGGGGTCCTCATTTGAAAACAATGGAGCTTGTGACCCCCTTATATGGCGCCATTATTTATGAGGTCCGCAACACGGCAACAACAAAGTGGCACGGTAATCATTAATTGATGATACACATTGTTATTCTCCTCTGTGTTAACAGCCATTTAGGGGTCTCGTCGGCCCACGGATGTTTGCAGATCTAGCTCGGTCGAACGTTTCACATTATAAAAGCCGTATTTTGTAGATCACATGACACGTTGGGCTAAATTAATGGTCCTTGATCCAATAAGCACGGTCATTTATTTTTATTCTTTTTCAGGATATGGCGACCATGCTAGCCGCTACAAGCTAAAAACAAATGACTACTTAAAGTGGCAGCTTTAATCAAGTGGACAGGCAGTAATAGTGCTTTTGGGTACGTAGTAAATCACGTTTTATAGATTCTTTGACATGGCTCTATCACAAAATATTGATTAGCTTTCATCTGACTGTCCGCTTATTCAATTTAAGTGTCCGAATGAAGTGAATTGAAAGCCTGGGTGATTACAACTGATGCATCAATTTCCCCTCAATAGAAGTACAAAAAAAACAGACAAACAAACGAGGGGGTTTTGATGCAGCGATATCAGATCCAGACGTAATGAATCACATTTCCGCCGAGCTCGTGCCGCTCTAAAAGCCAACCGGGCCGAAACGTGAGTGGGGGGCATTACAGAATCCCCAGGCAGAGCGATGGAAACAGAGGAAGCAAAGAGAGAAGGCCTAACAGCACTGCCTGTCTCAACACTCAGCACAGGAAAAACCTTCAAGGTCACTGAGAGAGAGAGAGAGAGAGAGAGAGAGAGAGAGAGCAAGAGACTGAAGCACAGGGGAAACTGTAAAGAGAGAAAAGGTTAGAAAAAGTTGAAAAAAGAGAGAGAAAGAGAAAAAGCGAGGTTTGTAATAAGTGAGAAGACAGAGCAGAAAAGAATGCAAGGATACAGAGCAGGAAAGAATGAGAATAAAAAGCAAGTGAAAAAGAGAAAACAGTACAAGTTAATGGGAAAAGGTGTGAAAAATTAAAAAGGGAAAGAAAATGATAAAACAGCCGAAAAGGAGAGAGTGAATAGAGAGTGAGTGAGATAGAGAGAAAAAATAAAAATTACGGAAGAGAAAGAGAGTAATATGCCAATTAAGCTTCTTTGAAATAAACTGAATAAAAGTAAAGTGTAAGAGAAAAAGGAGAAAGGAGGAAGAGTAAATGAATGAAGAGAGTAATTTAGAAAAACAAGAAAAAGTAAAAAGAGTGCACATGGTTTGCAAAATATATACAGACAGAGGAAAGTAGAAATTGGAATGACTTTAAAAAGGAATAAGCATAGACAGAGAGAGAATAAAAAGCAACAGAATATATAGAAAGAGAAGAAAGCCAGAAACATTCAGAGATTCACAGAGAAAAAAAGGAGTATAAAAAGAAATATTGTTAAATTAGTGCTGGTGAAAAGTAAAAGAGAGAAAATAGAGAATAGAGAGAACAAGAGAAAGAGGACAGACAACAAGAAGAGGGAGAATAAAGAGAGAAAAGAGAGGGGAAAGAGAAGTAGACAAAGTGCAATAATATAAATAAAGAGAGAGAGAGAGAGAGAGAGAGAGAGAGAGAAAAGAGAGTGTAATCGAGATATACAGAAGAAATTTATAGAGATATGCAGCAAAAAGGGAGGTGTTTAGAAGAGAGAGCAAAAGAGAGAGAGAGAGAGAGAGAGGCACAGACAGACTGATGAAAAAGAGTGAAATTAAAGAAAGTAAGGGTGTATAGAAGAAAAAAGTCTCAAAAAGAGAAAAGAGAAGCTCAAAAGCAAGGACGAGATGCTGGAAAGCGCACGGTTGCTGGAAATGAAAGTGGAGGAAGTGAATGGAAGGCATCAGGGGAAAGTGGACTCTGGGAGCGGAGGGAAGACGAGGCGCTCTCTCGCTCAGAGGATGAGTAGAAGAGGAGTTAAGATAACTGAACGGCTCAGATACGACTGAGTGAAGTGCAGAGCGCAGACGGGCGTAATGGGAAAAGTACAATAAAAAAGGCTGTCATAAAAATGTCAAGCACTGCATTGTTTTAGAAATTGCCCTGTGTGGACATACATTCAGGCGTGAAGCTACAGCAAACCTATTATCTGCTTTTCTGTCACTTTGGATTTTCTCTTGCAAACCTGGGACCAGATTCAATTTCAACACCAGATATGCCTGCTTTCCAGACCACTGCTGCACTTACGCTGAGAGTTCAGGAGAGTGGAAGTCATTGTGTGTATAAATGTGTGTGCTTCCAACACAGGGTGGCTCTTAAATTTCACGCACTTCAATCCGTCCTGAAAAACACTCGGCAGCAGATTTTCACTGGATCTTTCAGATGTTAAAAGCTCTAGCGCGACGGCACTCAATCTGGCTCGTAAATAGAAGCGCGAGAGTTTAAACACTAAGCAGCTGTCGCCGGAAATCATCTTCCCTGTGCGACTTCTCACTAGAACTCCATTAGAACCTCCATCAGCCTTCCCAGCGTTCCGGGCAGAGCTTGTGCAGGGAGTAAGATCCGTTAGGGGGGGGTATTGCATTTTGGCATTCGCGCTTTAGCATTCGCGCTTTAGCATTCGCGCTTCAGGATTCGCGCTTTAGCATTTCACCCAGAGAGCACAGGCCTATCATTAAAAATCAATCATGACAGCAAAGGGGAGGGCAGGGGAAGAAACAGACAACATCTGAGAGGTGCATCTCATTACAGGGGGGCCAGGGAGCCGCGGACCCCCGCTTTGATCTTCTCATTTACCTGTGGCTGTCCACAAACACACCTGCAACTCCAGGACTGCGAGAGCACGGCTAACTTTAATCTGGAGCGAGTTTGTTCTGTCGTACTGAGCCACTCATCAACATTACTCCCGCCTCTTACAATAAATCATTCCAATAAAATGGCCTTAATTAAAGTATTATAACATTCCATTCACTTCACAGTATGTTGTAGAGCAAATACACTGCATATCGTCGCTGTCCAATGAAAAACACTGATCTCCATTTTTGACGAATTATAGTTCGCCACAAAATTTGAACAGACAAACTGTCCCTTACACTGTGTCAAAATTTCTTGATGAATGGACCAATAGAATCTCTTCAAAATGACCTGAAATAAACTCTTTTTACACTGATTTCTATTGAAAGTTTACAAGGTTTTTTCTCTCTCCTGTAAAGTTGCTGTCTTGGAAATAAGTGTTTTTCATTGGACAGCGACGGTATACTTACACATAATTTCTTCAAAAATCTAAGGTATTTAAAAGGACTTGATCATCTCTACTGTCCTGAGAAGGCTTTTCCATAGGTTTCACAGCATTGCAGTAAGGATTCTATTGCATTCAGTGACAAGACAAGCATTATTCATCTCCAACCCCTCAACTCATCCCAAAGGTATTGGATGGATCACCATCATTCCAGAGAACACAGTTCTACTCCTCTTTAGCTCAATTCTGGAAAAGTGAGTGAAATTAAACAGCTCCCACATAATATTCAATTTATGTACTGACATAAAAAAACATAAATGTTTCAGGCCTGTGGCCTTCTGTCAGTTTTCTCACTTTTTTATAGGCCAAACAGGCTGTCTACCAAGTCATAGTACTGTATAATTCATTATCTTTACAAAATATCAGCAATCAAATGATATCTTTACAGTTTTAAGTCCACACAGTCCACAGTATAAATGTATAAACTACACTTTAAAAGAAAATTCCATTGTTGTGATGACTCAGAAAGAACTTATCTAATTTATGAACCTCTGTCTTCATAATGTTATCAGAAGGAGATGGGCAGGTGGAGACCAAATCTCATCTGTGCCCAACATAAGTATGGTGTATATAGTTGTCTTGTCTGTTTTTATATTACATTTCTCCCCAATTTACAAAGTTAAATACCCAACCCACTCATTAGGACTCCCCCTACTATCACTAGTGATGCCCCAACACAAGGAGGGTGAAGATTAGCACATGCAGCATTTTCGAGTAGCAACACAGTGAGCTCGGAGGAAAGCGCAGCGACTCTTTTCCAATACATCAGCTCACAGATGCCTTGTGCTGATTGACATTACCCTTTGGAGTGATGAGGGGGAAAAGGGCCATCTACCCACCCAGAGAGAGCAAGGCCAGCAGCTGGTGGCAAGCTGCATGAATGAGATTCGAACCAGTGATCTCCCGATCATAGTGGTAGCACCTTAGTCCGCGAGAACACTCAGAGCCCCATGGTTGTCTTGTCTTGTCTTGAGGAGCTATATCAGTTCTGACTATTTTGTTAAGCCAATCAGATCAGAGACACTACGAAAGAAAATGATCGATATGGGCCCTGTTTTAAGACCTCACAAACATCACTTTTGGACTGGGGAAAAAGAAAACAACAAATTAAAACAAGAAAATCACAAAATACAGGCCCTTTAACCAGGTCAGCAAGCAGCTCAGAACTACAACGGACGTTAAAAGAACTTCCTGGTGGTCCGGCCCTGACCCTTTACATCCACACGGGCAGTGTATATAGGAGAGAGCCAGAGAAATGTTCTGAAACATCACACATGCGTACCTGCTGCTGCCTTCAGACTGTGAAGTGTTGAGTTTCCCCAGCCGCTGCTAGCTGAGCCTGGGCTTTATTAGAGTGCAGCTGTGGAAGACTGCGAGAAATCCCAGATGGAACTAAGAGAAACTGAGAAATGTTGCAAGGTTGAAGGAGTGCTGAGGAATGCTGAGCTGGAGAAAATCTCTACATCTCTAAAACTCATGGCTTGGCTCATAACGTCATGCATGCACGTACCTACACCCAGGCGAATGCGTGTACACACACATTTACGCAAACACTCCGGCAAACAGTACATCAATATAAAAATACTGCATAACTGTCGACGTAAACACAACACGTCCCAACGCATCTATATGAATGAACTTTCACAACAAGAACAACAACAGCAGCAACAGCAGCAGCACTAGCAGTATCTGCTAAGGCTGCCCCCTGAACGTCAAGTTGAAACATCAGTCAGAGACCTGTCAGTTGACTGAGACTCTTCGATTTTTAAGAAATAAAACAGAAATTGTGGTGGTGTGTTAGTGTTTGCTGTGCTGTGCTGCTGGAGTTTTTAAACACCTCAGTGTAACTGCTGAGCTAAAGATTCTAGAGCAGGGGTGTCCAAACTTTTTTTGTTGGGGGCCAGAATGAGAAATATGTATGAAGTCACGGGCCACAGACTCTGTAATAAAATAAATAATTAAATATACCACTTTAAATAAAACATTTTTCTGATTATTTTCATTTACACACCATTATACTTGACTTACTATCTTTATCTATTCTCTTTGGCACGTTTTTTTGCGCTACAACTGAGCACTCTCTCCACTTTTAGACTTATTGGCACGTTTTTCTGCGCTACAACTGAGCACTCTCTCCGCTTTTAGACTCTTTGGGCTGTTTTTTTGCGCTACAACTGAACACTCTCGCCACTTTTAGACTCTTTGGCATGTTTTTCTGCGCTACAACTGAGCACTCTCTCCGCTTTTAGACTCTTTGGGCTGTTTTTCTGCGCTACAACTGAGCACTCTCACCGCTTTTAGACTCTTTGGCACGTTTTTCTGCGCTACAACTGAGCACTCTCTCCGCTTTTAGACTTATTGGCACGGTTTTCTGTGCTACAACTGAGCACTCTCTCCGCTTTTAGACTTATTGGCACGTTTTTCTGTGCTACAACTGAACACTCTCGCCACTTTTAGACTCTTTGGCATGTTTTTCTGCACTACAACTGAGCACTCTCGCTCCTTTTAGACTCTTTGGGCTGTTTTTCTGCGCTACAACTGAACACTTTCGCCACTTTAAGACTCTTTGGCACGTTTTTCTGCGCTACAACAGAGCACCCTCTCCACTTCTAGACTCTTTGGCCCTTTTTTCTGCGCTACAACTTCACCCTCTCTGCTTTTAGACTCTTAGGCCCGTTTGTCTGTACTACAACTGCGCACCCTCTCGACTTTTAGACTCTTTGTCAATAGTACAATAGTACATTGTTTTTTTAAACATGAATATGTGTGTGCTTTGAATCATATGCTGCACCTCTTTTAATAATTTAAATGCTCAAAAATATGTCCTCTGACTCTGCTGTCTATCTTAATGTAGTGGTAATCAACAGTGTAACTCAAGCACAGGGATTTTAATATTGCTATATAATTAAATAAGGGGAAAAACATGAACAATAGTCTGAAGTCAGGTCAGGTACAACCCTAGTATCTGCTAGAGTGTCTTCATTCGGAAGAGCAGCATTCAGTGTGCTTTTACAAATGGTGTTTCACTTCTATATGTGTGAATAACTAGCTTAATTGAAGTCGCTGCTCCGTGGAACAAATTACAGGGGGTAGTCACAGTGAATTTTTTATTTTTTTTCCCCGTAATACAGGAGTCATACAACACTCTCTGCACTTTCTCTCTTTGCCACTCTCTCTTCCTTTCTCTTTTGTTCTTCCCTCTTTCTTTATCCCTTGCCCTTCTGAAACGATGCCAGGGCGTAATAAGGAACGGAGGCACTAAAGCTTAAGCCAATCAGCAGCCAAAAGCAGCAGCAGCACGGCTAAAAAAGCCATTAATGAAGCCCTCTCCTGTCCAGCAGAGTCACCTCACTAAGGCAACCCACAGGATTCCCGCTCCCTCATCATGTCAGGCCTCCTCACGCCAAGCCTCCCACATCCAGCGTGCCAAGCCAGGAGCCAGGCTACAAATGACAGGTAATTAAGACACATACACACATTGGCATGGTGTTGTTGGTGACGTGGGAAGGTGAAAAAAGAAATAGGAAAAAAAAAAACAGGCTGTGTATAGAGACGACGTGCTGATGTAATATCACAATGCATTAGGCTGGATGGAATCATTAAATATTATTAAGGTGACGGTAAGCGAACAAGTCATTGCCTGTTTATTACACGCTCGAGTGACACCCTTTGTGACACTGACCCAGTCAGAATAGGGCTTTTCTTCTCATCCGATTTGATGGCAATGGCCATCTTATTGATTTCGTTATCCTGATGCTAGGTAAAGAGGGAGCTGACAGGTGGGATTCAAGAGCAAAGTCATTTGCCTGGGCCGCCCGCCCGACCGCCTCTGCTGGGGACGTTTTTTGTTTTTTTTTTGCTTTTCGGCCTCCGTGTTGATAATGATGAAGCACTCACTCTGGATGCTGAGAGAGAATGTCACAGCACATTGAGATTCAGCGGCAGGTTTTTAATAGACGCCGGCGTCTTCCCCGTACACCTCTCTCTGGGATGACTTCTAACCAGTCACTTTTTTGAAGCCACTACTGAGGCAGCCGGGGGAGCCGATGCAGAACGTTCAAAAAAAAAAGAAAAAAGGAAAAAAAGGGAGAAGAGAGAGAGAGAAAGGCACGGCAGCGGGAGCCCGAGAAGAGTAAAAAGAGACAATTTAAACAGCGTCTTTGATAAACCCCGCTTTTCAATGCATAGCGTGTTTTACTTCGGAGGAACAAGGGGAAAATAAGAATGCCAAGGCATGGCGCACCTCATCGACATGTTCGCCGGGCACCTGAACCTTTCCAAAAACTAAGCCGGGAGAGTGAGAATGAGAGAGAGAGAGAGACAGAGAGAGAGAAAGAGAGAGATCCTTAAGCAGACCCCGACTCCCCCCCTTTAAAACTCTCCTCTTTGATCTTCTCCTCTCCAAAGACAAGACCCTGGCTGGCTGAGCTGTTCACGCTGCTCAAAATTCAGGCATCCGCCCAGGCCTGCGCATCTCCCTCTCATCCACAGTGCAACGTCATTTCATCCACACCGTAAAAAGACCGGGGCATGTTCTGGGCCCTGGTTAACTCACATGGTTTGCCAGGGAAGCCACACATTGCTCCGGCCCGGAGTCTAGCCGTGGCAGCGCTGAGATTGCCTCTGTTACCGGCACGCTCGCTTTTTTTCGCCCCATTTATTTACTACCTTCTCCTGGTATTGATCCATTCTGCTAAGCTCCTGGAGGAACAAGCCTTCTCTCTTACTCTCACGAAGGGCTGCTTGACCTAAACCAATTAGCGAGGCCCATACAATAAGAAGAGACGAGTCAAAAACTCCCAGGGTGCCCCGCACCATTCAAGGAGTAAAAAGAATATCCCTGGCACAGACTCAATCCTATGACATTCCGATACTCTGTTCGTCCTCCAGTCTCTCTTTAGGTTCAGGCTTCAGTTTCACTTGTTCAGCCATGTTCAGTCTGAATTCAGACAGGCAGTCAATGTGATTTTTTAAAGCACATTTTATCCAGTGTATTCAGCTGTAAACATGACTTTTCTAGTTGGGGCAAGAGTGAAGTCATTTTAAAAAATCAACTGCCAACAGACCATTTTCCCCTTCTTTGGTTTCTCATCCCATTTCCCAATTTCTATTCCCAAATAGAAAAAAAACACAACATCTGTTAAACACACACTTCACTACCCGATACTTGGGAACACTTGGCTGGAAATTGGAAATGACTACACACAGTCACTTTTATAGACATGCTGAAATGTGGAACTCAAAGCTCATCCCTCACAGAACTTTCTGATGTGTTCACACTTACTATGGGTGGCCTTCATTAGTTAGGTTACTACTCACCCTACCCGGCAACATAATCACTTTGCATCCGGCTATAAAATAATTCTGCAAAAAGCAAACATCAGATTAAATCTCTTAATTTTGCGTGTTTATCTTCTCATAGCTGTAGTGGAATACCACTTATTTTGCATTTTATTTGCCAAAAATTGGTCAGAAGATCTAGTGAATATGACTGGCTTCACTATCTTTGGGTGGTTAGGGTGACCCTCCCTCTCCCCAATCAATCAGCACAATGCTAACCAAAGTGGGAGACTATTAATATATGCTAATATAACAAAAAGTTAATGTTGTCCTCCAAGTGTGTTAAGGGGTCCAGTGGAAATTTGAAAATGTGTGCTTGGAGGAGAGTTCCAGCTTCTAGGTCAAACTGAAAATGACCAAAGAGGGATTAAAAAAAAAAAAAAAAAAAAAAAACAATGGATACAACTAAAAACATCATCTCCTACATTCATCCTCATTCATAAACATCACAACTGTATTAATGTTTTCCATACTATGATGAGTTCTACTGGTTAAATTAGGAAGGATGAAAAGGATCTACGCTTATTTTAATGTCTATCCAATTATCCCCCAGTTTTAACTATTATCAGATCTGCATTATACATTAGACTTTCAAAAACGATACAATATCATTTTCTCTGTGGCTTTGGATGTTATTTTTGTAGAAGTCAAATTTTAGTGAAAGTACACTAAGCCCCCATAATTAGTTCATTTTTATTATTACACAGGAAGCCAAATGATTTGCTTCCATTCCAATTCCAAACACTCTGAAATGAACGGATTAAAAATGCTAAACAGACTTTAATGCCTCCCACCTCCCTTGTTTGTACAGATTTATCCTGTTTCGCTATTTCTTAAATAACTCTTCTATTCCCCTGGCTGCTAAAACGGGCAACAGTGTCTGGGCCAGGGAGAGAAGCTCATCAGCAAGTTTTCACAGGGTCGTCCTCACCCTTCCCATGAGGCTCTGCTCTCGGCGTTAAAAGGAAAAACTCTTCTCAAAAAAAAAAAAAACTATTTTTCATTCCAGTTTTTCAGAGTGGTTTAAAACAATTTTGGTGCCTTTGATGAAATGTATGTTTCTAAAGTAAAACAGAGCAAAAATCCTCTCCCACTGGCTTCCGCAGGCCACAGAACTGCATTTGAATTTGGGTTCAAAAAGACTTGTACATCCACAAGCATAAAAAAACATCATATGTCTGGATTATTATTGTATCAGAAAGGATCTAGGAGTCTAGATCTAATCAAGATTTTTTTTACTATACAACAACAGTCTTCATCCGTGTTCTTGGAGACCTTAATCCACCCCACCTGATCCAACTAATTACTGCTTTCAGAAGACTTTGATTGGCTGAATTGGATGTGTTAGATTGTGATGGGTTGGAGTTGAAACTGGCATGAAGATACAGTAGATTTTCAGAAGGAGGTTTGGAAACCACTGCCATACAGAACTACTGTAAAACTTATATCTGGTTAAAGGTGGAAGAAACGGAACACTAAATGCAGAATTACACACAGTGACGGGGAATCTGTGTACTGATAAAGGCTGTTTCTCTTCTTTATAACACTGTTATCATAAAGTTGTAAGGAGTTAATGCTTAACATAGTTATAGTTGAGAAAAGAATAGTTTAAAAATGGAATTTAATCACCAACTTGGGCCAAAGTTTAAAATCCAGGATGGCTGCACTCTCATTAAATCAGTTGTACTTTCACCACTTAGTTCAACTTCTATCTGCAGAAATGAATAAATGAAATTTAAAAGACCAAAATAGTGTACAATGCATTTCTAGTACCACTAATAATGCATACCTGGATCAACGCAAAAATCAACAAATAAATATGATATTTGGAGTGTCTTATTTGAAAAAAAGTAGATATTAAGAAACATTCAGTTTTTCAATACTTTAATAAAATAAAATAAAAAATACTGAAGATGATCTGTTAATCCAACATCCAACACATTGGAATCAATGCAGTCCAAACAATGTTATCCACCCAGAAGTATCTTCTCTGCTGTAAGATATTGTTAATTTGATAAATATTAATGCCCCCCCCCAAAAAAACAACTAACTTATTTTTTTTTTAAACACTTCATGTAGGTGTGTCACAATAATTACATTATCAGTATACCATACAACTTATAACAATTGCAATATTTCTGTTAATCGAAATGGCAAAAAATAAACAGTATATTAAAAATATATTGCAATTTTTAGCATGTAGCATGAATGACCAAAAAACTTTATATTCCAATTTATTATTAAATTAAAGTTTATACATCTTTAAAAGGGTTTAATTGTATTATTTTGATACAATATAATAAATATGTCGGTAAAATAAAATGATTTTAAGGTTGCAATACTACTACAATACTACAATCATATTATCAATTATTGCCATTATTTTCCGAACAATATACTGTCCATAAAAAATAGTCATTGTTACAGGCCTAACTGCATGCAAGCAGGATAAACTTCCTGACCACATCTGAGACCCCACCAGTGGTCTTCACCATCAGAGCCCAAACATCCTCTGTGGAGAGTATGGAGAGACCCAGGCTGTAAATCAAGGAAGATGAACTCTCCTGCAAGCTTTATTGCTGTAATGGACAAAAGGTTACTTAGGAGAGCTAGTCTTCTCCAGAGTCCTAAGTTTTCCCACCTCCTGGATTATTCTAAAACACTTCAGAAGTGTCCAGAAATTATCGGCTTTATCTGCGCTCTATGGGGACAGCCCAACCACTAATCCAGCCATAAAGCAATGTCGCTGGACAGAGTAGCACTTAAGAAGAACTCCATCCCCAAAGTGTGTGGCCCCTTTCTGTGACCTACGCCAAGGTACAGACTGATTTATGACCATGCATGGAAACTACCATTAATAATCCTAATACAGTCTGTGACATATGAAGGACTTCCAGAAGACTTAGAGTGATTAGACTTTTTGGATGGAAATGGTCTCAACCACAGGGAATGCCAGGCTTTTAGGTCCATCAGTGTAGTTTTAACCAATAGGAGAGCTTGTATTGATGTAGACACAGTAACAAGATGCTCCTAAAAACAAACAATTCTTGACTGAACTGAAATTTTAGCATTTCACAAAATGTTAATGTTTAAATATATATAAAAAACTATTTATTCTAGACTTTTAATACTTTTAATACATTTAAAAACAAGAATGTTTGTACCTTAAATGTAATCAAATTATATATGGAAGATGGGGCAATATAGAGCTAGTAGTAAGGTAAATAAAACAACAACCATGATGTGATTTTACACAGTTAACATCAACAAATGATTGTGAGCAGGATTTGGGAAAGTTTTGAGTAGCAAATATATGGTGGGGATCTCCAGTTTGTCAACAGATTCAAGAAATAACTGCTATATCAAACCTGCAAAACATTGTTATATTCACAAATGCTGCTTATTAAACAGAAGCCTTATTTAACCATGTCCAGGAGCAACGTTGACTACCCTGGGCTTCTGAGATGGACCATCACACAGTGGAAACATGTATTGTGCTCAGAAAAAAACGTATATCAGATAAGTTTTGGAAGAAATAAATACTGCATGCTGAGAATCAAGGACAAAAATGATCCTTCAGACTTGTATTACCAACAGTCCAAAAGCCAGGGTCTATCATGGTATAGGGTTGTGTCTGTACACTTCTGAAATTGCAACATGAATGCAGAAAAGTGCACTAAGATCTTAGAGCAACATGCATGCCTTAAAACAACATCTTTTCCAGGAACACCCATCAATTTCAACAATTTCAACTTTCAACAAGACAATGCAAATCCACATGCTGCACACATTACAAAAGCATGGTTGCAGAAGCAGAAGGTATGTTGCTGGATTGGCTTGTCTGACTTGTCCCTAATAGGGAATGCATTGAGAATTTTGAAACAAGAAGATGTTTTTGGATAAAATAACACCATTGGATTGGATCAAATAAAATATTTCACACTGATAGTTAATGTACTGCTGTACAGTGACCAGGCTGAAGGTTATATGGTCAACAGCAGAGGAAAGTGATGATATTATAAGTTATATTAGGAATATACTGTATGTGGTAGGTCCTTATCAGGTGTTCCTACAAGATGGAAATGATAGGCTAGCAAAACTGTGGGGGAATATTGCATCACTGCATGAGTGGCATATCAGAGTTTGGAAAAAGTAATTTTGCTGTCGAGTCGAAGCCTATGGGAAGTAATTTTCCACCATATTCCGCTTACTTTAGAAGCATGACTTTTCACCAAAAAACAGACGTCGTTTTAAAATTCTCTGAGAACTGGAAGAAAAAAAAACACATTTTTGTGATGGGCTTCAGGGCTGCTGAAAATCTGCTCAGAAAGACTCCACACTTCTAACAGTCTCTCATCAAGCAAAAAAAGCTTTATCTTGTCCTGCTGTCCATTCTAATGCACATCAGGATCTCTTGAACTCAATTACAGACACCTCTTAACCAGGTCTTAATCTCAGCACACTTCGTCAGGAACAGGGTGGTTAGATAGATGGATGGTGTGACACCTTTCCAGCCCTGTCACAGAGGAGAAAACTCACTGACACAATGGGTGTGTGAGAAAATATTTATATTGTATAGTATCACAATATTTAGTTTTGCTATACTGTATCGGTTTTTATTAACATAAAGCATTGTCATATATAAAAACTGGAGTCAAAATAGGTTCATATCATGTTGTGTTTAAACCCCACCCACTAGAGAAAGGTGCTGCATTATGTTGACTTGTTAACAATTTCTTTTATGTCTCTATTTGTAAGCCATTATAAATGTGATTGTAACTTATTTTCTTTTACTAAGTTTTTTTTTTTTTTTTTTTTTTTCTAATTTTTCCTATTTTCTCCCCAATTTCCACGGCCAATTACCCAACCCACTCATTAGGACTCCCCCTATCACTAGTAATGCCCCAATACACCAGGAGGGTGAAGACTTATACATGCTTTCTCCGACACATGTGAAGTCAGCCACTGCTTCTTTTCGAGCTGCTGCCGATGCAGCATTGCTGAGCAGCCAGCACGCTTGGAGGAAAGCACAGCGTCTTGGTTCTGATACATCAGCTCACAGACGCCCTGTGCTGTACACATCACCCTAGGAGTGATGTGGGGAGAGAGCGCCATCTACCCACCCAGAGGGAGCAGGGCCAATTGTGCTCCCTCTGAGCACCAGCAGCTTGATGGCAAAGCGACCTCCCGCTCACAGTGGCAGCGCTTTAGACCGCTGGACCACTCGACATCCTGTCTTTCACTAAGTTTTAATGGATATAAAAGTCTTGTTTTTTTATAGTAAAGTACTATAGTTTTCCACACTTTATTTTGGGTGGTCATTTTTAAATTAATTAAATCAAGATTTCCATTGAATTCTTTTGAAGTTCACTCCTTTTAAATTGTTAATGATAGAGAGTAAGATATTTTATGGGTGTAATTTACCTGATGTTAGTTTTTGTGTGTTTAAATCAGGCGCTCACATGTTCCAGGAATGGGTGGACCAAAGACCACAGCACAAGTTTCCAGCAGCATTATTTGTTTTTGTTAGGACATTACCTGTTAAGGATTACCTGATTTTCCAATTATTTTTTTTAGCTTTTTTATAGGGTCATGCATGTTGTATGTTGTAAAATTAAAGAAGGGTTCCGAAACATGTCATACAGTATATACCCAACATTAGTGATGGTGTTCCAAATTTTAACGTTAGTGATCTAGGGTTAAACATTTACAAAAGACCACTCAAAAAAGTGTTACCCTTACAGTATTTCAATATTTTAAATTGTAAGCCCTGTATAGTGATATATATACATCATATTGTTAAGACACATCTTGCCAAAACACGGCCCTAACATGCAGGCCATTTTTTACTTGGCCAGCATGCACAGTAGAGCTAAGATTCGGAGAGATGAAGACTCATTCATGAGGAGCTTTGTCTGTGGGCTGGAGCTGCTAGCTGAAGCTGTAATGAGGCAGCACTGCTCTGAGTGCTCTGAGCAGCCTGTTCTCAAATAAGACAAGCGGTGGGCTCAGGGAGTTCCCTGCTTTGGCGCACAAACAGCCAGGAATAACCTCTCGTGACAGACGACCTTTGTGGGCACAGGCCACGACTCTGTGGCTGTCAGCATATCTGATGATCATTTGAGAAGCGAGTGAAAAAGTCAAGAGACTGACTTCCTTCTGCTGATGTTTGGTTCCGTTATGGTCCCAGGGCTCAGCTTGTTCCTAAGAATTGGCATATACCCCGCGTAGGTTACCCTGCATAGAACTCCCATTGCAGTGAATAGGGGGGCAATAAGCTTTATTTATGCGGCACTTTTCATACATTCACCTTAAACCAACGAGGAAAGGATCAAGAGAAATTCAAAATAGTGATTTTTTGGGTTTCTATAGCTAGTACCCGCTCTGTTTTTGGCCCAGAGATGCAGTTCTCTTGAAAGTGTATTTTTAATCTTAGCATGAGACCGCTTTGTGTTTTATTTAGCTGTTTTTTCAGTACTGTTTTATTAAAATAGATTCTCAGTTATTAATGAATATATGCTATTTAGGGATGCACCGATGTGGGGATTCTTTGCTGATGCTGATATTGAATATTGCACATGTATACTGTATATGTGCTAAAGCTGAAATACACATTCATAGCTCACAGAGAGACTGCACAACGTGGAATAACTTTAAAACTAACAAAACTAACTAAAAAATTAATCAAATCAATTAATTTTAAAGTAGTACTTCCAGTGTTGGCCAATAGTAGTTGCATGGTCAGCTTTACTTTCTTCCTTTTTTGGCATACAATTAATACACCAGCACATATTGGTTTTAAATAAAATTGGTTTGGGACAGAAAATGTAAAAAATAACAGACAAAACCAACATAATTCCAATTTCATTCCTAATTTGTTTTCAGCTACAAACAAGATGAGCTGTTCTGCCACCACCTTGAATATCAATTGTTTGATCTTCGAACTGTGATAATGGAGCTTGAATTGGTCAGCCTGATCAGTCCAATGCAAAAAATTAATAAATAAATAAAGAAGGCTCTGACTGAAAATTAACATTTTTTTCATTGTTCATTTCATTGTTGTCCCTCCTATAAGTCAGCCACCGCCTTTTTTCGAACTGTTGCTGATCCAGCATTGCCGAGTAGCATCACGGCGCACTTGGAGGAAAGCGCAGCGACTTGGTTCCGATACATCAGTTCACAGATGCTTTGTGGTGATTGACATCACCCTAGGAGTGATGAGAAGATAAGAAGAGCACCATTAACCCACTCAGAGAGAGCAAGGCCAATTGTGCTCTTTCAGAACTCTGATGGAGCTGATGGCCAGCTGCATATCCAGGATTTGAACCAGCAATCTAATTTTAATGGCAGCGCTTTAGACCTCTGGACCAGTCAGTGCCTAATTTTCGGGCTTGGGGTGAAAAAACGCTTTAAGAGATGATCATTACAGAAAATAAGTACAATAAAAAAACAGCATGCATTATAATGAAGTAACTAATATGAATAATATAGAGAAACACAAATTCAAGCATTACATTCTAAGCTGTGTATCTTATAGTGCTACAGGTACAGGGCTCTGCCAAGGTGAGGGCAAGTTATTTACAAGTATGTGGCAAATTGTAAAAGTTGAGGTGCAGCATGTTGGGCACAGCCTGACAGGTAGATATATTGTTTTCTCTGCCATACTGAGATGAGCATCAGCGTCTGTCAGGACGTTGGGGTGCAGGGTCTGCACCGGATCGGCGTGGATTCCGGCAAACACCGGGGCTCGCATGTAATTAACAAGTGTTTATTCTCCTTCCTCGTCTGTCAGTCTTGGAACTTCTCGGGATTCTGACGGAGTTGTCAGCCCCGACGCTGCGGCCCCACGTTATTAACTCGAGTCAATAGAGCGGTGATCTGCGCTCGACGCACTCGGACTGCGATAGGTGTGAATGTGCACGTCCCACCCACCTCCGCTGCCCGAGTTAATTTATCTGGGAGATAAGCAGGTGGACGAGGGAGGGAGATGGCGTCAGAGCGAGCGGCGGGCCTGACAGGCCTGGCAGAATGAGTGACACCGCTAATAGCGCAGTCCCATTACCTCGCCACATGCCTCTCGCCTTTTATCTACCGCCAAAGGATTGTTTGTTTGCTTGTAGGATGATAATATTTACTGGGCTTGGGCGCCTCAGACATAACAAATATATTTGTGAATTTTGAGTGGATTCGCAGTGACGTGTGGACTGTGCTCCGGAGCAGGAGTTCAGTTGAGGTGGCAGCGCTCAAGAATGCTTTAACCAGGCCATGAAATTGTGTCTGTGTTAGAAAGTAAACACATCAGCTCCGTCTTCCGAGATTTAACCCGGCAGCCGTTGAAGCTGAAGTACAGTAAAGTGAAGCTAAACTTGATTGAGCCTGGGAGCAATCTAGAAAAAATATTAGTTAAAAAAAAAAATTATACAGCTTTGCAGTCCATCATTTTTTAGACTTGATGTAAAAGACATCATTACTATACAAATGAAAGTTTTAAAACTTTATGTGCTGGTTTGTTTTCACACAAGAATATCTGGTGTAATTTTGCAAAACCTTGGTTGCTTGCTGATTTTTATTATGTTGCTAGGAAATAAACTCTAAAGCAGCAATCAAAAACACTTTAGGTTGCATGGCTTTTCACTGAGCAGGAGCTTCTCCAAACAAGCAGCTGTTATCAAGACAATTTTCACCCATGCAGGCCAGTGCGAGACATTTGCTATCAGTACCCACACTCACTCCACAAGGTTGAGCTTATTACAGTAATATTACTCTAGTCCTATTAAAGTGTGGCTTTATTAGGATATATTGATAAACAGAGAAGTTACACAATAAGCTGAAGCAGTCACATTACAAAATTAGCAATCACACAACCCCATACATGGCAACAGGAGTGGATCCACACCTGTTGCCATGTATGGGGTCATGTGATTGGTTATTACAGTAATATTACTCTAGTCCTATTAAAGTGTGGCTTTATTAGGATATACTGACAAAAATAGAAGTTAAACGATAAGTTGAAGCAGTCACATCACAAAATTAACCAATCACACGAGCCCATACATGGCAACAGGAGTGAATCACCTCCACACCTGCAACGGATCACATTAGAGCCTGCTAAAAATAAATACTAAAACAAACAAATAACAAGTAGCCTAAGCTTTTTAGCTGCTAAAGTGCTAAAAGAAGCTTTGCCTAAGTTTGTTAATTTTTTTTTTGGATGATATATAAACTACTTTATTATCATTTAAAGACCATTGTATTGCACTGATATACTGCTAATGCTGTAGCATACTAATGCATTTACACATTACTTTAAGAAAACAATCAACTAAGAATGTATAATATTTAGAATATTTAGACACTGAGTAGACAATGGAGTATAAAAATGTAATTCCCTAAACTTATCTCTGTAAGTAAAATAAGTAAGATAAAAATCTCCAAATATTTTTGAGATCATGTCGATAAATTGTTACAATAATTAAATAGGGTAATTATTCTGACAAGTGGGATTACCTCTTCAAGGCTTTGCCAAGTAAAGGGTATGCTCTTTACAAAAGTGTGTGGCAAACTGTAGTTAAGTTAAGGACATGTTAGGTGCAGTAAATCTGATCACCTCCTCAGCAGAAAATCATGGCTATACAACCCTCCTAAGAGCCCAAGCCCTCACAGCTAACAGCATTAGCGGATGCTCTAAGACACTTACTTTGCTGGCTTGCTAAATGTCTCATACATAAAATGGGTTTTAAAGAGAAGGCATCTGAAAATGTACATTCAGACATATGCTGAGATATTCATTTCATTTATTCATTGAAAGCCATTTAGTAAATTGCATGAATCTCATGAAAAGGAATGGCAGTGACGGCTGGGATTCGCATGGAAAAAAAGGAAAACCTACTTCAAGAGGAAAAGGCTGATTCCACAGCAGCACTTATATTTGAATGTGGAAGTGGGCAATATGGTGATATTTTATGGTAGTGTGATAAATATTATTATTGTTTTGACAATATGCATTAAGTATATTGATGATATCATGTTTAAAGAACACTGAGTAAACACGTATTTCATTACAGTAGTCCTGATTATTTGTGTAATGTGCAGCAAAACTAAATGAAAATCACTGTGCTGTAAAGGAGTGTAGAAAAAAATAATATCATATGGCAATATTTCTGCCAATACTGGACCGATTTTGTGTGAGACCGTGGTTAGTTTTGTATTGTGTTTAAACCCCACCCACTACAAAGCAGTGATGTACTTCTGTTGTTACGATTCGGATTGGATCAAAACTTTGGGAGTATACTTTTCTTTTATTCAGATTTTATAAATAGTTTTTTCTTGCAAATACAAAGCCCTACTATGAATGAGAATTTGAGATTTTTTTATTTTTTTTTACCATATTACCCAGCTCTTTATAAATCCAAATGCTGATCTACTGCTGGTAAACAACAATGAACTAGAAGAAAATGTTGAAAGAAGAGTAAAGAAGGTCCTCCCTTTGCCCTCCATCTTGCGATAAAAGTCGTCCTGAAGGATCCAGGTGCTGAGCAATGTAGACTGAGGGATATTGCTTTAATTGGTGAGTTACTGATCTTGCAAGAGTTTTCGGTGCCAGACGTTAGCGTCAATGTTTCCGACGCTTTTCTGCTGCGCAATCACAAAAATGATATTGGGGACAGCAGGTGATCCATAAAAGCTGCTTTAAAGCCTTGTTAATTATTCCTTTAGAAGTCTAATGAACAAAGGGGATAAAACAGGAGCAGGGTGAATCTATCTACACGGGGGAAGGAGGAGGAGGGGTTGTGGGTAAGGGGGGGGCGGGGGCTGTAACTTCAGCTTCTGAGACCTCTCCACAGCGCCACATCAACAGAGGCCTACTCCTTCGCCGTTACTCAACTTTATGAGTGTTAGTTAGGGACTCCTGTGCAGCATCTGGCGCTGTTTATTTAGAAGCTAATGCGTCTCTTCCATACTAGGTCTTCTTCAAGAATATTACTACGCCGACAGTAATGTTCCTCAAACTCCTAATTTTAATATTTAATTATGATCCTTCTTATTGTTCGGTGGACATTCTGAAAGAGATAATGGGAGATGGGAGTGGGAGAATTCAAGGACACAGCAGAAATTAAAGTCCTCTTAGTCATGTTCTGTAACACAGGGGTTCTCTAACTTTTTGCAGACAGGGACTCATTCTAATATTAAAAATATATATACAGTTGTGGTCAAAAGTTTACATACACTTGTAAAAAAACATAATGTTATGGCTGTCTTGAGTTTTCAATAAGTTCTACAACTCTTATTTTTCTGTGATAGAGTGATCGGAACACATACATGTTTGTCACAAAAAACAGTCATAAAATTTGGATCTTTCATAAATTTATTATGGGTCTGCTGAAAATGTCACCAAATCTGCTGGGTCAAAAATATACATACAGCAACAAAATTTGTCAATTTTGGTGATGTAGCGAGTTGTGTCAATCAAATTAGCTTCATGTCATGGCCTCTTCACTTCTTGTAAGTGATTCTGATTGACTACAGCTGTTGACTTCTCATGAGCCCATTTAAATAGGGCTCATTTGACCCAGTGATTAGACTCAGCTACAAAAGCTACAATGGGAAAGTCAAAGGAACTCAGTGTGGATCTGAAAAAGCGAATTATTGACTTGAACAAGTCAGGGAATTCACTTGGAGCCATTTCAAAGCAGCTACAGGTCCCAAGAGCAACTGTGCAGACAATTATACGCAAGTATAAAGTGCATGGAATAGTTGTGTCACTGCCACGATCAGGAAGAAAACGCAAGCTATCACATGCTGCCGAGAGGAGATTGGTCAGGATGGTCAAGAGTCAACCAAGAATCACCAAGAAGCAGGTCTGCAAGGATTTGGAAGCTGATGGAACACAGGTGTCAGTCTCCACAGTCAAGCGTGTTTTACATCGCCATGGACTGAGAGGCTGCCGTGCAAGAAAGAAGCCCTTGCTCCAGAAAAGGCACCTTAAGACTCGGCTGAAGTTTGCTGCTGATCACATGGACAAAGATAAAACCTTCTAGAGGAAAGTTCTCTGGTCAGACGAAACAAAAATTGAGCTGTTTGGCCACAACACCCAGCAATATGTTTGGAGGAGAAAAGGTGAGGCCTTTAATCCCAGGAACACCATGCCTACTGTCAAGCATGGTGGTGGTAGTATTATGCTCTGGGGATGTTTTGCTGCCAGTGGAACTGGTTCTTTGCAGAAAGTAAATGGGATAATGAAGGAGGATTACCTCCAAATTCTGCAGGAAAACTTAAAACCATCAGCCCGAAGGTTGGGTCTTGGGCGCAGTTGGGTGTTCCAACAAGACAATGACCCAAAACACACATCAAAAGTGGTAAAGGAATGGCTAAACCAGGCTAGAATTAAGGTTTTAGAATGGCCTTCCCAAAGTCCTGACTTAAACCCCATTGAGAACATGTGGACAGTGCTAAAGAAACGGGTTCATGCAAGAAAACCATCACATTTAGCTGAACTGCACCAATTCTGTCAAGAAGAGTGGTCAAACATTCGACCTGAAGCTTGCCAGGAGCTTGTGGATGGCTACCAAAAGCGCCTAGTTGCCGTGAAAATGGCCAAGGGACATGTAACCAAATACTAATGTTGCTGTATGTATATTTTTGACCCAGCAGATTTGGTGACATTTTCAGCAGACCCATAATAAATTTATGAAAGAACCAAATCTTATGACTGTTTTTTGTGACAAACATGTATGTGTTCCGATCACTCTATCACAGAAAAATAAGAGTTGTAGAACTTATTGAAAACTCAAGACAGCCATAACATTATGTTTTTTTACAAGTGTATGTAAACTTTTGACCACAACTGTATATCTTTGGATCTCCAGATATAAAACAGCTAGTTGGATGACTAGGAAACCATGTATAATTGTTGATGCTCTGCTTTGATGCATTGATGTACTAATTATTAACTTTTTCAACAATCATTATTTCTGTAATTCAATTTAAAAAATTGATTTCCTTCTTTTTTTTTAATAATTTCTTTCAAACCAGGGTTTGAAACTTGAAGAACTACTACAGCCCACCAGTCCAGAGCTGTTTTCCCAATAATTTTCGAGAAAACAAATTACTTTGTTTGTCTAAATCCCTGCTTACTTTCACTTAGTATTGCCAACATTTTACTGTTGCATACAGTTCCCTGTGTATGCTTATGCTATATTACATCAGGTCCTGGCCAATCACCAGTTTCCACCTGTCTATAAAACAGCATGACTTACACACTTACTTTGCTGCTTTTATAGGCCAACAGCTCATCTTTTTTCCCTTCCACCTCATTACCCAGTTGTTCGGCTCCTCCCTTCCATTCATGTATAGATTCCACAAGTGACGAGACATGGGCCAAGAATTAGAGGCCTTTGCCAAAAAATTACACAAATACTAGACCTTATAATTATGTTCTATACTAACTCTGGATGTATTTGATCTTTGTTTATGTGCTCAGTGATAAGAGTAGTAATATGCAGACCCTCTTGGTTGTTTGTCATGGACCCCTGAAGGTCACACTTGACTAGAGAACCAAGGCTGTAATTAATGTACTGTAATAAATGCTAACCATCTGCCATATAAAACTAATTTGTGCAAACAATATTTCAGACTTATTTACCACAGTTCTTCAAACAACCAACTGAAACAACTAGTTGGTGTCAGATCCATTCACCAAAAAAGAAAGTCATTGCTGAACTAAAGCTCTTACTGCTTAGTCTTGCCAACTTGCAGACTTTTCCTAGATTCTACAGCCAATATTCAAACACCAGATTGTCCAAAAAACAGCCATAACCCCCAAAATCTGCCAAACTGAGAGTGTTTTCCTCTCTGTGAGCTCTTGACTGGGTCAGAAAGGACAGAGGCATTGAGCAGAGCTGAAGCCGAGAAAGGCTTTGATGGAGTTGAAGAAGGAAGCCAAACTTCTTTTGGCCTTTTAAGCTCATTTAACAGCTTTTCTTCTTCTGCCGAGCTAAGCTAAGCCGAGCTAGGCCAGGCTCGTCTGGTCTGGTTCGTCAAAGGTGCAACAGCCATTCAGTATCCAGAGCCACTGCCTTAACTGCTCTGCCATTGGTCAGCTGCTGCTGAGGGGTGAATAATGAACAGCTATTCAATCATTCAGCCCCCCATTCATTACTCCACAGTCAAATCCTCCTTATTCCTACACTCTCATTGGCTATTCATAGCAGATCCGCAAAAAAATCCATGGTTTCCACATTATGGTATTCCAGTAAAATGACAGGGGTTTAAGCAGAGGACAGGAAGTGCTGAGGTGGCGAATGTGTTCCTCTGCTGGGATTCTGGGCTGCTTTAACAATGAGACTCAGTCTCTCCCCACAAGCATATGGATATTTCTGACAACATATTTTTTTCTATGTGTTTTGGTCTCCTGCATAAACAAAAAAACAGAACTTTTAGCTCTGAAAGCCCAGCTTTTGAAAAAAAAAAAAAAAAAAAAAAAAAAAAAAACACTTTCCAGGTGGTATTCCATTTCCGAACGGACGGATAAAATGTTTCCTCTTGAACACGCTGACATCACAGTGTCGACCTGAGCATAGTCATTTACATTTGCATGATTTAGAACTCCTAAATGAAATGCGAGATGAGATGTTTGTGTGTGTGGATGGTAATGTCAGGTTTAATTAGATGTTTTCAATTCACTCAACACAATATGTAAGTCTCCTTCACTTTTAATGCATTTCTTGATATTGCAGCAATTTTTTGCCATATCCCATGGAAGCTAAAGAACGTTACACTGATCTGAGGGATATGGGTGGGAATGCCTTTTCATCACATATTATGAGTACACAAATCGAATGTTCATCCATCTGTCACCCACTATCAGGCCTTGATTGAACTCTAATTTGTAATTTACACAGCCTCGACATGACTAGTATTCAACTTTATAACTTTATAACACCTCATAACTTACAGGTGTTAGACTGTAGACTATAGGTGTAGGTGACACTTAGTGGTAACACTGCTATCCTAAGACTTTTGGTATATCAGTGTATAATAGAGCTATACACTCGTAAAATTTTGTTATATTGGAGCGTTTTGTCCATTGGTTTGGCTTGTTTTAACACAAGGAAAACACCACCAAAGTGCACCAAAATGCAACACAATGCACCAATGTCTCTGCTTATTGGTCAGACCTGTCTTGGGAGGGAGCAAGAAAGTAAATACAGTAAGAAGTTTCTGTGTTCTGAAATAGAACGGATTTCAGCACAATTATCATGGAACTGGACTGAGACCACTGATAGGTCCCTAAGAGGTTGTTTTGGTCCGCACCCGAGTGCAATTACAGTTTTCACACCTGTCAAAATGAACAACATTAACAGGAGTAAAAAGTGCAGGTGTGAAAACACCCTTAGTATAGGTTTAAATTCCATGTGCAAAGTTTGATCTAAGTCTGCTCTGATCTTCTAGGATATACCTTTGAAGGTGAGCTGAACTGGCTTTGCATATCTTCTGGATAAGAAGTGGACGTCCTAAGAACCGAAACAAATAATAAAAAAAAGCCTTCTGTCTATAAATACTACAAGCTGCAGAATGGTCGTGAGCAAGACTTTTGCTGACTGCAGTTTTCAATGAAATGCATTGTGCTTAAAGAAAAAAAGAAAAACGGGCTGGTCTCGCAAATAAAGAACAAATTGCCCATCAGACTGCAAAATCAAGTGCCTTAATTTCTGGAAAAACGCAGGAGGGAGAGAGGAGAACAGACAAAATAGTGCTGGAGGGTAAAAGGAGGGAGGAGGGGTAGAGATGGCAGATGAGAGTAAGGGAGTACAGAGAGAGAGAGAGAGAGGGAGAGAGAGAGGGAGTAAACAGAGGGAAAAGCAGGGACAGAGCCTGCAAGAGGAAAGCTGTTGCGTGCCAAAGCTACTCAGTGATCTAAGCAGAAACAGCAGCATCTGATCACAGTAAATCTTGGGCTCGGAGCATAAACACGCTACAAAACAAAGAGAAATTAACGGTGGCGAGCGTCTTGCCCAGTGTTTGGCCTGCCTCTGCACTTCCATAGGAACAAGTGCAGCGAGCTGGAGTCATCCATATTGATGCTGGGCGCAGAACAGGCTTGTTAACACAACTCCCGTGCACCCTGACCACCAAACTGCGGTGGGAGTGTAATAGTGGCCGTGTAAAAGCATATGCTGTGATAAAGAAAAGAAAAAAACAGCACGGATGAGGATGTGGCAGGAATAATCAGCATCAAAAAGGATGTGACAGGAATAATCTGCACAACAAAGCGAAATTAGGACGGCCAGATTCGGGCAAGCGGAGACTTTCGGCTCACGCCTCAAATCTGCTTACGCTGACGGGGGAAACAGGGAATTAGTCAGCGTGCATTCAATCATAACCCCATCCGATAGTGACGGTCCGAAATGCTAAGTATGGACTTTCTTGCCTGCAACAGTGGCATTCCGAAGGAATCCAATAAGACTGCTGTATAATTAATGCCCTATTCCGCACGTTCCCAAAATAGTTCGGGATACAAATCTTTAAATAGACGCACTCATAACACTCTCCCACTGGTGAACACCACCCGCATCTGTAATAAAGGAAAAAAAAAAAAAACACTGGCACACAAGCTATGACAGCAAAACAGGAAGAAACGGGAGGTTGATGAATTAGCGTAATGATTTTTCTTTTTTCCCCCCGTAATATCGTTCGCAGACGCTAGCCTGCAGGAAATTGCTGCTCACAAATTACAGGCTCGGATCACACGGAGCATGCTCCTGCTCATCCTCACTCTTTCGTACTGAACGAGAAAGTGCCATTATGCAGCAGCAGAAGCAGAAGCAGCTACAGCAGCTACCCCCCTGCCCTCATTTTTTCTTTTTTATTTTTTACTTTTCAAGGAGTGTCACCATGCACCCTTCCTTTCCTCCACTGAGTGCAAGCAGCGTTCCGGATTGTCACATGCCATACTAACAAGCGCTCAGCTCAGTGGGGGACGGATCCTGCACCCCTCCACCACCTCACTAGTGGCCTGACACTTATGACAATGAGTCGGCTGGAGGACGGAGCTAGAGGGAGCTGCAGGGATCGTCTGGGGTAAGGAGGGTGGTCTGGGATGGGAAAAGTGCAGGAGTGCCTGCTGGAAAACTACCTGAGTTGTGCAGGAGATGCTATGTGACTCCGCCCTCTGTTTAAGTCTGAGAAACCTTGCATACTACCAGGTAAACCAGGTTTACTCTTCTCTCGATGTTAGTAGGTAAATGAATGTGAGTAGTCAGCATATATCCTGTCAGCATATATTCCCCTGGCCAATCACAATGCTACAAGTTTTCACCCTCTCTTCGAGTCTGAGCAACTTGGTGAGCTAACACTAAAGCACTAAAAGCTAAACAAGTTTAACTGGGAGAACTAAAGTTAAGGCAACAAGGCCTTGTCTTCCTCTCCATGCACAGTCCGTCACTTCTCGGCTTAGAAAGTTCCTGCGCCAGTACTGCTGCTTCTTTTTAACGGAAAGCTAATTAGCACTGAACGACTAACCTTGG
The DNA here is from genome assembly GCF_023375975.1 of Astyanax mexicanus. Taxonomy (NCBI): domain Eukaryota; kingdom Metazoa; phylum Chordata; class Actinopteri; order Characiformes; family Acestrorhamphidae; genus Astyanax; species Astyanax mexicanus. The sequence goes on along the minus strand of NC_064420.1, from coordinate 39,720,126 downwards.
AACCTCCATCCCACTCATAGCCAAAAAGGTCTTGGCCACAGTACAATGCAAAAAAAATGAAGCGAAATGAAATGAAGCTGGCTGCTCTGGAATCTATTGACATGTGAAGGATAAAGCTGTGGAGGTGGTGGAGGTGGGGGAGGTGTTGGGAGGAGGCAAGAGAAAAGCTGCCACCCTGCTTGACAAATGTGTCATCAGCGAGCTCCTCCGGAGAAAACGCCGGGAAGAAAAAAGACGTCTTTGGCTTTGTTGTCCGCTTCATTTGAATAGCATTAATAAACATACAAAGCTACTGTAATAAATAAGTCCTCTGCGCTTTTTAGGCAGTTCCGGTGCATTGTGCCGCTCCTGAATAAATTAGCAGCCTAATTCCAGGGTTGCGTAAGGCGCATAGCCAGTCAGGGGAGAGCTAGATGGAGCCGATATAGCTTCGGCGAGGGGAATCTCTAAAGACTGCGGTAATTGAATTTCCACAAGTTTCTTGTTTATGCCATAACAAAGGAAATTAGATAAAGAGAATACGAATGAAAGCGAGTGCTGGAATGTAGCTGTCACAAAGAGCCAGCATTCCACCACACACACACACATTTACAAACACGCACAATTATAAAAAAAGCGTAAACAAATATATCAGAAAAGGCTTTCACATGCAGTTGCATGGGGACGAACCATGGCCACAAATAAATGAAGAAAACAAAAGCGGCCGTTCCCCGATGCCTTGACTTTGCTTAAATTGAACAACGCCTTTCTCAACGTGTTGGTTTTAATTCTTTAAGCTCTGCTGATGAGGGGCATATGTATGACTGATCAGCACTTCTCGTTCCTCATGGTGGAACGAGGCCCCTGAGACTGATCTAAGACCAGTGAGTCAGTCTTTCGCTGCAGGCTGCAGAAGTTTCAGTGCAGGGACGCTGCAGAGGCCTGCTTTTCCTTGCTATACAATCACTTAACCCTGACTTATCCTTTACAAGTCAGTTATAACTGATGAAAATGTGTCCGCTGATTAAGACAGAGAGATTATTTCTCAATTATTGCTCATCACATTAAAACAAGCACAGAGATAGTACCAAAAGTATAGAATCCAATTTTCCCAAAGAGGGATTAACTGTGGGTGTGACTTCACAGCATAGTCTACAACTAGGCTTTATACCCATTTGCAAATCTGACCCTATACATCCAAAGGATTGTGGACATGCCTTCTAATGAATGAATGCATTCAGCCCCTGAAAACATAAATCTGAGTTTTCTTTTTAAGTATGTTATTCTGATTTACCAGGGCCAACAAAGAACGTGTACATAGAATGTCTTAAATGTTTTCCTAAAAGTCTAATAAATTCCTGCTGTATTGCACAAGTATAATGGGTTGGGTCTGGTAAGCGTTAACCTGGCCTCTCTCTCTTTGAGTCTGAACAACCTGGCAAGGTACCGTTAAGGCTTAAGCTAAAGGTAAACTTAAAGAGCTACAATTACAATTCTAACCTGGGGACCTGTCTTCCCCTCCATCCATAGGCTGTCACCTCACTACTTGAGTTAAATGGAGATAAGTAACTGGTTGCCAGTACGGATGGAAGGTCCCAAAGTAGTACTGCAGACGGGAAGATCTGCAGCATGCAGGTCACATGTACAGCCCTACAACTAAACGTCGATGGGGAACACAGGGAAGCTGCTTTCCCAATCAAGGGCTCAATCAAGTGCATTCGGGTTATTTTCAAGGAGTGCTTAATCATATTTATGCTTTGTTTTCTACTTTAACTTTGGTGTACGCTTTAATTAATACCCAAGTTTAGAATTATATTTAAAAAATGTGTTTCTAAGGAATTTAAGTTGCACCTACTGTTGACACAGATGTGCTTATATGTAGATAAGTATTGGCAACAGTTTAAGACTCTCTTGAGCAGACTGCTAATTCTAGTATTATTCCCAATTTGAACCACTAAGTATTCTCAAAATGATATAGTATAAGACATATCAGACTGGGTGGGTATCAAGTGGGTGGCTACAGTGTCTGGAAATAGAAGGCCTGTGGAATGATGCATGTCTCTGTAGTCAGCAGGACCTATTGCCACAAGTGTTATCTGGTCCAATCCAGCAGCAGGTCACGCCAGAGGCTCCCTCTCTTAGCTTTTAGCCCAAACGCATCTCACCATCACTCCACTGACTGCCTCTGTCATCCTCTCTTATCTGTCACACCCTCCGGAAGTTGACAGTCTGGATTTACACCACAAGAGTGCTATCTCATGATATGAATCTCTGTGTTTTGCGGAAGACATGAAATCTCAGGACGATGGCTCTACAAACACGAGTCAAGAAAATTGTAGACACTACTGTGGCCTAAGACTGAAAGGCCTTCCTCTGTATTTATACGTTTACCACTGGCCTTCATCAAGAAAGCAGCAGAATTGTTTGGGAATGCCCACACCTGTGCAAGCTGTGAGGTGCTATCGTGTTGTTAGTGAGGCAGAATACTGGCTAGTGGGCTCAAGGAAAGACAAGGTGTATTATCTGGATTTGTGCAAGGCCTGATAAAGGTCATGTGGGCACTTAGCATTCTTTGATCCATTGAATAACACATAACCATTGTCCATGAGAACTGAATGACAGAGTGGCTTTAATCACATCCATATTAAATGCAGAAGGCCCTAAACTATTTTGCTTCCATGGAACCATGGCAAACGTCACAGGACATGATATTAGTTCCTGTCCAATGTTTTATTTATTTATTAATTTATTTATTTATTTATTTTATGGCAGTGTATAGTGTTAGTAGACAACCTCTTAGTTCATTTTAAATCCAATTGACGTAAGTTTGGACAGAATGTATTAGGGTACAATTGGGTCAGGTTATACAGCTTATTTTAGTTTATTCTTCTACTGTATTGGACTCAGATTCACATTTTTAAGGCTTGTTATGTTTTCAGTTTAGTGCTGTACTCCATCTGTATGCTGTAGAACCAAGAGAACATTGTAGATCGTATCCCTAGAAAATTAAGTCCCGGGTTCCTTTCAGTTCATATCACCTTCTTTTGGTTACTCAAATTGTTGGCATCATGTGTAGAACGGATTATACCCAATTTTAACTGTACACTGACTTGCCGAAAGTCTTGTGATAGCAATATGTAAATTATTCATGATGTTTTACCTCAGGGGATGGCTTGGGGAAGGCAACACTTGCATAAGTTGAGAGTATAACATACTTTGAATTATTTGTCTAAACCCAACGAAAGGAGACTTTTCGTAATGGGATTGGTCTGGGTCCAAACCAACACAAGTTCCTTATGTTCTGTGTTTCTTCCACTTTATCATTATTCAGTCACTCACATTGTTGGCACCTTGAGTACTTTGGCTTTTAACCCTAATCCTAACTATACAGTGTCAGTAAGCAGCCTCGTAGTTGATGTATGTGTCACCTTTTCTCCAAAAGTCGATTCCAGTTCACTCAAGTTTGGACAAAATTTATTGGGCTACAATTGGGTTCAGATTCTAAACTTGATCCTGTAGATAGGGTTGGACTCAGGTTCGGAGCAAAAATTGCATGCCCGAGTGAAGCTCTATACTTGCTCACTTTCCGGCAGCGACTGAGGAGCCTGCTGATGATCCTGCCACCAGCTCCATCACTCATCCGGCTGTAATGTAAAGCAATTACAGATAAGCATGCATGCCACACAGACATCTGCTGTGCAAATATCCCAATCACACTCTGAGGTCTGTCTGTATCTCACCTAGTGAAATGATTACAGCCATCCAGCAGCGCGGTACAGCATCTGCGGCGTGTTGCAAGCAGAAAGAGGAGATCGCTACATGCAGTAAATCTAAATGGAGATGAACGCATTTGGCTTTCTTAGCATACCTGAAAGCCCATAAGACATTTCCTGCAGAAGGGAGGAGTGAAGACCGCCAGCTGGACTGTTTACAAGGTCATGGTTAACAATTCATAGATGAAGTCTGTCTTTTTTAGGAACAAAAGGACACAAAAAGCATCCAGAAGCATTATCAGCCAGGTTTTACCATGTGCTCAACCCAGCTTTTAAGACGGATGTTCTTCCTCAAAAGCTCACTGCCCCTGCAGAGCTTTGGGGTCAAGGTCCAGCCTTTGACTCGGTACACTGAGCATTCGGAGCAAGCGCTCATCTCAATGAGATGCAGGTCACCACAAACCAGGTGTTTCAAAGAAGAAGAAGAGGCCATTGGAATTCTACAATATGCCATTTAAATGCATTTAGCTGTAACATGACATTAATATGATCTATGACAAGCCCTGATAACAGAGGTTATGATACAGAAACATGCACAATATATTTATATGAAACTCTTAAATTAAACTCCTAAATTGTGGCTTTTCCCCCAGCTGGAATTATCCAGGAAACACTTGGTTTGCATTGCTTTGCATGTACTTATTAAATAGAAATGTACAGGATGTACATTAGGATTAATTTAATTAAATTAGGGACAAACATAGAAAAGGCTCATTTTAAACATTGTTTTCTTAATTTGATAATTGAGAACTGACACTGTATATACTGTATATATCAGTCATCATAAAGGGCATACAGTAAATAAAATAAAAAACATAATCCTAAAAGTTACAGTAAATCAGGACTACCTTTCTCACTGGTCTTCAGGAGCTGGACAGAAGATCTAAATGCATTTGATTAACTGCCAATATAATCAGGAACTAAAAGACTATTCAGCATATTATTCTTTTGAATGGATGGACTCACTTTTAATAAGGAATATCCATCACTCTATCAATCTTCTACTCTGAATATTCACTGACAGAATACAAATAACTGTCAATGAGCTTGTTATAAATGGAAAACAGTGGAGGTGCCAAGAGTCACTGGTAAACTGACTGATGTCTATTACAAAGTTCCAATTAAACTTGAAATGTTGTTTAAAACATTTAATTGTACTATAAATGTCTGTGTTTAATCTAGAAAGACCTGAGAAGGATTGTATGCCAGGATTAATGTATTAATAGAACCTAACAGATTAACTTAAATAAATAAGCATGGTCATATAATTTGCTATCTCAGGTTTTAAGTTTCAAGGTTCATAGCCTGAAATGAGGTATAGCTCTCCGCTGATATACTTTATATATCAGCTATCCTGAAATACTAGTAGTAGTTGTATTTAAACCCCAGCTACTAGATAGCAGTGTTGTACTCTGCCATTAGATCCCACTTTGCATAAAAAGTCAAGTTTTCTTTTACTCAGGTTTTATTAAAAATTAATGTTTTTTTTTTTTCCCAAATGTTATTTAACGAATAACAACGTATCACCTTGCTTACAGTATTGAAATGTATTGTGGTATAATGAATATCCCCTGTATTTAGATACACATTATTGTCATGGCCAGACAAGGATGAGACTTGTGCGAATACAAACAAATAGCTTTATTAACAGAGCAATATCTTACAAGGATAGTCGAGACAAACAGGTTCAGTACCAGCGAGACGTAGCAGAGAGAAACCATGCCATAAACGGGTAACAGTCCAGAGTTCATACATGGGCAGGCAGTATCAAAGAGAAGGCAGTAATCCAAAAACGAATAAACAGTCCAGGTCATACACAGTAATCCAATACGAGGGTGCAGGCAAAAATCAAAGTTGGAAAAACACAAAAACAGGATCATACACGGGATATCAAACAAGGGCTATAGAAACGTATTGTATTGCAGGATAGCCAAACAGATACTCGGCGAGGTGTGAGCGTGAGCATGGTCCTTAAATACTGAGGGTAATCAGTACTCGGGACTTCCTGGAGGTGTCATGCGGTGTGTCATGTGATCAGGAATGAGCGTGATGTCATGGTGTGGTGCGTTCTGGGTATTGTAGTTGGAAGCTTGGAAATCGCAGGTAGAGCTGAGTGAGGGGGACACAGGTGTGCTTTCAGCACCAGACATGACAATTATATCGCCCAACACCTGTGGTTCCTGGCTTTTTTTCCCACTGGTATAACATAAGAAAGCAGCTCAGCCAGTTTGCACTGCTTTGCATGAAGATAGCAATTAGTACTTCATAAGGCGTAATAAAAGTTTTCTTACTATTTATGCATTTCCGTACATTTCCCCAAGCATTTCCCCACCATCTAGTTCATCTTCATGCAATGGACATTGTCCAGGTTTCAGAGAAATGAGCCTACTCTGATGAAGACGAGGAGAATGTTCAGCATCGAGTGGGACAAAAGAGAGCCTTACTTCTCCACAGAAGGGGAGCATAGAGGGTTAATGATTTCTGTGAGAGGAGTGCAATTTCCTTCCTCCTTGTGCCTCCACGCCCCTTCATGGGAGAAGTGGGACAGCGGCGGCAAGCAGCACTCTGTCCAGCGGATAACGGGCATAAATATGGGAATAAAATTTATCACGCATAGTAAACGGCAGGGCCCTGCATGGAAAATACAGAGTGCATTAAAAAATGCAGGACGTGCACGGAAAACAAAAATAAGGCAAGGGGCCGTAAAGCAGGGAAAAGCCCAGGCCAATGCCAGCCTGCCCCATCTGGGAGATAAAAATGACTGATTCCTGCTCCACATCTACATCCAACTGCATCTCTTTAGTACTATGAGAGGGAGAGAGTGGGAGTTAAAGGTAGGCCAGAGGATGTGATATGAAAAATTCCACGTCTCGCAACTTCGTCTCAGCTGAATTCAGTCTGGATGACGTTTTCTCAATAAAAAACCTCGGTCTCGCAAGTTCATCTCAGTTGCATTTGGCCTGGATGTATTCAGCCCTCTCACTGTCTGCAGGTGAAGCCTGGAAATATATGCTTTTGCTAGCTTAGATCATGTGATCTGCAAGGTTTCTTCATATGGAGCTCAAGGAGTCAGTATTTACTATGATATCCGCATTAAGACAGCACTTGCTCCTGCTTTAAATATGCACCTGACTGATGCACCAGTGGGTCCTTCCCATGGCATCCCCCTCTATAATCTCCACAATTAATTCAACATCCACAAACACACAGTATATGGGGAAAGAATCAACATAATAAAACATAATAAAATTCCATTTTATGCTAGACTGGTCAATAGAATGATAACAATGAAGTATATCCTTGACTACTAATCCTAATGAAAGATGCTGGGTGGTTTTGGCTTTGGTCAGGTTTCATATTTTAATATATATTTTTCAGGCTGAACTGAATTGTTGGTTTGTTTTGCAGCTATTAAGGCTTATTTTTAGTATGGTCTGTGATGTGTGTTTTATTTGATTTATTTCAGGTTTATTTATAACGTGTGTGGTTATGTATTAAAAGAAAATAAAAAATCAATAAGCAATCCATGTTGAAACACTCCTCATCATTTTAAAATAAATAGGCGACCTCACTGATAAGCAAGTGAAAAACTGTCAAGTAAAGATGGTCTATTTTTTCGCTATTTAATTTCCATATACTCTGACATGTCAAAAGTCATGGGATAGCAGTGTGTAAGTATATAAGTTGTGAGGTGCTATCATGTGAGTGAGGTTTAACAATGACTTATCATAGTTTGAGAAAGTTTGGATAGTGGGTGTGAAATGGATGGGGTGTTTCGTTTCTGAAGTTGTGCAGGAAATGACTTTCACAGTTTACATTACATTCATATCCTATAAAAAACTGTTTTTTCAAGATATGGGTCCTTTAATCTATTTTTAATTATCTACTCACATTGCTGACACCAGTACCCAGCACAATGTGCGTGAATAGGCACTTAACCCAAAACTGTACAGGAGTAGTAGTGAGCAATTTCTTAACTGACATTTGTGTTAAGGTTCTTCTATAATCTCCATATGTGTGAATCACAAGTTCAGGCTATGCTTGTACACAATTTTCCTGCCTATGACTTTAAAAATACTGCTCACTCATCATATTGTCTGAAATTAAAGTTATTATAAAGAGTTTTTCGTACTTTTTTTGCTTTAACTTTCTCTAATGTCTAAGGAAAAGCTTTCGACTAGATATTGTAGATTTGGAGCATTGCTCAGAATTTAACTGAATTCAGTGACAAGAGCTCAACTAAATCATAAAGCATTGGCTGGAGCTTCATCATCATTCCAGTATACAGAGTTCCTCTGCTCCACAGCTCAATGCTGGGGGGTTTATACCCCTCTAAATCACGCCCGGTATTAGGCACAGTGCCAATGGGTTCATGTTTTTTTTGTTGTTGTTGTTGTTGCATCTCTACAGGGACTAGACAAGCTGTATCTGTGTCAGCAGCAATAGGTGCAACTTTAAGTACCTGAACGCAACCAATAGAAAGGGGTGTCCATAAGCATTAAGACATATAGTGTAGTAATAGCACAGTGTAATGCTCACAGTAAATCAAATAAACTTTTTTTTATTTTGAACATTTAAATTGTGAACATTTTGTTCTGACTTAATCAATACAAATAGTCCAAACCCACAAGCGAATAAATATTTAATACAGTATATCCTACAACATAATCTTTTGCTCCCGTTTTTAGAGCTGCACATTCTGCTACAACGGCAGCGATATACTATCAAGGGCACGAGCAAGTGATTTATAACACTGCAACTAAATCAGTCTCCCTTGTCAAAACAATCTGAAATAACCCTTTCAGTTTTCAATTAGTTGCACGCATAATTTAACTTCACAACTTTAAATAGTGAGAAGTCATTAGACGGCGGAGGCTTGGGGAGGTGCTAGCGTGGCAGTTTGTCCTCGTTTTGCACTTGCGGAGTTAGGTGTGAAGACAGCCTCCACCCCCTGTGTGGAGCACAGACACTTGCAGGTCTTCAAAGAGCCTTGGCCTTCGTGTAGGAACGGAGAGGTGCTGTGGGACAGCAGCCCACGCTGACATTTAAACACAACCCTGACAATTAAGACTTGACAGCCTCAATATGGTGCACAGGTCCGATACAGTGTGCCCAAGGACCAAGGACAATAGTTTATTTGTTACATTAAAAAAGTCATAAAAACTGTAGACTTATATAGCGTCTCTTAAAACACCCATACCACACAACCACACTTACACATTAAACTCAGCGCTAGGGGTGGGCGATATGGCCCTAAAATAATATCATGATATTTCATGGTATTTTCACAATAACGATACTCTTGTAGATATGAAAAAAAACACTGAATTATTTTCTTTTTTCAAGAATACACTAACGCAACTAAATGAAAATTATATTTTATTACTCCATTTTATTACTACACTTAATGCATGACAATCCACACCTATACCTCATAATATATCCGAAGCCATTATGACACCTGTCTTAGTAAAGTAGCATACTTAGTCTATAAGAGCTTATTATAACTAAACAATTTATGGCAGTCATTATAGAGCATTATGTACGTCATATGATGTTTTATAAATTCATAATTCACTACAAATACAGGATTCACATAATTCAAGTTTTACAAAACTTTCTACCTACAGTGTTTAATGCACAAGCTCAATTTATCATTTTCCCAAGAAGTGCAAACTCAACATCTTGTTCTTAACCTCCAAGGTTGTTGACAATGGTATGCATGTTCCAGTGGATTTTTCTGAGGATATATGGAGGATTACAGAGGCCTGAACGAGCGTTCTTCTCCTGCCCCCCGGTGAGAGTAGAAGAAGAGAGAGCAGCCTGGGTGGAGAACTCTGTGTACCCACCTGATCCCCGTCTACCAAAGCCTGCCAAAACAGCCGGAATCCCATCTTTCCCCAGTGACCTTAAACAAAGTGACAGCTACCCTCTGGGCCCCATCTGAGGCCAAAGGAAAATCGCTCCGTTTTTCAGCTCTTTCTACCCCACTGATAGAGAAAATGAGCTTTATCTGTGGGACGCTGTAGGCCACATGTATAATACCACCACCCCTCCTCATGCCTTCCTGCCATCTCCACTCGCAGCCCCTGCAAAGTCCATTTGAAAGTGAAATGGGAAGCCATCCATTTTTAATTGCCTCCTATTAGAATGGAGCTGTTTTGGGTTGAGTAACACTTAGATGAGTTTGTTGAAGTTTCCCCAGATGTAATTTGGCTCAAGGCTTTCCTTTTTTACACTAAGAGTTTAAAAAGTCTAAAAGTCAAGGTCTTTCATGGTATAACAACGTATTTTTAGGGGTCTTCATGCAAGCAGTTTTCAACAAGATGCACATGTTACAAAGTCATGGCTGCTGAAGAAGAGGGTAAAGCTACTGGACTGACCCCTATGTAGTCCTGACCACAGGAAAATGTGTAGGGAATATTAAACTGTTGCACACCTTAAGACATGTTTGCAGAGTCCATTTAAGAGTTAAATGAGAAGTCATCCATTTTTAATAGCCACCTATTGGAATGGAGCTGCCTCGGGTTGAGTGCCACTTAGATGAGTTTAGGGAAGTTCCCCAGATGTGACTTGGCTAAGGGCTTTTTTTTTTTACACTCAGAGTTGGAGAGACAGCAAATACAGAAAGAGAGAGGGAAAGAGAGGGAGCACTTCTGTTCCCCAAGGTGACACAGGCCTTCCGGAGAGATGTCTGATAATTACCGCTACACAGACGATATTAATCTGAAATTATGCACGCCCATCTGATTAAGTTGGGATTGCGGAGTGGTAAGTGTAGAGAGCTCGGGGTGTCTCTGAGCTGAGTTCCTGTGACATTAATCCAAAGCTTGCAGGGATATCTGTCTCTGATTATGACTCCACACGGCTCTGTCGCCGAGAACATGAAGATTAGAAGATAGAGGCGCTCTTTGTAAGGCTTGGGCAAAGTGAGCAGCTCTGTCTCGACTTCAAGTTATCCCATCAGCAGCAGCAGCGGCATACAATAAAGCTTTTTGTTTTTTGGGGGCTTTTTTTTTTTTTTCTCGTGCCGTCGAGCCGTTTAGCATACCTCAGATTATACAATGAGAAACACTGAGGAACAATGAACCTTCAGCAAAAACAAAAAAGAGACCTTAGAATTTGCCTTCGCAACACAACAGGTGGCTTAATAGCTCTGTCAGAGATCATTTATCAGCCTTAAGAAAATCTGCTGTTTGAAAATCAGGTGAAAAAAAAAAAAAAGCTTGGCCGCTGCCTACATTTGTTTATCTGAACTGATGGTTAAGGAGGCCCTGAATGAACGTCTATTATTTGCAATAGATGGACCTTCAAAGGAAAGCGTACCTCTAGAAAAAACAGAATCAGTGAGAATCAAGGAGAAAATATAAACACAGAAAGCGCGATGTCACATAAAAGCAAAATAGAGGCATCATTAACCAAAAAAAGCCAGAGGTAAAACTCAATTTTAGATTCATTAGAATGCATTTAATGGTCGGATGAAATTCAGCCAAATGCAGTTCAAAATAAGCCTATGGGTGTTCTCTTCTCCTGCTCTGACAGATGGGTGGGGAGTTTTTCTTTTATACCAAATGCTACAGATGTGTGTGTGTGTTTTTTTTTTAGGTTTTTCTCAGCCTCTTCTGCTTCCAAATCCAGACGGGCAGTTGCCAAGAAAAGGTCCTCCTCAGCAAGGGCACCTTTTTTTTTTTTTTTTCCTCGCTCCTGTTAACCGAGCGAACGAATAAGCTACTGGTGTCTCGAAGAACGCACTACATGTCCAGGCGGAGCCAAGAACGAATCAGTAAGTCTAATTAAAGTTGAGTTAATCACAGGGAGCTGGAAAGGACCACAATTGAGGCATATGTTAAGAATAAATTACTAATTAGGTCTGGCGAGTAGCAAAACAAGTCCCAGTCTGTTTGCAGAGTCTCGGCACGTTACTAATATATGAAAAGGTATAAACAAACAGCAATCTGGTTGTTTAGCTTCTCCAACCCACTTACAAGGATCCAATTATGGCAGATCCCTGGAGCCAGCAATACAATCAGCGCGGAGAGTGCAGACGTTATGATTAACTGTGAAGGCCACATGCACAATGGTTGCTTGGACTCAACCACTAGCACGACTGCCTTTTAGGGCAGTTATAAACAGCATTTCACCCCAGGGCCCGAGACAGGCGTGAAAGCTAAAAGAAAAAAAAAGGCCCAAAGACTTTCACCTTGCAGAACTGGCACTGGCGGAGGTGGATTCTTCATCTTAACTTAGGTAGCCACCTGTCTGGCTTGTCCAGTCTGCTCTGTGTTGCACTGGAAATGCTCAATTTATTTAAAATTCAATAAACTAAAAAAAATTACACAACTACTTTGAGTTAATTGAAGAGTTTTCATACTCACCATCAGTGTGTAGTCGTTCCCTCAGACTACCTTAAATAAACTTATAGATTGTCATTATTATCAGAGATTATCTCTCTGGCCTCAATGTTGTCGATTATAAAATCAACAACCACTTTCTGAGCTGCTAACTGCTAATTGTATAGGCTGTGTGCTATACTGTTCACTTTATCCCAATCTAGCATTCTCTGTAAACTCTGAAACAGAATTATTGTGCAAAGCAAAAGACATACCAAAAAAATAGCAATTATCTGAGTAGTTTTTATTTTGATTAACTTAGGATTTCAGCAAACATCAGGAATTTTAAGGCAAATTATTTAAGTAAATTCAACAGATACAGGCATACACTGTGACCTAGCATTATGGACTCCTCACACAAGGTGTACTACACAGTACTACAGTCCATTAGCACTGAGAATTCCTTCAACAATGCACACAGCAATGAAGCGTTCAGTATACACCTGCTCCTCTCGTGTTTTTCCTTGCTTAACCCGCTTCCCCACTTCATTACAAGGACACACATCTTTTGTTCTGTACATTCAAACACGGCAAGACAAACTGTGCTGGGCCCCAGGGAGGCCCGTGGAAAGCGCAAACCCCTGTTATGCTGTTGTGCTGTACATTATTGAAGGTTTGCTTTAGGAGGCACCACCTTTGTTGTCGGCCTCCACACTCAGGGCTGGAGATTTAAAATGTAATCAGAGTCTCTCCTGTCAGTAAACAGCACATGCATAAGTAGATGAAAGGTGCGGGAGGCAGCTGACTCTTGCAGGCTGCACTGCATCTCCACACTCTTAAAGAGGGAAATTACACCAAATACGATTTCTTTTTATGTTAAATAAAAGTTACAGTATGTAAACATTGTTAAATGACTTAAAATGTACCATTAACTCTCACAATTGTACAATATTTAGTTTGTATAGATGTTAAGATGTGAAAAAAGAAGGCTAAAAGGCTACAGAAATCTAAAATTGTTTTCTTGGTGGAGAATGAAGAAATGTACATCCCAAACAAGTAAAATTTTGGAAAGTATGTAAAATGAAAAAGGAAATACAGTGTTCTTACATTTGACTTGCTTTGACCTCTATTTTATTGTCTGTTCAACTTCATTTTATTTGTTAATATAGATCTATTTCTGCATTTCAGGCTTGCAACACATTCCAAAAAACACTGAGATGGAGGCAATTTACTGCAAGAAAGGAGGTAAAAAACTAAATGATGGGCAGAAGAAAACAATTTTTTATTGTATACAAATGAATGAGAGAATCACTGAAATGTTTAAAAACAAATTTTATCAAAGAAAGTTTGGAGGATTCTGCAAATTTCTCCCTCTTCAGCCCATAATATCATTAAACCATTCAATGAAACCACTCAAGGCAAAATTGCAAGGGCAAAAGCACACGCCTAAGATGAAAGACCTGATTTTCCACTCTATCAGACAAAATTGCATCAAGAACCATCATTAAAAAATATATAGAATCACATTTTCCAGAGATGTCTATGCATATTTTCAACAAGGCAATGTAAAACCACAAGCCTCACACATTAAAAACACATGGTTACAGAAGAAGATAGAAATAATAATATGTGACAAGTGTATTTTGCATATTTGAGGTTTTGTCTCTTATTGTCCTTGGTGCAAAAATTAATTTTACTTGTTGTAAGAAAGAAAGGCAACATTACAAGAAATGGGAATGCTTTAAACATTATGAGCCACTTAAAAATGATGAGTTTCTTTGATTTTACCAAATTGAAAACCTGTGGAATATAATCAAGAGGAAGATGGATGATCACAAGTCATCAAACCAAGCTTGAACTGCTACTGAATTTTTTGCACCAGAAGTGGCATAAAGTTATCCAAAAGCAGTGTGTAAGACTGGTGGAGGAGAACATGCCAAGATGCATGAAAACTGTGATTAAAACCAGGTTTATTCCACCAAATATTGATTTTTTAACTCTTAAACTTTATAAATATGTTTTCTTTGCATTATTTGAAGTCTGAAAGCTCTGCATCTTTTTTTTTTATTTCAGCCATTTCTCATTTTCTGCAAATAAATGCTCTAAATGACAATATTTTTATTTGGAATTTGGGAGAAATGTTATTCGTAGTTTATACTCAAACATAAACCTATAAAAAGCAAGATCAGAGAAACTGATTCAGAAACTAAAGTGGTCTCTCAATTTTTTTCAGAGCTGTATACAACCCCTGGCAAAAAGTATGGAATCACCAGTCTTGGATGAGCACTCCTTCAGACATTTCATTCTGTAAAACAAACTCTGATCAAAAACATGATACAATAATAAGGTCATTCCAAAGTGCAACTTGTTGGCTTTCAGGAACACTCAAAGAAATGAAGAAAAAACATTGTGGAAGTCAGTGAATGTTACTTTTATTGACCAACCACAGGGAAAAAATATGGAATCACTCAATTCTGAGGAAAAAAGTATGGAATCATGAAAAACAGATAAACAAAAGATGATTCAAAATACATCACTAGTATTTAGTTGCACCACCTTTGGCTTTTATAACGGCTTTCAGTCTCTGAGGCATGGACTTGATGAGTGACAAACAGTATTCTGCATCAATTTGGTGCCAACTCTCTTTGATAGCAGTTGCCAGATCAGCTTTGCAGGTCGGAGCCTTCTTGTGGACCATTTTTTTCAATTTCCACCACCAGGTTTTCAATTGGGTTGAGATCTGGACTATTTGCAGGCCATGACATCGACTGAATGTGTCTTTCTCCAAGGAATGCCTTCACTGTTTTTGCCCTATGGCACGATGCATTGTCATCTTGGAAAATTATTTCATTATCTCCAAACATCTGTTCAATTGAAGGGATGAGAAAACTGTCCAAAATGTCAATGTAAACTTGTGCATTGATAGAAGAATTAACCACAGTGCCTTTGCCTGACATGCAGCCCCATATCATCAAGGACTGTGGAAATGTGGTTGTTTTCTTCAGGCAGGCCTCTTCATAAATCTCACTGGAACGGCACCAAACAAAAGTTCCAGCATCATCACCTTGTCCAATGCAGATTCTTGACTCATCACTGAAGATAACTTTCATCCAGTCATCCACAGTCCATGATTGCCTCTCCTTAGCCCACTGCAGTCTTGTTCTTTTATGTTTAGGTGTCAATGATGGTTTTCTTTTAGCTTTCCTGTATTGAAATCCCATTTCCTTTAGGCGATTTCTTACGGTTCGGTCACATACATTGGCTCCAGCTTCTTCCCATTTATGCTTCATCTGTTTAGTTGTACTTTTTCGGTTTTCAAGACAAATGGCCTTAAGTTGCTTGTCTTGACGCTTTGATGTCTTTCTCGGTCTACCAGTACGCTTGGCTTTAACAACCATTCCATGCTGTTTGTATTTGGTCCATATCTTGGATACAGCTGACTGTGAACAGCCCACATCTTTAGCAACCATGCATGAAGAGTTACCTTCTTCAAGAAGTTTCACAATCCTCTCTTTTGTTTCAAGAGACATTTCTCTTGTTGGAGCCATGGTTCTTGCCACTCTAATTCGTCCAGCAGCCCTCCAAGGTGTCATGACTGCAGGTGTTTTTAACTGCAGACTAACGAGCAGATCTAATCTGAGGCAGGTGTCCATTTAGGGAAAGGAAATTGACTGGGTGTGTCCTTATTTTCTACCTTCAATTTGAGTGATTCCATACTTTTTTCCTCAGAATTGAGTGATTCCATATTTTTTTCCCTGTGGTTGGTCAATAAAAGTAACATTCACTGACTTCCACAATGTTTTTTCTTCATTTCTTTGAGTGTTCCTGAAAGCCAACAAGTTGCACTTTGGAATGACCTTATTATTGTATCATGTTTTTGATCAGAGTTTGTTTTACAGAATGAAATGTCTGAAGGAGTGCTCATCCAAGACTGGTGATTCCATACTTTTTGCCAGGGGTTGTATAACATACAATGCCTTTATTGACATTTTTTTATATACTGCCAGATTTTTTGGTAAGTCTGGGATGCATCGTTTTCTTGTTACATTATCAAGTTGTGATAAAATTTCATTTGAGCAAAAAGGAACTTAAGAACTTTGTTAATATGTTAATATGTTAAGTCATATTAAGTCCAGCTGCTCTGCTGTTGTTCCAAATTACAGATCATGTTTGTAGCTCTATACAGAAACTCTTTCTCAAAAAAAATAAATAAATAAAATCTAGCGAAGAGCCTTTTTCTCAGTTGCAGACAGAGTGAGCAGGCTAGCGGCGGAGAGGGTGAAGCTGGGATGGATGAGAGGGGCTTCTTTTGCCATTCATCATTCAATGCTGGAGGTCATGTGCAGTTAGTCAGCGGGCTCTGTGGGATCTGTAAAACACTCTCTCTGATGGCTGCCTGTCAAGTGCACTGAAGCCAGAGGAGGGAGAAAACACACACCACCACTATATGATTCCTTCACAGCCACAGCCAATCAATCCAGCGCTACGGGCCGGCCGCGCCGCAGCTCCAACCTGTGCGTGCGCCGCGCCGGCGAGGAGCGCTTCATTATTAAGCAGACACAACAGAGGAGGCTGGACCGGGGACTGCTCGTGACGCCACGCTGGTGCCTCATCGGTGTCATGTTTAGTGGGAGCACTGATCACGCCTTTCATCATGGCTCAGACATCGCTCCCCACCCAGACTGTCCATCCGTCCCACTCAACACAGCGCCAAGTGAGGATCACACACACACACACACACACACACACACACACATACACACATATACACGCATGCGTACATTATCAATGCCAGCTCAGTCTTAAGAAGTCACTCACTATGAGACTGGATCAAGCTGGATGCAAACAGCAGGATACAAACTACCCACTGAGCAGTGTCTGGAAAGTAGGGGTAGAAGATATGGCATATATATATATATATATGGTCCAGCGGTCTAAAGCGCTGCCACTATGAGCGGGAGGTTGCAGGTTCGAACCCCCGCTCATGCAGCTTTGCCATCAAGCTACCGGCACTCAGAGGGAGCAAAATTGGCCCTGCTCCCTCCGGGTGGGTAGATGGCGCTCTCTCCCCACATCACTCCTAGGGTGATGACTGCAGCACAGGGCGTCTGTGAGCTGATGTATCGGAACCAAGTTGCTGCGCTTTCCTTCAAGCGCTCTGGCTACTCGGCAATGCTGCATCAGCATTGAAAAGAAGAAGTGGCTGACTTCACATGTATAAGAGGAAGCATGTGCTAGTCTTCACCCTCCTGGTGTGTTGGGGCATCACTAGTGATAGGGGGAGTCCTAATGAGTCGGTAAATTGGTCGTGTAAATTAGGGAGAAAATGGGGAAAATAAATAAATAATGTAAAATCTAGAGAGACTCCCGGGATATGCATGTGTATCCTTTACAGTGCATGTGGATTTGCATTGTCTATTTGCATGGACAATTATTCATTATCACCCACAGTAGACAGTACAGTGGGTGGCAATGCCTTCTTTCTATGACATTTTCCAGATGGTTCACACATGGCACTGTAGAATGTTAAATTCCTGCACAACCAACGTCCCATCACACTATTTATTACACAGCCCTTGCTCAAACTCAAATGTATTACACAGGTGTGTGTGTGTTCCCAAGCTATCCCCTAAGGAAATACTACATTCAAAACATACTTTCTACTGTCCCATGACTTTTGGCCTGTCAGTGTAGATGTGTGTATTATAGATGAGATGGACTATATATATAAAAAAAAGGTTTTTACTCATCCTGTTACAAAATTATACAGCATTTCGTCACTTGCGATTCCTGGCACCACTTTTCAAATAGCTTTCCATGCGAGGGACTGTGGGTGACCAGAGGACTCGAAGGATACACCAGTAAATCCGTCGATTTATTTGAAATGAAGGCTGAATTTCTTGGCCAAATTCGAAGACATCTACAAAAAGGGGACACACTTTCGTGATGTAAGAGGGATGTAACATCTGTTCTTATTTCATAAGAATTTATTCCAAGTCATTTTGTATCACTTCTACTAGCTCAAACATCATAACATGTTCACACTTTTGGTCAAAGTTTCTGATACTATACAGAGTAGAAGATAAAAAGACAGCAGTCTAAAATGCACTTTTTAGGCAATTCTCTAATAAGACTTTTTAGGCTCTTTTTATCATTGACATTTATTATACCCTAATAAATACTTGATGCTTCATGCATGACAATAAACTGGCAAGGTTGGAAAGAACCTAATAGAAAAAAGCCAGTTTTCTGTAGCACACTGCACAGTGCACCGCTCTTTCTTTATGGGGTACTTTTTTCCCATACAGGGCTATCATACTTATTCCAGTGCTTTCATTTCTGTGTAGATGGACATATTTCGAAAATCAGAAGGAGAGAAAAAAACAGAAATCTCATATATATATATATATATATATATATATATATATATATATATATATATATATATATATATATATATATATATATATATATATTAATATTGCTTGCAAGATTGTAGGAAAGACAAACAAACCCAAGGAACTTTTAAAAGGAACCTTTTAACAAACATATTTTTTGTCCACAAAATGCAGATTGCAGAACAGCAAAACCTTAAAAACTGATAAGCATGGGGATGGTTCTTGGCGTTGTAAGAGAATACTGACACATGGAAGTATTGTGATTTTTAGATTTGCAACACCATATTGCTTCTCAAAACACAGTACTGATTTTTAATGAAAAGCTTACATGCAAACATTGACATCAGACAGTGGTTCATTTACTGTTGTGTTTAAATCTACCACTAGATAGCAGTGTGAAACTCTTGGCTTTTGCATGCTTTTAAAAAATATTTATTTATGAAAAACTTTACTTTAATTTGATTTAATGAATGTAAATATTAACATTGTGTTGTGCTAAAATTTGATAAAATAATTTAATGTCTTGCTTAAAGTAATGCAAAATATTGAAATACAGCTCTGGAAAAAAAGACCACTTAATAATGATGTGTTTTACCAAATTGAAAAGCTCTGGAATATAATCAAGAGGAAGATGGATGATCACAAGCCATCAAATCAAGCTGAACTGCTTTGCATAAAGTTATTCAAAAGCAGTGTGTAAGACTGGTGGAGGAGAGCATGCCAAGATACATGAAAACTGTGATTTAAAAACAGGGTTATTCCACCAAATATTGATTTCTGAACTCTTAAAACTTTATGAATATTAATTTGTTTTCTTTGCATTATTTGAGAGTCTGAAAGCTCTGCATCTTTTTTGTTATTTCAGCCATTTCTCATTTTCTGCAAATAAATGCTCTAAATGAGAATATTTTATTTTGAATTTTGGTGAAATGTTGTCTGTAGTTTATAGAATAAAACAACAATGTTCATTTTACTCAAACATATACCTGTAAATAGCAAAACCAGAGAAACTGAAGTGGCCTCCTATTAAATCAACCATGCATAGGATTTGAGTTGTTGTCCTTCTGTAAAGCTAGGGTTGTTTTGTTTTGACAGTAACATTACAGTACCCAACCCTACGAGAAAGCACACCACACACACTGTTCACAGAAGGGCCCTCTCCTTGACTGAAGCCCAGCTATGAAAAGGCTTCTCATTCTAATTAGAATAGAGCTGATTGCTACTGTCCCTTTACAGCAGGGAGCCACTCAACCTCCACTGCATGCCAACTATTCATTTTTCATTGTTCACTTCATTTTTCTTTCCTTTTTTTTTCTAAATCTGCAGCCTGCACACTCACACACACTTTCTAAGCCACACCAGTTTACACAGTCAAGGGTAGAGACCCGGACAGGACAGCATCACCCCAGCCCTGCCCAGCGAAAGGGCAGTCCTTCCCAAACACCCCACCCTCTCACCTACAAGCCCCCCAACGTGATTAATATGCAGGCTAGTGCTACAGCACCCGGACAGAGGGGGAAATTTGTCTATGGTTTAATTAGGGAGGTGTTGGCCAATTTTCGCTCTGTAATTATGGCCACGGATCTTACTGACCTTTCCAGCATTTTCTGCACATTTGGCTTTTATCAGATCATGTATTATTCAAGCACTTTGTTGTGTGCAGTCTGCAAACCACTGTCTCCACTGCACACGCAGATGAAAACAGAGAAGGCTCTCAGTATGGCCACACTGTTCACCTTATACTGTTTTCTTTCTTACGTTTCTTTTTTTTTCCTCCAATACAATTTGTATCCAGTACCAAAAACTGGCCAAAACATTTGCACATATAATAAAACTCTCCAAAGCTTTGACTTACTCAGTTACAGGCAATAATGATTTACTTACTGTGCTAACTGGACTCGGTTGTAATTTTTTATTTATTTTTTGCTCATGTTGTGGGTGGTCTCACTTATTAAGGCTTCTTTGATGTTTACTGTCTATGGTGCCTTGTGTTCACTGCAGTGTTTTTCCCTTATTTTTTCGCTTATTTTATTTCATTTAATTTATCCTTTTATCCTTGCTTATGTCTCACTACTGCTGTGCCTGAGCTTTAGTAGTATGCTAGTATGCTACTCGAGTTTATAGTCCATGGTATGCCTTTATATGCCTGAACTCCTGTGTTTTGTGTAATATTGGAGCTGTTCATTAAAGGAGCATTAGTCAAGACTCAAGTAACACCATCCACAAACCATGCATGTAAATACAGCAGTGTCTGGATACAGCACACATCATAAACTATGATTATAAATATCTAAGGCTGTAATAGTGTTAGCATTACCCCATACTACAACTCTTAGGTTTGTTTTAGTGAACGTTTACACATATAAACACTGATCTTGTGTTCAAACAAGCAAACAACTAATGACAAGCAACCAGTCATTTCTTATGCAATATTGTTAGTATACAGTTAGTGACAATGTAATTCAACATTCAAACCCATGATTTGGAAAATCATACACACAGAAGTCAGTGGCTTCTCTTTTAAGATTTTTTTTTTCCTATTCTCATAATTTCTGTAATTTTACATTATTTAATTAGTACTGATTTTAGTTATTAAATACACATATTTAATAACAATATAAAATATTGATACAAATACAGTGTTTATTTTGGTTATTAAATGTTCTTGTCAGATTTGAGCAGCATCAAGCATGCCCAAAAAAGACAAACTTTGGTGGGATGTAAGCGACTTAGAAGTGGTTAGAAGTCATTATAAGGACTCTTTGATAGGTGTTTGCAATGAGCTTGCATGAGTTTATCAGTCACTGCCTGTGTTAGTGGCTACTAATCATTATTAGCTGCAGCTGACAATTTTCACATATATTTCTCAAGGAGGTTCACCAAAAGCTTTCCTTACTCATTTATTCATCATATAAAGAGCTGATTGTTGATTTCTTATGTAAATCATTTGCATATACCTGTCCAGAAGGAACAATGCTGATTCTGTGCCACACTTTAACTTCTTCAGGTGTAAAGAATCTTTCCATTTTGGAAAAGCAATTCAATAATTTGTATTTTATTGTGTTTTTGAGGGGAAGCTTTTTCATTACCCACAGGGATGTGGGATGATATTAGGCATGTTGTTTTAGCTAAACAAACAGGGACAGAGGTAGAATAAAAGGTCACTGAAATGTGTTTCAAACAGATTCACAGGACATCATTGTATTAGGAGATTTTATGATCATGTTTATTTTATTTGATTCTACATAATTTCAATTGAATTAAAATGTATTGTGTTATAAAAGCACTCTTTCAACATAAAATGTTTTATTGTTGTTGCGGCTGCTGTCATTGTTATTAGTATTAGATTAACGGACACTGTACAGGATATAACCTCGGCTTCCAAACATCCCAAAATGAAATAAAGGCTAAGCATTTCTGTACCTTCCCTAGGCTCCATGCTACACCTTTTAACGTGAGTACATTGGATCAGGGGGCACTGGAAAAGGGAAAGTTATTTTGTTCGAATTAGAACAGAGCTGTGCAGCAAGAAGTTCACAAGAGAAAATGAAGAATCAAGAGAAAACGCTGCAGGCAGGTGTTTCCGTCATCAAGCAGTAAATGACAAAGCTACAGCAGTTGGGTTAAACTCATACTAAAGTTCACAGCAGCTGTGTTTACCCAAACAAAAGTGAGCACCACTAAAAATCAAGTAATCGGGCACTACTGGAGGGAGATCTCCCATTAACGCGGAGGCCTGAAATCTCATGGTTATTGTGCACTGAGCCGTGCTCATTGCAATCGACCCCCCGAGAATCAATTCTGAACAGGTAATGGGACAAAGAAAAATGCCCATGTATCGGGGGACTCTTGAGTGGTGCAATCGGCTAAGAAGGTTGCGTCCTTTCAGCGGGATCTAAGTTCGATTCCCTGCGATGCCACGGCCATCTGTGGCCAGGAATCCACAGGAGGGCAATTGGCCCTGATGCTCTCTCACTCTCTTTGTCAATATAGAGTGATGGGGACCAATTGTAGGTCTCTGATAGGTCAGGATAAAGAATTGAGCTGTTCAGTGCTCTCCTGCAAGCGTGATCAGTGATTAGTATAAGCAGTGATTGGATACAGTGTATGTGTTGCCAAGAAAAAAAAATGCTAGCCCTCACTGTCTAAGAATAGTAGTAGTGATTGCTATCATACAGTGAGGAGTGGACTGAGGGGTGGGCTAACCAGCAGGTGGGAATTGGCAACTAACATTGTGGTGATAATTGGGAAAACAAGGACACAATGTCACTGATGTCAAGCAACCTTTTTCTTTACTACAAATTGGTGTTTGGACCCTGCAAAAATACAGCTGCCTATGGCTGTATTTACTATTATTGTAAGTATTATTTCCATAATGCAAGTCTTTAAATTAACCAGCTCTGTCAAAAATTCTGCATTATTTAAAAAGGGGTATGTACAGTAGTATATCACAGGCACTGTCAGTGCAGCTGAAATATCACTACTCTGAGTGAACACTATCAATATCAGTAAATATTTGTTGTAATAATGCAGCAGCTTTGTATTATCTATGTATCTATGAGTGTTTCAGGGCCTGTACTTCATATACATGCAATATCTGACAGCAAATATATGAGCATTCATGACGTACTACACACTACCGATTGGTATTCAAGCTTGTTTCCTCCCTTTCAATAAGACACAAAAAAGACTTGAATATTAATAGCTCCCCTACTGAAATATGGTGCTTGAACCCTGTAAATTGCTGCTGGTAGCTATATGTATTTCACTGACTTTGCCTTTGGGATAGTCATAGGATAGCAGTATATAAATGATATGAAAAACATACCTCAAGGGACAGCTTGTGAACACCCACAGCTGTAAATGTTGTGAGGTGTTATCTTGTGTCGTTTGTACACTGGTCAGCATGCTCATGGCAAAGTAATGTAAATTAGAAGTGAAGCCTAATAGTGGACAGAACACACTATTTCCAAAATTCTGCAAGCATTTGACATGCATTAATCCAGAGCGTTACGTGTGAACTGGGAATATGTCACAGAAGGCATTACCACCAACAATATTGATCGTGACCGGTGGCGTCTGGCTCAAACTGCCATGCAAACAGACAATCATCTTCAGCATCTTTAGCTTCCATAGAACATAGCAAAAGTCATTGTCATGTCAGTTTATTACTATTATTACAAAACAATGCAATACAAGTAAAACTGTAAAACATGACAGCTCTAGTATAAACATAAAAAATTACCGAGTGGTATTTATGAACAGGTCGCATTATGACACCAAACACAAAAGTAGGGTTTACTAAGAAAAGGTGCTAACATCTGATAAATTGCTGCCTGTATATATAAATATATATGCATACTCACTATTATTATACTTGTAACACAGGTTTCTGTATTTGCTGAAAACATCAACTCTCTTTTAGAAACCCTACCAGGTCTAAGGACGGATGTTTAGCCACTTTTTCAGGTTTGACAGTGTCTTATTAAAGCGTTCATACTCTAAACAGCATTTATGAATTATGGCAGCAAGTCTAAAAGTGGGGCATAGTAAGAAATGGTCACTGTCTGTGTTTTTTTTATATACTATTATCGTATTTATAAAGCCCTGAATTATCTAACAAGAGGTGTCTACACTCTTTTTTTTCTTCTCTTTTTGCTTGTCCGTATCACAGCTTCCATCAGTACGTATAAAAAGTATCAGTACTTTAGTGACATTTATAAATAGGTAGCATTATAACAGCAAATGTAAAAGTGCGACCTACTAAAAAACGATGCTTGGACCCCTGTAATTGCCACCCGTGGCTATATTTACTGTTATTATTATCGTTGTAATAAAAGTTTCTAAATTTGTTCACCACGTCAGCTCTGTCATAAACCCTGCCCCATCTTAGGTGGGGTGCAATAACACTCTAATGTTATTCTATAGGTGTGAGTCATGCAGTGCTCGCAGCATTGCACACATCCTCATCTATAAATGCTCTTTCATGTAATACGGCAGAGGAGGCTGACGGAGAGAGGAGTAAAATGTACATTAGAGGCAGAGGCAGCGTGTGAACAGAGGCTGCAGTAAGAAACCTGACATATACAAAGGGGCTCACACAGCAGCATACTAACTAGGTTATTAGGGGATTAATTACAGGGTTAACAGCGGGTGTCAAAGCTCGGCCTGTGTGAAACGCCTGGTCTCTCTCAAACAGACACACTCGCAGAGAAACCACAGATACCGTCTCTCTCCCTCATACATAAGTACTCTCCCAGTACTGAAGGCACGGAGGCAGAGGCTGATTCAGGGTGGCTGGAGGGATTTTCCCCTGCCAGGACCCTGAGGCTGCAAGTGATTGCTTCCTGTTTGTGAGGGTTCTTTAACAAAAATGCAGAAAATGAGTGACTGCAGTATGGAACATATAACATCTGCACTGTGTTTAATAGTGCACTAGATATTGACCATATAAAATGAGAGTATGTGGTAACTTTATTTCTACCATTTTATCTTAATGCTATTCACAACAAGCAACAACAAACCAAACCATGTGGGAAAAAAACACTCCTATCTCTTTTACTCGCAAATCACGACTAGTTCAAAGACAATTTTGGGGTATGTTTAGTATTATATCTGAAGTATTTCTGATAATCTAGGCCAGTAGTTCTTAAACTTTTTTAGTTGGAGACCCCCTTTTGTGGATGGTAAGTGTCACTGCAGTCCCCCAGCAACCCAAAAAACAGTACCGTATTTTTCGGACTATAAGGCACACCGTATTATAAGGCGCACGATGAGTGAACGGTCTATTTTTAGTGTTGGTCCATACACAAGGCGCACTGGATTATAAGGCGCACTAAATGAAACTTTATTTATATCAGTAACAATAACTCTGAGCAATAAATCCTTCACAATATCTGTGAAAAATAACAACATCTCTGAGCAATAAATCAACAAGCACAGCAAGTACGTATTACTCCGCGACGCTCCTGACAACGGTAGCCGCAACGCTCCGACAGACCATAATATTATGTTGAAGCACAGCAAGTACGTATTACTCCGCAACGCTCCTGACAACGGTAGCCGCAACGCTCCGACAGACCATAATATTATGTTGAAGCACAGCAAGTACGTATTACTCCGCAACGCTCCTGACAACGGTAGCCGCAACGCTCCGACAGACCATAATATTATGTTGAAGCACAGCAAGTATGTATTACTCCGCGACGCTCCTGACAACGGTAGCCGCAACGCTCCGACAGACCATAATATTATGTTGAAGCACAGCAAGTACGTATTACTCCGCGAGGCTCCTGACAACGGTAGCCGCAACGCTCCGACAGACCATAATATTATGTTGAAGCACAGCAAGTACCGCATTACTCCGCGAGGCTTCTGACTATAATAGCGTGTTGTGCCGAATTCGGTGAATAAAACGGTTTTAAAACAGAGATAAAGATTGGATAAGTTTCATTTCTGGATGAAGTGATTTCCAGCGCTGTTTGGATATAACTGTGGATTACAGGAGACTGGATTGATGGATTCTCTTTAGTCTGGACGCGTTTTGAAGGTAGGACCTGTGGCTGAGCGCGGGTGTGTGTTCGGGGGGTGGCGGCAGTGACCGGAGGTTACCCGAGGACAAAAGGAGAGCCTTTTATTACTGGAAACATGCGCTCTGACGCAGCTCTAATTCATGAAACATACATCCTACAGTAAAAGCACAGTTCTGGAATCCGGAGAGCCAGACGGTTCGAATGGTGTATGACATGACCGCATTCGATGAAATATGGACGAACGATAAACGCAAATATGAGAGTTATGAATTATTAAAATCATAACCAAGGCATATTTCGCCCTAAATGTTTATTTTCTGAAAGGATATTCCGCTAAATAGGCTGAATAGCTCAAAAGCAGAGATTCTAAGCTTTAAAATGGTATATTGGATGTCTATATTGAACCTGTAACTGTTCATAACTATTCAGAAACACAGCCAGTTATGAAATATTAAATATTTCTGGCCCGCCGGTGGGCCAGCGCGTGTTAAGAGGTTAACTTTACTTAGAAGTGGGCGCTAAAAAGAAACAGTTTGTGCTATTACCCCAGAACGGGTGGAAAGGAAAGTTTACCGGCACCTTGTTCTGGCCACGGAGCTACAGTGGAAACTAGCTACCCTGAACCACAGCCGAGAGGCAGTACGGCAGTCAAAGGTAACCGCACGCTAGCCCAAGAGGGGGATCTTTTTCTGGCGTGGGTGAGGAATTCTGCACAACAGAGCGCCGTGTACCACATAAAAATCGAGGTCAGTAAACACAAGCAAAATCCATACACAAGGCGCACTGCATTATAAGGCGCAATGACGATTTTTGGGAAAAAATAAGTATTTTAAGTGCGCCTTATAGCCCGAAAAATACGGTAACTACAGGTTTTGCAATGCTTCTCTGTGATTTTTGTTTTGCAGGCACAACTTTTAAACACATGCCCAAATCAAATAATAAATGGGAAAAAATAAATGGACATAACTGAAATTGATATATAATGAAACCTGCAGGCCTCCAGTTTGACAAGTGCTGATGTAGGCTAATTAACACACACACACACACACACACACACACACACACACACACAGGCAAACTGTTGGTAAACTTCCATTAAAGAACTGAAATGATTGTTGACCTGTATCATCTGTGATGCCACTTACAGGACACACCTTATGGTCAAAAATATTTCCATTGTCTGTTCTAGGGGTAGCATATTTTTTTGTCTAGGCCAGTTTTATTAGTTTGTTAGTTTGATTCTGTTCAATCTCTTCAAACTTCAAAAGTTTATTATTTATTTATTGATTTTATTATATTAATTGCTTTTGTCAGTATCAGGTTAATTTCAGTGGCCATTGTGGGTTTTTCTTTCAATAATGGAAGGGTACCAACAATGTAGTCCACGTGTGTATCAACAAACAGCTACTTTGAATGCCCATTATTGATTTAGATTTTAAAACAATAGGAACACTAACCTAAAATGTTGGTGCTACACTGCCACAGAATCACAAGCGTGACAAGATACAATATATGTTTACATATTTGTGGAGAAGCCTTTTACTAAGTGCATTTAAACATAGGCTACTTTAAGTTGACTTACATGACCAACCGCTTGTCTAGGCCTTGTATAGAAGTATTGCTGAAGACATAAATACATAGGTATGCTCCAAAGTACTGAAGGCACAGAGGTACAAGCTGATTTGGGGGCGCTGGAGGGGTTTTCCCCCCTCCTGGGCTACGATGCTGCAAGTCATGGCTTCCTGTTTGTGAGGCTTTCTTTAACGAAATGCTTAAAATGGGCAAATGAGAGTGGTGCTTATCCAGCAAAATTGCTGCTAGATGGAGCAGAAAGTGCACAAATTTTCTATGACACCCCCGTAATGAGGTTTTATATTGACCCAACAGCGGCGGGCGGAATTGCAGAACCGCTGCTCCTCTCTCTCTCTCTCTCTCTCTCTCTCTCTCTCTCTCTTTCTCTCTCCTGCTTTAACCTGCAGCGTTCGCTCTCCTGTGCCATTTATTTCGCTCGGATCCTTCCCCGGCCTGGCCCGTACCCCGCTACGCGCGGACAGGTGGCAAAGCAGCACATATCTCTCACGCAGCATCATCAGCTATTCAGAAACTCCATTATTTAGCTGGTTTGAATAAGAGCAGGCGGGAGATGGATGGAGCAAAAGATGGAGGAGAGAAGAAATCATGTTAGATATTCATGCTGGGAGATGGGTCTCCACACACTATGTGTAATGCAAGGATATATTATGGAAATGTGACTTTCTACAAGACCCCTACAAGCCCATCCACTAACTGACATTTGGAATGAATTCATAATGCAATAATACCTGTCTGTTTTACATAAAATATGCCTGACAGATATATCGACTGCCGTGACTAAACCAGAATGGTCCTGCTGTCCCGAATCGGAGCCGAGCAGAGCGGCTCACATCTGCACGCTGTAAACAGCATGGCGACAACAATAAACTAATTACTACGGATGTCTTGATTCAGTCCAGCGGTTCAGGATCGGGGCTCATCCAGGCATGCTTCAATGGATCGAGTATTGGCATTTGTGGGCCCAATCCATCTCTGTTTTTTTTTTTCTCTGTTTGGCAGACTATTCATGCTACTGTGATGGAGGAATCACAGTTAAATAATAATTGCTAACTTTGTAATGGATGAGGCGTGTTTTGTGAAGCTTAACATTTTTCCAGATGTCTATTTCAGAACAATTTTCAGAAGAACATGTAATATCTGCACCATGGACTTCAGTGCGCTTTGTAGAAAATTAAACTCCAGTCATGATCAT
The DNA here is from genome assembly GCF_023375975.1 of Astyanax mexicanus. Taxonomy (NCBI): domain Eukaryota; kingdom Metazoa; phylum Chordata; class Actinopteri; order Characiformes; family Acestrorhamphidae; genus Astyanax; species Astyanax mexicanus. The sequence goes on along the minus strand of NC_064420.1, from coordinate 39,691,329 downwards.
GTAAAATGAGAGCACTTCTAGCCTAATACTTGCCTGTCATTCACTACCATCAACATAATAAAACAATGTGGGAAATACACATACATCTTTTACGATTAACTAGTGACAATTAGCCATTCTTTAGCACCACAAGAAGTGTATCACAAAGAAAAGTAGCTGCATTACCATAAATACTAGTGGTTTCAGTGCAAAATGCAATATGGTATATGAAGAATTCTTTGCAACAACAAAAAAAAATATCATCCAACAGTTAAATTCGAGCCCAGTGTATGTACTTTAGATAAACTGGACAAACTGTGTTTTTTTGTATCCCACTTTTCCCAAAGAGAGCTAGGCTGAATATGGCATCTGGCATTATGATGGATATAAATGCTAGCTAACAAAATCAAAACATGCAGGTAGCAGCAAGATCTGTAAAAAATATATGTTTAAAGATAGTTTTCTTAGAGTATGTTTAATTAATATTAATTGTTTTATTTATTTTATTCATTTTTTGTTTATTTATTTTTACTTTTATTTTTGATTTCATTTTAATGTTTTGTATTTTCATTCTTGTTCTTAGTTCTATTATTTAGTTAATCACTTATCATTTTTAATATGTTACTTTACTTTTACTATTATCTATTTACTTATTTTATATTTTATACATTTTTTTACTTTTTATGTCAAATTTGTTTTTTATGGTATTTTAGAATTTTCTGTTTTACATAGATATTTTTATTAAATGTTGATTTAATGCGTACTTCTTTATTATTATTATTTTATTATTATTTATAAATTATTATTAAATGTGTTCAATCCCTTTGATGTTATAAAAGCTCGGCAACATTGTAAATGAGGGTCACCCTCAATGTTTCTTCCCGAGTGAGAATAAAGGTTGATTGATTGATTAATAATACAAAGGATAGAATCTGCATTCGGTTCATGCCATGTGTGTTCAGGTCTAGTGTGAACTGTGCTTAAATACAAACATATAAAGTATTAATAACTTCCGAAAGAAAAAAAGTATTTGCTCCATCAGATCTTATAAAGGCCTGAAAAGAAGTGGAGCCTTCACATGCTTTACCAGGTAATTATGCATATCTGTTTAAACAGGCCTTCAGGATACTCAGCAAGATCAGGCATGTACAAAATGTGGTTATTTTGCTGTCATTCCCAGGGACATCCCTACAAATTAGTGTACAAACTTCACAATCTGTTCAAAATAGCTGGCGTGTATCTCCAAACTCTTGTCAAAGACTCAACATCAACAATGCTGCAACTTCCTGTGTCTGTAAAACCAATTTTTGAATGTATGTGAAGCTGCCAGACACATGATATATCCTTCATCTTTCAACACTGCTCTCATATTGACTCATCTCTTTGTCCTATACGCTTCCTTTAAAAATAACTGACATTCAATTACGCCGCACCAAGGCCTGTATCTGTCTCTTACTCACAATAAATGTCACTGCATATCCAAATATCCCATTATAACATCCACTTCAAGCTTAGCATCAAACCAAAAACACCCACAACAAGGTTTATTGATCACATTCAGTCATACACAATACAATTACTAGTGAAAACGTATTAAAATAAATGAAAACTGGGTGGATTACTATGTACATATACTGTGTACACAGGGCATGCCATATATTATGGGACATGGGATTAAACAAAGTTGCTAAGACCTGTGAGATATGTGTGTGTAATGGGTTGGGAGCAGTAGCTCTCCAGCCCAGAAGGTTTTTAGAACCCAAGTGCAGAGCAGTGGATCTCAAAGCAGGTAAACCCAAGAAAAAAGGAAAAATAATAATAATAATATATAATCGTTAATATATATATATATATATATATATATATATATATATATATATATATATATATATATATATATATATTAATAGAATATATAATATTATATAATAATATTATATGTGTATATATATATATAATTATATATATAAGTCCTTATTAAACCCCGCTCCACGCGGGGATCGAACCCAGGCCGTCACGGTCGCAGCCCAGTGCTCTAACCGCTGCACCAGCGAGCGGATTGGGATGCGGCTGGCTTAATCACCTCCGCCGAAAGGGGCGGAGCAACGAAAACGGGCGGAGAGTGAAAACGGGTGGAAAACAAACCTTGCGCCGAGCGTGAGTGAAAGAGAGGGGGAGAAAACGTAAACTAGGATCGCTGAGGAAGTGCAGCTACCTCTTATAAAACGAGGTGAAGGAGTAACTGAACAAAAGAGCTTCCAAAGAAAACAAAACTGAACTGAGGTGCTTGTGGATTAAACGCTGCTCCACCAGAGAGGAGAGGAACAGCGAGGGGAGAGAAAAGGTGAGCACACCGCGTGCCTCGCGGGCTGCCACACACACACACACACAAACAAACAAAGACTCAGAGAACAAGAGGAGAGCGGTGGAGCACACAGCTCTACACAGCCACACCAAACTCGAGAGGGAAATAAAGGATAGAAGCAGAAGGGAAATGAGAGCCGGAACTCAGAGAAAAATCGGGCATAGATTCGCTCTCATGAGCTTCAAAGATCCAGCGCCGAGTGGCTAGTTGGCGTTGCTTATAAGCTGTTGAAAGCAGGTGTTGATAATTAGCCAATTAGCCCTCGGCGCTGGCCTGGCGCGCCCTCTGATGCCCTGGAGGACACTGAGGCCGGGCACCAGCCCTTACGGTGTGTGGGCCTCTGCTAGAGTTGTTTGTGGCATGGACAATTCTAGCCAGTTGTTGCTGGTCACGATCATTACCACGCACTGGGCTGTCCACTGTGGGTGGTAATGCTTCAGAAATGGAATGTCCTATCCATCTGGAACCCACTATCAGACCCTGCTTAATCAATCAATCAACCTTTATTTCACTCGGGAAAAACATTGAGGGTGACCCTCATTTACCATGTTGCCGGTCATTTATAACATCAAAGGGATTGAACACATTTAATAATAATTTAGAAATAATAAGAAATAATATAGTAAAAAATTATTTAAAAAATTAAAAAAATACTAATTTTAAATCAACATTTATTAAAAATATATATGTAAAACAGAAAATTCTAAAATACCATAAAAACAAATTTGACACATACAAAGTAAAAATGTACAAAAAATAAAATAAGTAATAATAGATAAACAAAAAAATAAAAATAAAACAATAAAATAAATAAATTAAAATTTAAAATAAGAAAAAAGATAAACTAATAAAAAAGTCATTTAAAACAATCACAGGCTTTTTGATGGTGATTAAAAACTAAAAGATTAAAATGATTCAGTGATCCCAGCAAGCTGAGCTTCAATGTTTCCTGTAGTGAATTCTGAAATGCTGGTGCACTGTAGCTAAAAGCAGATTTTCCCAGTTCACTGAAAACTCTTGGTAACTGACAGAGATATAAGCTGGAAAATGCCCATAGAGTGATTTATAGATAAAAATTAGCCAATGAGATTCAGCTAGTAAACACCTATTATTCACACTGATTAACGTAACTAACATAAGAGAACATCTGACAACTAGCTGCTGTCCCAGTTGTGTTCAGTAGTAACTGACCAAATCCTTAATCAGATCAGAAAAATTACATTTGTGTATTATTACACTTTTACACCTAAAATCTGATCTTAATCAGGGTTTAAGTCATTTAAGTTGATGCTACACTGTATCCATTTGATCCTATTAGTTTTGGTTACACACTGCAATTAAGTGAACACACCTATGTGGACTTACTTTTACAATGTTACTATACACTTAATACTATAGCATTACTACCAGGAGTACAAGCAATCTATGTTCTACTCATTCTATTATTTATTGTCTGACGATGGTCAGTCTGAACTTGCTTTAATTGGTCCAAAAAGTTGAACCATCAACAAAAAGTGTTTTCACACTGAAAACAAGCTGAAGCAAGGCCACTTTTGGTCAGCCCAAACTTTGGTTTCACACCTGTTATTCAGTTCAAGCCAAAACGTTACAGTCTGAAGGTCTGGACCAAAAAAGGGCATCCTTATACTAATAAGTTACACTAATACTGACCCATCTGTGTACAGGCAGCTCAAGTAGTTCTTGTCCTTCATTTCTGTTTACACATTTTTTTATGGAAAGCGTAGCTCCTTAAGTTTGCACTGCAATAAAGGGGGTTCTCTCTCCAACAAATATCAAATTGTGACCTTTCAGGGTTTCTTGCACTGCGAGAAACTCGCAGCCAGAGCCAAATCAATACAGGAGCCGTGGAGAGACAGGGTTAGCCTCGACCAAATTGATTATTCCATTTCGTTTTCATCTTGATTTGAGATGGCTCAGCAACGTAAGTGTTCATGCAGATGAGGCCCAGCCACTCTGCCATTCGAGTGTGTATCTAAAACCTGACTACATATTTTACAGTCCTGATACATTCATTTACACCATGAAATCTTAAAATGCCTACAGCGCTGATTAGACGTGGCGCGTAACGAGATGGAGATGCTTCAGAGGAAAGGCTTTTTTTGTGGCCAAGGAGACAGAGAGACTGTCCAGTCATTCCAGTCATATCTGGAGGCTCTAAGTGCGCCAGCGGACTAAGATGATGACATTATGACTTGAGGATTGTCCAATCCTGTGTGAATCCTGAATTATGCTGCTTCACCATGAGCAGCTGCCTGAGTCTGAGAGAGAACAACTGGCCATGCTCTCTTACGGTGGTTAGTCTCATTACTCTTAGTTTGATGTTGGTCAGCACAGGTATCCGCTAGCTGATCCATTGGAGCTGGGGATCTGGTACTTACCTCCAAGAGCACTGGCAACCCAATGATGCTGCATCATCAGCAGTTCAAAAAGAGGTTCATTGATATTGATACGTAATGATAATCCTAATAAGTGGGTGGGGAAATTGGTCTTTCAAATTGGAGAGAAAATTGGACAAAAAAGAAAAAAAAATCCCTCCACACACACCCCTTGGTTTGCAAAGTCACGGCGGCTGGCCATCTATCATTTCCATATTATTCAGGTGTGCAAGTGGTGTGAATGTGACACTCAAAAGGTGGTGGCGGAGAGTGGTGGCGAGCGACATGGCGTGGAGCACATTGGGGAAAGCCAGGCGTGCTCTCTGCTTTTTCCCCAACGATTAAGCGCTCACATATCTGCTGGAGCTGAAAGCCAAACATGACCTGGAAAGCCCGTTTCTACCTGCTCCTCGTGCTACGGGAGATCCTGAACCATCCATCAATCCATAGGTCAACGTGACAACGCTGTGCCATTTAGCAAGCCAGAGGCAGCAAAAAAAAAAAATGGAAGGAAAAAGAACTCCTAAAAGTACAACCTGAAAAGCACTGGTAGAGAACAGGCATTTCTCAACTTCTACAAGTGTCCCATGCATTTCTCAGGCTATACAAGTGTCTCATTCATTTCTCCTCCGTTCTGCATTATGACAGGTAGAAATATGGACTCACAGGCCTATCAAGGGACACATTGTAGTACTTCTCCTCTGATCTAGTTTCAACTGAGCACAGGCCTATTCCATTTATATTTGCAGGGTTTTTCAGAGTGGCTTAAAAGGCGAACTTTTGAGAAACTTTGAGAAATTCCTTCAAGCAGCTCAGGCAGCTTAATTGGCCATATTAAAACCAAAGGGCTCAATGCATAGCAGCTTAATTCTGTTTATTTTTGCACATTTCCAACCCAATCACAGCCAGAGCCCCTTCGAAACACGATTAATTTAACTTAGTTTTCATTTGCATTCACTTCACCGACGCTTGAATGTATTGGAACGCAACACAGCTTTCTTCAAACAAAGACGGAAAGAAATCCTTATATATGAAATGCAACACAGCTCATAAAGAGCTGTGAATCAGGACTTATTAAATCAATTCCAGACTCTGGAATCTGAAAGTAAAATAATGAAGCACTTAGAGAGTAGTGTGCGCTTTCCTGGGCCTTATCCGATCTCTGGTACCTGGGGAGCACCAATCTACAGCATATTAGGGGATCTGGATTAATCCTGGCCTGTCAAAGAGCTAGCTTCAAATCGACGAGAGTCCTCTGCGACACACTGTGTTCCTTCATTTTAAATATATATTACATATATATAAATATATTTCCTCCCTTCGTAATACACATACCTTTTTAATTAATTTCATCTGAGACTCACCCGTGGATGTCACTAATTTGGTGCAGAACTTCCCCGGTTTGCTCCCCAGGCCCTGCTATTGGGCTTTTCGCTGGATCGCTCCGGGCTGGTGCTGCTAAGGTTCCCCTGCTTCAGAGCGGCAGCCATGGCAACCCTCTCCCTCCAGCCCTAATGTGCTTTTAATTGAGTGACATCTAATCAAGCCTTGAAACACAACACCAAAGTTAACAAAACGATACAGCCAAACGAGAGGGGCGGGGAGGAGCCACTGATGTTACACTGGTGGACCAGTCAGCCAGGAGACGAGTGAAGAAAGGGAGAGCCTTTAAGCAAATAGAAGGACTAGACTGGATGAAGTGATTTTTTTTCTAGTGAAATAGAGCTCATATGTTTTAAGGGTATATTGTGATGTGCTTGAATGATTTCCACTGACTGAATGTGACCCTTCCAAAGGATTGTGGTCTATAGAAAGAAAAGAAAATTCTGAAATGCACACTATTTTAAAATGCAAACACACTACCAAGAGTTCAAAAGGAAAATCCACATAAAATGTATAAGGTAATAACTACTTTGCACAGAGCTGATTCTATTAAATGTGCCAAGATCACCAAGATCTGATAAATAAAAATCAAATCAAATCAAATTTGATTAAATTAGTTAATCACTACTAAAGTCTGTATAACTGGCTGTATAACATAAAAAGAGAGCATACTACAAGATGATGATGCAATGGCTGTTTTGGAGTTTAACAGGAAGTACACAGCCCCCTATTGGTTAAAGTTTAAGTAGTTTTACAGTATTAAACTTAAAGCAGTGGCTGCTTTACAGCAACTTCTACTGCAATTGGAAAACTAGTCACTCCAACCAGTCGTGAGTTTCTTACAGATAGGAAAAAGATAAAACTGATGATAGGCTCTGTCCCAAATGGTAAACTTGCAATCCTACAGTCTTCCTTACCTCACAAGAGCATGCTTTAGGGGAGTATTGGTGCCTTTAGCAAAGAAAGCATCAATGTAGGGAACCCATTAGAATTAAAACTGTTTGTTTGCAACTGAGATCTCATTCAAAGACATCCTTGTGGGTGCCCTCTATATGCCCTTAATGGGGCATCAGTAAGATCTGCATCATAGTGAACCCATCAGCAACCTCCTATCCCAAAATCCACAAGATACAGGTGAGGGAACCCATCAAAGCAGAAGGTTCATTTTCTCATTTGTCTCTTCTTCAAAAAAAGTCTTGTAAGGGCTCTCAGAGTAGATGGTTTGTTTTCAACTGTCTCTGATTGAAAGAAATCCTCTTAAACAGCCTCTATATGTTCTCACTGGCAGCATCCGACCCGAAATTATTTAAGAGACAGTTGAGGGATGTGGATGGTTTGTTTGCAGCTCTCTGGTCTACAAGATACTCAGATATGAGTTGAAATTAATGTATTTATTAATCTAACTTGTCATTGAGCCGCGCTGTGCTTGTAATCTGGATTGTGTCAGTGTAGATAAGCAAATTAGCTCATTAAAAAAACAAAACCCAGAGAACAACCGCTAACAGAATTTGGCCACATGCAGAGAGACAGTAGTCTACCCCTAATGCTCACTTTTAAATGTAGAGAGCTGAAGGCCTTTGCCCATTATCTTTGAACGTTGATGGTGTTTCTATGTGCAGTCTTGGAATTTATTGCACTATTTGGAACAGAGGTTAGAAGATATGCAATATCTTCAACAGAACCCACCATAATTTACTTTCTTGTAGTGACCATATACATCACATGAATATTATGTAGCACCAGCTAAAAAACATCCTCCCTGTTTACTTGTTACTTTACTTACTTGTCCTATAAAATCGCCTATTGTTAGATTTAGTGACAATACAATCTCTATCACTGAATTAATTACCTCAGATGACAACAATGTTAATGCAAAACAATTAAAACAATTAAATGTAAATTGATTACCTCGATGTATAACTACACCAAAATAACCAAAATCTATACTTGAATCTAAACTTAATGCACACATAAACCTAATCATACCCTAATTATAGCCTACACCTACAACCTTATTCCATACCTAACACAATAAAAAGAGTAATCTATAATCTATCATTTCTCCATTGATTTGAGTCCATTCCATTCTTTTTATAAGCTCCAAAAATCCATAAACACTGCGATTTTCTTGAAAATGACCCCAGCACTGTTTTGTCAAATCTTCTCCAAGTGCATGAGACATGGTTGTGTGTGTTATTGTGATTGTGATTTGCTCAACAGCTCCTACAGTGGATGGAAGAAAAATGATTTAATACAGTAGGTCTTATATTTGGACTGGAACAACCGTAATCAACATGAATGGAAAGGGTTAAAACAGTGCTTTAAATTTTACATATGAACTCACTTCCTCACTCACTCTCACATATTAAGCAGGTTTAGATTAATCCCATTGGGGTGCTATTAGAAATCAAATACATTAGATGCTACACATCAATGACAATGTGCTTCCTGTTAAATAAATGTCGTGATAAATAAATTGACATCTAATTGACTTTGTTGACTAGCAGCCCGACTTTTCAGTGTTCGGAAAGCGCTGGCTCAAGTAATACACCGATTCTCTGGAATCAAACATCTTGTATCCTGTTTGGCGGAGGGGAAAAAACATCACCCAAGAAATGATTTTCAGTCTGTTCAGCTTATTTTGCCCCAAGGCGGTATGGAAGAGCAGCGCGGCCAGTCGGCTCAGTGCGGACCTCTGAACCACAATCCCATCCTCCAGCGTTCATTTGTATTCCAAGCCTCTGTGGGCCTCCACATAATCTCCACTTCCATCCTCCTTTCTCCCCTCTTCCCCCGTACCCGTTCTTCCAGCTGCATGTTTGTGTCAGTACTCCTCTGGAATCAATTCAGGGAATGTTTCCCTCTGAGCGCAAAAACAAAGTGGACGACCTTTCCGCGACCATGTCACTCGCGCAGCAGAAATAAATGAGATTTTAAAAGGTGCTCCTCGCACTCCCGCCCCGACGCACAGATAAAAGGCAGATTGGATCTTATATAGGGCATTATTTTTAATACAACCTCATGTTTGGCTGCAGCATGCGTGCCCTATCTGTGGGCTTTCGAAGCGGCCGCTAATTAGAGCCATCTTGTGAAGAGAGAGCCAGGAGATACGGCGGAGCTCGCGGCTCCGGCTCAGAGAGGGAGAAGTAGATTGATTCCTTTGATTTACTTTTTCGGCCGCTCATTATTGCCCACTCTGGTGGCACTGTCTGTTCCGTATTCCTCTTGTGACGGGCTCCATTTGAAGGCAGTCGGAATGGGAGCACTACATTAATCAAAAGGCCAACTTGTTTTTGGATTATCTCACTAAAGGGCAGCGGCAGATGACGCTGTAGGAGTTCTCCGACGCTGGAGGAGTAATGGCTAACTCCCTTCCCCTCGCCTGCTATCCAATACACCAACTCACACAGCATGTAAAAAACAGCCATACAAATGAGGGTCAAATACTCAGAACCAGCGCACCAGTGTACACCCCTCCATTATACAGCATGAGCAAAAAAAAAAGATAGAGTGAAAGAGAGGGTTGGCATCCTGTTAAGGTTCTGATATATACCTTATACACTGTATTTTAAATAAACTACTAAAACAAATTAATTAAAGACTGTCTAGAGCTATAACATTAAAACTACTGAAAGGTGAAGTGAATAACACTGACTATCATAAGTGAATGAACAGTCATATCTGGAAGCTGGAGGAAGTAAGCAGGACAAAATCCGAGCCATTTATGTTCAAGTTGGGTCTCTATGATGAAAGTTATTTTAGGATGTTTCCAGTATGCAACAATCAATTCCTACCAAAAAATAAATAAATAAATAAATAAAAACTAGGCTTGTGAAACCGATCTATGTTAGCCCCACCTATGTTAGCTATATATATATAGCTCTCATAAAGACGATTTTAAAGACATCAACAATTTCTTTTTGATTTCTAGCTATACATAAGAGAGAATGTTGGAGATATTTCTGCAATATTAACAGTAAAACAAGCCATGAGCAGCCATTTGTGGGGTCCAAGCGCAGTTTATTTTCAGGCCCCACTTTTGCTTTTGCTTTGGTAGTGCTTCTTGTTTATTTGTACAGTGGAATAAAAAAAGTTTGGGCTTCCCTGATCATTTTTATGATTTTTCTTTATAAATCATTGGTTGTTTGGATCAGACCACAGACTTTCAAAAATATTTAGGTCTGGGGACTGAGATGGCAATTTCAGAATGTTGTATTCGTTCCTCTGCGTGAACTGGAGATCTTTTGTATTTTTTTCTGATGGGGTGCCTAGGTTTATGCACCTGCCTAATTTTGTTTTTAAAAGTATTGCATACTTTCTGTAAATCCAATAAACTTTATTATTTCACTGTTCAAATATCATTCTGTTCGTCTGCGATATGATATATATATATATATATTTTTTTTTTTATAATTTTTCCCATTTTTCTCCCCAATTTACACGGCCAATTACCCAACCCATTCATTAGGACTCCCCCTATCAGTAGTGATACCTCAACACACCAGGAGGGTGAAGACTAACACATGCTTCCTCAGATACATGTGAAGTCAGCCACCGCTTCTTTTTCGAGCTGCTGCCGATGCAGCATTGCCGAGCAGCCAGCGCACTTGGAGGAAAGCACAGCGGCTCGGCTCCGGTACATCAGCTCACAGACGCCCTGTGCTGCAGACATCACCATAGGAGTGATGTGGGGAAAGAGCGCCATCTACCCACCCAGAGGGAGCAGGGCCAATTTTGCTCCCTCTAACGCCGGCAGCTTGATGGCAAAGCTGCATGAGCTGGGGTTCGAACCGGCAGCGCTTTAGACCGCTGGACCACTCGGCGGATATGATATATTTAACCGAAATTGCTGATCCAACAACCAATGATTTAAAAAAGGGGAATCATGAAAATTATCAGCGATGCACAAAACTTTTTATTCCACTGTATATACAGCATTTTATTGTTTATAAAAGCCCATTTTCAGGTAGAGTGCAGGAAGGACGTGAAAGTTAAAAAGGATATTTATTACCAAAATAAACACAAAATAAACATGAAAACCAACAAAAGAATGCAGGACGGGAAAAACGCAATGAAGACTTGGAACACTGACAGATGTGGAGACGCACAAGGACCAACAAAGGAAGTAGGAAACACACGGGCTATAAATGGGAAATGGAAACACCTGAGGAAAAGGTGAGGGCGGAGCAACAAATGAGAGGGGCGGAGTAAAAAATGAGACAGATGAAGGCACTAGACTAGGAATTAACACAGAGAAAGCATGGGTCACACGGGGAACACAGGAGAGAGACAGATAGTGAGATAGTGATACCCATTTTGAACATGATACACTAAACATGTACAAGGTTTATATGGTAAACAAAAGCTTGCAGTAGAAATAGTTAATATAAAGTCAAGTAGTTTTATTGTCAATACTGCATATGTACAGGACATACAGAGAATTGAAATTACGTTACTCTCCTTCCCAATTTTACAGCAAGTACAGATAATAGATATAATAAAGGAGAATGGGAGACACTATGTGTACAATACAGCAGGGACACAAATAGACATACATGAGACAAAAACAAGGTGCAGTGGTGTGTGGGAGGAATAGATATATAAATATAAGTAAATAAGTAAAAATAGATATATAATTATAACATAAAAGAGTGGGAGACACTATATGTTCAATACAGCAAGACACAATAAACATACGTAAGACAATAGTGCAATATTGATGGTGACTGAGATGGAATGACAGTAAAAATAGTAAATAACAGTAGTGCAAAACTTAATATAAGCAGAAAGACTAACATGACAGCTGCTTAGACGGCTGTAGAAAGCAGGGCCTTGTTTGTAAAATGGCTTGGACACGCCAGCAATACAAATGAGGGTCGAATCCAGCGAAATGTACGGCATGACAGAGCGTGTTTGCATGCATTTGACAGCGAGAGAGAGAAAGTTTGGCATGTCGTGGACGTTCTGATAAGGCGGCACGAGGACACGCTTGACCCTGGCCACCCGTCACTCGTGTGGAACGTGAACGGGCCGGACCATCAGGGCAGACAGGCGGACAGCAGTGGAGGAGCGCATCCAGGGTCAAGCAGGTGGCCTCTTGTTAGTGCACGCTGGAGGGGAGCTGTCGACACATGCGGACCCTCAGCCTGCAAGGCTATCAGCAGCCCAGGACCACCGCCTTACTTACAGGACGAGCCGGCGACATGCAGCACTTGTTTTCAATAAGAAAGATAAAAAAAGAAAAACAGAGAGGGATGAATAAAGCATGTGTGACAATGCCGATAGCACTGCTGTGAACGTCCCCCCCTGTTAGCCAAGGCTGGTGTTTTCTCTCGGCTGTACACAGGCAAGACAACAGAGCAGGGTGGCAACCTTCAGACCGGCCTCTTCTCCACGTCTGCCAGCCCTAATCTGGCTGCGACACACACTTATTCTGGACACACGCTGACTAGACACACAAACACCACCTAGGGGTGTCACAGTATTAGAATGGCAGAGTGTGATAACCCTGTCAAACTCTGCAATATCAAGCTACTCACTTAAAGCTACGCTGTTTACAAATACACTCTGCTCTTTAATCTGACGGCCTGTATAGTCACCCAACACAGGAGGCAATCCTCTTTATTTATGAGGACCACCTACAGCTCTGGAAAAAATTAAGAGCCCATTTCAGTTTCTAAATCAGTTTGATTTTGCTATTTATAGGTATATATTTGAGTAAAATGAACATTGTTGTTTTATTCTATGAACTATGACAACATTTCTCCCATATTTCAAATAAATCTATTGTCATTTAGAGCATTTATTTGAGAAAATGAGAAATGGCTGAAATAACAGAAAAAATGCAGAGCTTTACAAACAAGTTTGTATTCATAAAGTTTTAAGAGTTCAGAAATCAATATTTGGTGGAATAACCCTGTTTTTTTAATCACAGTTTTAATATATCATATATCATATATAGCATGTTCTTCTCCACCAGCCTTACACACTGCTTTTCAAGCAGGTCAGCTTGGTTTGATGGCTTCTGATTATCCATCTTTCTCTTGATTATATTCCAGAGGGTTTCAATTCGGTAAAGAATTAAGAATCAAAGAAACTTTTTAAGTTGTCTCTTACTTTTTAAGGTCCAGTTTGTATATAGGTGTAAAATTACAGACTATACAAACTAGAGGTGGGAAATAAGGCCCTGAAGTAATATCATGATACTTTTAGGTATATTTGCAATAACAAAATTATTGGCAAAATGACAAAACACAAGAGAAGTATAAAGTATTAGAGATAAGTACAAGTGACGTATCAAAAAAGTGACTTGAGAAGAAGTTGACGTGTTCTTTAACCACCACACTTAACTAGAATTACTAAAGCTTTCAACATTTTTAAAAGAAAGTTAGAGATCACATGTTTAGGATGTAAGACTAAGAAAAGAAGGAGTCATGTTAAATCCAAACTTGACAAAATATATGTTTCCATTTGTTTCTCTACATGCAAGCACCATAACGATGATGACATCACATGAAAATATTAAAAATGAGGTCAATGAGGTTGATTACTTCAACCTTTAGATTCACATATGAAATGTGATTGACAATAAACAGCAGATGTATATTAATTTCTTTATTTTATTTTATTTTTTAAAGCATCCTACAGACAGGTGTTGCAAATTAGCATTAGCATTACATTGCTTCTGGTTATGTGTATAATTGACAATACAGCAACCCTGGAATAGCAACATACAGTGTCAAATAAATAAATAAATAAATAAATACATTTAGCCTAAATATGATAATTAAGATCATCAAATCTAATTTGTATTGTAACCAGGAAATTCATGGTCAGGATCAACCATATGGAATTGCATTGCATGACAGTAAGGCATATAAATCGCTAACAGCCCATGAACAGGAAGAGTAAGAGCTAGATTTAATGGACAAGGTAAAACCGCTTGCAATGCAGTTGCTCTCAACAGCACATGTAATTTGGCCAGGGCTGCCCAGACATTTGTATAAAACACCATATATATTTCAATTATATTTAAGTGGTGAAATAACAGGAACAAACACTGCCATTATGGCCAATTACAGGTCTTACACAAGCAATAAACATAGAGGTCACACATAAGGGACGTGTGCAGTTAAATCGGTTTTTGCATGACTGTTTGATATTTTTTTTCTCGGCGTGCGTGCAGCGACTGTACCCATAAAATGAGCTGTAAAACAACATGCACCTGCTTCTGTGAAGGTCATCTCCATTAACAAACAACTAGGAAAACAGGTCATAAACATCACCTGCTGTCTTCTATCTGGATTCAGAGGGTGGACTGAAGATCCCACCCACTCTCAATACAGCACAGCAGGGAACGCTTAGCAAGATCCCTTACAGAACATTAAGTGGAAGCATATCCAAGGTGGCAGGGTAACTTTGTGGTTAACACATTCGCTTCTCAGCACTGGGGGCTTGGGTTCAAGTCCATACCTGGTTGGATTTATATCCACAGGTGAACTGGTTACTCTAAATTGCCCTGGTAAGTGAATGCATGCCTAGATATGGATTGCTTCAGTGTCTGTTGCAGTTTTCTAGGTGGACAGCTATTTCTGATTGAAGGTGCGCTGTATGAGATTGGCTGCCACTCAGATAAGTGCTGTTGTATGTTGGTTGAGTGCTGAGAGCAAAAGGATTATGTGTTAAGTGTTGATGGTAAAGCATCCTTGGGTGTCAAAAAAATCAAATACTTACAGTGTTAAAGCCAGCAAAATGCATTTTTCAGTAGATTAGCACAGTACAATACGCTATACATACACGACAAGCTGTCTGACATACTTGACCCTTATTAAATTACAGTATTTACCAGCCCTTACTTCCAGTTAAACCACAAGGTCATGATAGAATGGAAATAAATTATACAGCAATGGCCTCCGTTTATTCAATTCATATTACCCGATGTATTCTGAAAGACTCTGAGATAGGTCGAGCCAGAAAATGGGGAGCGATGTGGAATCGTGTGTAATACAGTCTGACTGAAAACAAGTGAAGACAAGCTCATAAACAAAAAACAGAAACCATTTCTGACAGACCATCAGAAGACATTAAGCAGAACTGGATTAAAATTCCAAAATGACAGCAGCGAGGACCTCCTTAAATTCTGAAAAGAAATTCCTTATTTTCCTAAAGTGGAGTCTGGAGTGTCTTGAGTGAGGATGGCCCCTGTTTCAACAGTATGACAAGTAAAGTTGACAGCAGCATGTCAGTAATGAACAAATAAATGACGAAGCACAGAAAAAAAAAAAACAAGAAAAAATACAGAGTGGGGGGATAAATGAACAAATTAGCAAAACAATAATAGTTATGATAAAAACAAGTTTAATCCCTTAACATTCACAGACATGTTCTCATTATGAGACCTATTATTACATAAAATTTGTTTTAATACAAAATAAATAACAATGCTGCATGCTGGTCTAAGTTGGAACTGGAATTGGAAAAATTACTCTGTACAGTTGTGAAGAGCAGATGAGCGCCGCAGATGTCTTGAGGTGGATGCACAAAACCAGCAGAGGACCATGTCAGGGTCCCCTTTTGTCAGCTAAGAACAGAAGGCTGAGGCTGCAGTAGTGTAGTCGTAGTAGTAATAGTAATACTGCCCTATTTTAATATTGCAATTACTGCAAACATATAGATTAGTTGTAGCAGATATAACCTGGATTTTTTTTCCTGCCAGTCCTATAGTACAGAATCTGAGTGATGTCAAAAAGCCCATATTTTAAAAAGTCCAGGTCAGTTTCTTCTAAATTCATAGTGGGTATGTTGATGACATCATTATGGATAAGCCGGTAGCCTTATTTGCCATCTTGGATGTGCTTTAAACAAAACACTGGTATTTCTGAATCATACACCGTCTCTTGTCCTAAATTGGGCAGACCATTTCCTGTAATGATAATGTGTCTGATATGGAAAATCTCTGACTGTATTCTACACATGTGAAGCGGTAACTCTGGACAGTCTGAACCTGATTCTCACAGACATATTCGGTCTCTTTCCAGCTTCTGCCACATTGTCTGTATGTTAGTTTGTAAAAAATGAACCAGTAGTCCTTGTAGAACTGTTAAAACTAAAGGTCTTACAACTTACAGAGTCTGGTTTGAGCTCAGAGGAGCTCCGGCACAGACACGAGAGAACCTATTCCTCCTATTACACCTCAATGCAGCGCTGCAGTAAGTTTCAAGCTGTAATTTTACTTATTTAAAATGATCAAAAATCAAGGAAATCCTACCTAGTGGGGCTTTAATACAGTAAAGTTGCAAGCTGAAAATTTAAAATAGGAATTGTTTGTTCACAGCTGTCATAAAAGCAGAATTATTATTAAGATATAAGTTGAGTAATACGTTTGGACCTACCAGTGGTCTGAGAATGTTAAGGAAAATATAACATCCATAAATACAACACAAAGTTATACAATAAAACTACAAAAACATGAAAGATTGAAGAGGAATTGATGGTTAAGATCTATGCAATGGGATACGACATCAAACAGATTGCTGAAGCAACTCAAATAAAATTCAAATAAAAGAATGATATGGTTACCAAGAGTATGCAGGAGGTCAGGGTGAAGGTCAACATAAACAGGCAAGCCAATAACCAATGGCAGCCGCATAGAAGTCTGTGGAAAAGAAACAAAAATAGAGTAACGAGATGAGGTCAGTGCACCTGACAGGAGATAGTGTTGTACAACTCAATTCACACTCTCAAGCGCTCCCAAGAGCGCCGGTCTCGCTCGCCGGAAAGCGGCAGATCAAACGGCGCGGGATGCTTTCCTCTGTTTACGGCACGAGCAAGGCCACAGCTCTCATCCCTAAAGTGCACGGCGTGTTCTCGCTTTATCCCTCCGAGGGCTTTCGGGGAGAGGCTCAGGTAAGATGACAAACACCTTGTCGTGTCCTCGCTCGAGCGCCGCTCTGCTTTTAATAAACTTATGCTCCCCAGAGGAGATAGCGACTGTGTGAGTGAAGCGTTCGCAAAATTAGACAGCATCTTTTTATCATCCCTCACCAGAGGCCAGGGCCATAAATTACAGGTTTGCACATTTGAAACCTCTCAAGAAGATTAGGTGAATTAAACAGCGTGCCAGGGCAGTGTTGGAAACACACTTTTGTGAGCACACACACACTAAAACCCGTACGCATACACAGACACACTTGCGTACACTTGCACATGCACGCAAACACACGCCTTCCTCACAAACAAGTGCTTATGTGATGTCTGGAGCGCTAACAAGCACAAACGAAGCACAGAGGCAGCTCTTGTTTTCTAAAGATCTGTTTCATGGCCTCTGTAATTAACAGGACACAAACAATGCAGCCTCCTCAGGTGAACGGAGGGGTACCTGTTGATAGGCACAGGATGTTGTGTCTGCTTCCAACAGGTCGGGTCAGTTTTAATGAGAAGACATAAAGGAGCACGAGGACTGGCAGAGAGAGGCTGGAAAACGCTGGAGAGAGCCAGCGGGCCACCTCAGATGTGCACAATGTTCAAGGTCATCCATGACATTCATGGCATTACACAGTGACTCTTAGCGCCCAGGGCGTAGTTTCTTATTCCTCGTACGTGTGGTGTGGTGTGGTATGGCTACAGTTATTAACAGTGACATTGCTTTCCAGATACAACATATGGGAATACACTTAGACTTAACTAGATTACAGAAGCTTCAGAAAAAAAAAACAGAACAAATCTAGAGAGGCTTGTATGGGTGGCCCAACTGGAAGTCAGAAAGATTTGTTCACCGGCTCCATATTGGTCCAACAAATGGATGTCCACCAGGGTCAGCAAGGGGACCAGTAGTAATAAAACATGCATATTTAACTTATTTAATTTAATTTTGGGCCACACTTTTTTTTACAATGTTAATGGGGGCTAGATGGGATTAATGTGAGATTCCGGAGGGCTGTAATGATAGGGAAGAACAAACAACCCCTGTACATATCTAAATTGCACACAGACAGTAGCAATATTACAATACGTTGTTTTAAATATATTTAAATATAGCCTTAGTTAAATGCGTGGTTAAAGTGTCACTTATAGCAACATATAATATACAGCTTTGGAAAAAAATAAGAGACCACTCGAAAATTCTGAGTTTTTGCACCAGGAGTGGCATAAAGTTATCCAAAAGCAGTGTGTAAGACTGGTGGGGAGAACATGTCAAGATGCATGAAAACTGTGATTAAAAACCAAGTTTATTCCACCAAATATTGATTTCTGAACTCTTAAAACTTTATGAATATGAACTTGTTTTCTTTGCATTAACTGAGGTCTGAAAGCTCTGCATCTTTTTTGTTATTTCAGCCATTTCTTAATTTCTGCAAATAAATGTTCTTAATGACAATATTTTTTATTTGGAATTTCAGAGAAATTTTGTCTGGAGTTTCTGTGAAGCTTAATGATGTGATATGGAAAGCACAGATTAAGCTGTGCTCAGTGTGTGTGTGTGTGTGTGTGTGTGTGTGTGTGTGTGAATACTGTAGCATCATTTGCTGTATGTGGACACAATAAAAGGCCACACTGATAACACAAGAGTATTACAATTAGCTTCAATTAGCTCTAATCTTATAGGAAGAAAAGCTTCCAATAGTGTTGAAATCTGGTACTTCTAAGCTAGTCAGAACCTAATTGTACACATTATGATAAATCTTAATTTGTTACCTTGCTCATTTTTTTTCCCAGCTAGAATCACAACAATTAATATTTATTTTAATTAACAAAACACTGAACACCACGTTAAAAATCTATTACATGGGTCCACAGATGCAAATGCAAAACACTCATTCAAAAAGGCAATCATACACCCTAGGAAAAATAAGTCTACAGTTTAACAAGAACCATGGCTAAAAAACAAAAACAAAAATGAAATCAACTAAATTCTACTATTTCTAAACTAACAGATTGCATTACAGTATTCCAACCGGACAACCATCATCCACATACTGCTGTTTTCTTAAGAGCTTGCCTTTAATATTGAAGACACTGCAGCTATACAAGAACACATGCAGAATTATTTTATAAACAAAAGGTGTTAAAAGTATATAAAGTGGGATTTCCTGCACATAGGTCATATTAACAAAAGTACATTTAATCTGCATCAACTGGATTCAAGGGTTTCCACAACCAAAGAACAATTAGCAGTTCCACCACAAATACAAAGCAACAGCAACCGCAGCAGAAATGCTCGGAGGATATAAAGGAGAGGGAGTCCCCATTTCATTAAACATACATCAATCACCAAAGACAAATCACACTTCAGGGAGATGTGTACATTTCTGATTAAATGAGAGTTATTGAAAATATGCACACATATGTTTGGATTTAAAAACTGGAGGTTGCTTTCTGAACCTGGTATTTCATCAATAGCATGAGCCTTTCTGATTGAAATAATGAGCTCTCTGAACACTGGCTCTGACACGCACATTTATCTGGAATCTCTCGGTACTCCCGCATGTTGTTTTACCCTTCAGACAAAATGCAGTTTGCTTAAACAACTGGATACACAGCCACAATTACTCACTCTACAGGGACTCACTAAAGAGCTGATCAATATTTGCTGAAGACATTTCTCAGGTTCATTCTTCTAGTTGTTTGGCAAAACACTTTCTTTCCAGCCAGTGAAAAATAAATCTTTACTATCAAACCAGCCACTCAAAAGCAAACCCGACAGATTACTTTGTTTAATTCAGTGATTCCCATCCTTTAAAACCCACATGCTCTGGAATTTCAGCCTTGGTGCTCTTAAATCAACCATGCCTGCAAATAAGAAGCCACCTAGGCCTGTCACAATAAAAAAACATTTTGTCCCAGAGCTAGCTGCAATAAACAATATTATGGCATTTTTATACATTTGTTTTTATTCCATTGATATAATAACAATAATGCCAACACAGCATTAAATTCAGCTTTACATTGTAGCTTAATAATTACTGTAGTCCTGTATCTGTTTCTTTACATACTTTATGATTATCCTCATTTCTCCCTGTTCTTTACCACTTCTTACAGGAAAGACCACCACAGAGCAGCTATTAGTGGATCAGACACAGCAGTGCTGTTGGAGTTTTTAAACACTGTGTCCACTGTACTCTCTGCACTATTAAACATGCATAGCTAGCTGCTCCACTTCCTAGATGTAAAGTCAGAGACAGTAGCTCACATCTGTTACTGATCGGTTTGTGTTGGTCATCCTCTAATCAGTGATCAAAGGACGCTACCCACAAGATGCTGCCCACAGGATGGACTATTCTCATTAATAATATCGCCAACATTTTTTTATATCATGAACGATATTATACCCTAAACATATCATGCCATTTCTTCCACCTCTTATCACATCAGGGTAATACTTTTTTTTTTTTTTATTTTAATCCTGCATAAATGGAGATATTTAAAGAAGTGCATTAAAAGTATTATTACATTCTGGATCATTGTCTTCTATTACAAATCTGATCAAATTCTTGTAGTTTTTAGGGGTGTGACATAAATCGTATGCAATAATAAAATTAATTTTTCATTATGTTGCAGTAGTATATTCTTGAAAAAAAAAAAAGATTAATTTATATCGCCAAGAGTATCGCTATCGCGAAAATGCCATGAAATATCGTGATATTATTTTAGGGCCATATCGCCCACCCCTAATTCTCAGTCAGCACTGCAGTGTCTGATCCATTTGTACCACTTGTAAATAAAAATTTATTAGGCCATTCCCATATGTTCTACAAAAAGTCTATAATGTAATTATTCTGACAGGTCTAAAGCCAACCTCAAAAAATCCTTCTCTTCTTGTTTAAAGTTCCCATCTCACAAAAACAGAATGTCCCTTACTTTTCTGCAACATCAAGCTCTTTCTTGAACTCTTTCTTGGGCCGTCTTCTTTTGTGCTTTTCTCTTTCCCTTTATGTCTTTGGCCATGTGTTTCAGTGTTTTTGTTTTGTCTGCCTGCTCTGTCCCTTCACCACCTTCCCCACCAGTGTTGTAATCTGTAGCCCCACCCTCTCATCATCGCTCCCAGGGGTTTCTTGTCTAGTCGTGTGTTTAAGTAGTCCCTTTGTTTCAGTGTTTCTTTGTCTGGTCTTGCATCAACCCCAAGGTCTGCCTTATGCCACATCTGGTCTGTTCTATTTATTCTGCTTCATGCTTTATTTTATTATTATTCTCTCGCAATAAGCCTTATTCATACACACATTATACTAACATACAATTATCAATATGAGGTCGAGCCAAGTCAGAGTAAGAAAGTAACTTTTGAGTTGTAAACTGCAGAAGGGTGTAAATAAACAAATTCCCTAATGATGTTTGGGCTTATCAATGCATGAACGAAAAAACCCACACCCCAAAATCTCTTGTGTATTAGCGTGATCTTGCACATGCATGCAACGTGAACATGCATGTGAAAACTGTGCACCTGGATGCCCTTTTTGGTGGTGCATTAACAGTACACGCTCAAAAAATCAAAGCAAAGCGAAAAAAATACATAATCAGTGGTCCTCAAATTGTGATATGTGTGCCACAGGCGACATACAAAACATTCCAAGATGATACCACAGATGGCTTTAGCTGTATGCACAGAAATGCACAAACATTTTAATGATTAAATATATAAAATCTATAAAGATTTAATGTAATTTTCATAATTCTGTGTTTAGAGCTTAACCTCAAAGACCCTGTATGCCAGCCCAAGAGTTCATCACTCTTAAAACAATAGTACTATAATTATCATTACTAAAACTACCATGGAAGCCCGTGGAACAATTCCCAAAAGTTTTACCTGCAACCAATGCATTATCAAGCAGCCAGATAAATAAGTTAAGTAGCATGTGAGTAGCTTGAAAGAGCATGCTCAGCTTTGCTCTCTCGGGCTCTGGCGGCTGATGGCAGAGCAGCATAAACCGGGATTTGAGCTTGCGATTCCCGGGCCACACTGATTGAAATATCTGTTTAAAGTTCAAATTGTAAAAATAAGGGGTAAAAAATCATGTAGTATTTGCCAAGCTTTAAGATAACTAAACTTTTGTTGAGTTAACTCATGAAATTCTTTGTAATGAGTTACTTTATTAGTTTGCGTTGACCTGCCCTGAAGTGCATGTGGAAATGATTCATGACTCTTTTGGTAGAAATGTACAAACGTCATAAGTGGATATCAGAGAAAAAATAAATTACAAGAAGAATATAGGATATGGGCCATTAATGCAAAGAGTCATTAATATAAATCGTCTAAATTGCATTTATTTTGTGCTGACATCCTATATGAAATGATTTCTTTTCAACCTTCAGTAAACATATCATGTCACCCCCGCCGCTTAGGCTTCAGCAGTGCCACCTTTTATTTTTTTTGTAGCAGAGTTGGGATCCTGAGGTCTTTAGTGTAATAGAGAGAGAAAGAAGAGAGCGGGGGAATGAAATGCACATCACTGCACTCTCTCTTTCAATCAGGGAGCGAAAAATGAGCAGAGAGGATGGGCTCTGAGAGAAGAGGGCGTCGCACAACATTGTAAGTGCTGTAATAGGAGAGCAAATTGAGGAGAATGAGAGTTTAGTGAAGGTCACAGCTCTGAAAGCAAACAGAGACGTTCTTCGAGCGCTGTCTTTACCCATACAGATAACACACTTTCCTCTCAGTGACATGAAGAACATTATATTATTCTTCTTACAAGCACCATGCAGCTCACAGGTACTTTTGTACTTGTTATCACTTAGTGTTTTTTATTTGGACAGGTCTTTCTCTGCTTTTTTTGCTTGAGCCTGTGCCCACTGCAGCCTCAGCTTTCTGTTCTTAAAGCTCACCTTCCGTCGTTTTTTCTTTCATTTTAAAATGTCTAGTTGTGGTCTCTAGTATGAATGAATGACATGTGAGCCGTTTTTGTAAAAAAAAAAGTGCTCAGGTGTCTCTGTATAGCTCTTTTTTAATGGACTGTTTTAGGGGTGTGTCCAAAATGACCGGATTCCAGCTTTGCTCATGAATATTCATACATGCAAACAGCATGCAAATATCTCTCCTCTGATTGGCTAGGAGCACTGCGACGCCCCTCCACCGCTCTGCCGCTCACTGCCTCCCACCTCCTAACTGATGAGCGGTGATTTTGCGTCGCTTCAGCTCCGCCTCTGGGAGTTTCTCGAGCCAAGGTGGGCTGGTCTGTGAGTTTCTGCCTACGTAGGCAGAAAGATAATTCAAAATTCACCCGTTTTTCGGAGGGGGGGAGGGGGATTTCTTTGCTTAGCTCCTGCAGACAATGGGGGCTGCAAAACAGTTTAATGTGCAGGTGTACACATTCAACTCGGAGAGACCTACTGTATTCCACAAAAAACAAGAAAAATCGGATTTTCGCGGAAGGTGAGCTTTAAGGTCTTCCACTGCTGCAGCCCATCCACCTCAAGGTTGGATAGGTTTTAAATTCAGAGGTGCTTTTCTGCTTACCGTTATTGTATTGAGTGGTTCTCTGTGTTACTGTAGCCTTTCTCTCAGCTCTATGTTAACCTCCCTAATTAACAAGGTTTTTTTCCATCTGCAGAACTGCCATTCACTGTATGTTCTTCCTTTATTACCACTATGAGTAAACTCTACAGACTGTGGTGTTGAACATCCCAGGAGATTTGAGCAAATTGAGGAGAATGAGAGTTTAGTGAAGGTCACAGCTCTGGAGGCAAACATAAACGTTAGAGCACTATCTTTACCCATACGGATAGCACACTTTCCTCTCAGTGACATCAGGAACATTATATTATTGTTCTTAAAAGCACCACTCAGCCCACAGGTACTTTTGTACTTGATATTATTTTCGTTTTTTACTTGGACAGGTCTTTCTCTGCCTGATATTTAGACCAAGTGCTGCGGTTATTATACACCATTTGAGGGTCAAGCCGTTGGATTCAAGGTTCCTCAGAAGAAGAAAAAATTACATCTCACCTAAAAGCTATTTGATTCCCCCACAGCCCCCGTCCCCTACGTGCATGATGGGGCTTATCATGGTGGAGCAGCATGCAGATACTGTCAGGCCTGCTTTCAAGTAATCCTGATTAAAGAGCTGAGTTTCTCCTCTCCAAAGCCGCTCCTCTACCCTTCGCCGTCCCCCACGGCCTCAGCAAGGGTACAGCTCTGCCTTTGTTGGCTTCATTGATGCCTTTGGACATAACCACCTCTGTCTTAATGAAAGACCCAATGGATCATGTTCCTGTAGTGTAATGTGATACATAAGGGCTAAATCTCGTCGCTTGTTTATCGTGTTGTTGATGTTTAGAATGCTGATGGAGGGATCATCTACAAGCGTTAACAAAGGTCACATGTATCCACATTATCTTCAATATTAATTAAATTGAATAATATGTATAGCACTTAATGGTTTTAAATGCTTAAAAAACAACTGTATTAATAACAAAACAATTGTGTCATTAAAAGGTTTAAATGTTGTTACTTCTCTGTATGTTATGTAGTGTGGTATGCCAGAAATTGCTTTAAATTCTATGTTGAACTTAAATAATATACTTGAAATGAATTTCACATATAAAGAAATGCGTGTCCACCTATTTATTCTTCCATTGAAATATACTGAATGTTTTGTAGTTACAGTTTTTCCCTCTTTCATAATTTAAATTGGACTGCTTGTTTAGCATTTTCTTATCATTTCTTGATGAACGGACCAATAGAAATGTTCCAAAATTACTTCCATTTAAAAGTTAGCTTTTTCCTTCTCTTGTAAATATGGGGATACACTTTTATTTTTGCTGACCACAACTTCACCTATTGAGATTATTTAATGAGAAGAGCCCATTAATGCAGTTATGTCATAAGCCTGTTTAAAAATATTTTAAGATATTTAACTATATCACAATGTCTAAATATTCTAAATAATTCTGTAAATGTGAGTGAATTATTACGTTATTATAGTACCATTATAAAATCACATTGCCTTATTAATTAGAATAAGACTGTTTCTTGCAATATATTGTCCCTAAAAATATACTATCGTGACAGGTCTAGTATAAAATATATGTTGTTCTGAATGAGAGCACAAGCCAAATGCTATAAATGCTAATAACTATGCTAATAACAGTCTGGTAAAAAAATCTGCCTCCAGCTCTAGGTTCTTAAGATTCACCCCTAAACTGTTAATTCTCATCCACCTTAAAAAAATCCATACTGGAAATGATGAGGACTGGTGAATCGAGCTCCTCCTGAAGATGCTCATAATTGTGTTCATTTAAGAAATTAATGCCCAATCTGATCAACAGAACAGATCTGCTCTGCACACTATCTGTGTTTTGGGAGTTCTTTGAATTGATTATTTCATGCTCAGATAAACATAACCAACACTGTAAACCTAATTAGAAGCAATTAGAAACACAAAAATCTGGCAGGATGATATAACAGTTTGGGCATTTAACAAAAACATTCAGAAACAACCAGTTTCCCTGCTGGATTTCATTACATTTTCATTCGGCTTTGTGCATGTGCTTGTGGCAGCAGCTGTCTTAAAGAGCTCGAATCACAGAACAAAATATTTTTTCATACCTTTTTTGTGGTCAAAGAGTTCACTGTATTATATAAATGCCTTAAAATGTATAACTATACAATTTATTAAACAAGCAATCCATGTTTAGAAACTAAGCTGCAGAAACTGGTTGCTTTGAACTGTTTTTATGATGTCACAAATCAATTATATTGTATAATATTGTGCTAGCCACAAGCCAACCCACATGCATAAGAATATATTTGTGAATGCATTTATAAAATGTATGAAAACTGCTTTTTTCCCTTTAAATGTACAGCAATTGATCAAAATATAGTTTGCTAATAGTTTTTTAAAGCTGGATTACTCGCTAATAGTTGACAACAGGTTGATGGTGCCAGCATGTAGCTGCCAGGTTAATGCAGGCCAAGTATAGCAGATTAGCTACAATGCTAACTAACAGCTGGAATGTAAAAAAAATATTTTTTGTCAATGTCACATTTTTCTTTGTTTATATATTCAGTACAAAAACATATGCAAAAGTATTTGAGCACTGTAGAGCATTTATTTACTTTGTAAATGAACTAAACATGGCATTTAATAACTGTATATTGTCACTGTCCAATGAAAAACACTTATCTCCATTTTTGTCGATTTTTAGTTTACTACAAAATTTTAACAGTCAAACTGTCCCTTTACACTGTGTTAAAATGTCTTGATGAACAGACCAACAGAAATACTTCAAAATGGCCAGAAATTAACTCTTTTTACATTGACTTCAGTTGAAAGTTCAAACGTTTTTTTTTTCTCTCCCCTGTAAAGTTGATGTTTTGGAGATACTGTTTTTTTATTGGACAGCGACGCACTTAGGCTTCCTTTAGGATTGTAGTCCATTTATTGATATTTATTGATCTCAGTTCTCCAAGACAAGGATTCCATAACAAGTTAAAAATCCTTTCTGGTCCTGGTTTTCTGGTGCTGACATGTTTTTTTAATGCTATTTTAATGCTGCTGATATCTCATAACAGCACCCCTTACTGAATTAAGTTCACTAACGAACATTGAACCAGTTTTGTGA
Organism: Astyanax mexicanus; assembly: GCF_023375975.1. NCBI lineage: Eukaryota > Metazoa > Chordata > Actinopteri > Characiformes > Acestrorhamphidae > Astyanax > Astyanax mexicanus. Next base: position 39,664,653 of record NC_064420.1, on the reverse strand, counting down.
TTTTGTGACATGATGCATTATCATGCTGGAAATAGCCATTAGAAAATGGTAAACTGTGGTCATTAAGGAATAAACATAGTCAGCAAAATACCCAAATAGACTGCAGCATTTAAACAATGATTGATATAATGGTATTAGGGGGCCCAAAGTGTTCCACACAACATTAAACCAACTCCAGCAGCTTGGAATGTTTACACAAGGCGGTTTGGGTCCATCAATTCATGATGTTTATTTGTCTTCAAATGCTCAGTGTTTGGGCGTATGCCTGCTGCAACCTCGGCTTTCTGTTCTTGGCTGATAGATGTGGAAGCAGGTATGGTCTTCTGCTATTGTAGACCATGTAACTCAACACTGGTGACCTGTCGTGCATTCCAAGATTGTAGTCTGCTCACCACAATTGTACAGAATAGTTACCTGAGTTACTGTAGCCTTTCTGTCAGCTCCAACCAGACAGGCTATTTACTGGCCAGAACTTGAACCCGCTCATCAACAATGTGTTTCAACTGCAGAACTGCTACTTACTAAATATAGCTCTTCTTTGTTATATAATTATATAAAAAAGACAGTTCCTAAGAGCTCAGCAGTTCTGCAAATACTTAAACCAACACTTCTGGCACCAGCAATCATTACAGGTTCTCTAAAATCACTAAGGCCCTGCATGTTCACATCTGTCATTAACATACGACCTGGAGGACTGCCAAAACACACCTGGCATTTTGTTCGTAAGTGGAAAAATGTCATACATAGACCTACTAAATAAACATAAGCCAATTTCAACCTGTTCTGATGGGCCACTGAGATCTGTGTTGTTAATCTCTGATGTGAAACTGTTCGTTAGGCTTTTAATTAAACAACAGGCTCCCCTAATCTTAAAATATTCAGCGGGTGCTGCCTGAATTGCCGCACAAGCTTTCCCTTTTCAGAGAAGTATGTTTATATATCACGGAGATTGATGCTCCATTGTCTGATATCAAATTAAAAGATTGCCTGTTGTGTTTACCTCATTGTAAAACATCACCATTGTTTAACTAGTCTCAGATTAATACCCCGCATACTGTATCGCACAAACTCTATTTTCCCTCACTTTTAATGGAAAGCGCAGCCGGGAGGCTTTGCGTAACTAGTTAAAATGTTAAAAAATGTTTTATTTTCTTCTTTCTTTTTTTTGCTTCTCCTGCTTTTTATCGCTAGAATGGATCGTCTTTTTAACAGCTTGCCAGATTGCTGTGCATAAACCACACACACACACACACACACACACACACACACACACACACACACACACACACACAGACACACACACATACACGTACATATGCACGTACACACATCCCCACAGCTAGAGGCCATGTTTTCCGCTTTCCTTTTTTTTCAAGCGCACGCCCAAACTCCGCACTGTCTCCATCTCCATGGCCTTCCTCGCCTTTTTACTGCCTCGTACAGCCATGGTGCTGCAGGGGAAGAGCCCTGTCAGAGCCAAGCGCAAAGCAGAGTTCTTAGCCTATATTGAAGCTGTCACATGTGTGTTTGGGGCTGGGAGGCAGACAGGCAATTTTAGCATTGTAGTGAGAATCAATACCCCCATCACAGTGTTCGTGTGGAGCGCCCATCCTTTAGAAGCGCCGTCATTTATATTGTTTTTGCCTCAACGCTAAAAGAACACTGAATGGATATATAAGCAGATGAGCGTTGGGCTGCTTCCACATAAGACCTCATTCGCAGGCCAAGGCTAAGAGCTAATAATGAACGCTGCCTTCCACTAGCCCTAAATAGTGAGGATGCATCGCTTTATCTGAGGTCAAGTTCACCATTCAGGGCCTGGTTCGTTGTTTTCCACTTCACTTATTAAATCGTAAGTTCGTAATTTCTAAAGCTCTCTGGTCAAGACTTGTCAACTGCTGTAAAAATAGTAAAAAATATAAGCAGATGAGCTCTGGGCTACAAGGTTAAGAGCTACCAATGCATGCCCCCTCCCACAGGTGTTATATAGTCAGGATTCGTTGCTTTATCAGAGTTTTATCTAGCTTCAGTAGCGAACCAACCAGGAGTATCACGCTGCTTTGCTGTCGGAGACACATGGAAAGACTCTGCTTTCACACTACAATAATAATGCATTTTTTGTTTCTTCTTTTCTTTCGAATTGGGAAATGTATAATGTTTTTGCCTCAATGCTAAAAGAACACTGTATGGAAATACAAGAAGAAGACTGCTGGGCTGCTTCCACACAAGACCTCATTCACAGGGCAAGTTTGAGGGCTAACAATGTATTCTGCTAAAGACCTTAAATAGTTAGGATGCATTGCTTTATCTAAGGTTACCTCAGCATTCAGTGTAGCGGTTTGGTAGGACGGTCACAAAAATTACATTACATTCCAAAGCGACTTACAATAGTGAAGTACAAAAGTAATAGAAGTTAAAGGTAAAACATTTTTTAGATAGGGCCTAAAGGAGGTCGAAGGGAAATAATGGGATAGAGGAGTGAAGGAGGGGAAGAAGGAAATGAGGTTAGAAGTAGTTAGTTTGTTAGAGGTGTTAAGAGAGTAAGTGCTCTTTGAAAAGCTCTGACTCTACAAATACAGTTAATTCATTAGTCTAGGCCTCTGCCACAGTTCCAAACTAATCTGAGGCAACTAGTTTCACCTTTAACCTTTAGAACATTAGCTTGTTACAGTAACATCCTTAGCTAACCCGCATAGATGGTGGACGGTTCTGGACTTGCGGATATTACATACTGTATGTTCTGGTGGGGTCTGTGAAACAATTAATGTGGGTGATGCTTTATTGCTTTGGTGATCAGGACATATTAAAACACTTTGGAATTACAATGCAATAAAAATTTGGTAATATGTGTCTTTTTTGTTTTTGTTTCAATAATAAAAGAGTGCTGAATGGAAATATATGCAGGTGAGTGCTAAAACACTTTCCACAGGACGTAAATATTCAGGATACATCGCTTTATCTGGGGTCAAATTCACTATTCAGTAGCGTTTTGTAGAACAGACGCAGAAAACGGTCGATTCAAGTGACAGGCTAGGCCTCGGCCTGGTCCGCTGTTTTGCATGTCGCTCATTAAATTGTAATTTCGTAATTACTAAAGCCCTCTTGTAAGGACTTGTCTACTACTGGCCACAGATGCATTTCTATTAACTACACAAAGTAGCTAATCTGTTATTCCATCAGGAAGTTTGCGCTGCCTCCATTATTTCCTTCCAAAGGAAGCCTGGAATTTCTCCCTCTGATTTGCATACCCATTGTGCAGGAACATCCGAGCAGAAATTGAAAACAAATGAAACACAGCAATGAGCTAGATTGGTTTTAGCTGGACATTAGAAGGGATGAAATTAGAGGATGTTTTCCACCAGCACTCGTGTCCACAGATGTTGAAATCTGACAGTTACAACATCCCCCTTACACCTTCCATAATGAAAAACATTGGCAAAATAATACATTTTGCTATTGGCTACATTTAAATAATAATAATAAAAAAAAAATCAATAACAAACAGACATAAACAGCATGGTTAAAAAAAACACACGCTGTTCTGGACTCTGACACGTCTTATAGCTGTAAACTGTTGCACTGCATTGCACTAAAGCAACCATTTCCTCAGACCTGTCACAAGCTGCATCAAACTTCGCTGGCTTAATGTCCAGCACACTGTGAGGTAACACTGTGGCGGCTTTTCAGACATGTTATCCTCGTGTACATTTTCAGGCTAATTACATCACATGGTTTGTTAATTAGTTATATTATGTGAGGTCCCTCTTATGTCACCAAAACAGCTCTAAACCATGAAAGAATGAACAACAAAAAAAGCTGTGGTGGTGATATCCATTGGTTTCTGGCAGCAAGACTAATGGTTAGCAACAGATCCTTTAGCAAGTTTTGTAAATTGTAAGGTGTGGCCAGCATGGATCACATTAATGAGCCTTTAATGGCACCCATCACCCTGATCCCTGATGATGGTTCACGTTGTCCTTCTTTGGATCACTTCTGGTAGGTACTGAAAAGGGAAACTCCCCACAAAGCCATCTGTCAGTAGTTTTAATGTTATGGTTAATTGACTCTTTAGAAGTGCAATGTAACTGCACAGCTGAAAGTGCTTGGAGGAGAATGCTAACTGTCGTAATCTGTTACATCAAAAAGCATCCAGAAGGTGTTATAGATAAGAGTGCTTAAGCCTCAATCATGCTAACTGTGTTACACTGCCTTTAATTGTTATTCTAAAGAAACAAAATTTCTAAAAATAAAAATAAGGGCTGCATTGTACAAAAGTTTACAAACAAAAAGCAGCTGTTCCACCTACTAATTTACCATAAATGTTCCAAGTCTTGTTATGTCAATTTAAGTGTTTGCCCTGGGAACACCAGTATAAGTGATGAGGTATTATCTTGTGAGTGAGGTGTAGAACAGAGTTTGAGCAAGGCCTTACAGTGGGTGCCAGGTGGATGGGACATTCTTATTCAAATTGTGTGGACATTTAACATTTCTCGGTCCAGTGTAACGTGTACCAAAAATTGGAAATAAAAGGCATTACCAACCACTGCAATGATTGTGATTGGCGGTGTCTGGCTAAAGTTGTCCATGCCAATAGACAAGCAAAAAATGGCAAAAATCCAATCATTGTTCAATGCAGGAGACCCCACACCGATGTCTCCCAGGTCAGTGCAGCATTCTTTAGCTTCCATATTATGAGACACATCACTATCAAAAGTCCTAGGATACAATACTAGTAGCTGTTACATCACTTACCGAGACATTTCATGGGATGTACTTGACTGTGGTGAGCATAGCCATGTCTCAACAACTTGAGTTAAAATGGTGTAAAAAGGAACACTTTGAATGTATTTTTGGTGAAATGTTAGATCTGACAGGGTTAAATCTCTTCAGACTGGCCTTTATTTGATATCTGGATGTGAAAACCAGTAACAGTCTCGGCATAAAAAGAGCAGGCCGAGCTGTCAGGGTACTTGTTGACCCAGACGGACAGGTGTCTCAGTTGCAGAGATGGAGAGAGAAAGATGCTCTCACAGAGCCAATCCCAGCACTATGGCCGGGATAATAATGGAGGTGATAATGACAGAGCCACTCTGGCCTCGGCCATGGGGTCTCCACACCTTTGTGCTTCTCTCTTCGCTTATCGATCAGCTCAAGCACAGAGCAGAAAAAAGAGCTAGCCCTGTCTCGTAGTCAGCAACTTTTAGCAGTTTTTGGAGAAACTTCTGCAGCCAAAAGGCACTCGGGCCAGTGGATGAGGTGCGCTCCAGATGGCAAAGGGGAAGGGTTCAGGATGGAGGGCCAAAATGCCAGCTTAATGCTCACCCAGCTGGACCACTGATGCACTCTTAAGAATAAAGCTGCCAAAAAAGTTTTTTTTTTTTTTTCAGAGTGTAGCCACAGGAGAACACTACTGGTTTCCTAAAAAGTTTGGGAATGCCAACACCTGTAGAAGTTGGCAACATGATTATTATTATACACCTCCGAGGGACTACAGTGGGAGGTTATGATTGTGACCAGGACCGTCTGGCTAAAACTGTCCTTAAAAACATTCAAGCGACTCTAGCAGAAATTACAGACCCTGCAGGAGACAGCTCTGCTTTCACAGCTCTGGGGTGGCATGACTATCTAACTGCCAGCTTATCAAGAGTCAAATGATCAAAAAATCAAGTTGGAAAATGTATGTTTTTTTTAGCTGATACATCCTGGCTTCTATCTGTTCAACAAAAAGTAATAACTGTGTATGTTTTCACAAAACTTTAGATTTAGATTTTAGGCTTCTGCACAAGCTGTACTGATGTCCCGCTGCTCGCCGTGCAGCCAGTATACCACTATATACTAATTAACATTAGAGAGCATTAGAAACACTGGATAGTGTTTTGGATCGTGATTTTGCAATAGCAAAATCTACCTTAAACCACCACTTTAAAGTACATTCACTTTCAGGCCAATTTAACTAAATTGTAAATAAAGTCATTAGAGTGGTTTGATGTGTAATGAGTTGTTCAGAACTGGCAGTAATAGAAACAGATGTGTGGAGAGTTTAATAACTCTAAAAGCGACCCCACATAAAGTAATTATTTTAAATGGTTATAAATATGCTGTATGATACCACAGGATTTGCCTTAATATAGACTTGGTATAGACCATATTTTCACACGCGAAATGATTGCAGCCAAAAGGGTCCACAAATTAGGCTTTCGACTTGCTGGGATCGGAACTTATGACCTCCTCACATTTAGTCAGCAGCAGTTAGACTGCTGTGCCACTCAAAGATGTCTAAGCACTTGCTTGTCAAGAGCAGAAGATGAAAAGAACAGAAGTTGAATCCCTTCAACACTACAGAGACTAGGAAAATAGTAAGCCCAACCAATGAAAGAGGGGCTTTTAAAAGTGGAAGAAACACAGACTAAACATCTTACAATATTGACAAAAAATATATATATATGGTTTAGTATCAGCTACACTTCATTTACTAATGTTCTTTAGACACAGGAAATGCAGAACTAAGACTATATTCACATTAAAAGCCTTTCCAATTCAGATTAAGTGCAGTCCAGTTTCATCTGTGCATGCATGCCATTTCAAAAACTGATTTATTTATATTACAGATTGCTTACATTTATGAATTGCCAAATCTCTCAAAAATGCACTGATGATTTGAATCTAAAGGTTTTTAATGTGAATGTAGCCTTAGTTCTGCATCTCAACTCAAAAGGCAATTTTGACCAATGTTGAGATGAAACACAGAACTAAGGCTACATTCAGATTAAAAGCCTTTAGATTCAAAGCATCAATGTAATTTTTGGTAGATTTGGCAATTTATAAATGTAAGCAATCTGTAGTATAAATACATCTGTCTCTGAAATGGCATGCATGCACAGATGAAACTGGTCACTGTGTGAAATATGTGTTTGTAACGCTCAACATGGTGTGTGTAACTTTGCTGTAAGGATTTTACCCTCCATCACTAATAGAACTGATATAATGTTTACACATTCAGGTAAAAAAACAAAAACTGCCATAAAATCTATTCTGAATTTTTACACTCAAGTTGTTCGCCTATAAACTGGGCAGATGCTGTGTATGATCTAACATATGAAAGGAACTCAAATCCAATTTAAAAAGATCAGATTTGACATGTCCACACAGGCCTGAAAAATTCAGAACCGTATCACATTAGGGTAAAAAACAGATCACTTCAGCCTGGTAATGTGAATGTAGCCTTAAAGTGAGCTTGAAGTTGCTCTGAAAGCAGTTACTTAAATATCTGCCTACTGTAAAAGTTCCACGTCAATTCATTTTTATAGATTCTTTCTAAAACTACATGTTCAAGTCAAGAACAATGTGTAAACGAGACTGATGGATGGAAATGACCATTTCTCAGCCATCCACCACACTGCTCAAACTCTTGTGGAAAAAAAATAAAAACATATCCCCATCTCCACGGTGGCCCAGTGACCAAAAGGGAGAGCACTTCTCTCTTTCTCCAGGAAAGGCTAAGGCAATTATCTGCTTGCTCCTGGGCTTGTCAATACACCTCAGCTGCCTTTTTCCGCGGCCTCCATTTCGCTGTTTTCGCGCTGTATTTCCGATGCCCTTATAATGATGTCCTAATGTGTCAATGCCACTTCCCTGAGAACACAGCCTCACTGGGCGCATTAGGAATGCGCATAATTTAGCCATTATGCAAAACGGACTCTGCGTGCTTTTGGCGAGATGTGCTCTGTCCGAGGACGGGAGTATGCGTGTTTACACTTCCTGCATATGCTTCCAAGGGCTTGCATTTGTGCCTTGTCCTAACTTCCCAACCCAAGAACATGGAACTGCAAACTTTTCTCATGCTCACATCGCTCGAGCCTGAAAACAAATAAAAAATGCACAAAAGAGTAATTAGCAAATATTATGGGACAACAGCTTGGTTTAAATCTGCTCGGATCTAAACCTGTTTGTTCTGGACTTACTGTGAGAAGCCTCAAAGCAAATAACCCAGATTTATCTGTAGTCTGTGTACAGATTTAAGCCGCACATATGGTAAATAAACAAATATATTTGTCCTCAAGACAAAGCAGAAGGTTAGAACTGATCAACAAGCCCCCAGCCACAGCACTGTACACAGATCAATCATAATATTATGACTGAACACTTTATTAACCTCCTTTTATCCTGTTCTATGTTCAATGGCATGGTGGTGGTCAGTGTGTTAGTGTGTGTGTGGTGCTGGTACAGGTGGATCAGATACAGCAGTGCTGCTGGAGTTTTTAAACACTGTGTTCACTCACTGTTCACTCCACCATGTAGATGTAAAGTCAAGGACAGAAGCTCATATTTTTCTGCAAATTTGTGTTGGCCATCCTCTAGTCCTTTAGAAGTGCTCAGAGGACACTACCTACAGGATGCAGTTGAACTATTCTCAGTCCAACAGTGACACTGATGTGTTTAAAAACTCCAGCAGCACTGCTGTATTTGATCCACCACCAAACACACACTAGCACACTGACCACCACCATATCAGTGTCACTGCAGTGCTAAGAAATGCCCCCCAACCAAATAATGCCTACTCTGTGGTGATTCTATAGGGTACTGACTATTGAAAAACATAGTGAAACAGAAATCAAACAAAGTACCTCTATATGCTCAGTGGAGCTGAAAAAAAGAATGTGAGATATGTAAGGTAATACATAGGAACGCTACCTAATAACTCTACTATAATAGTTCATAACTAACACAAAAGGCGCCTTTTTTCTTGCACCCGTCACCCATTGGCATGAGCTCTTATTAATTCATCAGCCAGGATGCATGAGCCCGGCCAGCGTCAGAAACGGAAGGAAGAGACCGTATCAGTGTACAGGTGCCAAAAAATGTGAGGAGCTACAAGAAGTGCAAACACAAACCAATATTTCATCTACTGATACAAACATAAATTCAAACAGCCTGTCTGCTGTCTTGTCAAACTAGAAAGAAGCAGAATGCCGACTCACAGCACAGCAGTGGGACACCCAACGACAACACGACTACTAAAGCTTTGTGATGTTCTTGTCAGGAAATAAAAAAACGGTTACCCGAGAAAGCATTAGAACATTGTTCATAACATGTGTATTAACCAGTGTAATACGCAGTGACAGAATAAAGGGACAGAAATGGAGATGTTATTATATTACTGACTCCGCTGGGTTCCACAGCAAGCTTGTGTTGTGCTTTGTGATTAAGCCAGGTGTGTCCTTGTATAAAATAAACAAGGATTATGCCACAAAAAAGCCTTAGAACATTGTTCAAAACAAGCATATTAACTATTTAACTAAAGCCTATATCCCATAATATACGTGCTCTAATGATTTTACCAGTGGAAACCCTCAGGATTTAATAGGGGTGGGTGATATGGTCCTAAACAAAGACCTTTTATTGAGAAGAAAAAAGTATTTTTTGGCTATCGGTACAGAATTCAAAGTATTGTATCGGTACCATTATCAAAAAACTTCAAAAAGTTCCATTAATCTCTTTATTAAATGACACAGCAAAACGAGCAAAATCCATTTATTGTCAGATTAATGTCCTCCCGAGAACCAGCTTTAGCTTGCAATTAGTTACAAGAACTTAAGGGTGCGGGAACAGCACTTTATCTGAGGAGCTCCTGCTGCTGTTCTGCACCGTATGAGCGTTTTTATCCAAGTAAATTAGAAAAACAACAGCAAACAGGTGTGGAGAGATGGATGTGGGTAAGGTGAACTGGAAGTGGTGGGTGGGATTTAAAAGAGGTAGGACCGTTTTTGTAATGCACTATATTGTTCTATCTATAATATGTAAGACTTTTAATAAAAACTTGATGACAGAAAAACAACAGCAAACAGCAAATATTCACTCAGAAAAAAAACAAGAAGAATAGAATTGCTCAATCAATCCACAGGGGAAACTACTGAGTACTGAATCATTTTATTCATTTATTTAAAAAAAATGTAATTGGTCTTTGTACAGGAAGTCGTTTCTGCAAAAACGTCCTCAATATGTCCTCAAATGGGGACATTTTTTTTTTTTTTTTTTTGATTGAGTGTAATGTTGTCAATTGACCACTAGATGGTACGGGAAATGCCTACATATGAGGCCAAAGGGTCAATGTTTTAAATGATTAAGTAATGAAGCAGTAATGTCCCTATATGAGGACGCAAGGTTTTAATTTGGGGATAAATAACGAGATACTACCTACCTACCGACTTGCTAAAATAATGTGGTATTTGATTCTGGGATGGTAACCATTGATTCAAAGCCTATATGTCTGTAAACAACATCACAATGGTAGGCTAGGCTAAGCTAAGTCAAGTTCAGTCTTGTGAACTGTTATCTTATTCTTTCAGTAGGCTAGGGTTGCCATTTAACAAAAAGGTCAAGTATAATTACACCAACAGCTTAATGATTTTTAATAATTTGATTTTTAATAATTAACACATTTTTTGTTGATGTAATGTGTGATAATATGTGTGTATGCATGGAGTATTTTTTAGTGGCTTTAAAAAGTAGCTCAGCCAATCAGTTTTTTTTTTTAAGTACAACAGAAACACAGCAGTCAACTGAGTTCCACAGGTAACCTGTTGTGTTTTATGCTCCCCAAAGATCATGCCAGGTGCAGAGATGGTGGGCTGCATTTGTGTGTACGTGTGTGCATATTTGTGTGTGTGTGTGAATATGCACGTGTGTGTGTGTGTGTGTGTGCGCATGTGTTTTAGGACAGATGGAGCAGGGCATCGCACCGCAGTGAGTGTGCCTGCTGAGCCGAGCTGTCATAGATGGCAGTGTGCACCTGCCTCAGCACACATCAGCCATTCCTGCCCTGACGCTTCAACCATTAAGGGCCAAACACCCTGCACTTCAGCGCTGGAGTGAGGCCCTATAGAGCCAGCTTAAGCATCAACATGTAATTACAGAGTCATTATAAAGTACCTTCTACTTTACACAGAGCCAAACACAGCCCTGCTGCAGCCTGGTGTTATGATAGCTTATAGTAAAATCAGACATATTGCAATACTGTTCAAATATGTTAAAAATCTCAAAGCTAAATATACTTTTAAAACAATAATGCACGGTAAATTAATGTAATTAAAAATTATATTATAAAATAAAATAAAATATGCTATTTAAAAAAAACATACTTGAAAAAGCTTGAATTGCATGTAATTTCTTTTTATTATTATAATTTTTGATATATATTGATATTATATCGATTATGTACCACATTTTTATAACACTTATTAAATAAACATTTACGTAGATTAAATGGAATTTATCATCTGATTTGTTCATATGATATATTATATTATGTTACCTTCTGTACAGAAACTGGTGCAGTATACATCTGGCACTTATTATCCAATGCTTCAAATTTCTGTGCATTGAGCACAATGGCCAGTGTTCATTCTTTAGATTTTTTTCAAATTTTCTCCTATATTAGCTAGGCCAAATTTCCCACTCATTTAGCTCTACCCAGCTGTTTATCCCCCATCAACACAAGGAGGGTGAAGACTAGCACATGCCTCCTCCGACACATCTGAAGTCAGCCACCACCTATTTTCGAACTGCTGCTGATGAAGCACTGCTTACGAAAGCGCAGCGACTCGGTTCTGATACATCAGCTCACAGACGTCTTTTACCAATTGTGCTCTCTCGGACTCCGGCAGCTGATGGCCAGCTACATGACCAGGATTCGAACCGGCGATCTCCCAATCATAGTGGCAGCGCTTTAGTCTGCTGGGCCACTCTGTGCTCACTAGTTTCCATTCTTAAACACAAGACAATACAACACCTCAAAACTTCTACAGGTATAGGTGTTTCCAAGCTGCTCTCTGAGGTTACACTTCTAGATAATTTTAAATATTGCAATCCAATCACTTTTGACATGTAAATTTATATGGAAGTCCACCTCATTTTAAATGCATATTTTATGTGATTTCCACACTTATGTAATGTCCACCTATTCAGCCAATACAACACTACAGTATTATATGTACAGTTCAGTAACAAAAAATCGAATAAAGCATGTTAAAACTGCTTGAGTAACAGTTCGAAAGGATTAAATGTTTCTAAAGGATGGTTGTAAATGGTTCTAAAGGATCTAAAGGGTTTGAAAGTAACTGCCCTCTTTCTCTTTCTCTTTCTAGGATGGTAGGACGGCCCTCCCTCTACCCCATCACTATATGCAATATTAGCCAGCAACACTGTCTGTTAGCTGGCATAATATGCTGGCAGTTAGTTAGAGGAGCTTGGCTGGTTTCACATGTCTGAAAGGAAGCACATGTTTGCCTCAACCCCCTCCAGTGCTGGTGGTATTGAGTCATATAAAGCAGAGAATTAAAAAAAATAAAAGGAAAAACTGGGAATAAAACTAGGAGTAAAGTTATGATATAGGCCCTTTAAGGTCAAAATAGTACATAACAGTATAATAATTTAATACCACATATTTATCAATGAATATGAAACACGCTGTGTGGGTCGACAAGTTAGCTTTAAATGTACAGTACCTCCAACAAGCGCCAATCAATAAAAGGCGCCTGCTGCAGGTTTTAAGTTTAGAAGATAAAAGTGCATAGAAAGTGTTAATCAAGTAAACTCTGTCCTTTTCAGGTGGCTTTGTGCTTTGAATGCTGATAGACCAACAGGTATTTGATGTGGCAGTTGTAAGTGTTATTTTCATGACAACAGGAAATTGGTACACCCACCCCAATTACGCAGATCATATCGTATCAGATGTATGAGCTACTTTATATACATAATCCTCTGGAGAGCTTTAAAGAGGGAGCATGTTAAATATTCATTTCCTATTCAGAGTCCTTCATATCTCCTCCCGCCTCAAAGGCATATAGATAAGTAACATAGAGAACATACCCTGAGTCGTGTGTATAGTGTACATCGATCAAGCATAACATTATGACCACCCCATTGTTCATTTTTTAGCTCTACTGATCACAATGGACCTTATGTTTCTTCTGTTGCATACTTTATTATCCTCCTTTTACCCTGTTTTCAATGACATTTGGTTCAGTATGGTCAGTATTGTTTGGGCGGTGTTCATTCTCAGAACTGGACGAGTGGATCAGACACAGCAGTGCTGCTGAAGTTTTTAAACACTGTGAGAGTCCACTCACTGTCCAATCTATTACACACGCCTACCCAGCTATTCCACCATGTAGACACAGATGCTTCTTTATTGCTGTACAGTTTGTGTTGGTCATCCTCTAGACATTGTTGGTGGACTATCAACACTAAGGTGTTTAAAAACTCCAGCAGCAATGCTGTGTCTAATCCACTACTTTTACAAAGCGCTCCTACATGTTCAGTAGAGCCTTACAAATGGTTAATGGCACAGTTTACAGTGTTCAGTCCAATAGGTGTGTTGCATCCGTGTGCATGTGTGCTGTTTGGGGGCGAGTCAACAGGGTTTCAAAGTAACTTTTCAATCTAGGTACCCAATCGGCTTACATGGTGGAGGTCTATCGCACTTTAGTGTTCAATCACTAATCCTATCCAGAAGGCAGTGGAGGAAACAGCACCATTATGGGTAAAAATGAAAGAAAAATCATTGCGCTGTGATTGATGGCGCCCATTCGCTGCAGAGATAAGCCACTACTTCACTTTCAACAGCTGCAACTGACACAATTCTTCTCCACACCATAGGTGGTTATTATATGTAATTCTCTGAAAATTACGCTTTTATATGCTGAAAAAAAATCAACAGAAGCGAGTCAAGGGCACGCACTGTCTGGAGGAAAAGAGGGAGCGAGGCAAATTGACTTTTAAGTCATTGTTTGTCTTTACTTTAATAATGCAACATGGTTTGTGGTGAGAACACATGACAAGGTCCAATAGGGGCTTGTCTGGAGTGGTCTGATTGTCCTTGAGGGGGCGGGTGGTTTTTATCTTCGTAGCGCTGCAGAGGGAAGATGGACTGAAATAATAACGCCGGTATTAATTCAAGTGTAATTCTTATCAAAATGGTGAGCGAGAGAAGAGCAATCCCAAATCCCATCTCCGAAGAGGCCCCCCTGCTGTCAGCCCAGCACTGTTCATTTCTGTGCGGGGAGTTCTGTCAGGGCGGCTATCATTAGGAGAAGCTATGCCTGCTCTGTGTGATACCAAATACACTGCGGGCCTCACAGACACCAGCAACTTTCCAGCCAGCAGTGATCTTTTTTTCTAGCTTTTTTTTTTTCTTTTCTTTTTTTCTTTACCAGTCATATGCAATGAGTGCACTGAATATGTGACTCGGGCAGCCCTGTCAAGTGCACATAAAGCACCGAAAACAAGCAAAAAATGTGATGCAGTGATATGGTCTAGCATACTTTTTAAAATAAAATAAATTTTCTCTAATTTTATTTATTTTTCTCCTCAATTTGGAAGGCCAGTTACCCAACACACTCATTAGGACTTCTCCCACCCCCACTAGTAAAGTCCCAACACTAGCACATGCCCCCACCAATACATGTGAAGTCAGTCACTGCCTCTTTTGGAACTGGGTAATAAGCACAGAGCTTGGAGGAAAGCACCATAACCCAGCTCTTACACATCCACATGTGCTGACCCCTTTAGGAGTGATGTGGGGAGAGACAGAGCACCATCTACCCACCCAGAGAGAGCAAGGCCAATTGTGCTGCTGATGGCAAGCAGCATGACCTGCGATTGGAACCGGCAATACTCAGATCATAGATTGTCTGCTAAACATGATTAGTCTGCTGGTCCCAGAGCCACCTGGCCTAGCATATTTTTAAGGGCTGCCTTTTTTAAAGTATACCTAAACATTTGGATTTGCAATAAAATTTTTGTCCATTTTTCTTGCATTGTAATGATTCAAGGTTTTTAAAAGTTATAAACAGAATCCAAGCACCATTTTGCTTTGCAAACCTAATTTTGAACCGTCAAATTTTGCCGTGTTTCCAATAAAAAATGTTGTTTTGGGAACCAGGAACATTCAGTCACAGTGGGAACCGAAGAATACTTTGATGACGTGTGATTTTTTGTTTTAACAGTAAAAAAGTTATTGTTCTTATACGCTCAAACCAAGTTCTTAGAGCGCTCTGTATTAGAGAGAGATGCCAAACACCATGGGACAGGAATTAGTACAGAGTGAATAAACGGAAAATTAAGCTAAATATACTTTTAAAAAGAGCATAATGAATACATATTGAAATAAAATAATCAAAGTTATTATACTGAGGTAGTGCTTATGTACCTCATTTCTATATTAAAAATATAAGTAGCATGGAAGCTAAATAATTAAAGCTTTTTAGTGACCCACTGACCTTTGGGATATGTGTGTGTGGGGGGCCTGTGTGTGTGTGATTTCTGTCGCTGATTTGCTTGTCTTTTTGAATGGACCACTCTAGCCAGTGGCGCAAAAAGGGGGTATGCAGCCTATGCGATGCATAGGGGCGCTGCACTAGAGGCGGCGCCAAATCAAAGCCCCAAATCAATTTTCTCTCTGGAGAAATCAGCTTGCTGGTTTGCGGAGCGCGGTGGAAAAGTAATGACAGGACGCTGACGATTTTAAAATGTATCCCACCCTCCCTGACTCTAGCCAGATGCCTCTGGTCACAATCATTATCACTCTGTCCACTGGGCTGTACACTGTGGGTGTTAATATTCGCCTTCTTTGACATATTCCCGGTGAACGCCAGCTTTTAACCTCACTCACAAGATAACACCTCACAACATAAACAAGTGTGGGCATTCCCAAGTCATTTCCTTGACAAGTTACAATTCATGATCTTTTTACATAATATTTTCGCATGGTTTGGTGCTAAGCAGAACAATTAATTTTTTTCTAAATGCTAGACACAAGTTTAATAACCTTATGTGGTGATTTATAATAAGGGGCTGTTGTTTATAAAACACTATAGAAGAATATAAGAAGCACACATTACCTGTGGATAATAAGCACACTGTGGTCTGGACATACTGTAACTGGGTAATGAACCAGTTTAATTTCAGTTCTGTATTCAGGTACAAACTGTATTTGAAAATGAAACAGTGTCACTGAGGTTAACTCTCCAGGGGCCCTAATGGCGTACACACACTTTGAAATGCCTTGTCTTACTTTTTACAGTGTTATAATTCCCCACTTGAGCAACTCAACTGATTTTAACTGATTCCACATTTATGTTTCCACACCATGTGTCCAAAATATATACGTGGTCACCCCTTTTTTTAGTGACTTCAGCTGCATTAAGGTGCATCCACTGCTGACACAGGTGTTCAAATATACACACACAGCTTGTATAAACTCCTTAAAAAAGCACTGACAATAGAATGGAACACTCTGGAAAAGCTGCACATGGGTCAAATGTCACCATGCTCAATGAAAACGTCCCAAATGCAGAGCAATGCAATCCAGGCCTGTGAAGCAGTGGAACTGTTTTTAGAGCAACATATGCTACGTTTAGGAACACACATTTTACAGCGACATCCATGCAGTTTTCAACAAGACAATACAAAACCACATGCTGCACACATTACAAAGGAATGAGTGTGGAATAAGAGGGTGCAGGTACAAGACTGACCTGCCTACAGTTCTCAGCTCTCCCCAATAGCGAATATGTGTAAAACAAACCAAAAACGCAAAAAAACACTTCAGTGTTTGGCATCCTCATTGCTGGGGCATCTTTTAAGTGTGGTGAAGAGGAATGCTAAACATTACAGAGTAGTAAATGCTTTACTGTCTCACCTTTTTGGAAGGTGTTGAGGCCTGAAATGCAGGAATGGATGGTATATTAACAAATAAAAAAAAGGTATTTAATTTTGAGCAAAGAAAACATAAAATATCTCTGATTCACACTGTCTGTCACACACTAGAAATATAGAAAAAACACAGTTTGTATTAAATGAGCATTTTCCACACTGTCCCAATCTTTTCTGATCTGTGGTTGTATATAGAATATACATTCTTTTAGCCTATAATTTTCTTAATAGTTTTCCAAGACAGAGACTTGATTAAAAATAAGAAACACCTGAAGTCCATGGTAAGATACAAATGAGCTTTCTAGGTTGCTTTCTAGGCTTTCCCGCAATCCATCCAGCTTAGCCTAGTTCCAAACTAATTCTTTTGACAGGCAAGCTTTGTCTATAGATGGAACATTTCCCGCCACATTAAAAGACTGGGGGTCTGAAGCGGGAGAAGATAGCTGCTGTTTAAAAAGGCCAATCTCACAGTTGACATTGTCATTGTCACACTTGTAACACCAAAGGCACATTGTCATCAAAGGCCATTGATTTTCTAATCAGAAGCAAATGATGATTAAAGCGTATCAGCCCCTTATCTCACTATTTGGAATCCTCGTTTCTGAATTCAATTTGCGTTTTGGGGTGTTTCCTGCACAGAGAAATGATGGAGTCGGCACAAAGACACCTTTAACAGAAAAACAAGGTCTTTGGTAAATAATGAAAAAGCCTGAAAGAGAGAGATATTAAAATTGTACACAGTTGCACACAATACATTTTCAATAGGCAGTTCATCAGCGTGAAGCCTGCTAGTTCAGCCTTGTGTGACCTTCAGGAAAGAAAAAAGCCTCTGAGATATTTGCAAGCGTATATTTCTCTGGATGTGGGGCCCTGCAGGATGGGTTTTATCCCTGGCCTGGAAGTAACATTTAAACTGCAGTTGAACCTTCAGCTTCATGGCCCCTCAGGCCAGGTGACCTTAAGAGCTAATGCTATGCGAGAAGCCACAGGACATCAGCTCGCACATATAGCATCTCTCCGGACTTCAATTATCTCAGGTCTCCCCCTTTAGCCCACCTTCCTCGGTGGCTAATTACACTTCCTTTAATAAAGCTGCCGGCAGACCCCGGATTAGCCTCCCTCCTCTTGGCCCAGGAGCCGCCTGTGGTCTCACGTCCTTCAGTGTGGGCTTACGGCACCGGCAAGAGCTCAGAGCTCGAAGAACCCGCACACCACAGCACCACCTTCACCTCGGCCCCCCTCCAAAGCTCTGACGGCCTTCTGCTCCCTCCTCCGGCGGAGCGAGCTGCCAAAAAGTGCCCGTGAAGCCTTAGTTTATTAATGAAATAAAATAAATAAATTTCTTGCACATTTCAAATCTGCAGGACCAATTTCTTTGATGAATGGGGGTCACCGTGTTACAGCTGCTTGTACTAATTACTCTGTTTTATGAGTTATTACTCTCCAATTTCTCTTCCAAAGTCACGTTAACGCCACCCTGTGTATATCTCAAATGCGGCTGAATAATGAGCAAAGGAATTTCATTCTCGTCATAATCATTTGTCTCCTAAAATCACTTTGCCAAAGCTTGCAAATTGACCATTTTATTCACTGTCTCTCTGTACAGGGAAAGGACTGGTCCAAGCTTTAATAAATACGACGTGGCTAAACATACATACTGTTCCATACATTAAGCTTCACCTAACAAGCAATTATAAATTTAACAAATGTAATCATTTCAACATTACAACATCTCTTTTTCTAATCAGACCAAGACTTCTTTCAAGGCAGTATTCAAACATATGCTGTATGGAGGTGCTGTATAATCAGACTTGTCAGTTGTGATGATATAGTAAGGGTGTAGTGTAGAGTTTTTATTGGGTAAATAGGTTTCTCAAGATCTCTGAAAGGGAGGTAAACTACTCAAAAAATACAGAAAAGTTCAAAGAAAATGAACCAAAAGTTAACCCTTGTGTGATTTTAACATTCTGTTTACTCCCCTTGTCCTATGGGTCAAACATGACCCGCCCTAAAAAGGCCCCAAAACAAAGCAGCCTAATTGAATTTTAAATCCTCCAAATTTATATTCTGCAGGATGATTTTTTTGATAAACAGGAGAAAGGTAAATGGTATGAAGTGTCCTGGACATGGGCAGCTGAATACACTGTTGGCCCTTGAGTCATGATGTTTGATGCTGTGTGTAGTAGAAAGAGTTTGTGTGTTTGGGCCTTTATACCTTTTTCTGGTGTTTAAATGATTTTATAATTCATAATTCAAAAATGACCCATAAGACAATCTTTGTATACTAGTGGTGTACAGCACACATGGAAACATAAACAAAAACAAAGTATTACTCTTTCTAATGATGGGGTGCCTTTAGAAAAAAGTCCTAACATTTCAAGTTGGAAAAAGATAGTTTAAGGTATTTTTCTACAGCTAAACATGGTAGACAACACAACACAAGGGTTAAATAAGCATATGGACGTGTAGTACTGCACTTTTACAGGATTTTACACAATTACGACACATTGCTGGTTATGGGGTTCTTGTGAGCTATGTTCTTAGTTACATAGTAAAAAGAAAACTGGCTTTTATGATTTTAAAGCTGTTATTTTATGACATAATAATGCTGGTATGGAAACACCAGCACAGCTTTCAATAGTTAAACTACTATTTATAGCACATCCAGAACACAGAGGTGTGTTGAGCAGTGGCTGTGTTTTAGCACTGTGTTATGTCTCCATACACAGAGCTATGATGTTCTTGTCAGAAGCTGATCATGCTTGCTCATTCATACAGCAGGCAGGAGCAGAACGGAACTATAGAGGCCCCTGGTTGGGAAGCCCAGCACGAGGCCGCTCTTTTGAAGGGGCCGCAGCAGCGGGAAGGGAATAGCATTCATTTTGGATGCAATTTTCTGGATGGACAGATGGGAGGAAGTGAAAAATAGTTTTGTTCGCTATGTGTTACCTCACTCATGGCTACTGCCATATGCTAGATTTCCACAAAGCTTAGCGAACCAACAGGAGGAGAAGCAAGAAGAGGAAATGTTAGGAGTATGCTAATTAGAATAACGCTGTAGTAAACATGCTATGTGGGCTAGTCAGAACTGATAGACTGAATGTCTATTTTGATTTAATTTAAAAATATTTCTTTGTAGTTTCTCTGTATTTTAATTAGTGCTATATTGTCAATTACAGTAATCTTGTAATTGTTGTTAAAATACAACATAATGATCATGTTTTACATTAAAGGTTCCTTAACAAACATCGCTCACTGTTAGATCTGTTACAATTATTACATTATCAACTTATTGCACAATATATGGATACAATCTCACTATGTGTCATTAACCTCAATATCATCCAATGTGTTTCCTTGCATGTTTTTTCTTTTTTTTTCCCAAATAAACTTTTTTTCAATTCAATGTAATTCAATTCAATTGTATTTATAAAGCGCTTTTTACAACAGAAGTTGTCACAAAGCATCTTTACAGAGAAAAAAAATTACCATTATTGGAGAAGTATAGGAGAAGAAAGAAGAAAAAAATATACATCAATTTAATAATAATTAAAAGGTCATCTTTTAAACTTGTCTTATAACGACAATAATATTTAATTTTAATATTTATTACAATTATTTCTGGGACAATACATAATCCAGTATAAAATGTTATTACATATAATGATCAAAGAAGTCATTTCTTATCAAATCTTAAGTATATGTTTGTAAGCTTACATATTTTTTTTTTACTGAAGAGTGTCACAAAGATGTGAGGCACATTTATAGTTAGACTTTTACAGGTCTACTGTACTAAAAACAGAAAAAGACACATTAACACTAAATTAAACTAAACTAAACTAAATTAAAAAGCTATTAATATTTAAAATGGTGTAACAGTACAGTAAAAATGTATTGTGATAGGCCAACTCCTTTTGTTGTTTGGATGAAAGACATATTTTTCTATTATTTACTAAAAGGACTAAGAAATCTCGATTTTCCCCAGTTGAACCCAATAAATTTAATCCAATGTTTATTATTCAGTAATTATTCCTAATGCATAATTTATTAGAAATCATTAAGAACCATTAAAACTTGCTAATTGTTATAATTGTGGCCATAATATAGTTATGAGAATAAAATAACTGAAATGTAGGCCTACACACTGGAGTTTAATAGGTTAAAGTTATACTATGTAGTTTAAAAACCTAGAAGTTTTACCTTAAAAATATCAACTTCAAAATCTTTTTGATGCTCCACTGACTAAGCTTTCTTGCAAGTTATATTTGTGTAAGACCCTGTAATATTTCTCTATTGCAACAATCCATCATGTATATGTGAAAGCGTGAATTTATATATGATAGAATTACACATTCCGACTGTAGTGGGAATAATATTTGCTTCTAGGCTCCCACTACAGTCAGGAAACATAACCACCACTAAAGGACATGCTTTTCACATGCATTTCTGGACAAGCTAAGTGGCACAAAACTGTCCCTAAAAGTGAAAG
The DNA here is from genome assembly GCF_023375975.1 of Astyanax mexicanus. Lineage (NCBI taxonomy): Eukaryota > Metazoa > Chordata > Actinopteri > Characiformes > Acestrorhamphidae > Astyanax > Astyanax mexicanus. The sequence goes on along the minus strand of NC_064420.1, from coordinate 39,643,451 downwards.
AAGCATGCAGAACCTACTGATGAGTCCTATTTAATATTGTCACTGTTATCTCTAGGTCCTCTTTGTGTCTAGCTGGCAGGGTGTACGGTTAGCTAGTTTTAGAGCGTGTAGTTGGGCCTAGTAAGGTACGTTTTAAGCTTTTTTTTAGTCACTTGTCTGATGTTGTGATGTACTGTTTAGCTTATATGTAGTATGTAAAACTTAAGACAATAATAAAATGATCAAAGCAGTTATAACTTGTCAAATTTTAAGTGGGGCAACAAAAATGTGAGGCATACTCATAGCTATACTTTTAAAAACAAAAAAAAAAGACACACATTAACACTAAATTAAACTTAATCTGCCGTTCACATCACGTAGCTGAGCTCAGTTTAAATATCACTGCCTCCAACTTCACCTCTAACACACACACACACACACACACACATACATACTTTAACAAAAAGCTGCTGCAGAGTTTCAACCCTGTGAGAGTCAGAGGAACTCCCAGTTCTGTTTACTGAACTCTTTTGGCAGAATGTCTTCGTCTTTGAGTTGCACTGGCTAAAAGAAAAGTGATAACTGTGTCAGCGTTCCTTTTACTCGATCCTTTCTCTCTTCCTCTGATCCTCCTCTTCCTCACAATTTCTCATGGGTTAAATTTTAAAACTACACATCAGACATAACATAAAGGCTCCAATGAGCAAAAAATCCACTTGCTATGAAAGCTGACTGGTGAGAAAAGGATGACTAAACATTAAACTATTATCAAGGAAGAAAAATACTATTTCTAATGCCGTTTACACTTGTACACCAGTTTGCCAGCACACAAGTGCACATGTGGCCTCGGTTGCTTGATCCTGCCGCTTCGTGCTTTATAACATCAGAAAAATTAGACCGTTTCTGACGCAACAGGCCACCCAACTCCTGGTACAAGCAGTCGTCATCTCACGCCTCGACTACTGCAACGCCCTGCTAATTGGCCTCCCGGCCTGTGTAGTAAAACCACTCCAAATGATCCAGAATGCAGCAGCACGTCTGGTCTTCAACCAACCAAAACGGGCACACGTCACCCCGCTGCTCATTGAGCTCCACTGGCTACCAGTTGATGCTCGCATCAAATTCAAAACTCTTACAATCGCCTACAAGGTGATGACAGAACAGGCTCCTTCCTACCTGCACTCACTCCTGAAGACTTTCGCTACCTCCCGGCCGCTGCGCTCCTCCAATGAACGTCGCCTCGCTTTACCAAACAAACATTCACAAAGCAATCCAGACTGTTCTCATACAGAGTTCCCCAATGGTGGAACAAACTACCTTCCACTACCAGATCAGGAGAATCTCTCAATATCTTTAAGAAACTCCTGAAGACAGAGCTCTTCAAAGAGCACCTACTCTCCTAACACCTCTAAAACACTAACTACATCTAACCTCATTTCCTTCTTCCCCTCCTTCACTCCTCTATCCCATTATTTCCCTTCGACCTCCTTTAAGCCCTATCTAAAAATGGTTTATCTAAATTCCTATTACTTTTGTACTTGACTATTGTAAGTCGCTTTGGACAAAAGCGTCTGCCAAATGTAATTTAATGTAATGTAATATTTAGTGTGAGAAGAGGTTAAGAAAAAATAGATTCTATAATTCCAGGCATTTTGGGAACACAAGTCAACTAAGCCTTATTAAGATTTGAGTCTATACAATGTTATTCAGTGTTGGTAGATGGGGTAGAAAACATTATACCTTGACTGGGGTCAAATGTGCAGCACTCCTGCACACATAATGAAAAGAAAAAAAAAAAACAATACATTGTTGTTCTTACGTATCTCAAAGCTGATATTGATCTCCATGTCCTTATTATAATTGTTATTGATTTCTAATAAATCTATGAGTGGCCAAAGTCCTATTTGTAACTATTAATTGAGGTACATGGTTTATTAATGTGAACAAATACAGTGGAAAGGGAAATAGCACTGTCCTGTTCTTACATTTTATTGAATATTTTCAGTACTGTTCCACAGCCATTTTTATGCAGTCTGAACAAGCAAGCTGGCACATGTAATTTTATGTTTCTTGAAGTTTCTATTCATAGCTCTGCTATAAATTAAGATATGATTAATTGAGAAACTCATCTTCTCTCTCCTGTTATGTTTAACTGGTGGATTTGTGTGTCCATCATGTGACTGTTACTTATAATTGTTGAATTTGTGTGTACATCTTATGAGTCGATTGAAAACTAAGGAATTAACTAATTGTATACAAAAAGACCTTTTAAAAAAGGTTCTACATTGCATAAAATATACTGCATAGCATTCTATACAGGAAGGGGGCTAAGTCAGTACTAAGGCAGTACTGACTTGTGAGGTTTAAGTATGAAAAGGGAGCAATCATCAATTTCCACGCTGAGTTAAGCAAACTGTTGTAAAATGCTTGAAACTCACTGCAGCGCTGCAATGAGGTGTAATAGGAGGAATAGCGTCTCTCTCGTGTCTGTGCCGGAGCTCCTCTGAGCTCAAACCAGACTCTGTATGTTTTCCGAGGCGGCCGCGACCAACGCTCGTGAGAACTGCGACCTGCTTTCCGACCTTTAGTTCTAATAGTTCTACAAGGACTACTGGTTCATTCTTCACAAACTAACATACAGACACTCTGGCAGAAGCTGGAAAGAGACCGAATATGTCTGTGAAAGACAAAAAACGAGAAAGAGAAACTAATCCACCTGAAACATTTATTACACTCTACAACTGTAGGGGGAGCCCATGAGCACAAAATCTCAATCCTACCTAGTGGAGCTTTAACTAGTAACTTCTCAACGATATTCTAATTTTGTGATGCACTAGTTTATATGCAAATTACCTCTCCCCTGACTGGTTGCTGTGTATTAAGCCTCAAAAAGTATTAATTCAAGTATAACATTATGATCATCTCCTTGTTTCTACAACCATTATGCATTTTACAATTTCGCTGAGCATATACAACACTCTAGTTCTATAACTACATGGTGGTGGTGTATGTGGTGTTACTGTATGTTGAGCTGGAACAAGCGGATAAGACACAGCAGTGCTGCTGGAGTTTTTAAACTATCTTAATAACTTCAGCACAAATAGGCAGGTGAAACTGATGTAAACCTAAATTATTAAGTGATCACAAAACAATGCATTCAAAATGTGGTGTTTTTACAGCTTATATTCCACATGTGGACTGGCTGAAATATAAAGGTGAAAACTGAAAGTTTGAAACTTTAAACAAGTTGATCCACTGCATCAAAACTCCCACCTCTTTCAAAACCTCTCTCAAAAAGGCAGGGTAGCTCTTTAATGTAAAGACTGACTGAAACACCATCTACTTCAAACGCCAGCCAAAAGAATCAGGAGCAGCCAGAGTAATGCGAGAGCAAAAATAATGCAGAGTCGCTCCAAGTAGTGAAATAGAGACAGAAGGTCACACAATCACAATCTGCTCAGCAGACCAAGAGAGATTACCAGCAGCGTGTATTAACCGGTTTATCCTGAACACGAATGCATCTGTATCGCCCTTTTCAGCCGGCGAATGTCTTTTCCTATTAAGAGACTTCTGTAGATTTTTACCTTTATCCTATCAACTAATGCGAATTCACTGATCCACGACTGTCTTGAAGGTTATCTTGTATATGTTTTACACCCAAGGATATCTAATATTTACAAGGCTGTCCCCAGAGCCCGGAGGCTCAGAGGGAGGTACAGGCCCGCCTGAGAACATCTACATGAAGATATCATGCCTGACTGACTGAGGGAGGACGCCGTGATGGAATCTTTATCTCTCCTCCACAAAACAGGTTATCATCTCTGTTAGCGCTGAGAGCATATTTATGGCTTAAATCAGGCCTCGCCCAACCCCTGCAGCTGTCCTTTCATGCCACTGTATCCAAACAAACATGCCTACGTGCTCAACGTTTGCTATAGAGGAACCCTGAGGACATTTACTTTACTAAGTACAGCACTTGAATGACAATTGGAAGATTTTTTTAGTCATAGCAGTCTGTAGTTCAGGAAATAAGAAATAGGAAATGTATTACAAGGCCTTCATTCACAAACCCCAAAATAGAAAGCTCTTGTGAATACCTGCCTGTGCTAACGTGGTCTAAAATGCTTTTTTCCAGAACAGAAAGCACTCAAGAAGTGCTGCAAATATTAATATAGCCGAGTTCAGCCAATTACTAAGCAAATTACAACTTGATTTCACAGTAAGTGAATTAAATTCTTAAAATTAGCTTAGTCAAAAGTTCTTGCAGTTTTTAGTTCTGCATCTCAGTCAACCGTACATTTTGAGTTGAACCTCAGAAATAAAAAAAGGAAAATTTTCTTCCTTTATTCAAATGTTTAGTTTGATCTCCCACTTGGTTTGTTTGCTGTTTATTTCAGGCTGCAGGTTATGACTTTCAGGTCAGGTATTAAATAATAATAAAAAAAAAACCTTGAACATGGTCTTTATCTTCATACACTTAATGAGCTGAGAGCTAAGAATCTCTTCATGTAAAAAATGAAGATGTCCACCTCAAACGATGTAACCATCTCTACCAATATTATTTTATGCAACATTATTGCTGGCAATATAAGCAATTTTCAGTTTTATGAACCCGTTCCATCTATTTCAGCAGATTTTCAGAAAACATGCACAAAAAACAGTCAGAAAAGCAGAATGCAAAATACAAACAGAAGGCCCAGTCTGTATTCAAATCTGTATTTAAATTGAGCATAAATTATTATTTATATTGTTGTGCCACATTGGGCCTTAAAATTGCCTTTTTATTCTTTGTTGGGCACAGATACAGTATAAACACGGCTTTATGATCATGCTCTAGAGTGGCCCATCTGTCTAACTGCCTGCATGTTAAAAGACAGGAGATTACTTTTGTCAACACCACAGGTCACAAATCTGGGGAGAAGGAGGCCTCCTCCTGAGTAAGAGGGGAATTTCTAACCTGCAGATGAGAATAAACAGTAAACAAATCAAGAGGGAGGAACACAGACTAAAAATCGTACCAAATCGAAGCTTAAGCAAATTTACTAAAGTTCTGAGGCTCAAATTATTATGTATATGTATTGTTCACCAAACTGTTTAAGTGACTTAACTAAATTCAGTTTGCTCAAAAAACGCTGTGTTGCAATTTGAGTTTGATTGACTTAAAGTTTCATCATTCAGATTTCAGTGATGATTCATCATAATGATGATTTTATGTAGACCGTTGTTGATGAGTATCCAAAATTAGACTGGATAGGATCTAATTATTTTCTAAAAAATGAGCATCAGAAATGAATCACTCGTAAAAATAAACGCATGAAAATTAAATTCAACAGTCTACCATTCCAGTATTTACCACTTTTGTTTTTTTTTCATCACTGCAAATTAAAACTACAAATTAAAACATCAATATGCCCACCACTTGTGTCAGTGTGTTACACAGAGTAATCTCGAGTCCCTGCAGACGTCTTGGCCGCAGTATGAATGTCTGGGGGAAGGGGGAAGGGAAAAAAAGCATGGCAATTACGCTGGCCTTTCAGAGCAGCGGGCCCATTTGATATAAGTGTGACAGTGGTATTTATAGAGGTACAGAGTGCCGCCTCCTCTGTGAGCTTGTTCCAATCCAGACACTATTGGCAGCCCAGCTCACTCACTGGAAAAGCCAACATGTCAGCAAACAGGCAGCAGGAAACAGGACGTGTTAACAGGTTGCGAGTAAACTGGAACAGCACATTCCCCACGGGTCACTTCACCCTCATCCCTGCACTTTAGATTATAGACGTCAATGAGACAGAGCATGTCAGAGAAAGAAATTGCTAAATAATTCAAGGATGCTCTATAGGCTTTATGGCTGAGATGTCGTAAACCATCTTTTTTGTTGGTAACATTTCTCTATATTACTCAATGCTGTCATAAACTAATAAGTGATAGCCAGAGCCAAATACACACAAAAAAAAACACATTTTCTATCGACTTTGGACAACTCCAATTAAGGCTAATGCTGAAAAACACAGTTGAACACCTGCAGACACCTGCAAATCATAACCCAAATCATATTTGTGTAAAATCATGCAATACAACTCTATTACCTCAGTCTGTGTGCCGCTATAGTTCAAATGTGATCTTAGCATCTTTCATCTTGTCAATAAAAGTATGTTTATTGTTGTCCGATAGGGGGGCTTATAGTGTGATCTGAATTTATGTTAGGGTGTAAAACTGAATCGCACTACCCAACTAAACTGAGAGAGAGAGAGAGAGAGAGAGAGAGAGAGAGAGAGGCTTAATACAGGTTAATACTGAAGCATCACTGAGACTAACAAGGCCAAGCAATGATCCCTGCTTGGCAACTTTTAAATAAAGAGAGATAAAGAGAAGTAATTGCAACGAGTAGTGGTTCTGACTTTGAAAAGGGCGGCCCGCTGACAGAGATTCTTATTCACCCTCTACATTAACACCAAGGGTGCAAATAAACTTAATAAATACAAAATAACACATACACAATGCAAATTTTACCTGGATTTAGCTTCATGACAGTTTTTTACATAAAGAATGTATTTATTGGCATTGCATAGATAGACCAACTACAAGAAGGCAAACAGTATGAAGTCAAGGCAAAGCATAAACAATTCTGCTACATTTAATACTCAACAAGAACTCTCAGGTGTTTTACCCTAAAGACACAATCCTAACCATACTGATACATATTTAATTATTTATTAACATATGGGAAAAACGTATTGCTAGCTTAATCACGATTTCACAATATGGAGCGTATGAGCCAATCTGCTTGGCCGTCATTCAATCTCCACATTCACATGCTCAGAATATACTGCTTTATTTAGGCTTTGTGGACCAAGCCAAGCCTGCGTGTGTGATTTGGAAATATCAGCTGCTTGTTTACGGCTCACCGCCTGAACTGTAGCTTTAACAATAACAGAACAGTTGGAGAGAAGAACGAGGAGGAGGTGGGAGAGGGGGGGGGAGTTATAAAACTAAACAAAACCAGCCTATCAAACAGCTCCAGATTAGTCAATTACAATCTACAAATCAGCAACACGGAAGGGGGCAAAAGATGAATAAATCAAATAAATAAATAAGTGATAAACACCCCAAGCAGATGTTTACATAAACATTATTTAAAATACATTATGCATTACAATGCTCTTTTGCTCATGCGGAATTCCATTAGAATTCCAGGTGTTCCTTTGGAGTTTGGGAGATAGGCAGCTTTGATCAGCATATCAGAACAATTCCGTCTTTCATCTCCGGCAGCGCGGTTTGGTTAAGGGGGAATTTTGGATCAAGGTTCAGCCAAAGCCTTGGCACGTCCTCCACCCATGTATTTCTTATTCAAGCCCAGTCAATCCTCTCATTCTAGCTTACTGATATCTCCAGCATCAATCTCCCATTAATTCCCTGCTGCAATCGCAGCGCAGGGGGAAGTTTCAAGTGAGTGTTAACCCAAAATAAGGTACTGCAAGCAGAGCATGTGAAAAAATGGAAAAAATAAAAATCACGTAAAAAGGAGACGCACCTCTTGTCTAGACGCTCTGAAGTAGTAAAGTAATGAAAAATCCCAGAAAAAAAAAATCCAGGGCTTCAGCTTATTCCCACTTTTTTTTTGGATAAGCCCCAATTTACAAGCAGGTTCTCCTTCACACTATAGTATCTCAGGCACGTCTCAGGTACTGTTTCAATAGCTTTTCTGAGGCCCTCAAGCTGTTTAGTGGTCCAAAGAGACTGCAATCAGTTATTACAAGAGCTAATAAAGTTAACACATTAATGCATGTGATTAATCTAGATACAGTTACAGAATCTAGCGGTGCATTAGTATTTTTATTTTGCAATGTACAGTAAACACAGTATCCTTCTACTGAGTTCAGAAGGTAGATTGCTTTCTATGTATCTTGAAATATGGATTAAATCTCATTACTAACACTAACTACAACTCCTTCATCATCTCACTCATTCTTTCTTATTGCCTCTCTTTCTCATGCATACACACACACACACAGACACAAACATGTTTTTGACACATTTCCTCTCCTACCTGAAATAATTCATCTGTAAAGAGTAGATGAAGCTGGAACAAGAATGAGCTGCGCTACACTAGTATTAATTTACTCAACAAATTAAAATAAGCTTCTAAAGTGTCTGAGCCTCTTTGTGTTAACTGCTAAAGGTCTCCATTAAACATTTACTCAGCTCATTAAAACTTCTAATTTAAAGATTCCAATTATGGTTTTAATCAAGATTAATCACAGAATATTGTTGTAATTAATCTGATTCATATTTTTTTTTATCAGTATCAATAATTCCACTAAAAAGAAACACAGAAGTATCAAATACACTATTTTCTATTTTTATAATTCAATTATTGTTTTGAATAAAAATAAAAATAAAAAGCCTAGAGGAGCAAAGTGTGCTTAGAAAAGTCACAGCAAATAAGGCAAAAAAAAAATCCATAGTTTGCTCTTGTAAATGAAAGCAATTTTCTTTGGCCGGCTTTGTGCGCCCCAAGCTGCTCTGTTGATTCTAGAGGTTATGACTGCAGGGCCCGCGTCCACAGACAACAGGCCACGGAGGACGAGCAGAATTAAATACTGAGGTAAACACTAGCTAGCAGGCCCTGCCTCTTCCCTGACCTATCTCAACCATTAGAGCAGGGCTCTCGCTATTCATACGCTGCCTCTACAGCTCACATCCATCAAATCGGGCTGCAGCCGTGGCCAGCGCGGGACGAGAGCTCGACTGTGGGGATGAAAAAGAAACAAAGAGCAAGTGAGGCCCAAACTGCCTCAAAAAAACTAAATTATTTAAGCAGGGAGACACAGTGAGAAATTGCAGCCGTGTAGGTCAATACATTAACAGGACCTCATGACCAGTCTGCATGTCAGATTTATTATGCATTGGCCGAGATAAAGGCCATTGATTGTTTCCTACAAGGTCTCTCTCTCTCTCTCTCTCTCACTCGGCCTGTTTTCATCTCACAGTTTCTCTCCAACTGCAACAACTTGGGAGGACTTTCCAAAACATCCGTAACACTGCCAGAAAATGACATCATGGCAAGAGAAACCCTCCTAAACCTGGATAACAGAGCTAATATTTGTAACTGTAAGAATATTAGAAGATAAGCTATTTCTGTTTATACATTTACTTCTTAATATATATACATTTTCTATTTTGTTGCCTTTTTTGAGCTGTTGATTGATTACTAAAATAACTAATTATTCACAGAATTTGCTTTGATTAATAAAGGTTAATCTTAGTTTTAACATCCTCTTAACACTGAAATTGTTACTGATGGATTTTTAAATGTAAAATAAACCACCATAAATCAATGTAAAGTTAACACAATAGCATTTTTTAGGATTTATGTTTAAATATGTTTGTAATTGTATCTTTTGAACTTTGTATACAGATTGTCCTTTGTAAACAATGTCGAGTAAATGTTGAGTAAATTTGACCACTGAAACAATGTTTACATATACTGTTTTGAAATAAAACTTTTATGAGCCCTTTAACCAATTTCATTTTATCATGTAAACTAGTTTCTTGCACTGGCAGTAACTTTGCTTGCTTTATTTCTTAGATTAAATGGAAAAGGGATATAACAATCTTTTAATATTATTCTAATATATGATTCTAATATCTCATACATATAAATATATGATAGTTACATTAATTGCATAAAAAGCTGGATCTGTAAACAGTTGGAGGATTACGTTCACTGACTAAAGCTCCACTAATTAAAGTTCTCCCTGTCTGCCACTGCGGGTGATAAAATGAGCTTAACTTTACGCATCTGATTGTTTGAGCTGACTCTCCATCATGCTTTCATCTTTTTATAAATCTAAGCAGAATATATTTAAATATGAATTTTTGCAAAGTCAACAGCAGCACAACTAACAATGGATTTCTGTTCATGGTTAATTTTTGTAATTTCAGTTTTGCAAGTGGCGAAGATGGTGAGCTATAAGCTCAATCAGTTTATAATTTTTTTAAGTGTTAGAAGTCCAGTGGTGAGTCTGGGACAACTGCAGCCTCAGCTTTCTGTTCTTGGCTGACAATTGGGGAATCTGATGTGTTCTGCTGTTGTAGCCCATCTGCTTTAAGGTTGGACATGTCAATCGGTACCTGAGCTACTGTAAACTTTGTCATTTCCAATCAGTCTGACTGTTATCTGTTAACCTTGCACATTATCTGCTTCAAATACATAAAGATAAATACGGTACTTTATATACAGCTTTAGAAAAAATTAACAGACCACTTTATTTTCTGAATCAGTTTCTCTGATTTAACCATTTATAGGTTTATGTTTAAGAGAAAAGGGAACATTGTTGTTCCATTCTATAAACAACGGACAACTTTTCTCCTGAATTCCAACTAAACATTGTCATTTAGAGCATTGTTTTCCAGAAAATGAGAAAATGATGATATAACAAAAAAGATGCAGAGCTTTCAGACCTCAAATAATGTAAAGAAAACAAGTCCATATGCATAAAGCTTTAAGAGTTTAGAAATGAATATTGGCTAGAATAACCCTTCTTTTAATCAATGTTTTCATGCATCTTGGCATGTTCTCCTCCACCAGTCTTACACACTGCTTTTGGATAACTGTATGCCTTTACTCCTGGTGCAAATATTCAAGCAGTTCAGCTTGGTTTGATGGCTTGTGATCATCCATCTTCCTCTTGGTTATACTCCAGAGGTTTTCAATTTGTTAAAATCAAAGAAACTCATCATTTTTAAAGTAGCCTTTAATTTTTTTTCCAGAGCTGTAATGTAACAGCGCAATAAAGATAACATTGCAGTACAAATACCATGCAGAATAAATGTACTGTATCTTTAAACGGTAGAAAAAAGTTCAGTGGTGCTCCAGAGCCAGAGGTGACCCCACAATGCTTAAATTACTGTTATTACTTCACTGAGTCATGAAACATAGCGTTCTGTTTATTTAACACGGCACTCATTTGACCCCATTTAAATCTTTCACTGTGTGAACTTTGATCACTGTGTGAGGACATCACAGAACTAACGAATGCTCTCGCATGAACTTCTCTTCACACCGCATTCTTTAGCATACCACAGATCTAACTGTAGATATGCAATCCCAATCCGAGCCCAGAGCGAACCCTCCTGAAGGAGCCGTCTCTCTTCTATCCCGGCGCCGGGCGTGGGTGGACAAAATAAAACGCATGCAAATAATGGAGCGAAAGAAAGGATTAATGGGTTATCAACCCATCTATCATTATCTAATGAAGATTTGTGTCTGGATGTGTGCATGCCTTAGCTGATTCATCTCTCAAGACAACAGCAAAAGCAGAGAGGGAGAGATTTACAACCCTGATCACATCTGTAATTAAAGTGTCTTTTTTTTCTCCTCCACAGTGTGAAAGCTCCAGCCACACTCTGAAATACTAACTAGCAAATGCGCCATTTATGATTCCTTAATTAAATCCATATTGCTAAAAATAGCACAGCCGGCAAGAAAATGTGGCATGCAGAAAGTTTGGGGCGAAAGATAGCACTAACAGAAGCACATGAAGTTTTAAAGACGAAGTAGCACAAAATGATTTTTGGGAGAGATTCCTAATAAGATGTAGAGCCATAGAACCACGTCATTTATAAACAATAAATACTGGTATTGAATACTGTACATATTGGGGGTGGGCGATATGGCTCTAAAATAATATCAGGATATTTCAGGTTATTTTTGCGATAACGATATACTTGGCGATGTAGGAAAAATGAAAATAATTCATTAATTACAGGAATACTGTATAATGGTATAACAGTATAATCATAATGTGGCAAAATAAATAATACAGCATAAAATAATATAATGCAGCAAAAAATATTGCAGAATATTTAGTGCATGCATATCGTCGCTGTCCAATGAAAAACACTGATCTCCAAAACAGAAAAAACCTTGTAAACTTTCAGTTGACGTCAATGTAAAAAGACTTTATTTCAGGTCATTTTGAAGAGTTTCTTTTGGTCTATGCATTAAGAAATTTTGGCACAGTGTAAGGGACAGTTTTTCTGTTCAAATTATGTAGTAAACTAAAAATGAACAAAGAGATAAGTGGAAATAAGTGGAGATAAGTGTTTTTCATAGGACAGCGACGATATAAACTGCTAACTAAAACAATTATACAATAAATACACTTAAAACTTCACAGTAAATAATACTTTTTAGACTACTTTTAAGACAGAACATCCCTATTATCACGATATGGATTTTTAATATCATGATATTTCTGTGTCATGATATATTGGATACGATATAATATTGCCCACCCCTACTGTACATAGATAAATTCTCTACGATACTTCACAGCATCTGTGTCATTAAAGAGAATACAATATTCATAAATAAGCAAATACCAGGAATAATTGATTTATTGGCGACAGTTTTACAGAATTTGACAATCAGTATTCTTCACCACAGATGGCAGAGTGGCACTGTGTCATAACTTCACGTGGCGGCGCTGATTAAACAAACAGTGTAACTATATATTTGATTAGCGCCACCATGTGGAGTTGTGAAGCACTTCCACTACGCCTCCTGGTAAATGAATGAATAAATAAACACCACTAAACACCACTGATCACAGATATTATACTACACAATCACACTGAATATATGCATATATATATATATGCATATATATGCATATACTGTATATGTGCGTCTTACATTACTGCCTCAATAAATGAATGGTCAGTAATTGCATTCATTTCCAAATGAAAGCATTTCATCACTGTAACAGTGCCAATAAATTAGTAATAATCATTTTAGAGTCTGATAGCAGTGGGGGGGATGCTGTACAGGCATGATAAGTAAAAACAATTTACAATAATTAACAGGAGTGCCTCAATCATTTATTCTCAGCTGGAAATTGATGTGTGTGTGTGTGCTTGTGTGTATAAATGGAAATAAGTAATCAAATGAATAATGGTATGAATAAACAGAGTTTTATTTCATAGAACACAAAACAGATATGATAGACTATAATCTGGTCTAGTGGATTAAGGCACTGTCACTGTGATCTAAAGATTTTCAATTCATTGTATCCTGCATCATGCTGCTTGCCATCAGCAGTTGGAGCCCTGAGAGAGCACAATTGGCCATGTTTTCTCTGGGTGTGTAGATAGCGCTCTTTCCCCTCATCACTTCTAGAGTAATACATGTCAGCACAAATGTCTGTTAGCTAATGTATTAAAGCTGGGGATCTGGTGCTTTCCTTTAAATGTGCTGGCTATGGCTACCCAGTGATGCTGCATCAGCATCAGTTAGAAAAGTCTGATTTCAACTGTATTGGAGGAAGCATTAGTTTGTCTTGATTCTCCTTTCCTGGTGTTGTGGGTATTGCTAGAGATCTAAAAGGATAGAAAATACTTATATTAGAAATAAACCATTTAAAAAAATCTAAAAGTGAGACCTGAGCGGACAGGGTCTATTTTTTTAAAGTGCGCAGTGATACACAGGCCACAGTTCTGAGTGGAATACTAACCAGCTGCTTTAATTTCTCAGGCTGCTGAGGCTGTCTGAAAGCTCACTAATTATGTAAACATAACTTAGAGAAACGTCCAGCAGCAGAGGGAGCCCGGCACTATCGCGCTTCTGCATTACCTCATCAACGGATGCTTCAAAAGAGCAGAGAGCTAAGCAGAATTTCAATGGTGACTCAAGGTTTTGCTAGAACCTTGGCTCCGAGGAGGGGGGGACATTTTAATGAACTGCCCAAACACACCCCTGTCGACACCTAAACCTTTTGGGCTTTAGCAGGACAGCGCAAGCTTGTGAATCTTACAAGCAATTAACATCGGCTGTTACAGAGCGGTGGCATCCTCCACAAAACTGTCCAAGAAACTAAAAAATGTGTCAAAGTTTGAGTGTTTTAGCATGGCAGAGGACCAGGCTACACTCACAGAAATAAAGCTACTTAAACACTGTTAGTAAAAAGTGCTTATAACACATTTCTGAGTTAGAAAATCTGTAATCTGGAGAGAAAAATGTGTGAAAGTGTTAGAGTACAGCTTGAGTTCAGGAGTACTTTTTGCATAGTGCAGTAGTTTGGAGTTTATTCACAAGGTGTTGAGGAATGTGATCCATCTTTACTAATTTCTTGCATTATAAAGCAAGAGAGTTAATCGCATATTTCGAGTAAACATTCCCTAAATTGAACAGCTGAGACATGCTAAAGACAAAGGTAAGCACAAAGGTAACATTTCTAAGTAGTATCTCTACTATTGGCTTCTGGCATCATTTACTGTATTTGAATAAAGGACATGTACAGAAACCCTAAACTGACCATCAGTTTGTAGTCTTGCCCACCAGATTCACTTTCCCTTGGATAGTCAATTACATTATATATAATGTATAATTGTCTGGCCATAATGTTATAGGCCATTAGAACAAGTTACCATTTCTATACTGCAAAGTGTGACTTCATGTAATGGTGACATAGGCTGGCAGAAGGAAGAGGGCTGTTTTATCCTGTATTAAATAAAAACACAATGTAACCTAATGAGTAACTGGCCTGATCAGCAGGACTACACACTGATGGTCAGTGAGGGCTGGAGAGGCACATTCATTATGAAAATAAATGATGCAAGGAGTCAATAGAAAATATATAACTTCTTCTGTGTTATACTAAGAAATGGTAATGCTAAAAAAAAGTAAAAGTTAAAAGGTCAACTCCCAAAAGAGTGTTAACTCTTTAACTCTGCCATAGAATATATTTGATGGTCACACATATACACTCAAATAAAGTTAATTTAACTCGAAGGGAGTTCATTCCAAATTACAAAATTTGCTGTGTAAAGAAAAATTAGTAAGTCTTGTAAGGTAATGTATGTTTTGTGAAGTAATGTACATCTAGTGATGAAATGCACTTAAAAGAGCAAACTCTATTATCTGCAATACATTAAATACACAAAACATCCACAAACATCAAATCTGACACATCAGGTTTTCTCTCATTCCCAGGAAAGCTCTTTAAAATGTCTATATATCACTGGATGGGTTCTCAAAGTTTTTTTCAGCAAGCACAAGAAGTTCTTCTGAGGGATATGGCCTCACTCCAAAGAACCCCTGTGGCACCTTTATTTTTAAAAGTATAGGAAATAAACCTGCATTCCCATTTGAGATAAAACCTGTGCTGTTTAGCCGAGGTAAAAATGGACTAAAGACCAGAGGAGCATAAGGCCTCGCAACCGCAACTCAGCATTTACAAATCTGAGCTATTTGCTGCTCGACTGAGTGACTTCAGGAATCATTTAATGAGAAGAGGGTCTCCTGCTCACACACAACAATGTTTCCATGTAGATACTGTGGACTGCACTGGAGTACTTCACAGAAAGTGCCATAATCATAATCATAATCTGACTGTTTGCATGGAAAATTCAAGCCAGATACCATCATTACCATCCACAACGAACAGCGCAGATTTAGTGAATAATTAATAGACAGTAATTAGTAGGCCTTGCATGACGTTTTCCTGGTACTAAATAGGTGGAGGTATGTGCATACATTATGTAAAGTAGCCATCATGAATGATTTGCTAGCTGAAACATATTAGAAGCGACTGCAGAAGTCAATTTTAACATAATCAAGTTCTAACAGTATTAACATTAAATTAATTTAGTATGATCATTTAAATTATGCATTAACATTAGGGTGGGACAAAATATTGAAATATCAATATATTAAATAGAATATATTATATCAATATATTTATAAAAAAAAATAGATGCTCTAAACTTCCTAGGACTCGCCCATAATTAATTTATGGTGAACAATATTGGTTGTCAAATTCTGTAAAACTGACACCAATAAATCCATAATCCTGCTGTTTGCTTATTTAGAATATTTTATTATCATCAGTGACACAGATGCCATAAACTCTCATAGTTTAGCAATAATTTAGCAATACATCCAGTATTGCAGAATCACAATATTGTTATATCATCAGTATTGTGGGCAAAATGTGATAATACTGTATTAAGAGATGCCCTGTAATCGCTGCTCCTATTTAACATTATGCCAAATTGAAATGAATCAAAGGCTTAGGCAGGGCAGGATGAGGACTTTGATTCACTTCAGAATTCAGCAGATCACAGCTTACCCAGGGATGCAAAACAGACCCATCTGAAGAACAGTAATTTTCATTTCATATCACAACTCAATCCCTTACACCAGAGAGCTTTAATATAACAAATGCTTGACAATAGTTTCGAATGGATGATTTTATGCCGTTTTGATGGCTTTTCTGAAGCGAGTGTGCTTCCCTTCTTAACTTTGAAGTGATTTAAAGTCATCAAAGAGCTCTTTCTGAAGCAGCATGTGACCATGTCGAGTCTCGCAGAAGAAATATGCTTACCCTTGAGTGGATTATCTGCGATCATTACACAATTAGAGGGGGGACACGAGTCACATGCTGCTAAGTAGTTCTCTCCTATGCGATCTCATACTGACGCTCAAATAACTTTCCTAGCACGTAGCGCGAGCGGCGATCAGTGGGATAAATGATTATGGCCGTGTCAGCCTTTTTAGCTCAGCGGTCACATTGACGTGCACACACATCTATAGGAGACACATGGCACAGCTAAACAAGTCCTCAAGGACGCAGCAGCTTCTATGGACGACACCTGCTGCCGGATTTTAACGCCGAGATTTTAACGAGCAGAATGAATTTAATGGACAAAAAGTGGCCCTCGTTATTTCAGATGTTGGAGTGATGAAATCCTGCACGGGTCAAGCCATGCAATCCATTGACATTACTATAAGCGAAATAAAGGCTAATGATACATGGGGCTATTGATTGCCCTCCAAAAGGTCAGGCGAGTTACTTCCCTTGATAATCTCAACATCTTTCTAGGAATCCACTACTGCCAATTACTGAGCCATAACGTAAAGATTTCCACAGGAAGTATCCTCTCGCACGTCCATCCTAAGGACGCAAGCAGGGTACGCTGCTACAGCTGCTGGCTCGGAAATGGCCAATACTCGCGCTATTACCACCTGAGCACATTTAAAAACGGCAAGATATGATCTGGCAAAAAATCTTGTTAGCAGAAGTTAGCCCCTTCACTATTTGACAGCAGAACCAGGTTTAACTTTCACTGTAATGACAGCCCAGTTAGCTCAGGGTCCAGGGACGCTTGTCATGCTGCCTAAGCCCAGGTTCTTGCAAAGCTCATAAATGCTTAACGCTTTGGCTATGAGTGCTTACAGCCTATAGGCCATAACTCCACCAGAGTGTGTGTGTGTGTGTGTGTAAGAGAGAGAGAGAGAGAGAGAGAGAGAGAGAGAAAGAGAGAGAGAGAGAGAGAGAGAGAGAGAGAGAGAGGAAAGAGAAGAGAGTCAGCACTTACCGCTTCTTGGAGTGTGAGAAAATGATTACCCCTACAGATATAGAAAGGGATAGATAAATGCCCATATATACATTACTCTCCACACTCCAAACTAACAAATAAAGCCACTGGAAGCCTCAAAGAGAGAGAATGAGAAAGCGAGAGAAAAACAGAGGGAATAAGAGACAAACAAAAGAGTTAGAGACAGAGATAGAGACAAAGGAACACAGAAAAAAGAGAGAGGGTACAGAAAGAGCAAAAGTGAAATAAAAAGACAAAAAAAGGAAAAGAGAAAGACAGAGATAGAGAAATAGAAAAGATTGGAGATAGTTGAGGTTATGAAAATGAGGTGAATAGAGACAAGAGGTATGAGCAAAGGAGACAAACATAAGAGACAGGGAGACTCTGGCACACAGAGAGATAGAGGGTACAAAAAGAGCAAAAGCAAGATATGGAGAGTGAAATAAAGAGAGAGGCAAGAGAGAGAGAGAGAGAGAGAGAGATAGAGAGAGAGAGAGATCAGAGATAGTGTGTGGGGATGGGGGATTGAGGGAGAAACTATACACAGACACTGAAAATAAAAAAAGAATAGATGAATAGAGGACGCAGGGGAGAGGTCTAGACAGAATAGAGCAAAAGATGGGGATAGGAGAGAGAGAGAGAGAGAGAGGCAAGTCTGTCTGTGAGAAAGAGAGGGAGACACGCAACAGTTAAAGAGAGAGAGAGCACAACAAAAGAAAAGCAATGAGAAATGTGAGAAAAAGACAGAAAGAGAGCGAGGGAACAAGATATGGGACATGAGAGCAAAAGCAAAAAAGGAAGAGAGAATAAAAGTGAGAGAGTGTTAGAAAAAAAAGAAGGGCGAGAGCGGTAGAATCTAGACTAGAGAGACACACAGACACAGAATATGAGCTGAACAGAAATGGGGGAGGGGGAACTAGACACTAGAGAGACACAGAGACTCTTAGAAAAATTAGAAAAGGAGCAGGAGGAGACCAGACAACACAGAGACAGACTACCAAAAATACACAGAGAGTACAGAGCAAGAGACAAGGAGAGAGAGAGAGAGAGAGAGAGAGAGACAAGCAAGCATAAAATAGTGTGAGACACAGATGGAGAGAGGGAGAGGGTCAGACCAGAGAGCAACAATTAAAAAAAAAGAGAAGCAATGATAAAATGTGAGAAACAGAAAATGTAGAAATGTATGCAAGAAGAGAAAGAGAGAGAGAAGAGATGCAGTAAAAGCAAAAATGTGCGAGGCACACAGAAAAGAAAGGGAACAGCAAATGCAAGGGGGGAAATTACAGCAGACAGAAAGAGAGAAAGAAGAATGTATAAGCTAGACAAGAAGAGACACAGACATTTATAAAATTAAGTGAATAGAGAAACCGGAGAGAGAATGAAACAAAAATGAGACAAAGGTGGGGCAGCAAAACACCACTGAGACAGAGAGAGGGATACATTTATATATAGAGAAGAAGAGACAGGCCTGTGAGACAGAGAGAGAGAGATGGAGAGAGCAACAACTAAAACTAGAGAGAAATTAGAGCACAGCACAGAGATAGAAACATTGATACAATGTGAGAAACAGAAAATACAAAAAGAGAATGAAATAAAAACAGAGAGAAAGATGAAGAAAAGAGAAAGACAAACAGCAAGTGAAAAGTGAAATAGAGAAAAGATGCAGATGCAGTGAAATAGAGAAAACAAGGGAAAAGAATCAAGACAGAGTGAGACAAGCTGCAGATAAAAAGAGGACAGTGAGAAAGAAAAAGAGAAAAGAAGAGACATAGAAACATTAGATTAATAGAAACAGAGAGACAGCAAGATAGAGAAAAAGAAAGAACAGAAGTGAGAGAGACACATGATAAGTGAGCAAGGAAGGAAAATAATAAAAGCAGGGAAGAGTTAGTTAGGTTAATAGAGAAACCAGCGAGGAGAATGAGACAAAAATGAGAAAAAAAAGAAGGTGTGGAGAGGTCTAAACAGCAAAGAGCCAAAAAATGAGGTAAGGAAAGTGAGACATTCAGAGAGAGACAGTGAAAGAACAAATGGTGAGAAAGACAGAGAAGGAGACACCAAGGAGCAACAACTAAACGAGAAAGAAAAGAGAGCACTGCAGAGAGAGAAGCAATGAGAAAATGTGAGAAAAAGAGAAAGAGACAGAGGTGTGTTGTGTCTGGGGCTGTCCATCATACGGGCCCAGATCCAAAACACAGGGCCACAGAGAAATCCCAGCCTGCTGGCTCCTCGTTCTCAAGGACCTTTAAAGATCAAAGCAGCGCACATAACAAGAAAGAGGGCCGAGGAGGGATGCTGTGAAGCAGAAGAGCCTGTGTGCCCTTCCACTGATTAAGCCAGAACATCCCTCCCACTGATCCAAAGGAAAAGCGTCAGGCTGGGGCTTTCAGAAGGAGCCTCCGCCAATCGCCGCTTCCATCAGCCCAGCGCCTCAGCTCCATCCACAGCCTGACCGAGCTCCTTCCCACCCCAACACCCTGCTCTTTTCATCTCACAGCTCGTAGCGTGGAAGTGAAGCGTGCCTTTAACGGGCTAAAAAAAGCTGAGGCCCAGTGGGATGAACTGTAGACTTTTCCGGTGGTACAAAAACAAAGCGCTGAGTATTTTTCCTTGTTGACCGGATTGGTGTGTGAGGGATAAAAAAAATTCTAAAAAATAAAAAATAAAAAGACGTATGCATGTGACCCCACCAGCAGGATACTAACAGTAGAGTTGCAGTGAAGTTAACCTATCATCTACTACTGCACCTCAGAATAACCAGCTAAAAGACCCCAACAAAGACAAAAGTCAAAGACTATAATAGCTGAACTGTAAAAGAAGTAAAACAAAGTCGTCTTAGCAGTCGTCTTAGCAGTATGTAAACTGATCATACAGTGTGTTACCATAAAGGGAATGTTTAAGCATGCCTATACCTGTATACAATGTGTGAGCAAGATAAACACTGTCTAGCGTGTTCATGGTAAAGTGACTTTAATTATTCTTTGCTCCCCATTTGCATTAATGACTCACATGGTGTTCTGCTTTCTTTTGGCCCTGTCCAAAGAGTATACTTAAATATAATTACTGTGCAGAAATCCAGCTCTCCTTATTGCATATCTTTATCAGATCTTACTTGGATATTATTACTTGAATAATCAGACACCTGAAATAATCTGATTATGAACCTACTAACAGAAATTGACTTACAAGTTCTGGCAGCAGATGTGTCTCAATTACAAGATGACCAATGGATAAGCTTCAAAATTACTTATACAATAAAAAACTTTTTTCTATTGTCTTCCAATTACTTTTTTAACAAAAAGAGATTCTCCAGTAAATTTGCCATTTATGAGGTTTAAAAGCGAAATCAGTAATAAAGCAAAGAAAACTGAATCACATCCACAATTCAGGGGCACCGAGTGATCCAGCAGTCTAAAGTGCTGCCACTATGATCAGAAGATCGCTGATTCAAATCCCAGACATGCAGCCTGCCTTCAGCTACCAGAGCCCTGAGAGAGCACAAGGCCAACTGTGGAGTCGCTGGCTACTCTGCAATGATGCACCTGGAGCAAGTCAAAAAAAGAGCAGGTGGCTGACTTCACATGTATCAGAGGAGGCATGTCCTTGTGTTGTGTCTTTACTACTAATGGGTGGGACAACTGGGAGAAAAATGGGAGAAAATTATGAATAAAATGATTATAAAAAAAGCCACAATTCAGAACAAAAGAACTGTATCATAACTAACACTGTGAGTATCGTTCCACCCCTGCTGCTTTACTTGCAGGGAGGAAAGCGCTTGTTTCAATAATTAATCCAGCCCAGAATCCATCAATCACTTCATCTCAGAGAGGCAGGGAGACAGATAGCAATCCTATTTATTTCGAGAAGAAGCAGAGGAACAGGGGTGTGGATTACATACAGCAGCACAGGCAGGCAGACGAGCGATCGGGCGGCGGGCGAGTGAGCGGGCGTGTGGGTGCACCAGGCCGGCAGCCTCTATGAAATGGAATAATACATAAGCCTTCAGCGTGTGTGGCTCGGCTCCCCTGCCATTTGATCCAGAGAGCCGAGAACACAATGGCATTTACTCGTACAATCATGTAAATATTAGGCGCAAAACAATTCAGTGAAACAAGCTTGCTTGCTTCTGAGTGCGAGAGTGTGTGAGTGTGTGCAGAGAGAGAGAGAGAGAGAGAGAGCACTAAAGCGGGCAATCAGGACCTCCCTGTTCTCTTTTTTTATCTGGTAAATTAACTAAAAGTCTATTACAATACGGGAACATAAAAGCCTGACCCAGCAGTTCAATAGCAAAGGTAGAAATCTATTTCTCCATCCTCTGAATAACTTCTCACCTCAGTGAACACGGGGGAGCAGGAAGAAGAGAGAGACGGAAGATAAGAAGACGAGGGGGGTGGGGGGTGGGTGGGGGATGTGGGGTGTAGGTTGGGGAGGGAGGGGGAATAGTGGAATAAGAATCGAAACAAGCTGGGTTCAATTTAGAAGTTCCCAC
Source organism: Astyanax mexicanus (assembly GCF_023375975.1). Lineage (NCBI taxonomy): Eukaryota > Metazoa > Chordata > Actinopteri > Characiformes > Acestrorhamphidae > Astyanax > Astyanax mexicanus. The sequence goes on along the minus strand of NC_064420.1, from coordinate 39,621,601 downwards.
AGGAGGTGGAGTGACCTGTATGCGCTACAATAGAGGTCAGGCAATTTTGAGAAGCCCCTCCTGTCAACAGAGCATACAGCGGACCCCCGCCTTACAGCCGCACATCCAGGACAAAATTGAAAGGTCCTTGTAGCATACAGGGCCCCAAGAATGACCCACAGGTAGCTTCTCATTACAAACAATGGTAAGTCCACCACGACTACTCAACTGACCCCCCCGACTGTGAGCCGCAGACATCGCTATGAATAACAGAACAAAAAAAGCCCCCTCGAGACTTAAGACCTTATTATTACTCATGGTTATTTTTTTCTAAATGCTACAGTGGCGGCTGCTAAGATATGTAAATTTAATACTATACACAAACTGCAGAAAATGTAGATATGTACGCATCCAGAATCACTAGGCCAGGAAAGGTTTTATTTTGTTATTTGAACAAAAGAATCTACAGCGGTAATGTCTATTACATACATGATGTGAGCTGCCGCAGTGACGTAAACCAGTCAGTAAAAACAGAGCTCATCATTTTTCATCACAAAGTCTGTGAAGGGTACATCCCAATTGTGTAATAACTGCAAAAACAAACGACTTTTTGAGTATGAAGGATACAGTATACATAAAAGTGTAGATAAAAGTTGAATATACTCAAATATACAACAAACATTCACAGAATAGGTTAGCTTATATTCCACATGGTAATTATAAGAAGAGGATTCTGGGACTGCCACAGATCTAGTAGTAACTCAGAGTAATTCTGAGTAATACTCTACTCTTCTCTACAACACACCAATTCACAAGACCAATTCACTGACATGTCAAACGTAATGGAATGCAGAAATCACTTCCACATTCATGCAGGAGACAATACATGCATATTCTGCTGGTCAATGCAGCATTCTTTAGCTTCCATAGAATATGGAAAAAGTCATGGAACACTACACTATACTATACTGTAATTATACAACAAATAAAGCAAGTAGTACATCATTCATTTTACAAGAATGCCAGGTAAATTCACACCTGCTCGTGCAAACAAATGCCACCTAAATGTTATAGTTTGCAAGTGAACACACAGTCTTCAGTGCAGTGCCTAGAAATTATTGTGATCTGCGACATCTGATTACAACTGTCCATGAAAGCAGAAAAGTGACACTGGCAGCTTTTTTCCTTTCCATAAGGCATGCCAAAAGTCATAGGACACTATACTATTTTTCTGTTCTATGACATATGGCATGTCAATGTATATCAGTTGGAATTTTGGTCAAATATAAACATGCACAGAAAACACCCAGAACCACAAATAAAGCAATCAGCTCATACCATAGACACACTGTCCCCAGAAGGAGGCAACAGCTTGCTATTTTCCCATTTTACACTTTAATACGAGGCAAGAACGGCAGCTAAATGCACACCTGCCCGTGTACACAAATGGCACCTAAATGTTATGGTATGCGAGAGAACGCAAGTCTGTTTATGTAAACAAACACAGATTCCCCAGAAGAAGAAGCTGGCATTTGAACCCTTAATCTCAGACACGACAGCCAAAATCCGCAGCTCAACCCGAGGCCTCGGCGCGCCGCATTACTCATTCCAGTCATGCTCCGGACACCTGCTCATAAAAACGTTAAGGCATTTCCTCATAGAAAACAAACAAGCAAACATGACCTTTAATTTCCACTGATTGCCCCAGAGAAGCTAATGAACGTCTCAGCAAACACTCGCAATCCAGGCAGGCTAATTTTAATTACGCACAGTCGAGAGAGGTCCCATTTACATGTTCAAAAGAAGACAAACATTTCATCACCAAGAGTACCGCGTTCGATTAGCCAAGAAATTCCAAACACTGACAAGCGATAAGAGAGAAGAGGGGGGAAAAAAATGAAGGCTGCCAAAATCTTCTAATTTGTTTGTGTAATTAGCAAAATATATCAAAATGGATCATTAAAAGTTAAATACCTGTCTCCACGATAGGAACAGTTAAAACATCTTAATAAGAATCGTTCTAATCCATACAAGCAGGGCCTTAATCCAGTCCAGCGTTCTAATGAGGTCAGGCTACTCTGATGGGGATAGAGCGGAGGCCTCGGCAGCAGAAGCAGGGAAGCTAAGGGAAGCTGAGGAGAGGAGCAGGAGGTGGGGAGAGGTTACCACCCCGCAGAACAAGAATCCTTGGCTCAAAAAGGTGTGGAGGGACTAATATATCAGCAGTCTGGACAAGAAAATCCCTGCCAAGCTAAATTTCAGTCAGGGATCACGAACATCCGCAAGGCACTCGCAACAAATGCCATATGAAGCTGCCTCTGCTGACATAAAGGAAAGAGGAACTTTTTTTTATCAGTAAAATAGTTGAGGGCTTTATGTGACCCTACAGATAATCATTAAAGGCCCTTTTACACTAAGTATGTTTTTTTTTTTTTTTCATTTTTTCAGATGGAAAATACTGATGCAATTTTTAACGTAGTAAAACCTTCACACCAAGGCTGCTGTGGTTTTGACTTCTGTGCTCTGTATACGAGTTTAGAAACTCCATAGCGCTCATAAATTTCACTTCTTTCTTTTTCTCTGCTCACTGCCCACTGCTGCTCAATTGATTTATCTCCTTCACTTGACTGCTAAGTAGCCAAGCTATAGTTTGTGATTCTTTGTGAAACATGAACAGGCTAGGATTCACTGCGGTTCGCTTCGCTTAGGTATAGATGATGTCCCAATACTTTTGTCTACATAGTGATGCTTAAAGAAAAATGAAATACAGTCCCAGTTGGTCTGTTATATTTCCCAGTATGTGTCATCTGTGAAAGTGCCTAATTCTGAAAGTTCTTCAAATCATTGCTGCCTCAGAATTAGTCATATGTAAAAGTTAATTGATTTTAAATATGTCATGATTGATTTTCTTTTTTGATTACTTATTTTTAATTTAATAAAAGTAATACTACTTTTTACCGACTTTGTTAGAAAAGCAACAAAAAATAACATCCGCCAAAACATTTGCATTATACAGTAAGTATTATAAAATCTTAGTTCTTAGTAGTTCTCAATCTAATCTTCAGGGACCCCCACAGACAGTCCAGAGTTTTGCACCAACCCAACTCACACAACACAACAATAGAGCAAAAATATGGACTGTGTTTAGGTCCCTGAGGAGCCATAGTCTTGGACAACACAGATCTCAGTTTTGTGGGACAACTTTATAACCTATAAAATGTACAGTGGTTTCAGTGTAGAACTTATCCTGCAGTGAGATACAGCTACAGCTGGAGTATACATAAAGTATAACTTTCTTACCTCTGTTACGACCTCTCTTCAAACAATACACCATAATTCCAGATTATAACCGTCAAAGACACAATTAGGCTGCAGACATAATATCTGAGTTTAGCAATATGTCAGATTTTAAAAAGAATATTTACAATATCGGAAATGTGCATACATGGAAGCCTGATCATTTCTATGTTGATGTCAGGTTTGAAATCTTCAGTGTTCTATCGACATATATATATTTTTTTTATATTTTACAATTATCTGCGAAATTAACCAAAAAGAGCTTTAAGCAGTATTATGCAAGAATTAGGATTTCTTGCTACTGGGCTCCCTCAACAGTCAAAAAGTAAGTATAACTTGCACTTTTAGTTATTATTAATGCCTATGCTGGAGCCAAAGTAGGCTGCATTTCTCAGCCTCTACATGGCTTTTCCAAAGTAAAGAACACTTCATATATAGCCAAGAAAAGCAGCCTATATAGAGTGATTTCGAAGACGCAACTGATAGCTGATGTATCTTATGATAAAAGAACAAGCCTCTAAAGCAGTGTTTGTTTTAAAACAATATATTTTATAATTGGATCCTTCCTATGTAGAAATTAAAACAAAGAGGTAGAATGCAATGAGCTCAATTTGCTCACTCACAGTATTTGTGCCACAATAACAAGAGGCAGGACCTTTATGGTAATGTCACCATGCAGCCTTGTTAGACTCAATAGACTTTGTTAGTCTTTATAGAACAATCCTACCTAAGTATCTTGAGGCCCTATCTTGGCTGCAGCCTATACTTTGAATGTAGCTACAGTGCACATGCATTTCTGGACAAGCTGAGAGATACAGAACCATTAGAAGAAAGAGTGAAAGAAGCATGAGGACTGAGGTGCTAGAGTAATATTACATGATTTTACACAAATATGACTTATGTTACACATCATTACACAGTTCTACATTGAAGTCTCATAGGGCCCCACTCATTGAGACTCCCCCATAACTAGCAATGCCTCAATACTTAAAGTCAGCCACTGTCTCTTCTTAAACTGCCAATAATGCAGCATCACTGAATATCTAGTGCATTAAAAGGAAAGCACAGTTAATGCAGCTCTGATACATCAGCAAACAGATGTCTGTGCTTTCCAACATCACACTAGGAGTGATGTTGGAAGAGAGAAAGAGAGCGCCCTCTACCCTCTACATAGAGAGAGCATAGCCAATTATACTCTTCCCGAGTTCAGCTGCTGATGCATTCTCTCCAGATCAGTGGAGCATCGCAATGATTTTGAAGCTGTCGTTGTACAGAGCAGAACAATTTAACATTATATTTCTTTAAGTGGCTTTAAAGTAAAGCAAGGCTGAAAAAAAGCATCAGCCTACCAAGCACTATGACAGATTACAAAAGCGACGCATTTAAATGACTGGATTTGCTGTCTGTGTTGGTCTGATCGAGCAGTGTTAATTGTGGTGCATGATGAATCACAAATGGAACCGAGGAAGGAAAAGAATCGCTGCGTTACAGCAACAGGTTCAACACTTATCGTACCTTACCAAGCGTGAAAAGTCTGAAGAGGAAATAAGGACTTAAGTGTCAGGTCAGGATTTGTGTAATATAGGAATTAATGAGGCACGCCCTGAAATCCCGCCCCAGGCGTGCAGGTCTTACGTGCAGGCTTTAAATCTGGAGAGAGAGTGTGTGTCAGGATTTGCTTAGTGCTGATACACTCCTGAAGATGTTCAAATTTATTCTAGAAAGAAAAAAAACTTGTTATTGGTGCATAACCCAGCCCAGGATTTGACCCCTGGAGCATGAAAAGAACTGTGCCCCTAGACTACCACACTGAACAAGTTGATGAAACATCTCCAGAAGTGTTACATGGTGCTCCTTGAGGCTGTAAGACATCTCTCACCCATTCTGAACGAATGCACCACTCCACAAAAAAAAAAAAAAAACGTGTAGAGAAATTGAGTTTTTGATGTAGCTTATGAATCTGAGGTGAAAGCAAACAGCATAACAGAGCTCTCCTTTCATGTAGCTGTATATCTTTCATAGTTTGCTCCAATCTGTGCTTTTAAACCAATTATTATCTCTACAAGCAGCAGTGGACAGGGTGTGTGAGGAGGAGTCTCATGTAGAGCAGTGGGAGAAACAGCAGGGAGGGCTGGAAAAGAATAAAAATAGGGAAATAAGAAGAGATGTGTGAGAAGAGGCTCATTACAATCCTTGTCTTATGATGTAGATGTATCATGTTAGGAATTCTGTGTTAAGGCCAAAAACGACAAATCGGTAAATGTTTAAATATAAATCTAATAACAGTTTGTCTCTGTCAAACAGAAACCTTGTATTACCATTTTTTTACATGTGAACCTGGCAGTTGTTTTCTACATTGTGTCAAAAGTGTATGATAAATGAACAAAAAGATGATCCAAAATGACTTGATACAAAAGCATTTTACACTGACTATTCTTCTATTGAAAATTAAGCTTCTTCTGTAAAGTTGCCATTTTTGAAATTGCAACTTCTGTGTTTATAATCTAGGCAATTATAATGTAACTACTGGCTATGTATAATGTATACACTCTTTAAAAATGGATGCCAGTAATATAGTTTGTATAATACACAAGTGTATCTTCTTATTTTTTTTTCTGTATATTCTCTCTGATAAAAGAAAAAAAAATAACTACATTTATATTAAATATTGTTTTTCATGTCCTACATTAGCAGTAGTTGTTACATGGACTAGTAATGGTATCTCCACAGTTATTGTTGTCATTTTAATGTGCTATATATGATTTCAATCCAATACACTTTTTGTAAAATTCAGCAAATGTTTCCTTATGGTTCACTAGCCCTCCAGTCTGTTTGCACATTGGAAAAATCTGTTAATGCTTGGCTCTGTTGATGGGAAACAGGGAAAGGGAGGGGCAGGTGTGAAGATGCTGCTCCACTGATTGGTGTGTGACATGATTTAATGCTTTAACTTGACATAAATTAATTATTTTAGCTGTTTCACAGCAATATGACAATAATGTTTTATCCTAATTGTGAATGTTTGTGATGGATAATCCCAGATGGTTTGCTTAACAGCAGCAATTGTAAAAACAGCTCAAATTAATTTGGGGTGAATTAATTAGGGAGGTGGAGCTTCGAAAGAAGCACTCAAAGAATACGTGTTTCTGTAATGCTGTTCAAATATCAACAGTCGAATATTAACAAAAAATTAATCGTTTTGCACAGTCATATACAGCAACTTGGTATACATCATATTGGTAATTGTTTTTCCTAAAATATAAAAAAATAAGAGTATAGATTTGTTTGTTAAATTGTATTATTATTATGTTACATTTTTTGTTACATTTTAATTCTTTTATACAAACACAGATACTTGGTAAGTTACTGTGGTTTACAAAATAACAAAATAGTCAAAACTGTACAGATTTTTTTTTTTTAACTCAATGTGATTTACGGTTATTCATTCATTCTTTAATTAATTAATTCATTCATTCACTTATCGCTTAAGCCATTCCGGGTTGCGGGGCAGCCAGGAAACACCTGGACACCAATCCATCACATGGCTGAAACTGTTATACTTACTTATAAAATAACTTTTTGCTGTATTATATTATTAAAAATAAATTATGAGTTAAACTGTCTTTTTTCCCACCTCTATTTTGTCTCTTTTGCAGAAATCCATATCCGTGCATCCCTGGTAATAAGAGGCAAATGCGAGGCCTGACCCCAAAGTAAGTCATAAGATTGTAAAAGTTTCCCCCAAAGTATTGATCAATGTAATCGGGCATCCTGTTGCATCCTTGAGAAGCTCAAGATTCATTTTCATAAAACTGACACAGAAGGATGTCCCCCCCACAATAACCCCCTAGTAAATGGGTTTTACTGGCAGGTTCCTCACCTCTCCAGAGAGGGATCAAGTTGTCTACGGTTTGGTGAAGGGGAACATACTCGTTTCTTGCCTGGTGTGCCAAAACTTCTCTTTTACCCTCTCTACTGCCTCCCCCCGTAACCAGAACCCTCTCTCTGGATGGTGCCACCGGATGAGATTGTAACAGGAAGATGGTACACACTCTCTATCCTTCACTCTCTCTCTCTTTCCCTGCCCACCACTCTCTCCGGGCAGCTCCAGTGCCATGTAGGTCGTCTGCGGCACCCCTACGGAGAGCGGAGGCATATTGTAGGCGAGCACCATGCCGTGCCAGTGTGGGCCGGAGAGGATTATTCCTGATGACAGGGCATTAAATGTGTAGCAGGCCTTTGTCAAGTTCTTGCATTCCACGCTCCGGTTTGGGAGCCGAACCCTTACCTTTTCGAGCGTTCCTCAGGCCTTTAATAGCCACTGCTCATTAGGGCCTGGATGTCACACCAGCTTAGTTCCTCTTCCTACCTCCTTTACTCCATCCCTTCATTTCTGGAGATCAGCTCTTTTTTGGCTCGGTAACTGTGGCACTGACACTTTTTCACCAGTGCTGCCGCCACCAAGAAGCCTTTTTTACTACGCCTCCTCTCCTCTCATGAACTCTTACACTCTTATGACATAAATCATTACTCTTGAGTCAGTCCCTGTTCTGCTTACGACAGCTCCAACGTATGCGACACTTCAGGGAGATGGCCGTTTCCAGCATAATGGAGTGCTCTCCTGCAAATGGCACTGGTGTGACGAAGTCATTCCGAAAGCCATTTCCAGCGCTCCAGCTTCTAGCAGCTGGAGGAGGTAACTGGGTCTGTTTGATCTTGAAGGGGTGGAGGGATGGAGGGATTAATACCTTCCCTGCGTGGCATCCTTCTCTTAAAAAGATTTTCATCTTAACAGGAATGTTCGGTAGAATAGAGGTCATCCCCAAGAGCAACTTAGAGGGCTCAGACGACCTGAGAAGAAGAAGCAGAGGAAGAGGATTCCAGACCGGAGAGGATACTTCACCTACTCTGCTTGATTCAGAAGCAGCTACATTCGCAACCTGCTCTCAGGGGCAGTTTCTCTGACAGGGATTAGGCCTAGTCTAGGACTATAGAGCATTTGTAATGTGAAGAAAATATAGTCCTTGGGAAACTGAACCTTAGAGTGTAATGGCACATTACAAGACCTGTGGCATCCTACACAGTAAGTCCTAGGGCAGGAACAAGTATCATCTCCCATACATTTGGTTATGATCTATGGAAGCTTATCAGCTATAGAATACTGCATTAACAGGTGGAATATGAATGAGGAACCTCCTGATTTAAATGTAGAGCTTTTTGCAAGAGTCTCCTGTCTGTTTGCATGGACAATTTCAACCAGATGCTGCAGGTCACAACAATTATCTCCCACTGAATACAGCTAGGTATTTAACTGAAAAGTATCAAATGTCACATTATCAAATGAACCTCCATCTGAATCATGCTCACTCATTAAGTTTATGTTATTTTTCTCTACTCTGCACATGTTGTCATGGAATTTCGCCCACTCCAGTCTGCAAAACTGAAGCATTGTACCAAAGAAAAATGCTGTGTTTTGCAATTGAGGCAACATTTTCAATGAATCATGATATTGATCTGAGGTTATACTCCACAGCACCACCACTGCACTGTCCACTGTGGGTGGTAATACCTTCTTTGACGTATTTCCCGGTACACATATGACACTGTGGATGGAGGAATGTTAAACGCCTGCACAACTCCGGAACTGGAATGTTCCATTCATCTGGCACCCACTATTGTAAGGCCTCACTCACTCAATAACTCACTTCACCTTGCCATGAGCACACTGACCAGTGTTCAACCTTACTTACAAGATAGCACCTCCCAAGGCATCCCCTGAAGAAACACTTCATAACTTCTGGCAAGTCAGTGTATTAAAAGAAAGAAAACCAAGGAAGAAAATAACAGGAAACAACTACATGTTGTTCTATATAAAAGATTTGGTTCTTTTCAGTACTTTCCACTATGACACAAAGCATAACAAACTAGAGCATCCTCAACTATCTGTGCCTTTTTTCCCCTACTCATCAATGTCATCATTAGATCTTGTAGGTTGCCTCTATAATTAGCTTGCATGTTCTGTCTCAGGCTGTGCTATGATATTGCTGTTTTTTTTTCCTCACGATAAATGAGTATAGTGCTGTGGTTGTTCCCGCTAAATGAATTGTCAGGCTCTGGCCCAGATTTCTTCCTAATCTCACTCTGACGGTTTAAAAGCTGAGTGCAGCATGCATGTGTATCTCCCCGCTCCCGCTCCCACTCACGCCGTCCTCCCTTTTTGCTTTCTCTTGCATTTTGATCACATCGGTTTATCTAATTTTCCAGTAAATGCTTGAAATGTATTCCTGCGCAACCCCCCCCCCCCCCTTAAACGTACACAAGGGGATTGGGAAAATAGGATTGAAATGGATGGATTGTCATGGCCGTGGCTTTCCTCAGCGTGTCTCCAGGAGCGGTGGTAGAGTAACTAGAGGCAGGTTCCAGAGCACGCACAACCCCGGTGCTGGTCTGGCACCTTGACCTCCCCACTCTGTTTACATGCAGTCTGGAGTGATAATCTGATCTCATTTAGATTCCACATGAATTATAGAGTGCTGCGCAACAACACCGTACGAGCCACCTCCAAGAATCCGCACAAGAGTAAACAAGAGACTGAGTCAGATTGGATGATGTGGCATATATGCAAAGTAAATGTAAGGTATGTATATTAGGAAGATTCTATGTATATAATGTGATGTGCAGTAGCACTGTTTAATATCCTGATGGTGATGTAAAGCACAATAAATTCTTCCTGAAGGTTTTTCACTATTTGGCTTGGCTGCACTCAAGTACATCTACCTTGCTGTGCCTTTCTTTACCTCAATCTACCTACCTCTACCTCCATCTACCTTGATCTACCCCACTCTATGCCTACCTCTGCTTTCCACTTCTTCACTCTGCATTCCTCTACCTTGATCTCCCTTTAACTTGCTCTACCTCCTTCTACCTTCCACTACCTCACTCTGTCTCCTTCTGGCTCACTGTAACTCACTCTGTCTCCTTCGTCTATCCTCTACCTCAATCTGCCTCCTTCTAACTTCTACTTCCCCGTGCTGCTTTAATCTAACTTGCCCTAGTTGGCTTTACCTTCCACTACCTCGCTCTGCCTCACTTTACCTCCCTCTACATTGCTCTACCTCATTTTACCTTCCACTACCTCGCTCTGCCTCACTCTGCCTCACTGTACCTCACTCTGCCTACCTCGTCTGCCTTCCTCGTCTATCCACTACCTTGCTCTGTCTAAATCTACCTTCCACTTTTTTGCTCTGCGTCACTCTAACTTGCTCTAGCTCCCTTTATGTTCTTCTACCTTGCTCTGCCTCATTCTACCTCCCTCTTACTTGCTCTACCTCCTTCTAGCTTAGACTACCTCACTCTGCCTCCCACTGCCTTACTCTGCCTCACTCTGCCTCCCTCGTCTATCCACTACCTCGCTCTGTCTAAATCTACCTTCAATTTCCTCGCTCTGCGTCACTCTAACTTGTACTAGCTCCCTGTAGGTTCCTCTACCTTGCTTCACCTCCTTCTACTTTCCACTACCTCACTCTGCCTCGCTGTACCTCACTTTGCCTCTGTCAACTATCCTCTACCTTAATCTGTCTCCTTCTACCTTCCACTTCTCCGCTCTGCTTCACTCTAACTTGCCCAAGTTGGCTTTACCTTCCTCTACCTTTCTCTATCTTGCCTCACTCTACCTCCCTCTACATTGCTCCACTTCATTTTACCTTCCACTACCTCGCTCTGCCTCACTGTATTTCATTCTTCCTCTATCTCAATCTACCTTTCTCTACCCGCTCTACCTCCAGCCTTGTTTTGTCACATGTGCACAGTCTGCAGTGTGGGTAACGAAATTTTAGTTTACTCTTGTTTAGAATATCATCAAAGCAGGCCATGTATTAGTAAAGGCCATGTATTTGTATTTTGTCTAACAGAGATTTGATTTTATACCTAATTGATCTTTCCATCTATTCTTTAGGAATCAAAAAAGGTTCATTAAATATTATGACACTTCCCAGCACCTTTCTTAAAAATGTAGGACCATATCTCCCAGTTGAGAACCATTCAGGAACCTTTATTTTCTAAGTGAAAATAAGAGAGTGCAGAAGAATAGGCTGTGAGTGCTTATTATGAACTGCATCCGTGCAGAGGAGATAATGTTAAGTACCTATTCCTGTCAAAATCCCTTTTCGTATTAAAAAACAACAAACAAACCACTTTTTAAATGATCAACTTTCCAAAGAGACAAACAAAAAGAGAACTCAGTTAACCCCACGCAGTTTGGCATCATAGGTTGAAAACAAAACAATGGCCCCTCCCGCTTCCCAAGACGAGTTTCGAGCAGGGAGAAAAACAAGGCGGCATTAGGCATGCAGGACAAGCAGGAGGAATATGCAGAGAATAAATGAGGTGTCACTTTCAGTAAGAGTCACACAATCAGCAGCAACGAGAGACTCCTTAATCCTGCTCAGCCTGCCATCAGTGAGTCACTCCAGCCCTGGTGTCTGCCTGGCGCACATGAAAGAGAAATGCCCTTGGTTTTGGGGAAGGTTGACTCCCCGCCTTCCCATGCAGCCTGTTCTCCTGATGCACGCCACATAAGAATTAGGCATGCCTCTGCAGCTGCCTCTCGCACACCCCTGCGCTTGGAGCATCCACCACTGATGGCTGACATTAATCCAAAGGGCGCTTGACAACATATTAAATGCTCTTTAAAGTAGCGCTGAAAATACTACTGGGTTTCTCCTTCTTTATGAGGCGTCTGTTGTGATTTAATTTCTGTAATAAATGACTTGACACACTGTACAAAGCTGCAGCCGCCAGCATTTCACTTCTACCAGCGCCGACGTTTTCCAATCAATTTCAAAAAAACTTTAATTAATTTTGACTGCGAGCGCAACACTCTGGGTCAAACAAGTTATAACATCGTCCTCAATTAGGAACGCGCTAACTGATTGTTGGGAATACTGTTGCCTTTTTGCACTCCTCTATCTGCCAATCAGAGTTAAGGAAATTGGCTGACAATAAACAATACGCTTGGCTATGGGTATACATAACTGTATACGTCACTGTAATTGCAACTTGACTGGAGAAGGAAAAAAATGTTTTAATTTTAATTAAAGTCAATGTTAGAAACATTTATTCTCTTTTTTATTCACTTCATATCTCTCTTTTGCCGCAAAATAGCAGAAACAGCAAAACTGAGCTTTTAAACTGCAGATAGGAGATTCAAATCTGGAATAAACTGATATTTAGTCAGAAAACACATGATCTGCAGTTTTTGGTCATTTTTTTGGGCAGGCATTCAAAACAGTGAAAACTGAAGAATGAATATGTTTTTTTGGGACAGTCACGCAATTACACCTACAGCAGCTTTTATGATATGTTGTTCTGAATGTGTTAGGGTTCAGTATTGAAAATAGCTTAGCGATACAATACATAAAGTAGCACAATACAGCAATAACTATTTAATGCGTTGCAATATTGTATGCAACTAAATATATATCACAATTTTTGGTGAAACTATCATAGTATTAAAACACACCAGACTGCATAAAATCTGAGTAAAAGAAAAGTTTACTTTTAATCCATTAAGAAGAATAAGATAAAAAAATTACTTGTAAACATTTCATAAAAAATCAGTACTGTTTTTGAGAATTGCAGCATTATATTATAATAGCAATGTTGTGATACTTTGACATATCAATATTTCCTTGCACCCCTAACCCATTCATATGGAGATGGTCCCTCAATGGCTGCTCTAATAGCAGGTTTGAAACTCTGCTGTTAATGATCAGCAGAGCATTGGATATTTTTATTTAATATAATCTTTGGCATGTGACGACTAAAACTTTGTGGCTGAGTTGCTGCTGTTCTTAAATGCTTCTACTTTCTTAATAAAATCAGGTCACCAGGTTTATAGACAATCAAATGTTCATTAGACTAACCAGGATGCCAGCGTCGATAACTTATATGCAGCCCAACAGCATGTTATACCCTTTCAATTATACAATTTTCCCAAAAATAAACATATCCTTTTGCTCTTATACTGTAATCACTTACATACATTGTTTAATATATTATATATAATTGTACATTACATTCACATACATATAGTTTAATTTAATTCCATCAGCTTCTTGATGGTGCATTTATTTTGTCACATACATGTACATATAAATTTACACATACACTGACAAGCAGCACCCGATTTAAAGTGAGGGACTTTTTACTCCAAAGGAATTCAATCGTAATATGTTTTTCCAGACTCTGTGGCCTTTGCATCGTTTTATATGGGAACAAACCCGAACAATCGCATTTTTCCAAATTTGCATTACAAAGCTTTTATGTTAAATGAAAACACACCTGAGCTGCAGATTACCTGCACAGAGGAAGCGAATTTATGCTTGATTCTGACAAGATACACAAATGGTGAGAGACCTGAGCTTTCAGTCTCCATCCTGCCATTGTCATTCATTTCCCTACACAGCGAGCCCCTCCCCACCCCACCCGAGGAAGAAAAAAACAGAAAAAAGCAAGGTTGTCACTCCATAAAGAATACGCCGAGGGATAAAGCAGTGTATTCAATTCATAAATATCCCTTTAAGAGGGCGACGTCAGTGATTTGTCACTAGGGGCTTTTGGCAGGGCTGAAATTGATGCGCGACTGACATGTGAGTTATGTAGGGGGGCTGTGGCAGGCATGATGATTTCCAGGGAGGCAGACTCACCCACCACAGCATCTCCTCATCCCCTCCCTTTAACAACCTTCACAGCAGAACGGCATTAATTAAAAAAGTAAGAGGGAGAGCCATTTAGAAACTTTATGATTTAAGGAAGGAAAAAAGCTACAGGATGGACTCCTTTGTGTTCTGTCCTCTGATGATACAGCCGCCTGTCAATTAACGTTCTCCAGCGTCGCGTCACCGGAATCGAGCGCATTAAAAATTCGCCGCGAGTAGGCGAGGAGTTTATGAATTTTCTTCAGAAGATTTTTTTTTCCACGACGGCACAATCATTTAAAATCCCTCCAGCTTCAAGCAGCTAAATAATGTTTCGTTTCAGGCTCCTGGTCAGCCAGCGTGCGGGGAGGGCCACAGCGCATAACAGCCTGAACATGAACAACAAATAAAATGTGAAAATCAAGCAAAACACCGTCTCATTTCCATTAAACGATAAAGTAGCCAGACTGAGGGAAATCAACTCATTTAAAATGGCTGGCCTGCAGGTCAAGGACGACTGGCAAACTGCCTCTGTGATTTCTCTTCACCCGGTCGCAAAATATAAACACATTTTCATTCCCAGCGCAAAAAAAAAACAGAGCAAATCTGAGAGGCTCCTTATCTTTTCTTGTTTGTTTGATACATTGTATATGAAATACCTTCAGACTTCAGATAAAACGTGCTTAAACTGCTTTTTCATATGCAGATTATGAGGTGGACGCCGCACAACACAAGACACACAGCTCTGCTCAAGCACAGATGTGGGCATGCTGACTGTAATATGATCCAGAAAAAAGCGTGAGAGATTTAGACTACCTCTAATTCCAATTCAAGGTATATTTTATAGCAAATCATTGTTACATTTTTAATGCTGAGACCTGGAAAAATCCCTGAGTCTATTCTCTATTCCCAAATCAAATCTGACAACCTGCTGAACATGCTGGGATACCTTGGTGCATCTGCAAAAGTATCAAAAAACACAGGCTATGTTTACATACAAAAACTTTCTCTAGTCTGATTGAAATTCATGCTGATCATATATTAAGAATAAGGTGTTTATATGTCACTCTAATCAACAATCTGATAAATCTTCACTTGCACATGCACACTACAAATAATCTGATCCAAAATAATGCACATATGTAGAGTATCATTTAGTGTACATGTTACCATGTTAAGTACTATGTTTTCAGTTCAGTTTTCAGTGTGTTTTTATTTTTTTATTGCTTTAAATGTACCTTACATTCAATTATTATTAAAGAACAGAAGCACTAATCTGAATTTCAGTCCTAAATTCCAATACCTGTACAGAAATTCTACTTATCAGTCGATACACAATTCCAATATGACACCACAGTTTCATACATTTTATAATATTGTATTTATCAGAATTATCTGAGCTCAGGGCATTCATTTTTTCTCTCTATCAGCAAGAACTTGCAGAAACAGGAAAACATGGCTTTTAAAATGCAGATTTAAATATTAAATAGTAAATGTTCTGTTTGCTTGTAAAGAGATAATCTGTTGTTTTCAGACACTTCATGAGGTATGTTCAGAAGGTAAAGTTGCTGAAGTGTTTGTCACTCTGATCACAAAGCACACAATGTACTTTAACTTCTCGTTTTGGAATATAAACAGTTACAGGTGTTTAGATTGATGTATTTTTTTAATTAACAGTATTGACTAAGACTATTGAACTGTATGGTCAACATATGACAATTAATTTTAGTTGATATGATATGATACAGATGCCTATACCTGCAAATTAATTAAAAAAAGAAACGTATTTGCCAAATAATGTAATGCGCCCTGTAACGAAGAGCAATCTGTAACATATGCTGTAAATAATATAAAAAATTTCTGACCTCATTCAATCAGACAGCAAATTTCCTCAGAATGGCTTCAATCAAACTAGTCTATTCCAACCGAGTATGTATAAATACATGGATGTGTTCTGTTCCAATTGAGCAGCTAGTTGGTTTATTAACACATTATTACATAATTAACAGGCTGCATGTAAACATGGCCTCTAATTCTTATAATTGGCAACACAACTGAAAAATCTATAGTTTTAGGCCAACTTGGAAATTTGGCTCCACAAGTTAAAGATGAAATTAGAAATCTGGGTGTAATTCTAGACTCAAGTTTAACTTTTAAACCTCATATTGGAAATGTTACAAGAACAGCTTTCTATCACTTAAGAAATATTACACGAGTTAGACCTTTCCTCAAACAGATGGATGCTGAGAAATTAATCCATGCTTTTGTTTTCTCTAGACTAGATAACTGTAATGCATTATTTACTGGGCTCCCAAAATCTACTACTGACAGATTACAGCTGGTTCAGAACGCTGCAGCTAGAGTTCTAACTCGCGCTAAAAAGAGAGAACACATCACACCTGTTCTAGCTTCACTGCACTGGCTGCCAGTGCCATTTAGAATAGATTTTAAGATTCTCTTACTGGTTTTTAAATGTCTGACTGGATCAGCTCCTCAGTACATTTCTGAACTATTGACAGAATATGTTCCAGATCGAGCTCTAAGATCATCAGGAGCTGCTTTATTAGATATTCCTAAAATGCAATATAAAAAGACGGGTGAAGCTGCCTTCTGTTTTTATGCACCAAAAATCTGGAACTCTCTACCGATACACATTCGACAGTCACCAGATATTACACAATTTAAAAAACAGCTTAAAACACATCTATACACCCTCGCTTTCTACTAGCTTTATAAATTATATTTTATATTTATTGTTTCTATGTTTTGCTGATAAATTATTTTTTATTTTTCTACTTTTTCTTTTTTGGTATTCACTTTTCCTATTATTTTGTTTACCTTGTTGTAATGTACCTCAGGTAATTATCTTGTATATTGATTTTATATTGAAAAGCACTTTGAGCTACATCTTATGTATGAAAGGTGCTATATAAATAAAATTATTATTATTATTATTATTATTATTACTTTGAGGGAAATACATTATAAAAGAAAATAAATGCTGTTTTTCAGCCCAAAGAAAGTGTAGGAAGGTAGCAGAAGAACATCTGACAGGTTCTACTAGCACACATCTAACTGCAACCATACGCTATTGCTTGCACACCATAAATAATACGCAGACTATTTATAGCAGTCATAATCGTTCTGAATAAAACTGGTCAAGAAACAGATGGCTGAAGAAGTTCTACAACTCTGCAAACTGCTGTGCAGAAAATAGGAGTAGGAGGGAGAAGAAGAAGCTAATTCTGAGTGTCAGTGGCACAGATTTGTGTACATATTCCATCTAACTATAGTGTTCACACTATATATATGTGTGTGTGTGTGTGTATGTACAGCATGCATATCATTTTGCACATTTAATGACTGTTTCTGGTCTTGTGCCAAGTTCCACACTACACTGGAAATGCAAACTGGATTTTATAAGTTTTTGTGCTTCAAGAATGAGGCTTTTTGTTTAAATATGAGAGCAGAGCTGCTGGAGAACTTTCCGTTAAACACACTGTGTCAGATGCGTTGCTTAAAATAAGATGTAAAAAAAAAACGAGGGCGTGATTTCTATAAGGTCAGCAACAGTAAAAAAAGACAGCAGCAGATGGCAGAGAGAGGTGACCTTACCTCATTGGTGTTCCACCTGTGTCTCTCTTTTGGCAACGAGGAGCATTTTGGTAGACATTCAAGCAGCTTTTTGGGCAGGTATATTTTCAAATGTCCATGTTCATCTGAGGACACAAAGAGGAGAACAACAGGCAAACAAGTCAAACATGTGAAGATAAAACGTGTGTCAGAATAAACTGCAAAAAGATCATATAAAAGAAGAGGAATTAAAAAAAAAGTTTTGTAAAACTTCCTATGAATCATGTACTTACTATGCATTATGAACACATTATAAATACTGTAGCAAACATATATTATAATGAATGCCATAAGCTAGTACAATACTCAGAAGTACTTTTAGTTACATATTTAGCACAGTATAAAGTACAAGAATGTGATGTTATAAAGACAGGTTTCAAAACATTCTTAGTATTAGTATGTTAAGTTTTCTTATAAACAGATACTATAAGGCATTATGTAACCTCTCTTTATAGAGTAGGGTCATATACACGTGGACCACTTCAGTTTCTATACCGTTTCTCTGATTTAGCTATTTATAGGTGTATGTTTGAGTAAAATTAACATTGTTGTTTTATTCTATAAACTACAGACAACATTGCTCCTAAATTCTTAATAATATATTCTCATTTAGAGCATTTATTTGCAGAAAATGAGAAATAGGTGAAATAACAAAAAAAAAATTCATATTTATGAAGTTATTCCAATATTTGATGGAATAACCCTGGTTTTTAATCACAATTTTCATGCATCTTGGCATGTTCTCCTCCACCAGTCTTACACACTGCTTTTGGATAACTTTATGTCACTCCTGGTGCAAAGATCCGAGCAGTTCAGCTTGGCTTGATGGCTTGTGATCATCCATCCAGGTTTTACATTTAATAAAATTAAAGAAACTCATTATTTTTAAGTGGTCTCTTATTTTTTTACAGAGCTGTATGTTGCTTTAAGTACTTATGAGTTATTATACAAGCTTATGGCCATCATTATAACACTACATAATGTATTGTAGATGTATTAATAAGGTATTTTGAATACAGGATTTAATGATAGTGTTATTAATATTTCTTATAAGCTGGACTTACATACATAAGGACGGACAAACAATAGTATGAGTACTTAAAAATAGAATACATAATAGTTTGTCTCCAAGATGGGCAGCAGACATTATAAAATTTGCTGATTAAAAAACTACAATAATAAAATATTAAACTACATCATAATTTTAGAAGGTCCTAGAATGGGAAACTGTATTCATCTTGGCTTAGTTAAATAATGAAAGTTCAGTGCATGGAAGTGACAAACCATGAACCTCAAACACAGATGCTTCTTCACTGAAAAAAAAAAACAGGCCCATTCCAAAACTGTAACAGTCTTGTTTTATTTAAGCTAGGGCTTTACAATTGATTAAATTAATCAAAACGGTTCAAAACCTCTAATTGACTTAATCTCGCCAATGTCAAAATTTATTCATTAATTCTGTTAATACTTTTTCCAATGTGTATGTTCCTCAAATACGCAACTCCAGCAGCTTGTGTTAAATAAAAATACAGTGTCTGTCATTTAATAATATTTATTGTTTATTTATCATAATGAAAAACAAATTCAATTAATATCCTTAAACACAAATTCACATCCTCAAAGTTTACATAAAGTTCACATAAATCAAATCAAATCAACAAACTGGACTACCTCAGATTAACCTTTCCACACATCAGAAGAGGAACTCAAAGGCACAGCTTGAGGAAGTCATATCCTATCCACCTTATTCTGCGTGACGACAGGGAGGGGGGCATGTTTGTTTACTTTGCGTTAGATCTTCCAGTGCAGCAGCCGACCATTTATATTGCTTACACCCACAGTGATAAAAGTACAAAATAAGTAAAACAATATACTCATTTAGTTATAGAGTTTAACACTAATTAAAGAATGAGGAGAATTTTGCAACACAGAAATATCAGGATCTTGAGGGGTTCCATTTAACTTATTAACCTAAATGCCCATATGTCTGCTCTTACCAATTTATAAAGGACAATGCAACACTAGAACATCCTAAAAAGAGAAAAGGGTTTTCGGTTCTGAAGATTCAGTAAATTGGGTCCTCTTCACCTAAACTCTTCACATTAACTCAGAACACAGTTTTCCTCCACAGAACAGTAAGAGCAGACATATAGACGTTTGGGTGGATGTGTTAAATTTAGTTACATTTTTAGTATATTTGAGTATACTTGAGTATACTTGAGCACTGTTCCATATTATTAACACTACTATTGACATTATCCTCACTGTTCTGTATCAGTCTGAATTAATATTGTAGCATTAGTACAGATAAGATTTTTTTCTCTTTCATACGAGCAGGTCCATTTGATTGTTTCAAACAAATCTAAGCATATTGGTCATTTAACCAAACATAATGTATCACAATATGACTGCACAGAATATCGTTTGAACACTGTTCTCATTTGTATGATATACAGTACCTCCAAAAGGCAGATTATATCTGCTAAGTGTGTCATTTAATTTCCTTAAAGTTTTCCTAAACCTAAAATTTCCTAAAGTTACTACTGGAAAAATATGGTACAAATTCATGTGTTTTTTAATATAGCAATACATATTTTTTTAATATTGTGCAACCGGTACCATACTACATTTACTCCTAATCCTATTATAATATTACATTTCTAAACAACAACTAATTTTATGTGAATTGATGTTACAAAAAAAAATGTATATAAAAAATCAAATATGCAGTATTAAATTTATAAACTGCACACTATAAAAATGTTTAAAAATATGGAACCATACTCAACAGGTTAGAGATAAATCAGTTATATAGAGATATATAATCTGATAAAAAGAGGACAGCAAATAAGGAGAAGCCAATGGAAGAGAAAAAAATCTGAAATTGAAAAGTTAACAGAAGGCTTTTTGGTAATTTTGAGAAAGTCCACTTTGAAAGGCTTAAGGGAGAGATGGCGAGCTTTATTAAGACTTTAACTAGCCAATAAAGTCCACAGCCGTCCTGATCCTGACTGCGAGGTAGAATGGTAAAAAGCACAAATGCCAGCAATGGATAAAAGAAAGGGGGAATAAAATTTGTTCAGAGGGCAATTAAGGCAGGGCTATACATCAGGCTTTCTCATCTAACCCCGAGCGCCTCTCCCTCTGATGGCAGAGGGGCTTAGCGGTCTGCTCCAATCACTGCCATTTAAGCTCACTGTTTTACAGCCGAATATCTAAATTATAACGATACTGTCTACAACTGTGAATTGAGTCCAATTATAATCACCTTGTTACTATCATCTGCCAATTTCACATGCGTCTCTCACCAGCACCCACTAGCATAACACTCACTTCCAGTTCCAATAGAAACATCAGGGGGAAGAGCAAGTGTGGGTAGAGGAAACACACACACAAACACACACACACAAAAAAGCATGCTAGATACCATTATAAAAAGATGTTATACAATGATGTTAACACCATTAACATCAGTGACCATATACGTTCATCGACCATCACTGTCGAAGATGCTAGATGCTGTACATATCTCATACTGACTACATGATATTCTGAATTTCCAGGTATTTTCAAGGCAATAAATGGCATTTTGGTGTAAATACAGACTTGGTGTGCAGATTACTGAACCATTTCTAGGTTATGCTAGCTGTATGCTAGGCTAATAGCTAACCCTTGCAGACTAGCTTCTACTATATAATAAAAGCAGGGCGGGACACTCTTGTTAAAAAAGGTTAGATGTGCCAAAATTGTAACAGACAGCACCATGAAGAATTAAATTCTTGAATATGCATATTCACAAATATTTAAACTACTGTTGAATAAAACCAATATAAAAATGAAAGATTAATGTAGGTACTTTTTATTAAGTATAGCAAGCAACTCCCTATAACATTACAAGCTGTATAACAGGTCAAGATAACAGCAGCACTACATGATTGTTGTAATTATTCCTCTGCTAAAAACAAAGTAATGAAAAGCAGTGGTACAATAAACCAGCCAATCACAACAAATCTTATCAAAATAGTCATAGGTCTAACCTGAAAACATTTTTAACCTCAACCAATAAAAATCATATACTTATTAATACATGAATAAACAGCTTCAAATATTGAGCATATGAGTTATACTGCACCTTTAAGATGAATATGTGTAAATTTATATTGTAAAAGTTTAATCCACATCCACATCAACATTTCTATTTCAAAGACACAAGAAAATAATGTTGTTGTTTTTTTCTATGAAATTGGTACTTTAAATTATCAAAATCTGACATACTATGATGAGAAATATGTGATTTTACACAACTATGACTACACATACACAGGAATATGCACTTCTCACAAGAGGTCTTAAACAATTTTACCAAAGTTCTTCAGTGCAGCAGCTCTCTGACTCAAATTCATAATGACAGAAGCATCATTCCACCTATTACAGTCAGTGTACCCTCAAAATGTTTTCAGAGCTACTGTTTTAAGGGTAAATGAAATAAATTGCTCTATAATGGTGCTAATTTGTTTCTAAATTTGTATGATAAACACTCTATTTCACTCTATTTTGAGCTCCTGCGGGAACAAAAAAGTGATGCGAGTGGGTTTTTATCCTATCTGCAACTACGTGAGCACATTAGGACATTTTAGACAAGGTTTTAAAGAAAGAGGACAGCAAAAACACACAGCACTGATGAGTCAACTGCGCTAGAACACTTTTTGAGTCAGAAATACCACCACAATTCTGATGGGGCTATAATTGCAAAATAACAATCCACAGTTGCTTTTCAGCGCTATGCCAAAGCCAGCAAATGCGGTTAAGAAACCCGCTCGCAAATCTGTGTGATTACAGCTTTCTTTGAGCTAATGGGCTTACTCTTCACAGCGTGCTGTAGCTCCGCTCACGTCACTGATGACATATCAGAACACATCTACTGGAGCCAATTACACAATTTCCAGCTCCGGCTGCTCGCGCTACGCAGTGGGCAATTTGTGCGGAATTGAAATTACCATAGTATGAAGGCGCCATTCTTTAAATCAATTCTCCTTCAATCCAATCCACGCAATGAAAAATAACAGAATGAGAGAGAGATGACAACCACAATGAAGTAATATCAGTTCTTCTGAGAGATCCCACAGACCATGTTTACTTTCTCAAATGACAGCAGCGGCATGTGTACGGTGGCAGCGGCGCTCCTGTCGCATATCCCTCATTCTCCCCCCTAGTTGTCAGGCAATCGACTCTTGATATTGCAGACATTTGTCACAGAGCAGGTTGTCATCTGTTTAGACTGAGAAAAATATGGCTCTAAATGAAACATTTATATTACTCTTTTCCTGTCATCCCTTCTTTTCTGTCCCATCCAGGCCGAAATATGATCTTTGCCCACAGAACAATGTGTATGGATCGTATGTGTTTTGTAATAACATGGATAACGATCCTCCAAGAGCTTTACACAAATACGAAGCGCCTCCATCTGTTTCAGCATTTATTCAGCCTTATCGTATTTGTAGTACATGATCTAAACACTTAATTAATTCATGTTATGCACAAGCATGACACTTCTGATTTTTAAAACAAGGGTTTCCAGCTGTGAGGCTTTTATTTGCCACTCTTTCCATCATCATTGCCTTTGAGATTAACAGTGATGTAGTGCTTAGTCAAAGTCTTGATCTCTCTGTGTTTTACAGAACAGCCCAAATAATAATGAAATAACTAAGGATTGAGAAGTTTTCAGTTTAAACAGTGATACACACAAACCATTTTAATTCACTGTTAGTGTGCTGTCCCAAACAGCACACAAGCACATTAGCATTACATATGTGGGAATTTAGGCACAACAAAGCATTTAGTCAGAAGATATATTTTGAATGTGTATGAGCGATATTAGGCTTTTACGTAAGATTTGCTAGTATTGACCCACGCCCTTGACTGGGCAGAGAAGAAGAAAGAGGGGGAGCGAACTCAGAGTATTTGGGATGGAGTTTGGGGCAGCTTCGCTGTAAAGCGTGAAGCCGAAGCCCCCCCTCTCATGAAGAGAAACATGAGAAGAAAATAAAATTAAAGAAGGAGGAAGATGGGGAGGAGGTGGGAGCGAGGTTTGTTCAATGAGTAGGTAGAGAGGAAGTGACGGTTTAAATAGGGATGGAAGTGGGAGGAGTGAGGGCGTGGATCACTCCCAAAACTTAGTTATGACACATAACTCCACATTTGGTGCCAACACCAGTTAGATCCACAGCCTAATGCTACCACCACCAAGCTTAACAGTTGTAACAGGGTGCTTACACCTGACCTTTATTTTTACAAATATACTGCTCATTGTAGCCAAACAACTCCATCTCTGTCTCATCAGATCATAAAACCTTTCACCATTTTATTTCTTTGTTAATGTGGTCGGCTGGACAAGTTTAAAAGTGTCAGTTTTGAAGCATAGAGGGGTTCTTTTTTTGGATGCCAGGCTTTTAGTCCATGGCAATATTGTAAATAAAAGATAAAAGCTACCAGCTGTAGTCAATCGTGATCACTAAGAGGAAGTTAGGGAGTTCTTGACTTGGGTGAAATCAAAGACATTTTGAAAAACAAATTTAAAGCCCAATATTGCTACAATATTGACAATATATATCCTTGGTGAGTGTATGTAAATATCCGTGTATTAAACTTGCATTGTAAATATCTTGTATTAAATTCAAGAAGAGAAATAACATGCAAAAAGAGGATTATATGCTTTTTAAATTTTACTAATACAGCTGATCAGGGTAATTATACAAAATTCTTTATTTTTTCTTGTTGGAGAATTTTAATAGCTTTTGTTTATGAGATATAAAATATTTTTTTTTAACTCACAAACAATTCTTACATAACATGGGGATTATATCTTCCACCGATTATGAGCATTAGCACATTCTCATTTATTGTTTCCCTGCATTTAGGGGCGTGTCAGTCACAAAAGCATCTAATGGAGAGAATGGACTGAACAAACAGTCAGTAGATAGAGGGGGAAAAGGCTGAGTAAGAAGAGTAATCTCAGCCTGTATCAGGATACTAGCAAAGGATCCAAAGGCACATGATCAGGACATGAAACTGCAGTGTTCCCCACCGAAGTGACGAGATAAAACCCAGCCCTGGCATTTGCTGCACGCGGGGTGCTGGAAATGGGCTGTGCTGGGCTAAATTACTCTTACAGTAGGGAGCAGATACTGTATCTGGGATGATTTGCCTCGCTCAATTAACGTTTCACCAGAGCAGCTGCTCGCAGATAACAACAAGGTGCTTTAGCATCACCCTAGGCAAGCAGAATAAAGCGTGATATATAAACAACGTACACTCGCAGCCCGACTCCCAAAGACACAAAAAAGACCTTCCATCTTTAAGCTCTGGGCCTGACAGTTCACATTATGTCTCAGCAAATGTTTGTACAATGCAAATATCAAACGTTTCTCAATGGAATACCAATCACAGTGTGATGCAGAATTGTTTTTCCTGATCATTTTCTGCATCCTTAGAGCTCCTGCCTCGGCTTCATATATAACTGCAAATACTATAATCTTCATTTTAAAAGGCTCATAACACGGAAAACTGAATCCCTGAATCTGATACAGTGAATATACTGTTCACTGCCCAGGCCATTTGCTGCCTGCATGAAAATGAAGCTACAAAAACAATCCATTTGGAATTTACATTAGACAATGAGGTATACAAAATGTTGGGCACACTAGTAGGGGCGTGTCATACTGTGTGTCGCATTGTACATCATAATATTACATGTCATCATTTTTGTAATGATAACAAATACACAGAACAAGAATATTGGGATCACAAATAAACTGTTAAAATACTGTGAATTATATTAGGGCCATATAGTCCTGCCTTACACTCAAATTCATTTGCTGATATGAAAAGCTAAGCAAGGTGACATGATTTCCAAAAGTCCATAAAGTTACATATCACATATTTTTATTTTTTTATTTTCATTTTTAACAGTTTCAAACTAACATAAAAGAAAATGACTCAAAGCAATGGTTGCACACCCTGAATGAACAGTACTTAAGAAAGTATTTAATATTTAAGTATATGTGAGAGCTTGTGAATGCTTTTTTTTAAACCCAGCTGAGAATCATCAGTCTTTTTTATCACTTGATTTGATCAGGACATCCCTAACTAACATTGTATTCTTCCTCGTACCACTGGCTACAAAAAAACCCAGAGGCATGATCCATCCACCCCCATGCTTAACAGGTAGATATGTGCTCTTTTCCATTAAATTCTGCATCCTTCTTTCTAATCTGCTATAGAAACAATGCACAACCACATGGCAACCAATTAAAAGCTAAAATCACTTAAAAACCGTACATATTAAAATTTTAAATACCACTAATCCAAATGAAGCAAAACACAACATAAAATACTTTCAAACTAAAAGCTAAAATTACTGTATTATATTTGTCTACTAAAAAAATAGTCTGATCCGTGACTTAAATGCGATTCTATAAACAAGTTGATAAACATCTTTAGCTGTATTTTGGTACGAAAATGTATGCAGTACAGCAAGCAGTTTTCACAGAATATGAAACACTATATCAAACATTTCAAAATGTCTGTAAAAAGTCCTAAATACAAAAACAGAAGTTTCTTTTGGGACTATAACCTTGAATATACCTGTCCACCTTCACTGCATTTAAAAACACATTTATGGCCAAAAACAGTGTCTCAGGCATTAGGTAGGGTTCATTCATAATTCATGTAATATTTTCCTGTGATGCACCTCTGAGAGGCATTAAACACTTTAGGCATCTGTTTCCTGTCAACAACTCCGTCAACAAATCTGACTCTGTATGTTTGCTTAGAATTTTCCCATCAAATACGTTACTGAAAAAGTCCCTTTCCCTTTAATTACACTAACAGGGCAAATGTTGGTCCTGTCCCATGACTTTTGCCATGTCTTATGGAGGATAAAGAACGCTGCCTCCTATATTGAATGTAATTGCTGCCAGAGTCGCTTGTCTGTTCTCATGGACAATCATAGCCAGATGTTACAGGTCAAAATCATTACCACCTATTGTACTGTTCATTGTGTGTGGTAATGTCATCTCACAAGATAAAGCCTTACAAGCCACCCTGTGAGGTAACTTTATGATCAATTGAGCTAATGCTATCCCAAGACTTGTGACATGTCAGAATATAAAATGTGGATTGAAAATTTACCGTTAAAATGATTTAAGCTTATTTCTGGTGAATAAGCACAAACACACACAGATACACACAGATTATTAAATACCTTAGACTAAAAAGCTATAACACAAGGAAACTATAAGGTATCATTCCTTAAGATATGTCAGCTACTGTAGTTGGAACAGCACATAGAAAAGAGGGAGAAGTAATGTTGAATCTTTTGCAATATCTGGACAGTCTTTCTCTCTCACTTCTTCACACACACACACACACACACACACACACATACACACACGCACACAAACAAATCAGACTGAGTAGGAGGAGTCCTCACAGGCTCTCCAGCGGCTGGGACGCGCTCCACTGCCTGCTTTCTGTGATCAATGCAGGCCGAGGCACGCGCCCGGCCCGTAATTAAGCACCGCCTGCCTGCCGCTGATCAATGCTAACTACAACATTCCCTTAGACACACCCACCGATGACATCATTCTTCTCCATGGCGGTTTATATATATATATATATATATATATATATATATGTAACATCATATTTTACTGACAGTGTGTGCTCATATAAAACAATTTCTAACAAGATTCTGAGGTAAAAGAAGATAAAAAGAGTAAAAAAAAACTATAAAAAGGTCATAGACTGGTTAAATTTAATCCCCTGGTCCATGAGTGTGGCAGAAGGTGTGTCCCAGAGCCTTGGCTGCAGCAAAAGTAGGCTGCATTTCTTAGCTGCTACATTACAGAAGGCTTTGTAGCTGAGAAACACAGCCGATGTTCAGCATCATCAGCGTCTTAAAAATAAAAATCTTTTTTTTTTAAATAACTATACTTACAAACTTAAAAATGTACCACAAAATTAAGAGCTCAATATTTAATGCATGCACATGAGGTGCAAACATATACAATTACACATTGCTTCCAAGACAGAATTTTGCTATTACCACAATATAGAGTTTTGACTATTAAGTGCAATTGTTGTTGTGTATGATATGTTATGGCACACCCCTACCATTGACTGTTCCTCTGCTCAACCGATGCACACCATTATAAATAAACTCCCTTAGTTCAGACCCCTGAGAACAAATTCACTGTTGCACTTGTTTATTTGCTGCTTAGATTTCATTACTTTGATTCACTCCCATTAATTTTCACACAAGCCCAAGCCATAAAGTTACTGTGTGACACATTTGAAACTTCTTTTCCTCTATCAGGGCAGGTAAGTGAGCTCTAATCCACAGCCATGCTAATTCTCACACATCTATTTGTAATTTTTCCATTCTGTGTTTCCTTCAGGAAATGCACTTTTCTAGATGGAATCAGAATTTATTTATGTGACAAAATGCAATGCACACAACTTTTACGTTTCAATGTTACCAAACAAAGCCTTAATAGACTGTTCCATATGTGTGAGTAACAGGCTACTGAGAAGTAATTTTCTTCATAGGACAGTCCTACAGAGGACCCAGTCTACCTCGACTGCAGCCTAGACTTTGGAATGCAGCTTCAATCTGAATCTCTTTCATTTTTAGCGTACATCCTGAGGAAAAGAGGGAGGAAAAAACACGCCTCTGTTCAGATTGGATGGCTGTTAATTAAAAACTCCTCATAGCGCCAAAATGCTCTGTAACTTCTCCCAGAACGCAGCTTGAGAGACATCTTAGAAAGTGTGGGATTTGCTCCCTCCTTTTTTTTCGTCCGCCAAATAAAATGAATGTGACTGAACTGAAGGCTCATTGCTCTGCAGTTAAGAGCATAAGAGACAGAGCTGAATGTTAATTCACCACAGCACTGATACTGCCTGCTTTAATAAAGAGCCTCTAACAGTATCTACTATGTGGTAGAAAAACACACACACATTTACACACACACACCCTCTTATCTGACATTATTGTGACTCTGGGGACTAAAATGAGCTCCAGTGGCACAAAAAAAAAAAATCAATTGCTAAGCTAGAGCAAAAGGCAAGAAAAAAACGCACAGAAGAGAGAGTGAACAGGCAGTTACGACTGCAGAAAGAGAAAGAGAGAGAAAGAGAGAGAGAGAGAGAGAGAGAGAGAGAGAGAGAGAGGAAAAAGTGCTGGTGGCCGGCTCAGAGAGAAGTGAGAAAAAAAAACCCTAAGAAAGAAGCGAGGCAGCAAGAGGATGGCGCCTCTGCTAACGACCCAGCTGTAGCTACAGCGGCGGCTGCTGAGCGGCAGCCATTACCGATCACTTTCCCCGCTTTGCTCACGCTGAGGCGGGCTCACGCACACCGCTGCGCCCGTGCCAGCCTCCTCCGCCGCCTCGCATCTTTTATTTTGCCGGCTAAACAGCGACGACGCTGCAAGCATTAGCATAACTCAGTCTCCCCAGCAGTGAAAAACAATCTAGTTGTCAGGTCCTAAAGTGCAAGGCTGGCTGAAAACGAGGGACGCGGCTATATTAGAAGATGTGCGGTGCTGAGCTGAGCTGAGCTGGGGGGCGGCCAATTACTGGGCCAGAGCCTGATCAGGAGAGAAATAACAGGAGAGTCTTCATGGCCAAATGGTGGGGGGGGTTGGGAAGTGGGTGAACGGGAGACAAGAGAGTGAGCCAAGGGACAAAAAGACAAGAGATGAGCAAGAGAAGAGCATGAGGGGGAATAAGTAGAGAAGGAAGGAAGAAAGTAAGAAAGTAGTGTGAACTGGGCCGGGCTTGGCTGACGTATGGCAAATGTGGTTTATATTCTGCAACTGGGGTGTTGGGACAACGCGGTTCAGGGCAATTCCTGTATCATACTCGGCTACTGGGTTGTTGGAAAATGCAAATCAGGCCAATTCCCTTATTATACTTGGAAACCGGGGTTTTGGCAAATGTAGCTTAAGCTGATTTCCATATTATACTCGGCAACCAGGGTGTTGGCAAAACTGGTGTGGGTCAATTCCCGTATTATTCTCTACAAACAGGGGAGTTGGCACAAGCAACACTCAGCCCAGATGTGAGCCGAGCACTTGAGTCAAAATCAGGCCTAGATTTCAACTGGAGCAGGGCCAATGTATCTTATGCTCGATGTGTGGTATTATGACCAGAAATGACCCAAGTTATTTTTGCAATCTGGGAAGGCAAAGACAAAAAGAGAAAGGGTGATGTAGAAACAAAATAAGCTTCCCATACAGGAAAAAGTAAAAAAAAAAAAACAAATAAATACAGGCCAGTAAAGCAGCAGACATGCTGAGTAGAAAGTACATACCATGAGGAGAAACGGGAAGGGGAAATAGAAGGAAAGAAAAAATAAGAGGAGAGAAACAGTGGAGGGATGTAGAAGCCACGTAGACAGTACATAAGGGCGTTTTCTGCTTATGCTATCTAGTCACCACCCATTCAAAAAGGAAAAGGGTCTCTTTCCTTCATTAGGCCGATGGAGCAGATGAGTGGGACAGGCATGAGGCACCACAATGAGAACGGCTCTTCTACAACTTCAGCGCTAGACCTGCACAACCTCAAACAAGGGTGGAATCAAAGCCTGTGCTTGTGCTGAACCCAGGACCTTACTGTCACCAGTCTACAGCTGTCTACAGCTGTGAGCAGAAGAAAATAGGGCACGCTTGCGCCCCGACAAATTGCAACCGAGGAACCATCCGTCCAGACACGCTGTGTCCTTGCCTGGTTGTCAGAGAGCTGGATACGCTATGATCCCTCTGAACAAGCCTGTGCTGTTTGCTGGTTTTGCGTCTCCTCGTCTTCATCCACGCCTCCTTCATTGCTCCCAAAACGCCACTGCAAAATGCTCACTGGTCCCTAGGTTTGCCGAGAGCACGAAAGTGTGTCCGAGCACTGGCCTGGTGAGGAGAAATATCTAAAAATATATATATTTCTGCAGGGAGGGGGGCGCTGATCTTCAGATTATCAGTGAAGCTGCTCCTCCTGAAGGAGCTTTAACAATATCAGTCATGCTAGCTTGCGCCAGTCTCACCCCGGAGACAGGAGAGGGTCATGAAACTTGAGAGGGCTGACAAAAACAAATCTCAAATCAATATCTTCTGCGACACAAGTCTCTCTCTTTCTCGATCTCTCTTTCTCTCTCTGTCTGTCTGTCTTACTTCCCTGCTTTTTCCCTGTTTTGCTCTCTCATCCCTATCTGTGTTCTGACACTCTTTACGTTTAATTGTTGGCTTCCTCACTGAGGTGCAGCGGTAAAGTTAAAGTTAGCGAGTGAAACTGTGTACATTCATCATGCCGGCCTATTCAATCTCCCGCGCCCTTCTGTTCCTCTCCTGCAGGCAGGATTACTATTATGGATGTTGTAAAATATTAAAAGCATGTTTTATCAATCTAGGCACGTTAAATGGTGCGAATATAATCTTTCCTATATTCCGAGCGCAGCCTTTGGTCTAAATATGAAGGGAGGTATGCAAATTCCATGCATCAACACCAGCGCATCAGGCAGTAAAACGTCCCCCCCTCACAGTCTGCACGCAAAGTCACCTGACATTAGAACAGATGGCTGTTGTAAAATCACTCTCAACTGCGGTATCGATCCATTCAATACTAATCTAATAAAGCATGCCTCCTGTGACCAAAGGGCCAGAGAAATGAATTGAAATAATAATCAGGGCTCTATGGCGGCGAAACTCCTTTTCAAATCAATCTGTCAGAAATGCAAGACTACCAATGTAATGAAATGAGATAAAATAACCGGGCTCCTCCTTCCAGCCTTATGATCCCAACTCAATCCTTTTCAACATTGAAATTCAAGAGCAGCCCCCCACCCCGGCGTGCTGTCTGCCTGAGCGCCGGAGAGCTGTAGCCGTCGGGCTATTTGTTAGCAGTCAGCCATTCCACACCACTACTGATCCCCGCTATCACGGCTCAACTGATGAACTCAATTTAAACTAAGACCTGGCAGGACCAGTCACAGCTTCTCATGCAGGCTGGTGCTTTCCAGAGATTGAGCACTGATCTAAATTTAACTTCTCCAGCATTACCCCGTGCTACATTCCGAGAACGTCATTGGGAGATGCTATTTTCATGTCTCAGAGATGTCTCTGCACTGGAAATACCCACCGCTTCTCAATGGGATACCAATCATAGCTCGAGACACCATTCCCTTGTGGAATTTTTAATGTAATAGCCTTAGAAATTCAGTTACACTCTTAAAACATAAGCCAAACATACGTGTATAAAATTATTTGGTACCACTTCAAAATAAGACTACCTTTATAAAGGTTTTATAAATGGTTTACAATTCATTTATTAATGGTTACTAATTAGGTTGTAAATGCTTTAAAATCATTAATAATCAGTCATAACACATAATTAGAAAGGGCAACAATATAGAAGGCTGTGGGTTCACTATTTGGCAAACAACAGGACATTGTTGCCCTTTCTATGTATGTGTTATAATTAGATTAGATTAGATTAGATTAGATAATACTTTATTGTCAGATCCATGATCTGAAATTTGTTTTGCATAAAAACAGTAGCTCTGTTACAACATCATACATTAACAACACAACATATAAGGGCACAAACAACCATTATAAAAGGGGAAAAAAAAGAAAAGGGGGTACATTAAATACATAGTTCGCTCGCATCATCTCGGTTCATAAAGATCTTGTATCTTATATCTTATAAGTGATTATTAATGATTTTTAAGGCATTTACAACCTAATTAGTAACCATTAATAAACTAATTGTAAACCATTTATAACCCCTTTATAAAGGTAGTCTTATTTTAAAGTGGTACCAATTATTCTTTTAGTGATGCCACAGATAAAAAAAAACGTACATGTTAAAAACCTGTGAATTTGAAGAATACAAGATGTTTATACAAACATATTTTATTAGAAAGGTACCTCTATTACATTGACAAACTAGGGCTGGGCAATATGACTCAAAACTTTTATCTTAATAAGCTTTAAAGATACTGTGATATATGATATGATACAATATGAGAACACCTTAACAAAGTATAATGTTAATTTTGGTTTATAATAAACACCAAAAGCAAAATATGCAACACCAACAGCATGTTGCAAATTTAAATAGTAGATGGTATCTTTAATTACAATATTTTTCCATTTCATTACTTTTTAATCAAATATTTGTCAAATGTTTTTTTCATACTGCCAGAAATATTGGCAAAATTAACATTATACTTTGTTAAGGTGTTCTCATATTGTATCATATCTTATATCACAGTATCTTTAAGCTTATTAAGATATAGGTTTGAGTCACATTGCTCAGCCCTAGTTTGCAATGTAATAGAGGTACTTTTCTAATAAATGTTTTTTACATGTACTTTTTTTATCTGCCAACTATTGCCAAATATATTGCCAAATATTGTCAAAAGTCAAGAGTCATTGGATAGCAATAGGTAAATTGATCAGGAAGTTTTATCTGAAGGGTCAATATAGGAATGCTCACACTAATAAAGGTTGTGAGGTGTTATCTTGTGAGTGAGGCTGAACTTCTGCCATTGTTCTCATGACAAGGCCACAAGAATTATACAACCTCGAGCAAGGTCTAATAGTGGAAGTATTCATCAGAATGCTCATACAAGGCTAATCGTACATGCATCATGTACATGCAGGCATTACGCAATATCAACTTTAGATTATGCTGATTATACTACAGTATACAAGACCAGTCTTTTATAGTAATTCTATAAATATCTTGACTCAATTTCTACAATTTCTACTAAGGACGAAGAACTTACTTGGCCTATTTTGTGACTATAAGAATATAAACACAGTTATTGCCTGAGCACTAAGAGCAGTGGATGCTGATTTAGACACTTTGACTGAACTGTGGTGACAATGCTAGGACGAAGGTACACAGAAGTCAAAGCTCAATTCGGTTTGGGACAAGTTCAGGTACAACAAAAAGAAACAAGCCATCCCTCCCTATTAGGCTTAAGTTTCTTCTCATTTACTGGGAACAGACAGTAATGCAAGTTACAGTCTGTTCCAGCTAGTGTCATTCAGTTCCCCTGAGATAGTCGGTACAGCCTGTAGTGTATTAAGCAGTAAAATGTAAACAGTGAAGATACACACTTGATTAGGTTCTATTTTTATGTAGGCTGACTGAAAAAAAAACAACAAGAATTAGGTCATAACTGACTGCAAAACCTGAAAAGTATGTCTAGTATTATTTTAAAATACAAAATCTTACGCTGTATTTGAACATTCACAGCCAAAAGAAGAAAAAAAACACATACATCCTCTGTGATTCTCATTTGCAATCAGCTTAGGCAAAGATCTGTAGGGGTACAAACAATATTGAAGTACAAGTAGTGCTATGTTCTAAAATCAGTATAATTTATTTATTTACTTATTTATTTAACAGGGACAATGCACATTGATCAACATTTCAGTTTCTACATCAATGCAAATGTGCCAGAGTTAGCTAAAAGGCTAATTAAAAAGCTCATTTTCATTTGTTTGAATATTTACAACTAATGAATGATTATTTTAAAGCATGACATACACTGCACTTCTAAGCAGTGTTGTGCCAGTTCACAGCTTTTCTGAACTAGTTCAAGTTCAGTGCATACATGCTCAAAGTGAACAGTTCACGTTCAAAGTTCTAAATTTTAATTCTGAACTAGTTCAAAGTTCAGTTCATTTTACTTTTTTTGAGATATTCAAATAAATACTTTTTTTTACACTACAAGCTAGAAATCACTATACGTTCTTTGAAACTGCTCATTGTAGACATTTGCTCATGACACTGCAATTGTGGGTTTCTTACCAGGTGATGAAAATGTTCATAAGGAGAATCGGTGTCTGTCTCCGTGCATCACTTCCACTAGCCATTTTTTTAATAGCAGCGCTTTCTCGCACACTTCTCTCTCTCTCTCTCTCTCTCTCTCTGTATCTCTCTCTCTCTTTCACCCTCATGCTCTCATCGTTGGTCTCTCTATCTCTCGCGCCCTCGCGCTCTCGTCGTTGGTCTCTGTCTCTCTCTTTCTCTCTCTCTCTCGCCCTCGCGCTGCACGCTTTTTAGCCAACATTCATTTACAGGGATGTCTGCCGTTCATGACACATAATGTGAACTAATTCAAGTTAAAGTTCTTTATTAAAAAATGTGTTGCATTCAGTTCAAAGTTCACGAAAAAATTAGTGTGTTCAATGAACGCGTTCTTCTTCTCGATATTACAATATGTTATTTTTGAACATATTAATATTTAAAACTGTCAAAGGTCATTAGATAACAGTGGGAAAACTTATAAGGAAGCATTATCTTAAGAGACAACATGGCAAGGTCCACACTAGTATAGATTGTAAGGTAGTATCTTGTGAGTTAAGCTGAACATTTGCTATTGTGCTCATGGGAAGGTGACTAATGCTTGTAAAATGTGGATTTCACATAATGGAAATCAAAGTTTGCACAGAGGCTATATGACTGTATGCATCCAAATGTATATTCCATACAGCAAATGTTCAAATGCATGTACCATTAGAACCCTACTGAAAATTCCCTATCGGACAATGTTTTAGTCTTAATCTAGGTCTTGTTTTATTTACTAGACTGAACAAAGACAAAATATTCAAATGAGAGTGTTTTCTCTTTTTCTTTAATCTTTTAATCTTTAATTTTACTTAAAAAAGTGTGAACGAATTGCATCTTCCTTCAAATTTACATAAAAATTTGATGCCTTGTATTTTTTTGATTGGCCACTATCTATGGCTTGTGTCACCTCCCCCCACACACTGATACTGATCACAGATTTGTTGCAAAAGGCATTTTAATACATTTTTAAGCATGCCAAAACTATTTATTTGCTAAATATTTAGAGATAAGGCAAATCCCACAGGTATTTAATATCCCTTTAATGTCATCAAGCAACAAAACAACAAGTAATTCAAGCTGTCGCTTTAAATCCAACTGTACGTGCTGCACAAACACCATAAGACCACATATAGGCTCATACAGCACATTTGGCTGGGTTAATGACATCAGCTTCCAGGTTATCAGCATGACCTGCCCATATTGGCAGTGCACTTAACGCAGGCAGAAAGAACAAGCAAATGAGACATGCAAGCAATCGTGCACTCATTTAGTACATTAAGGCCAGAAGCAAACGATGGAGATTAAAGAGATGCTGACCAGAAAGAAGCGGACAGTATTAGCATGCATCGACCACAGAACAGTTCTCATTTCTCCTCTCATACAGTATAAATGATTCTGGAATTAATTATTCACACACAATCAGAAGAGTAATTCCACCACATCATTAAATCAATAACTAATAATCAATGCAGCCTTTTGCTTCAATAGGACGCACACTAAGACTGAACAACCGTCTGGATAAAGATGAATCCCAAGACTACACCACTATTAGTCTGCACCAGACAGGGAGTCGTTCCAGATTTGTGATAAACCCTGCTAATGAAGAGGGGGAAAAAAACAGAACAGCCCCCTCTAACAACTGGCAATGGCTGCCTAAATCACACACTGACAATCAGAGGAAATCAGTTAGGGTGGAGAGCTGTGGATTCTCCAGCATTAGGAAATCCCGAGTTTTGTGTGCCCTAATAAATACCTACCTCACACAGATGAAAAATTCAACAAGTGCAGGTTATGTTCGGATGTCCCTACAATTGAAATCAGCACAGACTGCTTGATAGATACATTTTCTTGGCTTTGATTGCACCAGACTTTACTCCTGATTATCACCATCTTTCTAGATCTAGATTACAGGCTCATTTAAGACTAGCAGTGTAGCAGTGGCGGCTGGCTTTCATGAAAAACATTTCTCAGTTCTGTGTCAAAGCTATGCTTTTAAGTTTGCTACAAAAGATAGAACTATCACATTATGACATAGAGGGAAGATACAATAGACCTTTACTCTTAAAGCAAATTACACAAAGTACAGAATACAATTGAAGGGATGATGGGTCAAAGAATATCACAGGTTCTCTTTTTCCTTCATTAAACGGTGCATATACCCTTTGTTCTGATTGCATAAAAGCAAAATTTTCTTCTCTCATATTTTTCTTTTTATATTATGGCAGTTTCCTACATTTTGATGTAAATTATTTCAGTATAATCTTGCTTACAGTAGTGCAATATATCACAGTAAATTGAATCGTAAGTCCTATATCATGATATGTATTGTACTATTAAGTTCTTGCCAATACACAGCCCTAGTATTTTCAAAGGTGACCACATGCCATATGAACTTAACATATTTACATTGAGAGGATTGGTATCACCCACACCTGTAAGTCACACAAGTTTTGAGGTGTTATCTTGTGAGGGCGACTAAACACCGGCCAGTAGGGCTAGTGAATATATCTTATCAGTATGCTCAATGCTGTTATATATAAGATATAAAAAAATGAGCATATCGTACTATAGTGTCTGCTGCATGCTACATCTGTGTGTAATTTCATTACACTGGCCAAAAGGGGTGGGCGATATGGCTCTAAAATAATATCACGATACTTCATGGTATTTATACGACAACAATACTTTTGGCGATATGACAAAACACTAAAATAGAAAAAATATTTAGAATTTTATTGTTGCATGCAATATGATATGGCTAACTGAGATATATAAAAAAATATTAGATTTGTAACAGAAGTCAATAATCCAGAATGTCATGATACTAATAATAATGCACTCCAAATATCTCCATATATTCAGGATTAAAGTAAATTAAATTATTCTGGACAGATATAATCTGTCTGTAGTAGATATATAATAGGAAATGAGAACAGTGTGAATTTTTCTTTTGCTAAAAACATCAAAAAAGTAGTACCCTAATGTGATTAGGGGTGGGTAAAATGTCACGATATTTCAGGGTATAATATCGGTCACAATATTAAACATTTTTGGCGATATTATCGCGTACGATACGATATGGCACACCCCTACTGGCCAATGCACTAATTTCAAGGTAACATCAATTATGGGAGTCGCAGTAAGGCATTACCACCCACAGTGGACAGTGCAATGACTGGTAATGATTGTGACCGTTGGCATCTGCCTAAAATTGTCCATGAGAACAGACAAGCAACTCTGGCAAAAATCTCACAGGAGACCCCATTCACATATCATACAGGTCAGAGGAGTGTTCTTTAGAAAGCACTCACAGTATTACATTAATTACTGGTTATTGTGATCTGCCCTGTAGTTCTGTACTGCTGCAAACCCAAAATATACAGACTTGTGAATGGCCAAGTCCCCACAGCTCTGAAGTAATCTATAAGGGAAATAGTGAATGCCTGTGCAATACAGCTGAGGTGATCAAAATCACTTTGAAACACAGAGTGCGGAGCTTCAAGGACCAATATTTTAAGGCCCGAAAAGGCTGATGGGGCAAAATAACTTGCTTAAATAAAGGCTTTCATCAGGCATGCCTTTCAAAGCCTGGAATGTCCTCAGTGTAACTGCTGCACTTAACTCGTAGAAAGACAA
The DNA here is from genome assembly GCF_023375975.1 of Astyanax mexicanus. Taxonomy (NCBI): domain Eukaryota; kingdom Metazoa; phylum Chordata; class Actinopteri; order Characiformes; family Acestrorhamphidae; genus Astyanax; species Astyanax mexicanus. Next base: position 39,583,443 of record NC_064420.1, on the reverse strand, counting down.
TGTGAGAGCTTCCTTTCGACCTTTCCTCAGTTAATTAGTGAAACAAGACACTCCTTGTTTTGATCTTGGGAAATGAAAATCTCCTATGAGTTACAATACATGAAGTGAAAGAGTTTTTTGTACTCTTTTTGTACTTATACCAAGAAGCTGCCTTTAGTCAGAAAATGGAAAAATGTAAATCAGGGACTTAGCGAGTTGATGGGATGTCTGATGCGGGAATGCTTATGTTTTTGGCAGCATATGTTGCTCTAAGAAATCTATGTATCTTTATTTATCAATGCTGCCATCACAGAATCACAAATCGCATTTGACAAGGGCTCTGACACGACTCCATATCATACAGATCCTGGCTTATATACACGTATACACATGTTTCCACTGTGTTATGATCAGTGATGTCAGTAACGCGTTACTTAGTAACGCGTTACTCTAATCTGACCCTTTTTTTCAGTAACGAGTAATCTAACGCGTTACTATTTCCAATCCAGTAATCAGATTAAAATTACTTATTTAAGTCACTGTGCGTTACTCTCTCTCTCTCTCTCCACCTCATCTCCTCCACACACACACACACCGCTCCCTTACCCATTCCCCCTCCGATCTTCCCCAATCACACGCGTCTCGCTTTCTCCCCTGTCTCTCTCTCTCGCGCTCGGCGTGTCTTTAGTTTACGCCCGTTTTCGTTTTTCGCCAGTTCTCGGGTTTCGCCAGTATCTCTTTATAAAGGCGTTTTTTTTTTGCGGCCGCGTCCCAATTCACTAGCCAGGGCAGCGGTCTGCCACAAATTTCCGGTGCTTTAAATGAACACTGTCAGAATTAAATCTTTCTCAGTAGTTGGGTCCGGTGTGGGTCCGTATTGGACAACGGACCGCAGTCTGCAAATATGTGATCCCTGGTCTAGACCATATACACGGTTCTGTTTTATAAAACCACTCCTTGCTGCCCTGCAGAGAACAACAGGTTCAATGTTCAGTTTTACTGTGAAATATGTCAGGTCAAAAAAGACTTTCTTTATTTTATATATTTTTTATAAAAACAAGTATTTATGTTTAGTAAAATCAAGAAAGACCATATATATATATATATTTTTATATGTTAAGTTAATTTTTTTTTTTTAAATTAAAAATATATATATTTTTTAGGAAATAGTTCAACTTAATAGAGATAAATTGTTGCTGTTAAAAATGCATTTTACAATAAAGGGAGTATTGGCAAAACTGGTTATAATGTTTATGTTGAGGCGGCGGGAGGTGGTGTCTGCAGCTGCTGAAAGTAACTAATAAAGTAACTTGTAAAGTAACTCAGTTACTTTTAAAATCAAGTAATCCATAAAGTAACTAAGTTACTTTTTAAAGGAGTAATCAGTAATCAGTAATCGGATTACTTTTTCAAAGTAACTATACCATCACTGGTTATGATCCATCCTAGATGAAGTTGAGCCCAGATAAGGCGATGCCACTTCTGAGCAGAGATAACACTGGGAAAGTTTTTTTTTTTTTTTACATAGATCCACTTTCTGGCAAATCACAAAAAGACTCATATGTCACCATGGCGACATATGTTGCTTTAAGATCTCAGAGCTACCACACCATTCAGACGTTCTCCTGACAACATTTTGGGTTGTCATATTTGTCTCTGGTCTGGAGGTCATAGAACGTCTTAAAAAAACCTTAAAAAAAAAACTGAAATACTGATTCGTCTGAGCACATTACACAATTCCACTAGGTAATGGTTCGTCCTACACTGTAAAAAGTGTAGCCCTGCTCAAATTAAAAAAATTGATGTCCATTTGTTGCATCTAAACTATTTGACTTCACTCAATCTAAATAAAGTCAATTGTTACAACCTTATTATTTTATTTTGACATAAACCCTATTACTTCACTCGACCCAATATTAATTATTCACCTTGATCCAAGTTAAATTCTTTACATTTCAGTTTCGGAACCAAACTAATACATTTAAATTGAACCGAACTTAAAAAAAAAAAAACATGGCAGCATATTCAGAAGTTCCAGAAGTTACTGTGGCGTGGAAGAGGACGGATTACCAGCGAGATTCGTTTCAGTGCTGTCTTGCTCTTTTTATTTTGCTCTGAGGAGGACACTAAGAGCTGGATTTACGTGGGATTCCACTTTTGAAAGTAAAACTAACTACAGCTCCAACGCAGCTAACCCCACTCCCACACACAGAAAACACACAAAGGGTGAGGCACAAAACAACCACATAACTGATAACTACATGAATAATACTAGAACAGTGATAATAAAACATGACATGAAACTCTGGGATAAACAGTAACATAAACACGCAGAAAAACACCCACTTCCCCCAACAGGGTGAGCTCCCATAATTCCTTGCGCCCCCCCTCCAGTCCCGACGCCACAATACCATAGCATGCGTTGCTATCTCGCGAGCGCGTTCAGGCACTTTCTCCCTCTCTCATTCTCTCTCTCGCGAGCGCGTTCAGGCACTTTCTCCCTCTCTCCCTCAGTGCTCTGAAGCACTTCTCTACAACTTCTCCCGTGCTCCACAGTGCGCATGCGCAATTCATGTTTGATTCAAATTAAAAATATTACATCCTTATCTCTTTTCTTCGAGTATGATTTCAGTGGAACCAAAACATTTGGTTTATTTCCTTCAGAATTGTAATTAATTTAGTCTGAATCAAAATTGACACATCAAAATTCAAAAAGGTTGAGTTTCACAATAAAGTCAATAATTGTACTATGTGTTCAATCATATTTATTAGCTTGAATGAACAGCTCCATGCTTCACTTTTTACAGTGTAGAAGCCTCCAAGCCCAGAGAAGTAGACAAAACCTTCTGCTTCTGTTCAACAAAAGCTTCTGTTTTCTGTTTTATAACTCCCTAATGTAGTGCTTGAAAGGTTTGCCAAGAAGTATGGTTCTTGCCCAGGTGGTTCTATCTGCTACTGTTGACAGGTGATTAGTATTGCCTTCAGTAGGAAAATGTAGAAATTAAAATAAAAACTTCTAAATGAGTTGGCTGCATCTAACTATAGAGTGGGGTGGTGTGGGGAGATCCTTATGTGTATTTGTCAGAATATGTATTTTAAGATGTTCTCAAAAGGGACACAAATGTAAGAAATTGCATATATGAATACCTTAATCTTTTAGACTATGTCAGAAACATTGCTGCCATCTTGAAAGTTTCAAAAGCTGTTGCATAGCTTTCATTTCGTTGCAGACAGTAGAAACTCAAGATATCTCATGTTTTGTCTGGTCCTAAATTGTATGTCTGCAATTTAGGCCTGGGTCACATTTTAAAAATATGTTGACATTCCCTCTCACAACACATCTTTAAGACATGTATTAAGGTGTGAAACAAGATAGTTGTTGTTGACAGCCCAGTCTAGTAGTCAGACTTTGTTTCTCCTCAGGCATGCCTTATTTAATGTGTGCAGTATGTGGTTTAACATAGTCTTTTTGAAAAATGCATGGTTACATGATGATTTGAAATACTGTCCTCATTACTATCTGTGCATTGTCTCAGCGTTTTGTAGGCCTGATATGCAGGAATTTATGCATATTACCAGACAAAACAAAAAATATCTTGTTTCGTTTTTGGTTTCTGTCCACCTTTTTTCTGGTTTAGGTTTATACATGCAGCTCACTAAACCCTACACTTTCAGATTGCTGCCATCTTGAAAGTTTCAAAAGCTGTTGCTAACACAACCCTATACCATGAGAGGTGTTGCCTTTTTAACCTGATGCAAAGGTCAGTTTGAATGGTCCTTTTTATCTTTTGGTTTATCACACGTTTCACTGTGTGATGGTCCATCCCAGATGTGCCCAAGCCCAGAGAAGAAGGCGCCACTTCTGGACATTGTTAACATAAGGCGGTTGTAATTATAACTCCCCATTTGTAATGCTTGACAAAGGCCTGCCACAGTAATCCCTTGCTCATATGGTCCTATCAGCTATTGTTGACAGCCGATAGCACTTGCTACCTTCAATCAGAAAACTGAGAAATTGAAATCACAGACTTAATTCAGCTGAAGTGGCTGCATCAAACTATAAAGGGGTGGGTTGGGGTGGGGTTGTGTGGTGGGGGAGTCCTTATGTGTTTTCGGCCTCAGCCAAACTCAACCATCCATGAAAATCCCATCTCAGGGAGAGAGGAGGTGAGGACCTGAGAGTGCGTGCTCATACACACTCACACACACACACTCACACCACGCCAGCCAGTAAAACGACATGCTGCCAGATCCCCTCTTAAGCCCTTTATCCTTATCATAACTACTTCCACAATTACTCACATGAGTGGTTTACCTGCTTCTGCCAGGCCACGCTGCATTTTACTGTCCTAGTGATACAAAAACCTCCGGGCAGCGCGCATTAACTGGGCCGCCAGACACAGCCGTGCAGCGAGCGGTTACATCATGCTGCATGCAAGAGTGTGAGGGAGAGCATGGGATGGATGGAGAGAGGAGAAGAAAAAAAAGGCTATACAGTCTCAGTCACGGGTTTAAGCGAGCACACACACACACGCACACACAGCTGTACACTAGATGACTGCAAACAGCAGCCTCTCTGCCATTTACTTTACATCTCGGCGAGAGCGTTCATTAAAACACTGCGCTTTGAAGCAGCAAGGACTGACTCAATGGAAAGAGCATAATGAGTGAATAGCATAATAGCATAAGAAGATGTTGTGGCTGATCTGGCTGCCTTTTCAGAATTACACCAAACATAAACACACTTAATTACACAGATCAAGAAAGTCTCCTGGAGTGGTGGGAGTGCTTATTAAGCACGGAGATGGTTCTACTTCTTGAGTAATCAACGCCCTACGTCGCATCAGCATACATTAATACGCGTAATTGATATCAAGGCAAATAGCTCTTTACTTCACGAAGCTCAAAGGAAAACATCTAAATACGATGAACCGACACAACCCAGCAGGGCTTTGCTTAACCTGCAATTAACAACCTCAAGTTAAAAAAAGGGAAGTATGGAACATGCATAGCTTTCATTTCATTGCAGACAGTAGAAACTCAAGATATCTCATGTTTTGTCTGGTCCTAAATTGTATGTCTGCAATTTAGGCCTGGGGCACATTTTAAAAATATGTTGACATTCCCTCTCACAACACATATTTAAGACATGTATTAAGGTGTGAAACAAGATAGTTGTTGTTGACAGCCCAGTCTAGTAGTCAGACTCTGTTTCTCCTCAGGCACGCCTTATTTAATGTGTGCAGTATGTGGTTTAACATAGTCTTTTTGAAAAATGCATGGTTACATGATGATTTGAAATACTGTCCTCATTACTATCTGTGCATTGTCTCAGCGTTTTGTAGGCCTGATATGCAGGAATTTATGCATATTACCAGACAAAACATAAAATATCTTGTTTCGTTTTTGGTTTCTGTCCACCTTTTTTCTGGTTTAGGTTTATACATGCAGCTCACTAAACCCTACACTTTCAGATTGATGGTAGTGGCAAATTTAAAAGGTCAGTGTTGTAGCGGACAACAGCATTTAGTATGAGAGTGTGAAGTAATGTGGTCTTTATGGCCTGCTCCAGTTTACAGTCATTTTTAGTCAATGGAAACTCTTGTGATATTGACAGCATGCTCCTGTCGAGAAGACCCTTGAAGAGTCAAAGGGGGAGGGTTAGGAAAAAAAAAGCTCTGGGAGGAAGGAATCCCAGAGGAGAAGGGGGAAGATAAATGAAATCAAGAAGTAAATAAATGAATCGATGAATTAATAATAGATCAGCCAGCAAGTGGCCCCTTCGAGCAATACCACGGATGCAATATTAATAACCAGCTCTTACTGTTCATCTCTGTGTCATCACTGACACCCTTAGGAGGAGCATGGCCGGAATAACACACAGCTGATCTGTACATTCGATCTGGATTACGAATTTTCTTCAGTCCTTCAGGAGGCAGAGAGAAAGAGAGAGAGAAAGTGGAGAAGAAAAAAAAGAGACTAGGAAAAACTGCACATTTCTGACTGAAACAAAATCTCAACACTGACAGCCTCATTCACACAGACAGACAGAGTGGTTAGTGAGATTAGCATTAGCATAGGGGTTAGAGTGTAGAAAAAAAACAAAGACTGGTTAACGAGTTTAGTGTCTGGTGAAAAGACAAAGTGGTTAATGAGGTAGGAATCTGCAGTGTCAGTTCAGCAGCATGGTTAATGAGGTAAGAATTAGCAGTGTCTAATAAACAAGGCTGGTTTTCCCAAAAGCATCTGAGCACAAAGATAATTCATCAGACTAAACGTTTTCTGGGCACAGAGTAGTTACTGAGGTTAGCATTAGCGGTGCCTGGTGAATAGAGCTGTAATAAGAACTAGCCAGGGTGACAATTTTTTGGTTTTCAACAAAAAGAGGACACTGTGGGAGACTCACTGGTTTTCACAGTGATTAAAATGTTATGGGTGGGTTTATACAAGTAGGCCCAGTTAAATACCTCTAAAATCATGCAACTCTATTAATGAACAAAAAGCCCTATTAACTAGTTCTGTAAGATAAATCACATTTTTATCATTATCGCGAAATGAATTTCCTCAATAAACATCATTAAAAGAGGTGCAAGGCTGGAGGTAGAGCGAGGCAGAGCGAGGTGGAGGTTCACAGTGAATGTAAACACCAAACTACTTCTTAGTCTGAAAAAACAAGAGCAAAAAGTCTAAACTTGCTAAATAAACACTTTAAAGAAGAACTTTATTTTTACCTGTTCAGCTTATATTGCTGTGATAAAGATAACCAACTGGTGACTGTTATCTTAGCAGTAGAGGTGGGCAATATGGTGATATTTTAAATTATGTATACATTTAAAGCATATTGTGGACACTGTGAGTGCTTAAACATCACTGACACAACAGTATGTTTCATTAGAGAGCATGTAATTAGTTCTGTTGAATGGGATAATGTGTACCAAAAACTGAATGAAAATCACTGTAGTATGCATGAGTGTGTATATTGTCTGATTGCAATAAATATTGTGTATCGTGAAAATAAATATTTAAATATTGTGATACAATATTTTTACCATATCAACCCTGCTCTACTTAGCAGTATCAAAAAATGCTAACACAGGAGCATTAAACCATTAAAATGAAAAAAAAGAACAATTATAAAAATGAATAATTGCTTTATCAATGCGTTTCTACAGAAAATGTTAAGATATTTACTTATTTTATTAGTGGAACTACAGTATATGTCTGTAAGGCCCTAGTCCATTAAATCCCTTCCATGCCTAAGTCCATGCTTCCACCCGTCGTATAAGCGTCCAGCCTTATACAGAGAAATACATCTTACAGCCAGTCTGCTCCATCCTGCTTTCAACTTGGGATGTGTCAAATTCCCTTCTCCCTGCTGACTCTGCCCCCTCTTTTATCATGCACTTTCAGAGGGGCAGGAGGAATTACTTTGGCTTAAGTTGCTCCCTCATGGTGAGGAAAGTGGGAATGTTATTTAGTGGGCAGGGTTCTGGATAGGGCTTTCAGGCGTTACAAAAGCAATCTCTTCTTGATCTTGTACCGAGAAATCACATCAGAGCTGAATAGATGATTTACTAAAATTGTTAAGGAGTATTTATATATTGTTTACAATGGCTTTGAACTAGGGCTGAGCAAACTTGTTAAAAGATTAAATCTAGATATTTTTCAAAGAGATGATCGATTATCACTCACATGTTTTTAGTTCTTCTTCTTACAACTGAAGAATACAGTTGTATTCATTTTGTATTAGTAGATGTACAACAAAGTGAGAACTGCATTATTTAGAGCTATTAAATATGCAAACTATTGTATCTTTTACATTTATTTTTCCTAAGCACAATGAAGCTTGTATGAAATCAGTATAAAAGCAAGAGTTGAATTGTGACTTCATGCAGATGTAAATATCAATGTAACACATATACAGTATATTCAGTCATATATAGTTATATTTATACCTTGTATATTCAACAGTGCAATTATGTATGATTATAAGTGTACAGCGTAAGTTAAGTGTATATATATTTTTTTTTTGTCAGAAGCATAAGTCTATGTAGTGGCAGGTTCTATATGTAAAGATTTATGTATACAATCTCATTTATCCCATTTGGAAATCTTATTAAAACAATAAATCAATTTACCAGCCCTATTCTGAACAATCTAGTATAAAGGCTTTATAAAAAAAAGAAATTCAAGTGGTAATGAATGAAAAAACTAAAAGAAATGCTAAAAGAAAATATGCAAAAAATATGTATTGATCTGATCTGCTTTACTGTATACATGGTTTTGGAAACCAGGCCCTATTTTTTACCCATATTGCCACACAGTTTGCTTGCTTGTTTGCTTTCTTTTCTCACCTCCCACCTTCCCCCGGTTTTGCTGATGCATCTGTAGATGCAGAAATAAATATTCACAGAATTCCCCCTAATGAGCACTGAAGGGGGCGGCATCAGAGCTTTTCAGAGTTCTAAAGCTGGTGGATGGGAGTTTGATTTGGTCTACATTTTGAGTAAACTGGTTTAATCTTCGAAGTCAATATGATGACTTGTCTGAAGCAGGTGAGGCTGGATTAGGACAGGCTGAAGAAGCGATTTGTCTCCACATTCCAGGCGGAGCTGGCAAACCCATCTATCTACGCCACATTAGACCTACTTCAATTAATAGACTTATAAATCTCAAAGTGAGATCTCTCCACAGCTTGAATGATATGCAATTTTTCTAATATCACACAATCGCCTATTACTGAATCTAGGGCTGTATATTGACAAGAACCTGGTTATATCAATAGATACCAATTGCAATACAATAAACAAAGGGGTATAATGTAATTTTAAAGGTAAATTTTATTAAATAAACCACTGTCCACTAACGAACCCTTCACTGACCTGCAGGATATGTGTGTGGGGCCACTTTTCTAATTGAAACGACAATTATAGCCATATGCTGCTGGTCACAATCATTATCACCCACTGTGCTGTCCACTGTGGGTGGTAATGCCTTCCATGGCATATTAATAGTATACACGTAACACTGTGGATTGAGAAATTAAGTGTCCCATCTATCTGGCACTGCTCAAACTCTTATAACTTACATCACCTTGCCACGAACATACTGGTCATTGTTTAGCTTTACCTACAAGATAACACCACACAACTTATACGGAACTCTTAAACTGGTCTGGCCATACCAAAGCTATCACATGAGGTAACATTTATATTGTATTATATTGCATATGCTTGAATCACTTTTGAGACCAGGCTCGTCAAGACATCCAGATTAAGTACACAAAACTTATTTGTGTGGAGATGCGACAGGTAATACAACTAATAAAGTCAGCTTTTCTTGCTCTAGGCCACAGTTCCTGCATCCAAACCTGGCCCTGGAGGATGTATTTTTGAGAGCAGGCTAAAAACAGCGCCCAAGGCGAAACTCCACTGCTGTGCATTGTATGGTTCGGGATTAAGGGTACTGGATACTTTTCCAGGCCCACATTCCCAAAAGCATCTTAATGTTAAAACCATCTTAGCTGGGACAGAGTGCAAGAGCATAAACAAAGTGAAGCTCGCTTCACCCTTTGAGAATCATCTTTGTGCTAAGACATTTTTAAAAAAACGAAAAAAACAGCCCAGTATCATAATATTTCCTACAACTTCAACGCAACTGAGCTCTACTGATGTAAGCTCCATTCAGCAGCACTCCTACATAGCTCAACTCACATCCAACAAACGGAGACACCACGCTCACCAGCATTACAGGATACAGTGCGGGGAAGAAAGGCTCTTCTTACGGAAGAAAAATCTATATTCTGCCAAACAAAAGTGAAGTTTTATAAAGCTTAGGTATAGGGTACGCACACACTCCACCCAACAAGATTTGCACAAAATTTGTGCAAAAATAAAGCTCCTTCAGAATAGATCCCCTAAAAAAAAAAGATGACTGAAACCGTTTGTTTTTCTTTTTTTTACCCAAGGATCAAGCACCTCCTAAGCCTTTTCAAATGACAATTTAATACTAATTCAGCATCTAATTTATTCACATCGCATACAGAATGTTCTCTGCACATCAGTTAATAACTTAATGAGATGGATGAGCAAATGTTTCTCTGTAACTAAGGCTTCTTGCATCTACAAAAAAAAAGAAAAAGTGTTGAAAGCTAATGTAATGAAATAAGGTGGGTTGAGGGATGATACTACTGTTAAGTATAAGTGGGACTTATACTCTGGCTTATGTTGCTGATATTTTAGTGCTAAGTTGTGTGTTTTTAAATTGTTTCAATTGAGCACAACTTTAGGTAGAGCTGTGTGTGAGCTGTGCAGTGAAATCAATGCGATTCATGAAGGAGTTCACAGACATCAGCACTCCTGTATTAATGCACAGCAGTTATCTGACTGATGCGTATATTGTCTGGAACAGGTCAGAGGATTTGCACTCTGTAATCGACCAGTGTTTAAAGTAGGGGTGGATTTAAAAAATCTATTTTTTGATTCAAATCTAAATGATGCAATATCGTTCATTCATATAAACCATAATGTTAGTGACTAGTTTTATTCTCACTCAAAGCTACTAAAGCCCTCTAGACTAGCGTAACAAGATGTGTCTCATTTTTAGTAATTTGCATACAGTTATCAAGTTTTTTCCAAGTGTATGTTTATATTACATATACTCTGTTGTAGGGGTGGGCAATACGGCTCTAAAATAATATCACGATATTTCAGGGTATTTTTGCGATAACGATATACTTGCCGATATAGGAAAACAGAAAAATAATTAATTCATTTCAGGAATATAGTATAATAGTATAACAGAATAATCATAATTTGGCAAAATAAATAATATCGCATAAAATAATATAATGCAGCAAAAAATATTGCAGAATATGCAGTGCATGCATATAAACTGCAAACTAAAACAATTATACAATAAATACACCTAAAGCTTCACAGTAAATAATAGACTACTTTTAACACAGAACATCACTATTATCACAATATGGATTTTTAATATCACAATATTTCTGTGTCACGATATATTGTATACGATATATAATATTGCCCACCCCTACTCTGTTGTGTTATGAAAAAGTTAAATAACGATAAGAAAAATAAAAGTAACTTTCTTGGATTAATTATTTATGTAAACACTAAAATTGACTAATATCATACTGTGACATTCTGTAAATTAGTCATGATACCCAGCTTAAATTTAAAGTAAGTCTCTCACTTAGCATTTTTTTTCTGTTCTAAGTTACTATTTTCATGATCTCAAGATTTCCTTTGGGTGCTTTCAGACCTGTCACAACTGAACAAAGGTATTAAACTTTGAAAAACCATGTTCAGTATTTAGTATTTGCTTTCGGCCAAATGTTTCATTTTAATTTAATTCACTTTCATTCAAAACAAATGCTTACTTTGGTGCATTCAGTTTTTCAGACTTTTCAGTTCAGTCCAAAACAGCTTTGAATGATGCTTGAAATATGCTTTTAGTTCTATGATCGCGCTGAATTTATTGTTTGTAGATTTAAAAAAAGTTTAAAACTTTGATTCAAATGTTAACAGACAAATTTCAGTGCATTCCCATGTGAGTGTTTTAGCCACAATATTTTTCCCCAAAGTTTGCTCTGTGAATGCTAATGTATTTATCTCTAACTTCTATATAAGCACACTCTTCTAGAACAGGATGGGCAGGATTCCTGAGTTGCTTCATGATTGGAATGGGTCAAAACTTGGAAAAATGCAGTACAATTAATAATAACATTCATAAGAAGAACAACAACAATATTTATAGAAAAAAATCACAGTATTTAATGACTAATTTCTCTCTGTAATTAAATGTACAGTTGGATTAGTGTCTTTTAGCACAAATGAGATCCTTGATATGCTTAAAAAATGTATATTGTTTATACAAAAATAGGATCATATAAAAAATATGATCAAATATCACCATACTGTCCACCTATACTTAAGAAAAGAAATGACTGTAATCAGGTGTGGGAGTCGCTAATGCATCTAAATAAGCTGTATCTACCACTGCTTTCAAAAACCCTCCACTAATAGTGTCATAAGAAAGAAAAAGAAGATTCTCCAACAGCAAGCTTCATTGTAGTGTAAAAGTTAATAACAAAATTAAAATGAAAAATTAAAATCAAAATCTGAAAAAGATATTTAAAAGGGCTTTTACTTCTGGCATTCCTTTGCCTGTAAACACATAGTTTATCTTCCAGTCTCTCAGATCTTGGTAAGATTTTATTCTCTACGTCTACTACCAACATGAAATTGGCTGTAATCACAGCATCCTTTATTGCCTTCATGCCATGCTTAGTTTCCTGAAGCACCAAAATCCAGCTATTATTAATAACGCGATGGTGTCAAGAGAACAGTTTCCACAAAAACACTCAATTATTAAACGTCTAAATCTCTGGTTGTGTCTGCTGCTCTTATAGGTGGTGAGCTGCTAAAGCCTGTATTAAACACTGCTAGCAGGGCTCTTTAGAGGTGGGAAGGGTCAAACTGAGGGACAGAAGCACTCAGTGGGGCATGAGAGATATTACCCATGTTTTCATAGCTCATAGCAGCCTCCAGCAAAGAACAGACTGTCCTTATTGTACGAATCTGCAAAATAGTGAAGTGATGGAGAACAGGGCTCTACCAAAAACACACTTCAAGGTTCAATGACAAAAGGTTCTGGGACATTCAGACTGTCCTCTGGAGAGGGGAAAAATTTGGGTGAAACTTTGCCCAACACAATACACTACATAGATCAAGCACAGGATTAAGACCACTTTGTTGTTTTTACACCAAGTATCCTTTTAAAATAGAATAATTTTGTATTTCTATAAATGCAGAGGGTAGTCCTGTATCTGTTTCTCTGCATACTTTATTACTATCTTCCTTTCACCCCGTTCTTCAATGATCAGGACTCCACCAAAGGACAAACCAGGGCAGATAATATTTGGGTGGTGGTGTATGAGTGTGTGTTGAGATGGGATGAGTTGATCAGATGCAGCAGTGCTGCTGGAGCTTTTAAACACCTCGGTGTCACTGCTGGACTGAGGGCAGCATCCTGTGGGCACTGATAAAGCGCTAGAGGAGATTCAGTCTCTGCCTTTACATCTGAAAGTTGTAAGTTGAAAGCTTTAGGTGGACAGTGAGTGAACAGAGTGTTTAAAAACTCCAGCAGCACTGCTGTATCAGATCCACTTGTACCAGGACAACACATATTAACACACCATCATGTCAGTGTCACTTCAGTGCTGAGAATGCTCTCTGGTGGTCCTGAGGAGTCCTGACCATTGAAGAACAGCATGAAAAGAGCTGAAGAGGTAAAAAAAAAAAGAATAATGTGAGTAGAAACAAGGAGGTTATTATAATGTTATGCTTGTTCAATGTAAAATATCACTATTTATTTTAACTATTCAAGTTTTCACAGTGCTGGATATAATATATGACTAACATTAAAGCTATAAAGCTAAAAGCTTAAAGTATGTGACCATAAATATATACAGCTCTGGAAAAAATTAAGAAACCACTTCCGTTTACAAATCAGTTTCCCTGACTTTGCTATTTAAAAGTATATGTTTGAGTAAAATGAACATTGTTTTTTATTCTATAAACTATTGACAACATTTCTCCCAAATTCCAAATAAAAATATTATCATTTAGGGCATCTATTTGCAGAAAATGATAAAGATATAAAGCTTTCAGATCTTAAAAACAAGTTCATATTCATAAAGTTTTAAGAGTTCATAAATCAATATTTGATGGAATAACCCTGGTTTTTAGTCACAGTTTTCATGCATCTTGACATGTTCTCCTCCACCAGTCTTACACACTGCTTTTGGATAACTTTATTCCACCCCTGGTGCAAAAAAAATTTGATTTGGTTTGATGGCTTGTGATCATCCATTTTCCTCTTGATTATATTTCAGAGATTTTCAATTTGGTAAAATCAAAGAAACTCATTATTTTTAAGTGGTCTCTTATTTTTTTCCAGAGCTGTACATATACATATGTGTGTATAGTATAGTATAGTGTGTGTGTGTGTGTGTGTCATACGCTCCTCCTCCACACACTGACCTCAGAGGAACAGCAAACAAAAATAACTCCTCAACTCAACTAAACCCGCTCTGCGAGGGGAGTCTCAGCTTCAGCTCAGGCATTCTAAAAAGCACTTGGCAAACATAATGCAATGTTAAAAAAAAGAAAAAGAACAAGACGAAGAAGGATAACCGACGTGACACACACACACGTTACAAGCCTGCATGTTTGTGTTTGTTTGTGTCAGTCAGCGATACACAACAAGCTCAGCTAGCCCTCAGCCTTGTGACGCTTTCAAAACAAGGCTCGATGTGTGTGTGTCTGGATGTCTCTTTATTCTAATGCTCTTGGTCTCAGCTGACACGCTGCCGCTCATATAGTAAAACATACATGTGTGCTGGGAGCCTGAACACAGCTCAACACCACCCCCCTGTGGACCCCTGTGTGTTCAAACACACCAGCCCTTTCCTCATCCTCATGCCATGCTATTTATTACTACCTCAGTCTGGCTGGTTGGAGCAGTACAGTTATTTATGTGATTTAATCCCATAGGTTTCTTATCATCAGGTCAGATCAATTAAAGATATAATATATATGGGCAAAAGCCACATATTCAAATGCATCTGTCTCAGCTTGTTGTCCAGTGTAATCCAGTATAAGCAGGGCCCTACTGACAGATTCCTCAGCACTGCTTTTTAAAGTCATATGGTTTAGTGTAATGAGCCTTTCCTGCTGCCTAATTCATGTTAATGATCAAATATCACAGCAATAATTCATATTTTCCATAACCATATGCAATAACACTACATGATCCCACCCCCTGTTTCTGTATTTTTTTAGGGGGAAAGAAAGTTTCTTTTAACTCAATGTCTCCACCCTGTGGCTGAAACAAGGCAGCCTCAGCCTCAAGCCTCTACTTTTGCTTTTTATTCCAATGTTATGAAACTAACACCGGCAGAGGTCAACTTCAGCCGGACAGTTTGGTATATCAGAGAGAATGATGAATAATAATCCAGTCTATGTGGAGTGCTGTGGATATCATGAAATGAAACCACAGACTACATATTATTTTAGACTATATCAAGTCTGAGAACATACAGAGCCGTTTTTCTAGACAGGAAAATTCAATTTTAACTTTGTCCTGAACTACCAAAAGCACGCACAAAAAGTAAAATACAGTGCAGAACTTAATACTAGACCCAACATTGTAATAATTACAACACTTTGGTCAGACAGATTCAAGATTAAATAACATCAAGAATCTTATTAACTGTCACTTTATTTACTGCATCCCATATACAGTTCTTATCAAAGCAAATGAAACATCTAACCCTTGATATGACCTCACTATGTCAACTTCAGATAGCCAACATGTTCCTCTGGTTCTCCATCCAGGCAAAACTCTGTCTTGGCAAAACGACCCTACTACCTATCTGTTTGGTGGCACCAAAGTACATCAAGAAACCAGAAGTAGTCTTGTAGTAGTTAAATGTATCAAGATCCACCCAGGCCTGAAGACCACCACTTTTGAGAAGTGCCAGCTCACGATTATAACAAAAAAAGCTTTCAAAAGAATGATAATTATGCCACAAAAGTACAAAAGTCCAACTGTGTTTCTTAAAAAATGTACATAGTTCAAAGCTGTCCCTTAACTAAAAGTACTGAAGACATTCCCTAGGGGGTGCCACCTCAATAGGGGCAAGAGGGGTATATTTGTGCAAAAACTTTTTTGCCAAAGCTGTCAGACCAGTTCGCATGCAATCTGGATATTAAAGCTCAAAGAAGCCCTTCCAGGACTTAAGCAGTGTAGATACAACTTGAGACTGAAGTTCTGGACCTCTCTCCACACTCCTCCCTCCACCTGCCCTGCCAACTCAATCTCAAACAAACAATCTCTTATGTGAGCCAACATTCGCAGTACTGGGTCATTAGGGTGGTACCCCTGTTGTAGCTGGGGTGGTATCCCTCAAGGTTATGTCATCAGTGCCAAAGATTAAGGGACATATACGCAACACATTCCTTTGCAGTTGTTTTTTCCTACTTCTATAGGACACAACTGAACCTGAATACATTTTTGCACTGTTTATATCCTGGTGAACTTAATGACAGTGCAGCACATGTTATTCAAGTTCTCCATCCACACAAATCTGCACTGAAAACAGTTCTATCAGTATGCCAAGAAACCAGAACATGTCAACATCACCACTAGCAATAGTTTAGTAGTAGTTTAATGAGCCTAGAACCCCCCTGGCCTGGAAGACGCCCACTTCTAAGAAGTAGCAGCTCACCACCAGTACAAAAAAGCTGTTCAGAAGAAGTGAAGAGCTCTAAAAGTGCCTGCCAAAGCTGCCTGAAGACTTTGCATTCAAAGTAGAAGGATGTAAAAGCTCACCACCATGCCACCACGTTTTGCCCTCTCGTGTATGTGTGTATAAGTGTGTATGTGTGTGTAGCTATGTGTATGTGTGTGTAAGTATGTGATGCATGCACACTGAGCATTGCTGGCTATGATAAGGTCTCGCTGGAGGAGCAGTGAGGATGCTCAGAAGGAGGAATCCTCTCCTCCAGCCCTGTCCTCCTCCTCTAAGCATCTCCTCCGCGCCGCGCGCTCCTCTGCCCGTTCTTTCCCTCCTCTCGCGCTCGCGGTTCCCCGCCGCCCCGTCATCGCGCCTGTCACGGCAGCGCACATAATCCCCGTGTTTGCTCTCTTACCTTCCGGCTTGTTTTCGGCAGCCATTTCCCCTCCGCGCGCCACATCCTCCTCCTCCTCCTCCTCTTCGCGACCGTGGGTACCACGCGCGTGCACGTCGAGGACAGCGCGCGGAGGGCGGGGCCGGAGGCGGGGCGTGGCCTCGCACTCGTCATTGGCCGCAGGAGCGCGAGGGCTCGCCCTGCTCCGGAGCGTCGCTCGCCGTGATTGGGCGGAGGCGAGGTGTTTGGTCAAGGCCACGCCCCCGGAGGAGAGCGGGCCAATCGGGACGGGGATGTGAGGGGGGCGGGGGTAAGGACGAGCGCGGAGAGAGTAGACGTAGAAAGGAGGGATGAAGGAGGCTCCGTTTGAAAGAGCGGCGGAGGGAGGGGGGTGTCAGAGAGAGAGAGAGATAGAGAGAGAGAAAATAAAATAGAGGAGAAAAAATAAAATAGAGAGAGAGAAAGAGTGAGACACATACGAAGTGTAGAGGGAAAGTGAGAGAGGCAAGAAAGGAGGGAAAGCAGAAGAAAATGAGAGAGATGCAAAACAGAGACAGAGAGCAGTAGAGAGGAAAAGTGAGTGGTGCTGAAAGGACAGCTCCAATATTCTTATACACTGATCAGCCATAATATTAACTACAGTGATACTCTGCTTACTAGAGCCTGAAATCCAAACTCCTACACTTCTGCAAAGTCTTAAAGCATCACGTCACCAAGCTTTTAGAAGTTTTAATACTTCTTTATTTCAGTTAAAGTTTAGATGATGTCTGATGGCTTTGCTTGGCTGTTCATCCTGAAGGTACAGTAGCATAAAGAATAAAGATGTAGACACAGATCATAAACACAGACAGTGGTGGTGCTGAACAGACAGCTACACTGATTTTGTCACTGAATGAGAAGGAAGGAAAGAAAAAAGAGAGAGAAACAGAGAAAGTGGGAGAAAGAGAGAATAAGATCTACATATTGCATGCCAATGGTGCTGAAATAACAGCTCCAATATGCTTAAATGCTGACCAGCCATAGCTTTAAAAGCACCTTAATAGTGTACAGGTGTGCATGTGACAATGTTTTAACCCAGTAATCTAGACCTCACAATTTGTAATCATTATGCGGGTTGATTGGTAAGTATGTACACTCAAAAAAATGCATGCAGTTATGCCTCAGGCAGATACAGCTCTGAATTTTGCTATGTATAGATATATGTTTGAGTGAAATGAACATTGTTGTTTTATTCTATAAACTACTAAAAGATGCAGATATTTCAGATTTCAAATAATGCAAAAAAAACAAAACAAGTTCATATTCATTAAGTTTTAGGAGTTCAGAAATCAATATTTGGTGAAATTACCCTGGTTTTAAATCACGGTTTTCATGCATCTTGGCATGTTCTCCTCCACCAGTCTTACACACTGCTTTTGGATAACTTTATGCCACTCTTGGTGCAATGATTGAGGCAGTTCAGCTTGGTTTAATGGCTTGTGATCATCAATCTTCCTCTTGATTATATTCCAGAGGTTTTCAGTTTGGAAAAACAAAAGAAACTCATCATTATTAAGTAGTCTCTTATTTTTTGCCAGAGCTGTATGTAAATGTTAACAGGTATTTTCTGATTAGACCCTGGGCCTTGCCACCAGAAGGTGTAAAATTGTTTCCCCTGCTGTCCTATATAAAGCTTTATAGAGGCTATTTTTGGATAGTGTACCTCCTGGTGAGAGATAGTAGACTGTTAGACATGCCTCCACAATGTGCTTAAAGACTTTTCCCGCCATTTAGACAGTCCGTCATCCAGCCATTTTTGTGAAAAGAAAACCTAGACTGCTACAGTATGGAAATGTATAGTCTTTGGCAAGATCGCCAGGTTCAGTTTGGGATCCAGTGGTGGTTGAGTTTCAGGGGAGCGCTTCAAGCCGGCCATTGCATGCAATAGTTGGTCACTCTTAGTAGTGATAAGAAGGACACAAACAGCTCAGCAATATGTACCCTTATGGCATTTTCCAGAAAGATGATTCTCGCCCATGAACACTGCAAGGGTTATCTTAATAATGTGTGTAATAATAACATAATATATTAGTGAGTTGTAAGTTAAGTGACTTTTACTGCCTTTATCTGTCCACATTTTAATAAAAGCTTGTTTCATTTGGACACAGACAAAGAAACACAGACAAAGAAACACAGACAAAGACAGAGACAAAGAGACAAGAGAGATAGAGTTATGTATGTAGACTTATTCAAAAATAGAGAGCCAGACATACAGTACAGTACAGTACAGTACAGTACATGTCAGTGGTGCTGAAAGGACACCTCCTGTATGCTTATACACCAAGGTCAGTGCATTAATACTGTATGGTGGGAGGCTGTACATTCTCCTTTGTCTAGAAAATCTTGCTAATGCTTAGGTTATGAATATGTACATGGCATAATATACTGGGAGATTAATGAACATTCTTTAATTGGACCAAGCTCATAGATAATGGATTAAATGTTTCTTTGCCTGCAGCAAAAACAGACCGTGAAATGCCATCATTAAAATATGATCCTTACTGCTTGCGGTCGATTGATAGTATGTGAGCGCTCTCCAAACCCTGACCTTTCCACTACCAGGAGAAAAGCGCTGAAATGTTAAACCAAGTGCCCTAACTCACTCAATGCAAAGATGTGTACTTCATGTGTGCCTAAAAGGAAAGGCATCCCTGCTTAATACAAATAGTGCTAAACTTTTCTCAACATTCCCAAAATGATATACACTCTTCTTTAGAATATGCAACAGTTCTTTTTATAATAATGGCAACTTAAATAACCATTGGATGCTCTATAATAATTCTTAATTTGGTTAAAAGTTTTCTTCACCCTTCATGGTTTTTATAAATATGTTTTGGCTCACTTTAAATACTACACTAACATGTTAAAAATCATGGGATAGCAGTATGTGGGTAAATATTGGGTGTCAGATGATGATCAGATGACACAGTGGCAATAAATGACAATTCCTTAAACCACAGTGTTATGTGTAATACATCATAGAAAGCATTATAACCTATAGTGAACCGTACAGTGAGTGGTAATGACCAGTGGTGTCTGACTAGAGTTGGCCATGCAAAAAGACAAGCAAAAAGCATAATCAGGTTAATCCCACAATGGATTTCTTCCCTAATTGCACGGGCATATTCCAACATGACAATGCCAGGATTCATGGGGCTGGAATTGTGAAAGAGTGATTCAGGGAGCATGAGATCATCATTTTCACCCATGGATTGTTCACCACAGAGTCCAGACCTTAACCTCACTGAGAATCTTTGGGATGTGCTGGAGAAGGCTTTGTGCAGCGGTCACAACTTATCATCACTAAAAATTAATGCAACTCCGGATTTGCATTTCAAAACAATGCCACAGTGAATGTGTGCTGCAATCAATGTTTAAGTCAGTCCAACCAAATATTAGAGTGTGACCTTTTTTTTGGTGGTGACCTTTTTTTGGGCAGGCAGTGTATGTTGTGAATGTGTCTGATATTGCAGGAGTTGAAGGGATCTAGAAAGTACCTTGTATTATAATGTGGAAAATATAATATGCTTGTAAGTGAAAAAGGTGAAAACGTACATGAATAGGAGCTTGCATTTGTTAACCAAGCAATGAGAAAGTGAAAATTGCAACACAAAGATATCCAAAACAGACATGAGTAAGAAAACCTTAAAGTGAGCCAGAAAAAAAGCCAAAGGGACAAAGGACTAAGGGGCAGTTGGCAAAAGAGTCAAAAGAGGAATTTTCTTGATTCCGGAGCATGATGTTTCCAATTTCCATAGAAATTATAGTCAATAGAGTTGAAAGAGGCAAGAAGGAGACCAGAAAACATGACAAAATAATTTGTAAAAATGAAATGAGGAGGAAAAATCCAGCCTCATTTAAAGGTTTACATTCATTTAATGGACCCATCCAGGCAAGAAAACCTTTAGAAACCAATAAGCTGGTTTCTGTATCTTTCTGACATGAAAGTATTTAAAAATAGGCTTTATCTAAACTTAACAAACTGTGATAAACCTGGACCTGGATCCTTTTCAGAGGTATTAAATACTGCAGTTGTCTTGTTCCTTTTAACACCACTGTGATCAACTCTGACTGGTTAAGCTGCTCTAATGCAGAGCAGCAATTCACACCAAATTAAAATAAATGGCTTTGTTTACATCTTATCCACTGAATTTCACAGAAATTAAAGTAAAATTGGAGGAATTCCCCTTTGTACAGCCTTAAACTTGAAAATGTAATATACTTGAAGTTGATTCAATGTTCTTTCTGTGGGATAAAATTCAACTCTGGTGAATAACTAGCCAACATTTACAGTGTGTGCTAATTCATTTGTGCTTATGTGTTTATTACAGCAGAAAAAAAAGCTTGTTTATAGTGCTAATAAATCTTGGGCATATGCATGTTATATTTAGCAGAAGTATAATTTCAGATCGGGGAGTGACTGGGCACACCAGCATTAGGCCTAATGCATATCTTAACATGCATATGTGTGGGCGTTCATAAGCTCTGAGCCACTGAAGCTCTCAGAGGAGTTAAGAACTGCTGCATGGGAAAATACCGAGCCGAGCGTCCAGCTACAGACTCTGTTTAGCAATTAAGGCATGCATATGCAAGGCACACACAGAGGAACATTAAAAGCTTTGTCTCATTTCACTCCAGATTAGTTACACTTTTTCACTACTGCTATTCACGCCCCAACAGAGGTTTGTCCTTGTTTGACCCAGTTATGGCAAACTGCACTGATGTTCAGAATATTATTATAATTTGTTTAATTATCATGCACACAGGTGATTTCAGACTGAGATTTGCATTATTATATAATAATTAAAATAATTTTAAACATTAATCAAACAAGAACTGGCAAAAATGTGTGATGTCAATCAATTAACAAAATACATTGAATTAATCACAACAGAATTATGTGATTAATCATAATTAAAGTACACTTTTTTCTTTTTCTTCTTAAGGCTAAGCTTTTAATAATGGGTATAATAGTGGGGTCAATCGCTTAAAATATTTATTATGTTAATTTCATCAATATTCTTTTATTATTAAAATCATGATTAAAAATAAAATGCTGGTACTCACATTGTCACAGAGCATATTGAACCAGAACACTTTTAGAACTAGGTCCAATTCTAGAAAACAAAAATGACCACACAATTGGTGATATTCTGCTGCCCCAGTTTAGCAGTTCACATTGCTGTTTACTTGTACGTAATGCTGGGAGGTAAACTGAATTAATTTGATTAATCAATTTCCTGTTTTAATGCAATTTTCAAAATAGTGTAATGGAGATTGTACATCTTTACCAACCGAACCTTCCAGAAGGAAATTTAGTAGATAGGTTTGTCCTTCTGTCAGAATCTTGTAAAGAACTCTTTTTGGGTCAGTAAATATTACATAGTACATACTTTACACTTTTCCTTAACAATAATGCTAAAATATAGGAAGGATACTTTTACACCTTGTACAATATAAAAGCTGATTGTAAAGTTAAAGGAAAGAGCTTGATATTCTTAAACTTCAAATAAATTTAAATATTTTTTATACTGGTCTCATACAAGTTTTAATCTGCTTGCTTGGATTTGACAACCTTAAACAATAGTTTGTAAATTTAACAGCTTTGGATTGTGGTGTACTGGATGTTTTGTCCTAATTTGGCACATCTACTAAATAATACAAGTTTTTAGTTGTTATGGGAGAATAAAAAACAAAATTGGAATCTAGATTTACTCATGAATCTGATTCACGGGCACATCGCAGTGCTCATTGCCATCTTACACCACCAACAGTCCACTCCACCCCTCCACAAAGAGACCGATCAAACACAGGGGTATAAATACACTAAAGCAAAACCAGCAACATGTGAAGGTAATGATAAAGGGGCACAGTTACGAAAGAGACTTAGTTGGGGACAGTAAAGTGTAGGCAGAGCTATGAAGAATACAACAACAAAAATATAAGATGAAGACAAGACTAGGTATTGCACTATTATTAACAAGAGTGCAGAATCATAGAATCATTATACCACTAAACAATTTTATTTGTGTCAGCTGTGGTGTGTGTGTGTACAGTGTGTATAATACAATATGATTTACCTTCTTAGAATATTAGAAGTATTTAATCCCATACTTCATTTCTTTTCTCGCCCAACTACATTGATTTCATGAATAAACGCCATTTCATAGGCACTAACACAGAGCACTGTGGGACTCTACTAGATATTTGCAACCAAATGATTACCAAATTATTTACAATATTTTTTTGTAGCATTAACAACTTAACAAAAACATCTATGGTCCAAGCGATTAAATATGGAGTTTTATGGGAGTGGGCGGGTATTTGAATAACCTTTAACAAATTAATTAATCACATGTCTCTATAAAATGCACAATATGTACTTAGAAAAGCTCAAATGTAGGGAAAAGGTGAACCTTCCCTTTAATCATGTGTGTGTCCTTGGCAACACACTCAGGGTGTGCTGCATGACACAATTAACATCCTGCCATGCTGTGTGGCACGTATGAATATGCTGAAATGAACCAGTTAAGACTGGGGATCAAGGAGGCAAATGCAAAAGATCTAAGTGGCTTTGAAAAGGAGTTCATTATTTGGGCCAGATGGCAGGAGCTCCAGTCACAAAGATTGTTTAGCTGAACGATGTTTCAATAAGAACCGTGACTAAGTGACATCTGCATTTAAATCTGTGGGAAAACATCAGTAAGTAGGGCTGGAAACTGTAGTTGAAAATGTACGTTCAGCTGCTGTAATGCCGCTGCATTAGCAGGGCTGTGCTGTGAATATGTACTCAGAATACAGAAATGAAGTATCTGTATTCAGTTCACATTACATTTAGAAAAGGCTGTATTCTGAATACACTGACATACTATGATTTAGGATAATAGGATGTTAGGATGCATATCCACTAAAAACACAACTTAAACATGCTTGTTAATGAAGGATTGTAATATTTTAATTATTAGAGAGAGGACAGAATGAAACGCAGTACAGATAGAATAAAAGGAGGAGATGTGGGGGAAAGCCCTATCTGAGGCGTGAAACCCATGTGATTTTTAATTTCTTTACGGACATCATTAACATATATTTTAATACATTTTAAAACTTTTCTCCGGATGCTTTTCTGCCATTTCTCTTCTGTTCCACCTTTTCCCCTGGCTGCATTTCACACACACAGGAACATTAATCAAGGGCTAAGGAGTGTGTTTGACAAAGGGGAGTGAGTTTAAATCAAATTCCATACCATTCCCTAAACTATTAGCTAACTATCAGCTGACTACACTGTAAGTATAAGGCTGTAAGACACTAGCTGCATTCCAAAGTTTACGCTGCATTCGAGGTAGGCTAGGTCCTCAGTTGGGTTGTCCTATTAAGACTCCTTTCTAGGTGCATTCTGAAACACTCTTAATTCTTGCTTTTTCATTTCTTTACAAACATCCTTAACAAATATTTTAAACCATTTCAAAACAAACTCTACTCCAGATGCTTCGTTTTTTGTAATTTCTCTTCAGTTTTTCCTTTTCCCCTGGCTGCATTTCTCAGCTGTATACAAAGGGTCAGTCACTTTGGAACTGCCTCCTATGACGTAGCGTCAAATAATTCATTTTCTTATTGCCCTGCCATAACTTCATGCATTTGTTCCAAAATACCAGTCTAAATTAGTGTTTTCAAACTGCATACAAACTAAACCATTTGATCAAGTTGCTCTAGACTGATGCAAGCCTTGGTCCTGTGGTTATCCCTAGAACGCTAACGCCGTTTTTTTTTCATGTGATTTTTATTGTGTTGCTGCTGTCTGAGTTGCATGGGATTTTGAGTAGGTTCAGGGCGCTCATTGATGTCATTAATGTTATGGTTGGTTGATTCCCTCCTCCCATCTATGTTTTTTCAAGAGGCATGCGTTCGAGTGATTTTCATCCAAGCTTAGTGATAGACAGTAACATATTTTGCGGGTGTAATTTACCTGATTTTAGTGTTTGTTTGTTTAAATCAGGTGCCAATAAATGTCCCAATAATTGACGGACCATAGACCAAGTTCCCAGCAGCATTATTTTTTGTTAGGACATTACCTGTTATGGATTACCTGATTTTCCAATCATTTTTCTGCTTTTTATAGGGTCATACATGGTACCTTTTTTATTTTATTTGATGATGTATGTTGCAAAAATTCAAGAAGGGTTCCAAAATTTGTCATACAGTGTATACCCAATACTAGTGATGGTGTTACTAATTTTAACATTTGTGATCTAGGGTTATAACTGTGGTTCACCGCATATATTTTGAGTGTAGGTGCACGTAAATGAGTTTGTAACTTACCCTTAAAAAGGGATACGTCACTGTCCAGAGATATTCCTGTCTTTTGCTCGATGTTTTGGATTGGTTTCTTTTGCTCAGGAGTGCGTGCCATATCCACAGTGCTGCCTAAGTTGAATTAAATAAAATTGTTATACACAATTTATATATACACATTTAAAATGTTATATTTAAAATATATATTTTTTCTTACTATTTTTTATTTATTTATGCTTTTCCATTCTTAAATAATCAATAAAAATATATTTTTTAAACATTCACTCACTTGGGATAACCCTAACTCTCTAAGAAACCATCAGTGATATCACAACCTCCACATGGATTTATTTTCAAGGGACTAAAGACTCTTGTTTTCATGTTCAGCAATGAATAATATTAATTCGCTTTATATTTCTTTGAAATATGTAATTAAACCTGTTAATATAAGGTCATTATGAACAATTTAGTCATTATGTCGGCAACTATATGTCAGCCACGTTTTCATTAAGTGCCAGTTTTTGCTAAAATTGTCTATCATGTTTTGCAGATTGTCATGAAACTGTACATGTAGAAAATTAAATATATATATATATATATATATATATATATGAAAAGACAGGAAAATTAAACAGTTAAAATAATAAAAAGAAATCTGAAAGTTTTAAAGGCCAAAAGCCACACTATTCTAATAATGATTGATATATACTGTGGCAGGATTTATTAATGAAAACATGATGGACAGTGTATTCAGTATTCAGGCTATCACTGCTACATCAGTAGTCAGTGCAGTACATGATCAGACTGACAGCAAGTACAGTCTGTCCACACCTATGAGATATAATATCTCTCAGGCAGGGATATTATACGTCTGTATTGCAATTTTATCTTATTTGAATCCACTTGTCCCAATGAAAGAATCACTATAAATCCATACAAAGTTATTCTGACTCATCACTTTCACGCTGAACACACTCCACATCTATCAAGCACTGGTGTCCTGATCTAATGCACAAAAAGTACCTCGTATGATTACCCTTGAGTAATCTCTAGAACTGGAGCTTGGTGTGCTGGAGCCAGAAAATCACTGAACTAAGCTAAAATCCACAGGGAGATGAGACATCCCATTCAGCCTACAACCATATTATGATATTAGTTACAATGGATGTCATTTGCATATTTAGTCTTAAAAGGACAGTAATAAAAACAATCTTTATAACTGTAAAAAGAAAAGTTAAGTTAAAAAATGGGTGAATTGACAGACACCCATCAGAAATAACTTTACAACCACTGAAAAAAAAGGGAATAACATTGATTTGTGGGCATTGGTAAGCCGTCGAAGCTCAGTGGCTTCATGGTACCAAATGGTCTACAACAGAATACCTTCAGAGGTCTTGAGCATGGTGCAAATCATACAAGGACAATTAGGGCGTCAAGTTTTTCTTCAGTGTATAAAGGGACACTAGCACAATGCAAGCGCTTCAGTGAACTGTAGTTACAGTGTCGTGCAGTGTAATAAATCCATTACACAAGATAATGTAACACATACCACACAATACCCTTTACAGTATTCATAAACAATATATTACACAGCAAAATCAACAGTTAGTCAATCCCACAAAAACACAAACAATGCTATCGGTTGCCAACATATACAACCTAGACCTATACCTGTAACATTAAGTAATAGGTCATCCAAAAATCTAAATCTGTCAGTAGTTTTATTGCCCTGAAAATGAAATTCATACTCTATAAAAACAAAAAACGAATTTTCGAGGTTATACGTCAGTGTATTGATTTACTGCATAAATATTTTAGAGGGTAGCTGCAGATCTCTAAAAAAGTCTTAAAAAATAATTTATTTAAAAATAAGGCTTTATTCCATGTCTTAAAAAGTCTTAAATCCATCCCCTGAGGGGTCTTAAAAATCTTACACACAGTAAACACAATTTTCAAAATTTCAAAGTGTTCAAATTTGATATGAAGGTTTTGTTTAAAATATTTGTATAAAATAGACGGTAACCAACTAGCATACACAAAACGTGGTTTTACACCTGAATACAGGTTACAATAGTAACATAATAAAACAATATAAATAATAACAGTGATATAGGATGTTCCACCTTAAAAGCTGATGATGTTAAGTTTAAATCCCATAAAAGCACTGCATAGTGCCATTACTTCAGCCTGGAGCACAGCAACATTTAAGGTGGAATGGTAAATTTAAACAATGTAAAATCTTTGTGTATGTGATTTGCTAAAGGTTTGTTTGTTTGTTTGTGTTTAAGAAAACTAAATTGCAGCTACTAAAACGTAGTGTTATTACTTCAGCCTGAAGCCATCAGCATTTAAGGTGGAATGGTAAATTCAAAGAATGTAAAATATTCTTGAGTGATTTACTAAAGGTTTGTTTGTTTGTTTGTGTCTAAGAAAACTAAATAACAGCTACCAAAACGTAGTGCCATTACTTCAGCCTGAAACCAGCAGAATTTAAGGTGGAACTGTAAATTTAAACAATGTATAATATTCGTGTGTGATTTTCTGAAGGCTTGTTTGATTGTTTGTGTCAAAGAAAATTAAATAGCAGCTTCTAAAACGTAGTGTCATAACTTCAGGATAAAGCCAGCAGCATTTAAGGTGGAATGGTAAAGTTAAACAATGTATAATATTCGTGTGTGATTTACTGAAGGTTTGTTTGTTTGTTTGTGTCTAAGAAAACTAAATAGCAGCTACTAAAACGTAGTGCCATTACTTCAGCCTGAAGACAGCAGCATTTAAGGTGGAATGGTAAATTCAAACAATGTAAAACCTTCGTGTGAGGGATTAACTGAAGGTTTGTTTGTGTCTAAGAAAACTAAATAGCAGATACTAAAACGTAGCGCCATTACTTCAGCCTGAAGCCAGCAGCATTTAAGGTGAAATGGTACATTTACTGAAGGTTGGTTTGTTTGTTTGTTTGTGTCTAAGAAAACTAATAAAAGGTTTGTTTTTTTCTGTAGGAAAACTAGCTAAATAGCAGCTACTTACAGGTAGAGCCACAGCCTGCGCAGGTGCTGCCTTAAAGGTCTCATCCCATCGTTGTTTCATTCATTTTAAAATGACTAGTTGTGGTCTCTAGTATGAATTAATGCCATTTGAGCCGGTTTTTTGGGGGAAAAAACGGCTTTGGTAATCTGTATAATGTTACTTCAGTCCTTTGGAGGAGTGGTAGGGGAACGATAGGATTTCCTCATAATTATTCAAATATGCAAATAAATTGCCTTTGATTGGCCAACAGCACTGCAGCAAAAAGTAAATAAAATCAAATGACTGGGACTTAGGGGCAACAAAATTTAATCGGGATATTCTGTAAACTGTGCTATGTGCTTCTCCTCCAGCTATTCTGAACACTTTTATACTCCACTATCCAAATTAATTGCACAGTCACCTTCTTCATATTGGCAGTGTCAGAACATGGTAGTATCAGGACAAATCTTCTCATTCATTGTTTTTCTTTATTTTTTTATTTAATTAATTTTCTACATATAGAAAAATACATGAAAACAATTAAGGGACACATATGGAATTGCATAGTTAACAAAAAAGTGTTTGTTTTGCCTCCCTGATCTAAACCTGATCAACTAAGATGGTGATTTGGGATGAACTGAAGCTTCACATCGTAAAGAAAAAGCAGCAAGGATTGTTTAGCACCTCCAGAAACTCCTTCAAGACGCTGAGAAAACTATTCCAGGTGACTCTACCTCATAAAAACACGAGATTAAAATACCAAGAGTGTGCAGATCTGTCCTCAAAGATAAATGTGGTACTAAGAAGAGTCTAAAATATAAAACATATTCTGGTTTGTTTAACACTTTTTATTTGCAAAATAACTTTACGTGTTCTGTATAGCGGGGGTCGGCAATAGGCGGCCCGAGGGCCAGATGTGGCCCGCAAGCATGAAACATCTGGCCTGTGAGGTTGTTTGAACTATGATGATCGATAAATAAATATATAAATAAATAATCTGTCCTGCTCAGCGTGATTTTAGTTTCTGCCTGTTCTCCCGATCTCCTTATAAGGGAGTTTTTTCCCCGGCAGTGTCACAAATCACTAGTCGGGGCAGCGGTAGTGTATTGGACCACGACCCTTATGATACAATTCGATCCCGCAAGAGGAGCGGTGTATTTATTTATTTATTTTTATAGTTATTTATTCCTTTTTTATTTTTTGTTTACCTGCTTTAAATTCAACTGTTCTGCAATTGGGTTCAACAACCCTCTGGACTGGAGACCCCTGCTGTACAGCTTTAATGTTTTCAATATTAAAGTTACTACGTAAAAAAAATCATAAAAACATACACAAAAACACATCAATATTTTTGATTGAGTTATACCTTCATCACTACCCTCCTGAGTGAGATATCGTAGGCAGCAAGTCATCAAGTCAGCATTTTATGGGTTTCAGATACAGACCGCTGGAGACAGGCTGAGGCTGTGGCTGATCCTCCGAGTCCGGTAGGGGCGCTAATCCTCCGCGCTGGGCTAAAACCGCGTGGTGGCGGCAGGCGGCTCAGCCCGGAGAGGGGAAGCGCTGGGCGGGGATGAAAGGTTGTAAACATGGCGGCGGCCTTGGAGGAGGATGAAATCGACAATGATGATTATTACTCGCTGTTGAACGTGCGGAGAGAGGTATGGGCTGTGCGTGCGGTGTGTGGGAGTGTGTAGAGCGGGAGTCGGGGCGGATTTGTGCGGGAGAAGAGCTCAGAGATCAGTATTAGACCTGTGGAGCGGATCAGACTGGAGGCAGATAACTACAGCTAGCTAGTTAGTTAGCTCAGCAGTGTGACCCTTCCTTATCATTGGCCACTACAGGAGAGAAGCCAGTCATATTGCTGTAGCTACTGTCTGCTCTTAATAAACACTTATTTAAACTCAGATTTTGAGTTTAACACATTTAAGGAGATGTTTGACCTCAGACATAACGTTATCATCAATGTGCAACTGCATTAATAGCTACCTAGTTAGCTAGTAAACCGATAAAAACCATAGATTAGCTAACCAACAAGTAGCTTAGTCAAGCTAGCTAGCTTTCTAGTACTTTTGTAACAGGTCAGTAGCTAGTTCAGTAGATTAATTATCATTTCAGCTGTTTAAAGCTTGCTGGAGACGTCTGAATAAATTAAACACAGTTGTCACAAAATGAAAGTTAACTAGTGCCTCTGACACTTAAGTTAACCAACGCTAACTTTCGATTTGACTTTACTTAGGACATGCTATGCAAAACAAAGGAACGATTATGGCTCCATTGTTGCACAAAAACCGCTTAGCCAGCTCAGTCTGGTTAAACTAATTTACTTGTGCAGCTCCAAATATAGAATAGAATTGAAAAGTTACTTTACTTCAGTGATTCAGTCCAATATTTAAAACACAAGTAAGTTATTAGATGTATTACACACATAGTGATATAGTGTAAGCATTTATTTCTTTTATTGTTGATTAATTGTGGCTTATAGCCAGTGAAACCCCAAAAATCAGTGTCTCTTAAAATTAAAATATTATATAAGACCAACTGGTACTTTTGGCAGTGTGGGCAATGGACCAAGTCCTGCTGGAAAATGAAAAATCCACATCTCCATAAAAGTTGTCAGCAGAGAAAAGCATGAAGTGCTATAAGAGTTTTCCAGGACTTGATATAACACAGTGGACCAACACCAGCAGATGACATGTCTCTCCAAACCATCACTGATCATCAGTAAATTTCGCATTTTGTTTGTAAATCAAGGGAGCAGAGTCTGGAGGAAGAGTGGAGAGACACACAGTACAAGCTGCTTGAGGTCTAGTGTGAAGTTTCCACAATCAGTGATGGTTTGGAGAGCCATGTCATTTGCTTGTGATCCCATGGTGATCCAATTTGATCCAATTTTACAGGGTTTTTACACTCTCTGTAATGAAAATGTACTGCGGTCAATGTTCTTTAAGTACTGGTGATATCCTTTATATGCTTATTGGTGATAAGATTTTTATATATTCTCCACCTCTACTATTTACATTCCGAGTCTGGAATGGGACTGATTTGAAATGCCATGCTTCTTATTAAAAAATGCGGAGCATCACAATTATTTAAAAGTCACCCTTATAAGGGATAAAATGTATTTAATGTTGCTTTAAGGCATATAAGCTAAGTCTAGTCACCTGTAAAAAAACAATTAAAAAAGAAATAAAAAAAAACTACTTATATACACTAAGCTAAATGCAATGCAACAAAGTTTAAGTAGCTACTGTCCTCTTCTGCATGCACAAAATAGCCTGGATTTAGGTTTTTTAAACAAGTCCTATCTTTCCTCTCCCCTCAGGCCACACAAGAGGAACTCAAGGCATCGTACCGCCGCCTTTGCATGCTCTACCACCCTGATAAACACAGAGATCCTGAGCTGAAGAGACAGGCAGAGCAGCTTTTTAACTTGGTGCACCAGGCATACGAAGGTGAGAGTCTTCATAATCCCCAAACAAACCGTGCAGGAGTTTTGTTTTTACCAGAGTTATAGTGACATTATTTTGGCAGTTTCCCTGTGGATTGTATTTGATACTTTTCTCCCCAATAAATACTGACATTATTTATTTATTATTATTATTATTATTATTATTATTATTATTATTATTATTATTTAATATTGTTTATTATTTTCTGCTTTTCTAGTTCTAAGTGATCCACAGTCCAGGGCTATCTATGACATATATGGGAAGAGAGGGCTGGATGTAGAAGGATGGGAGGTAAGTCATGATTCTGAAGTTCTTTAAATACCTGAAAGCTTTGACTGCATTGAGACCCCATTTACACATGGTTAGTTTGTATGACTAGTATCTGAACTGTATTCTAATGAGATTGAAACCACGTTTATTTTCCAATTTGAAGATTGAAAGTCAATTGCCATGTGGTACGGAATGTACAAATATGCTTCCAGTTATAGATGGTTGCATCCATTATAGATAGTTGCTGTCTTGAAATTCTCAATTTTATTGCCAAAACCCTCCATCGTAATCCTCCTTGCGTAAAAAGGATCGCATGCCTAGATACTGCACGGGGAGGAATTATGGTTGCACTGAATGGGTTTTCGAATGTGTCTGAAAGAGATGGAGCCAGTTGTTTAAGAAATCTGATTTGTGTCTGTATTATATGCGTCTCGGACCATGTCCTAAAGTGATGTAAGCGATCAGATTTGTATCTGTGTAAAATGCATTACTGACCACCTTCTAGTGGTTTTAGAGATCATATTTGTATCTGTTTAAATGTATCTCAGATCAGGATTTGTATCTGTCTCAGACCAACTCACAGACCAACAGTCAGATTTATTTAAAGGTGTAAGTGTTTGGGTGCCTTTACACTATAATGTGCATCCAGGTGTAATCCTGATACTCGATGCATAAAATGACCAGGTGAAAATAGTGTCAGAGTGATTATTATTTATTGCTATATGTAAAATGTTATATTATATGCCATTTTTAGTCACCCATATTGTGCTTGAACTGAAACACAGGTAGTGGAGAGAAAGAGAACGGCGGGTGAGATCCGGGAAGAGTTTGAGCGCCTTCAGAGAGAGCGGGAGGAGCGGAGACTGCAACAGAGGACCAACCCCAAGGTTTGTTTGCTTGATGTTATATTGAGTTCTAGCTTTAGATTACTCTTTGGTTGAATAAGAACTTACGTGTGATTATCATTTCTTTTGACAGGGGACGATCAGTGTGGGTGTAGATGCCACAGATCTTTTTGATCGATATGAGGAAGATTACGAGGAGATCTCGGGTAGTGGCTTGCCCCACATTGAGATCAACAGGATGCATATATCTCAGTCTATAGAGGTATGTGATTTATTTTTTGTTTTGTTTAGTGCATCAGTGTTGGTTGGGGATGTGCTAAATTGTATCATACACAATAATATGGTCATCATTTTTGTATAAAAATTGTAAAAAGCCATGTTATGAAAATTTGCCTATTCTTGTTACGATTATTACGTTATTGACATTATCAAACATTATCAAAAGTACTCAATATAGCCCATTCGGTTTATAACATGGACAAGGTATTTTTTTGAAACAGTATTTTCTTATATATTTCTTTTTATTTAAGTAATGTTATTTAGCAATGCTAATGTCAGATGTTTTTCTGAAAGTTCTTTAAAAGGGTATAACTGCATCATTATATTATAACTGTATCATTAACCTTAATCTTGGTGGTAAAATATCGTGTTGGCAACAATGGCAATAATATTTTTTCGAAAAAGATTAAAAAGAATTTTTGAGACAGACCTAGCTTTTAATTTTGAAGCCTTTCCTTTGCTAAATAAGATGGAGACCTTTAGGCTATCAGAAGTAGGTCTGCTTTTTAAACTGCGTTCTGTGCCAGGCTAATATGTGTGTGTTTATTTTGGGGTGGTATTCTTTTCAGGCACCTCTGACAACATCAGACACGGCCATTCTCTCAGGCTCTCTCTCTACACACAATGGCAACGGCGGTGGAAACATTAACCTGGCTCTGCGGCGAGTGACCTCAGCGAAAGGCTGGGGAGAGGTGCGGACTGTGATTTACTCTTTTAAACACATTCAGCCTGAATGACAATAGAGACTAAATAAACCACTTTGCTGTCTGCAGATTGAGTTAGGAGCAGGAGACACGCATGGTCCTCTTTTTGGCTTGAAGATATTCCGCAACCTGACAGCCCGCTGGTGAGTAATGCAGATGTCAAAGCTAATCTGGAGATAAATTCATGCAGAAGGGATGTAACCTTGCTTTGGCAAGGCCTGTTCTTGGTTCTCCCATCATACAGCTTCAGAAATCTTTGAGTTTTTTGGTGCTTTTTGGGCAAAGTTTTATGTTCTTAAGCTAATAGAGGTGTTTGTTAAGCTAGTACATTAACAAACATAATAAAAGACCTGTCCCAATAATTGTTTTTTTGGGACAATATATTGTTTCCATATATTATGACGATAAACAGTATTATTTCCATCTTAGGACTGTTTCATGGCACTGGTATTTATAAATTAGTGTCAACATATGTAATAATACAATATCCTATTAATGCAATTACACATTACATTAAAATAGCAATAAATGTTTAAATATTAAGAATATTCAGACATTGAAATTGGATTCTAAAAATATTTTAATTTCTTCACTAAAAAAAAAGACTGTCCACATACTTTTCGTTTGTGTTAATGGTCTCTTCTTGCTAAGTAAACACAATAGTCCAAATACTGTACGATAGGTCGATAACGTGATTCTAAATACATGAGAAATAAATACATTGTCACAGAAATAATTAGGACTCTTGTAATTATTTAACACTCAATATAATGTCGTATATTGTACAATAAATCAGTAATATATTTATTTATATTGTGACAGGCCTACATGATTGCATAATTAAATGTATTTTTAACTTTTTAAAATAAAAATCTTGACCCTGGACACAATGTTTCTCAGCTGATTACTTACTTGTTTAGTTATGCTTCTGCTGTATTTACTGTTAATCTATACCTCTATAGTAACAAAAAGTCAAAGAAGTCACTGTTATGCCCTTATGTTCTAAGTATGTGTGTATAGATGTCTGTCACGGTTTGCTGATGTACATTGTGAACTCTGTGTATCCTGCAGCTTCATGACGGCTCAGTGCGGGTTGCAGTTTTCATCGCGTGGTGTGCGTCCAGGAGTCTCCACCATGCTCGCCCGCCACCTGGATAAGAACACAATGGGGTACCTGCAGTGGCGCTGGGGCACTCAGTCCTCCATGAACACCAGCATCGTCCGAGACACAAAGAGCAGCCACTTCACTTTTGCTGTTCAGGTCAGTAACGTAATGTTAATAACAGAGGAAACTTTCAGACAACTGTGATAAATGTACATAAAATTGTAGCTGTTTGAGAGGGAGGCCTTTATGAGGAACTGTTATTTGTTTTTGTTCATTTTTGGGCAGCACTCACATGTTTCATGAGTCCAAATGCAAAATATATGAGCTCACCCAAATTCACCAAGCATTTTTACTTATGCTCTTTTCTACCACGTGCCCTCCCTGACACTTCTCTTCTCCTATACGACCTTTCTTCTCTTCTCCTTTGAGATCATGCACAAATTCTCAGATTTCTTTTTTGTGCTTGCGGACTGTTCAGTTCTGTTCTTGCTGACTGCCAATAATAATAATTCCTGCTGCTGCTTCTCTATATTCTTGTTGAAGGACGATAATGTGCTCTGTTAAGTTGTAGAGTTTTTAATGTCATGTTTTTCCTGATGATTTTGTTTTTGTTGGATGTTATGCAGTATGAGCTTACTAATTGTTGCTTAAATGTTAAAGTGTGCCTAGGGTATGTAAATAATAATTTTCCTTTAATTTTTCACCTAGATATACTTAACTGTTATTTATCAAACAAAAGTCACTGCTCTGGTATAATGTGGGGAAACGCAGGTCTATTCATTTTCATTTCCCTCAGCACAATGAACTTTGACTGACATGCTTTGACTTATAGTGCTGGGTGTGCAGAATATGGCTAAATATGTAAGACAATACAACAAACACTGTGGCATACAGCAGTAGGGGTGTGACGAGACACTAATATCACGAGACGAGACACGATACTGGGTTCACAAAAACGACACGAAACAAGATTTAAAAATAAAATTTTAAAGAAAACGTCAAAAATGAAAAATGGCTTGAAAACTAGTTTTATTTGAAAAAATCATATAACGCAAACTTAACAGACTGGTTTCTCTCACACATTGATTCTATAAGAAATAGAAATAAGAACATTTCTGTATATAAGAGACAGAATTTTTTTTTAAATACGGTACAGAGCTAAGGGATTTGTACAGCTGCCTATAAAACAGTCACGTGTAGGATTTACTTACAGTATTTACATATGTTTTGTGTCTTGTTGGTCACTCTGTTACTGTTTATTGTTTCCACTGAAAAGCTAGAATGCAGCCAGACATACAACTTAAAATAGCAGAAGCATCTTCTATACAAATGCCCGAATTTTTCACTTGTGCTGGGAGCTGCTCTCACTGCTCAGCCACCACACTCGCTGCTATCGCTACTGGGTTGCCAGATCCCTCTTAAAAAGTCCACACTAAACTGTTTTTAAGGTTTAACCTTGGCGAGAAATATAGTCACGTTTTAATCTTGCGTGCCACGAGATCTCGTTACACCCCTACACAGCAGTCCAAAACACAGTTTTCACAAACTGTATGGCAATTGACACGGTTAATGAAACTAAACTGTTTTCCTGGTCTTAAAGCAACCCATTTGTGTCATAACTAGAAGACGTGTTTTTCTGGACAAGCTGAGACATGCAGAACTGTTACTGAAAGTGAAAGAAGTGTTTGGACTAACATGGTTTTGTAATGTTATCAAATATACCCGAATATATTTCTGGTTACGCATTCCTTGCATGCATCATCCAACCCACTTACCAGAGATACATACTGTAGTTAGCAGCGTACTGAGCTTGGAGTAGCAATTACGACATTGCTTTTCTTACTATTCTATGTCTTCAAGCTGCTGTTTTAAGGTATAAATTCTACATATTGATATTGAAATTTGTGTAATCTTTTTTTTTTTTTTTTTTTTTTTTTTGTTATTTCAATTGCACAGCTCGGAATCCCACACACATTTATTATGATGAGCTACCAGTACAAATTCCAAGACGACGATCAAACCAAGATCAAGGGTTCTGTAAAGTATGTATCTTATAATGTTTGTTTCTGGATGTTATTGATTATAACTGTATTGATATCATGATCCTTTTTATGCTTTAATTTTAGATTCCAACTTTGAGCCTGTTTTTCACGTGACTGTGTCTATTTTCTCTGCAGATCAGGGTTTTTTGGCACAGTGGTGGAGTATGGTGCTGAGACTAAGATCAGTCGACACAGCGTTCTTGGTGCTACTGTCAGTGTTGGAGTACCGCAAGGAGTCTCTCTCAAAATCAAGTACGAAACATGATCTGATTATATATAGACATTAATAATATTCTTTACATAATCATTTTTTTTAATTGTGTTGTAATTATTTGTATGCTTTAGGCTGAACAGGGCCAGCCAGACGTACTTCTTTCCGATACACTTGACAGACCAGCTCCTCCCCAGCGCAGTGTTCTACGCCACTGTTGGACCTCTTGTTTTTTACTTGGCCATCCAGAGGCTTGTTATCAAGCCGTACGTGCGCGCCCAGAAGGAGCAGTAAGTCTTTCAGTGCCCTCACACACTTAGAATTGAGAGTTTGAGAACAATATAAGACCTTGGAAGTAATGAGAAGTGGTTAAGGGTTGTTTCCAAAGTACTAGAACTGAATATCTAAGTGGAAGCTTAATTAATTGTGTGTGTTTTTGAGAAAAAAAAAAAAGAGAGAGAGCCAGTCTCTTAAATTTCTACACATAATCAGCAATGTGTTCTTGAATCACAATTCTGCTTTGACATTCAAACCCGACTGTCTTTAATTTCACAAATTTCAACACTGACCTTGTAATTTGACCTTGTTATAACTACACATTTAGTCTTCTCTTAGACTTATTTGCTTTAGTTTTTTATATGTTTGTGCTTTGCTGAGAATGTTTAAGTGTAGGAAGTGCTGAAAATAAGTGGTGCTTATTTAAATAAACATACTAATGCAGAAGGTAGCTTAGTATAATTTTATTTTGTTATGGTTGGTTGTGAATTACATTTGCGTTTGATTGCTCCCTCTCTTTAGGGACCTGGAGAAACATCGGGAGAGCGCCGCGTCTGACATCGCCAAGAAGAAGCAGGAGGCAGAATCTGCTGTGAGTCCACAGATCTCTGCTGATTAGATCTGAGCAGTATGGTTAAAATATTATATAACAAAATTCAAAGAAATTTTCACAATACGTCAGAGAGTAATCAGATTTTTGCTTTGCATACAGCCAATGACTTATAGAATAATATGCAACGTTAACATTATGTAAAGCCGCAGTTTTGATCCACAGTATGAACATACATCGACTGAAAGATGAAGATTATTTGAATCCTTCAGTTTCAGCATAGCTCTGAAATAGTTTAGTCTCTATTTTATGTGTTAAATGCTGCTCACTTTTTTCTGGTACCATATCTGATTTCATTCATGTGCAGACTGAAAAACCTGAGAGCTCTCTTAATAATAATAATAATAATAATAATAATAATAATAATAATAATAATAATAATGATATTATTATTATTTAT
The DNA here is from genome assembly GCF_023375975.1 of Astyanax mexicanus. NCBI lineage: Eukaryota > Metazoa > Chordata > Actinopteri > Characiformes > Acestrorhamphidae > Astyanax > Astyanax mexicanus. Next base: position 39,545,215 of record NC_064420.1, on the reverse strand, counting down.
AACTATAAGTCAGCTTTTCAAATAGTATTATTTATTTAAATTATAAGAAGGTGGGGTTATACGTAGAATGAAGTGATTGGCAGCCTTGGCTGGAACAGAGTATCTATTACATGAAATAATAGTAGCTGTAGTTGACCTGTCCGACAATAAGCTAGTCAGTCATACTATAATGGTTCTATTGAAATATTTATCAGGGTTCGTATGGTTATGAAAAACCTTTATGTTTCAGTTTATCGATTGGGAAATCTATTTTGAGCTACAAATACATCAGCTCTGAGTTAATTCAGTAATTTAGCCCTACACAATAGAGCTCTCAGGATCTGACACACATTTTATTATTAAAGATTGTGTGTCAACATTTTTATCAGGTTTATTTTAGGCCTGTTATAATACATTTGACTATAGTTTTTTTTTTATAGTTGATTTTCGGTTTTATTGTCCATGTCTGCACTGATGTTGTATGGTCATGAAAATTTGCCTTGAAAGCATGAAAAAGTCATGAAACAAATCCTGAAAATGTATTGGTTAAAACATGTATAACCCTGATTTATACTTGCTGGATGAACTGTGAATCCAGTAGGGGGTGAGGGGAAATGCTTTGTCTCTGGGGGGGGGGGGGTCTGAGACACTTGTTATGTGTAAAGGGGGATGGGGCTTCTAAATGAGTAGGGGAGTCTGGCTTGTCTGGAGTCTGGTTGCACATTTGACAACATGGCAGACATTTTTGGCTTAATTTCTGTAGAATGAATGAGAAAGGAACCACAGTATCCATGTTTTGTACAGTCATTGATGTGCAATGTTGCAGTTTTTACACAGGAAGAATGCAGTCTTAATTGCTGCACTGTTTGAGTAAATAATGTGTGCCTTTGTGGTAGGCCTTATTTTGTATGTGTCCTGTCTTTCTGTAGGTTCTGCTGATGCAAGAATCTGTGCGAAGAATCATTGAAGCTGAGGAGTCTAAAATGGGTAAGAGAGCTATTTCCACACACAGGACAAAAGTATTGGAAGAAGTAGTCCTGAACCTGCTATTACAGTTACAAAGGGGTGGGGGGTGGTGTGGGGGGTATGGGGGTTAATGTAATATTCTTCATTAACAAATTACTTTTAATTTGTCTTACGTTATCAGGCCTTATCATACTCAATGCCTGGTATGGGAAGTTTGTGACCGACAACAGTAGGAGGCATGAAAGGGCGAGAGTCATAGATGTGACCGTACCTCTTCAGTGCCTGGTGAAGGACTCCAAACTCATTCTCACAGAGGCCTCAAAGGTAACATAATGTCATGCCTCAGTAAATAATTGACATCATGGTTACAATAAAAAAATATTAGATATGTAGCCTACAGGTATAGTAATTATTTTTGGTATGTGCTATACATGCCTAAGATAGCTAGTGCTGTTATCTAAGCTAAGCTAACTTAGCCCTGGCAATAGTTTGTTTACTGAAAGACTGGTTGCGTTAGTTTCTTTTATGTGAATTTCAAGTCTTTAGCACATGAAGTATTTAACAAGACTTGGACAGAGCTGAACCTCTGTCTCAAAATCATGAAGTACCTTCCTCAGTCTCTACTTGCTGTATCCATCGTTTTACATAAAACAAAACTCCTGTCAAGCTTTGTAATTGCAATTATAAACAGTTCATAAAATTCTGAAGAAGCAGTGACAAAAAAAATACTACAGTGCAGACACTGATATATACAGGTCAACTTTAGTGTTATGCACATCAAATGAGTCTCAGTCTGCTAGTAGGAGAGAGGTGGCCATGTCTGATAATGAATTCAAATATGGATGAAATTCTGTTCATAAATTTTATCCATTTATGAACACAGAGCTTTACTGTAACAATCGACATAATAATACATAAAATATTTTAGTAGACTAAATAAAATAAAAATCTTTTTTCCTATTAATATTCCTCAAAACAAAGGGAAAAAACAAAGGTACATATTACACATGTTGACAAGTTGACAGGAGCACTGTGTTTAATGTGGAAGTTTAGCAACATGTCATGTTAAGCTTAGCTCCAGCTGGTTTAGCTTTGGCATTTTCGTCATTTGTGTTACTGTTGTACCGAACTGTAATGTCCAGTATGCTATAAGAACAGAACCATGATTTCTGTGTATTGTTCCACCCCCAGCTCTAATTATATTGCTTGTATTCATGTATAACATTTTTTGAGTAGAAAATATCAAACCCAAATATTAAAATTCTGCTTCTGTTTTCCACATAATCTCAGGCTGGCTTACCAGGCTTCTACGACCCATGTGTGGGTGAGGAGAAGAGCCTAAAGGTGCTGTATCAGTTCAGAGGCGTCATGCATCAGGTCCTATCTGGTGACACAGAAGCACTCAGGATACCAAAACAATGTATGTCTACTGCTAGTCTTTTTCTGTTTGTTGTTTGTGGTTTGAATCACAATACTAATCTAAAGATACATAGCTGATGTTTTTCTTTTCTTTTTCTTCTGCATTCCAGCTCACAGGATAGATAATGACACTTAGGAACCGTTTTCTTCAGTGCTGAAAGGGACAGCTTGGACTGGCGTTGAGGACAAGCGGATTTTGTTTTCTAGGGACTTGGATATTCCCTGTGGCCTAAAAGTCATTCATATGCATATATATAGATATACCTTTGTGCAATTTTAATTGTTATACAAAAGGGCATGTTTAAAAACTGAGTCCACTGGAAGAGCGCATGAATTTGTTAACTTCAAGTTACTTGAAACACGGTGACTTGACTTGTGTCAGAAACCTGAAAGAATTTCTAAAGGATTTCTTACCTTCCATGTAATTCTGGCCTTGTTTTTTTAGTATTTAAATTCTCTCCTCCCCCTGAAAAAAATGCTCACTGTACTTGCATATGAATGAACTGTACTGGAGTGTTTCCAGGACACAACAGTGCCTGTATTCAGCCCTCGTGTGAGAGAGCTATTTCACTATACAGACATCAGAGGGTGAACATGCTGCTGCTGAACCAAATCATAGAATCACACTAAGTATCGCCACATTTGTTTATCATATTTTTCATCTTTCATATGTGAACACCAGCATACATTATTGGCGCTTTTCCACAACATGGTACCATCATACACTACTCAACTCTGCTTGACTCTACTTGCTTCTTAAAACCTGGTACCCGGTTCATTTTTTCCACTGCCTCAACTCCACCCCTTGTCGAAATGTAGCTGATGCAGCTCAGAACGACAACACAGTAACAACAGAGGCTGGTGAAGGGGTTGGGTTCCAGGTTCTCGGTTTGTGGCCTTTAGCACTCTGCAGAGTGACGATTCTTTCTGGACATAGTGTGAAATGCAAGGTTAACACATTACATTTTAGTCACTAATCGAATTGCTTCGAACCACGAGCGAGCAAGTAATAAATACCCAAATTTAGATACCTGGTGCCAAAGTTGCCTAAAGAAAAAGCAAGACAAAATGCAGTAGAGTAACACTGAGTTGAAAATAGTAGTGTATTTATGTACCTAGCAGTGGGATAGTGCCATATACAAGCTTCTTATTGTATGGTGCTGAATTACCTTATATTGAGGTAACAGCCTAAAAATCTACAATATACAACAAAACCCTCAATCATTTTTGTTTGGTTGACTCTAAAAAAAAAAAAAACATTCACCATTCCATTTCTTAAGATCCCATTCTCAATTAAAAGCACATGACTTCTTTTCTAATACTGCCTTAGGAACCTGTTACAAATTAATTTTCTGTGCAAATAAAGTAGTGATCCATAATATTAATACATGTTCATATTTACAACTTTCCTATTATTGTGTTGGGAGTCTAACCAAATCTTACACACTGTCCTTAAAGAATGCTAGAACTAATAAATAATAATGTTCAGCATTTATTTTAGCTTCTCAGCTCCTCTTCTATCTCACTGCTGAGACTCTGTAACTCCTTGACCTCCACAAATGTCCTGTTTATAAAATATTGTTGTGCCATACCACACAAATTATTTTAACTGGTTCCTGCCATCATCTCCATTCTACAACTGAATTATAATGCCTTTTGTAATTTTAGGGAATTCTGAAGGTGGTGGTTGGTGAAGGATGAACTGTTTAATTGAAAGGACTGGTTATACAGCATCTCTGTTTCCAGAAAGGGTCCCCTTTCAGAGTGACTATCATTTGTAAAGTACATGTACTCTGTATATTTGTCAGGTGGGAGGTGGAGAAAAAATAAATCTTCAAACTAAATAAAAATGTTTTTTGAATTGTGTACTTCTGTTTATCAAAGAAAGTCGATTGCATGATTTTTGGTAATATCTAGTTTTCACTATAATTATCAGTTTTTGCAAAAGTCTAGTAGTTTGGCACATTAAGCAAGTTCTGTACTTTGCACTTTTTTAAATACAAGGGAATGTCTGGGGAAATTACAACCAAAGTGAAAACTAATAATGGTTATTAGGTACATCCCTTTACATGTTGAATATTTAACATGCCAACATGTGGCCCAGAAGGATTTGTCCGCAGGTTCCATGTTAGGCCCACATATGAATGTCATTTATGGGATCTGGAGGGGCTGTACACTTCACATGTGGCCTAAATAGGACTTGTGAGACTAAAGTGGGCTGTAATGATGGGGTACATTTAGGAAGCCCAACTGGGCCCCAGTAAAAACATACACAACATATTCAAATGGCCATATTTTACCCATGTGAGGTCCACATGAATGTGTTTGCTGGGTAAAACAAATTGGAGTTGTTCACTGATGAACCACTTACCACTAAAAACATGAGTAAACTGAAGAGAACAACTGTGTGCTTCCTTGGTTTAAAGATGAAAATGGCTAATTGATTAAAATTAGCTTACAATTCTGTTAATCAAGCCCTGCTGTTCAACCTCTATAAACGTATTATACAAGTTAACCAGCTAATTAGACCAGTAGATTGGACATGACTACTTCCCCCATGATGTAATCTTATGCCTTTGCTTCATGTAACCTTAATGGTGGTAATATTATTCAGAGTAAACTTTAAGTATAATTTATTAAAACTTGCTAGAGCCAATTAACCTCTAAATAAAAGCAAATAGTAGTATTTCATTTTATTTTCATTCAATTCATTTAACTAGCCATAAACATTGGTTGTTTTAATTCCCCTTGGCGAAGCTATTGTCACTATGCATATTGCAGTCAACACATCCCATATAAATATAATTTTGCATGTATTTCCACTTAATGAGTTATTGCCCATATCTGTCTTTGGTAAAACATCTGTCTAAACCAAAATTGTAAAATGTATTAACATTACCTTATTACAAATTACAAACAGCATTTTCATTTGAAATAAATATATATTTTGCACTGCAATCTCTTTGGAGCAGCAAATATATAATTGTGATCACTGATTAAATAAATGAAAAACCTTTAAAGCAAATTGTAACATAATACATACATAATAAATTGCACATTTGGCTAATGCATTCATACATTTAAACACAATCCACTGAACAAAAAGATTCCAGTGCATTGTAATATAAAGATATAACCAAAAAAAGAGAATGGGGCTGCTTCAATTCATGTTGTTTTTATATTTTACATATTTCATTGTATTATATCTAGTGAACTTTGTTGGTTGGTGGTATGCATAATAATGTGCAAGGTCCCTAGCTTTTAAAACATTTATTTAATTATTCATTTCCAATCATTTGACAATATTATATTACTATATATATATATATATATATATATATATATATATATATATATATATATATATATATATATATATTCTTTATTTTTATCTATCTATCTATCTATCTATCTATCTAATAAAGCATCTTATTTATTTTTCATCAATTACATTTTTAATATAATTGAATGTATTTTATATTATATGCATATACATTTAAACCAATTGATTGTAACACAGCTTGTGAACTTTGTTGGTTGGTGGTATGTATAATAATGTGCAGGGTCCCTTAATACCTAACTTTTTAATTTTAAACCCAAAAAAATGTAACATTTACTGCTATCTTTAAGCTGCTAGAACCTCTTCTTATTTCCTCCCATGGATTAATAAAGCATCTTATTTATTTGCTAGCAATTATTTTTTTAATAAAATGTAATATATTATATTTTTATACTATATATCATATGTATATTCATTTTAATCAATGGTTTTGTATGACTTTTAATATAATTATATTATATATTGTATGCCTATATATTTAAATGAATTGTTTTGTAAGACTCGTGAAGTTTGTTGGTTGGTCGGTGGTATGCATAATAATGGGCGGGGTCCCACTGCTGTTGTGTGAGACGTCAGCTAGGCTCGGCTGAGTGTGAGAGAGAGAGAGAGAGAGAGAGAGAGAGAGAGAGATAGAGATAGAGAGAGAGAGAGAGAGAGAGAGAGAGAGAGAGAGTGTAAAGAGGGGGATGGGGAGAGTGTTGTTTTGTGTTGCATTCCTGCAGTGTGGGCTTGACCTTTGACCTCGCTGTTGTGTCTGTGTGTGCGCGCGCGGTGTTCTGCGGGCGGGTTTGTGCGGGTATAGCTCTGTATAGTATTTGTATTTTTATAGCGGAATGCCCGGTGCTCGTGTGCTGGCGGCGGTGCGTGGTGCTGGGGCTTGGTCGCTGTGCGCCCTGCGTTGCGTGTTTACTGGTTAGCTGCGGGGGAAACGGAGGCAGCTACAAAAGCCTGGCGCTGCTGGAAGAGAAGAAAAAGAAGAAGAAGAAGGCGGCGGCGGAACGACTGGGGGAGCTTTTGTGTTTTCGCAGGAGCCGAGTATTTGTGGCCGTCGTTTTTGCGAGCTGAGCGGGCGGGGGTACGGTTCCATCTGCGCTACAGGGCTGAGCTGTGGTGGTTCGGCTGCTGCAGAAAAGGCTCGGTCAGGGTCACTCCGCTAGTAAGTTAGCTAGCCTGCCCGCCCGCCCGTGCTGCTGCCTGCGCTAGCTCACACGTTTCATATCCGCCAGCGCTGCTGCAGCAGCCGTAGTAGTAATAGTAGTATCAGACGCATCGGCGAGAGAAGACCGAGGAAATGAAGGACAAACAGAAGAGAAAGAAGGAGCGTACGTGGGCAGAGGCCGCCCGTATGGTAATATACACACATCCACTCTCATATTATATAACAATATTGTGTTTAAATGATATTTTAAGTGATCTTTCAAAGCGATGTCTGCTCAACCACGAACTGGTGTTGCGTCGAATTGTGCTACATTGTCACAACGCGCTACTATGGTGTGTATTTATAGCTATGCTAGCTAGGTTAAATAAAATCTAACCTAAAACAGAAAAAGCATATAACCTAGCTAGGTTAGCTAACTAACTATAATTGTATAATATAAAGCGTCATACAATTTGAATTTTAAAATGATCCCAGCACAAATAACGTTATAATTGCTAGGTCATGTTAAGCAATTGAATATATTATGTTATGTTTATATACATTGAAAGAATTGTTTTGTAAGGCTTTTTAATATAAGTGAATGTATTATATGCTATATTTATATGCATTTAAATGCATTGTTTTGTGATACTTTTTTAAATGTAATTAAATATATAATATATGTATATTGTTGGTTGGTGGTGTGCATAATATTGTGCAGAGTCCCTTAAAAAACTAATTTTTAAAACATTTAATTATATCTGTCTGTCTAGCTCAGGGTTTAGATTGAGATCACATTAAAAATGTTTTTTCACGTTTTTTTTTTTTTTTTTACAAATTTAACGGTAAGCTGATACCAGCTAATAATGATATATAAGCTAATTTTGTAAAAGTTAAATGCACCCGAGAAAACAAATGGCTCTAACGTGAAAAACACACGCGAATATTTTAAATTCCCAGCCGCGCATGCGCAGAACGGCTAAGCAGCACAATTCGACGGGTAGCACAGCTCGACGCAACACCGGACAAAGCTAGCTTGAGCTTTAGCTAGCTCAAGCTAACTAATAACCTATGTTGGGTGAACGTTACTGCGGGCGCTCGGGCTGTTCCCGCAGAGGGAGTGCTCTCACGCCGCAGCGTGTTAAACATATAACCCGGCCTAGTTCTATATAATCCACAGCTCCGGGATGATAAGAAACTGGTGTTTAAAAGGTGAAAATGTGACCATTTAAACTAAACAGATCCCAGCTTTTCTTAAGGCTTACAAATGAATGAAAAACAGCACAACTTGTAGCGTAGCTTAGCTTAGTCGTGTTAGCCCCGCTACGCGTTTGACCCTTTGTTTGCGAGACTTGTATCATATAGCTAGCTAAACAGCTAACAGACGTTAGCTAGCTTCATAGATATGCTAAAAGAGCGTATTTAGTTAGATAGCTACACAGTTAATGGTAATTGTCTGTAAGTAGTCTTTCATTAACCGTATTACAGTCTGTTTAGTGGAAATATAGCCTAACGTAGCCTGTGTTTGCAGGCCGTGTGTTTCCACATGCTGTTGTAGCTGCGCAGTGTGTGTGTGTGTGTGTGTGTGTGTGTGTGTTTTCTAGCCCTAGCCTAACCCTGTGTGTGTGTGTGTGTGTTCAGGCAAGGGAAAAAAATAAGCAATACATTGCTCAATCCAGGCATGTGTAAAACGCGTGCTGTCAGTTACAAGCCATACAGTCGTGGCACTTTCACTGAAAAGCCTAAAGCACAATACCCTGCTCTCCTTACCCACACTCTCATTTATGATCTTCAGCCTTTCAGGCACCTGCTTGTGTTTTAAAAAATATATATTTTACTACTTCTTATACTATAAAGCTTGGTGTGTGTGTGTGTGTGTATAAATAAAATTAAATGAAACACATGTCCTTTAAGAAGTAAAGGCGATAATATAAGATAATGTCAGAATCGCTTTATTTCGGGTCAGTGTGTTGTTTATTAATTGAACTTTCTGACCGTTATAGGCTAAATGCAATTTAATTTAATTTAATTTGCTTTATGTAGAGCAACGTACAAGAAAATGTTTATAATTTCTTACAATTGTAATTCCAGATGATAACATTTGGATTTTACAATTTGCTCACTTGCACTACGCTTATTTGCACAGCTGTACAGACATTCTTCTCCAGTCAGTGCAGTTCAGTGAAGTTCGGAGACTCAGGTGTCCACTGTGGTTGAGAAGTGCTACAGCTCTGGTAAAGAAGCTGTTAGCGTGTTGTGCTGTGCTGGTTTTTGATGGTCTAAAGCCTGTTGCCAGAGGGGAGAGTCTGGAAGAGGTGATGTCTAAAATGTAATATGGCATAAGAAATTCTGTATTCTGTGAACCCTGTTACATTACATTACATTAAATTTGGCAGACGTTTTTATCCAAAGCAACTTTCAAATAATGATGTTCATTAGCATTAGAGGAGATAGAAATTCAAGGCAAAAACATCTCCCAGTATTACCCTTTGGCCTAATAGAGGCCAAAGGGTAATACTGGGAGAGAGCAGGAAAGAAAGGGGAGAAAATAAGGTTAGAAGTAGTAGTTAGAGGTGTTTTTTTCAAAGATAGTAAGGGACGCTCCTGCTCTTTCACCAATGGGGAACTATGTAGGAGAACAGTCAGGATTGCTTTGTGTTACACTGCCCAACTGTCACAAATAGATCCGTCATGATGAGATTTTTTTTTTTGGACAATATATTGTTCCAGAAATTGTGATGCACGATATTTTTCTAATTTTAAGACTATTCAATTCCACTGACATAATGATAACAGAATAGCATAAAAAGCAATTGTACACTTTTTAAATACAACAAAATGTGAATTAATCATTTATTATAATTAGTTTGGAAATTATATACTTATTTCTCCCCTACTTTACTCCACATTGTGTGTATGGAGTCAGTGTCTAAAATACTGTTCACGGTTGTATATGTGTAAACGAACATGCAAATAAACACAATAAACGATATCGCGATTATGAAAAACGTTCAGATCATTTTTATTTATTGTACGATAAATCGATATTGAAGTTATCATGACAGGCCTAGTCACAAACCCTAGAGATTTCAGCATCATTGCAATGTATCCACGTGCAATAGCTTTGTGTATATCTCAGGGTGTCCAATGTCAATTAATTTTAATCCAATACACCTAGAGCTGCACAATGTATCTATATTTTATTAAATCGTGATAAATGTTCTTATATTGACGATAAGTATATTGAAGAAATTATCTCAGCAGTACCTAAAGAACACTGATTCAACTGTGCATTTTATTACAGAGAGTGTAAAATCCTGTTTATATTTTTTTGCTGCGCATCTTCCAAATATACAATTCAATATCCCTTACATGCATGGAAAAAGCATTTGAATAGTGTGTCAAAATTATTGTGAAAATGTCTTGAAATATTGTGTTTAAAAACACATCACCCAGTTGTATCAGAGTGTGATTATGTACACCAAAGGTGCTAGGACTATAGGACAATTTATACTGTTTTAGTTTCCTGTGACAACTTATTTTCCTCCATTTTTGGATACACGGTGTAATATTAACAACATGGCATGTTGGGTTGTTGACTTCTGCTTAATGTCCCTGTATTGTTTAATATATGTAATGTATATTGCAGAACAACAAAACATTGCAATATTTGTTTTGTCTTGCATACAAAAACATCAGTGGCAGCAAACTCTTAACTGTTAAAATACTCTATTTATTTTTTTGTACATTGATTTGATTTATATTTAGGATGTGCTACAAATACTCAAATTAAACATGACTTTTATTATACTACCTGTATTGAAATGTTTCTCTGTATCTGATCAGCATGCTCAGATAAGCATGTTTTATATCACAATGACAAAATTGGTCACAGAATGCAAAAAAATATTTCTGTATTGCTCACTTTTAGGTCAGAGCCGCTACAAGACTGCTCTTCAAAAGCTCTGAGAAATGCATATTTACAGCAACTTGCATTGCTATTACAGAATAAAAGAGGCCCATTTTACCTTCTTCATCCCATCCTTTCATTCTAAACACATTAAAACAGATGAATATAAACATGCATGCAGTGACTAAAATAAGAATTTCTGATTTTTTTAAAGAAAGTAGTTGAGATCTTGTGAGCATAGTTTGAAACTATGTGAAAGCACATTATTTAAAACATTTTATCACATCAATAAGAGAGAGATTCTGACTGAAAACTGTATCATGTTAGAACAGATGCAAATAATAATTAATTTTATTTTGGAAAATATATTATCCCAGACATAATTGAATTAAATCATGTTCTTGGCATTTAAAAACCATTTTATTCCACTCTGTGTTTTAACATAGCAATTGCTCTTTGCCAACATACCAGCACAGTAATAAGCTGTACTTAATAAGTAAACACGATAAGTAATATTGCATTCAGTTCAGCAAAGAGGATTGAGGTTGTATCTTTTATGTTGTTCAATCAGTGAGTCAGACCTTCTCTGGTTGAACAGTATTAAGCTTAAATTTGATTTGACTGTTCATGGGTCATACATATAGTGTATATGCATACGAAGGAAATCCTGTTAGGCCTATTACTCTGCTCACGAAAGCTAAAGATGGCCTAAAGAGATTTTATTCAAAACTTGTCCAGAGCTACAAGAGGACAGAGCTGCTGACAGTCCTGTAACCTGCCTGTGAAACCTTTCACAGTGGGCAGCAATTGCTACGATGCCTGGGAAGCAGTGAGGGTTTAGGACCTTGCTCAAGGGCCCAAAGTTGGCAGCCTTCCAAACCCGGAAACCGAACCCACAACCTTGTTGTCGATGGGCCAGTGCTTTAACCACAGGGCCACCTCTGCCCCAAACCTGAGCACATTATAAAAAACATTTATTTATTTAGTCAATTAGAGAGAAGCTCTGCATGATAAAAACTCAAAATACAGTAAAAGGTAATGAGGTAGTTTTGAGAACAAAGCTTGGCTCCAGGTTTCTCATAGACGCTCCCAGAATGTGTGTGTATTTGTTCAGTTCGTCCCCATATCACCTGATTTAACATAATTTAAACACTAATTTACTGAATAAAGATAGCTTTAGAATGAAAGAATTAATACAATGCATGTAAAACCCTTCATGTATACGAACGTTATTTGTACTTATTGTAATAGTAGTGTATTACTGAGCAAATTAACACTGCTTAGATAGGAAGCATCTAAATGTTTGCAAATTGTGCAACTCTTCTATTATAATAGCTAGAGGTTTTCTACACAATAAAAAAAAGCTCTAAATGTTCTTATTTCGTAAAATTTGTCATGATTTTTGGAGGCACAAATTTGCTGACAAATCCATATCAGAGTTGTATGTGTGTGTATATATAGCATGATGACTTTCGTTGCTGTTACAGGCTAGAAAAAGTCTTTATGACCTCAGAATCTGGAAGAGAAGGAGCTTCCTGTTTCAGATGCTCTCTAAGGGTTGAATCGAGTCCAAGTTAGATGTTCTAGCTATGTCATCAAAATGCAAAACTCCATTTTTTCTTTTACAGAAAAATAAAAAAAATAAAGAAAAAGCTAAGTTTCAGACCTCTCTCTTGCTGCTCAAGACTGGGTTCCCCGAAAACATATTAGCACAAAGAGAATCATTGAACGGTTAAGCGAGCGTCACGTTAAGCACTCTCTCTAACAGTTAAAAGATCTTAACGCTAAGATGCTTTTGGGAAACTGGGCCCTGGATCTTTTTCCCATTTATCTGTCTAGCCTCAGTATCTTTCTCTCCATTGGTTCACTGCCAAGTCTACACTCCCCCAGAGTGTCAGCTGTAAGTATGAACTATAGCGCTGCTGTTCAGTTTGTGGTATAGGCTGACTGAAGTCTGAAATCTAAAGCCACGTTGTGTCGGCACTGCCGCTGTTATCTTGTGGCATTTGCTGCTGTAACTCTAGGGTTACCATTTAGGGTGGGGTGCGGCGCAGCACTGGTGCTAGAGAGCCGCCCCACATTTTGTTGTTTCAATTCCCTGGTGGGAAACGGGCATTTCATTAGTTTAAGTGGTCCAAAAATAGAAAGCATAGAAAGACGTGGTGGCATGAGGGCTACAGTCTTGTGCTTTAAAGCCATACCATTAAAAGAAACATTTTTATACCCAGCATTTACATTTGGTAGTCAAATGCATCTGTAGTTAGTAAAGACTGTGTAGTTAGTGAAATCTGATTGATGTTTGGACAAAATATGCAAATTTGCATATTAAGTGGCAATTAATACTGGTGTTTTGGTTGGTAAATGTGTTTGAGAGATGGGTGTGTTTACACTGCTGTAACGTAGCTCAAATGTGTCTCAGAATGCCTCCTGGTGTGATTTGAGTGTTCGGATTTTTATCCATTTTTAATGCATATTGGATGTGTTTACAAATGTATTTTTTATGTGGCTTGGTTTTATCCAGATATACTGATAAATATATTTAAGATGGATTAAGTGACCAGGTGTAAACAGGTTCATAGCTTTTAGAAGAAATGTATTTAATTCTTGGAAAGAGGAGTTAAAAGACTGTATGCAGGAAGGTAGAATTTCAGGAACAGGGTTGAGGATCACTGATATAAGAACCTGTTTTGAGATGGTGTATCTCTCAGTACGCATTCAGCTAGTAATAAAAAAAATATGTATTCAATTGGCTATTTTAGAGAAGAAAAGAAGAAATCTGAGCGATTTATATGCCGTATTTTTCGCACTATAAGGCGAATTTCAAATCCTTTAATTTTCCCAAAAATCGCCATTGTGTCTTATGTAGGAATTTTACCAGTTAGGTTGTAAGGAACAGTTAAGCCACTCCGCTAAAGCTCAGCATTATACGGAAGTCCAGAGGGGAGAATTCTTGGCCTGTGGTCTGTTCGTTTACCATGTTAAAACAAGGTACGTGCGACGAACCGCTAGCTAATATCGCTCTTTAATACTGTAAAAACAGAACCGGAGAGAAAAATCTGTTTAGACTAGCTCTCATTTACCTTTTTTTTAATATATATATTTTAAGAATTACAGTTTTGTTTACTGGGCTTAGCTTTACTTAACTTCATTACCTCCTAGAAGGAAACACTGGTGACACCCCTGTTCCTTACTAGTGCCGCATAATGAGCCTTATAATCCAGTGTGCCTTTGGTGTGAAAATAGACCCGAATCCTGTGTGCCTTATAGTGCGAAAATACAGTAAGTGAACTGGAAATAGAAGTGATAGTGTCTTGTTTTTCCTTGCAGGTCAGTAGAGAGAGTATCTGGCCAAAGCATGTAAAAATGACTAATCCAATGCCATGAACAACCTCAGGAGGTGCATTTGAGCCATGCTGTAGCAGTATAAACTAGGGGTTTAATCTCAATAAAAAGCCACCGTTTCATTTAATTTTATAAATGTTTTTTGTACTTTTTTTTCTTCTTCAATGTTTAGATATAAATGTTTGCATCATGCCGTATCATAATGCTTACTGTATCAATATGTTGTGATTTACATTGAATCTGTATTAAATACAGGTGTTCAAATTAGAGACCGACCGATATGGGTTTTTCTAAGGCCGATGCCGATACCGATCATTAGTGGTCAGAGTCAGCCGATGGCCGATGTGACCTGCCGATTTTTAGGGCCGATATGCTATCATATTATATTTATTTGGCATGCTTAAAATCATACTAGTAAGAGGAGGCACAACAGTTGTAAACTTCACACAATTTATTGAAAATAAGGTTAGCATTTTATAGTGACTTTAATGTTACTATATCACTATATGTTAATAAAAAAAATATTAATTTTATTTAGATTGTATTATCCATAACATTTTATTTTATTCATTATATAACATATGTTCTATTTACACTATATATTCATGTTTATAGTAGAAATATTATGTTGGCTATTATATAAAATTTACTGTAGGGGCCTACTAATTAACAAATGTATGACTTGTTGCAGTCTGTTAGTCTATTAATTATTCATTTTAATATGTTTAACAGAGTGCAAGAAGACTTCCATAATGTGACAACTTTAGATAGTTACTCCAAAACGGCAAAGCTCATTTCTTCTTCAACTCCATGCAGTTGAAAACGAATGGACATGGGAGGACAATGTTATAAAATGTTCACATTAGGGCTGCAGCTATTATTTTACAAAAATGGGTGACGTTTAAATTAAGAATAAAATTATAAATAATGCAAAAACAGACAGGTGCTGTAATATAAATATAGCTTTATCTGTTTTTTTTTCTTCTTCAAACGAGCTCCTTAGCCAGAGAAACGCGTCTCATCAGCTGTACTGGAGGTTCGGTGCGTGAGCGGAAAATGAGTTGAGAAAGCTGAAGAGCGCGGACTTTATAGGTTCAGGATAAAATGAGCTTTTATCAGAAAAGTCTGGAGGGGGTTCTAAAGTAGAACCCGACAAAACAGAAAATTCTGCTCATCGTTTCATTTAATATCTAACCGCGCAAACCGTTTTAAACGGGTGAGTTTTACAGCAGAACAGCAGGAGGCGGCATGATTTAATGTCTGTTTGTAGTGAAGGAAAAAGATATGTTTTATTTTAACTCCATTATTTTAGAAACTATTTGTTTTATTAATTCGTTTACAATAAAGCTTATACATAAGGAGAAGTACAGTCCTCTAATAATCCTGACTAACCAGTAATTATTATTTCAGCGCAGCTGATGCTGCAAATATCCTTAAACAGTTTTAGTCCTGCCCTTTTTCATTTCGTCTAAAAATAATTTAAATACTGAAAATATCAAGTGTTAATTTGATTTTATTTACTTAGATTTTCGTTTCTGAAGAAGAGACGTCAGTTATTTTATACTAGAGCTTATAGATAGGGCTTGCCTTGCATAGTCAGGGCGCATTCCAAATGCACTCCTGCCATCAACGCTAAGCATAGTTTCGTTTGGAGAGAAATGCTACAACACCGATGCAGTTGAAATTCTATTCTTTTTCAGTAAATGAAGCAACATCACAGATTACTAATCATGAGAGAAAATACAGACTTTGGGACACTGGATTGTAAAAATGGATGCCTTACCCGTTGAAAGTCTTGCTCACTCTTGAAACCTTGCGCTGCGTTCCAAGTAGCTGCCCGCAGATGTGCCGGATTAAAATTGGCGCGGCCAAATAAGAAAATCCTTAAGATGAGCATCTTGGCTGCATTTCAATTGCATACTTCACACTAATAATAAAAGATACAGACTATTATTCACTGATCTTAATATCATGATACAGGTGTTCAGATTCAATGTACAGATTGAATTTGAACTAGAGGCCGACCGATCGATCGGCCAGCCGATTTAATCGGCCGATTTTTGTTATTTTTTTATCAATCGGCATCGGCCGATTAAATCGGCTGGCCGATCGATCGGTCGGCCTCTAGTTCAAATTCAATCTGTACATTGAATCTGAACACCTGTATCATGATATTAAGATCAGTGAATAATAGTCTGTATCTTTTATTATTAGTGTGAAGTATGCAATTGAAATGCAGCCAAGATGCTCATCTTAAGTGCTTTAATTATATACAGTGCAGTAGTAATTAATGTAATATGGGATTGATCCTGGTATCAGCCAACATTCAAGGTTTCTTCATGGTCAGTACATCAATTTATGAACCATTTATTTAGTTATTTTTATGGGTGGTTTTATAAATAAAGTGAACACACATTTGATTAGAAAGCTGTCTGCTAGCATAATTCCTCTCTCTAAGAGAAATAGTGCTGCACACTGCATAATGCAACTGCTGTTATGTAGTGATTGTGGGAGAAGGTATCTGCTGGTCTGTGAGTCAGTCAGAAACCAGAAAGTTCTCCCACGCACCAGAAATCCAGGTCTTCTTTAAAGCGGACGCAGGTTAAGTACACTGTCTCTTCCTCTCACTTGTAGGAAATGAGAAGACCAAAGCCAGCAAAAGACGCAGGTTCAGTTCTATTTTGTGCGCTACACACCCCTTGCTCAGCGTGCAGGGCCGAGGAGTTCCAGAGAAACAAACGCACATACGAGTCACATATAAAAAAAAGGGGGTAAGGACATGACGGATGCAGCACAGCTTCTAATGTATTGCTTGAATTCGGTCAACAATACAAGAAGCTGAGCTGAGGAATGACAATTCGTGGAACCAGCTTGAGCCTGCTGAAAGCGGACACATGTTTCTAATCAGATACTGTTGGCAGTGGGGTATTGCATTGTCTACACGTTCTGTCATTTATGTAACGTGAATTTGAACGTCTGTTATATAAAGTTATTTAATAGTTGCATACTTTATGATAGACTTTAGTCTCAGAATACTATTAATAGGGCCTGCCTTTGTCATTTAGGAGACCTGCAGCAGTTTCCTTTTTATTCCTTTATCAAAGAACATTTTGTCCTCATTAGTGCAGATGCGGAGTGTGTGTGTGTGTGTGTGTGTGTGTGTGTGTTTGTCGTCGCATGGCAGGATCTGGGTGGGGCTCCCCCTTTTTTTAACCGCAGCTAAAATTCATCCCATGGAAAGGGGGCTGCATGTCTGATGACAAACGGCAGGCGCTTCAGAACTGTTACAACCTTTTTGCGATGCAGCGGCATGCTGTTCAGAGTCCTCTAGAAGGTTTAGGCTTTTGTTCTGTGCCTGGAAATTGGTGGGTTTGCTGTGATTGATACATTTTTTTTCCTTTTTTTTGTTTGATGTGTCATAGCTCAACATTGTTCAGTATTGCGAACGGCTCCAAATATTTTGTTTGTGTGACCTAGATATTTCTTATTCCTTGGTGGGTTGTAAGTTTGACACAGCTTTTGCCTTTTACAGCCACCATCCATATGCCACAGAATTGGGGGGGGGGGGTCTTCGAGTGGAGCTTTAAACATAAATAGGATAAAATAAGATCTGTGGTTTAACATCAGCCTATTTTTTTTATTTTTTTTTTATAAAATTTTTAATTACTCAAAATCACAAACAAAAATTCAGGATATGATATGACTGAATAAGACAAATAATAAGAAAGAGACCAGTCTCAGTAGACAGATGCAATGTTTATTTGGATACTGCTAAATTATGGAGGATGACAATGTGGAGTCTATATAGCATGGGTAAAGGGTCCCAGACGTTGTAGAAACTGTCCACAGGAGAGTTGAGTATACACATAATAAGCCATCATTTAAGACACAAACAAAAATATAGGATGTTCTTTCTGGCAGCAAATGTTGGCAGATTATAGAGTCTCTCTTGCTCAATATTTTACAATATGATGGTCAGGGAAGCCAAGGAGAAGACACACAGGGTCATGTTCTATAGGCACACCAAATATTGCACACAGTTTTTTGACAATACCAGACCAGTACTTTTTGCATCTTTTGCAACAAAATTGGTTTAGAGCATTTTTAGTGTTTATTCAGTTAGATGCAGCCTAAAGTCATTGGATAGCGGTATGCAAGTAGATCTTATGACATGCTACCTTTGTGTCTTGTGATCACCTCTACCTGTGTAACTTGTGAGGTTTTGTCTCATCTTATAATTGAGTTTTTAACACTAGTCACCATGCTCATAGCAAGGCACCATAAATTATCAGAATTTGAGTGGGTGCCAGATCAATTAATTAATGAATTATTATGTATGCATTTAGTATTTCTCAGTCTACAGAGCCAGGTATGTACCAGTAATGCACAATATAAATTTCCACCCACAGCGGATAGTGTCGTGGTTAGTAATGATTGTGGCTAATGGCTTTTGGGGAAGGTATAAGAAACTCTGCCTCCACATTTAACACACATGCGAATCCTGCTGGTCAGTGCATTTTTCTTTAGCTTTCATGGAATGCATTTAGAGCATTTATTTGCAGAAAATGAGAAATAGCTGAAATAACAAAAAGATGCAGAGCTTTCAGACCTCAAATAATGCAAAGAAAACAAGTTCATACATTTCAGAAATCAATACTTGATGGAATAACTCTGGTTTTTAATCACAGTTTTCATGCATCTTGGCATGTTCTCCTCCACCAGTCTTACACACTGCTTTTGGATTACTTTATGCCACTCCTGGTGCAGAAATTCAAGCAGTTCAGCTTGGTTTGATGGCTTGTGATCATTCATCTTCCTCTTGTTTATATTCCAGAGGTTTTTAATTTGGTAAAATTCAGAAAAGAAACTTTTTTAATTTTTAAGTGGTCTCTTATGTTTTTTACCAGAGCTTTATTTGTGGGTATATTTAGCTGTGTGAAGGAAAGAACCATCAGTTGAAGATTTAAAATGATATAGAAGCTGCTTATTGTTCTCACGTCTTGACTAAAACCTTCCTTCTCTATGTAACTAAAGTGGTTTTTCTGCAGCTTCACTTAAGTAATCATTAGAAGCACCATTACTCTTAAGAGTGCAGGCTTAATAATGGCTGATTTAATATGCATGGATTTCAGTAATGAATGTGTTGAGAGACAGTTCTGAGTGCATGACCTGTGAAGTTTGTGTAGTTTGGAGAAGGAATCTGAGAATTGCAACATTTCCTTCCTTGTTGTTTTCAGCTCTGAGTTTTGTGGTTGTGTGTACACAGTTGTTCTTGCTTGTATACCTTGCTTGTGTGTGGGAGAATTGGGATCTTTGTTTCACTTTACTTTCCATAACATTTCTGGTTACAGTGTCCTTGGTTTCAAATGTAGTGTAGTATGAAAAGAAGCTTTGTTGTAGCATTTTCTGTGGGGACATCCTTGCAGAGGTGTGGGAAATGGAGGAGGCTTGACTAGTAATTTTTAGTAGTGAACATTTTATAGCTAAACATTTTGTAAGGTTGCTGTGTATTTGCAAAAATGTAGTTATGCAATAATTTAATGTATTGCAAAATAAATGTTTACTGATTTTTCAGTCAGTGCTATCTAATAATTTGGATTCAACTACAACACAAAACCACATTTTATCACCAATATGTTCATGTAAACTTTGGATTAATCTATACTCTTTCTGAGAATCGATACAGTTTTGCAAAATATATCAGGATATATCATATCAAACATTTTAAGTGCAGCGAAAAGCAAGCTGACAACAGCAGCTCAAGATTTTAAACTTCCACCCATCAGGTATCTGTAAAACCTAGATCAGTGACTGTGATGTACAGCTCCACAGTGTGAAATGTCTGTAGATCAGTAGGGACTGAGACAGTACAACCTTTCAGCTCCCTTTTAGAGCAATTTACAGCAGGGTGCTTGTGTTCTGAAGGGTAGTGATGGATGGGATTGTGTAGTTTTGCTCAAAAAAGTGATTTATGTATCTGATCCCCTCTCCAGAAACTGCACCTATTGTTCCAGTATCTTTTAATAATTTATAAATTGTTATAGTCTTTTATCCATAAGCAGGCACTTTGGAAAATCTTATTAGGTCAAAATTTGTTTCCTGTATTTCTGTAAATACAATATAATTCTAATATTGATATAAATAATATATGAAGGCTACCATTAAAGAAAACAGCCAAGGGTG
Source organism: Astyanax mexicanus (assembly GCF_023375975.1). Taxonomy (NCBI): domain Eukaryota; kingdom Metazoa; phylum Chordata; class Actinopteri; order Characiformes; family Acestrorhamphidae; genus Astyanax; species Astyanax mexicanus. Next base: position 39,524,938 of record NC_064420.1, on the reverse strand, counting down.
CCTACAACAGATGTTGTATGCATCCTAAAAAATAAAAATAAATTTTCCTATTCACATAGTGCATCCTATCATAATTCAGTATTGTGTACATAAATCATAGCTTTATTCTATTACCGTATTTTTCGGACTATAAGGCGCACTTAAAAACTTTTAATTTTCACAAAAATTGACAGTGCGTCTTATAATACGGTGCGCCTTTTGTATGGATTTTACTCGTCAGGTTGTAAGGAGCAGTAAACACACACTCCGTGCAGCGTTATAGAGAGTTTCAGTGCTATACAGAGTCCAGAGCCGTGCAGCTCCAAGGCTGGAGCAGCAAATAGCATTAGCTAGCTTATTCACTGTTCAGAGATCAGTATTATCTAAATTTTACCCGTCAGGTGTAAGGAGCAGTAAACACACACTCCGTGCAGAGCAGCAATAGCATTAGCTAGATGCTAACCGCTTAGCTAGCTAGCTTTTTCACTGTTCAGAGATCAGTATTTTCTAAATTTAGCACTTTTAATACTGCTGGAGCAGTATTATTAGAGTTAGATGCTAATCGCTAAGCGTTCACCGTTCAGAGGTGAGTTATCGGCCTGTAAGTCTGTGCTGCTTTGCCTGGCTAGCATTAGCTAGATGCTAAGCGCTAACTCTCTCAGAGGTGAGTTTTATCAGCCTGTAATCTGCTTGTTTACAGTGTTAAAACAAGCTACGGGGGATGAATCGCTAGCTAATATCTCACTGTCTTACCAGAACACGCAGGATTACTCAGTGTAACGCTGTCGTTTAAGTTTGGGTTAACTTTACTAGTTTAGGGGACTAGCTAGCGTGCTAGCGGATAGCTATGCTAACGCTGGTGCAGCAAGCCTTAGTGGACATCTGGAAATCTAAGCTTACTGTAAATAAACTGAAGCACGTTACTCACCCAAATAAACAGTTTTCAGGAGAGGAATCTGTGTAGATTAATATCCAGCACTCGTTTGACTTTGAAAGAGCTAGATTTATATATACTGAGACGCTCCACCGGCAAGCGACCACCCCCGGTGGGGGAAGGGAAACATGGCGCCACCCCTGTTCACTTTGATATAGGCACCCTTTCTAGTGTCACTTAACGCGCCTTATAATGCGATGCGCCCTATGTATGGAAAAATAGCAGAAAATAGGCGTTCTTTGATAGTGCGTCTTATAATACGGTGCGCCTTATAGTCCGAAAAATACGGTAGTTATATTCTATATAATAGGAGTGTGCCATATCGTATCGTACGCAATAATACCGCAAACATTTTTGAACATCGTAAACGATATTATACCTTAAAATATCACCCACCCCTAATTATCACATCAGGGTACTACTTTTTTGCTGTTTTTAGCATAAGAAAAAAATATATGAGCATATGGAGATATTTGGTATTTTTTAATATCTTAGTTAGGGGTTGTTGCAGTAGTGTATTCTTTCAGTGTTTTGTCATATTGCCAAGAGTATCGTTATCACAAAAATACCATGGAATATTGTGATATTATTTTAGGGCATATTGCCCAACCCTACTATATAATAATATTGAATTATTGTCTTGGATTAATTTCTTTTGAAGTAATCCAAACTGCTGAAGTTTGATTTGCGTGTTTTTTTCCCAAAGAGCTGCTTTCTTTACCATTCATTGCAACGTTTAGTGAATATCTGTAATAGATAATTTGATGATTGGGAAAAAATACCTCATACCTATAATTACATTGAATATTCTGCATTAAATATTATTAGGCCAAAAATGGCAACAAAAAAAAAATTAGGTTCTCTGTGTTTCTGTGAAAATTCTGCTGAATAATTCATACTAACATTTTGATAGCTTTGAAGCTATTTATGTGATATGCTAATGCTTTTAGATTTGACAATAATTTGTCCATAATTTTGTAGATTGTCTTATTATTTTTTTTATCGAGCATGCAGTTGTATATTTTAGTGCGGTATGGTTGTTTGTGTTGTCTGTACCTGAAAACAGAATTCTCAGCATTCTGAGAGCATTTAAATAATAAATTAACAAAGCTTTGCTCCTGGTTTAAATTAAATGTGAGTTCTGAAAGAACTGCTGAAAGCAGGGCTGCTGCTAGAGGAATAATTCTGCCAGTCTGACGCTGCTGCCAACTGGAACCAGCTCTAGATTTAGAGCTGACGTATGTGGTTGGAGTAAGTGTGTATTCAGCAGTGTGAGCCTATGTATGTTCCACTTGTGAAATGAATGTGCTTCTCCATTTCCTGCCCCACCCCCACCCCCATAAAGGTTCTTGAGGACTTCTCTGATGCCCCCATGACGCCCAAACAGATCCTCCAAGTCATCCAGACAAAGGGACTCAAAGAAATGAGGTTTGTTCTTAATGAACAGCGTAATGCAGACTCATGTTCACTGATATTTATAGATCTTATATTCCCTCTGTGTTGTGCTAGCACAGTAAACACAGTCTTTTCTTTGTTCTTTTTTCCCCCTTGCATTTTATATGCATCGTATCATCTCGTCTGTGTGAACAGAAGGTAAGGGTTTTCTTTTTTTTCTAGTGTTTAGGGTATATTTTAAGGAATCCTCCAGTGTTTTTCCAGCCAACTTGATTTGGGTCAGTGGGTTTTAAATCATGTGTAGCTTCAAGAGTTTGAGAAATGCTGGAATATTCCTTTAAATTATCTTAATTATTTAATATCAATCACGATTTCTTTGTGAATTATACTCTGCTATATTTGTACTTATTCTAAAAATGACTTTTCACTTGCACCCACACACAGTGGCACAGCCCCACTGGCCTGCCTGGTCACCATGCTCCACTCCCAGGTGAGGGGCGACAGAGTGAAGAACAGCATCTTCTTCAAGCTGCCAGGACGGATGAGCCTCTTCACCCTGAAGGTAGAAATGATACATTTGTTCTTATAGCCATACATCTTATCATTCAGTTCTCTATAGGGCTGTACATGATGTGCTGGATGCTTGTATAGTGGAGAAAGGCACTTGTATAAGCTGTGAGGTGCTATCTTGTGAGTTTGAACACTAGCCAGCTCACTGCTAGCATGCTCACAACATGGTGACGCAAATTATCAGGGTTTAAGCAAGGATGTAACTTTCCATTTTGTACAGTATACAGTGCAGTGGGTGGTACTATTGTCTTGTCTTTGCAAAAAGTCAAGCATAATCACATCCACATTTAGTACAGACCCTAAACTCATTACAACTTAGATTATCTGTTCGATCCCAACCCAACCCAAGGCTTGACTTGAGATTTCCCTGTACTTTCCTCTGGCTGGGTTCGGCTCCAGAAAATTGTCTGTGACTGTTATAATGTTATATTTATTTTATGTAAAGCTATGGCGTGATTATTACTATATAGTTAAGTAATAAATAAAATAATTTTTTAATAATTAAAATATTTTTTTAAATAATAGGTTGATGCTTCTTCAGTGTTGCTATGTTAATTAACCTCATTCTGAACAGATTTCGCTCATTTCAGCTTTATTTATTAAAAACAAAGTTGCAGAACGTGCTCAGACCGGGTCGGGTCAGATATTTTTTGGGCCTGATTTAAGCTCCAAAACTCATTCTTCAGTTCAGGGCAATGTTCTTTAGCTTCCATAATACTAGATACAGTACTAGATCCTGTCCCATGATGTTTTGCCATTTAGCTGTAATACAAAAAAAAAACAGTTGAAGTGCACCGTATAGTATTTTAAGAATCCACTTGTCTAAAACTTGACCTGGTAAGAAGTTAGCATGCATGGTTTTGGTCAAAATTGCAGTCAATATAAAGTAGAACATTTTATTTTAAGTTTGTAAAGATCCTTATTGAAAAACTACACTCATCTGCACTTAGAAATAGGAATGCACTATAATACTGGAATTATGTCAGCAAGTATAGCCAATATTTCAAACCAATGCTGGCCATACTACTACAATTGTTGAAAACGGCGTGCTACTTTTCAAATGAATTGGTTTAAGCTTGTTTTTTATTATTAGTTTAAAAGTTATAAATTATACATGTAGACTAGACAGCCAGGTATATTGGCAGATGTATACATGTGTAATATCAGATGTCTGTATGAGCCCAGAATTCCCACATCAGTGGGCCTTATTCAGATTCTAGTGTTCCTTGTGTTTTCTTTATAAGAGAGAAAATGTGAACAGTTACGCAGCTTCACATCACACCATAAAATTGATATTTGGATAAGTGAGGTTGTGATTGGTCGTTCAGGATTTTTTAAATATATATCAGTGTGTGATTTAATGTAATGTTTAATGTGATGTGGATCCATTTAAAGACCCTTTTTGTTGTTGTTGTTTTTTTTTGTAGTGTAGTTAAGGATTGAGTGGTGTGAGTTATGCTCCAATACTCCTATGCTCTTGTTTGGTACACACCAGCTGGTGATACTCTGGCTTTATTCTTGCTTTTGTCTGCATCTCTCCCATTTCAGAAAAATGCCCCCCAATGGTCAAAGAACCCAGCAGCCTCTGAGGCCGCTGACCCCACCTGCACATCAGCAGCTTCAACCACATCCACAGTTGGAGCAGCGGAGGGGGCGGAGCAGGAGAGCTGTGACTCCACAGAGACTGCTGCTGCTAGTGGTGAGAATGATGGTGTGTAAAATTCTGCTGATTGGTTCATTCGTTCTGATTCTCTGAAAGCCTTTTTTTTCTTTTCTATTTTTTCCCCCTTCATTGCTTCATTTAGCCACTCTAACAGTACTCTGAATGGCTAATGGATGCTAATGAAACCTAAATGAGGAGCTCGCCTCCTTTCATATAAAAGAGCCTGAGATGTGTTGGGTTGGAACAGTGAGGAGGGTGATTAACATCAGGTGCTTTGAGAACACAGGATGCAGGGGAAACATTGATTTCTTTTTATTTATTTATTTTATATCTGAGGATGTGTGTGTTGCCATGGATACTGCAGCAGCACATGACACCCAGCTCTGACCTAGATGAGAGAGTGGTTTAGAACATGTGTATTTGGTTGTGTGAGGGAGAGACAGCTCACTGAAGGGGACAATTGAAGATAAATTACAGAAGAGATTTACATATAGCTTAAGAAGGCTGATTCTATGAGGCCTTCTGAACATGTTTCCAGATATCTTATATAATCTGTTAGAGGGTATAGTATTGATATATTATTTTTCAAATAGTATTTCTTTTTTTCACTTTCATTTTTTTTTATTATTTATTTATTTAGAATATATTCCAGTGTTGTGGATGCATTGAATATTTGGCAACTGAAAATATTCAGCTGGAAATTTCTAAAAAGTATGTCATTGCAAAAACCGTTAGCTAGCATCGCTAAACCTCTTCAGAGCAGCCGAGGCCGTCAGAATTAATTTCTTGTTTTAACACTGCTTTACTCTAGCAGAGGTCAGGTGTCTGCATCCCTTGTTTCAAATTAAAAGTCCCCTGCAGGGTTTTGTAATTGTTTGGGCCACCACTTCATAAAATATGTAACTTTAACAATATATTCTAATGTTCTTTGTTGGTTTGTCTACAGGTATGTTAACATTTTCACTGTTCAGTAAATCGTTTCAAATTGTACTTTTGTAATAAACAAGAGACGATACATTTAGGCCTATTTATTTTCCAGTATTAGCGTGGCATATTGTATTATTTTTAGAAACATTGTAGTCTTAGCTCAGCCTATGGCAGTGTTTCTCGGTCCTTCTCCTGGGGGCACCCTGCCCTGCACATTTTATGGCTTTCTCTTTTTTTTCAGAAACACCTGATTTGAGCTAATGGGTTAGTCAACAAGGCCTTTAAGAGTTCCTGGGGGTTTAAGAGTTCAAGAAAAAAAATCTGAAAAACTGTGCAGGGCAGGGTGCATTCAGGACCAGGATTGAGAGACACTCGTCCATTGTAAACACCTATTCAAGTCACTTTACATGATAACTAGAATTATTACCCTTGGGCTCGTTTTAACACCACTGTCGTAAATACAGAAATGGTTACTTCTACATGTGTATTTGTTGGCATGCTGAGAGATACTTCTTACCAGTTCAGTTGCAGTTCTGTATGTGGACTGGATGCATGATTTTACACAGTTGACTTACGTACTTCTTATGTGAGATCTGGTGAGCTCCATCCATGTCACATGTCTGTGCTGTCGCAGAATTTCTGCCCATAATTGGCAATGCCAAAGATGCCGTTCTCCCTATTACAGTCAGTGTAGCATTAACTTAGATTCAGTTTAATTTTTCTTAAGCATGTTCACCTTAAAATAACAAATACTTTAAGAAACATTATCTATATAAAATCTTTTTGCTGGTTTTGCTTCCTGTTTTAGCCTCAGTTGACGAGACGTCCTCCAGTGCCTCCTGCTCCACAGAGCCACAGACCCGACTGAGTCGATCCTCACAGGTACTCCCAGTGCCTTATATCATGTAATGCTCTTGTTACCAGGTATACTGGACATTTACATTCTATCCATCCCTCCCATCATTCCCACCAAAGAATGTACCCTATTATTGTAAATCACAGCTTTTCAAACACCCAAACACAAGTCCAAAATCCATACGTTGATTTTGCAAAGGTTGGTGTGTAATAATTCTGTTAGTGTTCTGTCTGTGGACGTGTGGACTTGAGTGAGAGCAAAATTATATTGTTTGTACTTTTATGTGGATTTTTCATTAAATTGAGAACTGCTGAAATTGATTTTCTCCAGTAGTTTTTTTCCTTAATTGGCTGAATGATTTAGTCGTGTTTTGATGGATAAGCTGGGTGGTTGTAAAGACTAAGCACCTTCCTCCTCTCAAGCATCAGTACTAAAAAGTACATTGCTCTGTAAAAAAAAACTTTAGCTCAATACTGTTTAGGCTGGTGGTTTTCGTTCTAGCCAGGCAGAAGCACAGGTCATCTGTTATTTGACCTACCAACTTATTAACCAAGAGGATGTGGATCAGGGAGGCTAGTTGCTTAGAATGAAAACCTGCAGCCACACTGGCCCACTGTTGTTAAGATTGGATGTATTTAAAAATGTTGATCTGTACAGGAAGTGTGCTTTGTGCTTTTTAAACATCATTCTATTATTAGACTAACTGTAGACGTTCTATTTGTTCTCTGACAAAAAAAAATCGTTTGAGCTTGTTTTAAGAACACAGGTTTACTTCCTGTTACAGATGTTTGTTTGTTTGCTTGATTTTTCGGTTCTGAACACACTGTTCAGTGTGGGTTTAGAACTGAAGATAGGGGTGCGGTCCCCTGCTTATGGAACAGAGCCTTTACACAGTAGTTTTGCTTTCAACAAGAGTGCTGACTAAGAGTGGGAGTATATCTCTCGAAATGGATATAATGGAACTGAATACTTCTATCGTTGCGCAAATACAACCAAACTGTTTTGTGCTGCTTTTTTAAGCCACCAAAGACAGCCAAAAATATTGCCAAAGAGTGATTTTATAAAATCATCCCATTTTTCTAAAACCGAAACAGCTTTAAGTGGTGTTCTGTGCACTTTCTGTTTATAGCATTTTGCTATATAAAGCACAAGAAACGCAAGTATGCTTGGATTTCTCGTTCTCAAACATAACAAAATGTTTGTTAGATTCTGCAAAGTGTGTCCCTGTGGTGAGAAAGGTCTGCAACATCTTAAAATCATATCTGTTATTGTTGCTAGAGAACTTTTTAGGGTGATTCAGAGTGATTTATATATTATTTCTTATTTTTGGTACACATCAATTGGTCTGTTTTTTTATGACACTTTAAAACTGATTCAGAGATCCTTAAAATGTTTGCATCTTGCTGTTTAAAAACCTTAAAAAAGTAAAGTTTTGTGTTTGTCAGTTAATGCAAATGCATGAGTGACTCGTCTTTTGCAACTTATTTGTTGTTTCTCCCCTCTCTCCTCTCTCTTTAACAGTCAGGAAGACAGAGGAAGAAAGCTGTAATGATGCCTCGTGTGGTTCTGACTCCACTCAAGGTCAACGGTGAACACGTCCCATCAGGTTATTGTTCTCTCCTTCCTCTCTCCCTCCCTCCATTCCTTTTTTTCCTCCTTTCCTTCCCATCTTTTTCACTCTGCAGTGGTATGTTTACCCACTCCCCCTGACTGTGGATGCTCTGTAACTGAGTGGTTTGACAGTGTTTGTAATTTTACACACCGACACTCTTTAATCATTTATACTGCAGTCTTCTCAAGGGCAGTTTTCCCACAGTTTCATCCTGTTGGCAGCCTCTTCTATGTCTGTCGGTTAACACTAAAAACAGCATCTTCTCAGAAAAGGCACTGACCTATTTTTTGTAGCTTGCTCCCTGCGTGAAACCAGCGTTTCTGGTTGTCAGTCCTGCTCTATGCCCTGTGGATATCTGAACCCCTCTGCTTTGCGTTTGCACCCTCACTCCAGATATCCACTCACCCTTCGTGCTCTGTATCTCCATGCCTGGGACGTCTGTCCTTGTGGCTTTGTGTGTGCGCACTAGCCAGCACTTTTTTTGCCTGCTGCTCCAGCCTTTCTGGTCACTGGCCTCTCTGCCTGTGCTGCCCCTCCCACACTCACTCATTCTCTGAGACTCACCAGCCTCCCTCCTCCCCCACCTGTCCCCTCAGGAGCTGCGGGGAGGCGCAGGGAAGGGTCTAGGGGGGGTCCAGGCCCGACACTTCGAGCCCGCTCCGAGCTGGGTTGGAAACGTCCCCAGCACTTCAAGAGCATGCGTGGCCTTCGTTCAGGTACAGAGGATGAGACCCAGGAATACATTTATTGCTTTTTTTTTTTTATTTTAACCCCTTAGCCAAAAGTCCATTTAATCTACCACTTAATTATCCCATACATGCAAACTGTTCAGCCCAATTTCTAGTTGCTCCATGGGGTGTTTAATAAAAATGAAGCCAAACACTTATAAGCTAAAGTTTGTCTCAATAAACATGACTATGCTTTTCATTTTAGCAAAATAAATTTCTTCCCTTATAACAACTCAACAGGTGCAGTTATATCTGATTTGTGAATTTAGCAACTGTTGGAAATTGTGGCAATTGTTTATTTATTTATTTTATTTTTTCCTGATATAGTGTTTGAGATGCTCCACATGCAGAGACTGTAGGCCTATTTTTGGATGTTTGTGCTTGTCTGCTTTGTGTGATGCTAATTGAATCCAGTGATGTTGGCTTCATATTGAATGCAGGGCATGTACTGGCTGCTGTATCATTTATTCTGCAACCTTGGGTCTTCTGGCTGCAATATTTTGCTTTGATTTACAAATTAAAATCCTGTTTTTGAAGCACAATACAGCTCTAGATGTTCCCTCAGTATAACACCTGAATTATGTTTGGGGTGGGGAGAGTTGCAGCCATTCAACTCAACATAAGAAATACAAATTTAATACAAATTTGATTATGTATGATCATCGCATAGACGCTATATATATAAAAAACAGCACATTGCCTTGAGGAGCAGTGTGGAGTCTGCATATGTATTGATCCCTGGTTTGAATTTTGCAGGACCTATGAAGAGGAGTCGGGGCGGTGTAGAGGTGGACTTTGAAACTCCAGGATCGATCTTGGTCAACACCAACATCCGTGCACTGATTAACACTCGCACGTTTGCGCTGTTTCCCACTCACTCCCAGCAACAGCTCCTCCAGCTTCTTCCAGAAGTGGATAGACAGGTAGGTGATTAAATGTTGTCCCTCTCCATTATGACAGATGAGAAACATGGATACATTTTCTTCAAAAGAAAGATGTGTCTTTAGTGACCCTGTCTTCTTTTTATTGTACAGGTTGGTCCAGATGGTATGGCTCGGCTCAGTAGTTCAGCACTGAATAATGAGTTTTTCACTCATGCCTCTCAGAGCTGGAAAGAGAGACTCGCTGAAGGTGAGGGTCACCTTGAAACAGGGGCATGGTCCCTTTTTAGATGAACTACTAAAGACATGTGTGCACTGTTAGACAGCCAAGCTCCACAGAGCTATGTGAGAACTGTTTTTTTTTTTGTGCCAAACTGTATTTCTAAGCCTGTCTGTTTTCAAACCTTTTTTTTAGGTGAATTTACACATGAGATGCAAGTTCGCTTTAGACAAGAGATGGAGAAGGAAAAGAAAGTGGAGGTGTGGAAGGAGAAGTTCTTTGAGGAATATCATGGACAGAAGTAAGATTTTGTGATCTGACGATGAGCGTAAATTGTAAATATGTTTGTGTTGGAATTGCTCTTAAACTCTTTTCTAACCTTTTCCTAACAGGTCTGGCCTGACACCTGAGGAGGCACTGAAGCTCACAATGAGTGATTCTGGAGATGTTTCTGAAGCCGTTCTGGGGGCTGATGCTGCTGTGGCAACACCCAAGAGGAGAGGCGTTGGAAGGCGGCGGAGAGAGGGTCGTATTAGGAGACGATCACGTGCTGACCTCAGACGCAGGGCCCGGCGCCCACTCAGCAAGGCTGCTCCGGCAGCAGCGGCTCAAGAGGAGGAAGAGGAAGAAGATCAGGCTGCATTGGATGTTACACCTGCTACACCTGCGTCACCTGTGCCAGAGACTGCTACGGTCCAAGGAGAGGTCATCCTTCCAGCAGATCCAGAAGTGGAAGAACCCCTCACCCCTGCAGAACCCCCTTGTCCAGAGGTGGCAGCCCCCTCGCCTGCTCCTGCAACCACTCCTGTTCCCACTTCAGCGAGTTCAGTCTGCGACGAGCCAGAAGCTTCCACCCGCCTGCTGCCTGAAGTTGTTGAGCCAGCTGTTGCCTCCACCTCCTCGCCATCTTCCTCCTCTTCCTCAACGTCATCATCCTCCTCTCCTTCCTCATCGCCTTCCTCTACCTCCGACCGGCAAGGCGCCTTCGCTGCCAGCTCAGACTCATCGTCATCATCGTCCTCTTCCTCATCGTCAACTGCTGCTGTGGCCACCGACCCTCTCGACGACGGAGCCTCAGTCATCACCACTGGTACAGCCGGCACTGGGGCAAGCAGCAGGGAAAGCAGCCCATCAGCAAGTCCCGCTACAGCCAGCCCTGCTCTTCAGCTCAAGGATCAGAAAAGGAGACCCGACGAGTCCCAGGCCTACACCAGCTTCCCCGAGAAAAGGGCGCGGCTGGATGAGCGTCAGTCCTTTCGTAACACAGTTGACCGTGTGCACTCAGAAAAGCCGCAGCCGACAACCGAGGAGCCCAAGGTCCCGCCAATCCGGGTATGATGAATTTTTGCATTTTCATTTATTTTAATGCTTGCTAGTATTGACCGATCCTTAATTCCAGATATCATTGATTGTTGTTGTTGTTGTTGCTGTTATTGATGAGAAAGTATATATATTTTTTTTTACAATATTAGCCTTTCATATATTTATTAATCTTATCATAATAATTTTGACTTTCAATTGCTTTTCTAAAGTGACCATTTTCCCTTTTCTTGTCTTTTTCCCCATCTTCTTCCCCCTTCTTTCCCCGCCCTCTTTTCCTTTTTTCCTAGATTCAGCTCTCCCGGATCAAACCGCCCTGGGTCAAAGGGCCAACGTACCAAATCTGTCCCCGCATCGTGCCCCCCAACGAGGGGTCGCGGCGCTGTGGGACGGGGGCGCGCACCCTGGCGGACATCAAGGCCCGCGCCCAGCAAGCCCGTGCACAGCGGGAAGCCGCTGCTGTTGCTGCAGCCACTGGGGACGGGCCAGGGCCTGGGGGGGGCGGCCCGGGGGGTGGTACTGGGATACCGGATCGCTCCAGCGGGAGGCGTTCGAGAGAGCACCCGGGTCCCATTGAACCTGGAGGAGGAGGAGGAGGAGGAGGAGGAGGAAGACGAGGAGGAGGAGGAGGAGGAGGAGGAAGAGGAGGAGTTGATGTGGAGGAACAGGAATCGCCTGCGAGCTCTCATTCGTCTGGAGCACAATTACAGCTATCCAATGTAGAGACCTCAGAAAAGCCTCAGGCTTCAACCCCACAGGCTGTGCCATCTCCTTCCTCTGTATCCTCTAATCCTTCAGTGCTGCTATCTGAGTCACCTAAAACCCCTACACCCTCACCACCTGAGACAGACAGTCCAGCCTCCCAGGACCAGGTGGAGGAAATCTGTGGTGTAGAGGAGGTGGCCACTTGCTCTAGTGATAAAGCCTCTGAACAGACCTTGGACACTCCAGTGCCTACTCCAAGTGAGCCAGAGTCTGTAAGCAGTCACCAAGAGGTCAGGGGTGAAGAAGCAGATTCTAGTGACAGCCAAACAGTGACTCCTAGTTATACACCAGTGCCCAGTGAAGCCGTTAATCTGGTTCCCACATCCATACCTGATTCGCTGCCTAGGTTTGGTGCTCAGGGTGTTGATGTGATCAGAACCCTTGCAGCATCATCCCAGTCTTGGGAAGGTGAACAGAAGCAGAACGAACATCGCTCTGGTACAACTGGCGTCATCCAGCATGGCTCAGATGTCAAAGGCCCCAAAGAGACTCTTGTTACAGCCAGAAATGGTTTCATTGAGGGTTCAGAGGAGCTTGGAGGAGTAAGACAGAGAATTTTGCAGGAGCATAAGGCTGAAGATATTGATGCTGATAGTAAATATGGAACGAGCTATGAAACGCCTCCCCCTTGTCATCCAGATCGAATCGGAGAGGAAGACACTGGGATGCACAGTGATTCCACAGAGACTGCATCAGATTTTGAGAACGAAACTCAAGAGGATGACACAGTGGACTGGCCTAGAACAGTGGACCATAATGGAGTGCAGGCTCAGAATACAAAATCCCAAAATCAGCCTGTCATTCAGACACCAAGTCGTATTACCTCATGCACTTTGAGCCCTCCACAGCACCAGCAACCAGTCATTCAGGCCCATGTTTCCAACCCTGCCCATAGTCAGACAGTCATTCAGGCTCGTTTTCCCAATGGCATGCCAAACCAGCCAGTAATTCAGTCCCAGAAGCAACACACAATCCGCCATTCCCAAGAACAAAACTCCAATGCCTTGACCCAGGCCCATGTGCAATCGTACCTCACACAGGGAGAGAATGACCAAAGCAGAGCTCCTCAAAGTCTGAATGAGAACAGCAATGGTGGCAAGCCATTTATCCCGGAGGAGGATTCGAAACCATTCAACAGAGGACCTGCCGATGATCTCGGATTTAAAAACTCTGCCATTGCTGCTGCGAAGAGGGCTCAAAGCTCTGTACGACCTGTGTCGTCTGTGGAGGCTAACAACCCCCTAGTTACTCAGCTTCTTCAAGGCAGCTTGCCTTTAGAGAAAGTATTACCCCAGCCTCACTCTGTTAGTAAACTGGAGATAAATCGACTTCCAGGGACACCACCGGGCCTGCCATCCAACCGCCAGCCTGGAGGACCTCCCAGGACCCTGGCTCCCTCTGCTCGAGTGTCTCCAGGGCCTGTACGGAATTATGGTGCATCTCCTCCTGGCGCTGCACCAGCTCGAATGACCTATTTGTATGAGGAGTCCGGCTCCCGTGGCACGGTTGTCCAACAGTTTGTTCCTCAGCAGCCAGGAAGCACTGCGCCTCCTGGTGCCGTACCAGTCATTACCCCCCTGCCCTCCACATCCTCCACCTCTCGGCCAGTGGACGTTAATTCTCAGAGCGCTCCTTCTGGAGCGTTGGAATCGGCCGTTATCAAAGAGCACCCCACACCTCAGCCTTCACGGGGTGAAACTCCAGAGAGGCCGACGTCTGGTTTTCAGCAGCACTCCTCCAGTAACCTCCCCCAGGCCATGTGCAGAACCATACCTGATGCTCCTTCTCCTCCACAGGGTGACCTCTGTCTATCTGAAGTTGTACCTACGGTTAAGATCAGCTGGCACCCATCCAAATTACACCCCCCACACCCCCCACAACCACCTCAGTCCTATCAACAGCAGCAGCAGCTCTCTCTTGCAGCTAGTGTGAAGAACGAGGTCTCTTCACGCCCCTCTTGCCAGCAAGCTCTCACCAAAAATTTACAGTCTCCAATCAGTGGCAACGGCTCTGTTGTAGTAGTAACCAAAAGAGAGCCTCCGAGCTCTATGGACAGTTATGTGAGCGGAGGAGGAAGTGGAGGAGCAATGGAAGGACTGCTTAACATGGAAATGTCTCTGGCAAGAATGGCGAAAAAAGAACAAGGCAAAAACCCTTACGTTCGACAAACGGACTCCTCGTCTCCTTCCTCTACCTCTGCTTCATCTCTCCCCTACCATCTGTACGGAAAGCTGCCTAAGCTGCAGCAGAGTGGAGGTGGTGTCTTGAGTGGAGGCAACGGAGGATCTGCCGGCTTCAGCTACACGGCTAACGTGTCTGTAGTGGACAGTAGTGGCTTCTCCCGAAGCATAGCGGACAGCGTGCTGCAGCTGCGGCCACGCGTCGGCATCGGGAACGCTGGAAGCCAGAGTGCTACTCTTAGCATCCAGGCGTTTGCCGACAGCGCCGCAGAAGAAGTGGCCCTTAAGTGTTCCTGCCGTCTCAAGGCCATGATCATGTGCCAGGGGTGCGGTGCATTCTGTCACGATGACTGCATCGGCCCCTCCAAACTCTGTGTTTCTTGTCTGGTGGTCAGATAGTGTGTTACAGAACCTCCAAACTGAGCCTAAAGGTCAAAGCCAATGCGCTGGCCTCCGCAGACTTGGGTCCTTCACCCTTGATGATGATAAATCAGAGATTTTTTCAGACTCGAGCGAGCGAAGAACATGAGGTAGGACTTGTATCATTACAAGCCAGATTTTTGGTGATGGTCAAGGTGAAACAAAGGGGCTGAAAGATGCCCTGCAAGATAAATTTCAGTCTGTATTTTTGCTTCATATTTTTTCTATTGCTGTTATGATGGTGTTACGATGTGTATTATTGTTAATTATTATTATTATTATTATTATTAATTATTATTATTGTTATTATTATTGGTATTAAGTGAATTTACATGGCACGGTTGATTGTAGATTGTGCCTTTTCTTTATACTTTTTCTTTTTTCCCCTTTCCCAACAAAACATTTACCTCATCTACTTGACACCAGTCATCAGTTCAGTGTAAAAATGGTGTTCATGTTTGCGTTTTTCTCACTTGCCTCTCTGGACAAAAAAGAGTGGAGAGTTATGTGCGTCTTGTCTTGCAAAGAAATATTTTTTTAAATCATTAAACAAGCAAATTACTTTTTGTTATTTTGTAAGTGCTTCCTTTCTTTTTATTTTCTTATCCAAAGTGAAGTCCAGTCTGTACTTGGCGGTTAAGCACAGTATTCTAATCTAATAAAGCTGACAATGAGCAGATTCCTTTTCTACATTTACTTTTTTTGTTGATTTTCATTCTTTACTTCTCAAAAAATGGGTAGCACATATTTGTTTTTAACACTTCAAAACGTTTGTCGGCGTGTACCATGGGAACAGATTGTTCACAACACACTTTTCCGTTAAACAGTTCATGTCCATATGTTAAAGGCTGCAGAAACATGCATTGGAACCCCATTTCCTGGGCAATAATTTAACTGTAAAAGGGTATATTTACACAAGCTTATTGGTAATAGATTGGCTCTTAAACAAATGAACATGGGCTTCATGGCTTCTGACACTTATCAGCACAGAGCAACATTCAGAAATGGCTAGTTGGTTATAGGTTGGCCTGTCACAGCAAAAACATTCTCAACTTTGTGCAGCCACATATTGTGCAATATATGGATATATGGCTATTTACTGGGCGAGTAGAGCCCATTAATGGTAATTGAGCCAATATGACTTGTTTAATGATGGTGTGTTTTATATATATATATATATAGGATATTTCTAGTATATATATTTATAATCTAGGATAATTTGGATATTTATCATTTTTTTTAAATAAGTAAAAACGTTATTGCTATGAAAAAGTGTAGTTGTATTTTTAAGGTATTGTATTCTATTAGTGACACAAAATGATCTTAAAATTACTATAATTTATTGCAAATCGTTTTATAATGATATATCATCCATACAAGAAGTGGTTATTGTGACAGGCCTATTTATGTGGAAAGGAGCCAAAGCACAGTTGTGGCATACATGAATGTATATCAATAAAGTAAAACCTATGTGCCAACAGTCTTTTACAACAAAAGTGTTACAAAAAAGTATATTTTGTTGTTCCTGAAAGTCAAGTAAGCCTAGTATGTTCTTAGAAGGGGAGAAATGTGGCGGGGGGTGGGGGGGATGAACGGGAATGAAAATCTTCGAGCAGATCAGTCCAGCTTTTACTTTTAATAGGCTTAGAATAACGATGTCTACAGTTTGATGATGTGACAATTTCAAACTTTATTTGACTTCATATAAACAGTAGTTGTCAATGATGTTTATGTTCTTCAACACAAAGGCAGATTTTACATTCTTCAAACATTTTTAAGCTGGGTACATCTAAAAAAATAATAATAATAATAATTGCAAAATCAAAGCTTAGTTTGGCCCTCTAGGATTTGCTACATTGAACACCCAGTCTTTAAATATTTCTCTGTCGTTGTTCCATCTCTGTTGACTTGGGGAATGTTTGGATGTGAACCACATGAACTGAACATTAATACACAAGTAAGCAATGGAGGATTAGTTTTGAATGTAATTGATGAACTGTATACAATGCACCGATTCTGTCCCTGTAAACATCTAGATTGAAGCAGTGTCATAACTATTTACACTGAAAATGATCAGACTGTTGCCCAAAGAAAAGCATCACATGGTGGTCCTTTTTTTTTTTTTTGTTTAATATATTGAAAACCTTATGCCCTCCTTGTTTCTACACCCGTTACTTATTTTTTCAGCTCCGCTGAGCATATAGGATAACAGTATAGTTCTATAACTATACTGTTCTATAACTAGGACTGTAGTCCTGTATCTGTTTCTCTGCATATGTTATCCTTCTCCTTTCATCCTGTCCTTAAATGATCAGAATCCTACAAGATAGAGGAGAGCAGATATTATTTGGGTGGTGGTGTTAGTGTTTGTTGCTCTAGTGTGAGTGGATCAGACAAAGCAGTGCTGCTGGAGTTTTTAAACACTGTGCCACCTCTGCTTTGTCTGATCTACTCATACCAGCGCGCTACAGTACTGAGAATGAATGACGTATCACCAAATAACAGCTGCTCTGTGGTGGTCTATCCTGTGGAATACTGATCATTGAAGAACAGGGTGAAAGGAGGATAAGAATGTATACAGAGAAACAGATACGTGATCAGTGGAGCTGAAACGGTGGATAACGGGTATATACAAAAGAAGGTGAACATAATGTTATGCTTAATCGGTGTATGTCCCTGTATAATAGTAATTGGTTCAATACCTCTCAACGTGGCACACTGTGAGACAAATATTTAGTACAAACCGTGACGGATATAAACAAAGTGCCTTTAAAAATAAGCTTGAAAACAGCAGATCTCAAAAAAATAGATCAAAAGTTGAAAGATTAGTTTGAACTGGCCCAGGAATAAACACTTGGGTGTCTCTGTTGGATGGAAAAAAAGCATATACTCCACTTTCTCTGAAGAATTCTAATTAACTTTAGTGCAGTTACTATTATTTTTATGTATATACATATATATTTTTGTTCTCCAAAGCACAACAGGACTTCTTTGTTAATTACACAATAATCACTGAAGTAATTGTACCTTTCACACACTCCATTAATAATGTACACGGATCATTTTCATAAAATATCAGTCTCTAAATGTTGAGATAAAGATGAAACAGACAACTGAAACACACAGAGAGGCAAACAGTTCCACATAACACATTATTTGTGATTCAGCAGGCCGTCAGCCATAATTGTTTTCCTCTTTTTTTTTTTTTTTTTTTTTTAGAATAATAACGTAATCAAAAAATAAAAATGTAAAGAAAAAGCAGTAAAGTCTCTCGCTGTAGAGGACTGAAATCCAACCAAACAAAAAAGTTTACTCTTACTGAAATAATAACCTCTGAGACTACATTTACCATCAGCAGGCAGTAAGAGAGACATTAATATATATAATCCTGTTTTTTCTCCCATATATAAGTTATAAAAAGAGGTTCCTGACAAGCTGGCATGAGTCAAGGATGAGTTTTTTTTTTTTAGTTATCTTATATAAAGCGATGTAATTGTCTTAATAGCTTATTTAATAGTTTATGGGTAGAATCTTTTTTTTTTTTTTTTGAAAAAAATAATGAACATTTTTGTATTTCTCACTAGGACTCCCCATATTATTTGCAATGCTCCCGACAGTCGAAGATTAAACACAAGTGCATGCCCCCTCCTATACCTGTGAAATTAGCCACCGCCTCTCTTCATCACACAGCAGCCAGTGAGCTCTGAGGAAAGCGCCAGATCCCCAGCTTTGTGGGGAACAAACACCTGTCCCAACCAGCATCACACTGGGATTGATGAGGAGACAGATTGGCCAACTGTGTTCCCTTGGCCAAGGCAGCATGATCCTGGATTTTACCTCGCAATCCTTGGGCCACAGTGAGACTACAGGGTCTTAAGGCCCAATGTTTGGTTCTATGTTAAATCTAAGCTGTAGCCGACACATAGCCGTGTACCCTACCCTGTAGCATGTGCCTTCCCAGAAATTTAACTGTGTTGCAGCTGCGCAGACCACAGCAGCTGTGATTGATGTGCAGAATGACACAGACACAAAATGCAGTCAGGCAAAAACACTCAAAACAGCCTAGGCTACTTGCGCAGGTTACACTGTAGACACTGCAGTATAAACCAGTCTTTAGTCTTCTGAGCCCTCTGTTAAGCTATTTATTCAGAACACTGTTTATACTATCATGGTCTCAAAACCCTGTAACATTCTTACCTTGTAATGTATCTACATTGTTACTATTAATCAGTATGCAACCATTTCTGTTCCATTCCAGAATTTGCCACAATGCAGTTTTACAAGGTTGTGGAATAACAGCTACAACAGGTCATGATGAAAGAAGCTGTGCTTGTTGATAGAAACCAAAAAACTGATTATTTCATTATTAAAAATTGCACTTGACATCTCTGCTGACAAGGCAGGAGTTGAACTGATGGGGCTGTGGGTACCTGTAGAAGCCCATGATTGGGCAGGGCTGGGCTGTGCCTGACCGAACACTAATAGCCTACTTCTCTCTGTAATACAGAAGGTACATCTTGAGTGGCTCAGGAAGTGGCAGGGTGAGGATTTTCTCCCGCAGGATGTTAACTGGAGTTTCAATCAGCAGAACCCGTCCCTCCTTCCTCCTCCCGTCTTCATCTTCCTCTGCCTCGTCCTCTTCACGTTCACAAACTCCTCTGCAGTCCTCCTCTTCGTCGTCCGTCCCCGACTGATTGTTGTTGTCATCCATAGGTCCGGGGATCAGGCGACTCATGAACACGTAGCGGTTGGTCAGCAGGGTGGAGTCGCGGTGTTCCCGTTTCTGTTTTATACGGGATCTGCTCCTGGACCCCGCTCTCCGGGGCAGAGGCCACGGGCCAGACACTGACTTCTTCAGGGTCTGTCGGATGGAGATGCGAGCCAAGTCCTGGAGGCTTCGGACCTCGAACATAGAAGCTGCAAAACAAGAAAAGCACCAAACTGATTAAGAGACTCACTAGACTCACTACACAAGTCAAAGCTTAGTGTATTAGTGAGCTTCTGTATGTGAGACTTCAGTGAAGACCACGAGGCATAGAGCATAATTTAGCACTAGCAGAAATGTACATTAGTAGAGAACTTACGTAGAGATACTACCCTGGGTTTCCCATTTTCTCTGTGTTTTGGTAGTACAAGAGGTGCAAAGGACACAGCAATTATCTTTTTGGTGTCCCATGAGTTGTATCCCGTCCGAGTAATTTTAGTAAGCTGAGATAAAAAACAAAGATTAATTAGAATAAACCATCAGAATAAATGTGATCTCAATTATTTTGGATACGATTGGCATAATATATGTTGTGAGACCAGCTAATTTGAGTGTCCTTATAATTTAGGGTTTTCCCTAAATTACCTCAAAGTGTATGTATCTTAAGTAAACGCTGCCGCAGAGTCACTTCTCTGGTCACACAGAATATTCTAGCCAGATGGTGATGGTCACGTCAACCACTGCACTATTTACTGTGGTAGCTAATGCTCTCTATGACATAGTTCCAGTAGATATGTGAAACTGTGACATTCAAGAACTGTTAAATGCCTGCACAAGCTCTAAAATCTGCATCTCTATAAAAGTTGTCAGCAGAGGTAAGCATGAAGCGCAGTAAGATTTTCTGGGAAAACACCGCACTGACTTTGGACTTGATATAACACAGTGGATCAACACCAGCAGATGACATGACTCTTCAAACCATCACTGATCATCAGTAAATTTTTCATTTTTCATTTGGAAATCAATCAAGAGAGCAGAGTCTGGAGGAAGAGTGGAGAGACACACAGTCCAAACTGCTTGAGGTCTAGTGTGAAGTTTCCACAATCAGTGATGGTTTGGAGAGTCCAAAGTCAGCACCTTATGCTTCCCTTTGCTATATTTTATGGAGATGCGAATTTCATTTTCAGGGAGGACTTGGCACACTGCCCACACTGCCAAAAGTGCCAACTGTTCTTTTATAATATTCAAATTTTCTGAGACACTGATTTTTTCTCACCTTTTCCTCTAAGGGGAGTACCAATATACCACCAACTTTTAGCAGGTTCTTCATGTAATCCTCATGTTCCCTCTGAACCCCTGCTCCACAGTACACCCGGTCGTACTGCCTGCTCTCAGGGGCAATCTCAAGACAGTTCCCAATTACGAAGGAGGGCTCGCAGAACTCAAACCTGATGCATAAAAGATGAAGTGGTCAGGTCTAATCGTTAGCCATATTTTACATAGAAGAAACAGCAATACATGCTCTTCCTTTACTATCTAACTAAAACAACATAAATCAGCAGTCAGCACATGACTCTGAGACCTGTCAAAGCTGTCACTGGTCTTGATGAAGCAGTCCAGCTTCTGATAAGCGTACTCAATGACATCAGCATGTAGTTCAACACCGTGATTCACACCAAATGGACCTGTAGGAACACAGCAAGCACAACACTCGTCAGTGAACAATATTCAATGAGCCTTTTATGGAAACTGCAAACAGATCCCACATAAACTGTATGTCCTATTGCTTGTAGACAACCATTGGAATTAATTGCAATAGAATAGGAACCAAATATGATTAGATATAAACCTATGGCTACCATGACTAATGTTATACATGGGCAAGGGGGGTGTAAAGCCCCTCAGAATTGAGCTGTGGAGCAGTGGATCCTGACCTCACCAATGTTTATGCTGCTGAATGCAATCAAATCCTCAAGCAATGTTTCTAAATCTAATAGAAAGCATTCTCTGAACAGTAAGGCAGTTTCTCCACCAAAAAGGGGAAACATTTTAAACAAAGAATGAGCAGGTTCCCCAATGTATTGGTTTATATGATGCACATACCCCAATATTACCAGTAGGAGGAGATGATACAGCAACCAGAAGGTTATGGGTTTAAATCCTAGGATTGAGCACTTTTACTTTCACAAGCCACAAGTCTTTTGTCTATCATCAATGCCTGGTATTGTTCACCAATTAACATGGCAGGAAATAAACCAACTAATTTTGTAAGGAGGCTGTTCAACTGACATGCAAAAAGACCAATCACAGCTGTGGTAGAGGTGGAGTCTGATGGGGGAGGCAACTGTGAGAAATCCTATTAGTATATGTTGCTCTAAAAGACATATTTTTGTCATGAAGTCCAATGCTCTAAGACTAGAGCACTTCTGTACAAAGCTCTTAACACCTTATTGTCCCTTAATTTCCTTCATAAGCGTTTTTAAAAAAAAAAAAATACATTTTACATTTCAATAATGGATCCCTTCCAATGAATAACCAAGTTATCTTATTTTAGGTGCGCTTATAAAGAAAAAATGTCAACCTAAACTAGAAAAGTCAAAAAGAAAGGAAACACAAAATGGTTGTAAGGAACAAACGGTGAAAAAGAGACAAAGAGTACTGTCGGTCAACATGGCTGTAAATTAGAGCTCAATTACCTGCTCTTCAGTTACCAAAATCCAAGTACATGGATCCTGAAGGCTGTCAGGATTCAGAAACTCTGTAACTTGGGGATGTGTGAAAAAAATAGGTTATTTTTATGAGGATAAGTGCTTGTGGGCTTGTCCTAAAAGAGTATATACAGTTTTGTGGCTGTCAGGGTAATGAAAGTATAATAAAAGAAAGGGTATAAAAATGAACGAATAGTGAACTCAGAATTGTCTTTCAAGCAGATTGCAATAGATGGTGGTGTATTTTTGATTGTCATTCAATTTTAATGGCAATCAGATTTTATTTTTTGTATCTTTTTAAGTTTATACAAAAACTGGGTGTTTGATCATAAAGCTATATACAAGCCTGAACTGGCCAATCAGACTGAACAATCTGGAGTTGAAATGGTGTCAATACCAGATTAGTTTATTAATGTACTCAAGCTCAAATGTAACATACAAGTGTTGAATGGGCTTAATTCATAAAAGCTTCATTCCACAGCCCACAGCTGCAACTCTGACTTACCCAATATGAGGCCCACCATGGTGCTGAGGTAACCTGTCCCACTTCCCAAGTTGAGGAAGGACAGACCAGGCTGCAGGTCCAGGGCCTCCATCACCTCCGAATAGATACAGGGTGCAGAAAGATGGATGTTGCCATGTCTCCAGGCCAGGTCCTTGTAAGCACTGTCTCTGAACTCTTCTAGGTAGTAGTCAGCACGGTCAATGGCTCTGAAAGCACACTCCACCAGCTCTGAACGAATGTACTGAGCTTCCTTCAGGTTATCAATCAACTCATCATTGTCCTCTCCTGCACTCACAGCTCCACCCATTGTAGCAGTTTTCCTGTGGAAGAACACAATGGAAGGAGAAAACAAAGACATGCCTTGGAGTAAAATTTTAGAGAGGACGTGATCAGGAGATCCGTTTAAACTTTGAGTGAGTCTGTAATGTAACGGTGTGGTATTAACTGTGCAGCAACTGTGTATTGTATTCTATCTGTTAATACACAAAATACTGTGTACTATAAACCCTTTAAAATAATGCTACTTCAAATGGTTCTTTAAAAAGTAATGCTATAGAAGAGACAAATAAGTTTGTATCAGAGATTCATTGGTAAAGAATCTTTAGAATGTTTATTAAACCTTTAAAAATCTTTATTACAAACTTGGTACGAACCTTTTAAAGAATCATTACTTTTTATTAGTCAGAAATCACTTAGAAAATCATTCCAAAAAATTTACATAGAACATATATGACCTTTTAAGTGCAAAATGTGCAAGATAGCAGTAAGAAGATTCTCCACAGTTTCAAATGGAAGAACCTCCAACACACTTAAAAAGGGAGGTACAATATAAGTATTTGCTTGTTCTCAAAGGTACACTTTTCATAATTGTACCATCAAAAATATAATATTGGTCTTTAGAGGGTCATTTGTGTTCCCTCTGAAGTACAAAGTCTTACTTAACAGCAGGAAGTACAGATTTGTACCATTTAACCAGCAGCCAAAAGGTACATTCAGTATTCTGTATCACTGTACTTTTTCATTTAAAAAAAAACTAACAATTTTGGATCATCATGTATTTTTTGACACATATTCAGTTGATGTTCATAATCTTTATAATCTTTAGTGGTACAAAAACATAGGTACAAAAAAGACTTTCACTGAAAGGTACTCTATTGTACCTCAATAAAAGGTACAGCCCCAGAGATGCTTTGGACTATTTTAAGTAAAAATCTGTATTTATTTTTCTTAATGTGAAAGGTCCATCAGGGACCCTTTGATTTTATATGTATAGGACTGCACAGAATGGCTGTTTTCTTTCTTTAATTTTAAGATATGCAGATCTAAAAAAGCACAATATTGAAACCACAGTCCAAATTGTAAAACTGTAATCACTGTACTTTTTCATTTGAAAGCCAGATCATATTGGATCATCACGTTTTCTGACACATATTCAGTTAATTTTTATAATCTTTATAATCTTTACTGGTTCAAAAACATGGGTACAAAAAAGGCTTTCACTGAAAAGTATTTTACTGTATATAAGGTATATATAAGCTTTGTACTTTTTTAACCCTCCTGTTATGTTCATTTGTCAGGAACAGCAATGGTGTTCTCGGGTCAATTTGACCCAGTGCATGTTTCATTATCCAATTCAAATCCAAACTAATAATTATCCAAAATAATAATTATTCAAACAATCCTAACAAGCAGTGTGGATATTTGATTACTAACTTCCCTACTAATTATTCTATCAATATTGAGTGCAATGGAGTTCCTTACCTCTAACAAGTAATGGTTCACTCAGGATAATCACTCTTTTTTTTTTTTTTTAAAGGGATCAAACTTTTTTTTAACGTTTTACTACTCTACTACTTTTGAAAGACCAACATATCAGACATAAAAGGGGGTTATATGTTGATTACACTAATTAAGGCGAGCAGAAGAAGTTTTATACTGAACAAAAATACTTTTAACTATTTTTCCCAGATATTCAAACTGTAAAACGGGTCAATAAGACTCGTAACATAACAGGATGGTTAAGTACAAATCTGTATTTATTTTTCCTAATGTGAAAGGTCCAACAAGGATTTTGTAATTTTAGGAGTATAGAACTGCACAGAAATAGTAAAGATGGTGAGATAGTGAACTCAGCATTTCTCAGTTAGTGTTGTTAGCCGGCAGGTGTCGCTATGGAAGAGGAAAGTGATAAACTTCCCCGGAGACTCACATGCTCAGAAACTGCGCGGCTGAGCAACATGCCCACCAATCCTCTCTCACTGCGCCCCCACTGCAGCTGCGCCACTCGGCCAAACACGCGCGCACAGACGCGCCTTTCATCCGCGAGCCCCCCAAAACTGTCCCCAACAATCACAGCGCGTACAGAGCCCCCTGATCCCTGATGTGTTTTATCTGTAGTTTGGTGTGTGTTTTTTTGGGTTAAAGGTGAAATCAGAAGCACTTGTGTGTTTGTTTGTGTTTGTGTTTTATTAGCACTGATATAAACGCTGGCGGATGGTGTAAAGTGCGGTTGATAATAAAGCGCGCTGTTTTCAGGCTCACCTCGGATGCACCCTGCGGGTCTGTCTGTCTGTCTGTCTGTAAATAAAGGCAGCAGATGGAGGGAGCGAGGGAGGGAGCTGCTGTTCGCTAAATCTGATCTCCACCGCAGACAAAGAGCCCCGCGCTCCGGTGACTCAGCGCAGTGTGATCAGGACGCGGGCCGGCGCTTCACGGCTCGAGCCGGGCTGTGTTTATTCCCTCCATCGCCTCTGTTCCTCTAGCTCTGCTCTGCGCCTCTGTCCTCATCCAGCGCGAGCGGCCACAGTGCGGGATGTAAACACTGATCAGCTGACCGCCTGACGTCACAGCCGCACAAACTGTGGGTTCCTTAAGTGCTGAGTGAGCTACACACACACACACACACACACACACTTCACTAGTGCGTAGTGTGTATTAGCACTGCTATCTATTGATTTAACCCTTCTGTTATGTTTATTCACTTTACCAGCCTTACGCTATTATACCATATTTGCACTACTGTTTATACTTACATTGTAATTCCATCTTAATCACCCCCTCATCACTATTGCACTATTGGCTTGTGTCTCTTGTCTCACGTATGTCTATCTGTGTCCTTGTTGTATTTTACATATAGTGTCTCTCATTCTTTTATATTTATCATCTTATTTTCTGTACTTGCTGTGATTTTTGGGAAGGAGAGTAACATAATTTCAATTAATTCAATTAATATCCTGTACATATGCACACTTATTTGTCAGGAACAGGAATAATGATCCAATCCTGCATGGTTAATTATCCAAAAGATGTCTGAAACCAAACAAATCCTAACAAGCAGTGTGAATATTTCATTACTAACTTCATTGCTAATTATTCTTTCAATATTTAGTGCAATGGTCTTCCTTACCTCAAAAAGATAATGGTTCATTTAGGATAATTCACTCGATTTTCATAAAAAAAATATATATGCATGCTCTTTGCATGCATGCTTTTTAATGTTCCACTACTTTATTACCAACATATAAAACACAGTCGTTCTACATTGAACACTGAAACTTAGCATTGCAATTTTGTTTTAGTTATTGTTTTTTTGCAGTCAATTTGACCCAGAACATAACAGAAGGGGTTAATTAATTTTAAACTCTTCTCAAATATCTCTGTGTTCGTCTGCTATATGAT
Organism: Astyanax mexicanus; assembly: GCF_023375975.1. Lineage (NCBI taxonomy): Eukaryota > Metazoa > Chordata > Actinopteri > Characiformes > Acestrorhamphidae > Astyanax > Astyanax mexicanus. Next base: position 39,498,892 of record NC_064420.1, on the reverse strand, counting down.
ATATTTAACTGAAATTGCTGATCTGAGCAACAAATTATTTATATAAAGGAAAATCATGAAAATTATCAGGGGTGCCCAAACATTTTTGTACTAATGTATTTTGATGGTCGGGACTGTCTAAAGTTGAATTGCAGCTGAGTTAAAATAGCAATGTAGGTACCATGAAAGTCGGAAAACTACAGCAAACTACTCAGCTACAGTACTAAGTAGTTTAGTCCAGATCATCATTTTGGTGATAGCTAGACACCTCTTGTAATAAATACATTCCGGGTTTTTAAACCCTATTTTGAGTTCTTCTTAGTAATACCAATGTTTTTGTTGAAACAGTTTGACTTAACTGTCATATTTTGTAAAGTCCCACCAGTTTCTATTCCAGGACCTTTGAAATGTATGTAAATCAGTACAGTACAGTCTTTACATTTGTACAGTACAAACATAAAGAAGAAGTTGAGGTCTTACAGGGTCTTAGGGGTTAACCCCTATACTGGTTGACCTGCATGATTGGCATCGTGGAGACTGATCAATATCACATGCAGAATACATTGTGCTGGTCACTATGTTTGCAATCGCTCTTTAATCTTAAAATAACAATGGCTGTTTTCTTTCTCTGATTTATGATAAGATATGCATATCTAAACAATACTCACAATATTCAAAACACAGGCTGAATTTTAAAACAGTGTTTCTATACTTACCTTTGGCTTAAACAAAAAACATTTTGCATGAAGTAGGCCTTTTGTACTAATGGAAGTGGCTGTTAACCTCATCAACCAGCAGATGTCACCAAAGTACTTTTAGAGAACAGCAGAATTACCATACTTCTGTAATTTGAGCCACATAAGCAATATTTCACAACAAACCAATATAAAATGCTTCATTAATTCACACAATAACAGGATTTAGGTGATAGAGTTCCCTTTTATTTCATCACCGACAGATGGGCAAAGTCTATCCATATGCAGCAGTCACTAACACAGATACATTTACAAAATAAATATTGCAACAAGATCTCCATTTAATTTGTACTTAAATATTAAATAAATAATAATAATAATAATAATAAATACATCATACTGTATCTGTTCAACCCACTTCACTGTGGAGGGTGTCAAAATACTTTTATGGAAAACAAAAACTCGTTAAATAAAAGAGAATATTAGAAAATAATATAAAAAATTGATAGAAAATATTTGCACTTAAAAAAGAGATTAAAAATCCCTGTCTTTAAAATAAATAGGAAGGTTTATAAAATGCTTGCTGTGGATAATTATTATTATTTTTTAAAATATTGCCTCCTTCTTCAACACAGAGGTCAAATATTCTGATTATATCGACTGTTAAAAAGCTGCGTATAGAATTTTATTGTGTAAAATAAATAAGCTCATAAATAGACACTGATGAATAAATAACCAAAAAAAAAAATCAACACCTGAATCAACATGAATAAATAAATAAAACAATAATTACATAATTAAGGGTTCAATTTAAATAGTAACCATTATAATAATAAGAAGAATATGACCATGGAACTACAACCTATTTATGGAAGTGCAATATCTATGTTCTCAAATACTATGGCCATTTCTAAATGGGACTGGAACAAGGTCTTCACCAAATATGAGACAACATCATCATACAGGGAACAAACGATAGCAGTGCTGCTTCCTAATCATGACTCATAAAGGGGGACGTCAGGAATTCTGAAAGTACCTTCAGACATTAAATGTCGAACATACAGTACATACGCACATGTACATACAAACACACACACACACACACACACACCAATCTCACAGCTTTTTCATGACAACCTCCGTTTCGCTGAGAAGAGTAAGAAAGGCAGATCGGGACGGGTGTGAGCTGTTTGCTAATAAGAGGCAACGTCCAAAAATAACCTCAAAGAAGAAGAAGTACCTTTTTTAAGGGTCGTATTTTTTTTTTTGTCATTGAAATGTTAAAGCAGCAAGACTGGATTTCTGAATTTGGTCCTTTTCCTCTGAACTGCGCAGCGCTCCTCCTTGTCCTGGTCTTCAGGGCCGTCACGTACATAACCTGGATGTCCTTTAACAGTACATGAAGTATTGGTGGTCTGTTTTACAACCCACAGTGTCTCACGGTTGTCACGCTTTTTCTTTCCAGCGGTCTGTCTGATATCGCCCTCCGACTCCTCATCACACCTCGATGCCTTTCACGGCTTGGTTGATGGATTCCAGCAAGGCTCGGTTCTCCGGGTTCTGGTAGCACTCTTTGTTGGAGAACATGTGGGTCAGAGTGTCCACGTACGAGTCAAAGTTCTGCTCACTGATGGGCTCCTGCTGTAGGAAGCAAAAGAAAAAAGGTGTGGTTAGAAAGAGCCAACAATCTATGTATAGGTAGTTTGTCTTCAGGCCAACTATTCTTTAAAAAAGCTGAATAAATATAAATTTATTTAAGGAAACTTCATCAGACACTTACTAATACAATTGTGCAGAGTATAGGGTAGTGGGAAAATCTTTTGTGCTTTTTTAAGCACATGCCCTTTTTTTGTTTTTGTCCTGTCTCTGCCCTGTCACCTTGTGTCTTGTTTGTAACCCCGCCCCCTCGTTACCAGTTCCAGGTCTTCTTTACCCTCCTTGTGTATTGAAGCCCCTTTGTTTCACTGTTTTGTGTGGAGTCTTTTGTGGGCCTCAAATTTTGTGTATATATCATTTTGTATGCTTTAGCTGTCCTGTCAGGGCTGTAGGTTTTTCACGCTGCTTGTTCTTTGTTTCTTATTTTCTTTGTTACTTTTAATCTGTTAAGTCTTCTAAGTTTTATTTTCTTAATCTAGTTTCCTTGGTTTGGTTTTCCTTGGTTTTTGTAGTTCAGTTTACTTTGTCTTTGACTTTTATTTGTTTGTTGTTTTTTTTTTTTTTCATTTTGCTACCTGTGTTTTGCTTTTGTTAATTTTTTGTGTGTTTAATAAATTTGATTCTGCTATTACGTCCATCTTCTTCGATTTCCTAAGTGACAGCAATAACAATTAAAAAAATATATATGAATAATTAAAAATTAAATAGTACTATCAGATCATGTGTTTGGATGTGCCAGAAGCATTTACAGCCTCAACATTATTTTTTTCTTCATTTATTTTTTTTACAATTTGCTTTTAGTTATATTCCTTTTTAATTTATTTGGGTGTCTTGTCTTTTTTTGTTATCTTTTTTCTATTTATTTTTTATGTGCATTTTTAAATTCACAAAAACATGATGATTGAAAAGCCCTCTAATTACACTGACTTCCAATCAAAGTGAATAAAATGTCTTGTCCTGTTGTAAAGTTTCCATTTTGGGGGTACAAGGCATGACGATGACAATATGTATTATTTCAGTGTTATATATAGAATATATGAAGGCTACATTTGCTCATAAATTTGCTTGTTTAAAAAGAAATAGTGATTCAAACAAGTAATAGACTATGACAGTTTTAATCTAAATGTGTAAAATTTGGTTAAATATCATTATCATCATCATTATTATCCTTATTATAACACATTATGACCAATATCAAAATTCTTCACTAGCCTAAAAATACTCTAAATGTGTGTTATTGTTAATTTCTCCTACAGTAAAGAGATTCAACATGATTTCATCGTATCATAACCACTCTTTATAACACTGTATAACTATACTGCACTACACTGACCATCACCCAGTGAATGTCCAACCCAAATCCTGAACAATGGAGAGCTAATGGCAGGATTCAGTGTTCAGTATGTAGTTGTAATCAGAGGATTTCTGCCTCACAGGCAGCGTGTTTGGTGTTAAACTCTGCATTATACTGTAGGTGGCTAGTTTCCTCACCATCTGTGGGAGACGGACGTTGGCCAAACTGCGGATAAGCGCCTGGCTCAGGCCAGACAGCTCAATGAACAGAGCCTCGTTTTTCTCCTCAATGAGTTTGTTTTCCTCCTGCATGTTCTTTAGATTCTTCTCCATTGATGAGATCTGCAAAAAAAAGCATCAACAACCCGTCAGCAGATGCTTTTTGAACAGTTTTTGCACTTTCTTGTTAAAACAAATAGCTGAACAAATTATCAAATTTATATTTTAGTTATATTGAAGATTTTAATTTAGATTTTGTGGTTTCACAGCTAGGACCTTGTACAGCTGTTCCAGAGCTGTTCCATTTGACCATGTATCCCATTGCCCCCTAATTCACTCTTTATAATAAAATATTATTTACATATATAGCAACATATTACAATGATTGCTGTAAAAATTGCCAATTTGACATGATGAATGAAACAACAGAAATGCTTTAACACAGGATTTTACTATACTATATACAGCTCTGGAAAAAAATATTAGTTTCTCTGATCATTTGCTATTTATAGGTTTATGTTTGAGTAAAATTAATATTGTTGTTTTATTCTAAATAAAAATATTGTCATTTAGAGCATTTATTTGCAGAAAATGAGAAATTACTGAAATAACAAAAAAGATGCAGAGCTTTCAGACCTCAAATAATGCAAAGAAAACATTTTCATATTCATACATTTCAGAAATCAATATTTGGTGGAAAAACCCTGGTTTTTAATCACAGTCTCCTCCACCAGTCTTACACACTGCTTTTGGATAACTTTATGCCACTCCTGGTGCAAAATTTCAAGTAGTTCAGCTTGGTTTGATGGCTTGTGATCATCCATCTTCCTCTTGATTATATTATAAATGTTTTCAATTTGTTGAAATCAAAGAATCTCATAATTTTAAAGTAGTCTCTTATTTTTTCCAGAGTTGTATATGCACTATATTTTATATTACAGTAGAACTGCACTCAGTATCAGCTGACCTGTGTGTGTAGGTTGGCCATGTCTGCCTCCATCTCTGAGTTGGACTCGTTGAGTTCACAGATCTCCTTGTTCAGCTGCTTTATGTCTTCATCATTATCCAGAACTGAGGAATGAAAAAGCACGTTAAAAAAATTGCAGGAAGCAGCAAGAAATTTCAGCTCCATCTCAAAAGTAATCATTCTTCTTACCATCGCTCGCCCTGAATTTCTTGCTGATGTAGTCGTCTCCGGGGAACCGTGCTCTTTTCTTGTTGGCAGAAGCTCGAGGACATCCTGATAGGCTGTGGGTGGAGAGGGTGAAGGAAGGTTAAATCTCAGGCAGTTCTCTCAGTTCTCTCAAGCACAGAAACTTTCTGAACTCAGTGCTGATGATGATAAAACACACAAAATACTTTACCTCAATTATTAACCAGCCTCATAACAACCATTCATGGTTCATTTAATATCAGTTTCTAGTTAGGTATGTGTGAGTGTGAAGAACTTAATAATTTAAAGCTCAATTACAAACATGGTTCGTTTTTTGCATCTCTTACATAACTATTTGTGGCACCTTTACATTTAAGAAAGTAGGGGGCCCAAGAATTTTGTTTTGTGGCCAATAGGCAATTTTTTTGGTGGGTATAGGGAATAATATGAACAAAATGAATGTAGGTTATTTTGTTATGTATACAATTAATATTCCATACACTTAATTCACTATTCTAGGATTAGGGTCATTTGTGGCCAAATTAAAAAAACATCTAAATAGGCTAACTTTGGCTCAAGGGTCACATACTGGGCAGCCTTACTCAAACCTGCTTTGCTTTGCATTGTTTGATTGATTAAAATAATATATTTAAATTAAATTTCTTTGTTGATCTGAACCATGAGATCACACTCTTAAAAACAATGTGATTTGAGTGAATGTTTTTGTTTGAGTGAGATGTAAGTGTAAAGAGCTTTACTTTAGTAAAGAATCCCAACATCCTTTTGAAACCTTCAGTATTTTTTTTATTATAACCAAAATAGTTCTAAATGAAACCAAAAAAGGTTGTTCTATGGTGTCACTCAACCACACATGATTTTTTTTCATTCATAATATAACCTAATAATAATCTAATGTTAGTAAAAACCCCTCCAGGCCTGTGTCCTGTGTCGTACCTGCGGTGTGTGAGGAAGCTGCCGTTAGCGTGGCCTGAGCCGTCACATCCTGGGGTGGGACATGTGGGACCCTCCGTCTTGAAAGACTTCCAGGAGAAAGGCGTGCCGTTCAGCAGACCCTCCTTCTGCCTCCGTGCAGCCAGCGGGCATCCATAGGCACTGCGATGGGTGGCGTATTTTCCACTGATATGACCCAGACTGTCACAGCCAGGCACAGGACACCTGTAGAGCAGAGACATGTTTAACTGAAGTTCAGCACTGTGGAACTAAAGCTCATTCACCAGTTAATCAGGAATAATAGAGCACTAATGAAGGTGTTTACAGTGCTTCAGTTGGGTTAAAAAACTGAAACTACCGTTTTTTAGCACTATAAAGCTCAATGGATTAAAAAGAGCACTGGCGATTTTTGGGAAAATTACAGTGTGAAAAATAGGGTAGTGAAAAGCACACTTCTCAGCTCTTTATATAATTTGAAGCACTTACCTAATCAGCTCTGAATCTTCTTTGTCGTCCTTGGTGGGCGTCGTTTTGATTGCTCCCTTCTTGGCACGAGGGCATCCGGATAAACTATGGAGAACAGGGCAAATGTTAATTAAGGTACACTGCTTTTTGGCTTAAATAGAGTGAGTCGTTTACGGAATGCAGTGAAGGACACTAAATCAGTAGACTGATAAGAGTGGTAGGAGTGATTTACCTTCTGTGTGAGGCGTAGTTTCCAGTGATATGTCCTGATCCATCACACCCAGGTGTGGGACATCTGGAGGGCACAGTGCTATAGGTTAATACAATCATAATACAATCAATAATCAATCAATAAAAAACAGTTATTTTCAGAATTTCTGCATAATTAAACAGATCATAGGAACCATATTTTTCAGTTTAAAGCATTTTAAGCAATGTAGTCTTTAAGATCTACATCACACACAAGTAAAAACACAACATATTGGTGTAGTCCCTGCCTAACTGGATTGTTTTATGGTAGTTTTGCAATAAAGTTTTGCCTAAAATGTATTATCTATTTTCAATAAACATTAGACATTAGACATAGTGCGAAAAATACGGTAGTTTCAGTATTTTCATCCATTCATCAAAGTTCACTATGAATTCTGCTATTATATAGTTCACAACATTATAAAGGATTTCACATTAACATTGTCAGAACGGCCACTTGTAAGAAGGGGTATCAGTGACCAGCACAAAATGTAGGCAGGACAACAATTCATGGGTTTAAAAGTAATTGTTAGAGTTTAGAAGAGAAACACCAGCACAAACTAAACCACAGCACTGGGTTTTCAGTTTGTATTCACAGCAGAATTCAGTACAGTTAAGTAGCAGAAGCAGATTGGCAGTGTTTTAGAGGGAAGATAAGCGGACAGACATACTTGAGTTCACCAGTGTGGGCAGCCATGAGGGTCCGAAGACTTTTATCAGCAAGAGGACACCCAGAGAGACTGAAGGAACGAAGCAGAGCGGAGGAAGAAAGAAAAGAGATTGGAGAAATGTAAGAGCCAGACAGAAGAGGAATACATTTCTGGGGGAGTTGGGTTTAACAAGATTCGAGCAGTTTAATGTGATGTCCATTTGAATGGATGTTTTTGGTGGTAGCACTGTTTAAAGCCTTCATAAATCGTGCAATCGACAGGATTTAAAAACTGATTAAAACTTATGATGAATGGTCAATATGGGGGCCTAATTTTGTTAATCGAGTGTAGAGCTTAGAAATAGAAAACATGTAAAAGAACCCAAAGGTTTAGTAGAGTAAGTTTTAAGGTGGAAGGAAAGAACATGTATAAACAGATGAGGGGTTGGTTAGAATGCAGTTAGCTAGTAGGAATCTAAGCAATATTTAGTGTTATACCTGCGGTGAGATGCATAGTTCCCGGTTATGTGACCACTGCCATCACATCCAGGGGTGGGACATCTGGACACAGATTAAAGACAGAGTGTTATGGTTGAGTGTTTAATTATTAGCATTTCTGATTAGCCTGGAATATTATTCTGCTTCTACTGCTAACTATACAGAGGACACTTACAGCAGGAGATCTTTCTTGGGGTCTTTGGGTTGGAGCTTGACTTTGAAGCTGGAAGTTGTGACTTCACCAGGGTACTTTCTGTCCTCCAGACTCTCCTGCATGATATCGTCATCTTCTCCATCAGAGGATGTGTGGGAGTGGATGGTATATTCCACCTTTAAGCATAATATATATATATATATATATATATATATATATATATATATATATATATATAATGGTGAGATAATGGTTTCAATTCAATTTGTTTACAAGAACACCAAATCTGGTGTTGGAGACAGACAAGTGAAGGATGCACACCTCCTCAGGCTCCTCCTCCTTCTGTCGGCTTGTCTTGGTGTAGTCCAGAGGCCCCTCCCACTCCTCTACTTTGTAGGTGTGAGTAGAGTTAGGTGAGGTGACTCCATGCTGCTGTGAGAATGATGAGGATGAGGAAGAAGGGTCAGGTGACCTCACACCCTCCATCTTAGGCTTCTTCATGCTGAGGTCCAGGGTGCCATTCTCATCAACTTCAATATCCATCTCCTAGAGAGGAGAAGAAAAGAAAGAAACATTCATTTTGTTGTTGCACCAATTATGTTATGACGATGACATGTTACACTGCTGACATGGTACATGTTATATCAATGACATGTTACATCGCTGACTGAAGTTACACCGACGACTTGCTAGACCAAAAACTTTTTAATAGTCTTTCTTTTATCAAAATTAAAAAAAAAAAGATTTTTTAGATTAATTTCCCATTTTCTCACCAATTTAGCTAGGCCAATTGTCCCACCATCCCCCATCCCCTATCACTGACCCCCACAAAGTGAGAGAAGACAAGCACATGCCTCCTCTGACACATGTGAAGTCAGCCACCGCCTCTTTTCGAACTAATACTGATGTAGCAGTACTGAGTAGCATCACAGCGCACTCGGAGGAAAGCGCAGCGACTCGGTTCTGATACATCAGCTCACAGACATCTTGTGCTGATCGACATCACTCTAGGAGTGATGAGGGGAAAGAGCACCACCCATTCAGAGAGAGCAAGGCCAATTGTGCTCTCTCAGGGCTCCGGCAGCTGATGGCAAGCTACATGAACAGGATTCAAATCTATGATAAAACCAGCGATTTCCTGGATATAGTGGCAGTGCTTTAGACTGCTGGACCACTCAGCGCCATATTTACTTGGGTTTAAAATGAGTAAACTCTAGCAGTTCCACAAAGACACACCCCTAACAAAGCTATATGGTTCACCATCACTCATTTTACATACCTTGCTGGGCTGCTCCTGAATCTTGGTGCTAAGGTTCTCTGGTCTCTCCCAGCAGCGCGTGGACAGGTTGAGGATGGCAGTGGCGGCCATGTGAGCGGCCTCGGCATCGTGGGAGTAGTCGTATCCGCTGGAAGTGGAGGAGGAGCTGCTCTTGGCGTAGCCTCCAGATAAGCTCTGGCTTGGGGAGGAAGCTTTTGGGAATGGTTTTGCTGTTAATCAAGACAACAACATGGATACACAATATAATCTACTGTAAATACGATGTCTAGATGTTCTTTCAATCAGAACTGAATATATAACTCAAAAGTTGAATGTAAAGTAGCAGAGTTGTAAAGTAAGCTTACATTTGAAGGCTTTAGGTGAGGTTTCGCTGGTGGGCATCTTTGGGGCGAGCATGCGCTTGCCAAACACCTGCACGTCAAAGCTTGCATAGTCAAAGGACACCTTGGAGTATTTCTCCAGCTCCTTGGCCAGGTTGGCTCGAGGAGTGGCTGGCAACACGTTAGGCCTGTAGCTACCGTACTGAGGGATCTCCAACTGCTTCACAAAACACATCGGCCTACAGGAGAGAATGGAGGTGAGATTTGAATGAAATTGCAGGCAATAACAAAAGTAAGGTATAATTAAATATTGATTTTTATTGATATTGAGTTTTAATTCATATTACAATTGAATGATAATAAACAAAAATAAATTGAAAGAGAAGTCTTGAAAATGATCCTAAGAATGTTGGTGGACTATTCTCAGTCCAGCAGTGACACTAAGGTGTGACACTGCTGTGTCTGATTTGTACATTCAAATCTCATTAAAATGAATTGTAAATGATTATTCTGATTTTAAATTACATATACAGAGTTTTTAGACACTAAGCAGAAACTTTACCTGAGTACTCTGTCTGAGTTAGAGCCTCCAACAGACTGCTCGCTGACTGAGGCCTGGGCCTGAGGTTGCTTCTCGTAAATCTTCGTGTGTTTCCCTGCAGCAGCAATCGGACAGCCAGATAAACTGAAAAGAGATAAAAACATGCATGTTGTAAATAATACTGTTTTAAGTAGACCTAAATTTTATTTAAAATATAATTTAAATCTTCTTAATATACCTGCGGTGTGTGTTGCGGTTGCTGTTTACATGGCCCTGGCCGTTGCACCCGGGTGTGGGACATTTCAGCACATTCTCATGCATGGCCAAGACTAATCAGCAGATAAAGAGAACAAAAAATGTCAAAGATCATAGAAATGATGAGATATAAAGTACAGTAAATATCTCAATTGAAGAGTGTATATTAAAGGTAAGATAAGTAGGGTAGCACTCACTCTCAGGAGGGACCCTATCCTTATGTGGGCACCCAGAAAGGCTCCGGTGGTGAGGGTACAGACCGGTCACATGACCTGTCCCATCACACCCTGGGGTGGGGCACTTAATTTCTCTTTTCTCTGATCTGGAACCATCTGTGATAGAAGCAGAGCAGCAAGGAGAGGAGGTGGTTAAGACGATACAAACGTACAAACACATGTAGTTTTTGTAACAAAGATGTACAGGTTTACTTTTTATTTTTATTTTTTATGTCCCTTTAAAAACATTTGAAGCATCACGATACCTGATAGAAGTTTTTTTTTTCTCTGCTGATCCAAACATACTAATAAACATGTTGGAATCTGTGTTTTTTAAGTAAAACCTAGTCTAATCTGATTGCAGGTAGCATATAATTATTTTTCCTGATGCAACAATAAAAAATGAATATAGAAATAATAGCGTTTATGAAAAGTCAATTTAAATGAAATAAAAATAAATAGTTTTTCCCTTCTTCAGTGTTTTGTGTGCAATACAATGAAGTGGATAGAAAAAAAAATAAAGGTGACAGTCATGGTTTAAACACAATACTAAATGAACCACTTCTGACACCAATTTTACATGTACAACTACAATCGATACTAACAATCGACACTGGATTTTTTAATAAATTGATACATTATTGAAAAATTAAAAACTATTATACTTCAATATATGTATCAATATATATTTTTACACCTCTAATTGACGTTACCTTTGCTGTAGTATCCCCTGCGCGCTGCGTGATCTGGCATTTTGCCGCCTCTCTCATCTGGGCTGTGGTAGCTGTGCTGCTGCGGGGAGAGGCTCTCCTCAGAACTGCGTCCGATCTGCTCGGCCTTCAGCGCGATGGCCTGCTCCAGCAGCCCCAGGTTCCCCCGCGTCATATCGTACATCTCCGACTCGTCCGTCACCTCCGACCTGTGGGACATGCTGTCCATCTCCTCATCTTCTGCTTCATCTACTTCAGAGTGCAGCTCTCCCTCATCTTCTTCATCTTCATCATCGTCTTCATCGTCTCCTTCAGAGTGCAACTCGATGACCACTGTGGGCGAGGCTTTGTTGGGCACCTCCTCTCCTTCCTCTTCTTCTATGTCGTCATCATCATCCTCCTCCTCTTCATCCTCCTCATCCTCGGATAAGGGGGAAACTAGCTTTTCACTGCAGTTCATCGCGGCATCTGGTTCTGATACCTGAGTTGGGAAGTTGGCTGTAAGTGCGGAGGGGGAGTGGTCAGGCTTCGTTTGCGTTTCATCCTCTTCCTCCTCCTCCTGTTCTTCATCCTCCTCTTCTTCTTCATCTACATTGTCTACTGGGCAGTTCGTCTTAGCCTCGCTTTCTTTGGCCTGGACTTTGCTGTAGTCTCCGCTGAAGTACTGGTGGTCCGAATTGTTCTTCTGACTCGTACACTGGCTCTGGCTCTCCTCACCTTCCTCCTCAGGCTCCTCCTCATCCTCACAGTCCTCTACTTCCACCATCTGCATGGGTTCCTCTGTAGCTTTTAGCTGCTGAGCCATCCTCTCTTCATCCGTCATCTCTGCACCTTCCTCTCCATCCTCTTCATCACCAGCCTGAATCTCTTCTGCAACTTGAAGCCCCTCAGCACTCTCAGCCTCCATTGTGACATGCTGGATGGGCGTGGGTTCCGTCTCAATCTCCTCTTTCTTGGGTTCTTCTTCAGGTTCTTCTTTAGGTTCTGGAGTGGGAACTTCTGGAACTTCTAGAACTTCTGGAACTTCTGTGGGTTTTTCTTCAGCTTCAACTTCTGAAGGATTTTCACAGGGAACATCTAAAGAAAGACAATGAATGTAAACCATTTAGTAGACTGAAAGCATTACACACTTTCTTGTGTTCTTTGGAACATAGCAGGTAGAAGGGCTACTTTTGGTTCCTTAAGGAACTTCTTTTAGAAGATGGTTCATTAGCAAAAGGTATTAATATGCCCAGAACCCTTAACACTGACATGCAAAACTCACAAAAGAACAGTGACTACTATTGTGTCCTATGATTTTTGTCCATCTCCCATGGTTGGGAATTAAGTTACACAATTCTGTTGGGCCTCCTGCTTTAAATGTGGCTATATGTTTAATATGGCCATCCTTTGAGATAACACTTCACGACCAATGTCGTGAATTTAATTCCCTACCTGCTATTGGTTCTGGTGTTTCCTCCTTCTTCTTAGGCTCCTCCTCGTTCACTTTCTCTGCTGTCTCCTCATCAGACTCTGTGGCTTCATCCTTTGGTTCCGCCTCACTGTTTGTATCACTGTCTGCGTTGAATCCATCATCCATAGCCAACTTTAAGGGATTGGGCTTCTTCTTAGACGCTGCCTGGATCTCCTCTGCTTCTTGCTGTTTCCTTTTCTTGGCCAATGGGCAACCCAGTGCACTGTTGGAAGCATAGTAAATGTATAAATCAGCTTTTGTAGCAACATCTATTGGTTTAATAGTCATATTTAGCTCTATATGGAAATAAGGCCTTATATTCTGGCTGATGTTACCTTCTGTGTCGAGCATATTTTCCACTGACGTGACCCAAACCATCACATCCAGGAGTGGGGCAGCTAAAAAATAAAGAAAAATATTTTTTTAAAGTTTGTTTAGTTTATTACTTAAAGTTTGCAGAATAATGAGTGTTTGGTGTATTTAAGAAGTGTACAGGGTAACATATTGTAAGCTGTAAATGGTAATTAAAAATAGTACCTGTATTCTTGTCCCACAAGCTCAAGAGGAACTGAAATAAAGGGAAATCAAATTTATAGAGTTTTCTTAGAAAACATCTTTTGCATATCTTTTTGTCACAAAACTCCACTGTATGTATATTCCTGCAGTTCCACACAGTTTAATAGTAATTCATCTTATAATAATAAGCTTGACAAGGCCAGAAATAGCAGACATGATGTTGCTATAGTGTTTTTTGCTGAGTAGTGCTGAATAGTGCATTGCTACACAGTTAGTTTGCTGCAGAACTATTAATTGCATATACATTGCTTGACCATGGAAGCTAAGGGTGCATAATAAAAAATTTTATTTCATCAGCATATAAGATTTATGATGGTTATAAAATTGGTCATTATTATTAATTATTAGTAATTAAAAACTCGCAGCATGACTTACAAATTATTTAACATATTATATTCTCTACTGTTCTCCACTTTGTAATTACCTCAGTTACATTAAGAATATAACATTTAATATAAAAGTTATGTAACGGTTCTTTTAACTCTTTTATTCACTACAGTAATAAGTGAAATATAGTAAAAGCACTAATTAACAAATCATTCTCTCACCTCTGATGCCTTTCGAGCGAGTCCGCGTCCTCTTCTCTTCTGTGTCTTGGCTCATCTGGAACACGTGCAGCACACATTAGTCAGTATAATATTTATTAGTTTATATATGTTCTCTAGTTTATACTCTACTGGACACATTGTGATCCTTGTCTGGTCAAATCGCTCATCCTGTGCTTAAACAGGCTCGGGTCACACGAATGAGCTTTATCTGAGCTCAAATGTCACTGCCTGATCTCAAGTCTATCCTCCTCCATGAGCAAGACTCATCTAATGGTCCCCTGGGCTGAGCCGAGTCTGAAGTTACTGGAACCAGAGTGGCTCTGTGCATCCCTTAAACCCCTTAAAACAGCAGGATCAATAATACACTTCCATTCCTGTCCACAGAGATTCACACTATCACCCACTGAGAGGAAAAATAGAAAACATGAGAGAAAAAGTAGAAAGTAGAGTTTATAGGAAATAGAATAGTAAAAGAGCGACAGAAAGTAAAGGAACAATAGACATAGAGAGGGAGAGTAAATAATGAACAGAATAGGAAATAAAGAAAGAGTAGATTATAGTAAATAGTTCTCTAATGTGAAAAAATAGAGACAGAGAGAGAGACAGAGAGAAAGAGAGAGAGAGAGAGAGAGAGGGAGTGAGAGAGAGAGATAAAGAGAGAGAGAAAAGAATATGGAATAGAAATAAAGAGAAAGAGAGACTAGAGGAAAAAGAAATTAGAATAGAAATAAGGGTGACAAAGTAAGAGACTGAATTAAATAAGGGATATAACAGAGAGAGAGAGAAGCAAATAAAGTGTAGAATAAAAATAAAATAAATACATAAATAGAGAGAGATAAAGAAAGAGAACATAATAAAGAGACATAGAGAGGGAGAGTAAATAATGAACAAAACAGGAAATAAACAGAGAGAGAGATTAGTTTAGATTAGAGTAAACAGGGAAGAAAAATAAAGAATAAGAAATATATTAGAGAGAGGGAAGGAGAGAGAGAGAGAAAGATATAATATGTATATATATATATATATATATATATATATTATAGAGAGAGAGAAAGAGAGAGAGAGAGTAAATAGTTAACATATAATTAGAAACAAATAAATATAGAGAGAAAATAGGGAATGGAATTGAAATACAGAGAGAGAAAGAAAGACAGAAAGAAAGAAAGAAAGAAAGAAAGAAAGAAAGAAAGAAAGAAAGAAAGAAAGAAAATAATGAAAATAATAGGGAAAAAATAGAGAAAGAGGAATGGGGAATTGAATAGAAATAAAGAGTAAGAGAAAGTAGAAGAAAAAAGGAAATAGAAGAGAAATATAAAGTGTAGAATGGAAATTAAATAAATAAATAGAGAAAGAGAGAAAGAGAGAGAACTGTGCAGATGAGTGAGTTGTAATGCTTTGTAGTAATAAGAATAGCTCAAGGTTCTGTACTGAGTGATAGCTATAGCTCTCTTACTGAAGCAGAGAAAGAATGGCACTCAAAGCTCTCCATATCTAAACCATTACAGAACACACACACATATGAACACACAAAATCACACACACACGAACAAACTCACTTTGATTCTCTTGCTCCTCTTGTTCTCCCAGCTGCTGACTCTGTCCCCTCTTGTCCACCTCTGGCTCAGCAGCTGCCCGTGGAACTCATTCTCTGTTGGAGAAAGAAACACAATCAGTCTTCACCCTCAACCTTAAAAACGCAACATCATTTTCATATTACAGCATGGAGGTCACGTTTCTGCAGGATCTGTGAACAGCAGCAATCATCTATTCATTAATCAAATATTTTAAAAGACACTGTGTTGTAATATTATATAGGGTCCTATGATTTCCACAGTCTGAAGAACATAGATAAAATAGCACGACTGAGGCTTAAAATAGATTTCAGACTCTAATATAGATTTTAGGCTCTAATATTGTTCAGAAAATCACATATGTCCAAACAGTACAGTATTGTGCAAATGTTTTAGGCACTGTTTTTGGAATTTCAGTAAAGAAAAAGCTTCTTATATGTGAAGTAAATGTTTATTAGCTCAGTAAAACACTAGAATTACAATAAATACAAACAGCAATTTTGCAAAAAGCAGAGCTTTTACAGCCCTGTTTTCCTTAAAACATCTCCTAATCTCTCCTCCTCATCTGAGTTTAATAGAGTTATTTTTAGTTCTCATCATATTAATAAACACCTTGTTTGGTAAATTGGTAAATGTGGTAAATCAGGTGAGCTGCTGACGAAACTGAACATATAGTAGAAATCTGGAACTACACTTTGTTCTTCAGCTTGGCTCACAGGATATAACATACTTAGTTAAAAATAAGAATTCCTTCTTACATTTTACTGTATGTATGTTTTTTGCATCTGTTTAAATCATTTGTGGTGCTTTTTCCAGGTAAAAACACTCATATTGCTGAGATAAATGGATTAGTGTACTTTGCTTTGGTGCCTAAAACTTTTGCACAGTACTGTATATGAAATAAACATCCATATATTTCAGTGACATGTAGAGGTTTATACTGGGCTATATTTTAAGCATAGTCCTATTTATTAGCTTAAGACAAAGCACACTTTTAATTAAACTAACAGTAATACTTCTAATCAGTGTCCACACTTGTTTGTAAATATATAACTGTTAAAAAAGGAATATATTTGACACTGTGAGACAGTGTTGTTGTTTACAGCCTGTCAGTTACTGTCAATAGCAGCTCCTCATTGAGACAGGTACTCAATAGCAGCAGAACATTCTGCTGGAGTGATTATTGTCGGTGGGTGAGAGCGGCTGATAGAGCTGTGGGCCAGCCTTTGCTAACACTCTGGGGAAACTGGGAGCAAAGTCATTCAAAGCTTCTGAACACACGATTCATGATGGTGTGTGTGAGAGGAGTGTGTGAGAGGAAGGCCTTCGCTGGCTCTGGTGTGAGTGAACAGCAAGCGATGTGACCCAGCTGTTCCACCCGGCTCTCATTAAAGCCTCTGATTACGTTTCAAACGGCACCTGGTGCTCCTACACTTTCCAGCACGCATGCACGCACACACACACACTCACACACACACACTCACAAAAA
The DNA here is from genome assembly GCF_023375975.1 of Astyanax mexicanus. Classification (NCBI taxonomy): domain Eukaryota; kingdom Metazoa; phylum Chordata; class Actinopteri; order Characiformes; family Acestrorhamphidae; genus Astyanax; species Astyanax mexicanus. Next base: position 39,481,974 of record NC_064420.1, on the reverse strand, counting down.
GCGCACTATTGCAAATCTTCACATGAAAATGTGTTGTACCGAAGCAATAACAGTAATCTCATACATCTCTTTACAAGGAAAGTACAGGTCTATAAATGGACTGATAAAAGCAATGCATAGTAATGTACTGCACTGCATGCTCTCTTTCAGCTTCAGTCTTTCAGTTTTCAGTTTACTTGCTTTATGTTTGGCAGTAATTATGCAGATGAACTGTATTATGTTTAAGAGGAGATGATACACACTTGTTAAGTTCCAGTAAGGTCCAGTAAAGCATCTCAGTGTAGGTTCAGTGTATAAGTAAAAGTTTAACAAGTTCAGAAACACCTCAAATGAATTATTGATGTGAGTTTCAAGAGCACTAAACAACATGTAAAGGCCTCTTCCGCTGAAGCTGCTTCATGAAAGTAAGAATAAGAATGTGAACATGAATGCATTTGTTGTGAACAAGGTCTTACTAGCATGCATGTGCCTTTAGAAGGAACAAGAATTATTTAGCATGTATGCACACATTTAGCCTTGGTTTATATTATTTATGGCTATTTTTGTTTAAATAATTTAATATACTGTATTAGATAAAATAACATTAATGCATATTTTAGGACTGTTCAAAAATGCTGTTTTTTCTATAATATTAAAAGTGATCTTACAAAAATAGAGGGATTTCAGAGGCATTCCAATACTGGAGTAAAAAAAAAAGATTTTAAATTCAGTACTGTGTAGTTCCAGATTTCTCCAGAATGCCCTCAACCAGCATGTGTACATGATCAGTTCCGTCAGCAGCTCATCTGATCTACCAAATTTACCAATTTACCAAACCAGGTGTTGATATGATGAGAACTAGAAATAACTCTTTTAACTCTAACTCAGATGAGGAGAGATTAGGAGATGGTTTAATTAAAAAAGTGCTGTTAAAGCTCTGCTTTTTGTAAAATTGCTGTTTGTATTTACTGTAATGCTGGTGTTTTATTGAGATAATATACGCTTACTTCACAGATAAGACACTTATTCTTTACTGAAATTCCCACAGGTGCCTAAAACATTTGCACAGTATTGTATATATGGTGCCTCTTGTAGGTAAATAATTTAAAATAAGAATATTAAAAATATTTTGCCAGGCTTTTTGAAATGATTTGAATCTGAAAGTGGTTCTTTATATTGTATCAAATTCTGTCATTTATTTAATATATTTGACTTTGTTGAAAGTTAAGAAGGTTTTTCCATTATTTCATTATCTTAAAAGTTGCCCTTTTGGACTGCACTGAAATACATCTTACTAACTTACTCAGTTTCTCATTTCAAATTTAATACCCTTGTCTCACGGGACCATGGTCTACAATAAGAGCATCATGATGATGCAGTAACCCCTCTCTCTCTCTCCCTATCCACAACACCACGCCTTTAAATGACTCCCATCAGACCAACAGCACCCCCGCCCCTCCATCACTGCAAAAGCTGCGTAATAATGGTAACCACTCTGTTGTGCCAATCACAAGGACGTGGGACATTTTCACCAGCACTCATTTTCATCATACTGCCTGCACACTCTGTTCTCTACAGCAAATTGGTATTTACTGATTCAACCCACACAGCTATACTATGGAACAAATGTGACAGGAGTGACCATACGGTTGTATATGAAAAGTAGGCCACATCTGGAGAGTCTAAAACACAAACCAGGCCAAAGACAAATGGGCTTCAAAGGATAAAAAAGACAACAAAACAGAAAGAGCCAAGAATAGAATACAAAACTGGAGTCTAAATTATTAATGGAGCTGAAATTTGAAACTTATGCTTCTTTATTCACAATACGGGCCCTAAAAGAACATCATGCTGGAACTATAACTTCTAATGCTTTTTCTTCTTCTTGTTTTTCTTCTTATTCTACTGCTGCTGTCAGTGATGCTGTACTGCTGCTGCTACTCTACTACAGCTACTTTAACTTCAACTATGAACTATAGCTTGGCCTGCACGCGCCTTCATTTCCAATATATACACAGGCCTGCTGCCTGCTTTAATGCTGCTGCTCTACTTCATAGAACGACATTACACACTCCATATTTACCGGAAAATGTTTCAGAGATTCAGGTTTAGGTGGAAGGTGATGGGTTAAATCTAGCAAAATACAAAAAAAAAACACATACACGCTAATGTACGCTAGTGTACGCTAATTTACGAGCTAGTGTAGCGATACTAGGAGATGGTAAACAGAGTTTAATCTTCATCCAGCCTAAAATGCAAATACAACTAGTCAATTTCCATCCAAAACACATCATCTAAAGCGTGCGATATAGAAGTATAGCAGGTGCAAATGTGTTTTACAATTTACGCAGATTATGCAGCCAACCCGGCGCCCATTAGAGGCGACCGTAACGTCGGAAACACTCGACGGAGATCCTGGGGATCGCTAGCTTACGCTAAAAATATTGCGTTTAACAAAAGCAACCTCCAAAAAAACAGCTTAAAGCAATAATACCATTGGTGGCTTGTACCTTTGTGCTCCTCCAGGCGACGTAGCTATGTTTACTATATTTAAATAGCGGCCTCTCGCTTTTTTGTAGCTGTAACTTCAGCACCGCTCCGCTTCGGCTGCGTTTTTTGCGTAAAGCCCTTTTGCTGACCGCCAGAAACCTTTAAATAATCCGAGTACGGCGCGTCCCGAACCTCCTCATGGCAGAGAACCCGGTCCAGAGCGTCCCTTTGCGCGTGAATGTTAGCATGTAGCCTCATCAAAAAGCCATTACCACACAAAAAATCGCTCGGCGAGAATAATGTTGACTTACCTTTGGCTCACAGGCCCATTGTTCACCCCTCCTCTACCCCAGGCTGTGACATCATCATAGTAAAATGTACAATACAAGAGGGAGGGGATGGGCTTCTTCTTCTAGTACATCTACACCCCCCTCCTCTTCCTCCTCCTCCTCCTCCTCTACCCCTGCCTCCCCCTAATTCTTTCCATCCCAACATATAACTACACTCACTCTCAAACACACACGTAGCCTACGTTTCACACATCACACACCTTCATTTAAAAAAATAGCACTATACACGAAGGCTATAGTAAGCACTAGCTAATGTAGTTAGCTCCAACCAGCCACCACCACTACTATCACTACTATTACTGCTACCTCTACTCTTTCACACTCTCTCACTCTCATTTTTTTCAATCTCTCGCAATCTCTCTTTCTCTTACATCGTTCAAAACGCTATATCTAGTTTCCTTTGCTGTGCTTAACCATGCATTTTAGCCGTTAGCTCCAAGTTCAGCACTCTAAGGCATTGGACAGAGACACAGTTATTTTCAGCACCATGGACAGAAGCGCCAGACCCAATAGTCCTGTGTCCTGTGTTTATTCGTTGCCTTGATTTAAAAAAACGAGCAATTGTACACCCCAATTACTTTTAACCAAAGTATTTATAACAATAAACATCTGCAACATAAGTCTGAAAATGAAGTATAAATAGATGCTATGCGGATTGAATTTTGATGTACATGTTATATTACAGACTATAGCCTACAAACTATATATATCTTTTTTTACACAAATAATACGCTATAAAACGCGTTTCTTCCTTGTCTGGAAATGACTCCCTTTAAATGAAAAGAAGAAGAAGAAAAACATGGGGACTACTTTTCCGTGCGCAGCGATACAGCCGATGTGCCGCAGCGAGATCTAAAATAAGGCAACGCGGCCGGAAATATATTCCCCAAATGTTCAGCTTAACCTACTTTACAGAAACATGAAATAACGCCATAAATTATTGATCATTATTTATTTATTTTTGCTATATTTAACGCTGTAACAGATGAACAGGTTTGCTTGATCTCAAACTGATCCCAACATATCTCTGATATTTAGCTATAGTTACACGACAGTGAGGACTGTGAGCAGAATGATTTGTATTGAAGGTCTTTTAATACTTCATTTTAAATAAATAATAAAAAATAATTAATCGGCCACTTGGGCTTTTCACTTACACGTTTTATTTAATCTAATGAGAGTATTTACCTAAAGTTAAAGTTAAGTTTACCTACTGTGCTCAGCTGCATAGTGAATCGTTTTGTAAAATGTTTTTACGGACCAAAAATAAAGCAGATGAGGGTAAAATCCTGAGTATATGTCAATAATAAAAAATATATTTTTTTGATACTCATCAAAATGCATTAAAACACATTCAACTTTGCACACCTTTTTAAAATAGAAATGTAATGTTTTAGATCCTCTGTATTATATTATATAATATATATATATATATATATATATATATATATATATATATATATATATATATATATATATATATATATATATATGATAATAGATAATGAATATATAGATAGATAATATATATATATATATATATATATATATATATATATATATGATAATAGATAATGAATATATAGATAGATAATACACATATATATATATATATATATATATATATATATATATATATATATATATATATATATATTCATTGTATTATCTATCCAATGGATTTATTGGGTTGTTTAACAATGTATTTCTTCATTTAAAACTTTTTCTGCTGACTTAAAACTCATTTTTTTGTTAAGGCTTTTTGCTCAATCATCACAATAAAAATAAACTTCGAACATTAAAAGTTGGATTTTTTACAGTGTATTTTGTTGCTTCAAAGAACCTTATTCAAGTTTTTTGTGTGCATTTGTCTAGTACGTAAAACACAATTAAAGGAATTCGTGGAAAATGTGTAAAATCATTCCCATCACGTGACCAGAGAGAAAAGTCCTCCAGAGTTTGTTCCATATTTAATGAGAGTTAAGTTCTTCGGTCACCAGCTGGAAATTTGTTCACCCTGGTCCTGCAGCTCTGTGCAGATGGACAACAGCCTCATTGCTGCAGCATACAATTATTCCTACGGCCTGCTTCCACGGGACAACAGCAGCGTGTATAAATATTACATACGTGCCAGCTGAGCGAGTGAGGCGACTAGAGCCCACTCTATCACCCCCCCACACACACACACCCAATCCCTCCATCCATCCCTCCCTCCTCCCTCTCTTCAATGGACAGATGGACCTGCATAAGTCCCTCCCTCACTCAAACTTTTAACGGGTTTGTACGGCAGACTGAAGTCCCCACAGAGTTCAGAGCACAAATCCCTCTGGAAACAAAAGTTTCCTTTGTCTGAGAACTGTCTGGAGGGTCGAGCTGAGCTTGAAGAGTTTTAACGTACTTTGCCTGCATATCAGCTGCTGCTTAGAGCAATATACGCTTTAAATAAGAGTTGTATATACGTTTTAGGCTAATTCAAAGCTATATTTACAATACTTTAAAGAATAAACCAGTATATCAAGTCAATATCAAGCTGTAGACAATTCAATAGTCAGTGTTTATACTGATATTAAATTTAAATCCACACGTTCAGTACTAAAGGTTCAGACTTTTAGTTCACAGCAACGATGTTTATTTGCCAGTGTTAAATTAAAGCAGAGTCAATTTTGCCCAAAAAAAGTCAAAAAAGTAAGTTAAAGTCCACCAATAGCTTTTTAAAAAGTATTTTCACAGACAAGGCTATTTAAGTGCCGTATAAACAATCTAAAAACACTGAGTTTAAACAAAAGTTTAAAAGAAGGTTTAAAAATCACTACAAACCACAAAGCATTTCTAAAGTCACGCCAAAGTCTTTAAACCCAAACAACATCTCACACCAGCCTCCAAAAAACAGTATTTTTAAGACTTGTACTCACCTAGAAAAACTTTACACAGCTTCATCTTGGCTGTGATTCTCTTGCCCCACTCACAGTTTTCAAACTCTAAAACTTCTGCTCTTAATAACAGAGAAAGTACCGCAGAAACTTGCCTCACAATGGGCGCTCCCCGCCCCGACCTCCGCTTTCCACCAATCACACGAGCCCTGCGTCACGCTCATCCCCCGAGGCCGGCCAATCAGAGCGGTTCCCAGTTGGTGTGCTCCCCCAACAAAGCCCATTGAGAGTGAAGACAAAAGAGTGAGCTGCTCCCTCAGTCAGATGGCAGAGCGGACAACTTCCCCTTTCTTTCATTACAACAGCCTTTCACAACTCCAGCACCAAACTTTCTCAAAGTTTCCTCACTCACACATACATTTTACATAAGTAGAAAATAAACTACAGCACAAATATCTTTAAACTACAGTTAATGCTTAATAAAATAGATGATCATATATGTATGGTATATATAGAATATAGCCTCAATAAAAATCTCAAAAATACACCTTTACAATAAGAAAACAAACAAAAGTATTGGGACACCTGCTCATTCACTGTTTCTTCAGTGATGGGTATCAAACCAGGGCTATTATAAAGAAGTTTTTTTTGTTGGAGTGAATCTACTGTGCAGGAAAGACTAACTACTACAATGTAGAGCATTGCTGTAAGGATTTGACTCATACAAAAGTTTGATCACCCCTTGTCTAAATGACTGGCTGATTTTGTTTACACTCTTCTCCTCGTTCTAAAGCATAATTACTATTTATTTGCCTAATTCCACATTAAAATATATACATTGAAATTTATGTGCACAAGTGAGCAAATAAGTAAAAAAATAAGTAAGGCAGGTCTGATGGAGTTGAATTGGGCCAGTGCATGAGTATGAAAAGTCTGAAAACTGCCGAAATCAGGGAATGATTTTAGTGTTTGAGAGAGTATGTGAATGAGGCAGTGCACAATTAAGTGAGTGAGGCAACTCAATGCTGAGTGAGTGATGCAGTGCATAAGTGAATGGATAAGGCAGTAGATGAATTTGAGTAAGGTAGTGCATTAGAAAGTAAGTGAGAAAGAGAAGTGCATAAGGGAGTGAGTGAGTGAGTGAGTAAGTTAGTGAGGTACTACATAAGGTAGTGAATGAGTGAATAAATGAGTAAGTAAGTTAGGGAGGTGGTGCATAAAGTAGTGAGTGAGTGAGCGAGTGAGTAAGTGAGTGAGTGAGTAAGTTAGTGAGGTGGTGCATAAAGTAGTGAGTGAGTGAGTGAGTAAGTAAGTGAGTCAGTGAGTCAGTGAGTGAGTAAATTAATGAGGTAGTGCATAAAAGAGTGACTGAGTGAGTAAGTTTGTGAAAGAGAGTGGGTGAGTGAGTAAATTAGTTAGGTAGTACATAAGGGAGTGAGTGGGTGAATAAGTGAGTAAGTAAGTTAGTGAGGTGGTGCATAAAGTAGTTAGTGAGTGAGTGAGTGAGTGAATGAGTGAATGAGTTAATGAGTGAGTGAGTGAGTGAGTAAGTTAGTGAGGTGGTGCATAAAGTAGTGAGTAAGTGAGTGAGTAAGTTAGTGAGGTGGTGCATAAGGAAGTGAGTAAGTGAGTAAGTAAATGAGTCACTGAGGGAGTGAATTAGTGAGGTAGTACATAAGGTAGTGAGTGAGTGAGTGAGTAAGTTAGTGAGGTGTTGCATAAGGGAGTGAGTGAATGAGTGAGTGAGTACATGAGTCACTGAGGGAGTGAATTAGTGAGGTAGTACATAAGGGAGTGAGTGAGTGAGTGAGTTAGTGAGGTAGTGTATAAGGGAGTGAGTAGGTGAATGAATGAGTAAGTTAGTGAGGTAGTGTATAAGGGAGTGAGTAGGTGAATGAATGCGTAAGTTAGTGAGGTAGTGTATAAGGTAGTGAGTGAGTGAGTAAATTAGTTAGGTCGTACATAAGGGAGTGAGTGTGTGAATAAGTGAGTATGTAAGTTAGTGAGTGAGTAAATTAGTGAGGTAGTACATAAGGGAGTGAGTGAGTGAGTTAGTGAGGTAGTGTATAAGGGAGTGAGTGAGTGAGTTAGTGAGGTAGTGTATAAGGGAGTGAGTAGGTGAATGAACGAGTAAGTTAGTGAGGTAGTGTATAAGGTAGTGAGTGAGTGAGTAATTTGGTGAGGTAGTGCATAAGTGAATGAGTGATGCAGAAAATAATTGTAAGTGATTCTAGTGCTTGAGGGAATATGTAAGGTTGTGCATAAGGGTGTGAGTGAATGAGCGAGGAAGTGCATAAGTGAGCAAATGAGGCAGTACATGAATGTAAGTGAGGAAGTGCATGAGAAAGTATGTAAGATGAGTGTATAAGTTAGTACAATAATGACTCCAGTGCTTAAGTGACTGTATAGGTGTGGTAGTGCGCCTTTTGTATGATATGATTTATTTGATTAAAAATGACAAATATAAATAGTAAAAAAAATGTTTTCTTTTAATGGACATGCAATTACTACTTTTACTGTTTTTCAGATACATAATGAACAAAATTGAAATATTTTTTGTAGAGAAAAACTTATTTTATAAAGTACTTTTATGCTGAGTATAAAGTGAACTGTCAAAAAGGTCAAACATTCTGAATGAATACGTTTTAACAGGAATTTTTTTTTTTTCAAAATTATGCACACACATACATGCACATACTTACAAAGTGTGCATAAGTGTAGAACCCAAAACAAAGACATAGTAAAAAAAAGTGATGAACAAATGAGGGGAAATATTGAGAGAAAGAAGAAAGTTTAAAGTTTATTATTTCAGATTTTTTAGATTTCTATCAACTAAAAAGATACAGTTACAGTTTAGGCACAATTGTAACTGCAGGAAACAGCTGACCTGGTTCTGAAATGGAGCTAATAATTAAGAAACAGGAGAATGTATCTCCGCCTTTCCATTCGGAGTCAACCCCACATCAAAAGAGCTCTCTATCAATCAGTGAATCAACCAATCAATCAGTCAATCAAGCATTCAATGAGATTCCCTTGCAAGCAATCCTATTGGATCCGTCTGTCAGTCACTCTCTCTCTCTCTCTCTCTGTTTCTCTCTCTCTCTTTCTCCATCTTAATCTGATCTCTCTTCCTCTCTCTCTCCATCTCACACACACACACACACACACACAAACACACACACACACACACTCTGAGGTACTGTGTGTTGGCCCCGTCCATAAGCTAAAATCTGAGCCCCACATGACAGATGGTTCAGCTGATAATGATGCTGCTGGGTCCCCCAACCACCCCCCACCCCCCTACACACACACACACACACTCACACACGTACACACTCCACCCCACTGTTGCCATAGTGAGAAGGGGGTCTGTGCGATGTATGGAAAGGACCAGGGGGGGCTTATTAAGGCATCCACACTTAGTGGACACCAGGCCTTAGAGAAAGTGTACAAAGCTTTCAGAGCTGCTTTACAAAGACGTCTGCAGAAGAAGGTGTGGGTCTGCACGCAGCTGCCCTGCATTGATTCCTTTGTTTCTACACGTGTAGCTGCAGATCCAAGCATTCAGACCCTGCAGGAGCAACACCATCAAACAGACCCCCGTCCACACTGCACATATTCCAACATCAACCAGATCAAAGGATTATCTGCACTCCACACTCGCACAATAAATCACACTGATCTCACTGTACATTTAATTCAGCATATTAATGTAACTTCAATTACAAAAAATCTAACTTCTGTTTATCTTCAGTCCAGTCTTCTTATCTGCTCAATCTCAGCAGCTGCTCACTTCACATTTACAAACAGGTTTTATCCCCGAGGCCTTTGTAGAAATCTGTGACTCTAAACGGTTGGTCGGATTTCATTCAGTGCTATTTAAAAAGTATGTGTTTACATGTTAAATATGGGAAGTTTAAAATTGTCACCCAAAACATTAGGTGGTCTTTACAATGTGTGAACATTAAACGATGACTGAACCAGCAGAATATGTTGCAATTTATACCTAGGGACATTATAAATATCATACTTTACATCCTACAAAGTTACCATTTTGAAAATATATTGTGTTTTTGGATATGTACATTTCTAAATCTAAAGTAGCAAACACTTAGTTTTAAGTTTAAAACTTAAAAGAAATGTGAGAGACATAGTTTTAAAAATCTTGCCAAATTGACATTATTGTTGCATGCAGTTTTACTAAAAAGTTAAAAAATAATAGTATGTTTGTAAGCAAACATCATTTTACTATGGCTAAAATGACCAATAAAATATTATCACTTACATCTAGTAAAGCTTTAAATATCATAATTTATATCCTGTAAAGTTCCCATATTGGAAATACACATTTTAAAACCAAAGTGAATATTTTCTTAATATTTTATGAAAACTTTTAAAAATGGAAATTTTAATATGGCATGACCTAATATTAAGTGCAAATACGTTCAGATCTGTTACAGAAAACACAGCTCTGCATATTGTAAAACCTAAAAAACATTTTAGCTACCTAATGTAGCATAGTTTTAATGGTATGTTTTACCAATATGTTAGATAGACAATAAACGATAGATAATAAATAGATATTATACCTAAATTGTGCATGTCTTTAGAGGACTAAAACTGCTAAAAGAGGGGTTTTGGGTTTTGCATGTGTTGTAAAGGCCATAGACTTCCATTGGCAACAGCGCCATCTGCTGGTTGAATTCATGCAGCAAGGTCTGCAATCCCTTTAATCAGCCATTATGACACTGCAAGTTTTTGGAGTAGGTCAGAGGAAACGTGCTCTCCAGCCATTCTTCTTTGTGTTTGTTTGTGGTGTGTGTAAATGAAGAATGGTGAGTGTTACCTGCCTAATTTCAGTTCAAGTATAGTTTAAGGTGTTTGTAGATATTCCTACGGAATTTAAGTCATTTATGTGTCTAACTTTGAATTGCTAATATTAGCTATTCTAATTGTTTTGCACAATGCTTTATGTTGGACATTTCTGAATGGTAATGCATTAATTAGCATTAATGCATTAAATAGAGTTATATTTCTTTTGTAAACTGTATATTTGGTACATTATTTCGAAGTTATACGAAGTTGCATTTACAACACTGTATTGATGTAAATGACAAAGCACTATTTAGCTAGCTAGCAGCCGTTTGTAGCTCAACTGGTGACCTTGAAGGGTTAAAGTGTGTAAGGCATGATTAGTAGTTCAGTTGATAACTACTATTATCATTACCAGTGCCTTAGTTATTTATGAGGGAGTGTATTGCCATGTATGTAGTTTATTTAGTTATCAGTATATTGTATTTCATATTATGTGGTCTGTATTTCTTGTACTTTCATTGTTACAGAACCATACCTTGAACGAACCATACCCCAAGTGCTAACTTGTCAAGTATTAGTTTGACCCCCTGTGCATTGCTGTTTGTGTATGTTTTGAAGAAGTAAACCAGATAAACTAAAGTCTGCCTCCTGTGAAATATGTTCTGACCGACATACCGTGGCGATTATCAATACGGTACCAGATCCTAAATACAGTCCTACCCAACCAACTCCCTTACATTGAGGTCCTTCGAGCCGGATTGACGGTTACCACGGATACGGGATGGATAAGACACAGTCAGGTCTTCCAGGACGCCAGACGCGCCGGCCTAGACACCTGGAGGATTTTGTGCTGGATTACAACACCACCAGGAAACAAGCTACATACACCAGCCATACCGAGCATGCACAGGGGCGGGTTGAAGAGGATGAAGGGTGCCTCCTACAGCAATTGGATAGTGATACACTCACATCAGCTTCCATTCGACCACCATCGCCAGACTCTTCTAACCCCTTGATGCTTCGTGAGGAGTTGGATAAGCTATTCACTGAGTTGGGAGCAACAGGAGTTGGACCAGACATTCGCCTCGTTCGTCAGCTCCGTCAGAGTCTGAGACAGCACGCTGTGAGCAGCAGCAATGACCCATACCAGAGTGACAGGGTAATAGAAGACAGCGAAGTGTCACTGCTAAGTCCAGCGAGTGTGACCCCACGACGGATTGCTGAAATACAGACACTCAGCTCACCCCGTTATCACACCTCCGCATTTGAGACTGACAACACTTTGTTGATAGACACTGGTGCTCCGCCACCAGTTGCACCTCTGTCACCAACAGTCATTGTCAATATGCCTAACACTATACCTCAGCCTCCTAACCAGTCCGACGCCAACCAGCCTCACCCCCCACAGACTATAGTGCGTTGTGTTCAGTCACCATCAGCGAACCAGGTGAGTCATCATGAGCAACAGGCTCAGGCACCCGACTCCATCGCTGCCCCATCAGACCTCCCATCAAATCCAGTGATGGTGTACTTGGAAAAGGTGATGAGCGAGCTACAGATGGTGAAGGACAAAATTCACGCACTGTCACCAGCGCAGTCTCATAGATCTGTGATGCAGGATACTAGACCAACGCCACAGCAGTCACCAGTGCATCATTCTCCTGCCCCAGCAGTCGTCCCTACGGTGAATGCTAGCTCACTGCCACAAGTGCAGTCAACTGCCTCCTTACCTCAGGCTATGGCATCACAGCAAGTGACGGCTCAACCTGTGACGCCTTCTCACCAACTGCCACTTCAGAGTAGTCTACCAGCAAGTTACGGTCTCAGTCATCCCCAGTTCCTGGATGCCGCCGGAGCAGCTGGTCAACCAGTCTATTCCCAGTTTCAGCAGCCAGCATACTCCACCTATGCTGGACGGCCACCTCCAGCACCATCATTTGGCATGCAAGTCCCACGACATCCAAACCCTCCTGCCCTTCATCGCCAGCAGTTTCCCTTGGGAGTGCAGACAAGGGAACTCACCTATAAGGGACCAAAGCCGTCCATTCCGGACTTCATCCATAAAGACCCCAGTGAGTTTCTTCAGCTCAAGATATCCTTAGAGAATCTTCTTCCTGCAAATAGCACAGAGCTATTTTGCTATCAGATCTTAAGGGATCATCTGCTGTTGGAAGAAGCGCGTCTAGTGGCAGATTCGTATCTGCATTCGCCCACTCCGTACACCCACACTATGGCGGCGTTAACAGAGAAGTATGGGCAACCCCACCAGCTCGCCTTAAACAACATAGCCAAGGTCATGGATGCTCCTGATGTCCGCCGAGGTGATTTTGCCTCATTCGAGCGGTTTGCCCTCCGGATCAGTTCGTTGGTGGGTATGCTGAAGACGTTGGGTCCAGAAGGTGAAGCCGAGCTTTATTGTGGATCCCATGTGGCCCGTCTACTCAGCAAGTTGCCTCCAGAGCTCAGGGCAGCGTTCAAGCGTCAGATGCACTACAGACCTGGCAGTGTTCACACCCTGTTGGACTTGGCGGAGTGGCTGCGGGCCGAAGTCTGGTACCAAGACCCAGAAGGGGTGCTCAGTAGCGCAGCTGACAAAGAGCAGCAGATTCGTAAGGCAGATCGGAAGAAGGATTCCCGATACAGCAAGTCTACCACGGTCCTACATAGTGGAAAGGACACCACTGGCAATGCAACTGCTGAGCAAAGTAGCACGTCAGCTAAGTCTAAGAAAGGCAAGTTCAAAGCTTATTGTCCCTACTGTGACAATGAAGAACATTTCCTTAGCAAGTGCGTGACGTTCCAGGGTCTGACCACTGATCAAAGAATCCAGTGGATCCGGGAGAAGCACAGATGTTGGCGCTGTGGCAGGGCCCACCAAGCAGCACAATGCACTTTGAAGAAGCCATGCGGCCTCTGCCAGAATATCCACCTACAAGTTCTCCATGAGGTGAACCAGAGGTCATCAAAGAAGGCTGACACTGTGCCTGCTGCTACGACGGAGACCCTGTACCTGGATCAACCTAGGGACAACCAGAGAGTTCTGCTGAAGGTCATCAAGGTGCGACTTCAGCATGGCTGCCGCAAACTTGACACGTATGCAGTTCTAGACGATGGTTCTGAACGGACTATTCTGCTCGCAGAAGCAGCAGAGAAGCTTGGACTGCAGGGTAGCCCTGAAGATTTGCCATTGAGGACCATCAGGCAAGACATTCAGACTCTCCATGGCGCATGTGTCTCATTCACTATCTTCTCAACAGTTTGGCCAAAGAAACGCTTTCAGATAAAGCAGGCCTTTACAGCCAAGGCCTTTGGGTTGTCCACACACTCTTACCCTATGGAGTCCTTGAAGAGGAAATACAGGCATCTGGAGAGTGTGCCCATCCAGTCTTTCACCCATGCCAGCCCTCTACTGCTGATTGGTGCAGACCACCCCCACCTCATCACGCCTGTTGAGCCAGTGAGGCTGGGACCTCCTGGGGGACCTGCCGCAGTAAAGACCAGGCTTGGGTGGGTACTACAAGGACCAGCAAGTGTCTTGGACCAGAGGCTGCAGTCAACTGGTTGCCTGTTCACATCCGTGGATCCCATAGCAGCTGAGCTACAGAGGAATGTGGAAAAACTATGGCAATTAGATGTCCTGCCACCACGGAACGCTAAGCTGGTCACCCGGTCTAGAGAAGATCAGGCAGCCATCACACTCCTGGAAAGCAAGACTGTGCGGACCGACATTGCAGGCACTCTGCGCTACGCCACACCCCTGTTGAGGAAGAAAGGCATGCCTACCCTTCAAGCCTCAGTGGACGCAGTGATGCCTCAGCTCCGGAGTACGGAGAGGCGACTGGTCAAGACTCCTGAGAGGGCTCAGGAATACAATGCAGAGATCCAGAAGTTAGTTGACAGCGGCTATGTGGTGCAGTGTCACAGTAGTGACTTTGAGCATGACACCGAGTCGTGGTTCATACCCCATCACCTGGTTGAGCACAACGGCAAGCATCGAGTTGTGTTCAATTGCTCGTTCCGGCACAAGGGTATGTCGCTCAACGAGATGCTGTTACCTGGTCCAACGTTGGGGCCCTCATTGCTAGGTGTGCTACTTCGGTTCCGCCAGCACGCCATTGGTATCAGCGGGGACATAAAAGGTATGTTCCATCAGGTGCGCCTTCTTCCTGAAGATCAGCCTCTACTTCGCTTCATATGGAGAGATGGGAAGACAGAGTGCACCCCAACCATCTACGAGTGGCAGGTGTTGCCTTTTGGAACTACCTGTAGTCCCTGCTGTGCCACCTTTGCCCTCCAAAGGCACATGACTGACAACTGTGCAGCGGACGAAGGTGCGAGGTTGTGCGTGGAAAGGGACTTCTACGTCGACAACTGCCTTCATAGCACACGAACCCAGGGCGAAGCTAAATACCTCATTGACAAGCTGCGATCTGTGCTGTCTGAAGGAGGGTTCGAGATACGCCAGTGGGCTAGCAATGTGCCCAGTGTCATCGAGCACCTACCTACAGAAGCCCGCTCAGACAAGGTTGAGCTCTGGCTTGCCAAGGAATGCACAGAGGTGAATGAGTCCACCCTGGGGTTGCGCTGGGACTGCCACAGAGATATTCTTGGCTACAAGCACAGGCCAGCTCAGCACGAAGTGCCAACTCTGCGACATGTGTACCGGGTCCTGGCCAGCCAATACGACCCGCTTGGTTACATCTTACCATTCACTACCCGAGCCAAGGTACTGGTACAGAGATTGTGGGACAAGAAACGGCAGTGGGATGACCCTCTATTCCCCGATGAGCTGCTTCAAGCCTGGAATAAATGGGTGAGTGAGCTCCCTTCTCTCTCACTGATAGTCCTACAAAGGTGCTATGTGCCAGCAGAGATGGATCGCCAGGATGTGGTGAGGGACCTCCATGTGTTTTGTGATGCTTCGGAGCGAGCCTATGGTTCAGTGGCATACCTGAGGTCAGAAGATCCAGAGGGAAGAGTGGCTCTTTCCTTCCTGATGGCCAGATCGAGGGTAGCACCGAAAAAGCAACACTCTATGCCACGCTTAGAGCTGTGTTCTGCTGTCGTCGGAGCTCAACTGGCTAGGCTACTTCAGGAAGAGCTTACACTCCCCATAAGAGAGACAGTGCTGTGGTCTGACTCTACGACGGTCTTAACATGGCTACAGTCCGAGTCGTGTAGATTTAAGGTCTTTGTGGGAACCCGAGTCTCAGAAATTCAGGAACTCACCAGTCTTGAGTCCTGGCGCTACGTGGATTCAGTGCGGAACCCTGCCGATGACCTGACAAGAGGGAAGACGTTGGCAGATCTCGCAGCACCCAACAGATGGAGCCAGGGTCCACCGTTCCTTCTTCAGCCCCCAGAAGAGTGGCCAAACAGACCACCCTCAGCTGCAGAAGAGGATACAGAGGAACTCAGGAAGCCTACCTACTGCGGCATAGCCACTGTGGATTCCGTTGTGCAGGTACCTGATGCCAATCAGTACAACAGCTGGCAGGATCTCCTTGATGCAACCGCCCAGTCCCTGCATGGGGCGGCCAACCAGGACTGTGCCCCCTCTGCTGAGTGTTACAGAGAAGCTGAGAGGCTCCTGTTCCGTGCAGTGCAATTGGAGTACTTCCCCGATGAGTATCGTTTGCTCAAAGCAGAAAAATCTGTTCCCTCGTCCAGCCGGCTACTTACCTTAGCACCAGAGTTCGATCCAGATGAGGAACTCATCAGAGTTGGAGGACGGTTACGAAGAGCCGAGGGGCTTGAGTATTCAACTATGCATCCCATAGTTCTTGACCCCAAGCATCCTGCCACCCAGCTGCTGATCCAGGACTACGACAGCAGGCTCCATCATCCTGGCCCGGAACGGGTGTTCGCGGAAATGCGCCGGACAGTCTGGATTCTCAGAGCAAGAGAAGCCATCCGCAAGCAGCAGTTCCGCTGTAGTGAATGTCAGAGATGGAAAGCCAAACCAGCAGTTCCTAAGATGGCGGACCTGCCTGCTGCCAGGCTACGTCTCCACAAGCCTCCTTTCCACTCAACAGGCATGGATTGTTTTGGGCCATTCCTGGTCAAAGTGGGAAGGCGGAATGAAAAAAGATGGGGCATCATCTTTAAATGCCTTACCACCAGAGGAGTACACCTGGATGTCTTGACCAGCATAGACGTAGATGGATTCCTAATGGCCCTGAGGAGATTCATAGCTCGCCGTGGACGACCTGCAGAGCTGTACTCCGATCAAGGGACAAACTTTAAGGGTGGAGAGAAGGAACTGCACAAGGCCTTTAGGGACATGTGTCCGGACCTGCAACAGACCTTAGCCCGGAGCCAGATCTCTTTCCACTTTAACCCACCTGCTGCACCCCATTTCGGTGGGGCTTGGGAGAGAGAGATCCGGTCAGTGAAGGCAGCCCTCTACACGACCGTCGGCTCTCAACCAGTGACCGAGGAGTGCCTTCGAACTGTGCTGGTGGAGGTTGAGTGCATTCTCAACTCAAAGCCTTTGGGGTACGTCTCCTCCAATGTGGCAGACCCTGACCCTGTCACCCCAAGCCTGCTTCTCATGGGGCGGCCTGACAGCGCTCTCCCTCAAGTGGTGTATCCTGAGTCGGAGGCCCTAAGCAGACGTCGTTGGAGGCAGAGTCAGATCATCACCGACCACTTTTGGAGGAGCTTCATTCGTCATTACTTACCGACCATGCAGATGCGGCAGAAGTGGCACACTTCTCCCACGCCACTGGCTGCAGGTCAAATCGTAATGATAGTAGATCCGCAACTCCCCAGAGCTGCTTGGCCAATCGGAAGAGTCATCAAGGTCTTCGCTGGGCAAGATGGGCTCATCAGAACTGCTGAGGTCAAGATAAAGGACAGGAGCTTCACTCGTCCCGTTGCTCGTCTCATTGTCCTTCCTGAGGTCCCAGATGGCCAGACAGACAGCAAACCTGCCTCTTTGTAAGAGAGCCTTTACAATGAGCAAATATGTTTACCATATTTGGGGGCGGCTGTGTTGTAAAGGCCATAGACTTCCATTGGCAACAGCGCCATCTGCTGGTTGAATTCATGCAGCAAGGTCTGCAATCCCTTTAATCAGCCATTATGACACTGCAAGTTTTTGGAGTAGGTCAGAGGAAACGTGCTCTCCAGCCATTCTTCTTTGTGTTTGTTTGTGGTGTGTGTAAATGAAGAATGGTGAGTGTTACCTGCCTAATTTCAGTTCAAGTATAGTTTAAGGTGTTTGTAGATATTCCTACGGAATTTAAGTCATTTATGTGTCTAACTTTGAATTGCTAATATTAGCTATTCTAATTGTTTTGCACAATGCTTTATGTTGGACATTTCTGAATGGTAATGCATTAATTAGCATTAATGCATTAAATAGAGTTATATTTCTTTTGTAAACTGTATATTTGGTACATTATTTCGAAGTTATACGAAGTTGCATTTACAACACTGTATTGATGTAAATGACAAAGCACTATTTAGCTAGCTAGCAGCCGTTTGTAGCTCAACTGGTGACCTTGAAGGGTTAAAGTGTGTAAGGCATGATTAGTAGTTCAGTTGATAACTACTATTATCATTACCAGTGCCTTAGTTATTTATGAGGGAGTGTATTGCCATGTATGTAGTTTATTTAGTTATCAGTATATTGTATTTCATATTATGTGGTCTGTATTTCTTGTACTTTCATTGTTACAGAACCATACCTTGAACGAACCATACCCCAAGTGCTAACTTGTCAAGTATTAGTTTGACCCCCTGTGCATTGCTGTTTGTGTATGTTTTGAAGAAGTAAACCAGATAAACTAAAGTCTGCCTCCTGTGAAATATGTTCTGACCGACATACCGTGGCGATTATCAATACGGTACCAGATCCTAAATACAGTCCTACCCAACCAACTCCCTTACAGCATGACAGTGATGATATGTACAGATCATATGTACAAATGTTTAGATGACTATTAGTTTTCAAATGTTATTTATATTTTCATTTAAAATAAGTTTAGTAAACAGTTTAAGCCTATGCTTATATTTATTTCTTTAACTGTGTAAAGTTATTAACTTGCTAGATATGCACAGAACATGCTTAAAAGTACTTTTAAAACTTGTATTGTGGTGCAGTTTCTTTTTAGGGTAAATTAATTTGGTGGTTTTGCTCTTTATTATCTCTATAACTATTTTCATTTCTAATTATGTGTTTATGTGGTTTAACAATGCATGAATAAACAGATAAAGGGTTTTCTATTCTGTAATCTCCATGTTGGCAGTAGCTCTTGGATCAGCACCATTAGCAGCACCCCAGTTGATAAGGTAAGCATCCAAAGTCATTCTATACATTGGAAGGTCCTGGCAGCTAGCAGACACTCTGTTTTTTAAAAAGAACATATATGGCTATGCAGGAATGGTAGCAAAAGCGCATTGGTATGATTTATGATAATATTTTACTATCTCCCCACTCAGTAACACTACTATTTTTTATTATTTTACTTTAAAGAAATCTGATACATAATAAAAAATAGAACATTGGACATTCAGTTATCCTTTAAACTTTGAAATAATTAAATAAAGTAAAAAAAAAATAATGCTCCACCCACAAACACAATCCACTCAAGCTCCAACTTAATAAGTTTTTGATGAATGTGCTTCCTAGGTGCTAGACAAGCTGGCAGCTGAACTCCACAGAACAGTGCTTTCACCAGACTGCAGTCCAGACTGAGAGACTGAAACCCACTGAACCTGCTCTCTCACACACACACACACACACACACACACTCAGTGAGCGAGATAGGGAACACACTGCCACCATTACAATAACAAAGGCTGCCCACACTTTTGGGCGGAGCTAAGAGGCAGATTTCCAGGCCACTGAACGGGAGGCTCCCTTAATGAGCTTTGTGTGTGTGTGTGTATGTGTGTGTGTGTGTTTGTGTGTGTGTGTGTGTGTGTGTGTGTGTGTGTGTGTGTGTGTGTGTGTGTGTGTGAAAAAGCACTTCTTGGCACAGCTGTCACCCTGGAGGGTGATATCAGGCAAGTGCAGCTAGTCTCTTTATAAGAGCACTGTGAGAAAATAGTGGGGGAGGGGAGGAGCTCACACAAAGTTAAAGTTTTCAGCTGATATCAGATTACCCCAAATAAACAATAAACACACATCAAAAACGATCTTTTACAAGGGTTGTTTTGTTTATTTATTGGTTTATTTTTTTTCTAGTGACTTTTATAAGGATTGTTTTTTTATTGTTTTTTTTCTACTAACTTTTGTGAGGGTTTTTTTTAATTCATTATTATTTTAATGAATTATTATTTCATTTTTATTTACACAGTAAAAAAATGTTTATTAGTGTTGTTTTGTTTAATTGTTTTGTTTAAGGTTTATAAGGATTGCTTTGTTTGATTATTAATTTATTTTTATTTTTTAGTAACTTTTATTAGTGTTGCTTTGTTTAATTATATATATTTTTTAGTTTTAGGGTTGTTTTAAGCATTAATTTTGTACTTTTTATTTTTGTGTAAACATATGTTTTTTGGAAGGTGTTTTGGTTTTGGTTACATATTATTATTTTTAGAACTTAAAGAGCTAACATCAGCTAATATCTAATATCAGATTGCACCAGACAACTTTAGAAATGAAGAATTACACACATAATAGTTTTTTCAAACGTAATTTTTGATGGGGTTTTGTTTTGCAATTTTTTAAATGTTTTATATATTTTTTCAATTACCTTGAAAATTCGTGCGGCACCCACATTTGACAGCTAAAACCTTTTCTACAGAATATAATAATATTTTTATTTGTACATGGGTATCCCGTCTTCCCCCAGCTTTATATTACAATACATAAATTACAAACATATGGGTATTACAGAGCATACAGAGCATAATGCACATATAGTATTGTAATGCTGTATGTGCAATAGAGTGTATTATATTGTGTCAGCTGCAGTAATGTCACTACACTACACTGTGTACCTAAAACTGTAATTCTGCTGCTATTGCTATTACTACTGTTTATCTACATCATACCTTCTAATGCAACACCTGCCCCAATGTTAACAACACATTTGGGTATATAACTAAATAAACACGTTTATAGATTATATATATAAAATAATATATATACGAATGTATTCCTGATACTTTATTATTCATTTTGTTTTATACATTATCCTTGTATTTTTTATCCATCTACTGTATCTTCTGCCTCTCCTATCAACTGTATATATGTACATTTCTCTTACACAAACTTTTACACCAACAAAAGTAGCACATAAGATATTTAGCAGGAGACAGCTTGGCATCTTCAGACAGATGACTGCCACACACGCTCAATAGCTCTTGGAGGCCTTACCCTAAAAAAACCCTCCATATTAACTTATAAGAGAACTTTCTAAATAAAGGCCGAGCCAAGAAAATTGCCATAATTTTGCTGCTAAGTCCTTTGAGCCGCTAAGCTCTGGGAAAAGCAGCTTAGCAGATGTCCTAAAGTATAGGTTTTCTTGTCTCGGCGAGAGAATAAGACAAAAGTGGCTGAAGAAGCAGGGGGACAAGCTCCTTTCAGGCCTTCTCTCGGCCCCTCCTGCCTGCTCTCTTTCCACAAGACAATCTCCCTTCATCTCGTGCCTCTCCTCCACCTGCTCCCGCAAACCCCCACCCAGTCCTCGGCACTAATTAAACACACTCACTTTCTGGACACAAGTCAAGGCTTGATTAGTCAATTTACCCCCCAGTATGATGGATAAGTTCACCCCCACAGCACCCACGCCTTTCAGCACTTGCCCCATCTGCAGTACGATTCGGCTTCGTGATGACATAATACTACTACATGGCCAGGCTCGTTAAATTTAATGATCCTAGAAAGTGCTAATGGTATTTTGAGAGTGGAAAGAGGGCAATCGATGACTCTAAATGCAAACCCCCCCCCCCCCCACCCTCTCATCCGCTCTCAGGAATATCCACAGTACTTGAGGTGCCACCTGTGCCCACCTCTGTGATCAGAAAAAGGTCAGTGTAATGCTGAGAACCAGAACCAGAGCTAGAGCTGGAAATTACAGCCTAGTCAGCAAGTCTGCAAGCTAGGCCTCACTGGCAGGCCTGCGTCGCCCCTCCCCCGCCCCCTTTCAGGCCCGCAGTAAGATTGTCTAGGCATCTGTATGCAAATGATGCGAGGAGCATAGGAAGTATACACACATCAGAATGTGCAGGCACCCAGCTCACATCTGCTACAAAAGAGCCAGATACTGTGAGCATCAACAGCTGACTCTCTGACGCTGTGAAAATTCCCATTCATGCCCCATAATCGCACCATCTGCAAATCTTTTCCATGGAATTCCACTAAAAAAAAAACAGAGCTGCCCAAACTTTTTGCGGTGGGCTGAGAGCCAAAAACACAAAGCAATATGCAAATGATGAAAGGGGGTACTTTAAAGTTTATTTACAATTCAAAATCACACGTAACGGTGTAGACAAAACAATGAAAAAAACATTTTTACATATAATTTACTTTATTATTATTATATATTTCATGTTTTGTTTTTTTAATACACTGCACATTTCCGACCTGCAACACATTCTAAAAAAGTTAGGTTGGTTTTGCACTTGCTCTTGTTAAAAAATGTATGTACATCCCAGAAAAATATACAGGGCCCTATTTTAGCGATCTTTAGGCGAGTCATTAACCACACACACCACTGAACTTAATTTTAGGCTGTCAGCGTGTCTTTGCTATCATAACGACTGGATAAGTACACCTTGCACAGCTCGAAACACGCAAAAGGCATGTACTAATTTTCTTACTTAATCATTGGTTGGTTTTGGGTGTAAAGTGCAATAAACCAATCATTGTGTCACTTATCATTCCTTTTAAGAGCTGGGTGCTCTCTGACTTTGGCACATTGCTATTTCAGGGGCGCAGCTACTTGGACGTGTGCAATGCTTTTTAGCAAAAGGAAACTGACCTGCTTGTTTACACCTGTTTATTTGATTTACTGTTGATGTAAAAGTTTGCACAGCTGTCAACTCCACATCATGACAGATCCCTGGATTCTTCTGACTGAGTTCTTCAGACAGTCTAGATGGATCTTTTATATTTTATCTTTGATCCAAAGCACACTGTGTCCAATACCTATTCATCTGACCACAATAAACAGGTTGCCACTGTTTGGTGGTCCATCCCAGTTTCCTCAGAGCCCAGAGAAGGTGAAGCCGCTTCTGTATATGGTTTGCATAAGATTTTGGTTTTGCACAGAAATGTTTTAAATGGTATTTGTGAATATAACTCTGTATTGTAGCGCTTGATAAAGGTTTGCCAAAGTAATTCCTTGCACATGTGGTTATGTCAGATATTGTTGAAAGCAGGTTCTTGATACAGTGCTATCTTTTGGATACTATATTTTTTTGCTATAGGCAGGTTTAGTAAGCTTGTAGACAAGTTTAACATAAAGAACTCTAAATAAAAAGTTTTTAATGAAATGCTTATTAACTATGTAATAAGTTAAGTATATGTACAGTACCAGTCAAAAGCTTCTTATTTAATGTTTTATTTTCTATGTTGTAAATTAATACTGAAGTCATCCTATGAACTATAAAGAAACACATAAGGAATCATGTAGTAAGTCAAAACTGTAAAACAAGGCCAAAATACTCTGTGTGACTCTTATCTGTGGTGCTGTTAACTTACAGTTTCTGAGGCTGCTACCTCTCATAAACTCTGATGATTCTGTGCAACAGAGGTGACTCTTAGTCTTCCTTTCCTTGGGCAGTCCTGATGAGTGCCAGTTCCTTCATAAAGTTTTTGATGAACTCAACAATGCAGAAGATATAAAAATAATGAAAAAAAAATGTAAGGTGTGTAAAAACTTTAACTGCTACTGTTGGGGGTGGGGTTAGGTTTAACTTATTGGGTCAAATCATATATTCCCATGGGTCAACACTGGGCAGCCCTGCTTTAGGCAACAAGCAGATTGAGCCCTTGGAATTTGCATTAATCAATGGTGTAGAATGAAAAATCTTTTTTTGCCACAATTATAGCATTTTATTATCGGTATGAATATGTACTGTAACTTGAAATCAATGGTTATTGTTATATAACAAACTATAATAATTCTATGATTACATGCAATAGGATCTCAATAGTAGAGCAAAACAACATTTATAATTCTGGCCTACAAGCAGGTAAAAGTTTTCATAGAACTGTAAATTAAAATGAATTATTTTTTAAATCCACTTTTGATAAATCATGTGTTAAGCACATGTTTTAAGGCAGTGTCACTCAATCTCTGAAGGAATCTGGCTGCGCGTTGTTTAGTATACAGTGATGTGATTATATTTCCTGACCCCAGTGGACATCACTGTGACTAAAAGGTCAGGCTAGGCTTGGCAGCTTGATTCCATCCTGTCAGCATGTTATCTTCCTCCAGGTCCCATTACAGCCGGCTATAGAGTGCTAGAGTCACGCTGGGACAGTCACGCTGGTCACTGCTTGACCCTCGACCCCAGGAGGTGTGTGGTACACAGAGTTCATGCCCCGGTGACCCCCTGCTTTCTGCTTGTGTAGGAGCAGGTGCTGGAGAAGAGATGACCCCTGGGGGAGATCAGAACAGTGTCACAGAGGGTCAGCTTCTATCTACCAGTTCCCCCTATTGCACACGTGCCGCTTTCCCAAGAGACACAAATTTAATTAATCTGAGATAAGAAATATGGTGTGAGCAGTTTTATCCGACATTGCATCACAGATGAATTGCAGTTTTGTGATAATGTTCCCTACACACTCTTACACACTCCTATAACTTCCTTATAACACATACGTAACCATGCATGCTGCTATAGCATGGGTGTTTATATGTTTTTATTGGTACAATTTATTATTAATACAAATAATTTAATACTGAATGTAGTAGATTTATGTCACACTGTTCATTAAAATTACATTTTTTGTTGTTTGCTGATACCTAATTCTATTATATATATATATATATATATATATATATATATATATATATATATATATATATATATATATATATATATATTATGTATGTATATATATATATGTATATATATTATATATATATACATATATACGTATATATATATATATATATATATATATATATATATATATATATATATATATATATATATATATATATATATATGATTTGAGGTGATTTGGGATGAGCTGGAGGAAAAGCATCAACTATTGTTCAGCACCTCTAGAAACTCCTTCAAGACACGGAGAAACCTATCCCTCATGAAGACACTGACAACATAAAGTGCAAAAGTGACGATAACATAAGACTATAACACTACAACAAATACAATAAATACAAAAGACGAGACAATTTAAAAGAAAGCACAGTGCAGTACTGATTCAGTATATTAATGTGCATAGTGAGGAAAAGGGGCAGAGATGTGTAACATACTGAAAGATTTTGGGAGTAGCAGCAAATATTGCTAATAGGAATAGAGACATTTCAGTCTCTGTGTGCTGAGTGTGTGTGTGTGTGTGCAGTCTATGTGTGTGTAAAGGGTGGTGGCGGGGGTTCAGTTTAGTTCTGTGTGAGTGTGTTGGGTGTATGGTGGGTGGAATGGGGTTCAGCTCTGTATCTGTGTGTTGAGGAGTCTGACTGCCTGGGGGATTAAGCTGTTGCAGAGTCTAGTAATGGAGGCTCGGATGCTCCTGTATCTTCTGCCAGACGGCATCAGAGCAAAAAGTCAGTGTGAGGGATGGGTGGGGTCTTCCACAATGCTGGTGGCTTTGTGGACGCAGCATGTGGTGTAGATCTCTGAGATGGAGGGGAGAGAGAGACTCCCATGATCTTCTGAATCTAAAGTATAAACCTCATTCTAGTTGGTTTAATACTTTTTGTTTACAAAATATTTTCACACGTGTTCCTGTACAACAGTAAAAAATCTTAAAAAGGGAGAAAACACATGTCAGATCAGGTGATCTGGTTGGGAACATGGAGATGGAGAAATGGAGAAATTTGGAACCAAAGTTTGATCTTCACAAAATGAGAAAGTCTTGAATTGAATTGTATTTGTTTTAATGTGATCTGAAGGATTTACAAGCAACAAAAAAAATATATATTACATATTGTAGAGATTAATTGCTTTAAATTATGTGCTCAGGTCCTCAAAACATCTGCATTACTGTAATTATATACACTGTAAAATTAATTATTTGTAAATTTACAATATGACTGTACATTGTTTTACTGTACTTTTACAGAAGTACACATCCCAGTAATAACTGCAAGGAACACATTTCGATTTAGTATCTACAGTAAAATCAACAACTAAACATACAGTAAATGCCTAGTTACAATATTAATTTTAAAAATGGGACACATTTGTACATATATTGTCTACATATACTAACCACATACAAAACTTAGTTACTGTTTACAAATGAAATAGATATAGTTTCAAGTTACATTAAAAAATCTAGTCATTTGCAGTCATTTCTGAATACATGTATATTATTGTAATATTTACTGTAAAATGTATATATCAGTGAACTTATATATAGTATTCACTATATATATATACATATATATATATATATATATATATATATATATATATATATATGTATATATATATATATATTTTTTTTTTTATGTGTGTGTGTGTGTGTGTGTGTGTGCATGCGCAGTATATATTGAATAAAAGAACACTAATAGGAGAACCGGGATCTTTTGTTAACTTCTCAGTGCACTCCAGCTACGGTATAGATTTGTTCAGTTCCACCAGCAGCTCACCAGATTTACTTTAATGAAGTATTGATTAGATTAACTAGGCTTTGGATGGGAACTGTAAATACTGGCCTTCCTCCAGGAGAGGATTGAAAGTAACTAAACCAACCCACTCTCACATTCTCAGTACTGAATTACTAAAGGACTGAATTCTGTTTGTTATTCATTTGTAATTGTTACAATGTTGAGTGGGTTTACCCACAATTAAACCCTGCAAAAATAACTGTTTGTATTTATCTCTGTGTGTTTCAGGTTTTAGACTAAAGTTGCTGTTAGTTTTCACCTGTCAGACCTAACTGTCTTACAAATTACACACTTTATGTGTTATTTCTAACACACCACAGCCATTACAACATATGATTATTAACCAAAGACATTCGCTCAGCTACTTTACAGCCATTGCTGCCATAGAAGTGCAAATGCACACACGCCCAGCTTGTCTAGTGCATGTAGTCAACAGTGGTGAGTTAGAGTGTAGAGTTAGAGTGTTTGGGTTGACACGGTGTGGTGACCATCCAACTCCCTGACCTCACCAAGGACTGCACTGAATGCAATCAAATCCTCACAGAAACATGCCAGAATGTTGTAGAAATCCTTTCATAGACAGTAAACACTTTTACTGCAACAAAACAGGATAGACTTTTTTTAACAGCCTTATTTTTTTTTGGAAGAAATTAATGAGAATGGAAGAGCAGATGTCTCTATATATTGTGTACATATGCTGGAGTGTCTAGTGTATGATTTGTATTTAGAGCATTTTTTGGACACCATGACTGAAGTTCAGACTTACAATTCCCATTCTGATATCTCCATGTTAGCAGTAGCTCCTGTATCAGTGCAATCAACAGCACCATAGTTCCTCAGGGAACCAGCAAATGCTGTTATAGCCAGAAAATGTTCCATGTTTTTAGAGTGGATATAAGTGGCTTTGAAGGGATGTTAGCAGAAGCATATCTAGGCCATTTATTATAAGATTGTTTCACCCTCTCCCCAAGCTCTTATAAAGTAATAATGCATGTAAAGACATTTGTGCTATAACTTATGTATCCTAGTTTTCTTCACAGTGCTGAGATGTGTTTGCATCTCAATCACTATTCTTATTCTTAAATTTTAAACGTATTCTGCACCCTGCACTTCACTCTACACCTTCTGCACACTTCCCCTTCTGGACTTCTCTAATCTCAAGACTTTAAAACATAGATTCATTTCTGTCTTATGTGTACTTATAAAGAGTAATGTAACATCTATATATTTATAGTTCATTTATAGTTGGTAGATTTTGTCTTTTAAATTGAACGCAGTAGTGCTTCTGAGTGGGAAGAGGGCAAAGTAATATTATAATAAACAGCCTATAGGTGCTTCTGCTACTATCCCTGCAAAATCACTTATATCAGTTCTAAAACAGCTTTTCTTGTTACCTGAGCAACCATGGTGCTGCTGATGGTGCTGATACAAGACCTACTGCAAACATGGAGATAAGAGAACAGCGAACTCAGTCCTTATCTGTTTAATCACTAATTATGTTCTGGTAACGTCACTTCAACATTACTTGTGTCAGTGTTTTAGTGTTTAGATTTTTAGTTTTGTCAATGTTACTTTTAACATTTCTGGAATGTTAGTATTGGTCTAGCTGTAAAAGTTATGTTAGGAACACACTAATAGCATTGTGATACAAACTATTATGATTAACTTTGTTTTCAAGATGTTTAATTTGGATTTCAGAACTTCAGTTTTTTCACAGATTGGTAAACAAAAATATGGGTCCATGACATTTTCAAATCATTTTATTCAGTCTTATTCAAACTTTTCCCAACTTTTTTGGAATTTGGGTTGTATGTGTAGAAATCTAGATAAGATTTTTGTTTATCACTATTAACAGAAGAAGGGGTGTCATTACACACACAAACACACACACACACACACACACACAAAACAACATTCCACAAACACAGATCTGCAATCACATTTGCTTGCTGAGTGGATGAGAGAGATAACGGCCCACAGTCCCTGTAAATTTGGCTCAGCTCAGGCAGGGCAGGTCAGAGAGAGAGTCAGAGGTGAATGTAGGGGAGACCACCCGAGGTAGTCTCATTAAGTACCCAATAAAAACCTTCTGTTAGGGTGGCCGGACTCTTAGAGATATCCCCGCAACAATGCAGACAACAAAAAGAGCGGCTAAAGGAGATCCCCACAAACAAAAGAGCCCTCTAATTAGCAGAGCACACCTCCTGTCACATGCGCTCCTGCAGCTCGGAGAGGGGGATAAGGAAGAAAAAGGGGAAAAAGGAGGATGAGAAGAGGAACTGCCCTGGGCACATAGACAGCAGGGCTTCTGAATGACGCCAGCACCATAAAGATGGCACAAAAGAATGTGGAAACTTATTAGCTCAACTACTGCACTTAGCTAAGCATGCGGGTCATCATCAGATCACTGTCCTTTTCAAACTCTTAAAACTTTAAAAACATCATATACAGTTCTTAAGAGTTTTCTCTGATTTTGCTATTTATAGGTATATGTTTGAGAAAAATGAACTTTGTTGTTTTATTCTATAATTTACAGTCAACATTTCTCCCAAATTCAGAAAATGAGAAATGGCTGGAACACACTAAGAAAAGTAAGTACAGATTTGTACTTAAAAGAGTACAAAGCTTGTCGCTGGGGCTGTACCTTATATTGAGGTACAAAAAAGTACCTTTCAGTGAAAGTCCTTTTTTTGTACCCATGTTTTTTGAGCCAGTAAAGATTCTAAAGATTATAAACATTATCATCAATTGAATATGTGTCAAGAACTTCATGATCCAAAATTGTCTGACTTTCAAATAAAAAAATGCAATGCAATGCAAATAAAATATATATTGTTTGTTAGTACAGTGGTACAGAATACTGAATGTACCTTTTGGCTGGTTAAATGGTACAAATCTGTACTTATTGCTGTTAGAAATGTTCTTCAGAGGGAACAAATCTGACCCTGTAAGAACCTATATTGTACATTTGAGGATACAACTATGAAAAGTGTACCTTTGAGTACAAAAAAGTACTCATATCGTACCTCACTTTTTAGAGTGAATAACAAAAACAAATGCAGAGCTTTCAGACCTCAAATAATACAAAGAAAACAAGTTCAAAAGAGTTCAGAAATCAAAGTTTGGTGGAATAACCCTGGTTTTTAATCACAGTTTTTATGCATCATGGCATGGCTTGGTTCTCCTCCACCAGTCTTACACACTGCTTTTGGATACCTTTATGCCTCTCCTGGTGCAAAAATTCAAGCAGTTCAGTTTGGTTTGATGGCTTGTGATCATCCATCTTCCTTTTGATTATTTTCCAGAAATTTTCAATTTGGTAAAATCAAAGAAACTCGTCATTTTTTAAATGGTCTCTTATTTTTTTCCAGAGCTGTATATAAAATTTCAGACCGCACAGAAATTATGATTTTCCAAATGAATTACTAAATATTGTGGCTTGTATGCATACATGCATCAAATTTAGCTAAAATTACTATATGAGGAAAAAAGTGCTTACCTAGAATTGGAAACTTACTGAATTGTTTATTTTGATTTTCCAAACTTATTTTAATTTCCTTAATACTTTACCATGACAGTATGGACAGCTCAAGCATTGCCTCAGATAAATGTCCGAAAAATATGCAAATTATTGAGTGTAATTAATATTATTAATAATAACTAAACATGCAGCAGCAAGTGTCTTCATTTCCTTGAAACAAAAATAAAACACTATGAAAATTGTTATATCAAGGGACACGGTAATCCCAAGATGACTGGGTGGACAGGGAATTCTTGGACATGTTGAAATAGCAGAAATGTACTTAATAAGAAAAAAGAATTGTGTTATTTAAGTACTTTTTCATTCAAATTGATCAGGCAATACTGTGGACATTGCAAAACCCCACACTGACATCAATAAAACTGTATAAGATGTAGAAAAGCATATAATATTGTGTTTATACAGAGTTAATCTTAAATAATTATTGTTACACAGTCTTTGTACAAAATTTAAACAACTATGATGACAAAAGATAAAAAACCCACATCAGCAGCATTTGGACTCTTGTGGAAGTATACTATAGAACGTAAAAACAAGGGAAAAGCTAACTTTAGGTCGAATTAGATTTTAAAATTCATATGACGCTGAGTCATGACAAGTGCAAAAATAAAACTGCAAGCCATGGGAATATTTTACCCATTTTTACTAACATTTTCCATCTTTCTCTCTTTTCCCAAGAGATGTCAGATGGTGGATCACATCTTGTAACACTGCACTGACACCCAGTCACATTCAGGATGGCTGGACCTGTTCTCCTCTCTTTCAGCACACTGTTCTCTGAGCCTCTGACAAGTAAGGGTATTATTCTGATTTTGTGACTGCACTGTAGCAAAAAATTGTTTCTTAAGACAAATTTAGGTTAACATGATACTCTGACATTATACAGTTTTTTTGGTGTCTATGCCAGTCTAAGGAAATTTCTTAGGGAAGCATTTTCTTTTTTATCATGTTTAATTCATGAAATGGTCGACAAACAGTCATTGAAATACAGCACACGGGTTAGTGCCACGAAACTAGTTAAACGTGGTACTGTGCTGAACTGCAGTTTTAAATGACTGCAGTGTTTTAGATGACCAGCCATTGGTTTTCTTTAATAGACAAGTTTATTACAAAAGGTGTAATTAGTTTTGTTTTTTATGTTGCCTTTATTTTTATATACTATTTTTGGACTTTTTGCAGTGGAATTTATTAGAAATGTAAGTTAAGATCAGAAGAAGTTGGGAAAGAATGGAAATTGCAAATAAAAAAGCAGTGTTTCTTAGGTTCCTTCTTTGGTGTGGAGTACATAACATTAATTTCTTCTAACTCATTCAAAAAAGAGTTCTGAAATAGTGATTTGTCTGGACACAAAACAGGTTTTCACTGTGTGATGGTTCATCCCAGATCCCTCCGAGCCCAGAGAAGTGCTATTAGTGAATGTAACTCTGTATCACATTCACAGCTTTAAATTCCTCTTATCTCAACTTTTGAAAAAAAATATCATGGGCCTGAAATGCAGGAATGGATGTATATTAACAAATTAAATTAGTTTGACCAGACAAAACACGAAATAAAAGTCAAAGTAAACATTAAAAACATTGTCTCTTTTTCTGATTTTGTGTTGTAAAATACATTACATTACATTACATTACATTTGGCAGACGCTTTTGTCCAAAGCGACTTACAATAGAAAAGTACAAAAGTAATAGAAGTTGAAGGCAAAAACTTCTTTAAATAGGGCCTAAAGGAGGTCAGAGGGAAATAATGGGATAGAGGAGTGAAAGAGGGGAAGAAGGAAATGAGGTTAGAAGTAGTTAGTTTGTTAGAGGTGTTAGGAGAGTAAGTGCTCTTTGAAGAGCTCTGTCTTCAGGAGTTTATTAAAGATAGTGAGAGATTCTCCTGATCTGGTAGTAGAAGGTAGTTTGTTCCACCATTGGGGAACTCTGTATGAGAACAGTCTGGATTGCTTTGTGTGAATTTTTTTTTTGGTAAAGCGAGGAGACGTTCACTGGAGGAGCGCAGCGGCCGGGAGGTAGCGTAAGCCTTCAGGAGTGATCAGTGCAGGGGGGAAGGAGCTGTTCTGTCATCACCTTGTAGGCGATTGTAAGAGCTTTGGATTTGATACGAGCAGCAACTGGTAGCCAATGGAGCTCAATGAGCAGCGGGGTGACATGAGCCCGTTTTGGTTGGTTGAAGATCAGACGTGCTGCTGCTTTCTGGATCATCTGGAGTGGTTTTACTGCACAGGCCGCACATTATACATTATATATATATAGACCGTTCTGTTTCGTCAGAAACGGTCTAATTTTTCTGATGTTATAAAGGCAGGATCGAGCAACTGAGGCCACATGGTGCTGGTCATCAACCTGGTTAGCAACCTTTGTCGGTGAGAGAGAGAGAGAGAGAGTCGATGCTTATAGTGAAGCTGTGTTGAAAAGATGGTTTTGCTGGTATAACCAGAAGTTCAGTCTTTGAGAGATTTAGTTGAAGGTGATGCTCCTTCATCCATGAGGATATACATATACACTGTAATGAGGCTATAAAATCTATTAATGCAATATATAGTTGATTCTGATTGTGTACCTGCATTTTACTCACAGTTATTCTGTCACCTATTGGACTATTTCCTCACTTCCACACAAATACTCTAGACACCTGCACATCTATATAGCATCGTATAATTATATATTCAGTCTTACTTAGCATATTTTTCTGTGCAATACCATTTCGCAGTATGTTTATAGTGTAAGTTATTATGTGTATTGTTGTTGTGTATATTGTGTATATTGTGTGTATTGTAAAGTCATCAGTATCATTTTTTTATTTCACTTTCCTACGTGTTGTAAATCCTGTTCTTCGCACAATTGGGTGAATCTGCACCCAAGTTTTTCACTCACATGTACACCTGTACTCTGTGACGTGACAATAAAAATCTTAAATCTTGAATCTTGTTTTTTCTGTATGTCAAATCATGTGACTGTTATTTGTTTAGTTTAATGTTTAATTAGGAAGCACAAGCAGGTCTTTATATATTGTGTTGATTCAGTGATGAATGGATGAATGAATTGCTTTAAAATTAGGATTATTGTCACGTCTGTTGCTGAAAGCACTCCTGTTCCTCCCACACTCTGATGGAGGTTCTCAGCCTAACAACTAAACTACCCAGAACGCACCACCCGCTGACATCACACACACACCAGGATCACGTGACACATCACCTGCTTCCTCCAGGAAGTCCTGAAGTACTGCCGAGTATTGTTTGGTTTATCCTCATTACAAAGCGTTACTTTCTCTGTCTCTTTTTTGTGTACGACCTTGCCTTTTGTTTTCTCAACGCCGATTTCTGCCTGTGCCTCTGATACTGGATTTACCATGTTTTGACTTGGACTGTTTGTTGTTTGTCTGCCTTTTGGATTACCTCTACTGCTGGCTTCCCTGTGTATGATTCTCTGGACTGTCTCCGGTTATGGTATGCCTTTGTCTACGTGGTTCCTGATTGTGGTGATTACCCTGTTTGCGTTTCTGACAAACAATCGTTTATTTTTAATAAACAAATAAGCATCTGTACATGTCTGAGTCCTGTCCCAACTATGACAATTATTATCCCATGTATTATTAACTTAAAATTAAAAAGTGAAATGCTGCTATTTTTTAGAACCTAGAACTGTTTATACAGTTACCTATTTAAAAATCTAAATTGTAAATGTGATTTGTGCAGAAGTTTAGACATTTATTTCATTGCTTGTTTATTATTGTTTGCTTGTTTTGTGATAATTTCTCAACACTTGATTGGCAAATCAGGTCTGCTATATTTCACATACGGTATGTTATATTAAGAACCCTCAGCTGAGTTAAACCATCTGACCATCTTTAAACCTTGTTCTAATGCTAATCAAACATTAGCTTCTCTAAGCAACTGTCTAAAAATCTAAAGAAATGCTATGAATCAATGCACACTGGCAGAAGAGGGCTATAAGATGATGTGGAAAGTTATTAACATATGGCAGTTCATGGGAACTGTGGAGGTCCAGATAAGAGCTGAAAGAGGGAACTGCCTGTATGTCGGTAAGAAAGGTAAATCATTTATATGCAAATGTTAAACCATCTGTTAAAAGGTTCAAGCTGAAAAGAAGACGGCTTCCCTCGCAGACCCTCTGACCTAAACATCATAGAAAATCTGTGGCTAGACCTCAAACAAGCTGTGGAGCAAGACGGCTTGAGAATAGCTAAGAACTAGAGGCCTTCTGTGAAGAAGAGTGAAGAAAATTCTACACTAAACTGAAAGACTTTAAGCTGCTTAAAAAGCATCTGCAAGCTGGAATTCATCTCAAAGCGGGTGTTTCTCAGTCTTATGTCCTCTGTAAAAGTGTCCAAAAGTTTGCATTGCTGGTTTAGTTTTATTTATTTATTTTTTTAAATGAAATTAAAAACAGAGCAAATGTTTCTCACACTTTTTTAAGGTGTCATTTAGTCAAGGGTGCCCAGACTTTTGTATGTATTGACTGTATATGAATTAAGACTGCATGGTTACTCTTGTAAAAAAAAAAAAAAAAAGTGCATTGAAGTATGTTTTTTTTTTTTTTAATATACAGTGTTTTACATGGAAAAGTACATAATTTAAACATTACAATTAATACAGACTTACTAAATACATACTAAATCAGGGGTGTCAAACTCATTTTGGCCGAGGGCCACATTGGCATATTGGCTGTCCTCCGAGGGCCAGATGTAACTTATAAATGTAATAAAATGTAACCAAATGTAATATATGTAAATGAATGTAATTACTCCTTAATGTTAAATAACTCTCAATATATTATTTATTCAATCAAATATTACAGTTGCATGGAAAAAATGTTTGCTTGTTGCTCTATTAACATAAATCCTTTTAATTTGTCATGTTATGAAATCCAAAAACTCCATCAATCAAGAACCAAACTATTCAAGTGAATAGAAATGACATCAAGTTATATTAACTTTGAAATTATTAACTGAAATAAGGCTTAATAAATATAAAATCAAAAATTGTGAGCTGTTAAGAACATAGCATTTCCTCAGATTTAGCAGTTCCTCATCCAACCACTAGTGGGAGCTGCAGCAGCAGCACCACAAGTCCGCAGTCTTTACTGAGTCAGAGCTACAGCCCAGCCACGGGCTACAGGGCTCAGCTCAGCCAGTCTGGAGCGTTTTTAAAAATTTTAAGTTCTTCTGTGTATGAAATAAAGATTTTTGTAACCGAATAATACAGCTCTCTACAGTTCATCTTTCAGCCCAATCAGCTAACAGCAGCCGTTTAGAGCATGAGTCACTGCTGGGATTACATTATAAACAGGTCAGTTATCGCGCTGCTAACCTCAGGATGTTTATAACTACGGAGTTTAGAACACACCACGGCTGCAAGGTTAGACTGTTGAAGGCTACTGAAGACTATTAAAGGCTATTGGAGGTTATTGAAAGGGTTATTGAGGGCAGAAATTAGTAAAGGCTGGTTAGATAAGTGATTCACGTCCTCGTACTTTGCTGCGGTGAAACTGCGACTAGCGCTGTCCCAGTGATGTTTATTAACGTCATTAAAACAGATTTTGTCAGCTATTGTCTTATAAATATTTACACAGAACTTATATCTCTCCTAAAAAGCGTTTATTTTGGTCAGTAACACTCTTCGTAACACAAAAGGCATACCGGTCTTTCGCCTTGAAGCACAGCCGTCCGTCTGCATCAACTTCTCTTTTTCTGGACATTATGGGATAAACATTTATATGTCTCAATTCCACCCGCGAAGTTACACCTTCCCTCCGGCAGGGTTTCCACATCAATGACTACACTGCCGTGTAGTGGCAGTAAGCCGTAACTTTGCGGGTAATACAATCGACAAGCATTGTGGGAAATGTATTTTTGGTCAAAGAACGCTTCTGACTTATTTATTATAGACACTAAGATCTTACAAGCTCTCGCGGGCCACATAAAAAGACGTGGCGGGCCACATTTGGCCCGCGGGCCTTGTGTTTGACACATGTGTACTAAATGTACTATTTTGGAAAAAAAACCTCTGGCAACTTGTATATACTTCAATTGTAATTAAGGTATATTTAAATACAACATAAAAGCATTAGGTTGTGCTTTTAAGCACTTTCTTCCTACAACATCTGCAAACTTAAGTTTAGATACTTAAGTAGATTTAAGTATGTGTTTTTAAAACATAATATTTAATAAACTTGAAGTATATACACCTTAATGCTACTGGAAAAAAGTTCATTTTAATCAGTATTTAATGCCACTACATATATTTTCAACCCAAAACAATGTATATTTTGAAGCCTATTGCTTTAAAATACACTTTAAGGAAATACAGAAAGTATATCTAATGTGTATTTTCATAAAGTATATGAAACAGAAAATGTACTCTTAGTACTCTTTACCTAATTGGAACATACTTAAGTATACTTCCTTCTTACAAGGGTAGTCATTTTTACTAGCCGACCACTCGACTGCTTTATTGAATAACTAGCCGACTATTAAAATGACTAGCTATGCAGCCCCTAATTATACACAGTCATTATATACAAAAGTCTGTGCAGCCTTGACTAAATTACACTTATTTTAAAATACAGATTTTCTAGTTGTAACTTAATAATAATAAGGGTCAAAAATAACAATACTAATCACAGTAATAAACCTTGTTAAATGATTTAGCAATGTCTTAACTATTTTTAATTGACATTAGTTAAGACATTGTTTAACACTTTTTTAAATGTTTATTCCTGAGAGTATTGTAAAAAATAAAAATACATTGATTGACATGAGTTTTTGTAAACAATTTGTTATGATTAATAATGTCTTAACTAGTGTTAATAAATGATTAGTTAAGACAACTGTTAATTAATCCTTATAAGAATAAATATGTAACTTCAATTTCAAATGCTAAAGCAAACAGAAACTTTGAAGTTTGTAGTTTTTAGCTGTTTATTAGTGTTGTTTATTGTTGATTAACAGCTAAACACTGGCTTTAAATTACACTTCCATCATCCAATCATATTAAAAATTAACACTGCTGCACACTCTTTACTTTACTCCTTTATTCTCATTGTGGAGATATTTATACATGCAATAAAAGTGATTGGAACATTATTATATTTCATAAAAATGTCCATCTTGTGTCAACAGTCAAAAATATACTTTACTTCCTTGCAGCATCAAATATGGAAAAATATGGAATACATAATATTTATTCACAGATTTTTTGTCATAATTTGCACATTCATAGTTTAACTAAAAAATTGTCTAAATGTAAAAATATTAAATTAACATTTAATGCAATATTTAACCCTTTCACAGTCTGCATCCATTATAATGGACATCAAGTTTTCTTTTTGTATTACTTTTTTACATTTCACATTAATTGAGACAGCAGAATAGATCATGAACCAACCAATAAAAAAGTTTTTAAGCCAATGAAACAGTATCGTAGCTCCGTAGCTTTTTAGCTCAGTAATCAATTATGTCTCACATCCAAATATCATACAAAGTATCAGAAATGTAAAGTAATGTGTCAAAAAGATTTAATGAGATTTAGTTTGTTTTGTGAATTAAATAGACTTCAGACTTTCAGTCTTGTGTAAAATATGAATGCTACAAATACAAACTTGTGTAATTCCTGTTTCTATAACAAGATAGGAGTGGTGTCTTCACTCACAAGTCTTAAAGATTTTTTTTCTTTTTTTTGACTAGTCAACAGCTGCCCACTGCGATGACTAGTCGATGTTCTGATTGACTAGTTAACTAGTCTGTGCGACCCCTATAACGCACATATGTTAAATGTTCTCTCACTCTGTCAGATAAGCCCATATTTACGAACAGTAGGTCAAAGTTCACCAGAACAAAACAGGCTATAAACAGTTTGAGTGTCACCCTAATGTTTTTCAGCCTATAAGAAATCTATATTCTACCGTACAGAAAGAGCACCCACCCCCAGCAGCCCCCCGTCCGCTCACACTCTCACATGAGTTGTGGCCTTGGTGTGGAAATAAATGCAGGATTGACATTTAGCTCCGACCAGCTGTGTCTTTACCCTAAAGTCAGAGTTCAGTGACATCATGAAGTCATGTGTAACTCATACATCAGAGATCCCGGACTCCTCCTCCTCCTCGTGCCCGGAGCCAATAGTGGCTTTGCTTAAGCTTGATTCAATAAGAGCATTGTTGTATAAGTTATGCTGCTGTGATGTGGAGTAAGACTTATTATATTAAAATGATTAATTGTGGATAATGCTGTAAATATATACCCTAGTGAATAAAAGTAGATTTAATTACACTAAGCATTACTATGCTATAGTGAACTAAAGTGTAGTTTTAGACACATCAATCAAAATCAGTACATTTAAAAAGTGCTAAAATGGAACAACTTTTTTTGTATTTATTATATTTTAATTGTATAAAATTGTGCTAATTGTACTTAATTGTACTAAAATGGAACTATTTTAAATATACTTAAGTGACATTTAAACATACTACTTCATGTACTGTATGTAACCCCATATTTTATATATGCCTACAGTAAAATTATAATACATTTAATGAGTATTACAACTGTATCACTATTATACACCGGGTATATTAGATTAGATGTACTATTAGGAATGTATATTAGGAAGAATTGATGTTAAATATATTTACATTAGAATACAAATATGCTTCTTGTTCCTGTATTTTGTAAGTAGCACACTTCTAGTATGTTCTTTATGTATAAAAATCTATTTTAATATAATGTACTACAATTTTTAGTGTGTTACAAATTTACTTTAAAGGTATCTTGTTCAAGGCCTTCATACATCACACTGAAACACACAGCCTATTGTAACTACAGACTATTTTAAATAGAAACGCTCTTCTGTGAATAAAACAATGACCTCTGTATTCATCTCCCCTCCTCTTGTGAGTGTAGGTGGTTTATTTTGTGGTACTGTTTGTTGCAGAAGTTATAAATAGTAATCTTAGATAACACTGTGTGATCCACTTTCAGTACAGACAGTAACGTTCCCCACACAGCACACTTACAGTTTCTTAAATGTCAGCTTTATACAGAGAAATAAACAATAGAAAATATGACATTAAAACAATTGCAATGACCTGGACTTGAGAAATGTATGTTCTCTTAAAGAAGACAGCTCTAAAAGTGTGTCTGTGTGTGGTGTTGAGTTCAAGCCCCTTCCTGGGGGAGTTCCATGATTTCACCAGGAACTCCAGTATCCCACAGTCCAAAAACATGAAGATATGAGATAAATGAGATAAAGAGCTCACTATTCTCATATACAGCACAAATATAACACAACCATTTAATGAAGGCAGGAGTCTCAATATGAACTCATTATTACTCATCCAAAGACTAAAAGGATTTATAGTTTTGATATTACATACTATATATTGCATTCTAAAATATCTGCTAGTCTCTAAATTTCCCTTTGTTAAAGTTTTATTATGTGAAACTCTACAGACACTTCAGTTGTGGGTGCCATTGTACTAAGGGCATACCAATGCATCTCAATAAAATGTATAATCATTGAAAAATGACTTTATTACAGTAAATCAGTTCAAAACGTGAAATGCATATGTTATATAGATGTATTACACACAGAGTGTGTAGAGAGTACCAATTGGAACTTTTGGCAGTGTGGGCAGTGTGCCAAGTCCAGACATCCCAAGTTGCAAAAGCATCCCCAAACCAACTGCTGACAATTTTTATAGAGATGCAGATTTCATTTTCCAGCAGGACTTTAATTTTCTAAGATACTGATTTTTGAATTTACATTAGCTGTAAGACATAATCATGAACAATAATAGAAATGAACACCTAAAATAGATCACTCTGTGTGTAACTTATCTATATAATATATGAGTTTCACATTTTAAACTGAATTACTAAAATAAAGTAACTTTTCAATGATATTCTAATATTTTTTAGATGCACTGCTAGTGTGTAATTGTGACATATGTTAATCAAAATACCTTAATGACAAGCTATACTTCCACTAGCTTGACTTGGTTTTGGATCCCTTGCAGGATGTGGTGAATATTTAATATTGAATATTTTAAAAATATTATTCTAACCAAATTAATTTAATTAATTTATTGTTGTGTGGAGGTAATAAGACATAAAGCGAAGTGTGTCCCAGTTCTGTACTGTATTGTTCAATACCTAAAACAACAAATAAGTGCACTTTCAGAAGAGATTCAGGGCTAAAGGCTAGAATTGAGACAGGGCCCGGCTCATGCAGAGAGTGAAGATGTTTCCCTTTAATGCCCCCTTCTGGAGAGACACATGAAACACATATTTACATTTACAACCAAAGCCCTGAGAGAAAAGACTGATACAGAGTATATGTGGTGTACAGGCTACTGTGTGATAAGGTGAATGTCTGTATGGCAATTGCTTTATTATTCTTGAGAGAATAAATGCGGCATATCTCATCTTTACATCTGCAGCTTCAATAAATGTCCTTAATAAACAATTAAACTATTTATTTACTAGAATTATACCAGCAATATTAGTACACCTGTGTTCCAGTATAAAAAGCATTCTCTACAGTTGTGTAGAACCTGCTTGAACCTTTTTTAAAATAGGTTTAACCAACCTTTCATCTCATAAACATTATATCAGCAGCACTGTAGCAGCAGTAGAGGGCAGCAGCAGCCTGAGCACTGAGAAAAGAACCCAGGTCATCATCAGTTCTGATTAATTACTCTAATAATGCCGACTGTATTTATGAAGGCCAAATTATGCAGCTATTGAAAAGGCTGTCAGGATTTATATCAGCCCGAGTCCTGTTTCCCTGGGCAACAGACCAAAGCATGGGTACATTTGTTCCTCAGATTTAGATGAGCTCAGTTGTTAGACCAGAGGTCAAGGATGTTTGGTCCTCGAGAATATTCACTCTCCAAACATATTATAAATGATGATCTTTTTATTGAAAGCATATATAAAGAATATGAGGAGAAAATACACATTCCTTTTTCCTCTGTGTGAGTGTAAGTCATGACTGGAGGTAGTTACAGGTGTGGAAACTTACAGTGTTTATTGATAGACAAGCTGTTTTTTAAAGAAATTAAAATTTAACAGTACTATAAGAATAGAAGCATCTAGCTCAAACTTTGTGCTTTTGCAGGACTTTACTAAACTTAAAAAAAAGTACAGGTGGTTTTATGCTTTTTTTTTACTTTTTAACTGAGATTTAACTGAGATTTGTATGTATAATGTCTCTCATTCCTTTATATTATATATCTATTTTCTGTACTTGCTGTAATTTTTGGGAAGGAGGGTAACATCATTTCAATCCTCTGTATGCCCTGTACATATGCAGTATTGACAATAAAACTACTTGACTTGACTTGACGTGATTTCTTAAGATAAGACTCAATGACATGGACAAAAATATATTTTTAATTCAAAATATTTTATGTAAAATATATGGTACATTTAAAAATAGTGTCCCATAGTGCAGAGAATCTGCAGAACTCCCTCTATGCACAGGAGAAGGCAGCAGATGGTCCATCTTGGATGCTGGTCATCTTCAGGCCCTCAGGTGGTTCTGCATTGAAAAAAGGCAAACAGGGATTCTCTATTATTATTATTTTTTTAATGTTATGTTTTTTGTGGAGAGTAGCATGTCCAAAGTTTTTGCAAACATTTTGTAATTGGGGTTGTACATCCTGAAACAGTGTATTGTTTTTTTAGGGGTAGTGATGGCTCTGTGGTTAAAGCTCTACACTATTTTTGTGAGGAATTTGGGTTCAATAACTGGGTCTTACAAACTTTTAAATTAACCTGTTTGGTCTCCTGCATTGAGCAATGATTTAATTCCTGGATGGGTGTGGACATTTCCAAGCTGTCCCCTGAAGAAACATTTAATGAAAGATTTATATAGTGCTATCCCATGACTTTTGACATGTCAATGCATTTTGTTGTAGTATACAAACTTGGATTGGAAATCTCTCAAATTCATACACAGCTCATTTGTATATAAACACATTTAACAAGAATATCCAGCAAAAACATTATTATGACTGTTATTAGCACACAAACCAGAAAAATACAATATGACCCTTTAAATAATTATATTTTATATATGTAACCCAGTGCAACCCAAAGAGGATAAGTGCTTTAGCAAAATATACAACTCTCATGCAACTGCGCCTGGCAACAACATCCATAAATATACCCTCTGTGTGCGTTTGCTACTCAGCACAGCACAGAAAAAGCCAGCAAGAACACTTTTGGGAATGTGCATAATCTAATATGGTACATTTTCATAACTGGCTTATACAAGAGAACATTTTGAATATTTAATAATGTAAATATTGCTCACTGCACTTCCATGATTCACGTGTCTACTTAACAGACATGTTTTAACATCTACTTTATGTCTGGAAAAGCTTTCAGCAAATAACACAGTAATATACAAGTGGGATATCAGGACTGCCCTCAGCCTGAACCTGAACAAACCCAGACGGCTCCTTACTTTACTCCCTGCGGATCTTATATACAGTGCACAGTTAATTGTATATAGTTTATTACTCATCAAAATCATTTATTGACACATTGCTCATTTAAAACGATATAAACTGTATAAGACAACAGACTACTAGTATTTATACAGTCATTTACTGAATACATAAAATCAGCAAATTTCATACATATTTGATAGAATGATAATTTCATACAATTATATGTAGTGGTGGTAATAAAAACCAGATGTCTATGAAGCTCATTGCCTGTCAGTTACTATAAAACTCAAGCATGTTTTATGTAGAATTCTATTCTTATATAAAAAAAAAATATTCATCAATGTGTCTAAATTAAGCTAACTCATCATACAGCTGACCTCCATTCACATCTAGTTTATAGGCAAAACATTAACATATTAACAAGTGTAGCACGTATTGATGTTTTTTTAGTAAAATAACAGTAAGGTAAAAATTGTAGCTCATGTTGTCACTGATTAATTTAGACATTAGCGCTGTAAAAAATGAAAGACAGATGCAAAAATAAACATAAGCTAATAACTAATTTATGCTAAATTAAGTAACTGTTTTATGCTGTAACTTATACTAATTAATTGGAACATTATATATAATTATGTCATATAATTCATATAGTTTAAGGAAACACAAAAACATAGTTATTAGTGGTTAGTGGTTATTAGCAATGGTTTAAGAGGATAGTTTGAAACAATGTCATTTTTTTAAATAACAATTGAAAATACATAAAAAAAGAAATGCATAGCTTTATGGATTTAGCTGTTTTAATAAGACTAAACAACTGTACACTATTAAAGCTTATAGACTTTATTAATAAGAAGTAAACTTATAGTAAAAATCTAATCATTTACCAATTGGGGACGATTAGTTCAATGTAGATAGCCTAGTCTTGGAAATACATTAAAAATGCCTAAGACTAAAGGCATTATAAATAAGTTTAAGTCATATTATTGACATAGGCTATTATTTTAAAGATATAGAATTAAATGATCTGATCAGCTAAGGGTGTAGACCGTTTTACCACAGGTGGCCATGCAGCATCATGAAGGCATGAAAAAATGATTTAGGCAAAATATTATTATTATCTGAATTGCTTTGTTTTAGCCAATAAAACCAGGATTTCAGTTTGCAGATAGAACAGAAACACCTCATACTTCAGTTAGATAAAGTTGCTGGGAGTTTTATGTTTAAAACATTGCTCAGTATTGTTAATAAGAGTTCTATGCTGGAGTCAAAAGTTGTCAAGTGATAGTTAAGCTGACTACACTGATAAAAAAAACAGCATGGTCAATGTGGTTAATTTGGTCAACCATCATGACCAGCATCAAATACCATATACTGTACACTATGCTGGCTAAGAGCTGGTTAATCAGCTAGATTACCACTGTAAGGCATGTTTTGCTATAGTCTTGAGCTGAATTTTTAAATAAATATGAAAATATTACAGTGGAATACACATTGTAAAAGCTGTGTTTGAATTACACACAGCTATATTGCTGTAAAATATGGATATAACATGTGTGGAAATAAATGGGAAAAAAATACAGAAAGGTGACTTTTCCTCAAAACATACTGTCATAGTATATATAAGGCTTTATTATTTTCTTTCTTTCTTGAATCTTCATCTACCTAACCTTCCTGAGTCTTAACCTAGCTGAATTTGTTTTCTGTTTATTTTCTGTAGCAGTGGGTAAATAGATGCCAGACCAAATAGGACAAAGATGGGCAACACCTCATT
The DNA here is from genome assembly GCF_023375975.1 of Astyanax mexicanus. NCBI lineage: Eukaryota > Metazoa > Chordata > Actinopteri > Characiformes > Acestrorhamphidae > Astyanax > Astyanax mexicanus. Next base: position 39,437,918 of record NC_064420.1, on the reverse strand, counting down.
TCAGGAGCATTCCATTAACTACCATTAGAAAGCTTTATTCTGCTGTACACAGTGACCTGTCCTGTGTGATCCATAGCAATTTATAGGAACCTTTTCCACAGGGCATTCAATTAGGATGCACATTTGTTGCGTTCTGGTTGAGGTGGGAGCCTTTAATTGGGCTTTACATTCTTTCTGAGTCACACAGGCCAACTAATTACGCAGCAGCAGCAGCAGTCCTTTTCACTGTTCCAGCCGTACCTACCGCCCACACCAGCCAATTCTCTGATAGGTCAGTGCAGTACAGTCATTTTTTGTTACATAAAGTGCTGGAACTTCCACGCAGAGAAAAGATCACATAGAAAACATCACCTTGGTAGTCAGAAAGAGGGTTTCAGAAAAGGCTGAGTGCTTCAAAAAGACAAGTGCCTAAAGGCAGAACAGCCAATCCCTGTAATATCACAGAAAACTGCTCAATGTGTCTGGGTGTACGTTAAAGAACAGGATAATTAATGCTGTTCTAATCTCTGTAACGATATTCTTTTGTCTAAGAAGATGAAGATCTTATTATTCAAATATGAATATACTAAAACACTTTACAGTATGTTATGCAGAATCGCTGGAGCAAGAGTAACAAGTTCAAGCCATAGTCCTGTTTAGAAACTTTATTTGACCCAGCAGAGACACAGAAATAACTGCAACAAGCAGAGGTTCTCTCTTGAAATGGAGCTCACTGATAGAGACCCTTATTTACCTTCCAACCCAACAGCAGGAGGACAAAGCTACAACTAAAACTACTAAAACTACTAAAACTAAACTAAATAAACACATACACAATATAAAGATAATTTTATAACCCCAACAGCAGAACATGAGCACATGCTGAGCGTGCTGGGATCTCTCTGAGATCTCCTAAGGTCAGGATATTGAATGATCACCACCTCACCTCATGTCCAACTCCCAATCTCATCCCATAACTACTGGAAATAGCACCATCATACCAGAGTACACAGGTTAATGCTAATCGGCTGAAGACTGCAGTTCTGTTCTATTGGCTGTACTGCCAACAGTCTACAGGGACTAGACAAGCTCTGTGTGTGCATTTGTGCGCATTTGCACAATCTATGTCAGCAATGGTGCAACTTATACATAAATGTATACATACATAGTACGTAGCAGCGGGCATTATCATTATCAGTACAATGATGGCGGCGCTCAGAGCTAAAGCTAGCGTTATGGGATGTAAACAGTGTTTTTAATAAGCTTTTTGTGCACTTTTTAAGTTATTAATGCCTTGTTTTAAATGTCAGGGCTCTCCAGATTCTAGCAATGAAGTGTGGAGCTAGTTTAAGCCTGGATAAAGGTGGAAAAGGCGATTTATAGTGGCAAATTATGCACTGTGTCACCCAGTCTGAAGGGTGTTTAGACAAACTGTTAAAATTTCTGTGCTATTTATCAAAGGTAAGTACTTTTTATCATGTTTTACTACAACAAAAGTCAATTTTACACCTAAGTTCTCCTTTAAACTAGCTGAATGCATTCATGAGAGGAGGTTTCCAAAAACATTTAAACATATAGTGATATAATATAGTGTAAATGTACTTTTTGGTTAGATTTATTCATTTATTTTATTATCTTCTTGTCTGTTTTTGTTGGTGATTGATTATGACTGTCCCATGAGTGTATCTACCTGGGATACTAATACCTTACACTGAATATTCATTAAATTTAACATGTTTTGTGTAATAATCTTGAATTTGTCTTCAATGCTCATTATTAAATACGGTAAATTATTTGGTAAAGTGGTAAGAAAGGGAATCAGCTTCCCCAAAAAATACAATAGGATGCTACAATTGAAGGAAATGTTTATTTAGTTGAATCTGTATTTATGGATTTGTGTAGTATAGTAAGTCAGCTGCAGAAAAATGTCCACTGTAAGGAATGATCTGGTTTGCTGACTGAGCAGCAGCTCTGTTCTCCAGGGTGATGAGGCTGAGTCTGCTCTCTCGTTAAAACTCTGCTTCTGCTTTTGGGCTCTGTTCCACCTTTTCTCATCGTAAATCTCTAACATCTCTCTGCATATAGCATATGTGGCTTAGAGCCATAATGCAGCAACATACTGTATATATATAGCTGCTTAAATAGGAGCATACATAAATTGGATCTTGGCTTGAACGGAACTTAAAGACTGATTTGTGTACAGTGGCTGTGAAAGGAACCAGAGGTAAAGATGCTTACATAAAACAATAAACCATTAAATATAGCAATGTATGTTACCATAATAAGCAATAGTAAATCTAAAAAGAACTATGTTTCATTTGGAAGCTTATTAACATACTCTTCTACTGGGACTGGCTTTTAAATAGATCTCATAGAATCTGTAAATATATGACAAAAGTGTACCCCAAGCAATTAGTAACATTTGCTAACATGTTTGTTCATATTGTATGATTCACATTACAACACCTATCCATTGCTGGTGCTATTTTGCAGATATACTTACATATTGTACCATATTGTACAGCTCCCAGCAACTGGTGGTGCTCTTTACCAAATACATAGAACCTGTCTGCCATGAAGAATTGAGAAAACAGTGTCACTACAGCTACATATGTATGGCTTTTGTCTGTAATGGAGCTTCTGAAGGTATTAATGGATGGAACTCAAACAGAAACAGTACGAATTCCACATTCTACTGTGGTAAAGGGTTAAGGTTAGGCTGAGGTTAAGTTTAAGTCAGATTGCAGTTGGAATTAAGTTTCAGTGTTGTAGTTAAATATTAGTTAGACTGGTTGCTTTGTTTGTTCTTGTACACATTGTACTAAATCCTAAAATTGTCATTTTGTTGGATGTAAAAATTTCTTTTGAAACTACACTAAATGACTGGTGTTTCCAAGGTGTAAATGTCCTCTTTGTGATTCCTCACATCTAAATAAAGTGTGTGATTGAAAATAATTAGATATTGAATTTTAAAAACAACATATGTTTTGCAGCTTTTAACGCAGGGCTTCTGTAAAGGTTTAAACACACTATTATTATATTGTGATTATCTTCTCAATAGACACTGCTGCCATATATGTGTGCTCCAATTACTGTCGATAAGATCTGATTACAGGCCTAAGAATAAGGCTGGAATCAAATCAGGTGAAAACCTCAAATTTGTCCTCTACAGAGTTTTATTATTCCCATCCGATTTCTCAGCCAAGCTTTAACCTCAGTACCTCCTTCTTACACTTTCCATCCTCCACTTTACTTTCTTCAGGCAATCAGCAGATCCAGCACATTCAGAGCTCTTCTAATGAAGCCACTTTCCATGATGTCATTTCACATCACGAGATTCCACAGAAAATCAGGCCTCAGTGCTGAGCTCTATTGAAGAAGCCACTTCATACACAACAGATATGGAAATTCAGTACCCGTTTTTGTGGAGGTGAAGATTTTAATTTCTTTTCAGCCATTGATTGCTGTCATTAAGCTTACAATTAAGGAGTGACCTATAATGACCTGTTAGGCAGCAGTCCTAGCTGTCTAGCTACATGGATTTAAATGATGATTTACCTTTCTTTAGTTAGATATTTCTTTAAGTTTGAGTATTTTGTAGTTGAGAGAATATTTATTAGGTCTAAATTACACTGAGAGTTGGAGTCTTTTAATCTATAATGATGCCAATTTTTACTGCAGCATACACCATTGAACTAGTGTATAACCAGACCAATATAAACCAATTTACACTCATTTCATGGTAAATAAACCCTTATATATACATCCAGAATAGTTTACAGACTATTTACATTATTAATACAGTTTTTAGTTTTTTAATTGAATAATATTTTTTTTTTATCTGGCAGGATTTTTGTATATTTTGAAGTTTTTTTTTTTTCCAGCAATGATAGTATAATATAGAAGACAGGAAATTTGTTTAATGAGAACAAATGATTTTTGGTGTGGTGATGAGATTTTTTGAAATGTGGTGTAGACACACATGACTGTTTCATGTGAATTTATCAATAACATTTTTTACATAAGGTTTTACACTATATCACTTTAGTAATCCACTAGATAAAGTTGCAATTAAATTGCAATTAAGTTAAAGTGATTGGTGTGGTGTGAGGTACCATGTGGGAGACTAGGGTTCAATTCCAGGTCTGGGTGACTATACTGTGCTACACCAATAAGAGTCCATGGGCAAGACTTCTAACACTACATTGGGCCAACTCTGTAATAAGAATAACCTTATAAGTGGCTCTGGATAAGAGCGTCAGCTAAATGCTGTAAATGTAAATATTAACAGGTAATCAGTAATAAACAACAAATACATCCACAAATATATCATAAATATTAGAGTCCCTGCTTTTCTCTTCTTATCTAATGCTGAATCAACTCTTCACTCATTGATAGTGACTAAAAACATGCAGTAATCCTCCAGCTCTGAACCCTTATACTGTATCTCAGTATTCCTGCTGAACACCAGTACTCCTCCTGCACAGCAGGTGTTCTATAGGCTCCACATGCTCGCTCTGCTGTCACAATCTCCATTCAGCATGCTTCTCCTCACTGCTCTCCAATTTAATCTACATATATGCTCCTAATTGTTATCTCTATTCTCACCTGTCATGCCTTGACACTTCTCTTAAGTGCTTGTCAGTCAAATGCTCTCTCACATTTACGCTGCTCTGGAACTCTTACACAAACACAAAACAAAAAAAAGCCTGCATGTTCTGCATACATATACAATACATTATAAACCATAGGAACCATTATCCTGTGCATACATCCACTGGCCGCTTTAATAGGTGCACATAACATACTGGTGCACTGACTGTGGCCAATCTTTTGCTGCAGAATTAGGCACCCCATACAGTATATGACCAGATATATTGTGTTAGGTCTTGGAGGATTCTCAGCACAACAGTGACACTGACATGGTTGTGGGCTGGTGGTACATACTGGTAGTATGATTGTATCCAGTGGCAGGCTCAGGCTATTTGAAGGGCAGGGACGAAAAAATTAAAACAGGGCCGCACCAGATGCAAAAACCTATGTATGACTATCAGCCTTTTTGTCTTGATTGGAATTGACTTTCAAAACATGCACCAGATTATCTCATTTTGCAAGAAATAAGCCATTTTTTGTTCAGATGATTGGCAGCTAATAGGGCATTTTCTGAAGTTTTTCCACTTTAGATGGCATTTAAGGACATTTTTTTAAACTATGGAGGAAAAAGAGGAGCAGTTTTCCTTATTTCTTCTTTTGACAAATATTAATCCTGCGTTTACTTTTTTTGGCATTGTTTCTTGATGAATGGACCAATAGAAATACTCTCATAAGAATTCACTGTAAATTAAGTAGGGTTTCTTTGGCCTGTAAATATGGCCTTTTGGAGATTTAAGGACTTGGTAGGGGTACCTCAAAGTCAAAGTCAAAGTCAATAAATGCTGATAAAATGCTGATAAAACTCTTCACAAAAAACTCTGTACCATCCCAGACTCCAAGTGGTCCAGCGGGCTAAATGCTGCCACTATGATCGGGGGATCTGTGGTTCGAATCCCGATCATGTAGCTTGCCATCAGCTGTTGGAGCCCTGAGAGAGCACAATTAGCCTTGCTCTCACTCTAAGTGGGTAGATGACACTCTCTCCCCACATCATCACTCCAAAGGGTGATGCTGCTCAGCACAAGGCGTCTGTGAGCTGATGTATCAGAACCGAGTCGCTGCACTTTCCTTCAAATGCGCTGTGATGCTACACGGCAAGGCTGCATCAGCAGCAGTTCAAAAAAGGGGTGGTGGCTGACTTCACATGTATCAGAGGAGGCATGGTTAGTCTTTACTATCCTGGTGTTGGGGCATCACTAGTGATAAGGGGAGGCCTAATGAGTGGGTTGGGTAATTGGTCTTGTATATTGGGAAAAAAATTTAAAAACTCTTTAACTTTTTTTTTTTACAGCACTATCAGTTTATGTTTCATCACTGACTGCACCACATTCGCTTCCAGAATTATCTAATTTTACTCCTGGAACGCTTCCTGTGCTGCACAACTCAAAAACGTATTAAATCCTTACCCATGAAACGCTTAATAACATTTTAGACAGTGGAAATTGGGCACATGAAGCTTTCCCTGGTTTGGAGGCATCACTTAGCTTAATGATCTTGTTGCCTAGAAGGAGGAAAAACGATTTCCAAAACTGAATCAGATCAAATTAGATTTTAATTTGGGTGGAAGCAGCTGCTGGTCTTCTTTGTGCTCCTAAAACAACTTTTGGTGTGTGGTGAACTTTATAAGTGGAAGGGTGAGCAAACTTGCCACATGCCACAACTGTATGATAGTTCTTTACTTGTTAATAACTACATTATTGTTAAGATTAGCAGCAGATTAAAAGGGCCCAGATTAGAACCCGGTGGGACGCCACAAAATAGGCTAAAGCAAACTGTTAACTGCTAAATAACACACAATAGTTTTTTAAGGATTAGGATTGAACTAGTTTTAGGCATTAAACTAGTTTGAAAATTAATCTTCAAGTGGTTGTTTGAGAGATTACATAGAAGAACCACTTTGGGTTCCATAAAAAAAAACATATATAATATACCAGAGGTAAATTTAAACAACAAACAACTTACGTCTCATTACTGATGTTAAATAAATAATTATATATCTATATATAATATATGTACAGCTTTGGAAAATAATTGAGACCACTTCAGCTCTGAATCAGTTTCTCTGATTTTGCTATTTATAGGTATATGTTTTAATGAAATGAACATTGTTGTTTAACTCTATAAACTACAGACAATATGTCTCCCAAATTCAAAATAAAAATATTGTCATTTACAGCATTTATTTGCAAAACAGGAGAAACGGCTGAAATAACAAAAAAGATGTAGAGCTTTCAGATCTTGAATAACGCAAAAAAAAACAAGTTCATATTCATAAAATTTTAAGAGTAAAATCAGAAATCAATATTTGGTGGAATAACCAATTACAGTTTTCATGCATCTTGGCATGTTCTCCTCCACCAGTCTTACACACTGCTTTTGGATAAATTTATGCCACTCCTGGTGCAAAAATTCAACAGTTCAGTTTGGTTTGATGGCTTGTGATCATCCATCTTCCTCTTGATTATATTCCAGAGGTTTTCTATTTGGTAAAATCAAAGAAACTCATAATTTTTAAGCGTTGTCTTATTTTGTTCCAGAGCTGTATATAAAATTAGATTTAATATATCTAATATTTTTCTTGTAACCTTGTTATAAGAATATTATGAATAAAACAAAAGTTGTGGAGACCTTGTGAACAGTAGTCTGTTAATGAACCAGACCATGCTCGGACAGCTGGAATAAACCAGCTTGTGTTGTATTAAGCCTGGAGGCCATGGAACTCAGCAGCACTTACTGATGTCACACTGAATCTCAGCTCTGCTGCTGTGGCTGTGTCTGCGGCTGCTCATGCTGATTAGATTACACTCAGTCCTCCAGTGGTTACAGAGCCTGAGTCTGGATCAGTCACACACTTGGATCCCCCCCCCAGGTCCTCTACCAAACCCAACATCACGCCTGCACACTGATACAGGAGCAGAGCTGCTGAGGAGGACACCATGACTGATCATCTCAGGTGAGCTTGACACTACTGCTGCATGCGTTAAGTGCAAAACTAGCAATAGTCTATATTTACTGTTGGAATAAAAGTTGGTATCTTCATTTTGCCACATTAAATATTTTAAAACAACAATAGTGTAGACTATACTTTTAAGATGAACTGACCAATAAAAATGCTGCAAAATGACTTTGACTACTACTAAAAATCAAGAATGCTTCTTTTTTTCCCTGATATTGGAGATACAAGATTTTATTCCATGTGTTTATGTATATATGTGTGTTTGTGTCTGTGTTCATATAAAGCCTATTTAATGTAAACCACAAAATTTAAGTTATTATTTGTATTTTATGGCCATTTATTAGCTCACATCAACACATTTTATTAACAATTGAATTATACTGGCTGTTGTGTATTAATTAAAGAAAAAAAATTGGAAAGGTGAAACAAGATGGATTTTGAAATTATTATTAATATAATTATTTTTACAGTTTTCTCTTAATACAATCTTCACTTTACTTCTCCAGTTTTGTTACTGTATGGAGTGCCTGTTTAATAATACAAAATTAAATATTTATTTGCTGTAATTTTATATTCATTCACATCAGTCTATATATAGTGTAATTAAAAGTCTGATTTTGATGTAAGCATGGTTTATGGAGGATGGCTCACTTTTTAAAATCTCATTGAATTTTAATTTTGAAAAGAAATCAAATCACACTTAGCCTACTTGTTTTTTTATCATTTGTAGCCACTATTCACAATTCACTTTTCTTATTTAGAGTTTCTTTACCCTGGTCCTCTAGGCCCACTGCCCATGCAAATTATAGTGCTTTTTAACACACACGCTTTAACTCAATAATAGGATGTTAATGAGCTGATTAGTTGGAGAAGGTGCGTTGGGAGCAGGGAACACAAAAACAGAACACTAAAAAGTGCAGGGCAGTGGTAGGAGGTGTTACAAAGATATTAAATGAGTCATTTTCCATTTACATCTTCATTATTCTAATTAAGCACAGCAGAAAAGGTTTCATGTTGCATAAATAATTGAATGTAATAATTTTGTTCCTGCATCACTTTAAAAAATAAATACAGATACTTTTACTTTAAAATGTCAGTTATCTTTGCATAGTTTAATACATTAAGGTGTTTAATGGATTTTTGCCTATTATTCCAGATTCACTTCAAGAGAACTATACTAAAAATATAAAAAAAGGGATGCAATGAAAGCAGGTTATCACCTGCAACAGGTTTCATATTAATGATGTAGTTCCATATAATAATATCAATTAGAAGAAGAAATCTTATGATAAAGAATATAAGAGAATATAAAAGTAAATGCATCAGCAGCCAGAGCCCGAGAGAGCACAATTGTCCATGCTCACTCTGGATGGGTAGATGGCTCTCTGTCACACCTCTTATTACTCGCCCTGTAAAGCTGGTTGGCACAGGTAAAATGAATGATGATGTATCAGAGCTGGGCATCTGGTGCTTTCCTCTGAGTGCATTGGCTGTTGCATTGGTTCTCATGTATCAGAGGAAGCATGCACTCACCCATAGCCTTCTATAGTGTTGGCAGCATTGCAAGTGATGAGGAGTCTGAGTGAGAGGGTGGGTTCATTGACTCTTTGCTAATTAAATTAGAAATTAGAATTAGAAAATTAGGTTACATTTAAGCCTTAACTGTCTCTACACTTAAACTAAATCTTTTTCACACTTTCTCAACAGTTTCCTGACAAAAATGAACAAAGAGTCTGCGCCCTGGCTTGCGCCCCCTCACTGCAACCTTTCTGATGGCTGTTGTCTTGCTCAAAACTGCACAAGCTTGAATTCAGAGGTCTCCATATGGCCTTCACTCGTCTACTCGCTGATCTGTGTGGTGGGACTTGCAGGCAACACGGCGGTTATCTGTGTGATCGCGAGAACGCCTCGCATGAGGAGCGTGACCAACGTGTTCATCCTGAACCTGGCCATCGCTGATGACCTGTTTGTGCTGGTGCTGCCTGCCAGCATTGTCGAGCATGTGCTGCGCCGCTGGCCCTTTGGTGACCTTGTGTGCAAGGCAGTGCTCTCCATTGACCACTACAACATCTTCTCCAGCGTCTACTTCGTGGCGCTGATGAGCGTGGACCGGTACGCTGTGGTGGCGTCTGCCCTGCACTCGAGGTGTCTGGTGTGGAGAACGCGCCGGCTAGCCTGGATGCTCAGTGTGTGTGTTTGGGTGCTGGTTGTACTCCTCGTATTGCCCTTCACCTTCTTTGCGAGTGTCTATGTAAACCCTGATGATGACACACCGAGCTGTGTGCTCACGTTGCCCAGCCCTGAACCCGTCTGGTTCGCTGCCAGCCGCATCTACTCGCTCGTGCTCAGCTTCTTACTACCTGTGTCCACCATCTGCATCCTGTACGGCCTGATGCTCCACAAGCTGAAGCGTGCTAGTGGTAAAGCGTTAGACAGAGCCAAGAGGAAGATGACCGTGATGGTGTCCGTGGTGCTGGCTGTGTGTCTGCTCTGCTGGACCCCCTTCCACCTGAGCACAGTGGTTGCCCTCACCACAGAGCTGCCCGGCACCCCACTTCTGGCAGGGCTCTCATACTTCATCACGTGCCTGAGCTACGCCAACTCCTGCCTCAACCCCTTCCTCTACGCCTTCCTGGACGACAGCTTCAGGAGGGAGTTTAGGAAAATGCTGACCTTCAGGATGGGAACGAATTCTTGAGTTTGCTAAATATCTCTAATGCTTTTGTAGCTGAATTTAATCAAATCCTCACAGCAATGCTCCAAAATCTAGACAAAAGCCTTCCCCTGAAAAAAAAAAAAAAAAAAAAAAAGCAGGATAAGCTCTTTTTAATACCCTTGATTTTAGACTAAACTATGAATCAAGCCATTGAATCAAGCCATTTTCAAGCTGTAGTCGATCATCTGCTGTTAAATAAATAAAATAAATACATATTCACACAAATACTTAAACATAAAAATAAAAAAGAGAGCAAGGGAGCTTGATAAACAAGTATCTGTAATAGTTTCAGATTACACTGACATGCAAAAAGTCCTTGGGGACAGCTAGGGAATACCCACACCTGTATAAGTTGTGAGGTGTTGTGAGGTGTTATCTTGTGAGTAAGGTTGAACACAGGGTAGCATGCTCAGGGCAGGGCTGCTTCAATTGTCAGATTCCAGTGAGGGCCAATAGTGTGCGGATTAGTAATACGTCATAGAAGGTGGTAATAATATGGCAGTAATTGTACCTACATTCGAAGCAAGAGGCCCCACATGCTAATCCTACAGGTCAGCCCAGCTTTCACTGGGCATGGCAAAAGTCATGGGACATGACACTATTTTCTGTACTATGGTTACTCTACTATGGCATGCCAGTGTGTAAATAAGCGTTCAAATTTGTTTTGTTTTGGTTATGTCCTGCAATTCTGAGTGCTTCAATCTCCAGTAAACTCTAGGTCTAGGTTAATTTCCTGATTATGACCTTCAGCTGTGGTTGGTTCTTGTTTCTTGAATATTTGATTGTGATTTGTACTACTTGGCAGCTTGTGTTTTTTGTCTGTTCTCTACTCTCTGTTACTGTCTCATATCTGAAAAACCAGCACCTGGTTCCAAATCCCTGTTATGAAAGAACTGCTCACTTTTCAGATGGAGCTTCATGTCACATCCTAACCCTGTTCTGTGTCTCTTCTCTTCTGCCCCATGTAATCCTGTGTGTGCTTCCCGTGTCTCCGCATTAATTGTTTTCACCTGTGTTTCATTTGTAGCTCCGCTCCCTTGTTAGCTGTTCTCAGGAAACATAGAAACTGGAGAAACCAACAGAACACACAACCTGAACTGTCGTATAAACAATCAAGTACAGAGATAGGAGAAACACACAGACCATAAATACACATGGACCAAAACAGAAAATAGGAAACACCTGAGGACAGGTAACAAGGGGGCGGGGCTACAAATGAAAAACAGGTGAAAACACTTAAGGCAGAGACAGGCACGGAGGAGGAAAGGTAAAGAAACACACAGAGCAGTAGTAAAAATGCAGAGATAGAACAGGAGAGATGCGGAACAGGGCCAGTACGTGACACTTTACTTTAGTTCAAGCAGGATCTCTATCTCTATGAACACTGAAATCTTGTAATGTACACTGTATGTGTAAATGTTTGTGGACACCCTTTATAATGAAAACTTTCAGCTACTTTACGTTCCACGTATTGCTGATACAGATATTTAAATGCACACACAGTTTGTGTAGTCTCTGTAGTGATGTACTGTAAATAGAATAGAACTCTCTTAAGCAGAAATACATGAACCTACTGGAACAATGATTAGCTGAGCTGTAGAGCAGTGGAACTGTGTTCTCTGGAATGATGGTGCTCCATTAAGTTCTTTTGGTAATGATGAGTTGGTGAGTTGGAGATGAGGTGGGGTGGTGTTTATCCAACATCCTAATTTTATTAATAATCTTGTTGTAGAAAGCAAACAAATTCTCACGCATACAAACAAGTATACACATCCTCTGAGTTACATAAAGCTAAGCATCACATCTTTTTGACATATCAAAACGAATGGTATAGTTTAAAACAGCCACTATTACGACATCACTGGACAGCTCGACACGCTTGGAGGAGAATGCTAAGTATCTACTTCCATTATATCAGTTAACAGACACTTACATTGGCTAATGACGAGCCATGCTGAATCTATTGTTGCATTACATGGTCACTTCTTCTAATTAGTTGGATTTGGTTATTTCAGGCCCATCCTAAACCCTGCCAGAAATCACTCAGACAGGAAACGTCTTGCACTCCTGACTAGAAATTGTACTCGCTATCATCTAATAATATTGTCAACAGGCTATTTATAGATATTTCACTCTGGAGCCTTGAAAAATCTGCACTTTTACAATGATCTATGTTATGGTCTATCACACATACCCATTTTTCTCTTTAATGACTGGGTTTAATTGTTCTCTCTGGGCAAAAAATGCCTGTGGGTGACTGCAGCCTTTTCTAATATACTAATCGAGTACCAACAACCAGTATAAATGAATAAAACATGAAGCTCATGCAATTCTGAATTTTTCCTTTGGATGAACTGTGAAACTGCACTACTGGGGATTATTCTGTGCTGTACATTGCGTTACGCTTCATTTAGAACGAGAAGCATGTTTATAAAGTCATTGTGTTCACAAATAGACTAATAGAACAGTTGAGTTTATTGTTTGCCAAATCCCGCTCCATCTGCACCACTCTGTTTCCCGCCTTCTGTGCACCTGTTTCATATCAGTGGTTTACACTAGTTTTATCCCTCCCTTGTTCAAATGCACCAGAACCAATTACGAAGCCACTTGTGTGAAGCATCAGGTGTGGAAATTTGGGCTTGTACTCACACTGATCCATCAAGAGCCCTGGAATTTGTTCCAAACCTGCACAACTCAGTTCATCAGTTAATTATCAATCCCTTTGTGAGTAGAGACAGATGTGCTAGAGCTGCTGTGCTGTGCTGAGGCCCTGCAGCCTCTCAGAGATTTAGCTGAGCAGTTATCTGTAATGTGGAAGATCACCAGCAGATGGTGGTGCAGTACTATGCGTAATGCGTAATTTCTTATGTTGATTAATTTTATATCAATATTATTTTTCAAATGAAAATGCTGGCACTGCAGCCTGCACCCTGAGGGCAAGTCTAGGAGAAGATCTCACACAGGCAGCCAGAGGTTTCTGTCTGTATCTGGAACTCTGTCTAAAAAGCAGCTGTTCATGAGTTTTAAAGACATCATGCATCTATCATATTTGAGGGCTTTAGATTTTAGAATTTCCTATTTTTTTTTCTTTTTACATATGTATTATATTCATTTATATAAATTTCGATTTAAAATTTGTATTTGTTTTATTTATAATTTATTTTTTTACTATTTTGTTTCTTATTATTTCTAGTTTCCTATTTAATGTTTTTTTTTAATCCTCTTAAAACTGTAAATGCTCAGCGTCATTGAGGGTCACCCTCAATGTATTCCCAAGTGAAAATAAAGAATAATTGAATGATTGATTGATTGATCTTAACTACAGATGAGAGTTTTCTCATGATAAATAGATGACTCATTGTATGGATGGATGCCCAGAAACAAAAAAAAATCTAAGTAATATATATATATCCTATTTTACTTTATTTTATGTGCATTGTGGCGTGAGGAGGCGGGGGAGTTGTGGGTCCGCCCCACGCCAGAGCGCAAAGCCATGCCTGTCTCAGCTGGCCCGCATGAGGGCTGATTGAGCCGCCAGTTGAGACAGGCATATATACCCAGCCTCCGCCATCATTTAGGAGAACTCTCACTGAGGAGCTGGGGGCTGAGGCTGTGCGGACTCGTATTTAGCCTTTAAAGTAAAAACTAAGTAATTCTACGGACTCTAGAGCCCCATTGGGCTGAGTTATGTTTATTTGAGTTATTCTGGGTGTGGTGGAGGGCGTTAAAAGCAAATAAAAGGTATGATTTGAGTTCATTTACTCCCCGTGTCTGTATCTCTGTGAGCTTCCTCCTTCCGGGTCACAGTGGTCACGCCCCTAACCCCAGGGGCCTACCACAGCATGTATACATTTCTAGTTTGTCTTGTATAATGCATATATATATATATATATATATATATATATATATATATATATATATATATATATCATACACACAATATATAGTGAAATGTTTGCTTTTAGGTGTTTTAAGTTGCACCGTTTGCTGAAACACACGCATGCACACACACAGCTTATCTAGTCCTGGTAGAGAAGTATTGCCAATAAAATAAGACTCTAACAGTTTGACCCTTTTTCAATATGCCTAGTGCCAGGGGTAATAAGTCTATGGTAACAACCCAATCGAACAGCAGCCTCAGTTTCCTTTATTTCCAAAAGTTTAAGGAGCTCCACAGACTCCCATAAGTCCGGTGCCCTGGTTTTAATCACAGTTTTAATTTTCTCCTCAACAAGTCTTACACACTGCTTTTGGATAACTTTATGTCACTCCTGGTGCAAAAATTCAAGCAGTTCAGCTTGGTTTGATGGCTTGTGATCATCCATCTTCCTCTTGATTATATTCCAGAGGTTTTCAGTTTGGTAAAATCAAAGAAACTTATTATTTTTAAGTGGTCTCATTTTCTTCCATAGCTGTATGTAATTAGACAGAAATGAACCAAATACAATTTAACTTTACTGCCAAAGATGTACATGTGACTAAATAATTTCATATTTATTCTACCTTATATTATTAAATCATTTCTGTCATTCTAAACATTTTCTTCTTTGGATCATTTAATGGGAGCAGGACCACTGCGCTCATATTGAGCAGTTGCCACTGCTTGTGACTGTGGCTTTTCCTGAGCCTATGTCGTTGGAGAATTGGCGCTCCATCTTGCAATAAAACAAAAGCTATGGTGAAAGGGTGTCTGTGCTAGACTTAAAGCTAATGCTTGCCTTTAACTTTATAATCTTCATTTTCAGTTTCCTGGCTATTACACTGCCTCACTACTTTAACTAAACCAAACTGGAGCTAAAGACACATCAAGAGGCAAGAAATAATGGTTTCAGCTTCCTAACAGCACACTGATGTTTCAGTCAGCAACACTATTCACTTAGACTGGAGAAGAATTCACAGTTTTTATTATAGTGTTGAAACTAAAAGGAGAACTCATGTGTAAATTGGACTTTTGGTGTAATTAAATATGATAAAAGTACTTACCTTTGATGAATAGCACACCTCTCTTCACCCACAGCATTCCAAGATCCAGACATTTTAATAGTTTGTCCAAACACCCTTCAGACTGGGTGACACAGGGCATAATTTTCCCAGAATAAATCGCTTTTTCCTCCGTTATCCAGCTAAAAGTAGCTCCACACCTCCTTGCTCTGACATAAAAATGAGGCATTATTAACTTAAAAAGGGCACAAGAAGCTTATTAAAAAACACTGTTTACATCATATAACATGAGCTTCAGCTCCGAGCGCCGCCATTACTGAGCTGAAAATAACATAAACATATATATACATAGACTCCACATGACGTAGCAGCCGGCACCTGAAGTCAGCCTATGCAGTGTCTACGTATATATATATATATATATATATATATATATATATATATATATATATATATATCTATATCTATATCTATTAAACGGTTAAAATTTCTGGAATGTTGGAACGCTGTGGGAGAACAGAGGTGTGCTATTCATCAAAGGTAAGCACTTTTTATCATGATTTACTACACCAAAAGTCCATTTTACACCGGAGTTCTCCTTTAGTTTAATGTGCGGCTCAAATTCACATTTTTAGCAGAGAGCATTAATATATTTTCATACATTAAAGAAAATATTAAAATGTTAATTTAATGCATTTCGGCACAGTTTTTAGTAAACCAATTCTGCATTGATTAAGATGTCAGGTGTTCTATTAAAAATAACATTGTGTGGGTAGTAAGTGACACTAGTCACACATCAGCTGCTCTGGGAGCACTACTCCTGCATAAGGTCTTATTAAAATGAGCTCTTCCCAACAATCCTCCAACAGATTGAGGCGTGTTTGTAATTGGGGGGCTCTGGGTTTGTTTCTCCTCTGTTTGTCACCAAGGTCTCCTTTTTCTGCCACCACTCTCATTTCCAGGCACCCACTCCAGCTCGCCGCCTCATTTTTCTTGGCACTGTTCCGACTCCTCTCCGCTGCTGGTTGGTGTGTGCGGGAGGAAATTGATTGCCTCACATTTTACTGAGTGTTCTCTACAGGGACACAAAATCTCCCCTCGTTTATCTCTCCTCCGAGCTGCGGCTGCGTGTGCTGCCTCATAAACACCCTATGGCCTGCAGCATAACACGGCTATAAATATTCACTGTGATGTTGCTCTGTTTCATTTGCTTTATTGCTGGACAGAAAACAGAGGGATGGTGAGTAAAGGCATTTGGTAACACTTCATTTGAAGGGTACCTACATAGGGGATTCATAACTAATAATTAATAATCATTGAATAATGCCTTTATTTAGAAATGCTTTAATATTTATAATAAGCTCAGGCCAGTACTGGTAACATGACATATAATGTTTTATAGTACTGTATTGACATAACATGCAAACTTACCTGTATCTGTAGAAAATCATATTTTATTTCATTTTAAATGTACAGCTGTCATGAATGACCCAGGCAGGGAGACGAGGAGACGGACGCAAGTGCAGGTAGGGCGAAATGAATAATTGATTAAATAAATAACTAGGGGTGTGACGAAACACTAATATCACGAGACGAGACGAAACACAATACTGGGTTCACGAGATCGAGACGAGACGAGATTTCAAAATAAAATTTTAAAGAAAACGTCAAAAATGAAAAAAGGCTTGAAAACTAGATTTTTATTTGACAAAATCATATAACGCAAACTTAACAGACTGATTTCTCTCACACTTTTATTTTATAAGAAATAGAAATAAGAATAAGATATATTAAAATAAAACTTTTCTAGGTCTCATATAGCGCAAACAATAAGTGCAAACCATAACCAGTCATATTAAGCCTATGGTTTGTGTTTCTTTTTCCTAAATTTCTTATCATTTAACTATGCATAACCATAACCAGTCATATTAAGACTATGCTTGAAGTGCAAACAGAGACAGAACATGTTTTTAAATACAGTACAGAGCTAAGGGATTCGTACAACTGCCTATGAAACAGTCACGGTATTTACTAGGGCTGTGAATCTTTGGGACAGTAAGAGCACTGTCACGCAGAGCTTTTTACCTGTACTGCGGAGCTTTTTACCTGTACCGCGGAGCTCCTGTTTTTCCCCGCGAGACAGGTTTAAGCTTGACGAGAAATACCGTCTCGCAAGGCACGAGATCTCATCACACCCCTATAAATAACTTAGGTAAACAAAGGAAACAAGTAAACAAGAAATAAACAAGAAACTGAGGTGAGATGAAACTAACAAACAAACAGGGAGGCTAATAAACGAGAAACTAAACAGAGCTAAGAACATGAACAAGGTATAAACACGAAACTAGAAACTAACAAGGACAACCGAGGAATAAACAAAACTAAACAGGGCAGGGATATATACAAGGAGAGAACAAGGAACTAAACACTAAGCAGGGGACTGGGGAACAAGGAAAAACCAAGAAACTAGAAATCTAAACAAGAAGTAAACACGGAGCAGTAACTAGGGCTAAGAAACACAGATAAACAACAGGGGTAAGTGCAAAGACCGACGAAGGACAAGTGACAAAGGAAGGCAATATAACACACAAGGGAAGTGGAAACACCTGGAGCTAGGGGGCGGAGCTACAAATTGACACAGGTGGAAAAGTACAGGGACAGAACACAGGGGCACAGGTCACGTGGAAAACACGCAGGCATGAGGACAGACAGGAAACAGGGCCAGGACATGACAACAGCAGTGGCTTTTTCTTTGGCTTTTAATAAATTCAACAATGAGTGAAAGACAACAATGCAAAAAAGAGAAAAATCTAAGCTTTAATTAGATTAAAGGTGTAAGTACTTTGTGTTTTCGATACAACCATAGTGTTTTAGATACAGTATATTTAAATACAATTCATATAAACTAAAGGGATGTACGTGTGTTATATTAATACAGCCTCTTAAAATCCCTTATGTTGTGTTACTTTATGAATGCATAAATGCATCAGTGTTTGAAAAATGATTGTGTTATGAAGCCCCTGTATATGTACCCTTAAAATAAAGTGTTTTTTCATACATTTTAACTTGCACAATACAGGTAAGATGTCAAGGCAATGCCAAGGTTAAGGTTAAGCTTCAGCTCCATGCCTGCCACCCCCTTGGGTCTAATGTGCTTAGAATGGCAAAATAAGACACCTTAGTCCAATCATGTCCTCAGCTGGAGCAGACCGTCGTGGCTTGTGTGGAGCTCATTTACTCTTTTGTGGGAGTTTAAATTTGAATCTGTTGTTCAGTAATTATGCTGTTCAAACTCAATGGCGGACACATGGGTAATAGCGGCTGTAACTGCTGGGCTTAATTACCATCTCCACATCTGTATCCCTCGTGTCCTTGCATAATTCAGCCACTCCACCACTCCCTCACAGCACATCAGTCTGAGAATAAAAGAGGTGTCACAGTCCTGCTGTCCTTGTCAGAGTTAATTCATGAATAATTCACACTGAATCCGGTTCTTATGACCACATCATGAACAGCCCTGCAAGCTACAGCTGTCTGAGTTTTATTATTCAATATTAGAAAGACGGATTGATGGGCAGGCAGACATGGACTGATGATAAACTCCCCTGGAGATTTGATTGATAGCTGGAAGGATTGACAGGTGGAAAGATAGACACACAGATAGACAGGTAGATGCAAGGATGGGTGAACAGATGTAGGTGCTGGCAGACAGATTTACTGTATTGGGACACATTCAGAGCCCTTAGACCAAAGTGTTTATTCTACTTTTGTTGTAGCAACTGTTTCTACTGTCTAGGGAAGGATTTATACTATTTTTTTGGAGTAGAAATGCTTTATTGAGATGAGCATGTTGGAGGATCACCACCCCACCTCACCCCAACGCCCCACCTCATCCCAAAAATACTGGTTACTTATATGGTATTAGAACTGGTGCCAAGCAAGGTTATAATAGTTTTGATTTTTTTTTATTGTAGTTTAATTTTATTTCGTTTTGACATTTCCTTCTGCAATTCAGTTAGTTTTAATTAGATTTTTGAGCAGGTTTGCTAGTTTTTATTTTTGATTAATTAATGCTTAGTTTTAGTTTAGTTCTTATTAGTTTTAGTACAACAGAATAAACCATTATAAAACATATATATTTAATTACTGTTAAACCACCAACTGTCAAAAAAAATGCATGTAATACTGCTGCTTAAAATAACCAATAGACTAAAAATCACATTAACATGAAAATAAAAACCTATCCATGACACACACATCACACCAGGGAGAAAAACATAAACTAACTCAGAAATCCAATATACTCTACAGTCAACAAAGACGAACATTCTTTCTTTTAATTACCGTTTTTATTAGTTTCACTTAACAAAAATGTTTTTTCAGTTTTCGTTATTTCGTTCATTTTCGTTAACGATAATAACCTTGGTGCAAAGTTACACTTATACAGCTTCTTTCTCATACACAATGACACTCAGAATTCAACTTACACAACCTGCACTACACACACACACACACACAAACAGACACATACCCAAGAGAACATTAAAACTTTGGGAGAACATGGAAGCTTCACCTAGACAAGGAATTGAACCAATGACCCCTAGCACTGATAGGGTAAACATGTTTGCATATTGACAGTTTTTTCTGAACAGGTATTCGAAAAAAAATGCGTGTGTATCTGTGCATCTGTGCCAGCAATGGATGCATTTATTATATTCTTATATTAGAATATAAGGTTCAATTTTATTCTTGTTTCATGCCACTTTTAAAATCACAATTGTATACCAAAGTGCTTTACAGTAAAATCAGTAAAAAAAAAAAACATCAAGCATTCATAAAATAATTAGTAGAGAATAACTTGTAATGACTCATAAAGGGACATTAAATAAATCCATTAAAATACACCATATAAACAAGACACAGCATTATACAACAGTAAAATATGTCTCAGGTGCTATCATTGGCCAGATAATTAAAATATCCCCTAATTTCTGCACCTCCCAACAGTAAGATGAAAAGAAGATCTCAGGGCTTTAGATGGTTCTAGGAGCCTCAATTTGGCAAAGCATATCCGTGATAAAGGAGGGAGCAGCTGTAAATGGCTTTATGTCTGGGTCCTGGCTGGCTGGATTAGACAGAGCACCCTGCCCCCTGTTTCATTTAACTGCAAACAGAAATATCAATTTAAGGTTACGATCCCATTACGCCCCAACAGCCAGAGTCTGATCCAGCAGGCAGCTTGGGAGATTTACACTGTGGTAGATCAACACACGGCGGCTTCTAATCTAGTGTTTCACCCTTCAGCAAAGCACAGATTCTCCCCCCTTTAACTGCAATAAACAAATATAATCAAATAAAACGGGATGGCATACTCACGCCAATAAAGCCTCAAAACTTTAAAAAATCTCAAAACACAGCGGCATGCACTTCAGACATTATTAAATCACCTCAGACAGGGTGGGGGGTAGAGACTAAGAGGACAGAATTGAAAAAAAATGAGTGAGGGAGAGAGGGAGATAAGTAAAAAGAGACAAAAAGAGAGGCACTGAGTAAGACAGAAACTAAAAAGAGAGGGAAAGAGAGGTAGAAACAAAGGAGACAAAGATGGAGATGGTGAGTAAGAGAAAATGAAAGAGGAAGAACAGGGAGACAGAAACGGGACAAAGACAAAGGTGATAAGTGAGAAAGATACTAAAAGAGGGAGAAAGAGACATAGAGAGACAAAGAGACAAAGAGAGAAAGTGTGAGTGAGACCGAGGTCCCTATTTTAGTGATCTATAGGCGAGCCGTCAACAGTGCACAGTGCAGCTTGATTTAAATACACCTTACACAGCTGGAAACGGCATAACGTGCAACAAACAAATCAGTTTTTCACTTTCCTTTAAGATTTAAGATCCAGGTCGCTCTGACTTTGGCAGATTGCTATTTTAACAGTGCAGCAATTCTGAACTTCTCAGCAGAGGAAACGGATCTGCATGTTTATGCTGTGAAGGTGCTGAAGGTATTTTATTTTGTATTTTGTTTATTTTTTATGTAAAAGTTAGGTCTGTGCACTGCTGTGTGACCCTGCATTGCCAAGATAGCAATGAACATCTGATTGTTGACTGCTCTCTAGGCTTTTTTCAGTCAGTGGCGCACCTGTACTTTCCATTGACAAGATAGTAATAAGCTAGAAATGTACCTGAACACACCTCATTTTGGGGCCACCATGTCCATTGTAGATATATTTATAAACTCTTCTCACTTTTTAAATGACTCACAGGCAAGGCATGAAAATAGACATTTTGCAGGGTGTAAGATAACAATGAGCATCTCGATGCACTAAGACTGAAAGAGATAGAAACAGAAAAGCAAAGACAGGGAACAAAGATAAAGATGGTGAGTAAAAGAGTATGAAAGAGGAAGAAAGTGATGGAGAGAAAGATGAGGAAACAAAAACAGAAACAGTGAGTAAGACAGGAACTGAAAGAGAGAGAAACAGAGAGACAGAAACAGAAGACAAAGACAGAGATGGTGGGAAAGACAGATACTAAGAGCGAGAGAAAGAGACAGAAAGAATGCCAAGAGGAGGCAATGACAGAGATTGTGTGTAAGACAGAGACTAAACGAGAGAGAGAGAGATAGAGAGAGAGGGACAACGTCAGAGATGGTGAGTGATTGGAAGAGGGGCAGAGAAAGGTGAGCGAGGGAGAGAGAGATAATGAGTGAGGTCATGATTGAGAGAGAGAGAGACAGAGACAGATGGAGGCACATGCAGACTTTATGAAGGTCTGAGGGCGAAGATTTGCAGCAGGACACGGAACGTGAGAGGGAAAAAATTGCTTTTCTATAAATTGTTGCTTTGGGTCAGTGATTAGTGGAGCTGGTTGGTTAAATCTGCCTTGAGGTCATTTCTGCAGAGCTTGTAGCTTTGCTTCTTTTTTTTATTTAAACCTTTATTTTACCAGGCAAATCATTAAGAACAACTTTTTATTTATAACGGCAGCCTGGAGCTCCTGCTTCAATTGAAATTCCCTTTTTTCTTTTCTGTTGTTTTCTTGTTTTGCTTAGTTTAACTTTAAAATGTCATGTGAGTAGAGATTCATGAAATTAAACTGATACATGCTTGGAAAACTTATGTACAAGAGGTCCCCTATTCACTCATTAACATTAATTATGCATCTATCTACATTATAGTCATTACAGCATACAGATTGCAATATTTATAATATCATGTATTGCAACATACCGTATGCTTTATTTTATTGATACATTTTTCATGATATCTATGTATGCTTTTACAGACAAGGGTTTTAAATAGAGTTTTTAGAGTGTCTCTTCTGTCCAGGTCAGGCTTTCTTCTAGATTAAAAAAAAATGTTGTGAGGATTTGACTGCATTTAGCAACAAGATCTTCTTAGAGATCAGGATAGTGGCTTATTACCACCCCATCTCATCCCTAACTCAATTCCAGAAGTATTTAAAGAAGCAACGACATTCCAAAGAACACATTCCACTGCTCCCCTCCACACTGTAAAACCCGATAAGTTGACTAAACTCAAAACTTTTGTTGTAACCGATTACCTAATAAATTTTATGTTTGTGAAATATAATTTTTACAATGAACTTACATATATACATATATACATATATATATATACATATATATTTACAATTAATATTTTCCTGAACTTGTATTTAGTCTTCTTTCTGGTTTCATTCAACTATTTTTTAAAGTAGTCATAGAAAAGTAGATAAAAAAAACAATAAAAAAATTAAAATCACTGAGAGCACAGCAAGAACACAGAGTTACTGCAGTTCAATAAATGATGCTTGTTCTACAGCCTACAACACAGAGGCCAAGCATTTTATTATAATAGCTGATCTACAAGTTTACCTAAGGTAGCCCTGAGTGAATCACTACACACTGATGGTGAGGGTCAGAAACTGTTGGACACACCCAGTATGCAAATAGATTGTGACAGAAGCCAATGGAAAATAAGCTGTTAATGGAAACAGACTAAATTCAGTTATTATAAGTTAATTCAACTCAAAGATCTCATTTTAAGCTTATATGTGCCCACGAATGTTCAACTAACTCAAAATAGTTGAGTATTGTTTAGAAATCTCCAATTTTATGTAAAACAGACTTAATTTATTTGAGTTAAAACAACTTCTGGGTTTACAGTGCAGCTCAGACCTGGCACTAGGTATAGTACAACTATAGTTTTATGTTTATTGGCTCCAGAGAGTCCTATTCTATTAGCAATGCTTCTCTACAGGGATTAGAAAGCTGTACGAGTGCATATATACACCCTTGTGTCAATAAAGTAGCTGAATGCATTAATTAGAAGGACAGTCGACAAACATTTGGACATATAGTGTAGATATGTATGTAACCTTTTGTAAAAATAAAGGACTTAACAAAGTTATAAACTTGGTACTATTTATCTGGTGATCTTTCACTATTTCTCGTATACTCTTTTACTCTCTCTTCCTTATTTTTTCACTCACTCAATCTTTCTCTCCCTTATTCTCTCTCACTCTTTTGCTTATTCTTTAACTCTAACTCTCTGTTTCTCTCTTATTCTTTATCTCTAGCTTTCTCTTTCACACTAACTCTCTCACTTGTTCTCTTTCTGACTCCCTCTTTCTCTCTCTAACTCTCATTCTCTCTAGCTCTCTCTCACACTGTCTTGCTTAATCTTTCTCTAACTCTCTCTCGCTCACTCACTGACTCTCTCACTTATTCTCTCTCTCTCTTTACTCTCTCTCTCTCGCTCACTCACTGACTCTCTCACTTATTCTCTCTCTCTCTTTACTCTCTCTCTCTCATTTTCTCTCACTCTCTTACTAACTCTCTCATTCATTCTCACTCTCTCTTTATTCTCTCTCGCGCTCTCACTAACTATCTTACTTATTTTTTTTCTCTCTTTACTCTCTCATTCTCTCTCTCTCTTTACTCTCTCATTCTCTCTCTCTCTTTACTCTCTGTCTCTCATTTTCTCTTGCTCTATCACTAACTCTCATTCATTCTCACTCTCTTTATTCTCTCACTAACTATCTCACTTATTCTCTCTCTTTACTCTCTCATTCTCTCTCACTAACTATCTCACTTATTCTCTCTCTTTACTCTCTAATTCTCTCTCGCTCTCTCACTATCTCACTTATTCTCTCTCTCTCTACTCTCTCTCTCTCATTCTCTCTTGCTCTCTCACTCATTCTCTCTCTCCCTCTCTCTCTGCTGATTGTTTGCAGTATCTGAGCAGGAGGAGGAGGTTCCTGACTTCATTCCAGCAAACTCAACAGAAAATCCAGCAGATCGAAAAGTATCGAGCAGAAAGTCTCGCGCGCTCCTCAGTGATGCTCCTGTGGCGCTTCTCCGGGCGCGCGGACCTGCTGCTGCTGATGCTGCTGGACTTCATCCAGCTGTCT
Source organism: Astyanax mexicanus (assembly GCF_023375975.1). NCBI lineage: Eukaryota > Metazoa > Chordata > Actinopteri > Characiformes > Acestrorhamphidae > Astyanax > Astyanax mexicanus. The sequence continues at coordinate 39,413,260 of NC_064420.1, read as the reverse complement.
GAGGGAGTGTAGCTGCTCTTCATCACTGAGGAGGAGGAGGATCAGTGTACCGGAGCGCTGGACTCACACGGTGGTCTCCTGTGTGTGTGTGCAGGTGGTCTTCATCATCATGGAGCTCCCGGAGGAGCTGGTGGGGGTCACGGACTCCATAGCCCTCAGTCTGCTGAACGAGACGCTGTTTCAGGGTAATATCAGCGCGCTGGACGGACTGCTGCCCATCAGCGTGAAGATCACCGTGGCCGTGGTGTATCTGATTGTGTGTGTGGTGGGGCTGGTGGGAAACTGCCTGGTCATGTATGTCATCATCAGGTGAGAGAGTTTTAACAAATGTGTCTGTCTGTCCCTATATCTGTCTGCGATTGTGCCTGTCTGTCCATCAATCCCACTGAAACAAATACAATATTATTATTATTATTTTTGAAATGATTACAACCCTGTTATCGCCAACATACCTAAATGCAATTAATGTAATATAATAATTACTATAGAATTAATATAATTCTCTATACTTTATAGACTAGACTAAAGTATTGGCACACCTGCTCATTTATTTTTTGTTCCAAAATGTAAAAAAAAAAGTATAAAATATGCTACTTTCCATGTTCATTGAATGTCTTGTCATGTATGTCATCATCAGATAAGAGATCTGAGATCATATATGTATTTATTGAACATTTATTTCCAAATTAGTACAGCCATGTTATCACCAACACACAAAACTAAAAGGCAAAATAATATCTGATACAATATTATATGCAAAAAAATCATAAAAAATCATGTAATTCATATACAAATTTCATAAATCTGCTTAGGGTCATTTTAGATAAATGATGGATATTAAGATTGTATTAAAAACTTTTTTTTCTACTTTTGTTGGAGTAACTGTCTCTCCTGTACAGAGAATAATGTTTATCATCTCCAGAGAGTGCTGTTCCAGTTACAGCACTTCTCTATGTTGACTAGATCAGGTGTATGTGTGCATTTGTATATCTTTGTCAGTGATGGGTGCAATTCAATGTTGCTGAATGCCTTTATTGCATGGGGTGTCTGCAAACTTTTAAGTTTTTGCCAAGAGAAAACCCAAAAGCAAGAAAATGATCTGAAATCAAGCATATTAAAAAAAGGTTTGAAATGTTGCCAGGTTGCAATATATTTCGACTTATAGACATAAGGAAAATAGAGAAAGTGAGAGAGAGAGACAGAGAGAGAGAGAGAGAGAGAGAGAGAGAGAGAGAGAGAGAGAGAGAGAGAGAGAGAAGCAAACCTCTCGTAATGGGAATGCTAAATGTCTCTGACTGGTGTCTGTTATATTTGCAGTTTCTCAGCTCATAATGTTGCTTCAATTGTTGTTTCTCCCAGGATACCAACTTGAATGTCTATTATGCTGCAGACTGAGCACAGGGATTTATTTGGTTCACGAAGCTTTACTAGAATGGATACAGCAACAAGTCGGATTCAGATTACACCAGAAAATCAATTTATTGAATTGACTGTTACTGTATTATAGAGTTACACAGAGAATCATTTTACTGAATGGGCTTTTACTGTATTATAGATTAACGTAAAAAAAAACTGAGTGTACTGCTTTTACTGTATTATATATTTCCATAGAAAACACCATAGTAGAGAGTTACACAGAGCAGCAGAGTTTATTGAATGAACTATTACTGTAGTACAGAGTTACACAGAGCAGCAGAGTTAATTGATTTAACTATTAGTAAAGTATAGAGTTACACATTAGAAGGCATGTCCCATGACGTTCGGTATGCCTGTGTATAGGAAACAAAGTGATACACATTAAAGAACCCTTCAATAAATATGCATTAATTACTAGCAATGTTATCATCTATAATAGAAATCCTACTTTGTATGGCATTTAACTGTAGCCAGAATTCTTCAGCACAGCCAGCACTTTAGGGTTTTTGCTGAGAGGTCAGAATGTGCTGAAATGTACAAAATATGAGGAAAAGAGTAGAAGAATGTGTCATTTTTTTGGCATTGGTGATGCATTGGTGATGCATTAAATAGCATTTTAATTAAATTGTGTAAATTACTGTGAATGTTATTATAAATTACTACAATGATTACTTTGCATTAAGTATTGTCTTTACCAAATACTACTTTAGCCAATATTCCCACATAAAAAAAAGGCCAATACAAACTCTCACATTTATTGACATTTATGAAATTTACTGTTCTTTAATTACAGACGGTGTGAACACAAATATTTCATGTTATGTCTGTGACACATTCCAAATAGCAGTTGGGATTGTAAAGCATTTACCATGTTGTAATGTTGCTATTCCTTTCTTCCCAGGTGTTATTTTTCCCACTTTTGCTTCTTAATGTAACAGTACAGAATGATTGTGTCACGTCCTGGCCCTGTCTCTTGTCTGTTCTCATGTCTCTGTGTGTTATCCCCACGTGACCCATGCTCTCTGCCCTCTGTGTTTCTTCCCCTGTAATTTTCCATCACGTGTGTCCCATTTGTAGCTCCGCCCTTACCCCAGGTGTTCGTGTTTAGTGTGTGTTTCCTGTTTGTATATATAGTCCTCTTGTGGCACTTTGTCCTCGTCGGTCTTTGCACCTTCTCCTGTTGTTTTGTCTCTCAGCACTTTTGTTATTTTCTAGTTCCCTGTTTATTTCCTTGTATATATCCCTGCGCTGTTTAGTTTTGTTTTATTTCTGTTCCTCGTTTGTTTCTTCGTTTATTACTCCCGGTTTGTATATGTTATTTTTATCTCTCGTTTGTTCCTTGTTTATTTCTTGTTTATTCCTTTGTTATCTTTACCCCTCGTTTGTTTTGGTTTACTCCATTTGTTTCATTGTTATTTATTTAATAAAATTCCCCTTACCTGCATTTACGTCCACCTCCACGTCTCCCTGCCTGCGAATCCTGACAGATTGTCACATTTTTGTTTCAAAGTTCTCCACATATTCTCTCTTAGGAAATGCTCACGAATGTAAGGTATGCCAGTCCAGTACCTGTACCCTCTTTTTCACAGCCATGCCTTATGTGTGCAGCATGTGGTTTTGCATTGTCTTGTTAAAGGCAGACTGTATTACACTGTGATTTCAGTGTACTTTTCTGAATTAATGCTGCAATTCCTTTGATACTTGTTGCTGATAACAGTCTGAATGGTTCTTTCATCATTGGTTCAGAGCTTGAGGCATCCATTTTTTTCCAAGAAAGACCTGGAATACTGACTTGTCTGACCGTAATCCATGTTTTCACGATGGTGATGATTCATCCCAGATACCTCTAACCCCAGAGATGTTTTTTTTATTTTATTTTAGTAAGTTTCTCATGCATTTTTACAAACTAAAGGTCCTCTTCCCATCATTTGCCCTCAAATATTCTTTTTTTTATATTGTCCCAACGTTTTCTGATATGGGGTTGTAGTAATTCTGATAAGACAAGTTGGAAAAAAGAACAACCATTTTACCTCAGGTTTACTCCCCCTCACTTTTTGTTTTGGAGTACCATGGCATGCACTACCATGGTGTGACTTTCTCTTACTTTCCTTGCTCCAGTCTGATTAAGCATATAATTAAGAAACAATCTCAGGCTTGCCTAATGTGCTCATATAACTGCTTTGTAATTAGGTTTCAGAAAATAGAAATACTGCAACACAGCCAGCGTTTAATGGCCTCACAGAGGGGCAAGAATGTGAAGTGCTGGAATGTACAGAACGTGAAGGAAGAGTGGAAGAGGGTGTCCTTTTTTGGAACTGGTGATGAAGTGTGTGACAGAATACCTGCCCTCATATGTCTGTACAGGTGGCCGTTTCTGACAGACTCGACAGCGGCAATACAGCTGCTGTGGGACTATTTTAAACCCCTTGTTGCTAGGCTGGTTACCAAGAGGCTCCGGCTGAAAGTCTTATTGACCACACTCTGCGTTCTTTATGGCCGAGAGATGAAATTTCAGATTCCTTTGAATTCACCAGTCTCTGAAGGTCCACCAGAACAGTATTAAAATGAGAGCTATACTGAAATTACTGTGGTGTAGAGGAGAGTAGAGTGCTGGCTCCAGCTAAAATCATAATAAAGTAGAATTCACATTAGGAGGCTAATTTAGCTGAAACAGGTACAAACTGGTATTACCAGACATCATTATCAGACAAGGCAGAGCAAGCCGAGAGCTGGCGAGTGAGACGGAAGACAGTGAGAAAAGAACAAGCTGTTAATCAGACAGAATGAGCTTCTTCATGTTTGTTCATTTTATGGGGTTTTTCAGTGTGTCTGAATGAATGTTTACTAACGTATTAATTTGGCCAAAACAGGATTTAACAGGCTTCAGATAGTCATTGATGTACCCCATACTCTTATTCTCAAAACCATCCATAAAATAATATTAAGCATGTTTACTTTTTGAGGGAATGTTGTTCTACCTCAGAAACATTACAGTTACTGCAAATAAACTGAAATCAGCATTGAAATCTGCAAATACACCGAAATCTGCCTGAAGCTACTATATGCCCATAATATAAAGACTAAATATTGTGACACCCCTATTGATGAATACAAATGCACACACAAACAGCTTGTCTAGTACCTGTTGAGCAATAATGACAATAGATATATGGGTGTCAGGGCCAGACAGGAACGAGACTGGTGCAGATACAGTAAAATAACTTTATTAAAAGTTATAGAACAGACAGGGGTAGTCAACAAAACCAGGGTCAATACCAGTAGTACACAACTTAGAGAAACCATACCATAAACGGAAGACAGTCCAAAGTTCATACACAGGCAGGCAGTATCACAGGGTAGGCAAAAATCGAAGTCGGTAGAAAACAAAAACAAGATCATACACGGAAATAGACAAGGGCAAGAGAAACGCTTTGTATTGTAGGATATACCAAACAGATTCTCGGCGAGGTGTGAGCGCGAGCAGGGTCCTTATATACTGAGGGAATCAGTACTCGGGACTTCCTGGTGGTGTCATGTGATGCGTCATGTGATCGGGAGTATGTGTCGTGCCATGGTGTGGTGCGTTCTGGGTATTGTAGTTGGTATTGTGGGAATCGCAGATAGAGCTGGATGTGGGAGACTTAGACATGCTTTCAGCACCAGACATGACAGTGGGTCATTTCTCAATCTGCGTTCTTGTCTGTACTTTTGTTCTCATGGACTCGGGACACGTCATCAGCTACAGCCCAAGTACTGTTCCAATTAAAAGTTTGCACTAAGTACACTAAAAATACCCGGATGTGTTCTTGCTCCTTGCACATTAGCGAGGATGCATGGAAGGTGTGGGCTTCTTACAGTCCAATAACCCACAATGCACCTCGCAGGAGGTGCAGCGGAGGAGAAAGTACCTTACTTTTAAAAAATAAATAGTACTGCTGTTTAATAAAATATAGTTTTAAGTTATTTTAGGCGAGAATGTAGGGGTTTACATTTCAGATATGTGGTTTATTAAAAAAGGGACTATGGGAAAATGTACATCTACGTTTTCAGAATGCTTTCCGCTCCCCTGAGAGCTTGATGTCATCAAGCACGCAGCTGTTCCAATTACAGAATAAAAGTACAAAAATGTCCTAGGGAGTACACACTCACGAGACAAACTTTCTTGCCAAGTACGGGAGTCCAGACTTGTGTACTCCATATTGAGAAAAGGCCTAGGACTCCCTGTCACAGATAAAAATACAGCCACAATAAAATGAATTTTATATGTCAGTAATAGGTTAGACAGGTCCAAGACTTTTGGGATGAGTTGGAGGAGTTGGGGATGAGGCGGGGTGATAATCATTCAACATCCTCACTCATCTCTCTAACGCTCGTTAGTGAATGCAATAACATCCTCACTTTATGCTCCAAACTCTGGTAGTATTCTTTCCTGTACAACAGAGGCAGTTACTCCAACAAAAACAAGTTAACCTCTTTTATCTGTAATACATTTGATTTCAGAAGAAACAGTAAATAAACATGTATCTCAATACTTTTGTTCATATTGGGTACTATATGAACAGCTATGGGAAAAAAATAAGAGACCACTTAAAAATGATGAGTTTCTTTGATTTTACCCAATTAACCTCTGGAATATAATCAAGAGAAAGATGGATGATCAAAAGCCATCGAAACAAGATGAACTGCTTGAATGTTTGGACTAGGCGTGGCATAAAGTTATTAAAGCAAAAGCAGTGTGTAAGACTGGTGGAGGAGAACATGCCAATATGCATGAAAACTGTGATTAAAAACCAGGGTTATTCCACCAAATATTCTTACTCTTAAATACTCTTAAAGATCTGCATCATTTTTATTATTTCAGTTATTTCTCATTTTCTGCAAATACATGCTCAAAATGGCAGTATTTATATTTGTAATGTGGGAGAAACATTGTCTGTAGTTTATAGAATAAAACTAAAATGTTCATTTTACCAAACATAAACCTATAAATAGCAAAATCAGAGAAACTGATTCAGAAATCGAAGTGGTCTCTTCATTTTTTCCAGAGCTGTATGTAGGATACTGAGCTTTGTTTAATTATACCTTTCCTTTTTTTTTTACAGGTACACAAAGATGAAGACGGCCACCAACATCTACATCTTAAATCTGGCCCTGGCTGACAGTCTAGTGTTGGCCACTCTACCGTTCCAGGGCACAGATGTGCTGTTAGGCTTTTGGCCCTTCGGTCTGGCTCTGTGCAAGACAGTGGTGGCCATCGACTATTACAACATGTTCACCAGCATCTTCACTCTGACCATCATGAGCGTGGACCGCTACATCGCCGTGTGCCACCCTGTGCGCTCCCTGGCTGTGCGCACCCCCCACAGGGCCAAGCTGGTCAATGTTGCAGTGTGGGCACTGGCCTCTGCCATAGGAGTGCCTGTTATGATCATGGGGCAAGTGGAAGTGGAGTCCAATGGTAGTCCTTACCTCGTAGCTACACTGTCATTCATCATTCATCACTCATCACTCATCACTCACCTCCCCAAGGATCATTAGGTTCATCCCTTAAAAAATTTTGAGTGTGTGTTTGTTTTAGGTATGTAAAAAATAATTGATTGCACATATTGCTCAGATTAATCGCAATTAATTTTACTACTGAATGCTAACCCTTTAATAATGGATGTTTTTTTTATAATTTTATTTCTAATTTTTTATCCCATTTCTCCCCAATTTACACAGCCAATTACCCAACCCACTCATTAGGACTCCCCCTATAACTATTGATGCCCCAACACCAGAAGGGTGAAGACTAGCACATGCCTCCCCAACACATGTAAAATCAATCACCGCCTCTTTTCAAACTGCTGCTGCTGATGAGTTGCAGAGTAGCATCACAGTGCGCTCAGAGGAAAGCGCAGCAACTCGGTTCCGATACATCAGCTTACAGACAGATGCCTTGTACTGAGCGACATCGCCTTTTTTGGATTGATGTGGGGAGAGAGCGCCATCTACCCACACAGAGAGAGCAAAGCCAATTGTGCTCTCTCAGGGCTCCGGTAGCCAAAGGCAAGCTACATGAACAGGATTCGAACAAGTGATCTCTTGATCATAGTGGCAGCGCTTAGCATGCTGGACCACTCAGAGCCCTTAATAATGGATTTTAAAATAACTATGTTATGAGTTATGCGATTAATTCCATATTTCATTAGAAATTAAAAGTAATCTTTTGAACTCAGCAGTATTTAGCCAGTGTTTACATGGCTATATGAAACTGCTTTTACAAAAACAGACTCTGTAGTTTGCATGTGTTCTTGTAAAAAAATAAAAAGTGTATTAAGTATTTTTTTAAAGTATACTTAACATGGAAACGTGCACACTTTTTGGAATTAATGTGAGTTAAATTAACTTAAATACTTATATATATAATAAATGTCTTGTTTTGAAACAACTTATGGCAACTTAAGTATATTTTAGTTTAATAAACCTATATATTTAAATACAACATAAAAGCATTAGGTTGTGCTTTTGAGTTATTTTTATACAGCTTATATGTACTTAAGTATATTTAAGTATGTGTTTTTTAAACATCGTTTTTAATACACTTGAAGTATATTGTAAATGTACTATTTTAAATACCGATGCACATATTGTGTACAACTTAATACCACTGGAAAAAAATACACTGTACAAAGTGTACTTTTAGCAGTATTTAATGTTACTAAATATATTTTCTATCAAAATGTTTAATTTAAAGCATATTGCTTAAAAACACATTTCATGTAAACACAGAGAAAGTATATTTAATGTGTATTTTTCATATTTAAAGTGTATTAAATTCAAAATGCATTTTTTGTATTTTTTAGCTAATTTAAACATACTTTTAACGCTCTTAAGTATAATTTCTTTTCACCTTAAATGGAATCTCTGACCAAAATGAAATATCTAACCATGACTACATTTGTATCAAGCATGCTTTACTCACAGAACCCTTTACAAATTAGAATAACCTCAAAAGTCATGTGATAATCCAAAATATTTAGCTGCAGTGGTCCCTAGAGTGAGCTTTCCCTGTTTAAAGATTAAAATCTCCTGCTGATGACGTATATTAAAGAAAGCAGAGGCAGATTATTATTACAGAGAGGATTGATTTTCTTTTCTAATAGCTGGCTAAAGCAGCAGAAAGCCAGATGGTTAACAGTTCTGCTAGGAATTCAAATGTCATGCCTGTATTTACTGTATTAACCTTTACATTAGTGGATCCACAAGCAGACTGTATTTCTGTTTGTCCATGAGAGGATTCTTAATGGTATTGTGGTGTATATGCATAATATATGTGCAATGAATTCTGAGTATAATAGTGAATTAACAACAACAGCATTTCACTGCAGTAGTTAACAGACAAAAACACAAATTTGAATTAGTTTGAGAGATATGATGCTGTGATGTGCAGTATAAAATAACAAATCAATTTAGAAAAGTTCATTTTGCAGTCTGGTTGCTAGGGGTATTGCCAGGTGGTTGCTGTAGTGTTGTTAAATTGGCACAAGATGGGGTGGTGCTTCAGAGTGGCATCATAATGTTGCTTAGTGGTTGCTAGGGTGTTGCCAGGTGGTTGTTATGCATTTGCTGTATTACAGCTAGTTGCTGTAGTGTCTTCGGTGGTTGCTTAGCTGTTGCCAAGTAGCTTTACAATGTGCAACTACAGTATTATAATATTTTACATGCACGTTTTACGATGGAAATTAAGTAATAAATAAAAATATGATCACTTTAGGAGAGGAGGCTGTATCGATGACTAAACCTTTGAGATTTTGTCACCCATTTCATAAGCTTTTATTTTGTACATGCTCCATTTTCATTTTCCAAAGCAGTACAAATACTTAAGGAATATTCCACCATTTTCAACCTTACCTCTAAATATTATATCTAAATTGTGCAATTGATTACATTGTAGAACAGAACAACTGTTCACAACACAACACTTAAAGCTCCACTAGGTAAGATTGAGATTTTGTGCTTGTGGGCTCCCCCTACAGCTGTAGAATGTAATAAATGTTTCAGGCGGATTAGTTTCTCTTTCTCATTTTCTGGCTTTCACAGACATATTTGGTCTCTTTCCAGCTTCTGCCAGAGTGTCTGTATGTTAGTTTGTAAAGCATGAACCAGTAGTTCTTGTAGAACTGTTAGAACTAAAGGTCGGAAAGCAGGTCGCAGTTCTCTCGAGCGTTGGTCGTGGCCGCCTCGGAAAACTTACAGAGTCTGGTTTGAGCTCAGAGGAGCTCTGGCACAGACACGAGAGCACCGCTATTCCTCCTATTACACCTCAATGCAGCGCTGCAGTGAGTTTCAAGCTGTAATTTTACTTCTTTAAAAAGACCAAAATCAAGGAAATCCTACCTAGTGCTGCTTTAAGTTACTGATTTTTTTAAAGAAGCCAATTAATTTAAATATGACTATGACCAATCAAATAACAATTTGAATGTTTTTTTTCTCTGTTAAATGTTTTTCACTATGATGATAAAACCTCTTGTATATGGCACTTTAAAGAAACATGTTTCACTTTTGTTAAAACCTTAAGGAACCCATTGTACTCAAATTCTTCCTTTATACGTTTCTTAATGTTCGGAATAATAGTGGATCCAGAGCCTGATGTGCTTGAGAGAGGGTGCCCTGCCAGTCCTTGAGGGACTTTTGGAAATTCTTCAGTTTGAAACTGTGGAAGAATCCCTTTAGTTGCTTAGCAGTACATTTAAGAACAGCTTTTTTTTGGTTTAGAAGAAAATGTTTTCTGAAGCACCTCAATGTTTTTTTTTATTATTACAGAAATGTTCAGAGTGACAGTTGTAAAGATGAAAAAGATGTAAAGATCACTGAATGGACTAAATGATCTTCTTGTTCTCTCTGCAGGTATTGAGTGCATGGTGGTCCTACCTGATCCTCGGAGCTACTCTGAGCCCGTGTTCGGGACCTGTGTGTTCCTCTTCTCCTTTCTAATCCCGGTAGCTATCATTAGTGTGTGTTACGGCTTGATGGTCCGCCGGCTGCGTTCCGTTCGCCTTCTCTCCGGCTCCAGGGAGAAGGACAGGAACCTGAGGAGAATCTCGCAGATGGTGCTGGCTGTGGTGGCTGCCTTCGTGCTCTGCTGGATGCCTGTTCAGGTTCTGGCTCTGGTGCAGGCCTTGGGGAAGGTGGACCTGGGGGGCAGCGAGGTCGCTGTAGCAGCGATGCACTTCTGCATCGCCCTGGGTTACGCCAACAGCAGCCTCAACCCCGTCCTCTACGCCTTCCTGGACGAAAACTTCAAACGCTGCTTTAGAGAATTCTGCCTGCCTGCCAACTCTGTGGTGGAACTGGAGGCGCCGAGGAGGAAGTTGGTGAGGAAGGAAGGTGGATGTGGAGTAGATGGCGAGCAAGGAAATGGAGCAGCTGTTCAAGCTGCAGGCATACCCAGATGTGAGGAGTAGAACTCTAACCAGAAGTGCTTTAAAAGATCGGTTTAGCCAAAAATGTATCTTGTTTATCTTTAATGAATTTTACCAGCCAATGATTGGTGTTAAAGTGTGTTTCTTTAGTTTAAAGCTAAAGCTAGGAGGCTAACGTAGCAATTGATAGAAGCTTACAGACACCAGTTTAAGATTTAGCCAGACTGCAACCAGGGAGTAATCAAAACGTTCAGAGTCAACACCAGTAAACAGTTACAACAGAGAGCAAGCATACCAGTAATTAGATTCAGTCCAATGGTCATACACATGCAGGAGATATTAGAAGCTAGGTAAGAATCAAGCTTAAAAAAACAAAACACAACAAGGTCATACTCGAGAGGGTAACACAGGCAGTGGGACAAACACTTTATAAAGTGGTAAACCGAACAATACTTGGCGAGGAGTGTGTGGAGTGAAGGTGTATATATGTGAACAGGTGTGATCAATATTCTGGTGATTGAGCAAGTGAGGGAATAATGTCAATGTGTGGTAATTCTGGGTACTTCTGTATAGGCCCACCACGACAACAGTTTTCAAATAGATGATATTTTGAGTGAAGGACCACTGCTATTTCCAGTGCTTTAACAGTAAAAGCAAAAGCGGTTTTAGTTTCCCTCACATTAAAACAGAAGACTAATGTATCGCTTGATTTAAAGGAGTAAAAGACTACAGCAGCAGCACAACTGTAACATGAGCATGTGCGTGTGTCAAGGAGCAGGAGAACAGACTAGCGTGGCTAATGTAACGTATTAGATTAAATATAAAAATAAATATAAAGGGCATTAAAATGGGGATAAAAATAAGGGAGAAATGTTAAAGAGTAAGAAATAAATGCATTAAAATTCATTCAGCCCCATATGGCTCTTCACCTGTTTATACCAAAAAAGGCCTTGAATTATCTTGAAATATGAACACTATTAAATCACCTATATAAAATGACAAATGGCATGTACATCGTAAAAACTAAATAAACTGGTGGCTGTAAGTTTTTTTTTTTTATTACACAGTAATTTAGCTCCATAGCTTCAGAGCAAAACTAAAGCATTTGACATTTTCAACACAAAAACACCTTCTGGCTGATTTGGCTACATAAAAGAAAAAATGCACACATTTGATTTTCTGGTTGAAGTGAATGTTATGTATTTAATGTATGTAAATATAAAATATATTACTTTGTATAGAATTCTAATAATACCAGTGTAATTATAGCATACATTAAAGCATCTTAAGGAGTTTTTAAGGAGACCAAACTGATCGGAAAATGGTAAAATGCTTTGCCACTTGGGGACAAAAGGGCTTACCTTGTTAATAGGCTTTTTTCATTTTTGGTTAAATTATTTTTGGTGAAATTGAGGCCTTTATGCTTATTGTAACGATGATGTCTATTCCAGAACTCAGCAGAGCAGAAATGTGCAAAGCTTGTTTGCTTCAAGCAACCTTCATTAGGACTTGATACTACTAATGAAGGCCCATCAGTTTAATGGTACACTGGATGATATTTATTAAATGCTGCACTGCCTGTAAAATAAGGCTGTATAATATTTATCACTGTGTTAATGTGGACTTACTGTATAATATATTCCTCAGTGTTGCATATTAGCTTTGTACAGAAATATACTTATCTGACTGTAGAAGCTTAAGATCATTAAAGGTCTGTATAATCTTTATTTTTGGTGTTTGTTGTTTATTGTACTGCTTTTTTTGTTTAAGTCTTGCTCCTGAGGGAACAGATCTGAGTGACAAGATGTCTTTTCTTTGAGGATTCACGTGTTTCTATCTGACACAGACAACAAGAGTGGGAGGAAAGAAAACAAAGCAGCTTGTGTTTCTAATTGAATTTGTCTGAGTCTGTGATAAAGATTAGAATTATTTTTTATAGTCTTTGCTATCCAATCACATGATTTCATCACATGAAACCAATGAGAAAGTTGTCGAGCATGTCTTAGACATCTGTTTCCTTGTTCACAGTTTGAAGAATGAGCCAGATGGTGTCCTGAATCTAGTTTCCAGCCTGGTTGTGATAAATTGGCCTTCATCCAACTTTGCATTTATTTGCACAGAATTTTGCTGTGTTGTTGCGTGAAGTACTCAATCCTCAGCCATGGAAACTGAATGCAGCTTTAAAACACACTAAGCTGTATAGGTTAAAAGTATTATGACACCAAGTTAAGGCTTTTAAAAAATACTTAATTCTGCTTTTGTTGTTGGAGTTACTCTCTCTAATGTCAACTAGATTTTGAAGAGCATTGCTGTAATGATTTTTTTACATTCTGTGAAAAGAGCAGAGAGGTCAGGGTACTGGATGATAACCCCACCACCACCTACAGTAATTATCCCCATCTCATCAGACGTATTAGATGGAGCACCATCATCATTCCAGAGAACACAGTTCCACTGCTCCACAGCTCAATACTGGGGAACGTTATTTCCCTCAAGCCCCTGGCTAACATTAGACAAAGTACCAACAGGTTCATATTTATCTGCTCCAGAAAATCTTATTCTATTGGCAGAAGTTTTCATATCTGGGTCAGCAACGTGTATAAGGACCATTCCAACGAATGGCTGCCATTTCTGTCCCCAGGAAATTACATGCATAAATGTGCACACAAAATAACTTTAAAATAAATTTTATTATTAAACATATTGTCTTGTATATGGACCTAATTGCAAAAGTAGGACCTGTAATTAAAAAAAAATAATAATAAAAACTACTAAGAAAACAAAAAAAAAAAATAGCATAAACTTTACCATAAAATATAATTATGAAAATCCTTCAAATATGTAATTTGTTTTGCATTGTTGTGTGACTCCAAATCCCATCTATGTATTATTATTTTTTTAATATTTAAGTTGAAATCTAAAATCTGGGTTTCACTCATTCCTGTTACCGGACCACATTACCACACCTGAAACATATAGAATATTTCACAAGTCACATCTACAACAGGAAGTGACATCAGTTGTTTCTTTTGAAGACCATGGAAAGACCAAAATTAGGTTCCCTCATTAGTTTTTTTTTGTGTATTTGATCTTATTGTAACTATGACTGAAAATTTTGGAAAAATCACTAAATTCTCTTCATTGTCCTCTTGCTATTCAATCCTGTTTTTCAAAACATAAAAAGTAACAGGATTTTTTTTTTTTGTAATAAATATCAATTGTTTGAACATGCAGTCAATAATTTCTTTAAAATAAAGTCTTTCTTGAGAGAATAAAATTGAGTGAACTTGCTTTTAAATATGCTTATTAAGAGTATTATCTTCAGATTAGAAACCTAAAAAAATAAATAAAGCTGACTGAGTTTTACTAGTTTATTAAGTTTAATTTGGAGTTACAACAAGCAAATGGCACCTTTTCGGTGGAATGGCCCATGATTTAAAAGTAGCTGAATTCATTTATTGGAAGGGGTGTCCATCACAATTTAAACATATAAATATATATATAAATAAATTTATAATATATAAATATATAATATATAAAATAATATAATAAATATATATATATATATATATATATATATATATATATATATATATATATATATATATATATATATATATATATATTGTGGTCAGAAGAATCAGAATACCTTTGGAGACAGTTGACTGTGCAGCAAGTCTAGTAGTGAAAGTTCCTCAGTATTAAATATTCCACAGTCAACTGTCAGTGACATTATAACAAAGTGCACAAGACTGGGAATGACAGCAACTCGCTCTTTCAATATAAAATGACAGAGTAACATTCTTGGATGCTAAGGGGCAGAGTTTCTACAGATCTCTAGAGGCTTCCAAACTTCATGTGGCTGAAAAACAGTAGAGCATAGAGATTTACATGAAATAGGTTTCCATGAGTAGCTCCATTCCAGTCTTTAGCTTTTATCATTTTTTTTAGGTGTGACTATTATGATATCACAGCTTCACATTGGGTTTACAAGCATCCAGATTATCACAACTGAAAATCATTGGCAACAGAATAGGATACTCTGAAGAAGCTGCAGACGTGCCTAAGGTCACCATGTCCAGAACCAAGCATTGGCCTGTGGAACTCTGTTCCCTGCAATGTTCAAGCCCATCAAATACATTGGAGATGAACTGAAGTATTGTTGATTGAATTATTTTTTGAGTCTATCCAACAAATTACCATACATCAAACATTTCTCATTTTTGGAAAAATATTAGTTATTCTTATTTTATTTTTTTTTGTATTAATTCAATACAGTTTAGTCAATAAAACGTCAAAAACGAATAACCAAGTATCAAACATTATTTCTTTTTACTACAATTTATTACATTTTAAACTAAATGCGCTTTACTTTATTTTTTTTCACTCATGCAGTAACTGGTTTCTCCCAAAAGTAATACATGTTTGATGTATGGTTCTCATAATAGGGCTCAATTAATGCTTTGAGTATAAACTGGGTTCAAATATCTGTACATGAAGCATCATAAATAGGAACATTTGTTTTATTATTAGGTTTTTATATAAAAAAATATAACAATAGGTTTATCTAGGAGATGCTAAATGTACCCGCAACTGTAGAGCAAACCTGTTGCTATCTTTAAATGAGGCAGAACAGAACCCACTGTCCCTGAGACCCTGAACTAACTGCAGGTGAGTCGTATGGAGCTTCAAAGGTGCTCTGCTGCTGCTGCTGTATAAAATACAGCTTGTTGCCATCAGCTCCCGCAGACAAATCAATGGAAAAAGAACACAATGATGTGAGAGAGAGAGTGCTTTTCTCTGTTTTGCAGCAAAAGAGAGTTAGGGATGTACTGGATGAAAAGAGGTGAAGTGCATTAGGCAGAAATTGACTGAGAGTTAATGAACGTCTGAAGAGGTACATCAGGACACCAGGACTTAATGACATACACAACAGCCTCAGAGAAGCATGCTTCATTTTCTCTTCTGTAAACATGTCTATACGTTTCTGTAAGAGGGGATGTAATTAGTGCAATTAGCAACAAACAAAGAGCACTAGCAGTGCTGAGGTACTGAGAGAGAAAATGCTTTAGTGTACTTAACATTAGTGTCAACCTTCAGTGAAACACTATACATTAAATTGAACCCTTTTAAGAGTTAATTCAACACTGCATGGAGTCATATATTAGACTATATTGGACTTTGAGTGTAGTAAAACATGATAAAAAGTACTTACCTTTGTTGAATAGCCTACCTCTGCTGTCATATAGCTTTCTAAAATACAGTCATTTTGTGCTTTTTGCCCAACACAGGGCATATTTTGCCCTGATAAATCACTTTTTCCACGGTTATCCAGGCTCAAAGTAGCTCCACACCTCCTTACTAGAATCCGAAGAGCCCTGACATTGAATTTGAGGCATTAATAACTTTTGCACAAACTTTTGCAAAAAAAAAATTGCACAAGAAGCTTATTAAAAACACTTTTTACATCCTATAATGCTAGCTTCAGCTCTGTGCTCCACCATCACTGTACTGATAATGACAGACATATATACATATATATACATAGATGCTGCATAGCCTGCTTCCTGGCGTAGCAACCAGTGCCCAGAGCATTTATTTACACTGAGAAAGGTGTTTAATACACCTATAATAATCACAACTTAACAATAATAGGGAGGTGGACTATTCAACAAAGGTAAGTTCTCCTTTAACTCTACATAACACTCATTTTGGCATCTCTAAACTGTGTTGCTTTAATTCTACCCCATAGTTTTACTCTTGTGTATCATTTTGGTTGAGTAATTGAGTATAGTAACAAGGCCAAACGATAGTTCTGTTTAATAACATAAATTGGCAGCTCACCTGAGGAGACCATTATCCACCCTCTAACCGAACACCAAGAGGATAAATAACACTCACATAAACATATATAACACACATATAACCAACAAAACTCCAAACAAAGAACAAGGGCTGCCGCAGTGCATGCTGGGAGCCCCTCTGAAAGCTTCTAAACCCTCTGCATACTCAATGCAGTGAAAATATGCTTAAAAATAGAAATTAACAGTTTAAACATACACTAACACATAATAAAGCACATTTACTGTATGTGCTTTAGGAGTACCAAAAGTCACATACAGTATGTTGAAATTTAACAATTGCTTATGATTTGTTTGTAACAGGGTTAAAAAATTAATTAATACAACCCCCAGGAAGTAAAAAAAGGACTTTTATAACTATAGATTTTACTGTGTATAATCTAGGGATTTTACTGTGCATTATCTGGGGGTTTTAGCATTTGCGTTCATACTGTATTTGGTAAACCTGACAGTGGGAGACAATTTGTTGTGAAAGATTTATAAGATACAGAGGAAAAAAACTCTAATAAAACAATGTAAATACAAGTAGAATGCTGTTCCAATCATGTCCCACTATAATGCTAATACATTAGCACCAACTCTCTTTGAATTACTCTAGCAATAAAGATCTGAAAATATCTGATGCTGCATTATCGCCACTGTGTGGTTGGTCATGATAGATGCAGCTTATTTTAAGCTGAACTGTAATAAATGCTCACATTTCAGATAAATGGAGATTAGCAAGAGTGGAGCCATGAGGTCTACCACATAATATTGTGGTAAACACAAAATGCTCTAGGTCTCTCTTTCTCTCTCCCCAGTGTTAAGTGGACACTGCTATGTTCTTCTAGCACAAGGGTCATCAGCGCAGGACATTTTTAGTGATAGGCTTGCTTTATTATTATTTTTTTATTGTCTATTACATTGATTGATAAAAACAATAACACACATTATGCCATTGTCTAATGCAAATATGTAAATGATTGCAGGTTTGCGCTGATAAGACTCTGGGTCTTTCAACAAGAAAGCGTGAAAATGTTTGGGTAGTGT
Organism: Astyanax mexicanus; assembly: GCF_023375975.1. NCBI lineage: Eukaryota > Metazoa > Chordata > Actinopteri > Characiformes > Acestrorhamphidae > Astyanax > Astyanax mexicanus. The sequence goes on along the minus strand of NC_064420.1, from coordinate 39,395,550 downwards.
TCTTCTTGGTGAGAGATCAGTAGCTGTTAGACATGCCTACAGTTCAATCAAGGCATGTTTCTTCTTAGTTGAAATACTTTGAGAGGGGGCACATCATTGGACTGAGAGAAGTAGCATGGTGGTTTCAACAAATTGCTCAGCCAGACCCAACCTCCTTTATTTACAGTGGTGCCATGGACAAAAACCTAAATTGCTATTGATTAAAATCACATCGACTTTACCAATAAATCCAGAAACAAAAGTTTGGAAATCAACAATGGTTGGGTTTGACTATTAAGGCCATTAAGGTTTTGACTTGTGTCTCTCATGGCAAGGCTTCCAACTGCATTTTTCAGCAGCATAATGCTCACCCACACACTGCAAGGGTTTCATAGAAATGTCTCCACCAGATTTACTGACAATCGATAATATATAATTATTATCTTTCCACATATAAACTTCTATTTGGTTCCAACAGCTCATTCCTGGTACAGTATTTTTCTGTAAAAGAGTAGTTATGTATACCATGTACCCATATGTAGATACTCATGTGTAGATACTCATCACCCTACAAGGATTTAAAAAGAGCTTTTGTTCATCTTTTATCACAGTAACAGCCTCTACTCTTCTGGAAAGGCTTTACACTAGATGTTGCTGTTAGGATCTGATTCTGATGAACAAGTGTTCAATATTTTACAGCCCAGTGCTGGGAGGGGCTATACAGTATATCCCTCTAGATATATATATATATAGTGTCGATACAAGGTCAGCAAAAAAATGCTAAAATATTGATACTGATACATGAGACAAGATTACACCTGGGAAACACCCGGGGAAAAGGACGGGTTTTAAATCTAAACACAGGTGAAAAAACAAATGAGAAGGTGGATGATACTAATAGAATGAAAAAAGTAATACATTATGTTATCAGACAAAATTCAAATTTGCACTACTGAAGATAATATAGTCTATTGTTACTACATTGTGCTGAATGAATGCCTGAAGAAATGGGCAAAATTTAGTTTGATTTGGCTGTCTTGCTTTAATTCACCACATACTACTCAAACACATATTATTTGACTTAATACATATTAACTACATAATTCAGTAATGCTTTTAAAAGACAAACAAGCCGACCAAATCCATAAACACGGTAAAGCACATAAAACAACTTAATTGGAAGGTTAATTGGAATTAGGTAGTTGATTTTTATCAGGCAGAAAAAAACACAAACAAAAGCAGAGCATGGAGTTACGAATTGATTAATCCATTTTTTTCTTCTAAAATGCTGCAGTTTCATTTTAATTACAGCTAAAGTGATGTTTCTGTGTTTAACCAATAGATGTCAGCACTAGTACACAGATTCCTGTTCCCTTGCCTTTAGACTATCCATCCTTTAGACTGTGCAGTCGAATTTGTACTGTTAAAGGTAAGACCACACCAGGTTTATCTGTCAAAGGACTTGATGATGAACTGAACAGATTAATACATGCCACCAACAGTCACAGCAACAGCACACCCAAGTAAAATACACAGCCTGTAACTACCAAGAATCCTGAACATATAAAACAGCAGATAACAGAACTGTAGCCCATACTTTATAGGACACAGAACCTACACTAATGCAACCTGTTGTACACAATTTTAAAAGAGCCCAATTTTATACACTTTTATAGGTGTCTTGCTATTATCTACAGGTGACCATTAAAAGCACCTGTCAACAACTACAGTGGGAAAAAAGGGACACAAACCCAAGAGCAACTGCCCATCTGGTTACACTATGTAACATGATTTAAATGTAAGTTGTTCTAGATAAGAACCAAATGCTGTAACATATTCAAATCAAGCTTGTCATAATGTTTTTATTTTGTGTTTTTTCCAAAGAAACCATTTTTGTGAGAGTCTTTTTTTATTTTTTTATTAACTCATTAACTCATTATAGTAACCCATAATAAACAGGTTTAAAAAAACTATGTTGCTACTAGTTAAGTGTTTGTTCTAGACCTGCATGTCCAGTGCAAGAAGCGCTTGTTTTTTTATGGGCAGACTTAATGTGGGAGGAGGATAAAGGGGATGGGCTTGCCCCTGTTTGAAAAATGACAAAACCCACCCCCTCGTAAAACTGCCCCCATGGGATTAATGGCCTTATGTGATACCACTTAATCGCATAAAGCCGTCTACAGTTTACATAGTAAAGGAGCAATGGCCTCCCAACCCCCTATACCACCCCCTCTCTCCAAACACTGCACACACACAACACAAATGGCAAGCTGCTTCAGCCCAAAATCACACCAGCTCTAATTATCAAGTTTTAACTCAGTTTAAATTCACATTAAAGATCTCTCTCTAATGCAGATAATACTTGAGGAAACAAGAGATCAGCAATGAATTATTAGTAATAATATCAGATCAACAGAATAATAAAGCCATTCCAAATAGTCAAGTTGGCAGGGAAACATATCTGTAATGTAATTTTGAGGAATTGTGTGTTATCATTGACTTAAATTCGATTTCACACTTACTTATTAGAAATAAAACTCCAGTTACAGATATTTATGATTGCTTTCCTACTAGTAGTAGGTAGAAGTCTATAAGTCTTGGGCGGCACAGTGGCTTTCATGGTTAACACGTTTGCCTCCCAGCACTAGGGTCTTGGGTTAAAGTCCCTATCTGGGTGGAGTTTCCATGGAGTCTCAGGGGACTCTGGTTTCCTCCTACAGTCCAAAAGCATGGAGTTTAGGTAAATTGGATACTCTAAATTGCCCAGGTGTGTATGTGTCTGTGTGTGGTATGTATGTAAGTTTGTGTGTGTGTAAATGTAACATGACTGGGCCCAGATAAGGATTGGCACTCTGTCCTGGGTAAATGCTGTAATGCCTGATGCAATCCTCCAGGTGGACGGTCGTTTCCGGTTGAGAGTATGCTGTGCGCTATTGGCTGCCGCTTTTCACAGGTGTGTGCATGAGTGCTGAAAATGAATCATGAGTCATTCATTCATTCATTAGAAATTATATTACAGAGCTCTCAAACTGCACATATGCACATTTTTAATAGTCAAAACTAAATTTGAGATCAACAGATCTTGAAATAGCATTAGGCAATTAAGCAGGATTTTAGATAATTCTAGATAATAGAGAGTAAAACTCCATGTAAATCAGTGGTAGCACATGACTAGTCAAAACTCCAGATATGTGATCTGTGATATGTAAAACTAGAATTTCTGTGTAGTCTGAAGTCTTATGTCTAAATGGGTATATTATTCTCATAATGACCCACACACACACAATCAGTACGATTACCCTCTACCACCTCCACCAAAGAGCCCAACGTGTCAAAACACATATCTACACATATCTATCTGTCGTTGATCAATATACAATAAGGCGAGCATTATGGAAGCGTTTAAACTGTAATAACCAGGGGGCGCCATTCTTCAAAAAAGACACTACTAGGACAAAGAGAGATGGAGCTGCACGTTCAGACAGTAGCTGCCAAAGCATCAATCACAACCCCTCCCTTCCTTCCTTTCTTTCATTTCTTTCTTTCCTTTCCCTTGCTTTTTCCCTTCTTTTCCCTTATGCTTTAATTTCCCTGCCCTAAAATCAGGCAACACCAGTAATGCATAGTTTTTTTATTTAGCTTTTGGACTTTTCGATAGTGCTCTGTGTTTTTAATCATTGATTGATTGACTACAGTGTAATGAATTTTGACCTGATTTCGATAGTTCGATAGCTGCCTACTATATGGACCCAAATGGACCACCACCACCAACACTGCTCAGCAAGCAAAGCTCACACAATCTCAGAGCAAGGTTGAATCATCTCAGGGAGCACACACCTTATATAGCCTATACAGGGGCAGGGCCCTGCAGCACTATGCACAGCATCAATGATACACCTGCATCCATCATCTTTCAAAGGATGCTGCTGCTGGACCATCCATCCCTGCATCCCAGAAGAGTCCAGAGGCCGTCATCAGAGGAGGATGCTTAGCAAGAAACAATGATCCCTTCACCCAACCACCTAACATTATCCCTCCATCCCCATTCCATATCTGTACACAGAGACTGACATACCCAGCCCAGCCCCCTCCCCCTGCTCTTCTCTCAGTTCCATTCCATCCCTCCATTCTCCTCTCTCTCCCCCCCTCTCTCTCTCTCTCCCATCCCTCTTTTGCCTACTCTCGTTTTTTTTTCCATCCCCTGCCCCACTACAACAAACATGGCCGCGAAATCGGACGGCATCGCCGCCGTGTCCGTGCTGGCCGAGAGTCCCCCCGCGCCGAGCCCCGCCGCCGTCAAGCGCTACTCGCTGCCGGACTGCTGCTGGACCCTCGCCGCCCTGCTCGTCTTCTTTTCGGACGGCGCCTCGGACCTGTGGCTGGCCGCCGACTACTACCTCAGGCGGGACTACTGGTGGTTCGCCCTCACGCTCGCCTTCGTCGTCGTGCCCTCCGTGGTGGTGCAGGTGCTCAGCTTTCGCTGGTTCGCCTACGACTACGCTGAGGACGAGGCCGGCGGGGGCAGCGCGGCAGCGGCGGCGGCGGCAGCGGTGGTGGCCGCGTCCGGCGCGGAGAGTCACCTCCTGGGCGCCAAGGGCGGCGAGCAGCGCGGGGCTGGGGCTGGAGCTGGAGCCAGGGGTGGCAGCAGTGGCAGGGGGAGGACGTGCTGCAGAGCCTGCGTGTGGCTTTTCCAGAGCCTGGTGCATGTCCTGCAGCTGGCACAAGTCTGGAGGTAAGGGCAAGAAATGAAGTTACTAAAGAAATAATTCAATACTAAAGCTAAATCTAGACCGTTGGACCATCCATCCCTGCATCCCATCCCTGCATCTGTTTAGATAGAAAGAATACAGTAGCCTAAAGTGGGGTACAGTATAGATTGGGGCATCCAGTTTAATTGCATATGCACATGGATGGTGCTTAATGGGTTGATTCCCATTGAGACCAAAAAAAGGGTTGTAAATGTGCTCAGATTAAAGGGGTGTGTTATAGGGAACTATCTATATAGATACATGATCTTCAACCTAGCTGTATAGCTGGATAATGTACATGCATGTAACCTTGCATTCAGCATTAAGCACACTGAGAGATGGTTAGGATCTGTATAGAATGGTCTACCATATAGGCTAAGCATCATATTGCATATGATGCTCTACTTCATACAGTATGTGACATGCAGGGGTTGATGATGCTTGATGCTCGATGTTGCACTGCCTTGAGTTGTAGCTAGGCGTAGCTAGAAGTGTGATCAACCTAAGAGACAAGGAATGAAAGTGGAAGAAATAATAGAATACTTGAGCTTTCTAGATTAACTATCTGGTTAGATAGAAGGAATACAGTAGTATAAAGTGGGGTACAGTGTAGAGGCATCCAGTCTAATTGTATACCTGCATGGTGCTTAATGAGTTGCTCCCCTTTGAAGGTAACTGTGCTCAGATTGAAGGGGCGTGCTATAGGGAACTAACTATATAGATATATGATCTTTAACCAAGCTGTATAGCTAGATAATGTGCATGCATGTGATCTTCCTTTCAGCGTTAAGCTCCCGGCATCTATACAATAGAACAATTTTTTTTTTTCAGTACCTTCCCAGAAAATGAGTTGATATCTCTCTGAGGGACGGTGAGGATCTATATAGGATGTTCTACCATATAGGCCATGCATCATATTGCATATGATGCTGTACTCCATACAGTAAGTGACAAGCAGGGGTTGATGATGCTTGATGCTTGATGTTGCACTGCCTTGAGTTGTAGCTAGGCATAGCAGTGTGCTCAACCTAAGAGACTCCAAGCTATAGATTCACCATTGATCCATCAAAATGTAATTTTTCTTTTTTTTTCTTTGGAAAAGTAATGCCAGGTAAAAACAACGGCCACTTAAAAGTGAGCACATTTATAACTGATTTTTATACATCATTGCCAGATGATTGATTTGATGGACCAATGTTCCAAGTTTAGGATTAGGTTAACCTGATTTAGGTTACCTGGTCAAAATCTCATTCCTGCCCCAGTAGCATCTGTACCGTTCTTTCTTGCCTTTATCATATTCTATTCAGGCAAAGAAATACCACAACCAATAATACCAGGGTATGCAGTCCAAAATGTGGTAAAGGCTCAAGGTTTTTATGTATATAGGTCTATATGTATATAATACTACTGTTATACAGTAGCCAAAAGTCAAAGGTCTGTAGACGAAGCTGCTTTGAAGAAAGGTCCACTCCATTAGCACTGTCCAGCATTTCCTGTTGTCTCGTGCCAGTTCATCATCTGCTAGCCATGGAGCTTCCGGGGCCCCTCCTACACCTCCTCCTCCTCTTCCTCTTCTCACAAGCTTCTGGGTCAATAATCTCCCAGAGAGAATCGTCTACTCATCCACTCTTTCAGGCTGTCAGCCAGGAATCGCCTTAAGCACACTCTAAAATCCCTTTGTCTTTTGAACAGTGAGAAAGACTGGCTCAGAACAGCCCAAGATTCTTTCCTCACTTCTATAAATGATTGCAGAGATTTTAAACAAACCTAGGAGAGAACCGGCCCTGTTTTTTGCGAGCAACAGGAGCTTGCTGAGGCACACCCACTCATGTACTCAGGAGGTAATTGTATCTCCCAACAGTGCGGCATGTGGTGACAGATATCTTCAGATGGCTTAAAGGTTGGTCAGGCTGTTTTGAGATCTTCCAAACATCATAAAAATGAGTGTTTTCATTTCTGTTTATTTCATTTTGCTGTTCATTAAATTTTAATATTCTGGTCTTCACCCCTGACCTATATATAGGACAATGCCATGTGAATACTCCCACCCTGCTGCCACAACCAACACCCCTCTGTTTACATCACATGACCTCGCTTTGTGGAATGTCCTGCTTGGGTGATCCACTAACGGTCCACTTCCACAAATAAAGTGCCCAAAAGTAGTCTTGTGAATGATGCCATAGAAGAACCACTTATGGTGTAGTAGGTTTTCATCTGAGGTGTGTATAAAGAAGCTTTTTAGGGAACCAACAAAGTTATTTTTGAGAGAAAACTCCACAAATGTTTGACTCTTAGAAAACTTTTTTGACATTATACATTTTAAAAGGAAGGAATGTTCATTTGTTTCAAATTAATATACTATACTTTAATCCACATCATCTTAAAGCATGTTTAGTACAATGTTTGTCTGGATTTATTAGGGGAACGGTAGGTTAACTAAACAGACAGGACACTAGTCCATATCACAGATTTTTAAAGCACTATTACCTGTCAAATCCTGAGGAGCAATCTTGTACGTTCTTTTGTTGGAATTAAGTTGGTTAGGACTGTATATTGGAAAACCTGATGTCAAGAGATTGAACCCATAATTAGGGCAGATTTTTCATCACACACAGGCCCATCACACAGAACAACCTCGCCCCACAGAAGCTGAACTCTCTTCGGGTTGAGCTTGTTAGAAGATCTGTGAGTGAGCTAGCCTTTCAAAACACATGTTATCCATTTAATTGAACTTTCATTCATAGAAGTGAAACCTGGCTTTGAAGAACAGTTTGTTGATTGCATTGTTTTCTCATTCTCTTTCTCTCTCTCTCTCTCTCTCTCTCTCTCTCTCTGTCTCTCTGCTAGATGTCTGAGCTTCTTGTTAAATCATTCAGTATATACATTTAGTCCTTGATGCAAATCTAAGGCATTCCTTAGGATTTGTCTTAGTCTTCATAGCCACCTAGATGTACACTTAAAAATGTGCTGTTATGCACTGTTATGTGCTTTTTTTTACAGCATATAGTTTATGTTGCTCTATAGAGTGTTCATAAGCCTAGGCAGTAGTCGAGGTAGACCCGGTCCTCAGTAGGCTTGCCCTATGAAGATTGTTTCTCAGTAGCCTGTTGGTCACACATATAGAGTAATAGGAAACAAGGTTTTGTGGTATTGTCACACCCAAACGTCATAGGGTAACATTGTGTTGCAAAATGTGTACTGTTTTACGTTACATTATAAAACAAACTCTGCTCCAGAGCTCAGGATTTTTGACGTTTTTGCTCAGTTTTCGTGGTGCTGTTTTTCTTTTACCCCCCATGTAGTTTGGCCTACATTGTGCAGGTCATGAAGGATACATCAGTTGCGTCCTCCAAATCGCTCTGAATGTAATAAAAATGTGGACCTTTTATATAGTTCAAGAACTGAAAAAAAAAAAAACATGTTGGCTAATGGATTGTTGAAGTTAGCAGGTAAACAGTGTCTGGTACTGGGCAAAGTGTGTCAGGTATTAAGCTTAGGCCTGGACAATATTTCGATATCGGTATTTATCGCGATAAGAAATGTTTCAATATCGGTGATATAATTTTTGTGACATATCGATATGTATTATTTACAGACAGGCGTTTTTTAGCGGCATCAGTTCACTGCAGCCCTGAACATAGCCGGGCTACGTCAGTGCGTGATGACGCAATCATACAGGCACGTAGCCAGATAGGCTAGGCTAGGCTAGGCTAGACCTGGGTCGCCTCCTCTCCGCTCCGCACCTAAAATCTCCCGCGATGAAGCGAAACCGACCCTAACCAAGCGGATCTCGGCTCCGCTCCGGTCCGCGCCTAAAACCTGCCTGCGATGAAACGAAACTGACCCTTTCCGAGCGGATCTCTGCACCTAAAACACGCCCGCGATTAAACGAAACCGACCCTAACCGAGCGGATCCTCTCCGCTCCGCACCTAAAACCCGCCCGCGATGAAGCGAAACCGACCCTAACGGAGCAGATCTCCCCTCCGCTCCGCACCTAAAACCTCCCGCGATGAAACGATACCGACCCTAACCCGCTCGTTTTCAGCGCAGGACATTTAAGATGAAGAATGAGCGGATAGTTGAGGGAGGCAGGTCTAATTCAGTGGTTCGACTTCAGCTTGATCCAAATTGTTCTGGAGAGTGGAGCCGACCAGCAACAGTAATACATCCGTTCCTCCACCTCAAGCAGATTCACTACACACAATATCTTCCTTATTCTGGCTAAAACACTTGTAGTTTACGTTGTATCTAAGTTATTTATAGTTGATATAGGTTTGTTTATTTGACAGGGATATCATGTTCCCTTTATATATGTGAAGGCTTTTTGTATTCCCTATTCTGGTTGAAGCACTTTTGTTTTGATCTGTTAAATATGTTTACAAAAGAATAAGAAGCTCTGCCTCTGTTGTAATGTAAAGTTATTTATATTGGTAATATGTATATAGATTATAGTTTTATGTTTGACAGGGATGTCATGTTTTTATTTTGCTTCATGCAAATAAAAGTAAGCATTGATTTATTCTGATCATTTTTTATTTATAAAATATTATACAGTTTTTTGTGAGAGGAGGCTTTAAAGACTGAAATTAAAATTTCAGACATTAGTGTACAGATTTCCATTGCAGGGATTCTTAGCAGTTTTTCTGAGGCCTTCAAAGTATTTATATCGATATCGAAATTATATCGTATTGACCGAAATTAAGGAATATATTGTGATATAAATTTTGGCCATATCGTCCAGCACTAATTAAGCTATTGTTAAAAGTTGTTTTTCTTCAGCTGTGATATATTAATAAAGTTGATAAGTTGATAGTAAACACTATAAATGGTTCAGTCCTGTATTTTAATGGTTAATGATAAAGTTGGCCAACACTTTTTTAAGCTGGCTTTAGCTTTTATTTCATTTTTTTTTTCATTTTTTTTGGAACGTATTATTTATTTATTTTACATAGTACAATGTAATGTAATACAAATACAATTCTGCATATTCCATTTTCCATTTTTTTGCAGTATTCACATCAGTTTTACGGCAGTATATAAAAAAGTACAAATATAACAGAATGATTCAAATAAATGCAAAAAATAAACAATAATAGTAATAAAAAAAAAATCCACTCCCGAATAATTCACAGCCACATACGCACTGAGCATTCAAAAAGAAGCATACAAATAAGAGATGGACCACAAAGAACACCAATAAGTACCGTTAATACACATAGTTAAATTCCTTACTCTATTTTGAATTTTAAATGAGAGTGAGAAAGTAACTCATTGCTTTTGAGTTAGTGTTTTACTAAATACTTTCTTATTTTTTATATGTGTAACTATTATTTTTAAGTAACTTTTTCTTGAGTTCTGTTTTTGGCTGCTCTACCAATCTCTGGTCCTCCCGTGATGTAATATTTGAGCTGTATCCTGTAAGTAATGGAGGGTTTTATGTTGTGAATTCCAATTTAAATATTTTCTATATAGTTTACAGATCATTTAAGAGTGTACAGTCATTGTACATAAAAAAAAAAACGTTTCTAATGAACAAAACTTGCAGTCTTCTATAACGCATGCACTTTAAGTTTCAGGGTGATATCATTATGGGGAAGAGAGATGTAGAGCAATTGTGAATGACAATATAAGCCTGTGGGCACTCTGCTGGCCTCGTCAGCCTGTGAGGGGTCTGACTGGTTGTGATGGGCTCAGGCTGCTATGTGTTTAGACTCTGCTGGTTGCCTTGCAGTATGGTGAAGGATTAATGATGTTTACTGCCGTGATGGTGCCTACTCTGAGCCTGCCGGGCATGTCAGTCAAAGTCAAACATCTTTTCTGTCCTGCAACAGTTCAGACTGCATATCGGACTGTGTGTTAATCTTTATTGCAGATTTGCGATATTGGACATCTTATTACTGACTCTGAGCTGAGCTCTTTAACCAAACACTCAGCAGTCTTCATGTAGAAACTACATTGTTTGTTTGTGTTTGTTTGCTGTGAGCATCTTGACAAGCCTCAGATTATTGTCTGACTGTTCCTGTTATATACTAGATAAAGGACACACTTACTCAAATGTTCATGTCTCATAATTTTATAAATAAATACAGGATATCACCAATACCAATTACCAGTATGATGCTCTTCTCTTTTTACACTGAAAAAAAGTGTAACAACCATGTCATTGATTTAAAGTGCCTTTTAATGTTGGTCTAATGAAAAATTATGATTTCTGGTTTATACCTTTTTTTCTCAGTTTGCCTGAAAGCAAATCCATTCCCTATTAAAAAAACTTCAAATAAATCATTTAACTCAAATAAGTAATTAAAAAAAATCATTTCAGAGGTTATGACATCACATCAGATCACTCCTCCTGGAGTTTTCCTGTCAGTCAGTCTCACTCTCCCATCACCACTATTACAGGTAAAAGGCGTGGCCTCCCTCCCCATCATTGTGAAGTTGTTCCCCTCAGGGTATCTTCTCTTAGCTACTGAGGGAAGATATATATAAAGGTTAAATGCTTGTTTGCAGTTTTGTAGGCTGTAAGAGCAAGTTACTCTTTTCGTAGTTGCGTTATTACACAGTTACACTGACTTTGGGTGGTGAATTAAAGAATGAAAGAATGTTATTTAATATTAGAATATTAAGTCATACTGAGTTATTCTAGCAATTTAGTAGGTTTTATTTTTTTGCTGAAAAAAAGTTACAGAAAGTTCGTAAAATTAACCAACAGAATTAAATATTTTTAATTTGTTTAATCAAAGCTAAAACTTTACATGGCTGTAATAAATATTAATCGATTTTTCCAGATTCAAAAATAGTGTAAAAAATGGTATTAATTATGAATCATATTTTTTTGTTTTAAAGAACTTTTTGATACTTGGGTGAAATAATATATTGATTGATTTTAAATCAAAATGTTGGATTCTAATTAAATCATAAATATAAGTTGAAAAACTAATACATTTGGATGTAACAAATTAGAGTAATGTTTTTAGGTTGGTCCAAAGTATCCTTTTTTCAGTGTAGGTAAATTTCATAGTATCGAAGAGTCGATATATATATATATATATATATATATATATATATATATATATACATATATATATATATATATATATATATATGTATATATATATATATATGTATATACATGCAAATATCTAGCAGATTTAATATCTAGACCAGGCGGCCACTGTGAATCAAAAGTCAATGGGATCGCCTAGAGATAGATCCATGTGTCCAATCAAAGTCATCAAATCATCTTCTGCTTGTCATCATTAGTTTCTGCATAGTTTTTGCTTGTGAGAAAACTTGTTTTTAGGGAGCAACCAGTTGAGTCGCCAATAATTTGTGATCCTGTGTCTCTCTAATCATAATCTAATCTCTAGTCATATAGTGTGAAAGCCACAATAGCTGAATTACCCAATCACATCACAACCAGTCATGTAGTGATAGTCATGAATGGCATGTGGTAATATAAACCACACTTTTGCGATTATCTCAAGATTTTTTGTGCATTCGTACAGTTTTTATCTAAAGAAGAAATTTGAAAAGTTTTTTTCTGAATCTGGTTTCTGATATAGATTTTCAATGTCCCTATATTCTTGTAGGTCACTTACTGGTACTACGAAAAGAAAGATGGAAAGAATGAGAGTAACAGAGTAATTTAAAGGGGTCATTTGATTCTTAGTAGTTTAGCCAAGCTGAATTTGACCCAGTCATTCTTATTTTCTCTAATGGACGTCCATTGTTTGAGTAATTGCATCAGTGCCATCCATTTAAATATTCCACAAGAGATACACTTGAGGTGAAGTAATTTAGTGTCTTATAAAATTTATTCCATTTCTCTCTCTCTCTCTCTCTCTCTCTCTCTCTCTGAATCCCTCTGTGTCTCTCTCGCTGTCTATCTTCCTCTCTCTCTCTCACCCCCACACACACACAAAGGGCTTAAACTTTACACCTCTGCTCTGCAGACATCGCCCCAGTCCCAGTTTCCTCTTTGTGTCCCTCCTGTGATAAAGCTGTGTGTGCTGCTGCAGAGCTGCCCTCCACTACTCCTCCGCTCCTCCACTCCACCACTCCTCCACTCCGTCCGAATCAGACTTCGCTATAAAGGCTGGCACATGCAGCTTCCCCTGCACTCTGGCTTTGTTTGACTGGAATTACTGCTAATGCCATTAAAGCTGACACCGGCACTGGGCTCATCACAGCCCTGCATTAGAGGGATTACTGCTGTAGGTTTTATCTGCAGCGGTGAGCCCGAAAAGGGAGACGGCTGTGATCTGCTACTTATACGAATAGGTGATCAGCAGATCACTGACGTAGCCAAGAGCCTCTTCTGAACACGTTGGCCTGAAATATTGTCACCATATTGTCAGATATCTTAAGTGTACAGTAGGGAACTTCATTTCTGAGACATTTCTTTGTGTGGGCATGGCTTGAATTGTTATGCCACCTACTTTCCCGCTTTTTCCCCCTTTTGGAAAAAAAATAACAGTGTAATATCTAGGTGTTGGAATTCCAGGGCATCTCGTGATAGGATATAATCATGATACATTGCCCATAATAACAATAATATCATGACACTGTGATTCTATGATGTTCAATGTACCGCAGGACTATTTAATACTATACTTCACTGCATCTGTGTTACTGAAGAGGATAAAATACTCATAAATAAGGAAATACAAGGAATTATGGATTTATTGGTTTCAGTTTCACAGGATTTGACATCTAGTATTGTTGGAAAATTGAGTGAACAACGAGTGCCTAAGTTTTTATATATAAAAAAAAAGATATTTGACACCACATATCGTTAAAGTATCGCAAATGAAAATTATACAATATATTGCGATATCAATATTTTGTCCCACCCCTAGTATTTTCCCACTAAAAGCCCATTGTGCATCTAAAGGATGTAAAGTAAATTAGGTCAATTAGGGCTCTTTGAAAAAATGGACCCCCTAAAAAGTGCATTTATTTAAAGAAAAACTGAATGACTGCACAGCTTAAGGGTTGGTTTATAATTCTGCTTTGAGTCTTGTGCGTTTGTGTGTCTGCATTGCTATCAGTGTTGGGCACGTTACTTTGAAAAAGTAATTAGTTATAGTTACTCGTTACTTCTCCAAAAAAATGAGTTACTAACTGAGTTACTCCACTATAAAAGTTATTAGTTACCAGTAAAAGTAACTATCGCGTTACTTTTTATTATTCGCCCGTCCAAAAAAAGGAAATCAATTATGCATTTACTATTATTATAAAAAAAAAAACGAAAATAAATCCAAAATGTTGACAAAAATATAATCTAACGAATTTCAAAAAAACAAAACGAAATTCTCCACACAACCAAAGAAAATTACTAAAGCTTGTAATACTGAAAAAAACGGAAAAAATGGAAAAACGCGTCTGGGGATGAAATTAAACAAACCAAGCCACACTCAAAGGAAATATGTATATATAAACAAAACAAAAAAATGGACAAAAACAACAATCTAATGACCGTTAAATGGTATTAATATAACTATATAGCTTTACCAAAAGCAGCAGCACCTCATAAACCGGAGCAGCTAAAAAGAGTTTAACGTCCTTAATTCGGAACTTGGTCTGTCCACGGCAATCACTGAATTGATTATAGCACGCAAATCGTCACAATTGTGCCTCACTTCACCACGCCAAACCACAGGCACAGCGGCCAGAAGCTCAAGTTCACCGGAAAAAGGAGGGGTTAACCAGGGCAAAGCGAAGTTAAAAAAAAAGTTCATGGCTAAAGTAACGTGCAGTAACGGGGTGTCTGAAATGGTAACGGCGTTATAGTTACAGTCATAGTAATTAGTTAGATTACTCGTTACTGAAAAAAAGTAACGGCGTTACTCCCAACACTGATTGCTCTGCACTTTAACCGCAATGGTTGGGAATTTGTAGGTGGGAACATGAAGGCCAATCATCGGGACCAATCACAGCTGCTGTTGTCTGGATCATATAAAGAATAGTTACATTTCTGCTACAGCATAACTCTATGCTGCGCTACTTAGATATAGGGTCTGCGAAAGCTATAATATAGATTTGATTTAGAAGCATTAATTAGCTTTAAGTGGTGTAATGGTATGCCTAGTGGTTGCTCTGGTGTTACTTGGTTGCTGTGATATCACCGGTGGTTGCTATGGTGTAGCTAGGGGACTGCAATAGTTGTTGTTAGGTGGTTGCAGTGTTGCAAGTGCAAAAGTCATTGATAGGTGGTTTCTATTGTGTTGTTGGGTAGTTGCTACATTGTTACTAAGCAGTTGCTATGGTATTTAAGATGATTGTTGTGGTGTTGCTAAGTGATTGCTAGATGGCTACTATAGTGCAAAGTAGGCCAAAATAACTAGAGGATAAACAAACTGTCTGTTGATCTGCTGGATGTTTTGATAGATGGTTTTCAATCTCATCTTTCCTCCAGCAATGGCTGAGAAGCATTTAGGCTCGTTCCCAACCAGTACAAGAGAAAAACGAGCCCCCATACAGGCAGTCGGAAGAGAGGTAATCATTATATGCCCTTTGGCAATCACTAAGGAGTGAGCTACCTGTCAAAGATAATTGACAAGACACAGGAATACACAAGGAATACATCCTTGAGCCTGTTTTTGCTTTGTGTGAGCTAGTATATATACAGTCATCTGAAAAAAAAAATCAAACTTTCCAGGAGACCTGGTCTTTGTGGAGGTGTTCAAATTATGTGTTCAAGAATTGGCCTTTTCTCAACAGCACAGGTTTTATCCAGCTATGGCAAGAGCAGCCTGAAGGACTCATGGTGATATTTTAGAATAGTTGGAGACTTATTGGGCTGAATTTGTAAGGATGCCCTGGCCTGGTCTTATTGGCTGTTGTTCTAAATGTTCTTCTCTAAATTCTTATTATTATTCTGAATTCTTTTTACCAGACTATATATGTACCATATGCATCTACAGTGTTTTTCTCTATGACTTTTTTCAGAAGCAACAGCACGCCTATACTCTTCCCCTCAATGTTGCAAATCTGAGCACTGCTATATAAAACGCTGGCAGGGAGAGCCATTTAAACACCAGGTTCAAGTTCAAGTCCATTTTTACACTATACTCTCACAAATTAATGCTTGATATCAGCCTATTTTGTTTACCAGCTGAAATATATGAGCTGTACAGGACAGAGATAGTAACATTAGCTAAGCTACTTCAGCATTTGTTTATTTACCAAAATACTTGCTTAAAATTTAACTCATTTGTGGTCTACTTTGGATTCCTGTGGTCTCCATATGGCTAAAATATATTATAGTAGTGTCAAAATGTTATGTGGGACATTGTGATGCATATCAATGTGTCAAAGTATGTCTTTAGCTAGTTTAATCCACCTTTCTCTCTTCTCTCTGTCTTACTCATTTCTCTCTCTTTCTCTTGCTGAATGTGTGGAAGTCAGAAGGCTGGGGTGGACATCACCATATCTCCACTTCTTTTGTTCATCGATTCAAATTAAAAGTCCTCTGCACAGCTTTGTAATTGTGAATTCATGATACTTCATAATATTCTGAATCAGCAGGATGTAGAGAGTAGTGACTGAAAAACATATATATGTATCAGAAACACTTCATTTAGAACCTTTATTCTAAAGACCACAGAGGGTTCTTAGGATCTGGTCATGGTGATCCAATTCACATTAACAACAAGAGCAAACCAAACTATTGTCTGAGGTTTGAATAAGAAAGGTTCCTCCAGAATCTTCTCTAGCCATGTTCTGCAGCTGATGTGCTTCTCCTTATTCAAATATTCTAAATTTTTCTTAGTCATAAATGTGGAGTAATAGTTTTCCTAACTTTTCCTCACAAGAAAATTACATTACTGTTAAATATATGTTACAAATTGATATAATAAGACATTTTGTAATGTTTTTAGTTACCTCCATCGCTCAGTATTGTTTAAATGAAGAAGGTACAGTACAGTGGGGAAAATAAGTATTTGATACACTACACTCCCACCTACAAATAATGGAAAGGTCTGTCATTTTTACTGTAGGTACACTTCAACTGTGAGAGACAGAATCTAAAAAAAAAATCCCAAAAATCACATTGTAATAAAATGAGTAAAATTAACAAGTAGGTGAGGTGAGACGTTTCCTGTAGTTTTTTTTGTAGTTTCTGGCCAAGATTGCACACACTGCAGCAGGTATTTTGACCTTTTGTAATAAATACTTAGCAGTATTTTCCCCACACTCTAAAAAACAGAGGTACGACATAAGTACTTTTTTGTACTCAAAGGTACACTCTTCATAATTGTACCCTCAAAGGTACAATACTGGTCTTTACAGGGTCAGATTTGTTCCCTCTGAAGTACAAAGTCATTCCTACCAGCTATAAGTACAAATTTGTACCATTTAACCAGACAAAAGATACATTCAGTATTCTCTAACACTGTACTAATAAACAATATATATTTTAATTGCACATTTTTTTATTTGAAAGCCAGACAATTTTGGATCATCATAATTTTGAGCCAAATTTAGTTGATGATAATGTTTAGAATTTTAATAATCTTTACTGGCACAAAAAAACATGGGTACAAAAAAGGACTTTCACTGAAAGGTACTTTTTTGTACCTCAATATGAGGTACAGCCCCAGCGACAAGCTTTGTTCTCTTTTAAGTACAAATCTGTACTTACTTTTCTTAGTGTGCACTGTATATACTGTAATTAAATACAGTACATAAAAAATAATAATTCCAGATTCTAAAGTGTGGAAGTGTGGGTTGTAGCTTGAAAAGTGTTTTGGGTGTTTTAGCGTCCGTAGCATCCTTGTTTTATGGCTTTGGTGTCCCACCACTCGTGGGAATTGATAACCGTAGTCCTGGGGGTAAGTGGAGTGTGTAAATCAGCTGCAGTGCAGGGGTAATTGGTGTTATATCAAGCTGAATATTTAGCCTGGTCGTTTTAAATAAAGCAGGCTTTTACAGGAATTTATGGTTTGCGGAACTGCCACTACACTGTGGCAAGTGGGTTTAGAACCAAATTTCTCTTGCAATAAAACTATAAATAGATACATCACACACACACACACTCACACACAGTGCTCATTTCCAGTTGGGCTGTGATTCAAATGGACACTGTACGTGTGTGTGTGTGTGTGTATGTGTGTGTGTGTTGAGTATTAGCGTGGGAGTGTGAGAGGGAGGACGAAATGCACAAGAAATGTCTCATCTGTTACGGTGCGATAATTCGGAGTCAGGGAAAGATTGATTCACCCCTGTGGATATCAAAGTTAAACTGGGCCATGGGCGAACTGTTCCAGCGATGCTCGCTACGTCTGCCACAGCTGGGCCAGGAGCTTCAATTCAGTTTGAGACACATTCCAGGCATGAGGATGCAGGCTAAATAAAACACATTAATTCACAGACCCACGGATTAGCCGTGACAGGAGAATGAACCTAATAAGATTCAAGCTTTGGTTAATGTGTGTGGATAGGCAGGGGAGGGCTGCTGGCAGTGTGGGTGTCGGTGGGCTTTTGTTTGATCTGTGGGTGTTTGCATAGATAAATAAGGTTGTGGCTTAAATGACAATCATATATGGCTGCTGAAAAATTATATGACTGCGAGTACGGAGCCAGAGCTTCATATATCCAGCTGTGGCATTCTCCACTCCTCTAGGGTTCATATGGCATTTGAGAAAACGTATGCTGGAGGCCTGGAGCTGTTGATGGCCTCTATTTTACATAGAATATCAATTTTTCAATGCTGTAGTGAAGTACAGAAAATACATTACGGTAGCCTACTGTCTTTTTCTGCTGTGTGTATTTGCATTTGTTTCAAGTCTTAGTTTACTTTTAAATAAAAAAAATGGATATAATCGTATTAAAATGACTCAAAAAGGAAATATGTGTAGTGCTAAACAATGCACATCATTAATACATATGATGTGCATTTGTTGGGACACATTGACTTAATTTATAGAAACACTCCTCTAAAACACCCGATAGTACAAGTTCAGTGAAAAAAAAATGCTGCAATTTATTATAGAGGTTATTTTACTGCATATGTGAAGTCAGTTTTAGACTTTTTTTATCTTAAAAGTAGTTTTGAACAGATAAACTGTAACAATGCTGCCTAAATTAAAATTTGAGTAAGCAATTTTTAGGAAGTTTCCATTAAAAAGGTTTAAAGCATTTCTTACTGAAACTTTGACCCACTGTGTCACTAATGTGAAGCACCAAATGCTATTTGATGACTAATTGCACCATTAATGAGTGACAAAGTGAATGAGTAACCTGCCTTTTTGTTTTATTTATTTATTTGCATAAGTATGGTAGAAAAAAACACAGAGATTAATATATTAAAGGAGAACTCTGGTGTAAAATGGACTTTTGCTGTAGTAAAACGTGATAAAAAGTACTTACCTTTGATGAACAGCACACCCCTGTTGTCCCACAGCATTCCGAGATCCAGAAATTTCAACAGTTTGTCCAAACACCCTTTAGACTGGGTGGCACGGGGCATAATTTGCCCCCATAAATCGATTTTTACACCGTTATCCAGCTCAAACTAGCTCCATGCCTTCTTGCTAGAATCCGGAGAGCCCTGACATTTAAAAAGAGGCATTAATAACTTAAAAAGTGCACAAGAAGCTTATTAAAAACCACTGTTTACATCCTATAGCTTCAGCTCTGTGCGCAAAAAGCGAAGGGTGTTTGGACAAACTGTTAAAATGACTGGATTTTGGAACGCTGTGGGAGAACGGAGGTGTGCTATTCATCAAAGTTAAGTACTTTTTATCATGTTCTACTACACCAAAAGTCCATTTTACACCAGAGTTCTCCTTTAAACCTATATTTGTTGGACTAATTGGAATTCTCCAAAATATCCTTTTTTAACTGACTTTTTTTAATAGACTTACATTGAAATGTTATTTATTTATATGTGTTTGTTTGACAGGGACATTTTAGTAGCTTACTTAAATAATACATGCAGGTTAGATAAATAGTGGTGGAAACATTTTTATATTGAAAGTAATGCAGTCAAAAGATAGAGTAAGAGTAAGAATACAAATAGCATTCACTACACTATACACTCTAAATAATGTAATATAGGTCACAGTTAGCACAGTATTCAATAGCGAGGTAAAATTTGAATAAAATCCTTTCATATACCTTTGATGTTGAAAGTTAAAAACATGAGGAGGGTGTGGAGAAGCCTTTGACACCCTGTCATGTCTTCACATTTGTGTCATGTTCTTTAAGGCATTCTCATTTACTTGATCTGAGCTGTCAGGCTGCTGTCTGGATGAGTCCTGGAAATAATTTAAAGTTGTTCAACATTTTGATCAGGATGAAATGATCTGGGAAATTTGACACCTGCCACTCCCTGCAATTTACTGTGTGGTCGTTCCATCAGCCGGCCCTCAGCAGCATTAGAGAAATCCTTTACTCGACTGAAATAAGGATGTCGAAAGACTGACTGTCCAAGAGCGCCCCTTTCTATGAACCATTCCTTTCGATGGAGAGTAATTTTAAGGAAAACAAATGAACTAAAACTGAAAAAAATTTAATTTAACTAGAAAAAGACACAGAAACACAGATAGCTCCCTAACTATTAAAAGTGTAAGTCTTTTCTGTAGAGGAATTACAGATGAAGCCAGAGAGAGGTATGCACTGTTTCCTACACCTTAAAAAGACTCTTGGAATCTGTAAAAAATAAATGGGTACAGGAAGAGTCAGGTCTGGCTAACCCACAAGGCAACAGCTTTAGCCTTTAGCTCAGCTTAACACTGGACTAGGTCTCAGTTTCAGTTGTAAAGAGAAGAATTAGAAATCTGACAGGTGAAGGCCAAAGGCTAAACAGCACTGCTACTGGACTACTGAACAATAGGGGTGTTCTGGAACTTTTGACTGATTATGTAAATCATTCAAGATACAAATGTAGCAATATATTGTATAGTCTCAATTAGGGGTGGGCCATATCGTATAGTACATGATAATATCGCCAAAAATTTTGAATATCGTGAACAATATTATACCCTGAAATTTTATACCCTTATTAGCACATCAAAGTACTATTTTTTTTTTACCATTTTTAGAGAAATAAAAATTCACACTCATTTCTCATTTCCCGTTATATATCTACTAGAGACAGATTATATATTTTGAGTGCATTATTAGTATTATGACATTTTGGATCATTGACTTCTGTTACAAATCTGAATTTAAAAAAAAAATATTATTTTAAATATGTTAATTAGCCATGTCATATTGCATGCAATAATAAAATACTAAATAATTTTCCTAATTCAGTGTTTTGTCATATCGCCAAAAGTATCGTCATCGTGAAAATACCATTAAATATCATGATATTATTTTAGAGCCATATCGCCCACCCCTAGTCTCAATTGTATTGTATTAATAAGTGGCATCAAATATTGATCTTTTTATTATAATTACAGTTCTCAGTATTAAATTGATTGATGAATTTTGCTACTATGACTTTTAAACTGTCGGTAAAAAAATAACACGTCTTCTAATATAATTAGTGCATCTATTGCTGAATTTCTAATAGTAGAATTTCTATTAGAAAGAATTGAACAGCCAAACATGAGCCTATGCTTACAATTCCCAAAGCCAAGCTCCTTATAGAGGCATTAAATCCCACCCCTTGCTTCAGGCTGTGGAGCAGTGGAACTGTGTTCTCTGGAGTAATGAAATTAATGCTTGTAGTATGGAGCAGCTTATCCAACTTTAATACTTGGTCTCACAGGTGCTTTTATGGCTGAACTTAATCAAATTCTCACAGCAATTTTCTAACATGTAGTGTGGAGGATTATCAAAGGAGTATTACTGAAGTTAAGATCGAAAAAGAGCCCCTATTATTTCTCTCTGTGCTCTGATTGGCTGCCCTGTATCGTGGCTTATTCAAATATGTGTATATCATTTTTAAGTATACGGACTGTATCTGTAGACTGAGGAGTGAATAGTGTAGATATAGCTCTGTTTTAAAACTTCTTTTCAGAAAGCTTGGCTAGAAAAAGTGAAGGAAGCCTCAGTTTTCCAGGATGTAGACTCTTTAAAGTCTACAGTAGCCTAAAGCAGTGAGTTCAGAGAGAGCCTGTGTGCAGACGGCATGAGAAGAGCGAGAGAGTGAACGAGGAAGAGAGAGGATGAGTAAGACAGACAGACGGCATGGAGAAAGCACTGACAGCCTCTCAGCAGAGCTTCCACCACCCCCAACCTCACCTGCTGTCCCCACACACACACCAGCACAGGCTTTCATACACACCTCCACGGGGGGCTCGTTCAGGCTCAGTGAGAGCATTTAAGCCCTTCTTTCAAGAGTAATTACTTTAGTGTAGCTGTAATTAATAAATAACTAAATAATTACATAATTAATTACATCATACACTTACATTATTATTCAAGTTACAGGTATTTTATCTCCATGTGAAGAAATGATCTGAAACACAAATAAGGTTTTTTTATTACTAAGAACAATTCACAACAGTTTCTATTCTGTTCCTTTTATCATTTTCCCTTTCTTACACTCTTCTTTTCTCTTCTCTTTTATTCCTTTCATTAATTCTCTTCTTTTCTTAGATTTCTCTCTTCACGTCCCTTTGTTTTCTCTCTACTTCTTTTCTCTGCTTCTTCTCTTCATTTTGTTTCAATTTTCTCTTCTATACTTCACTTCATCTTCTCTCTCTTCTATTTCATACTCCTAACTGTATTTCTTTTTTAACTTCTATGCTTTTCTCTGTTTTTCTCTCTTCCCTTCACTTCTTCTCACTTAACTTCTCTATTTGTAACATATTTTTGTTCCTCATTTTCTTTTTTATTATTTTCTTCCTCTTTTTTTCTTTTAGCCTTTTCCTAGTGCCTCTTTTTATCTTCTCTTTTCTGCCCCATCTCCATTTTTCTCTTCTTTCTCCCCTTCCTCTTCTTTCTTTTTTCCCCACTTCTTCTCTGTTCCCTTCTTTCCTACCTTATTTTTTTCTGTTTTTTTTTTCCTTTCCTTAACCCCTTTTCTTTATAAATTGCTATACTTCTATTTATCCACCTTTTCATCCCTTTCTTTTGTTTTGTTCTTGTCTCTCTTCTTCTGTTTTCTATCTTCTACTCTCTACTTCTATAGTCTTCTCTCTTTTTCTCTTTATCTCTTATTATTACCTACTTAAACAGTTAGGGTTATATTTCCCCCTCCCTTATATCACAGGTCTCATGTGTTTTCACTCATGATGATGATGATGGTGATGATGAGGATAAGAGCAGTTATCAGTGTGATATATGTGAGGTATTATTTGAAAGGCTTGATCGGCTTTGATCGACCGGACTTTTGTGCAGGAACTGAAGGAACAGAGCCAGTCGATAGCAGAGCTCCGATTGGCCGGCCGTGTTGTCCGAGAAATGGAGTAGCCTAATTGTTCTTTCTGTTGGTTGATTGAAATGAGATGGTGGCCAGTGGCAGCTGCAACCTAAAGATGAACTGCAGAGCAATCAGGTTAGTGAACTTGCTTCGACTGTTCGAACGGCACAATGGACAGAAATCAATAATCTCTGTCAAACAGCAGAGTCGCCCTTGTTCCGAGAGGCTGAGTGGAAAGATCCTCTCCACAGGAAGCGTGTAGAATCCTCTGAGCAGAACGGAGGCCTGTCACGTTATTGTCTCCAAATGGTTTTTGTTAAGTAAAGCAATAATGGGCGAAGCACGTCGACCATAATGCCTGTCAGTTGTCACCATGGAGGCTGTTGTTTCTGCTCGCTGTCAGAGGCTGTGGATGTAATGATCGGCTCTATACTCCGCTGGAAGAAGCCGTCCTCCCCCTTTGTTGGTTTTTGAGTCCCGATGGAGGGCCTACTCAGCTAAAATATTTTTGAATAACCTGAGATTGGCATGGGTAATGCTCGGTTTTATCAGATAACAAGCTTAATCCCAGAGGGACAAGAGAGAAAAAATGGCCCTCCAAGCGAAAGAGAAGGAGGTTTTTACAGGCTCTACTGCTTCACCATGAACATTCTCCAGCTCCAAACAAAAAGGGAAATTAGCGTCACTTGTCAAATGTGAGGTATTCATGCTGTCAGCTCTGGCACGGTGCCTGAGCGCTGCTTGATTGTCTTTTGAGGAGCTGCCTTTTCACTCATGTGCATCACACAGGAAGCCAAGAGGAGGACGTGGAGCAATTTTATGGAAATCATCAACTGGAGGTGAATCATCGTGCCAATCGCCCGGCTTCAAGCAGGCACTCTTATTACACTTATTTTCTGTCAGAGGAGCTGACACATCATGGCACTTGCCTGCCAAGAGAGAGAAATTGAACTCAAGTACATGAATGCAGAAAATGTCAGTAGAGTTGGGTCAGTTTTTTAAACCCTGGTTTGGACTAATGGTGAAATATTATATACTAATGGTCTCCTTACTAACACTCGTCCACATGTTTTTCTCTAAAGAATAGCAAATATGGATAATCACTTTGTTCATTTTGATGCTGCAATTGATGATTATTTTGGAAGTTCACTAGTTTAATGATTATTCTTTTGATTAGTCATCGACTATTTCTGACATCTTCTCCATTATTGCATCCCGTGAGCCTGATTTCTTCACTTTTTACCTCTGCACATTTTACCTCACCTGCTCAAGACTGCACACCTGTGAATGTCACCATGCTGTCCAGTCTCTGCCTTAATATAACATAACAAGTTCCCATAGCAAATCACTAGAGATGCACCAGTATGGGAATTCTGGGCAGATGCCGATATTTTTATATATTCTTAAATATTCACAGTTTTATATTTAAGCTGATGCCAATATACACATTTATAATGTACAGAAAGACTAGACTCCTTGTATACTTGTATAACTTTAAAAAATTGTAAAAATTATTTGCCTTGATTTTAGCTTTTTAACTGTATGCAAACAGTAAAATGAAAGGTGTCTGCTGATTTTTTTTTTACACATTTATTTAGGCAACTTGCCCTTATGCATTGACAACTGATCACAGGTTTCAACCTTAACAGATGAATTAAAACAACATATATATATTAATGCTATGAAAAATACCTCAAAATGAATGATAGGAAATTCCTTTTCTGAATTTATGTGAGCATTAAGCATTCCTTGATCCACAGTGTCACATTTGTACGTGGAATATGTCACAGGAGGCATTAACACCCACAGTGGACAGCACAGTGTGTGCTGTTCATTGTGACCAGTGGTGTCTGGCTAGAAGTCCTCATGCAAAAGGATCAGCAACGGGCAGAAATCTGATCCACATTGAGTAATTTGTTTGAAACTTTTGAAATGGTCCAACTTTTTTTTCCTTGTTTAAATGGGAAAGAAACTATATTATTATAATATAATAATATTTTAAGATATTTTAAAGTGCTTGCAAACTTTGTAACAGTATTTTTGTGGTGTTGGAGCTGAGACCTGGTAGGCCCTGTCTATGTAATGTAGTATTAAACAGGATGGAGGGAAATGTCATCATTAAAAGTGGTGAAACTGGGGCGGCTTGTTCTCCCCCTGCTCCCTGTGCTCTGGCATCCATACAGCCTAATGTGAGAAGACATTAGAGTGTGTGGTAAGACATGCCCGAAGCCCCGGTGGAGGCGCGGAGGACAAAATGTACATGATAGGTTGGAGCACACTCGAGTTCTCTGGCATTCTGCCTGAGCAAGGTGTACTGATTATTCCAGGTGGTTGCAGTCACGGAAGAGTTCCTTAGCCTTAAGATAGGCTGCTGTCTGTGGGTTAGTGGTGAGGAGAAGGATGCCTTCTCTGGCTTTTAACCAACCAAACAAAATGACGAAAAACTTTGTTATAGGCTAAATGTTTAATATCAAACACACTTTTTTAACCAGTGTATGAAATTAATAGCCTAAATGTATTTTTGACTTGCTTTTCAAAAGAAAGCAACTACAAACACTATACTCTAAAAATATTTATTTTAGTCTTTGAATTGACTGTAAAACGACTTTCTCTACCAAGCCATCAGCTTGACTGGCCACTCCTGCGTCTCCTGCCTAATTATTGTTTGATATAAATTGTCTGATTCTATTGATAGATTGTAAAATAAGTTTGTATATTCTGTTTACTGTGTAATTCATGTACTCTGGTGTGTCCTTTGTGGACGATGATACTGAAACTATGGTACAAGCTCTGCCATCAGCAGCCGGAGTCTGAGAGAGCACAATAGTCCATGCTGTCTCTAAGTGAGTGGGTGGCGCTGTTTCCCCTTTATTACTCCCATTGACATGGTAGGTGGCACAGGCATCTGTCGGCTGATGTACCGAAGCTGGGATCTCTCGCTTTCCTCTAAAAGCATTGGTTGCATTGGAGGCAGTTTAAAAAGATGCAGTGGCTGAGTTTATGTGCTTTATGTGCTTGTCCTTTCTCTCCTAGTGTTGAGAATATTACAACCTTTATAATTGTGTGGAAAGAAAATTGGGTAAAAATAATAAAACTAAATAAAATGGCCAGGTCCATCAGGATATGCATTATCATTAATCAAACTGCCAATTAAAAACACTGCCATTTATTTTTTTTTAATTACTTTTGCAAAATTAAGTAAGTGAATTATTAAGTTGTGATATTACTCAGAACTGAAACATCTCAGCTTCTACTCTTTGTCTCCCTTTGTTCTTCCCTTTTTTTTATCTTCTACCTCCTGCAATCGTCCTGCTGCTCCCTGGGGTGATCTTCAGGTACGTCCATGCCCTGTATCTTGGGGTTCAGAGCCAATGGCGAGGGGACCACTCCTACTGGCGTATGATGTTCGTGAGTGCGGATATCAGCATGCTGCGGCTCCTGGAGACCTTTCTGAAGAGCGCTCCTCAGCTCGTCCTGCAGCTCAGCATCATGGTCCAGACCAGCCAGGTTCTCCCTTTACAAGGTCAGTGGATTCTTTATCTTATCCATACTGTTACAATACACCCTTAACCATACACGTGACATGCCTGGAAAAGGTTCTTTGGAGAGGTTCTTCAGTAAAATATTTTTTTTACCTGTAAAGCAGGGGTTCTCTGAGTGATTACATGTCAGACATATTAGGCAAATACTTAGCAACTAGGGGTGTAACGGTACAAAAGATTCACGGTTCTGTTCACACCTCAAACCCCACGGTTGGTACGTTTTCAATATGTTTTTGGTACGATTGGTGGAAAAAATAAAGAGGCTGGGCATTCTGTACAGCCTTACGTTTATTAACTTCATAATAAAAATGGAACTTCATTTTAACCATATTTTGTTTTTTGGGATGGAATGCAATTTTATTAAATGCTTGAAACCAGGGTTCTCTCCTACTGTCATTATGAGAGGCTCCATCTTCTGGATTTTGTTGGAACAAACAAACAATGATCTAGATAAAAAAAACAGCATTACTTTAACTGTTTAAACTACATTATTATTATATATTTTTTTACTATATATATTTAGAGACAGAGGGAGAGAAAGGGTGCTAGAGAGAGCATGCATTTACGCGAACCGAACCATGAACTGTGTACTGTGACAGTTTGCAAAAAATATACAAAAAATACCTTTACACCTCTAGTAGCAACATATTTATTTAATAGAAGAACAAGCTCTTCTTTTGTAAAAAAAAAATAAATAAATAAAAATAACAATTAGCTTACAGCCATCCATCGAACTGCTGATGCTGTTCAGATTCACTGATTAGCTTTTTCTGAAAATGATTTTACTTCTCATTCTTGCATTGGAAAAAGGTTTTTGTGGCATCTGCATATGCTGTATATAAGGATGGTATGATTCCCCACTTTTCATGTCTGAATCTGATACCAATACTGCTACTTTAAAGACCTGCCAATAAAGATATTGATCTAATACCCTAATTTTCCCTCTCCTAAACTAAGCTGTTTATATGACAAGTGAAAAAAGTTAAAAGTGGTGAGATGTTATCTTGTAAGTGAGGTTGAATAATGCAACGTGTTCATGACAGGGCGAAATTAATTGTCAATTAGAGTTAGAGTGAGGCCTGATAGTGGGTGCCAAATTAATGGGACAGTTAATGTAGAACTAAGCAATATAAATGAATTAATAATAAAAAATACAGAAGGGGTGTACAGTTGTACTGATTCACTATACAGCACTAATCTAAAGATGGTTTTTAATGATTCTAATTGAGCACCTATTTTTGTCTATTTTTTTGCACAAAAAAAGAGTGGTGTTTTTTTACATTTGTGTATTTCTCCTTAAAATTGACACAAATCAAATTATGTAGAAATCTGAGATTCTTCAGACAAAGACAGCATTCACCATTTGTGTTGGACACAGACAGAACTTAACCCATCAGTGGAACACATACATACACACCAAGGCATATAGTAACCATATGCTTGAAACACTGAACTGCTTGAAACACTTTTTCTGCACCTCCCTGATAGCAGATAGGGATAATGGTCTATTAAAAAAGTCTATTAAGTAAGGACTCTTAAAAGGGGCTTTGAGTGTTGCCACAGAAGTACCACTTTGTTTCCATAAAGTAGTAAAGAATAATGTTTGTAAAGAAGCTTTGCATTTAAAGAAAGTGTACATCAACAACTTTAAACCATTAAAAGTATCTCACACATACAGGGGTTGGACAATGAAACTGAAACACCTGTCATTTTAGTGTGAGAGGTTTCATGGCTAAATTGGAGCAGCCTGGTGGCCAATCTTCATTAACTGCACATTGTACCAGTAAGAGCAGAGTGTGAAGGTTCAGTTAGCAGGGTAAGAGCACAGTTTTGCTCAAAATATTGCAATGCACACAACATTATGGGTGACATACCAGAGTTCAAAAGAGGACAGATTGTTGGTGCACGTCTTGCTGCAGATCTGTGACCAAGACAGCAAGTCTTTGTGATGTCTCAAGAGCCACGGTATCGAGGGTAATGTCAACATACCGCCAAGAAGGACCTACCACATCCAACAGGATTAACTGTGGACGCTGTAAGAGGAAGCTGTCTGAAAGGGATGTTCGGGTGCTAACCCGGATTGTATCCAAAAAACATAAAACCACGACTGCCCAAATCACGGCAGAATTTAATCTGCACCTCAACTCTCCTGTTTCCACCAGAACTGTCCGTCGGGACAATAAATTATTGTGGTCTAAAACCAGGTGTTTCTGTTCTATTGTCCAGCACCTGTATATAATTTATACATAACAAACAGTTCTTTATGGAAGCAAAATTGTTTTCTAATCCTTTGTAGCACCTTTTTTCTACTATTTATGAGCGTGTAATGATGTTTGTCTGTGTTTCTGTTCAGCACTGCAGTTCACAGGCGGCTCAGTCTGTCTGCTCAGACTCTGGTGTGATTGCTAGATTGTATCTGGTTAGTATTCATTGCCACAGTGGGACTCATTTAGAAACTTAGCCTCACTTAGCATTCATTAACGAACAGATCTGCCATGAGTTCCACAGCATGGCACTACGCAGCGGTTCATTTTCAGTCCAACTGCAAATTAGCTGGAGTGAGAAATCAGCAGCTGATTATAGAGCACAGCATATATGGGAAATATGGCCTTAAGCATCAGGAGCATGCTTAACAGTGACCTTTCTGCTGTCACATAAAAGTCCAGATAGCTGCCCAGTGCCAGTATCAAGTGTTTCCCTGTATTAGCCTGGGATCAGGACCAATGTAATTACTTTAATGGAACAGGAAAGGGGAAAACTGTTCTCTGGAACATATTAGATCCCAGTGCCGGGCTTGCTTGCATAGGCTTTTTACTGACAGTGATTTTTAGTGTAGCTGAAAAGCTGAAAAATATAAAATGGT
Source organism: Astyanax mexicanus (assembly GCF_023375975.1). Lineage (NCBI taxonomy): Eukaryota > Metazoa > Chordata > Actinopteri > Characiformes > Acestrorhamphidae > Astyanax > Astyanax mexicanus. The sequence goes on along the minus strand of NC_064420.1, from coordinate 39,366,092 downwards.
GATTAAAAACTATATATTTTTTAGCACGTGTCTTTGTGTCTTTGTGTCTTTAGAAAAGGAATAGACATGAAGGGTGTTGAAATAGACTAACAAAAATCTTTTGTAGTTTCATTTTCATTTCAGTTTATACTAATATCGTAAAAGGTGTAGCAAACACAATACAGTGCATGTTTAATTTGTTAGTAGTTATAAGCTACTTAAACTACAAATCACTTGTATGTTAATGAGGAATAATAAGGAAAAATGCATGTAGTGTTCTATTGTGTATGGTAGGTATTATTATTGTAGTTTTTTATAACAAAATATGTGACATTTTAACATGTGACATATTAACATATGTGTTATTCCCTTTCTATAGTTGTATTCTATATATTGTATTCTACATATATTTTTTTAATATGAAAAAATATCCAATGAAATATGGCAAAATACCAGTTGAGACATATATCAACATATAAAGGCATACGTGTCTTTGTCAACATGATAAAAAAATTATCCTGTCAGCTAAAGTCACTATTTCCTAAAAGGCAGTTTCACAAGAAAAGCTGAAGTCCTTAAGAAAGGAATTAGGTCTTTTTTGGAATATTTCTATTGGACTATTAATCATGGAATTTTGAAACCCTCTGTGGGATATCTAACTGTGGCCTGTGATGCCAGGATTTTGTTGTAATTAGTACAATTAAAAATGAATTATTATACAGTACTGTGCTATATATATATATATATATATATATATATATATATATATATATATATATATATATATATATAATGCTTTGGCACTCTGTGTTTCATACTGTCATCTAACCCTGACTAAACATTCAGCAGGTCTGTTGGACCACAAGCTGAAAAAGCTCTTCCCAGCGTCAGTCCTGCTGCTGCCTGAGCATGATCACAGCTTTGAATACCAGTTAAAAGGCTACAGACCTAGAGGCATTTTTATCCAAATGTCAAACAGCAAACTGTACCACAGTAGAATACCCCAGAGGTGTCCAGCTCCACTGTACTGTCTGATCTGTCCTTCTCTGTCTTTCTGCCACTGGACAGCATGCTGGATTTCTCAGTGGCATGTGTTGCTCTGAGAATGCTCTGAGAGCGATGCTGCACTCACGGCTAATCCAGAAATTTAAAAAGCAGCTGAAGGGAGCTGTGGAGTTGACTGATGCTCGTGTCTGGGGCATTCATTAGCAAAGTCCCTTAGTTCTGCTTCCCTTCACCAAATGGGTGAGCTGATGAGCTGCCAGATAGTGATCAAATATTTATGACAGCTTTCCACAGCACTCAAACACAGCCTCTCTTGTTTTTCTATGGCTGTATGTGTTTTATACTTAATATTGATTGCTTCCTCTCGTTCCATGAAGCGTAGATCATCACTGACACTAACCAGTAGTCACACGAGCAAATGCAGATGCTGCTTTCCATAAACACTCATGTCCATCTCTGACGTTTATTACTCTGTACTGATGTGTGATGGTAGTAAAATCAGTTGTCTTTAATGGCGTCAGTGCTTGTGATTTAGCACAGATGCTGTGATTTCATGTTTTGTATTTATAACCCGTTCTTAAAGGAATAGTGGAGTATTTATGAACCTAATATATCTCAGTATGCTCAAATGTCAGGGACTATTTATGTTAATGCCCAGTTCTTAAAATTAACAAAAAAAAAACAGTTTGAATGAATATACAATGAATGTGTATTATCTGGTTTGTTTTAATACATAAGGTGCACCGGATTATCAGGCGCATTTTAAGTGACAATAGTAAGGAACAAGGGTGTCGCCATGTTTCCCTTCTTATTTCCCTTCCGCCTACAGTACGATGTACTTGCCTCTGAGCGGCGAAACATCTAGTGCTGTGGTTAGCGGCTAATGCTAATACTGCTCCATCCTTGGTGCAGGAGAAACTTCACTGACTATCACTCCTTTATAACACTGTACTTCAGCGGAGTGGCTTTACTGCTCCTTAATACCTGACTGGAAAATTCATACATAAGGCACACTGGATTATAAGGTGCACTTGTTGATTTTTGGAAAAATTCAAGGATTTTAAGTGCGCTTTATAGTGCGAAAAATAATAGTAATAAAAGCCAATGGGCTGGTGAGTTTAATGGTGGGTTTGATGAGCAAAGCTGAATGCATGTATATTTAAGCACATTTTTGGGGGATTCTACACTAAATGTGGATATGATTTAATGTGTTTTCACTCAAAAGAAAACTTATGAGCTAATAAGCAGGTGATGTATTAATCAGCAAAGCTGAATCTTTATTTAAACACTTTTTACATTTTATAACACTTTCATGAACTGTATATTTACAGGTTAAGCTGTAAACATGTACTTCTAGTGTGGTAATATGTCAGTAATGTAGTGGTGTGGGTGGCGTTTTGGCAGATGGTACCTTAACATGCATGACTAGAAATTAAATTAGCTGGCACTGATTCTTCACTGTGTTTATTCAATGTTGTAAAGTTAAAATGAGCAACACTGGCTTGAACTCTGATAATTCACGTTACTTGCCATGAGCACACTGGCCAGTGTATAACCTCATTCACAAGATAACACCTCACACCTTACACAGGTGTGGGAATTCCCAAGCCGTCCCCAGAAGTAACACTTCATCATCGATTTACATGCTGCTGTCCCATGACTTTTGGTATCTGAATAACTACAGGTTAAATAATAATATATCAAAACCTACCAGGCAAAATACTAACTTATACAAGTTTAGGCAAGAAGATGAGAGTGACTTATCTTTCTTAAAACGATAAACAAAAAAGACTAAAGAAAACACAATTATCTAAAAAAAAAGCCAAAAAATAAAATCATAAATGCACTAGTTACCTCAACTCCCTGCCGAAAAAAAAACACCTATCCAAGCTACAAGATGAGTGTCAGGTTGACCTTTACTCTGTACAGCTGTTCATCCAGGTTGTCAATGGAAAGAGAGCCCTGTATGTCTCTGCCGTCTTACTTCGACTTCGATAGAAAGTACATATCTCAAAATAAGAAATATTATATATACATTAACTTGATTTAAGATGGTTTTATTTGCCAAAATATCATATTTGCAGTGTTTACACCAAGATAACAAGCCCATTTGGGGCTGTATAGGTAGCCCAACTTGGACCAACAAAGCTTTGTTAATGAGTTCCATGTTGTCAGTGACGGAACCCTGATTCTCTAAATAGTCATCAATTAAAATGCTTACTCATAGAATTCAGCAGGTGCCTTGTGGCTTCTATAATGTGTTCTGTTATATGAGTTGTGAGCCAGTATTTTTTGCATTTAAGTTAATTATATTGCCAATGGATTGATAATAGATTAAATTGGGTGAAATGTGAAAATGTCCCTTTAAAACATCTCGAAACTCAGTTCTTCTTCATTTCCTGCCCCCCTAGGTCTGTCTGCATCTGCCTCCTTGGTGTCTCTCGCCTGGATGGTGGCGTCTTACCAGAAGGCTCTGCGGGACTCCCGCGACGACAAGCTGCCCATGTCTTATAAAGCAGTGTTGGTGCAGATGCTGTGGCACCTGTTCACGGTGGGGGCGCGCGCCATGGCCTTCGCGCTGTTTGCCTCCATCTTCCAGCTCTACTTCGGCATCTTCATCGTAGCCCACTGGTGCGCCATGACCTTCTGGATCATTCAGGGTGAGACGGACTTCTGCATGTCCAAGTGGGAGGAGATAATCTACAACATGATGGTGGGCATTGTGTATGTGTTCTGCTGGTTCAGCGTGCGCGAGGGGCCTACGAGGTGCCGGCTACTGCTATACAGCCTCATAGTGCTGGCAGAAAACGTAGCCCTTACTTCAGCTTGGTACCTGTACCGAGGGCCCCGCACATCCGACTTCTACGCCGTGGTGGTGCTGTGTGTGGTGGCTTGCAGCTACGCCTTGGGCACGTTCTTCATGTTTGTTTATTACTGCCTGCTGCACCCGGACGGCCCTGTGTCGGCCAATAATTTGGGATGTGGCTTAATGGAGGTGGGGGCTGTCTCGGAGCCTTGTCTTTCATCAGTGACCTCGGCTCCACCTCCAGACGTGGTCAGCAGCCCACCCAGGACGTTGCAGAGGACTAAGGCAGGAGCAGAGCAGGACGCGATTGGAGGGGAAGGTGCCGATGTGTTTCAGGTGCGCCCTCCTGTAAATTTAAGGACCCCTGCACCCCGCCTCACCCCAAAGACTGAAGGGCCGGTCATCCGTATTGACCTGCCCAGGAAGCAGTACCCTGCCTGGGACGCCCACTTCATCGATCGCAGGTTGCGCAAGACCATCTTAGTTCTGGAAAGTGCGGCTCCAGTCACCCCCAGGATCCAGTACCGCTGCCTTGGCACGCCTAAGGAGGTAACGGAGTATGAGACGACGGTGTGAACCCACCAGATGCTTTCTCGCCCAGTTTGGCCACCCGCCAGTCTCTCATACTCCAAGCACACGGTGCAGTCGTGCCGGCCCGCAGAGTCAGGCCCTCCTGGCTTTGGCGTTTGGCAAAGTTGCCATGCGGCAGGGAGAACAATAGAGACAAGGGGGAAAAGAGGGAACAAACAGAACAGTGCTTGCCAGCTTGCAAAATGGCACAACCTCTATCCTTAATCTGTTCCATCTGTAGAAGTATCTGCTGTAATGGTCTGCTCTTTTAAAACAGGGCTATATGGTGGAATGGTGACACCCACCATCGCATTATTGCAGGTTACTAAAACAAGGACAAAGCAGTCAGAGGTCAGACACACACAGTCACTAAGATCAGGTTCTGCTAAAACTGGACAGAAAAGAACAAAGAGACAACGAAGACGTAGACATGGACATCACAGCGGGAACAGCGTATTGTGGTACAGCTTATGTCTTTGCAACGACGGTGCTTGAAAATGTCTTAACAAAGAAAACAATTTTACTTGGATGTTAAATAAGCCCTTACGGCAGCTGTTCCAGAAAAAAAAATACAGCAGTTCTTTGCCTGATGCTGAGCTCCCGTTGGTAGTTATTTATGGAGTCTGAGATGTCATAGCTTTTAGGTAAGGTGCAGTGTATGAATAGTTTCATTCAAGGCCTTAATCAGCCCATGTAGGAAGGTCATGCAACACTTAGAAAAAAGGACCAGGCCACAAAGAGGAGAACAAGAACCACACTTTTTATCTCAAGGATAGACAATCCTTAACAGATCAACCCAAGACATTCCTTTATTATGAAAGTGATAACAGATCCACGTCTGCAGTATTTCACAGATGATGTCTAAAAGCTAACAGGGCTCAAATGTGTTAAGTTTCTAGCTGGTCTATAGTGCATCTGCGATGATACTTCGGTGTATGTTTACATGTTTCTAACTAATCATCTTTTCTATGACTAATAAAAAAAACAAGGTTAGCATTGTGGTTTCATGGTCATGAAGATCGGCTTCTGTGCAATAAAAAAGAAACGGAAATGCTTGGACTGTAAATTGTCAATTTGAAGGGTTTGGTCTCAGACATACAGTACTGTGCAAAAGTCTTGGCCATATATATATATATATATATATATATATATATATATATATATATATATATATATATGAAAAATATCAAAAAGCTGCGATAATATTGGGAATAACAGCAATTAATTGCGTGCAGCAACAGAGAGAGCTCTTCATGCTGCAGACTGTGCTCATCTGACATAAGGCTGGAGGCAGAGCGAGGCAGAGTGAAGTACAGCATGGCAGAGCATACAGTGAGGTAGGTAGAGCAGGTGGAGCATGGTAGGGGGAGATAGATTGAGGTAAATTGAGACAGAGGTCTACAATAAACACACACACGCACTAAACTATTTCTTAATCTGAGAAAGATTTCTGCAGCCAAGCCAAGTACTAAAAAATCCATATGAACATTGCTGCTGTACAGTAAGTACAGTACTGTTATTTTAGAAATTTGCTTGTGCAATTTGCCATTCGGTATCTGTTTTATTCAATCCACCTCTTATTAAAGTAAATCAGGTGGGCTGCTGGAGGAAATGAACATATCCATACAGTGGCTGAGGTTTACATAGAAGCCACCAACCGGACTTCTACCTGTATTCTTCTAACCATTCCAATTTGTCATCTGACATCTGCACTCGGCATCATTGATGCTAGTGTAAAACATTCTCAGAAGGCCATTTTAGTCTATTATAATATAATATGCTATAAAAATAAAGATGAGACAAACTCCAACAAACCCTAACCAAACTAAATAGAAAAAGTTAGAACGGTATGGAAAATGCAAATTTAAAAAAGCAGTGTTTGTTATATTTACACTGACTTTTATTTTACTGCAGATGGTTATAACTCAAGATATTTCAAATCCATTTTATTTGCTATCAGTATGCCTTTGTCATGTGTGCACAACATGTGGTTTTGCATTATATTGTTGCAAAAACATGAAGGTTGACAGTCAAAAAAATGTTTTGACTGTGTTTGTAGGCCTGAAATGCACAGAATGATGTATAAAATTATGTAATAAATGAAATGGTGTTGACCAAACAAAACATTAAATATATTTGATTCATATAAAATTATTTGATATTTGTCATTTGATTGTATGACAAATGACAAAATAAATTGCTGCTTTTTTAAATTTGCATTTTCCATATTGTTCTAATTTCTTCCAATTTCAATTGAAATTTAAACTGTTTTAAGCGAGACAGTGAATGAGTTTGTCTCTTTAAGCTTTTAAACATATACTGAATAAAAACATTAAAAGAAGATATTGCTTTTTTCATTAATTGCAATGTAATATAATTTTATTTTTTTGACTGGACCAAACACAGTCCGGCCAATCAGAATTTTGCACAGAACTGTACCTACAACATTTTTCTGTATCATTTGTATCATTCGGTTCATTTTTCACAGTGCCCTGATGATGATTTAGCATCTTTTCCTTATGTGATGCATACTGTTTCTAAATTAGCAGCTTCACATAAACACACACGATCCACAGCTCACAAACTGTATATCTCAAGTTCCTTTGTACTTTTAGAATATTTTTAGATTCAAGCTCATAAGAAATGGAAAGAGGAGCACATTTCTGGGATTAATTAATAAAATACAGCTGTGCACAGTGTGGTGTGAGCTTCAGATGAGACCGTTACTTGGTCAGTGCAGTACATACTGTAGTATAATGGCTTTTGCGGCTCCAGTAAGTCAGTTGGTGCATCCACAGACACAGAAACGTATGGTTTCACTTCAGCATTATCCTAACACACGCTGTCTCAGTACTGTGTTGCCATGTTGGTGCTAGCTGTAACACCTCAGCACAGCCTAATGTATGCTGTAGTAGATCAGTCCAGATCATACCAGTGCACTGATTAATGCTGGATTTTACTTCAGACACATTAGCTAGATGTAAAGCCTTACACTGCTCATGTCAGACTGTGACTACTGTACAAAAAAACCAACAACAACAGGAATATCAAAAGATATACTTCAGCCATGTGTGTGTGTGTGTGCGTGTGTGTAATTTGGAAAATAAAAAACTGTGTTTACTGGCCTGACCAAAGCACCACCCTGGAGAGTGTCTTCTGTTTATTGCTAATTAAAATTTGCATAATAAGGAAGTGCAGTATGGTTTTGCAAATGGAAAACAGAGTGGAGAATAGTCATTTTAACACATTTCAGTTATTTTCTGTTTCTTTGAGAGGGTTTTAGTCAGTGGCTAACACTGACATCATGTGGATGTAAGGGGAATAGCAGACCTGAGACATTATCAGAATATTGTGCCAAATATCAAAAATAATTACTTAAGGAAAATTAGCATGCAATGAAAATGTGGTTGATCTAGAGGTGCAGCAAACGATTTTTAATTATTCATAGCGACATTGTTTATTTTTATTGCCATGATATTTGACCAAATTTTGCCATGACAAGATGCAAGGTAAGTATGGAGACAATATGACAAATATTAGGTGAGTTAAATATGATTATTTACTGAACATTTAGTACGTGTCTTTAGTCACTTGAAAATAAAACAGCGTGAAGGTTGTGATTTCACTGTGATGTCTTTATGGGGTGAGTTTTCCAAGATGTGCACATGAAATTCTCACACACTTTTAAATAAATTGATGATGATATCCCGAATAAATGATAATGATGAATAAAAATGATATCCCAAGACCTGTGAATTCTTAGACATGGTTTAATAAATAGCTTGATATTTTTATGAATATAGCTAAATGAATAATGAAATACCTACATTATTACAAAGCATCTTCAAAACATATGAAATAAAAAAAATGTATAATTTAAATCCAGTGTTGCATTAATTTTTATGACCGCTGCACAAAGCCTTCTCCAGCGCATAATAATATATAATATTATTATCATCGGTATTATTAACAATGTTCTTCTTCATCATCATCATCGTATTATTATTAGTAGGAGTAGTTGTAGTATATAAGGCTATAAACTATATTTCTTACGTAAAATTTGTATTTATATATTCAATTTAAAAAAAAACATACGGAACTTCAGTGACGTTAAAGCGCGTGGCATCACAATATTTTTTTTTTGGAAGGCTATAAACTATTTTTTTTTTATAATTATAGTTATATCTTCTATAATAACAATAAAAAAAAATTAATTATTATCATTGTTATTATTAGTAATTATATTATTGGGAAAAAAGCATACGGGTCTTTTAGCCGCGGGAGCGCGCACGGTGTGTAAAATTCGATTTATTTGTTTTTATTTAAACTGTTTCTGAGCTTCAGAGCCACAGCAGCAGTTTTTCCGCTCCGCATACAGATTTCATCTTCTACTACAGACTCACCGCCTGATTTATCCTTTGGATTGTTTAATTATCTACATTATCTTTTAATTATTCTGTAATTGTTGTGTTTTCTGTGTTGTTGTTGTTTTTTTGTTGTGTTTTTTTCTTTTTTAGGTAACCGGATCCGTTGTGAGCACCGACGCCCCGCGGTCGGATATGGACTGGCGGCAGACTTTTAGCGTCCATCCACCTGAGGTAAGCTCGAAATTTCCCGCGTTTTAGACCGAATTCACCATCGGGAACTAAACTGAATAAAACTGAATAAAAGTCAGAAATAAAGCTGGAGGTGGATCAGCATGAATTGAAGTGAGTATCTGTTCTGCAGGCGGAGTCTGGTGCTCCAGAGGCTTCACCTCCTCACACTCCGCCTCTTTCTGTAAGTATCTATTAAACTGCTACACCTCTATCAGACCCAGTATAACCTCACTTTAACCCTTTCAGACTCGCTTATAGAGTTCAGCTTTATTAATTAATATCAGAACGACATATTTACTGATATGGATGAATTATAAACCATTAAATCTAAACGGGTTGTTATTGAGTTGTGATAGTTCAGCTGCAGGGTCATAGCGGTTTATCTCAGTAACGAGTGTGCACTAAGTGGAGCTGACTAGTGTAACACATTATTTAGCATTTATTTTATTTAATAACGGTAAATGATAGATACAGATATATATAGATAGATGAATAGATATATGATAGATATAAAGATAGATAAATAGATATATGATAGATAGATATAGATATATAGATAGATAGACATATATATATTGATAGAAATATAGATAGATAGATAAATAGATATATGATAGATATAGATATATATAGATAGATAGACATATATATATATATATATATAGATAGATAGATAGATGAATAGATATGAGAGATATAAATATATATATAGATATAGATATATAGATAGACATATATATATATATATATATATATATATATATATATATATATATTGATAGAAACATATATAGATAGATAGATAGATAGATAGATAGATAGATAGATAGATAGATAGATAGATAGACATATATATTGATAGATAGATATATATATAGATAGATGAATGGATATATGAGGGATATAAATATATATATATATAGATATGCCAAGAATTTTTTTCTCAACTTTATAACTTAATTAGTTCGGTTCAAGCTACATGCTTAATGAATCTTAAAGAGCAATGGGAGAAGGATCTAGAAAATCAGAGTGATGTTTTGAAATTAACAAGGCAGATGGAAGGACACCAAACACTGCTGTAACGGGGTTAGGATCCAACTGCATCTCAAGAACCTCAGCTGTATCTCAGCACCTCTTCACTGAGGACAAGTTACAACAAATATTATACAGAATTAATTCATCCTCCTTGTGTGCCAAACATGGAATGATTCAGTGTAAACTCTTTTACCAAGTGTATTGGACTAAAGCCAAACTTTATCCAAAATTTATCCAGATACAGACCCAGTATGTGATCGCTGCCTTCAGGACCCTGCCTTTCTAATACACATGTTCTGGTTATGCCCATCATTGTTCAAGTTCTGGACTGAAATCTTCTCAACCTTAACTAAGGTTCTTGAGATGCAGTTGGATCCTAACCCCGTTCCAGCAGTATTTGTTGTCCTTCCATTTGCTTTGTTAATTTCAAAACATCACTCTGATTTTGTAGCCTTTGTGACTCTGTTGGCAAGACTGTTAATTTTATTAAAGTGGAAACTTTCGTATTCGGAATGGATTAGGGATGTCCTTTGGTATTGTAACTGCATACCTGGGCAGTGTATTTTATTTCTACTTTAAGAGCTGAGGCGGAACTACATGTCCAAAAAGGTTTCCTGGTGGGACCTGTTATATGCACGGACAGGTAGCAGAATGGGCATTTTCATGTCTTTTCCTAAGTTAAATTTAAGTGTTTAAAGGTGTGTTCACATGGTAAGGGACACTGTAAAGGAAGCCATACCCCTCCCTGAGTTATTTATGCAGCCAATGAGGTTTGTGTTACTCTTTTTTGTATTATTGTTTTAAGAAAGATTAATGAGTGTATTGGTGCTACTGTTTCTAGTATCTGCTAAAATACATAAATGAAACTTAATATGCAATTTCATGCTGTTCATGGTAGTTTATATGCAAAGTTGTAATTTTGTTTATCTTATTGTTGTATCATTTTTTGTATTACAGTTTTCACGTTTAGGAATAAACCCCTAATCAGTGTATTAAGAACAGTTGTGCTGTCGTCATTATATCAAAGGGAGGCATAGTGAAAACTCAACTGCTCCAGAAGGTGGCACCAGAGAGTAGTGGTCTACAGTTGAAAAACAAGATATTAGAGTGAAGTAGTGTGGGCAGATGCGTATAAACTGCAGAGTCGTACGAACATGAATCTACAAGCAAGTAACAAAGAGGAGCTACAGCCTTCTGCAGACATGTATTTACCTGTGACTGAGGGTGAATGTGATTGTGACTTCGTTGCTCTGCAAGAGCCACAAAGAGACCAAAGAGTCCGTAAGCTGACGGAGAAGGGTCAAGAACTGCACGATGAGCAAGTAAGAAAACATACACGTCAGTTCAGTGTGTGCCATACGAAGTGGAAGGAGATCATAAAGAATGCCAACCAAATTCTATGTGGACATTGCTCAACCGACCTTCTGAATGAGCATGTCACTAAAGTGAATGATGCTTTAAGGAACCTAAATGCTGTTTATGAAGAGTTGAGACGCATCAGCGTTCCTGACCATGACATGCGTCGTAGAGTGGATACCTGTGAAACCGTGACACAGAGGATTGTTAAGCAGGCAATGGATATTCTAGACAAAACCAATGGCCAAGGGGATGAAGAAAAAGGTCGTGAAGAGACAAAGTCAAGCAAGACAAGTTCCAGCTCTCGTAGCACTAGCACTAAGGCCTCCACTCACTCCCGTTTAACTTCTGCCAGCAGAAAGAGTGCAGCTGCCGAAGTTGCTGCCAATGAAGCCACCCTACAAGTACTGCTAGAGCAAGAGCTTCATATTGAGGAACTGCAGAGGTTGGAAGCTGAAGCTGCTCAGCTAAAGGCTAAACAGGAGGCTGAAAATGCAGAGAGACAAAGAGTATTACAATCCAAGCGCAGAGAACTGGAACGTCTGGACACAATTAAGAAACTAAAGGCTGCAAAGGCACGTCAGCAAGTATATGAACAGAGCGAATGCTCACGACGAACATCTAGATACAGTCAATGCTCAGATGATGAAATAAATGAGCTGCTCCATCAACCTGTTCCTGTGAATGTTAAAGAGCAAGTCAAGCAGGAAACAAGACCACAGCAGCACCATTCTCCATCACAAGTTGTAACACATCCAGCTGAAGATAATACAGCAGCTCTTATCAGAGCACTCACTGAATCCATCAGTGCCAGTCGCATGCCTGTACCCGAACCTACCATGTTCACCGGTGACCCACTCAGATTCAATGACTGGAAGGTTTCTTTTCAGACCCTCATTGACAGGAAGAGCATACCAGCTGAAGAAAAGATATATTATTTACGCAGGTATGTGGGTGGATCCGCAAAAAAGGCCATAGAGAGCTACTTTTTACTAGGCACTGAGTCCGCCTACCTTGCAGCATGGTGCATCCTAGAGGAACGATATGGCAGTCCGTTCCTCATTGCCAAAGCCTTCAGAGATAAGATTGATGCATGGCCCAAGATAAGTGCAAAGGGCAGTCAAGAACTTCAAGACTTCGTAGACTTCCTTCGCAGCTGTGAGTCCGCAATGCCTCAAATCCGAGGTCTTGAAGTGCTTAATGACTGTAATGAGAACCAAAAAATACTTGCTAAACTTCCAGATTGGTTGACATCAAGATGGAATAGGAAGGTCATGGAAGTGGAGGAAGAAAGTCAGAGGTTCCCAAGTTTTAGCCAGTTTGTGAAGTTCCTCACACGTGAAGCCAAAATTGCCTGCAATCCAATTACTTCTCTTCATGCACTGAAGTCAAGCGAAGGAGAATGGAGCAAGGTTTTAAAGAACAGAAGTCCTGGAGCAAAGGCCTTAGTAACAGGCTCAGAGGAGAAAGCCAGCTTCACAAGCTGTTTCTTCTGTGAGAGGGTAGGACACAGTCTGTCTGAGTGTCGTGAGTTTGTAAAGAAGACAATCACAGAACGAGTCAAGTTCGTTCAAGAAAAGAGTTTGTGTTTCGGCTGTCTGAAGTTGGGCCATCGCTCCAAGGACTGTAGACACAGGAGTATCTGCAATGCATGTGAGAAAAGACATCCAACTTGCCTCCATGATAATCGCACAAAGGAAGAAAGAATGCAGGCAAGGACTGATATAAGTAAGGACCATGACAAGTTCAAAGAAGAGAATTCAGTTCAACCACAAGGTCTAGCACCAAGCAAATCACGTGAAGCAACATCTCATAGAGTCACCCAGAATGGCAGAGATACACACACATCCACAATAATTCCAGTGTGGGTCTCCACCACCACTGAGCCAAATTGTGAAGTTCTTGTGTATGCACTCCTCGATACTCAGAGTGACACATCTTTTATCCTTGAAGAGACGGCAAGGGCACTCAACACAAAGAGTGAACCAGTACAGCTAAGGCTGTCCACACTGGCTTCAAGAAACACTGTTGTGTCCTGCCAGAAACTGACTGGTTTACAAGTTAGAGGGTTTTACTCAGATAAGACAATTCCACTTCCAGTGACCTACTCAAGAGAATTTATACCTGCAAACAGAAACCATATCCCCACCCCAGAGACAGCAAAGGTATGGTCTCATCTTGAACACATTGCAGATGAGATAGCTCCTCAGCAAAGCTGTGATGTTGGCCTGCTAATTGGCTATAATTGTCCTCAAGCCCTAATACCAAGACAAGTGGTGCCTGGTGAAGAAAATCAACCCTTCGCACAGAGGACAGACTTGGGATGGAGTGTTGTTGGCTATGGTAATCCATGCCTCAACTATGGAGATGCAATTGGAATAAGCCATCAAGTCATAGTGAAGCAGGTGATGCCAAGTGTGCAGTCTTCTTCAGACCTTACAAGTGAAGTGCATTATGTCTGTAGAACACAGATCAAAGAAGTCATCTTACCTGTAGATGTCATCAAGGTGTTGGAATCTGACTTTGCTGAAAGAGCTTCTGAAGTTAGCTACATCTCTCAAGAAGATCGCAGATTCTTATCAACATTGAAAGAGGGTATCAAACTTAAGCGTGATGGTCATTATGAAATGCCACTGCCATTCAAGAAGGATAGACCCAACTTACCTGATAACAAGGTGTGTGCCTTCCACCGTCTCAAGTGCCTGGAAAGAAAGCTGAGAAGAGATGAACAATACAATAAGGACTACAAGAGCTTCATGGATGAGACTATAACCCGTGGTGATGCGGAAAGAGTCCCAAAGGAAGACATGCATAAAACTCCAGCATGGTACATCCCTCATCATGGGGTTTATCATCCACGTAAGCCTGGGAGAATTCGTGTCGTCTTTGATTGCTCCGCCAAGTTCCAAGGGACGTCTTTGAATGACCATCTTCTGACCGGTCCAGAGCTGACAAACACCTTGGTGGGAGTTCTACTTCGCTTTCGAAAAGGCCAGGTCGCAATCATGTGTGATATAGAGCGCATGTTCCACCAGTTCCACGTGAAGACAGAAGACCAAGATTACCTTCGATTCCTTTGGTGGGAGAACGGAAAATTTGAAGAACAACCTTCCACATATCGAATGAAGGTCCATCTTTTCGGTGCAGCTTCATCACCTGGCTGTGCCAACTATGGACTTAAGCACATTGCAGCTGAAGGTCAAGGACGTTTCAGTGAAGACACCATCAAGTTCATACAGCGGAACTTCTATGTTGATGACGGCTTGTCAAGTGTATCATCCACAGGTCAAGCAATCCAGCTAGTAAAAGAAGCAAGAGAGCTTTGCAGTACAGGCAAACTTCGATTGCACAAGTTCATCTCTAACAGTAAAGAAGTCCTTGCCACCATTCCTAAAGAAGAATGTGCTGAAGCTGCTACAGAAAGGGACATGGCACTGGGTGAACTGCAGATGGAAAGAGCCCTCGGTGTGCAGTGGTGCGTGGCTTTTGATGAGTTCCAGTTCAGAGTAGTCATCAAGGAGAGTCCATTTACCCGAAGAGGAGTCATGTCCACAGTTGCTTCAATATATGATCCTCTTGGATTCGTGGCACCCTTCATCCTAGTTGGAAAGCAGATCTTACAGCAGATGTGTCGGGACAAGCTCAGCTGGGATGATGCTTTACCCGATGACCTGCAACCTCAGTGGGAACGATGGCTCCAAGATCTACAACATCTGGTTAATGTTAAGATCCCAAGATGCTACATTCCATCAAGCTTCAAGGCACAGCACTATGAGCTTCACCATTTCTCTGATGCCAGTGTGTCAGGCTACGGTGCGTGCTCATACCTCAGAGTAGTCAATGAATCAGGTGAGGTTCACTGCTCCTTGGTTATGGGTAAGGCAAGAGTTGCCCCTACCAAAGTCACAACCATACCAAGGCTTGAGCTGTCAGCAGCAGTAGTAGCCGTCCGCATCAGTGACATGCTCAAGAAAGAGCTGGACATAGAGTGTCAACAAGAATTCTTCTGGACTGATTCTATGGTTGTCCTTGGATACATCAATAATGAAGCCAGAAGATTTCACGTGTTTGTAGCAAATCGTGTGGAACGTATCAGGCAAAGCACAAAATTCTCTCAATGGAGGTTTGTGGCTTCTGAAGAAAATCCAGCAGACCACGCCTCAAGAGGTCTTGCAGTGGAGCAGCTTGTATCCTCTGACTGGTTCACTGGCCCAAGGTTTCTGTGGCAGAAGGAACTACCAAGTACACAAGTAAAAATGGAAGAAATCTCAAGTGGTGATCCTGAACTCAAGAAGGTCCAGGTCCACAATGTTCAGGCAAAGGAAACAAGATCATTGTTAGAACACCTGCACAAGTTCTCCGACTGGTCCAGAATGGTAAAAGCTATCGCCAGACTCAAGCGCCATATAAAAGAAGTCAAGGGTCTCCAGGCAAGGTCCTGTAAAGCCACCAGTCTTGAAGAAAGGAGAGAAGCAGAGCTGTTCATAATTAAGATGGTTCAAGAAGCAACCTTTTCAAAGGAGATACAGTATCTCCTGAGACATAAAGAGACACAAGTCAAAGGCAACAGGCTATACAGGTTGAGTCCGTTTATTGATGAACAAGGTATTCTTAGAGTGGGAGGCCGTTTAACCCATGCCGCTTTACATCCACATATTAAACATCCAGCAGTCCTTCCAAAGGACAGTTATGTATCAGCATTGCTCGTCAAGCATTATCATGAGAAAGTGCTCCATCAGGGACGAGGAATGACCTTGAATGCACTCCGATCCAGTGGCATATGGATGCTTGGCTGCAGCAAGGCAGTATCATCACATGTCTACAACTGCACAACATGCAGGAAGTTCCGAAGAAGCCCAGAACAGCAAAGGATGGCAGACCTCCCAGAGGACAGGATGCAAACCACCCCTCTATTCACCTATTCTGGGATGGATTGTTTTGGACCATTCTATATTAAGGAAGGAAGAAAGGAGCTAAAGCGTTATGGGCTGTTACTTACCTGTATGTGTTCCAGAGCAGTGCACATCGAGATGCTAGACAATCTGACCACAGATGCATTCATCAACGCTCTGCGTTCATTCATCGCTATTCGTGGAATGGTACGCCAGATAAGATGTGATCAAGGCACAAACTTCATCGGCGCTAGACGAGAGCTTGCTGAAGCACTGAAAGAAATGGATCAGGAAGAGCTCAAGGAAATTGGATGTGAGTTCATTATGAATACCCCAGCCTCAAGTCATATGGGTGGAGTCTGGGAAAGACAAATTCGCACCATCAGGAGCGTCTTAACATCAATCATGGAACAGTCAGCCAGACAACTTGACTGCTCGTCTTTACGAACATTCCTGTATGAAGTCATGGCAGTTGTCAATAGCAGACCTTTGACTACTGATTGCCTTAATGATGCATCCAGCCCAGAGCCCCTTACCCCAAACCACATCTTGACAATGAAGTCAACGATTCTCGCTCCACCTCCTGGAAGGTTCGTTAAGGAAGATCTCTACCTCCGCAAGAGATGGCGTCGTGTTCAGTTCTTGGCCAACCTCTTCTGGAGGCGATGGAAGAAGGAGTACCTTCTGAATCTCCAATACAGACAGAAGTGGACAAAAGACCGCAGAGATGCAAGGGTCAATGATGTTGTTCTGTTGCAGGATGATAACACAGCACGTAACCAGTGGAAGATGGCAAAGGTCATCGAAGTATACCCTGGAAAGGATGGAAGAGTGAGAAGATTGAAGTTGCTTATTAGTGACTCCAGCCTTGATGAGAAGGGAAAGCGTATCTCCAAACCTGTCCACCTAGAGAGGCCTATCCATAAAACAGTGACACTTCTGGAAGCAAACTGAAGACTCTAGTCTTCCCACCTTCTCCTATCTTTTCTTTCTCTTTCTTCATACTCTATCTCTATCTAGATGCAACCTTGTGACCATTATTGGAGAAGTCAAAACTGAAGCTATAATTTATTTATTTTATTGTTATTTTTCTTCATCCTGAGTAATTTAGAGTTAGAAATCATAAATTTGGTGGGAGTGTAACTGCATACCTGGGCAGTGTATTTTATTTCTACTTTAAGAGCTGAGGCGGAACTACATGTCCAAAAAGGTTTCCTGGTGGGACCTGTTATATGCACGGACAGGTAGCAGAATGGGCATTTTCATGTCTTTTCCTAAGTTAAATTTAAGTGTTTAAAGGTGTGTTCACATGGTAAGGGACACTGTAAAGGAAGCCATACCCCTCCCTGAGTTATTTATGCAGCCAATGAGGTTTGTGTTACTCTTTTTTGTATTATTGTTTTAAGAAAGATTAATGAGTGTATTGGTGCTACTGTTTCTAGTATCTGCTAAAATACATAAATGAAACTTAATATGCAATTTCATGCTGTTCATGGTAGTTTATATGCAAAGTTGTAATTTTGTTTATCTTATTGTTGTATCATTTTTTGTATTACAGTTTTCACGTTTAGGAATAAACCCCTAATCAGTGTATTAAGAACAGTTGTGCTGTCGTCATTATATCAAAGGGAGGCATAGGTATAGCACACTGAATTCGATGCACTCTGAATGGTTCTCTTTCAAAATGTAAAAGATAATGCAGCCTTTTTTCACTTTTATGGAAAATCTTTCACTTGCAGCAATTCCAGAATAATGGTAAAATGTTTCCCCCTGTAAGATTGGAACATGCTCCTTAACCAAATTTACACTAATAAATGATACAAGACCATATGCTGTGTGCTAAGCTCTTTGTGTTGTGTGTTCGAGGAATTTAGATTCCCCCCCCTTAATTATGTCACCTATATAAAGATATAAACTTTGTCTAACTAATTATTTTTTTTCTCTCTTTACAATTAACTTATTTACTTTGTGAACTTTATGTGTGTTATATTCTGTGAAACAATGCTACTTAATATATTGTATTTACTGTGCTCCCCAATGTTCAAAGTCAATGCAAAACAGACAGCAAAAATATTTACTCAAAAAAGAGTCTGTTAACCTGCTAGTCTTCAGTATGGGACCAACTTGACCATCAATGACCAACTAAGACCATCTGAATTCAGTTACCAGCAAAACTGGTCTAGAGTAGGATACTCAAACAGATCAGATTTTCAATTTCAAAACTCCTGAGGATAAAAAAATATATGCTAGATGTGCAGTTTATGCAACTCAAATTAAAGATAATAATGCAAAGAAAAGTTGTACTTCATGGATGAAGAGATTGTATGGTGATATTAATTAATTATATTTTCCTTTTTTTATATGCTTGTGTTTAATAAGTATTTAGGTTGTTTAATGTATTATTTTTAAGTTTGTATCCTGCAAAAAGACCCAATACAGACACTGAAACTAGAATGTACAAATGCATACCTATTCTAAATACATAAAAAAATCAAATATAAACACTGTTTTTACACAAAGTTAACATGCCAGTTTACAGTTTATTCACATTAATGGCCCTTATCACACAAGTTAACACAACGGGCAGCACTGAAGTCATCAAAAAATGTTGAGGTTATGTCCTTAAATAATTGTAATAATTTGATAATGTAATTATAGTGACAAGGCTAAACCAAATTTCTGATAATGTTGGGATCATTTCTGTGTTTTTGGATGTGTATTTAAGTGATGCAGGTTTAAGTCTCTTCTTGGCTGAATTAGCAGTAAAGCATGAATGTGAGTAGCACTCTGTCTCACCTGGGAGGATTCTCTATCCCCTCCTCAGGCCTGAGGATTTACTGCATTACGTAACTCTCTGCAGGTGAGCTGCTGTTGCTGTTATACTCACTGGTGTCCAAGCTGTGATAATAGCACTGATGCTGCATGTGTATATGTATGAGTGTGCGGATGTGTGCACGAGTGTGTGCAGGTTACAACAAAAATAACAAAAATTTCCCCAAAAAAATGAGGAAACAAACAGAATTTTGAAAAAATCCACAGAATTTTGAAAAAATAATCAGAAGTAAAAGAGGCAGATGTCATAGAATGTATTATTCAGGCAAAGTTTAAAGTGTTTTCTGTACTACGCGTGTTGCCGTAGTGGAGTTAGAGGCTGCGGAACTGAGAGCATGTGAGAGACAGCAGCTGGGATTTTCTTTGGATATAAACACTGATAAAGTTGTTCAAAAGAAGCATCTGCAAGTGTCCTCAGTTTATTACATGGTGTCAGAAGCTGGTGACCAAATCTACACCCGAAAATGGCCAAGTTTAACCCACCTGAGAGCTTTTGTTTCGAGAAACCGTCGGAGTGGGCTGAGTGGAGGAAGCGTTTCACCCGCTATCGCACGGCGACCAAGCTGGATAAGGAGGAGGGCAGCGTCCAAGTAAGCACCCTCATATATGCTTTAGGCAGAGAAGCGGAGAATATTTTCAGCTCGTTTACTTTTGCGGATGGAGAAGATACAGACTATAATGTAGTCATGGCTAAGTTTGATGCTTACTTCATTCCAAAACGTAACGTTATTCACGAGAGAGCCTGCTTTCACCAACGCGTGCAGCGCGGGGGGGAGAGAGTAGAGACATTTATCCAAGCTTTATACGAACTGTCGGAGCACTGCGAGTTCGGAGCTAATCGCGAGGAACACATTAGAGACAGAATCGTGGTGGGAATCCGGGATAAAGATCTGTCACGAAAATTGCAGCTCATTCCAAACCTCACGCTGGAGATGACCGTGCAGGAGGCTCGTCAGTCAGAGGAGGTAAAAGCACAAGTTTGCCAGCAAGGCGAGGCTGTGTGCACCATACAGGAGGTAGCACAGGGACACAGAAAACACGCAAAATGGCCAAAACAAAACACAGATCGGGACAAAGAGAGGGATCTCAAAGACAAGGGACACAATAAATGTGGTAGGTGCGGCAAAATACCACACAAGAAAACGGAGAAATGTCCAGCTCTTAAGTCAGCATGCAACAGGTGCAAGAAAACAGGGCACTGGCAAAGAATGTGCAGAAGCAAACTAGTGAGTGAAATCACTAATAGTGAGGAGCAAGCATCCTACTTTCTGGGCTCAGTTAACAGCACTAACTCCCAGGAGGATGAATGGACTGTACAGCTTAATATAGGTAGCACTCCAGTACTATTTAAAATAGATACTGGAGCTGATGTGTGTGTTATGAGTGAAGACACATTCAAAATGCTGAAACCTGATAAAAAGCTGCTGGATGCTAAAGCTGCACTTAGTGGACCAGGAGGGCGTTTGAAGTGTGTGGGCCAATTCACAGCAAACACAGAATACAAAGAGAGTAAGTACTCATTCCGAGTCTTTGTAATTAAAGGTGAGAGCGTAAATAACCTGCTCAGTAGATCAGTAGCCTAGGAAATGGGACTAGTGAAAAGAGTACTCCAGGTCAGCAACACTGGGGAAGAATTTGGCCTGCTTAAGACACAGCCAGTGAAAATTGTGCTACACGAAAATGCCCAGCCCTATGCAGTTCACACAGCTCGCAGGATACCCATACCACTCCTGAAGCCTGTAAAGGAGGAACTAGAGAGAATGGAGGCCAATGACATCATACAAAAGGTGACAGAACCAACAGAGTGGTGTGCACCCATGGTGCCAGCTCCAAAGAAATCAGGAAAGGTGCGTATCTGCGCAGACCTCAAAAGGTTAAACAAAGCAGTCAAAAGAGAGAGATTTATTCTTCCAACAGCTGAAGAAATCATTGCAGGCCTGAGTGGCTCCACAGTTTTCTCTTCATTAGACGCAGCAGCGGGGTTCTGGCAAATTCCGCTTGACAAAGACAGCCAAAGACTCACAACCTTTATAACGCCTTTCGCCAGATACTGCTTTAAGCGTCTGCCCTTTGGGATCACTAGTGCCCCTGAGATCTTCCAGAGAAAGATGGTGGAAACACTGGAAGGCCTACAGGGGGTGTCTGTTTATATGGACAACATAATTATTCACGGAAAGGACATGACTGAACACAATGAGCGCTTACAAAGGGTACTGGAGAGGTTGGAGTCAGCTGGTCTAAAACTGAATGCAGAGAAGTGTGTCTTGAGGCAGAGAAAGTTGCACTTCCTAGGCCAAGTGATTGATGCAGAAGGAGTGCGACCCAATCCAGCCAAGGTGTCAGCAATTAACAATCTCTCTCCACCAGAGAACGTCCAGGAGCTCAAAAGAGTGCTGGGACTGGTCAACTATCTGGGAAAGTACATTCCCAACCTAGCCACAGTCGGTCAGCCATTGTACGAGTTATTGAAAACCAACTCTGTTTGGACATGGGGTCCTGCACAGATGTCAGCATTTCAGCAGATTAAAGAACAGCTCACAACGTCACCCACTCTTAAGTATTACGACGTCAACAAGCCTACAGCAGTTTCTGCCGATGCAAGTAGTTATGGAATTGGTGCAGTACTGATGCAGCTTCATGGACAAGACTGGAGAGCTGTGGCATATTGTTCCAGACGTTTAAGTGACGCAGAGACCAGGTATGCCCAGATAGAAAAAGAGTGCTTGGCAGGTGTTTGGGCATGTGAGCGATTTGGAAAATACCTGTATGGCCTAGCGGGGTTCAAATTAATCACAGACCATAAACCCCTCGTGCCTCTGATAAACTCTAAAGACCTTGACATTGTACCAATCCGATGTCAAAGATTGTTAATGAGGCTGATGAGGTTTAATCCCACAGCAGAGTATGCACCGGGAAAGACCCTGGTCATAGCTGACACACTGTCAAGGAGCCCCTGCAAAGACCACAGAGTGACGATACACACACAGATGTAGAGTGTTATGTTGCATCTGTCATTGAGGGCATACCTGCCACAAAACAAAAGATGGACTGCATCCGAGCCGCCACAGAAACAGACGAAGAGATGCAGACTCTGAAGAGGTACATTGAGTCAGGGTGGCCAGAGCACATTGAGAAAACACACACCAGTGTTAGAGAGTTTTTCTCTGTTAGAAGCGAACTGTCTGTTCACAGTGGGTTAGTGACCAGAGGCAAACGGATGATCATACCAAAAGCACTGAGAGCAGAGATACTAGACCGTATTCACGATGGACATCAAGGCTTGTCTAAGTGCAGGGAGAGGGCAAACACCTCTGTATGGTGGCCAGGTATATCATCCCAAATCAAAGACAGAGTCCTATCATGTCAATCATGTCACGAGCACAGACGAGGCCAGTCTAGGGAACCGCTGCTCTCTACACCACTTCCTGGCAGACCATGGAAAAGAATTGGAGTGGACCTGTGCGAACATAAAAAGCAAAATTACCTAGTGGTATCAGATTACTACTCCAGGTATATAGAAATTTTGCACATGCCAGTGACAACTAGTGCCCAGGTTGTAAAACAACTGAAGGCTACTTTTGCCCGGTACGGCATTGCTGAAGAGGTGGTCAGTGACAACGGGCCTCAGTTTGCAAGCACAGAGTTCAAGGAACTAGCTACGGAACTTGACTTCACACATATAACCTCCAGTCCACACAATCCCCAAGGAAACGGGCACGCAGAGAGAGCCGTTCAAACAGCAAAAGGGATATTATGCCAAAAAGATCCTCTACCAGCTCTTATGTGTTACCGAGCCACCCCTTGCAGCAGTACGGGTGCGAGCCCAGCAGAACTATTAATGGGTCGCAAGATTCGTACCACCTTGCCTACCCTTGAGAGTAACCTTCGACCCAAATGGCCTAGCAGAAAGAACATCAAGGCCAAGGATACTCTGGAGAAACAAAAACAAGCCTACTATTACAACAGACGCCATGGAGCAAGATGTTTACCCCCATTGCGACCAGGTGACAATGTCTTGACTAAGTTGGATGGTCAAAAGTTATGGTCAACCCCTGCAAAAGTGACCAAAGAAAGCATCACGCCAAGGTCCTATATAATTGAGACGGAGCATGGCACCACATTCAGACGTAACCGTCGTCACCTTCAAGCTGTGCCAGCAGCACCACCAACAGTTACCACTTCCACCCCCAGGCCTGCCTCGGACAATGTATCTGACCAATCAGCTGACACACCTGTAAGCTCAGAGGAGAACCTTTCTGTTCCGACGTGGAATAGACCACCTGTCATAGATGGGATGACTCAGACTAGATCTGGCAGGATTAGTAGACCTGTAGTGAGAATGGACTTATAGGTGTACTCTCATGAAGAGAGAAAAAAAAAAACTGTCCGAAGTATTAGAATTGTATTTGGTAGAGAATGTAAAATGTGTTGGTTAAAAGAAAGTTCAAGGACAGGTAACATATGTTTAGGTGTGATTATTAGCCTATTGGTTTAGGTTATTAGCCATTTCTTACCAGAGATCTAAATTCAGTTGAGTGGAACTGTTTTGTTATTACCCTTTATAATGTAGTTAAAAGTCCTACTGTTACTATATTAAAGGAAGAGATTTTGTGGGGAGATGTCATAGAATGTATTATTCAGGCAAAGTTTAAAGTGTTTTCTGTACTACGCGTGTTGCCGTAGTGGAGTTAGAGGCTGCGGAACTGAGAGCATGTGAGAGACAGCAGCTGGGATTTTCTTTGGATATAAACACTGATAAAGTTGTTCAAAAGAAGCATCTGCAAGTGTCCTCAGTTTATTACAGCAGAGACTGCAATATTCACTTAAATTTTTCAGGGTTGTAATATATTGAAGGAGTTTCTGTAGTTGTAGCCCCGCCTACTGGTAATTTACTAGTATTTGTTTTTCAGCTTTTGGGTAATGTCTCGTTATGCTAACAGACTAGACTAATACACACAGTACTGGAACTTCTCCAAACGGACCTGCAC
Source organism: Astyanax mexicanus (assembly GCF_023375975.1). NCBI lineage: Eukaryota > Metazoa > Chordata > Actinopteri > Characiformes > Acestrorhamphidae > Astyanax > Astyanax mexicanus. The sequence goes on along the minus strand of NC_064420.1, from coordinate 39,342,031 downwards.
TATACACCAATACCTGCACTACTGCTATACTTGCACTGTCATACACACTTTAATTCCCCAAGAACTGTGAACTTTAAGAACTTTAGGCACTCATTCACTTTACCAGCCTTAAGCTATATACCATATTTGCACTACTGTTATACGGGTTCTATTTATACTGTCATTCCATCTCAATCACCATCAATATTGCACTATTGTCTTCTGTCTTACGTATGTCTATTGTGTCTGTGTTTCATTGTACATATATGGTAATTATATGCATGTCATCTAAAGATGTCATTAAACTGATAGCAAGTATTGATTTGGACTGATAGCAGGAAATGCTGGATTAACACCAATTGAAAATGTAGTGCTTCAGTGACGCCATAGATCAGTGCAAATCTATGACGTCATAGAAGGGTAACGCAGCAGCCCGGAGCCACAGTAAAGGGCGGAGCATATGTCAATCATTCATAGGATGGGTAGAAGAACTCTGTGACGTCATACTCGCCAAAGTCTATAAATATAACAGGCTGAAAATCATTCACGCGCTTGTTCGCGGGCGGAGATTGTAATTATAGCTGGAATATGGTGATTCCTGAGCGTGAGCTGGTGGACCCTAGTAGCTCCAGGTCGGTGGGGGCGAGTGAAGATCAAGAGACCTGGTGGAAATATCTGAACCGCGTTGTGTCTCCACTAGTATTTAACTGTATAGCAGTCTATGGCCTAGGTCATTTTTTGTACAATTGCTTACAGTACGTGGCGAGCCTTTTTTAAGAGAAAGAGTTAGGAAACGGAGGGGGTTGAGCTCTATTTACGACGCTGATGTGATGCTCACACAGCTCCATCGGTTAATATAATATAATATAATATTATTTGAATTGATGGTTTGTAGACCCAGTGAGGTGATGAATATGTTGGTTATGGATTTAGTGCTGATACGATGTAAACAGCAAACGCCACAGGAAGTCCGGTCAGAACTCAGACATCAATTCCAAATAAAGGTTTATTGAAACGCACACACACACATGCCACACGTCCAGCCGTGATTTTAGCTATGAGCGTAGCCTTGAGATTAGCCGTGAAATTAGCCGTGCAATTAGCCGTGGTTTCTATAATTGTAAATGAAAACACATACATGAAGATAACAATTAAATGAAGACAATATATATAAAATATACATATAATGATAACTATACATGCATGCATAACACAGTAATACAGTCTCAGCCCTGAACAACAGCTGATATGAATACTGATAATAGTAGTACACTGGCCTTTTAAGTTAAATGAGCGGATGTGCAGTTGGATGCTGAAACAAGCAATACCTCTAGTCTGTAAAACCTGCAGTTCTTACATTAAACATTTACTAAACACACTAAATGCACTGACTCGTTGTGATTGAGTAGCGATATGTATATCAGCAGTTATAAATATACTTTCAAGAGGTAATCTACTTAGATCACAAGAGTAATTATTGAAAGATATCAACAACAGGACAACTATCCTCACTATCTACAAGCAAAGATGAATGACACAATTAAATAACTATATAAACAACTATAAGGTACCATAAGAAACACTCACACTCGAATGGACGCACGGTAATGAAGAGAACTAAAGTGTTTATTCTCTAGTCCAGCGGATCTCCGTTGTCCTCTGCATACGCTCCGACACTGATGTAGGGGCGGGTCTGGCTCAGAAAGAATTCGTGAGTGACAGGTAATTAAGGCGTCTGATTGGTGGAAAGTGTTCCTTCTGATTTGGGGTGCCTTGAAACTGTCTGAGGGGAGACTAGAAACAGTGTGTTCTGCTGCTGTTCATGTGCATTCCATGCACGCCTATGGAATCCTGGGAACACCTGATTGGTCAGTCTTACTGGGTGCATGAGGAGGCCCACGCAGGGAGGGCATGGTCAGGTGGAATGCACCATTTTGAACAGCCGCCCCCAACTTTGTGGAGCAAAGTTGTTGTCCTAGATATCACATATTAGCTGTCAGGGAGGCATGGCAGTTTGATGAGCCGGGCAACAGGACGTGTGTATATCCGGTCCTTGACTTGGACTTTAACTGTCCGTATCCTGCCATCAGCCCCGGGGACAACTGCTGTGACGAGACCTACTGGCCACATGGCTCGAGGGAGCTGTTGGTCAACAATCATCACAACGGTACCAATGGTGAGGTTGTCCTTCTCTTGATGCCATTTGGAGCGTATTTGGAGTGATGGTAAGTAACTTTTGATGTACTTGGTCCAAAACTGGTCAATTAGTGCCTGGCATTGTCTCCATCTGCGCCGACTGAGGATTTCTGTCTCTGCGTAGATGACCTGGGGCAGAGATGGATCTCGCCGCCCCATCAGCATCATATTGGGTGTGATGGGGTCTGGGTCTGCGATGTCTGACGACGTGTAACCCAGTGGTTTGGAGTTGATGATCCCCTCAACTTCAACTAACACTGTCATCAGGACATCTTCTGATACACTCTGCGCTCCAAGAGTAGTGTGAAGGGCAGATTTGATAGATCGGATCTCCCGCTCCCAGGATCCGCCAAAGTGTGGAGCATGAGGGGGGTTAAATTTAAAATCAATTTGCTGACTCGCCAGCTGTGCCTGTAACTCTGGCGTGAGTGCTTTGAATGCCTCCTGAAGTTCTGAGCTGCCACCTTTGAAATTTGTGCCCTGATCAGCAAGCAGCTCATGGGGCTTACCTCGACGTGCAATGAAACGTCGGAGCGCCATCAGGAAAGCGTCTGTATCCATGCTAGTGAGAAGATCAAGGTGCACAGCATGGGTTGTCAGACACTTAAACACTATTCCCCATCGTTTCTCGGTGCGCCGTCCGATCTTAATGATATATGGCCCAAAGCAGTCCACTCCTGTGGACCAGAAAACAGGCTGATTGAGACGCAGGCTGGAGGGTGGAAGATCGGCCATCCTAGGGATGACTGGCTTGCTGCGCCATTTCTGGCAATGAAGACAGTTGTGCTGGTGTTTCTTGATAGCTGCTCTCCCTCGCAATATCCAAAATCGCCTGCGTAGCTCTGCATATACTCGGTCGGGTCCAGGATGTGCAAGACGGCTGTCAAAGTCCTGGATGATGAGTTGGGTTATGGGGTGATGTGGGTCCAGTACGATTGGATGTAAAGTATTTTCATCCAGAGTCTCGCATCTGCGGAGTCGACCTCCCACACGGATCAGTTGCACATCTGCATCGAACTCTGGAGCCAAAGTGAGGAGTCTGCTGCTTGTGGAGACTGGTTTTCCTGCTGTCAACCGAGTAAAGTCCTCAGGGAAGCAATCTCTCTGCACTTTTCTGAGAAGAGCCATCTCATTCTGTCTGTAGTCCTCTGCTGTGGGTTCTATGGGTGTGGCCGCCCCATGAAAGGTTCTGACAGATGCCTCCAGCAGCTCCTGATAGGTGTGGAAGTCTTTAGCATCAGGTAGTGGAGGATCAGTGGACATGGAGAGGTGTCCACAGAATGCAGACTTACGGAGTTCAGCCGGGTCGTCTGAGGTTGAGAGATCTAGACAGACTGGCCAGGCTATCTCATCTTGCCATAGGAACGTTGGTCCATTTCTCCAGCGATGGTTCCCTTGGAGTTGTGACAGCATTAGACCCCTGGTTATGTCATTAGCAGGGTTATCCACAGAGGTAACATATCGCCAGGGACTGTCTTCTGTCAGCTCCTGGATGTCGGCTACTCTGGTGCCAACAAACACCTTATACCTGCAAGACTGAGACTTAAGCCAGGTCAGGACGGTGGTGGAGTCGGTCCAGTGTGTGATACTGGCAATGACAAAAGTGAGCTCCTTCTTCAATACGACAGCTAGCTGAGCCCCGATGTGGGCAGCGCAGAGTTCCAGCCTGGGGATAGACTGCTGTCGGATTGGTGCTACCCGTGACCTTGCTGCCATGAAGGCTACCTGTATGCTGCCTGACTGATCCACTGTCCGCAGATAAGCTACTGCTCCGTATGCTCGCTCTGATGCATCAGAGAATACATGTATGGTTTGATAAGATGCTGATGTGTCAGATCTTGGCTGAAGATAACACCGTGGAAGAGAGATGAAGGGGAGCTGATGGAGTTCACTCTCCCATTCACGCCACAGTTTGAGAATGTCTTCTGGGAGCTGTGGATCGTCCCAGTCTCTCTCCTTCCGCCAGAGACCCTGTACCAGGATCTTAGCCCTTGTGGTGTAGGGGATGAGAAAGCCAATAGGGTCATACTGCCTTGCAAGTACCCTATAGATGCTGCGCATTGTGGGCTCTAAATGCTCTGAATGGCGAAGCCGGTAAGTGAGGGTATCGGACATGCAGTGCCAAAGCAGTCCTAGTGTCCGTTCTTGGGGGTCAGCTGCATCATGTGACAACCAGAGCTCACAGCTGTCAGATTTGGTGTCAGCTGGCAGGTGGCTGATGATGTCTGGTACATTAGTGGCCCACTGACGAAGCTCAAACCCACCAGAGAGGAGTAATGACTGCAGCTTGTCTACTAACGACTTGGCTTCGGATACAGATGTAAAGCTCTGCAAAAAGTTGTCCACATAAAAGTGGTCCTCTGTGGAGTGGCGTATATCTTCATCTGGGCTGCTGTGATCCTGCACATGTTTCTGGAGGGCAAACATGGCACAGCATGGGCTACAAGTTGTTCCAAACGGCAACACCTGCCATTCGTACACATCTGGTTCTCGGCTGCGCTCCATGTCCCTCCAGAGGAAGCGCAGGTAGGGTTTGTCTTCTGGCAGAAGGCGGACCTGATGAAACATCCCCTTTATATCACTGCTCACAGCCACTGGGTGCTGCCTGAAACGGAGCAGCACACCAAGTAGGGATGGTCCTACGGTGGGACCTGGAAGGAGCTGTTCATTCAAGTTTCCATTCTGAAATGTGAACGAGCAGTTAAATACGATGCGGTCCTTGCCATTGTGATTGACCATGTGGTGAGGAATGTACCATGATCCGGTACTCATCTGGACTGCATCAGGTGCAAGTTTCTCCACATAGCCAGCATCCAAAAGTTTTCTCACCTCTCCTTTGTATGAGCCAGCTTTAGCTGAATCCTGAGCCAGCCGTTTCTCTGTCCCACGCAGATGGCCCAGGACTGCTTCTTTGGGTGCCCGAAGTGGCAGAGCATCTTCTTTCCACAAGAGGGGTGTGGCATATCTGAATATACCATCCACTTCCACCCTGACTGTCTTCTCCTCCAGCATCCTGACAACTGCTGTGTCCTGCTTGGAGCGTGTGATGATTTTCTCGTTCCGGTAGGGCAGGACATCCATCTGCCAAAGTTTAGAGACATGATGGAGCAGCTCTGCTGTTGGCGATAGACTGGTGAACAGGCACTGTGATGTGGAGGATTGGTGGTTCAGGACTTTAGCTGGACCTTGCAGCGTCCAGCCAAGACGCGTCCTGAGTGCAGCTGGTCCACCTTGGGGGCCTAGGTGTACTGGCTCAACTGGAGTTAGGAGGTGTGGGTAGTCTGAGCCAATAAGAAGCAGGGGCTGGACATGTGAAAATGAGTTAAGTGGCAGACCTCGGAGGTGACGATAGGTCTTCTGAAGAGTCTCAACCGGATGTGAGTGGGTGGATAAACCCAACTCTGTTGAGGTAAATGCCTGCTGGATTCTGAAGAGTTTCTGTGGCTGATCAACAGCAGACACAGAGAATGACACAGACCTCCCTGATACTTCTCGAAGGTCCTGGCGGATGGTTCGAAGTGCCAGTTCTTCAGCAGGCCCTTGGAGACCCAGTTTTTGAACAGCAGTGTGGAGAATGATGGTGCGCTCTGATCCGTCATCCAAGATGGCATAAGTCCTCAAGCGCTTTCCCTTGTGATGAAGATACACTTCCACCATTTTCAGCAACACACAGTTGCTTCTCCGTGCAGGATCCAGATAATATGTCACTGGCTGAGCAGATGTAGGTGTTATCCTTTGGGGAGGCTTGGTAGCACTATTCACCTCATGTAGAACTTCTAGATGTGTGCCATTGCACTTTTGACATCTGGCCTTGAGGTAGCACTGCACTGCTTGGTGGTCTCTCCCACATCTCCAGCATTTTTTTCCATCCTTGATCCAGCTCACGCGTTGCTCTGTGGACAGCTGCTTAAATGCACTGCATTGATTGAAATAGTGCTGCTGGCTGTCACAGAATGGGCAGTATTTCTTTGGCTTATCTGCCTTCTGATCTATGGGTGGCACAGGTTTGGATGGCTCTGTAGGTGGGTCGACCAATAAGACAGTGGTGGAGCGTGTACCTACTGTCTGCCTTGTCCTGAAGCTCTTCTGTCTTTCTGCCCTGGTCTCTGTTGCTGTCCTACGGTGGCTGACAGTGATCTCATCCTCCTGTACTCGAACTTCATACTCCAACCACTCTGCAAAGTCCAGCAATGTCGGAATGGGGATCCGGAGAGGGTTGGTGAACCTCTTGAATTGAGCCCGCAAGTCATGTGGTAGCTTAGATAGCAGGCGTGATACATGTGATCCACATTCAAGCTCTGTTCTTCCCTCCTTCCCTAGCTGAGCTAGCATGCCACTTAAAGCTCTTACCTTTAGAGCAAACAGGCGGAACCCTTTAATGTCCCCACTCTTGATTGGTGGCTCAGCCAGCACTTCAGTGATGCGCTGAAGGGCAAGCTTGTGGGGCTGGCCGTACAGTTCTGTGAGTGCAGTCATGGTCCTGGTGTATGGGAACCGACTGTTGCTGTATGAGTCAGCTACCAGCAGGGCATCTTCCAGCTTGAGATGGTCCACCAGTATCTGATACTTGAACTGTTCTGTAGCATCAGCTGGCAAGAGATTGTCCAGTGCTAACTTAAGCCGAGCAAATTGGCGAGGATCATCATCCATGAAGATAGGAATGTGTGGTTTTGGTCCACGATATGTGGATTCTTGTCGTGGTGGAGAGAATGGTTTGTTGGGATGGGGGAAAGGTTGTGGTGCACTGTAGAAATGCTGGCCCCATATCCTCTGGTCTGCTGGTTGCTGCCAGAGGGGCTGGTGTGCGTGAGCAGTTGAGGTACGTGGTGGGGTGAATGGCAACACATAATCCGGAGTGGGTATTGATGGTGGGGATGCCTGATAGGCTGGTGCAGGAGCAGGTTGATCTTGTGGCTGAAGATGAGTACTGCGCAGGTGCTCTGTCAGCTCTGACACAAGTTGTGGAGGCAGCCGTCCTGGAGATGATTGACGGGATTGCTCTCCTGCACTGCCTAGGCAAGAATACTCCACCTGAGGTGGTGGCGGAAATTGATCCCAGTCTGGTCGCACTGGTGGTAAGATAGGAGGAGGAGGCTCCGGCCATGATGCATCTTGCTGTTTGGCCTTATGCTGTGTGGAAGATTGAGCCCATGTACGATGCAGGGGTGTAGAGAACTGCGGTGGAGCAGGGAATTCTTCGTAGGACCTGTCACTGTCCATATAGTGAAGTCGTACTGAAGAAGAGGTTCCGATGCCTGTGGCTGCAGGTGTGGGCCTCGGGTAAGGAGAGAGGGCGTTGAGTACTTGCCGCATCTCCCTGCGTAGCTGCATGTTGTCCTCTTGCACCTCCCTGAGAGCTGAGAAGACTGCATCTGGACTGAGACTTGACGTTATTGGTCCAACAGGGGGAGCTTGAGTTGCATCCCGTGGCCTGCTGGCTCCCACGTCGGTGTGACTATGTGGTGTGTATGACTGCGGCAGCTGTCGCAGCGGCAAATTCACCAAGTAGTCCTCCAGGTAACGTGGCTGGCGTCTGTCACGGCGAGGACGGTTGTGCTCATCAGGAAATGATGTCATAACTGTGGTAATCGCTGAATCCGGCTTGAAGGACCTTGAATTGATGGTTTGTAGACCCAGTGAGGTGATGAATATGTTGGTTATGGATTTAGTGCTGATACGATGTAAACAGCAAACGCCACAGGAAGTCCGGTCAGAACTCAGACATCAATTCCAAATAAAGGTTTATTGAAACGCACACACACACATGCCACACGTCCAGCCGTGATTTTAGCTATGAGCGTAGCCTTGAGATTAGCCGTGAAATTAGCCGTGCAATTAGCCGTGGTTTCTATAATTGTAAATGAAAACACATACATGAAGATAACAATTAAATGAAGACAATATATATAAAATATACATATAATGATAACTATACATGCATGCATAACACAGTAATACAGTCTCAGCCCTGAACAACAGCTGATATGAATACTGATAATAGTAGTACACTGGCCCTTTAAGTTAAATGAGCGGATGTGCAGTTGGATGCTGAAACAAGCAATACCTCTAGTCTGTAAAACCTGCAGTTCTTACATTAAACATTTACTAAACACACTAAATGCACTGACTCGTTGTGATTGAGTAGCGATATGTATATCAGCAGTTATAAATATACTTTCAAGAGGTAATCTACTTAGATCACAAGAGTAATTATTGAAAGATATCAACAACAGGACAACTATCCTCACTATCTACAAGCAAAGATGAATGACACAATTAAATAACTATATAAACAACTATAAGGTACCATAAGAAACACTCACACTCGAATGGACGCACGGTAATGAAGAGAACTAAAGTGTTTATTCTCTAGTCCAGCGGATCTCCGTTGTCCTCTGCATACGCTCCGACACTGATGTAGGGGCGGGTCTGGCTCAGAAAGAATTCGTGAGTGACAGGTAATTAAGGCGTCTGATTGGTGGAAAGTGTTCCTTCTGATTTGGGGTGCCTTGAAACTGTCTGAGGGGAGACTAGAAACAGTGTGTTCTGCTGCTGTTCATGTGCATTCCATGCACGCCTATGGAATCCTGGGAACACCTGATTGGTCAGTCTTACTGGGTGCATGAGGAGGCCCACGCAGGGAGGGCATGGTCAGGTGGAATGCACCATTTTGAACATTATTATAATATCAGAAGCACTGAATGGTATTATTGCTTTATGTTTAGGAATAGCTACACCCAGTGTAAATTTTGACAACAAATTTTGATTTAGTTTTAGTCATAATTTAGCCCTCTGATATGTTTTATCATAAAAATATGGTCGACTACAATTACAGTCAATTTAGTCGACTAAAATGTAAAGGGTGTAAATGTAAATGCTTTTCCATCAATTCCCTTGAATAATTACCCATACATTTATAAAGAATTAAACATTTATTAACCAGTTGTGTAATATTGTTCATGTTTGAATGTGAAATATATTTATATTTATGAATTATTTAATGTATATTATTATTTTATGTATGTGACTTTAAATATTTTACATTTCAAATTTTGTTCTAGAAATCATTCGAATGGTTAAATTATAGTTTGAACAGAGCTGTAGACGCAAAAACACAGCTTTTAAAGGATCTAGTTTTATCTTCAGCACTAACCCAGCACACCTACTGTAGCTACAGTCTATAAATGAGCTCAAAAACACACATTCACACACTGTCCTGTAGAGATGCTCTCAGGATGTTCTGAGAGACTTCATGAGTTAAAGTGAGAAACTTATGAGAAATTGCAGTAAGAAACTTTACACATACTTTTGGGTTAAGTTAATAGATTCTTCCTGCTTCAACACTAGTGTTGTAGAAAAGAAAATGAAAGGTGGGCTACCCCCACCTCTTGTTCGGGGTACAACTCCCCTGCGTGTTCGTTTGATAGAGAGAGTCAGACAGTGGAGTGAAGTTGAAAGCAAACCAAGTATTTATTACAAACTGAATATATTCAGGAGAACTAACACATGAAAGACCGTCTAACAGCCACCCAGCATAAGTTCTGACCCCCCTCCTGATCTGACTCCACGTTTATACCCCAAAATGACGTAAGCCTGTTGATGAGGCGTTACTAACGATTAGCTCATGTTAATATGCATAATTTCACGTGTTAGTACTCAAGTTTCACGTGTCTGACCGGACCACTAATGTTTGGCCTTGACTGTGTTCTTCCATCATGGCACATCGTGGCACTATCTGTGTGAGTATGCGTCACCCCCCTCTTGGAAGCAGAGGTTTTAGGGAGGCACTTGCTCATCAAGGCCGCTTTGAACTAAGGCCTCTTCTGTAGCAATTTAGCCCCGTACCAGTCGAATTGATGACCGTTAGTTAGGGTCATGCAGTAAACAAAAAATAGTTCAAGCCTGAGCTACATCTCATATGTTATATGTCAGGGGTATTCAACTAGAATTCACTATGGTCCAGTTAGAGAAAATTTTGCCAGGCCAAGGTCCGGACCGTCGCTATTTTTAACTTTTAGTGTTATGATTCAGTATTATATACTGTATTATATACAGTATTATATACTGTATACTGAAAGACAAAACAAAATACACATACTAGTATATTTCAACAATATGTATTGTTTTAAAATTTAAATAAATTACATTATGAACCTATCATTAAATAAATGAACTTATCGAGTCTATTAATGTGAATCTGTATGTTAGCTTTGTTTCAAAATGCTTTATTTATTCTATTTAATTTTATTTATATTAGATTTGCGTGTGCCTGCCTGTCATGATTATTACATGAATGACAAATCATACAATGTATGGAGAAATGTTTGTTGAACTTGACCAAAATATCAGCTTTTTTTAAAAAAACAGCAGTTTTATTTTATTTAATATTATTACTGTATCAGACTTTATTATGTAGTGTGTAAAACTAATGTGGGAAGTTGCCAATGCTTTTTGTCCCGTGGGGGTTGCGTTAGTTTTGAGGTAGGGTTGTTTTGAGATTAAAGAGAGCGCGTCTGCGAGCGAGGGAGGGAGGTTTTTTTTTCTTGCTGAGTTCTGATCAGGTGGAGTAAAGTGGAATATTTTGCACTGTTGTCTCGGTTGTTTCTTTTTAATTCCTCCAAGTAACACCGCTAGGTTACATTACTGTTAATATGTTTTTATTAAGGTAGTATTTTTATTTATTTTTCTGGTGCGCACCTCCGGATAAGGGCTAATTCTAGTTTAAATTAAGTCGTTGTGGACGTCTTTTCTACGTGAAATTTACATGTATACGTTTTTATAGACCAACTACTTTGAGGCTCCCTGCATAACTGTAGTGCCATTTCAGACGGTGGCAACTGTTCCATTGTTCCAGTTTCAGCAGATAACTGGAAACGCATACAAAGCTAAGCCAAACAATTACTGGAACAGGTTCACAACCTTCTGGAACTAGTTATGCACGTTAGTTATACACAATATGCTTTACAAATAAATTGCATTTCAACCCTCTCACTTTTTCCAAAACATGTCAACCTGCAAAGAACCAGTAAAAGCAAGGGATAAATTAATTACCCCCATCTTACCACTGTTGATTTTAAATTGACCCTTTCTGTTTGGGGAAACATTAATATAATAATAAACATAATGAGTAAATCTCATTTGGGGTTAATGCCTTTATTTTACATCAACATAACATACACCTTAGATTCACACCATAACAATTTCACTAAACATTTACCTTCCCTTAAAACTATTACAGCTTTACATTTCACCTTCCCTTAACAATATTATACCTTCCCTCAACACTATTACACCTTTACATTACACCTTCCATCAACACTATTACACCTTTACATTACACCTTCCATCAACACTATTACACCTTTACATTACACCTTCCCTCAACACTATTACACCTTTACATTACACCTTCCATCAACACTATTACACCTTTACATTACACCTTCCCTCAACACTATTACACCTTTACATTACACCTTCCATCAACACTATTACACCTTTACATTACACCTTCCCTCAACACTATTACACCTTTACATTATACCTTCCATCAACACTATTACACCTTTACATTATACCTTCCATCAACACTATTACACCTTTACATTACACCTTCCCTCAACAATATTATACCTTCCCTTAACACTATTACACCTTTACATTACACCAGGGGTCTCAAAGTACCTGCCCACGCGGTTTCATACGGCCCCTCACGGGTTAACAAAATAAACATACATCTGGCCCGCAATTCAATTTAATTATTTATGCTTTATTATGTTCGTTTTCATATTTTATTTTAACTTGTATTTTGGTGTGTGTGTGTGGTTTTTGTTTTTTTGCTTACGCTGCGTTGCCTGCTTTAATAGTCTTCAGTAGCCTTCAACAGTTTAACCTTGCAGCCGTGGTGTGTCCACTAAACTCCGTAGTTATAAACATCATGAGGTTAGCAGCGCGCTGACCTGTTTATAATGTAATCCGAGCAGTGCCTCCGTGACAGCTGCTCTAAACTGCTGCTGTTAGCTGCTTGGGCTGAAAGATGAACTGTAGAGAACTGTATTATCCGGTTAGTGGGGTTATTTTATTTCATACACAGAGGAACTTAAAAAAAATTCAAAACGCTCCAGACTGGCTGAGCTGAGCCCTGTAGCCCGTGGCTGGGCTGTAGCTCTGACTAAGCAAAGACTGCGGGCTTGTGGTGCTGCAGCTGCAGCTCCGACTAGTGGTTGGATGAGGAACTGCTAAATCTGAGGAAATGCTAAATCTGTCACAGCTCACAATTTTTGATTTTATATTTATTAAGCCTTATTTCAGTATCAAACGTTTTGATCAAAGTTAATATAACTTGTACTTGATGTAATTTCTATTCACTTGAATAGTTTGGTTCTTGATTGATGGAGTTTTTGGATTTCATAACATGACAAATTAAAAGGATTTATGTTAATAGAGCAACAAGCAAACATTTTTCCATGCAACTGTAATATTTGATTGAATAAATAGTATATTGAGAGTTATTTAACATTAAGGAGTAATTACATTCATTTTATATTACATCTGGTTACATTTTCTTATATTTATAAGTTACATCTGGCCCTCAGAGGACAGCCAATATGCCAATGTGGCCCTCGGCAAAAATGAGTTTGAGACCCCTGCATTACACCTTCCCTTAACAATATTATACCTTCCCTTAACACTATTACACCTTTACATTACACCTTCCCTTAACAATATTATACCTTCCCTTAACACTATTACACCTTTACATTACACCTTCCCTTAACAATATTATACCTTCCCTTAACACTATTACACCTTTACATTACACCTTCCCTTAACACTATTACACCTTTACATTACACCTTCCCTTAACACTATTATACCTTCCCTTAACACTATTACACCTTTACATTACACCTTCCCTTAACAATATTATACCTTCCCTTAACACTATTACACCTTTACATTACACCTTCCCTTAACAATATTATACCTTCCCTTAACACTATTACACCTTTACATTACACCTTCCCTTAACAATATTATACCTTCCCTCAACACTATTACACCTTTACATTTCACCTTCCCTCAACACTATTACACCTTTAACATTACCCCTTCCCTCAACACTATTACACCTTCCCTCAACACTATTACACCTTTAACATTACACCTTCCCTCAACACTATCACACCTTTCCACTACACCTTCCCTTAACACCATTACAACTTTACATTACACCTTCCCTTAACATCATTATACTTTCATTAAGATTCTAGGTCGAGAGACAGCGGTGTGTCCTCCACGTCTTTGTGGTGCATGTTTGAGATGCTCCGAAGTACACATCCGTATGAAGTCCTCGGTGGCTGTCCCGTCACATTTCATGCCTCCATCTGCACAAGTAGAAAAAGACAAATTAGAAATCTCAGAAAATGTTGAAGATGGCCATTTATTTTTGCCCCACAACAAACTATTTTAAATTGCCTTATTTATTTAATATTCACATAAACTTACTTCTTCACACTATGGCTTAGCTAACGCTAAGCTAACGGCGGGAATACACATTTAACACCTGACGAGAATTATCCTGCCGTTTTAATTCTCACACATCATATTTAGCTATTTGAATATTTTTTCCCCACAACAAACTATTTTAAATTGCCTTATTTATGTAATATTAACATAAACTTACTTCTTCACACTATGGCTTAGCTAACTGCGGGAATACACATTTAACACCTGACGAGAATTATCCTGACGTTTTAATTCTCACACATCATATTAAGCTATTTTAATACATTTTTTCCCACAACAAACTATTTTAAATTGCCTTATTTATGTAATATTCACATAAACTTACTTCTTCATGCTATGGCTTAGCTAACGCTAAGCTAACGCTAAGCTAACGCTAAGCTAAAGGCGGGAATACACATTTAACACCTGACGAGAATTATCGTGCCGTTTTAATTCTCACACATAATATTAAACTATTTTAATATTTTTTTCCCCACAACAAACTATTTTAAATTGCCTTATTTATGTAATATTAACATAAACTTACTTCTTCATGCTATGGCTTAGCTAACGCTAAGCTAACGCTAAGCTAAAGGCGGGAATACACATTTAACCCCTGACAAGAATTATCTTGCCGTTTTAATTCTCACACATCATATTAACAAATCTACAAATCTATGACGTCATAGAAGGGTAACGCAGCAGCCCGGAGCCACAGTAAAGGGCGGAGCATATGTCAATCATTCATAGGATGGGTAGAAGAACTCTGTGACGTCATACTCGCCAAAGTCTATAAATATAACAGGCTGAAAATCATTCACGCGCTTGTTCGCGGGCGGAGATTGTAATTATAGCTGGAATATGATGATTCCTGAGCGTGAGCTGGTGGACCCTAGTAGCTCCAGGCCGGTGGGGGCGAGTGAAGATCAAGAGACCTGGTGGAAATATCTGGACCGCGTTGTGTCTCCACTAGTATTTAACTGTATAGCAGTCTATGGCCTAGGTCATTTTTTGTACAATTGCTTACAGTACGTGGCGAGCCTTTTTTAAGAGAAAGAGTTAGGAAACGGAGGGGGTTGAGCTCTATTTACGACGCTGATGTGATGCTCACACAGCTCCATCGGTTAATATAATATAATATAATATTATTATAATATCAGAAGCACTGAATGGTATTATTGCTTTATGTTTAGGAATAGCTACACCCAGTGTAAATTTTGACAACAAATTTTGATTTAGTTTTAGTCATAATTTAGCCCTCTGATATGTTTTATCATAAAAATATGGTCGACTACAATTACAGTCAATTTAGTCGACTAAAATGTAAAGGGTGTAAATGTAAATGCTTTTCCATCAATTCCCTTGAATAATTACCCATACATTTATAAAGAATTAAACATTTATTAACCAGTTGTGTAATATTGTTCATGTTTGAATGTGAAATATATTTATATTTATGAATTATTTAATGTATATTATTATTTTATGTATGTGACTTTAAATATTTTACATTTCAAATTTTGTTCTAGAAATCATTCGAATGGTTAAATTATAGTTTGAACAGAGCTGTAGACGCAAAAACACAGCTTTTAAAGGATCTAGTTTTATCTTCAGCACTAACCCAGCACACCTACTGTAGCTACAGTCTATAAATGAGCTCAAAAACACACATTCACACACTGTCCTGTAGAGATGCTCTCAGGATGTTCTGAGAGACTTCATGAGTTAAAGTGAGAAACTTATGAGAAATTGCAGTAAGAAACTTTACACAGACTTTTGGGTTAAGTTAATAGATTCTTCCTGCTTCAACACTAGCTAAGTTATATGTTTCCCACTGTGAGATTAAACAGATGTTCTCGTATTATTGAGAGAGTTCTGTATCAGTAACCTTAACTTTACAGAACAGTCTTTTAGTACACAGCCGAGTTTCAGCTCATGAAATAACATTAGCATTAAAATGCTGATTTCTGCATGGAGATCTTTGGGACTCTTGTCCTCAGAAGCTGAAATATTAGTGGTGTTTTACTGGAGATGGAGTCGCCCCACACGGTTTACACGTTGTCTTGTTTTCCGCGACGTCAAAGGAGAAATGTATGATCTCTCCTCTTTCTCCCTGCTGCTGACACTGTCGAGTTAACTTCAAATCGAGCCCCATAAGTAACTACAGTTTAGGCGAGTCTCTCCTCCCGGGTTTGTATCTCTTCCTAACTGGTCCCTACCTTACCCCAGAGCCATAAAGAGAGAGAGAGAAAGAGAGAGAGAGAGAGAGAGAGAGTCGGGTCAACTCCGTTCACTCCAATGGACCTTTTTTTGTTTTGTTTTTTTTTTTTACAGGCAATGGCGGACCGTGGAGCCTGTAAATCAGGGGTATTCAACTAGAATTCACTATGGTCCAGTTAGAGAAAATTTTGCCAGGCCAAGGTCCGGACCGTCGCTATTTTTAACTTTTAGTGTTATGATTCAGTACTATATACTGTATTATATACAGTATTATATACTGTATACTGAAAGACAAAACAAAATACACATACTAGTATATTTCAACAATATGTATTGTTTTAAAATTTAAATAAATTACATTATGAACCTATCATTAAATAAATGAACTTATCAAGTCTATTAATGTGAATCTGTATGTTAGCTTTGTTTCAAAATGGTTTATTTATTCTATTTAATTTTATTTATATTAGATTTGCGCCTGCCTGTCATGATTATTACATGAATGACAAATCATACAATGTATGGAGAAATGTTTGTTGAACTTGACCAAAATATCAGCTTTTTTAAAAAAAAACAGCAGTTTTATTTCATTTAATATTATTACTGTATCAGACTTTATTATGTAGTGTGTAAAACTAATGTGGGAAGTTGCCAATGCTTTTTGTCCCGTGGGGGTTGCCTTAGTTTTGAGGTAGGGTTGTTTTGGGATTAAAGAGAGCGCGTCTGCGAGCGAGGGAGGGAGGTTTTTTTTTCTTGCTGAGTTCTGATCAGGTGGAGTAAAGTGGAATATTTTGCACTGTTGTCTCGGTTGTTTCTTTTTAATTCCTCCAAGTAACACCGCTAGGTTACATTACTGTTAATATGTTTTTATTAAGGTAGTATTTTTATTTATTTTTCTGGTGCGCACCTCCGGATAAGGGCTAATTCTAGTTTAAATTAAGTCGTTGTGGACGTCTTTTCTACGTGAAATTTACATGTATACGTTTTTATAGACCAACTACTTTGAGGCTCCCTGCATAACTGTAGTGCCATTTCAGACGGTGGCAACTGTTCCATTGTTCCAGTTTCAGCAGATAACTGGAAACGCATACAAAGCTAAGCCAAACAATTACTGGAACAGGTTCACAACCTTCTGGAACTAGTTATGCACGTTAGTTATACACAATATGCTTTACAAATAAATTGCATTTCAACCCTCTCACTTTTTCCAAAACATGTCAACCTGCAAAGAACCAGTAAAAGCAAGGGATAAATTAATTACCCCCATCTTACCACTGTTGATTTTAAATTGACCCTTTCTGTTTGGGGAAACATTAATATAATAATAAACATAATGAGTAAATCTCATTTGGGGTTAATGCCTTTATTTTACATCAACATAACATACACCTTAGATTCACACCATAACAATTTCACTAAACATTTACCTTCCCTTAAAACTATTACAGCTTTACATTACACCTTCCCTTAACAATATTATACCTTCCCTCAACACTATTACATCTTCCCTCAAAACTATTACACCTTTAACATTTCACCTTCCCTTAACAATATTATACCTTCCCTCAACACTATTACACCTTTACATTACACCTTCCCTCAACACTATTACACCTGACTGGCTGAGCTGAGCCCTGTAGCCCGTGGCTGGGCTGTAGCTCTGACTAAGCAAAGACTGCGGGCTTGTGGTGCTGCAGCTGCAGCTCCGACTAGTGGTTGGATGAGGAACTGCTAAATCTGAGGAAATGCTAAATCTGTCACAGCTCACAATTTTTGATTTTATATTTATTAAGCCTTATTTCAGTATCAAACGTTTTGATCAAAGTTAATATAACTTGTACTTGATGTAATTTCTATTCACTTGAATAGTTTGGTTCTTGATTGATGGAGTTTTTGGATTTCATAACATGACAAATTAAAAGGATTTATGTTAATAGAGCAACAAGCAAACATTTTTCCATGCAACTGTAATATTTGATTGAATAAATAGTATGTTGAGAGTTATTTAACATTAAGGAGTAATTACATTCATTTTATATTACATCTGGTTACATTTTCTTATATTTATAAGTTACATCTGGCCCTCAGAGGACAGCCAATATGCCAATGTGGCCCTCGGCAAAAATGAGTTTGAGACCCCTGCATTACACCTTCCCTTAACAATATTATACCTTCCCTTAACACTATTACACATTTACATTACACCTTCCCTTAACAATATTATACCTTCCCTTAACACTATTACACCTTTACATTACACCTTCCCTTAACAATATTATACCTTCCCTTAACACTATTACACCTTTACATTACACCTTCCCTTAACACTATTACACCTTTACATTACACCTTCCCTTAACACTATTATACCTTCCCTTAACACTATTACACCTTTACATTACACCTTCCCTTAACAATATTATACCTTCCCTTAACATTACACCTTCCCTTAACAATATTATACCTTCCCTTAACACTATTACACCTTTACATTACACCTTCCCTTAACAATATTATACCTTCCCTCAACACTATTACACCTTTACATTTCACCTTCCCTCAACACTATTACACCTTTAACATTACCCCTTCCCTCAACACTATTACACCTTCCCTCAACACTATTACACCTTTAACATTACACCTTCCCTCAACACTATCACACCTTTCCACTACACCTTCCCTTAACACCATTACAACTTTACATTACACCTTCCCTTAACATCATTATACTTTCATTAAGATTCTAGGTCGAGAGACAGCGGTGTGTCCTCCACGTCTTTGTGGTGCATGTTTGAGATGCTCCGAAGTACACATCTGTATGAAGTCCTCGGTGGCTGTCCCGTCACATTTCATGCCTCCATCTGCACAAGTAGAAAAAGACAAATTAGAAATCTCAGAAAATGTTGAAGATGGCCATTTATTTTTGCCCCACAACAAACTATTTTAAATTGCCTTATTTATTTAATATTCACATAAACTTACTTCTTCACACTATGGCTTAGCTAACGCTAAGCTAACAGCGGGAATACACATTTAACACCTGACGAGAATTATCCTGCCGTTTTAATTCTCACACATCATATTTAGCTATTTGAATATTTTTTTCCCCACAACAAACTATTTTAAATTGCCTTATTTATGTAATATTAACATAAACTTACTTCTTCACACTATGGCTTAGCTAACTGCGGGAATACACATTTAACACCTGACGAGAATTATCCTGACGTTTTAATTCTCACACATCATATTAAGCTATTTTAATACATTTTTTCCCACAACAAACTATTTTAAATTGCCTTATTTATGTAATATTCACATAAACTTACTTCTTCATGCTATGGCTTAGCTAACGCTAAGCTAACGCTAAGCTAACGCTAAGCTAAAGGCGGGAATACACATTTAACACCTGATGAGAATTATCGTGCCGTTTTAATTCTCACACATAATATTAAACTATTTTAATATTTTTCCCCACAACAAAATATTTTAAATTGCCTTATTTATGTAATATTAACATAAACTTACTTCTTCATGCTATGGCTTAGCTAACGCTAAGCTAACGCTAAGCTAAAGGCGGGAATACACATTTAACCCCTGACGAGAATTATCTTGCCGTTTTAATTCTCACACATCATATTAAGCTATTTTAATAAATGTTTTCCCACAACAAACTATTTTAAATTGCCTTATTTATGTAGTATTAACATAAACTTAAGTTACTTCTTCAGGCTATTCAAAATGCACTTGATATTGCCCCCAGTTGCATAGGTTAATTGTGGGTTCCACAAACTTATATAACTTAAGGCTATCTTAAAATTTAGCCAAAGACGGTTCTTTGATTTAGCTTAGATTGGCTTATCAGCCTAGCTCTGGTTAGTGCATTGACTTAATGACCGGACAATGCTTCTACGTTAAAGCTTCGGTTACAGTAAATATTATTGGCATTATGCTCGTTCTCAAAAGTAATTCCAATTCCATTTTAACTATGGCCACTGTTTAGCTATCGTTAGCTAGCTAGCTAGTTAGCTAACTGCCTGGGAAGAGAGGCAACAGCAGGTTCAGATGATTTAAGACCACAGAGCTAAAACAACTAACCCTACAAATACATTAACTTATACATGCCGTCTTACCTTATAGCTTAGTGGCAGCTGAGTCCTGTCCGGTCCGGAGCTGAGCTGAGCTGAGCTGAGCTGAGCGAGCTGAACTGAACGAGCTGGGCTGAACTGAGCTGAGCTGAGCTACTGCAGCAGCCAAAAAATGTTGAGCGTGTTTTGCCTCGCATATCAGAGTGGAGTTTATGATGACGTGCGGTCTCAGCAAATCAGAGTGGCGTTGACTGGTTGAAATCAACTTAACAATTTTCCACATAAATTGCATTTCCAAATAAAAATAAAAAAATACGTAAATAAATACCTACATTCGTTAATGAATTAAATAGATAAAAATATAATACTCAAATAAATAATTAGAAATAAATGATGCTTAATCAAAAATAATCAATATTCATAGTGATTAACAATATTGATAACAACAATGTTGACGTACATTTAAAAATAAATATATTCTTAAATAACGTTAATTTCCTGCACCTGTATTAGACGTCCCCATGACGTCCAAAAAAGTGACCTAGTCCGACGTTCAAATGTTTAACTGCATATTGACGTCCAAGTGGGGTCATAGTTAGACGTCCAAATAGCGGACCTAGTTTGCACGTCGTGTAGACGTACAGAATTGGTCTTGGACCGACCGACGCAATATAGACATGATCTGCACGTCCATAAGACGTCTAATGTTTAGTGGGTCGCGCTCGCATCTGCACAGCAGATGAGGGCGTTTGGTGATTTTACAGCACATGCGATTGGTCTGTGTGCTTACTGCGCTGCACGTAAACCATAAAGACAATAAACGTTCCGCCGCTTTAAATGAATACGGTCAGAATTAAATCCTTCTCTCTAGTTTCGGTTTGGGTCCGGATCGGACAACGTCTGGGTCCGGACACGGACCGCGGTCCGCCAGTTGGTGACCTCTGCTGTAAATAGTTCATGGAAGTTAGCAGCAAAAACTATCTATCAGCACAGTGAAGCTGGAGCAGGATACACCATCTGTGATCCACTTTTACAGGTTAGTACACTTAAAAAAACCTGACTGTATTATCAGGACATCACAATCAAACTAACATGCATTGAAGCATTTTGGTGAATTAACCCCCTCTTAATATGCATATTTAGGGAACTAAACCTATGCTAAGACAACACAAATATAGTTACTGGCATTTAACATTAATGAATGAGAGCCTATCAATTGTAAATTCCTAAATATCTTAATATCTTATATACACAGATAGACCATGCTAACCTAACTAATTAAAAATCTTAATATCTTATATATCCAGATAGACCATGCTAACCTAACTGATTAAAATATGACTATCTTATATATCCAGATAGACCATGCTAACCTAACTAATTAAAAATCTGAGTATCTTATTGCTATAACGTCTTCTTATAACAATGAATGAAAACTCAGATGAAGGTTGACTGTTTATTTACAGAATTCTCTTACAGATCAGAAATGACCGACATCCTGTCTTCAATAGGATTTTCTCTGCTGTCCCCTGCCTAGTTGTACTTCAGGGTAACTTGAAATATACAGTGCCACCTAGTGGTTGAAGCAACAATTGCATAACCTTTCTACATATGCCACATCTCCCCCCACCTAAGCTGTCAAATATTTAAAATGATTAACCCGTAACAACATTACCAACCTTAAAATGAACTTGGATACAAACACACTTTTACAACAAAACAGGCAGTCATTTTTTTTCTATATCTTCCATTTTAAACTTCTACAAGCTAGGAAGGTGGGTGGACTACCATCCTTCCAGTGATGGAACCTGTTGTTGTTTGAGGGGTAATTCTGTAGTTGAAAAGAAATCTGGAGAATTTGGTTTCCAGACTGTTGCCTTTCATTTTTTTAATTCCCTCTTTAAATGTCTGGACCGCCCTTTCTGCCAAACCATTGGTTGATGGATGATAGGGAGAAGATGTGACATGTTGAATTCCATTTTGTCACACATTGTCCACATCTCAAATTCTGCACTTGTAAAACAAGTGCCATTGTCAGAGACTAACATCTGAGGTAATCCATGCACACTGAAGCACTTTCTCAATTTTTCAATGGTTACATGGGTGGTGGCAGTGTTGGTAGCATAAATTTCTAATCACTTGGAGACCTGCATAATCCACATGAATCCTAGACCAGGGTGATCCTGGCCACTCCCAAGGGTGCAAAATTGCACAAGCTGGAGATCTTTGGTTCCTTTGACATTCAGTACATTTCTTTACCTCTATCTCAATCGCCTCATCCATGCCAGGCCACCAAATGTACAAATGGGCGTGTGTTTGGTGAAGTTGCTTTAGCAGTGTGTGTCTACTGTTGTAGAAAAGAAAATGAAAGATGGGTCCACACCCACCCCTCATCCGGGGTACAACTCCCCTACGTGTTCGTTTGATAGAAAAGAAAATGAAAGATGGGTCCACACCCACCCCTCATCCGGGGTACAACTCCCCTACGTGTTCGTTTGATAGAGAGTCGCAGACAGGTGGAGTGAAGTTGAAAGCAAACCAAGTATTTATTACAAAGTACTGAATATCCAGGAGAACCCACACATGAAAGACCGTCTAACAGCCGTCCCAGTATAAGTTCTGACCCCCCTCTGATCTGACTCCATGTTTATACCCCAAATGACGTGAAACCTGCTGATGAGGCGTTGCTAAAATCATCTCATGTTAGCATGCGTAATTTCACGTGTTAGTACTCAAGTTTCACAGGTCTGACCGGACCACTAGTGTTTGGCCTTGACTGTATCCAGCCGGACAGTGTGGTATTGTTTCAAGAATTGACTGGGTCCAGTCAGACAGTGTGATATTGTTTCAGTAATTAGACAGTGCCGCACTCCCTATGTGCGCGTGTCCTCGTCCCGCTTTGGTAGGTGAAGGACTTTGCACGCACAGAGAAAGGCCGCACTGTTCGTCCCTTAAGCCTTTGCATCAATTTAGTTCATACAGAGTGCACTAGCTGATGATTGATGGCCGTTAGTCAGAAACATGCAGTGAACGAAATACTTCAAGCATGAGCTACACAATAGTCACACAATATATTTCATATGTTATATGTTAATGTGTAAGTAACGCGTGGTTAGTCCGCCATATAATAAATCCTATGTGTTAGTACATGCCTTATGTATCATGTGGGTTAATTTGTCATAATAAAGTCTGTGTTAGTCACATGCCTGATCAAACAATGTTTATCTATATGTGTAAATAGTATATATTGTGAGTATTGGTTAATCTTCTATATAAATGTGTATAAAATACACTGTGAGTAATAAAAATGATCAAATATAGTGTGAGTATTGGTTAATGCATATAAAATACAAGGTTTCACACAATGATTATGTAATTATAGACACTAAGATAAGTAATCATAATTGTAAGATATTTGTCAATACACCCAAGGTAAAATAAGTTTCTTCATAAGTTTTTCCACACTACCTTGAATAGGAATTACCACTCGGTTGCCCCACAAAACACATCCATTTTTTACACTTAGTTCCAGTTGTCTCTGTCGATATGGCTTGAATGGAGCATCCACCACTTCAGGCCATCCTTTCAGGACCCACTCATGGACTTGTGAAAGTACAACATCTCTTGCTGTCCAACGTTTTATATGAGCTGTTGTCACTGGAGGTTCATCCAGTAAGTCTACCATAAGAACTTGTTCTGTTGATTCCTCCTCTTCTGGAGCATCCTGCACTGGTAATCTGCTCATGGCATCTGCATTTGCATGGTGTTTTCCAGGTTTGTACACCATGTTGTACTCGTAAGCTCTCAAGAGAATGGCCCACCTCTGTACTCTGGGTGACCCCATTTGTGGCACAGGTTTCTTTTCATGAGAAAGAGATATCAGAGGTTTGTGGTCAGTATAGATGGTGAATCTTCTACCATAGATATACTTGTGGAACCGCTTAATTCCAAACATTATGCATAGACCCTCTTTATAGCTGCTATTGGTTTTGTCTGGAGATCCTGTAAATTTTTATTGGCCATTTCTGTAGCCAATGCAATCTGAAATTTATTCCACATACAAGTTGATCTCTCAGCATTTGATCCAGAGTGTTCCCATACTTGCAATCTTGTGCCAATAATCCTGTACCTGGCCTATAGACCTGTTCGCAATTTGGTGTTGGGGGAATTTCTCACTTGAACTGAGTAAGTGAGTCCCTAGACATGAAAAATCCCTGAGGTGCTCGTCCGCCATAGTGCCACGAATTCTGCAATGGTCTAATCAAATATGGCTGCCATCGTCTATGATGAAAATAGAACTTTTTTGTTTCTGAATGTATATACACATATAATACCTCAATTTAGACTAATTATGGTATGAGGAATTCATTTCTGATATTGTTATGACCATGTTAGGTGATTTTGACATTAAAAGGTCATGGTCAAGGTCGTTTTCCCATTCTGAAGACCTTACCCACAACTTGGCCGTTGTAAGTAATCAAAACCAGATGCAATAGGTCTAATAAATCTGTTATTTAATATTCATTGCTAATATTGTTTTTTTTTTCACATTAAGCCGGACCGCGTATCATTTTAAGGAAAACCACGTGACCGATGCGTTTTCTCGCGCAGTTGCTTGCAATGACTTTCTTAGTCCAGCAGATGTCGCCATTAAGTGATACAGCAACACAGTTTCAACACAGTGTCGACACAGTTTGGGAAATGTGCCATACACCCAATGAGGCTTCATCTGCCCATCACTAAAGAACAGGAAGAAACCGCTTAGTACGCAACATAAGTCGACAATACCTCGCGAAGATACATTACACAGTGCGACCTTAAATACAGAAAAACAGAGAGCATAACCCGGACCTTCCTCAGAACACAGGTGAGTCTGAGCGCCGGAGCGTAACGTGATTGGGCGAAGGCGAGCGACTGACGGTGACGTCATAACCCAAAGGATTCTGGGAAGTGGAGTCCAGAGGTGTGGAAGGAGAGTCAGGCTGCGTGACAACATGCTAATGCTAATAATAATGCTAATAATAATAATAATAATAATAATAATAATAATAATAATAACCAAATATGTTGTTATATTATTTTAAATATGATAACTGATCAGTTTTGGTCATATGTGTATATAATTCAGACATTGAACGAAAAGTAATTTCTAACAACAGTAAATGTAATTTTGAGTGAAATATTTAGGTTGTAAGGTTACCTTAATTTGGATTGAATTAATAATAAACAGAAGTACAGAAAAAAAATATTTTGTTTATTTGTGATTAAATGTAATTCCACAAACTTTGTTCTTAGTCCCTAGGGAGGGCTTTGATTCATATTAACAAATGTGTGTCCCCCAATGTCAATCCCGCTCCTACGCCTTTGGTATTTGCATTTCAGTTTTATGTTTGACAGGATTTACCTCCCATAAACTACCTTGCTTGGAATGTATGGTTTTCGTACAAGGATGTTTATTTATTTATTTATTTTTTGAAAGTCAGCAGACAGAGGGGAGAAGGATAGACAGACAGAGGGGAGGAGGGAGAAAGGCAGAAGTTCCCGCGGGAGCGGGAGAGAGCGATGAGGGGGAGATGCAGTCGCCTGGGCAGCACGTGGACGTTGTTTGAGCTTCAGGTTAGGACGTCTGTGCGACTCCGTGCCAGTGAGTAAATAGACTGCCATTTAACCGATGGAGCTGTGAGCATCACATCAGCGTCGTAAATAGAGCTCAACCCCCTCCGTTTCCTAAATAATTAAGGAATCTAACAACGCACGCCATCCCGTAAAGGGCTGCGTAAAAAAACGCACACACACCATATCCCAAGACAATAAATATACCATTCGCAATATTATCCACATAGTTTGAAAAGGTTTCAAGATAGTCCACCCGCCTGGAGCTACTAGAGTCCACCTGCTCACACTCAGAAATCACCATATTCCAGATATGAGTACAAATCTCCGCCTGTGCTCCTATTTATAGAAAATCCGCAAATGACGTCACGAGCCACCTATGACGTCATAAAGTCCTTCTGACCATCCTGCCCTCTTTCATAGGATGGTCAGAATAACTCTGTGACGTCATCGGCACCAGACTCAATATATATGAGCACAGGCTGAAAATCATTCACTCGATCGATCGCAGGCGGATATTTGTATTTATATCTGTAATATGTTCTTAGAAGCCTTTTCTGATTTAGTGTTGCAAGTTATTGGTCCTTTTTTGTTTTACATGGCGTATGCCTATGGATTTCACTTGTTCACTTATAATATAGAGAGCCTTATTAGAAACCTTCTTTAAGAGAAAGAGTTAGGAAACGGAGGGGGTTGAGCTCTTTTTACGACGCTGATGTGATGCTCACAGCTCCATCGTTTAAACGTCTGTGGCAGTTTGTTTACTCACTGGCACGGAGTCGCACAGACGTCCTTACCTGATGCTCAAACGACGTCCATGTGCTGCCCGGGCGACTGCCTCTCTCCCTCTACAACCCCCCCTTTACCTCCTGAGTCTCCTTCTCTACCATACATACACCCCCCCTCCTTTCCCTACTGCCTCACCTCCTCTACCCTACATCAGGGGCGTAACAGCAAATTGTGACCGCGGTCACGCCATCTGCACTTAGAAAACGCTCGGTCGCGCTATCTACACCGAAAACTGGAGTGCGCGTCTAAACCGTGTTTTACTGTAGCCGCGTGCACAGCGCACCCGGAGGAGTGGAGGCTGGCGCTTCTCGTGCAGAGACTTAAAATGAATCAGAAACTAGTTTTACACCTAAATAAACATGATTTAACGAGGTCTAATCCACAAATATACACCAGAAAGACCGCTGCTTATCTGTAGAACAGTGTAACGTTTTGGAAAAAGAGCTATTAAATAAGCAAATCAAATTAATATCATATCACAGCACTAAATTCTTAGTGATCTTTTTCTCATATATCCCAGATAAATGTTTGAAGTGATATTACTGTATCATTTTGGAGTAATTTGATACCAAAAACGTGTTTTTTTAAAAGAGATTTCGGGGCTATAAAACCAAAAGAAATCTAATTGTTATCATATAAGACAATGAAATCAGTGAAAAAGACATTCCATACTGTTAATGTTATTTTAAGTGATATTACTGTAAAATTTTAGAGTAAAATATATTTAGAGAAAAATATCTAATCTAATCAAATTGTTATCCAATGCTACCAAGACAGCCTTAAAGAACACATTCCATACTAATAATGACATGAATAACAAAGAATATTACTGTATCATTTTGGAGTAATTGGATACCAAACTTAAGAAAAAATGTCCAATCGCTTTAGCATAAACCACATTTCAAAGTCCTTTAAAACCAGCAAATCAAATTATTATCCAATGCTACCAAGACAGCCTTAAAAAAACATTCAATACTAATAATAGATTGAGTAACAAAGAATATTACTGTATCAATTTGGAGTAATTGGATACCCAACTTAGGAAAAATGTCTATTCGTTGTCCTTAAACCACATTTCGGAGTCCTATAAAACTAGCAAATCAAAGCACGTGAAGCTCATTGTTTGTAATAGCTCAAATACATTTTAAAACTTGAGGGAACCAAACAGAATTCTGGTGGTTTGAATTGGTGGATAATAATTGATTTTTAACTTTTCAAAATGTTTAAAAATGAATTAAACAGAGAATATTTTTTTTTTGGCTACAGTGTATTTCACATGTTCAGGGCCATGTATAGGCCATATTTCACGATTATTTGTTAATTGTGACTGTTTAGCTTGCAAAATATGTAGGGGTTTGAATACTACTCGGAGGTAGGGCCTTGCAATTTGATCAAACATTTCTATCCTGACGTAGGGCGAGTTGATAACTATATATAAGAAAATACTAGACATTGTCTATAAATTCAGTCATTTCATCTTATAAACTAACCACAAGACTTATTTCTTTTTACATATTTAATTACACGTAAAAGTGTGTTTATATTTTATTTCATTTTATTGAGAAACTCAAAATTATCAAATTGTAATAACACAAATAATAACATGCTTTTCACTTTCTCTTTCAACTGAAATGAAATTAAGCACCCAACTTAAAGAGATGAACACCTAAAGAGACAACATCATGAGGTTTTTTTATCAGTTTTAAATCAGTCCTATGCACTTGTGGAGCTGATGTTGCAAACTTTTCCAAGTACCCAGTGTGGTGTCCTTACCTATTAGCCTTGGTGCATCACCCATGATGATAGATGATAGATGATAGACCTTAATACTAAACTATAGACATTTTTTATTGTCATAACGAAACATATCATCTTGTTGCACTGCCCTATTTGAGGCACTGTATATATTTTTGCACCATCATCCAGGCATTTTACAAACAGTGATCCCCCTCCACCTTAAATGTGACTAACTGCATCTGTATAATTTATATTTAATTATAAATGAAACCATTTATTAAACTAAATACATACATTAGGGGTGTGACTCTTTTATTAATACATTAGCCTGAAACATTTTCTCAAGCAGCACAAAGTTTTACACTCTTAACATGTTGTACTTTCTTTTGTTTTTGTTTTTAGTTGAGGTGGCAAAGCTAAAGGTGGAAATCAAATTCCTACATGATGAATGCACAGTTTTGAAGGAACATGTGGACAAATTAACATCTGTTCCTGACATGGCTGCAGGTCCTTCAGGTGTGTGTGTGTGTTCAGGTGGATGTGTAAATTATTGTTTAAATCGTTGCCTTGTTTATTCCACAGCTTCCTTTGCTGTGCATTTTGACTCATTGTCTTTGTGAAACATCCAATTATGTAAAGGCTTCAGCAGTGTAGCTGATAGTTTTAGGTTCAGCCGCAGAATTCTGAGCTTTCCTACTCTCTTAATTTTCCCTTTACCTTTTTTAATGTATCTGATCTATTGCCAAAAAGCATGATGCTATTATAACTTTCCTATTGGCCAGTTGATTAATTAAATTATTTCTGATCCAGTGACAAAACTATCTTGCATAATTTTGTGATCACTCATGTGTAAATCTGTATTTGCAAACATTTCCATGACATTTGTGTCCATGAGTGTATGTAAACTTTCAACTGTATGTTTATTAATCTGGCTGACAGTCAATTACTGTATTCTGTTACATTTTGTAATTGTTTTTTATTTAACAGGTAACAATATATATATATATATATATATATATATATATATATATATATATATATATATATATATATATATATGCGCTTTATAAATGCACAATGAGTATTTGCTAAAGGCTAAAAACTTGTGTGACATGCTTTGAAATTAATGATACATATTATTGCATCTAAAAAGTAAACTTATTCATTTTTTTTCTTATGGACAAAAGCAGGATGGAGAGGGGCAGAAGATTCCGCATCCTGCTTTCTGATAGACGAAAAAAAGGAAAAGCACAAGAAGAAGAAGATCAAGAAGAACAAAAAATATAACATCTTACCTAAAAGAAATGTATAATCAATAATGTAAATAAATAAATAAATAAGTTTAATGTTATGTATTGTTGTACAGATTGTTTTTGCTTTTATTAAGATTTAACAAAAAAGTAAGAACAGCAGATCACTGCACACTACATAATACAGCCCGCTCTCTGTTGTTTCTGAGTACTTACTGGGTACTTACAGAGTAAGAACAGCAGATCACTGCACACTACATAATACAGCCCGCTCTCTGTTGTTTCTGAGTACTTACTGGGTACTTACAGAGTAAGAACAGCAGATCACTGCACACTACATAATACAGCCCGCTCTATGTTGTTTCTGAGTACTTACTGGGTACTTACAGAGTAAGAACAGCAGATCACTGCACACTACATAATACAGCCCGTTCTCTGTTGTTTCTGAGTACTTACAGAGTAAGAACAGCAGATCACTGCACACTACATAATACAGCCCGCTCTATGTTGTTTCTGAGTACTTACAGAGTAAGAACAGTAGATCACTGCACACTACATAATACAGCTCGCTCTCTGTTGTTTCTGAGTACTTACAGAGTAAGAACAGCAGATCACTGCACACTACATAATACAGCCCGCTCTCTGTTGTTTCTGAGTACTTACAGAGTAAGAACAGCAGATCACTGCACACTACATAATACAGCCCGCTCTATGTTGTTTCTGAGTACTTACTGGGTACTTACAGAGTAAGAACAGCAGATCACTGCACACTACATAATACAGCCCGTTCTCTGTTGTTTCTGAGTACTTACAGAGTAAGAACAGCAGATCACTGCACACTACATAATACAGCCCGCTCTATGTTGTTTCTGAGTACTTACTGGGTACTTACAGAGTAAGAACAGTAGATCACTGCACACTACATAATACAGCCCGTTCTCTGTTGTTTCTGAGTACTTACTGGGTACTTACAGAGTAAGAACAGCAGATCACTGCACACTACATAATACAGCCCGTTCTCTGTTGTTTCTGAGTACTTACAGAGTAAGAACAGTAGATCACTGCACACTACATAATACAGCTCGCTCTCTGTTGTTTCTGAGTACTTACAGAGTAAGAACAGTAGATCACTGCACACTACATAATACAGCCCGCTCTCTGTTGTTTCTGAGTACTTACAGAGTAAGAACAGTAGATCACTGCACACTACATAATACAGCCCGCTCTCTGTTGTTTCTGAGTACTTACTGGGTACTTACAGAGTAAGAACAGCAGATCACTGCACACTATATAATACAGCCCGCTCTCTGTTGTTTCTGTGTAGTTACTGGGTACTTACAGAGTAAGAACTGTAGAACACTTTAAAGTTCTTTTTAGAACAGGGGTTATAAAAAGCAGCTTTACAGGACAAGGTGTGCACCAGGACTCCAGGAGCAAGACAAAGGCAACAACGGTGAGAAGAATCGAGCAGAAAAGGACTGAAGATGGAAACCTATCCACCATTATCCATTAAAATAAATTAACAACTAAATGTGTATTAACAAATCTCAGCATTATCTTCTTATTCAAACTAATAAAATATATTAGAATGATAAGTCCCTCGACTGGAATGAAACCTTTATAACTATCATGAACAAAATGTTTAAATAACACACACACACACACACACATATATGTATATATATATATATATATATATATATATATATATATATATATATATATATATATATATATATATATATACATACATTAATATTGCACCAGAAATGTAGGGAAAGTGCAGGCAATGACATATCAAGTTTTTTTTACTGTTGTTCCTGGGAATTAATTTGTACCTACATTTAAGTACTAGGAGAACCCCATAAGTATTTTGAATAAACTGATAAATACAGAAACGTTATACCATATGTTTTGGTTAAGTACAAGGTAAGTGTCAGAAAGTTACCCAGTTGTTACTCTCTTGTTCCTGGTTCTTTCTGTGTTCTTTATTTATAATTACAGTTAAGTACCTGTAGGACCCAGTAATTATGTTGAATGTACCCTGGTTCATACAGAGAATTTACACCGTAAGTAAAGGGTACATACAGAGAACTTACACCGTAAGTAAAGGGTACTTAGCCTCTAAAACGCGGGCTGTATTATAAAGCGTTACCAAAATACCTTTCGCTCTACCTTAGATGTTGTAGCACCCCTTAAACACAAAATAGAGAGACAGAAAAAGCTCGCACCGTGGTACAATGATCAAACTCGTAACTTAAAGCAGTTAGTACGAAATTTAGAGCGTAAATATCGATCAACTAAACTGGAAGTGTTTCACTCTGCGTGGAAAGACAGTCTTGTTAAATATAGAAAAGAACTAAATAAAGCCCGCTCAGCGTATCTGGCCTCACAGATCGAGATAAATAAAAATAATCCTAGAGTTCTCTTTAGTGTTGTAGCCCGGGTGACCAGTGAAGGAACGTTTGCGCATGCTCACTGGAGTTGTAATTTGGGCTGGCGTTAAAAGGGGCAGCTGTGGGTCCTTCCGAAGCAGAGCCGGGGTCCTCCCGAAAGCAGCGGTAGAAACACATGGGATTGCGGATGGCAACGCTGTGAGTGTGTTTGGGGTGAGAGAAGAAGTACTCGCGCTGGATGGCCGGCATGTGTGACGGCAGTATACAGTGGGGACGGCGGTTGGTGCCCGGTAAGCGTTCACGGTGACTGCATGTAACTGATAATGGGTGCTGGGATTGTTAGCAGTGCAGTATGGGATTAATGATGTGCTTGGAGCGCCATTAACTGCCAGTTGCTGTTCTTTAGTGATTTTAAAGTGATCTTAATAAAGTAAAGTTTTTTAGCTGTAATTCGCTGGTATGGTCTGAGGCTGCTCATGGGGTGTAATGGTTATCTGTAATAAGCCAGCTTGTCAGTGAGTCACTGGATGGGATCGTGTGGACAGCTGGCTTATTTATTTTTCTTTTTTTGTTGTTTATTTTCTTTTTGTTTGTTTGTTTGTTTCAGTGTGTTAATCTTTGTCCATTAGTTCTCTTAGCTGAGCCTGGACCACCCCTGTAAGATTACCCTCTAGGAGGGTGTGATTTTGTGTGGGGTTGTAGTGTGATCACTGTCCTTTTTTTGTGTGATTCAGCTTTTTAGTGTGCCGTGTTAAAATTAGGACCCAGTGTGTGAACCTTTCGGTGTGTGATTTTTATAATGAATTACTTTCCTATGGAAATCACAGGGTAACGTGATTCCAAGTGCTAACTAAGAGATAATGGGAAATGTGGTTTCTATTGTCTAATAAATTTTCAAGAAAATACTCTGATCCGAGTGGGTTCTCATTTTCTGGGTCTTACCCTGGTTATTCTTAAGTGTTCTTTTTTGTATTGCTCTGGCTGTTAATCTCCCAGGGGTTACAGTGTTATTTCCAAAATAACTAAAAAACAGCCAGGTACTGAACCTCAGATTCCAGCCATTCACACCAGCAACGATTTTATGGACTTCTTCAATAGTAAAATTGAAAACATTCGGGATAAAATTAAACAGATAAATATTACATCCTCTCTGTCATCTGGTCTGGCTGATCTAGAACAAAACCCTGTTACTGAAGTTAGGTTGGAAGTCTTTAACCCACTTCCACAGCTAGAACTAGAGAAAATTATCTCCACCCACGGTGGATGCCAGTGTTTCAGGGAGCCTCCATGTCTATGTTACCTTCTGGCTCTCTGCCTTTAGTTAGGCTGTTTTATTTAGATCTGCCGGAGTCATTAGCCACACTCTGATAATGTTTTATATTCTCTGTTTTACATAAATCCAGTCAAAACTAATTCCATCTCTCTGCCTTCCTCCAAGTTACTGACTGCCCACCTGTCTGACCCGATACCGAGGGATGTTGGACCCTCAGGCTCTCATGTCCTCTGTCTGGCCAGACTGGAAGTTTCTGAAGTCAGCTCTTCTCCATCCACCACCACAGATCAGCTGCTCATCATCCATCTTACTCTATAAGCCATTAGTGGAGCTGCTATACTCCTGAATATATAAAACCTATGTGGATGTATGAAAGATTTTTTTTAAATGAATTTAAAAGCCATTTGACCAGTGGTAGGATGGTCCTCCCAAGGTTTCTTCCTCCTCCTCCAGCTCTGAGGGAGTTTTTCCTTGCCTCCGCGCTCACTGGGGGTTCTGTATTTTGTATATTCTATGTTTAATCTTTTGTCTGACTCTTTGTCCTGTAATCATGTTTCTGTAAAGCTGCTTTGTGCCAACACCAGTTGTAAAAAGCGCTATACAAATAAATTTGATTTGATTTGATAAGTTTACTTACTGTGATTGTTGGTCCTGCACACAAGATTATTCACACACCACTCAACAGTACTCAGAAACAGTTGCAGATGATCACCTTAGGTGAGAGCTTTCCAATCCCCAGATCTTATTATTTGCACATTTTAAACTTCTTAAGTAACATTATCTTTATGGCTTCAGGCTAAGAATTCAATATCAGTGTATTTAGAATGTTCTGGTTTGTAAATAATATTAAAAAGTGGGTGTACTTTTTTCACACAACTGTATGCATTATACAGGTTAAAGACCAACAAAGTTAATAGAAGTCAATGTAAAAAGAGTTTATTTAGGTAATTTTGGAGAAGGTCTATTGGTCTGTTCATCAAGAAATTTTGTAAAGGACAGTTTATAAATATGTTTCAAACCACCCCCTGAAGTAGTGTAAGTGATCACATGGTCATGTCAATAAATAGTATTTTGTAACTGATTACTTTTCCTTATATAGTTGGTTTTGGGTAGAATTTTCTTCCCAACAAAGATTCTAACCTACAGTTAATACTTATTAATGGGAAAGTGTGTTTTCACTGCAAGATCACTATATTGTTGCAAACTGGTTAGTAGGCAATTACTATGGTGTCATTAAATGGACATTAGGCAGGTGCAGCAGTGTGGCAAGGTAGTTGCTGTATATTAAAAATATTCTAGTTTTAACAAATAAATACAGTTTATCATTTATAAGTAAGACCAAAATGTTTTGACAGGAATTAATAAAAATGAATACGTAATTAATAAAAATAATTAATTGAATCTAAGAAGTTTTGTCCTACAATGATCTGATTTAATACCACACATGTACATAACACTTGTCTTAAGGTTATTGAAATTCATTTTCAAGATTCACATTCATCAAACCACAGCCAGTTTTGTATAATTACTTACAGTGATCACTGCTCTCACATAACGCTATGTATATTTTTTTAGTCTTTGAAACATCAGAAACCCTCAAACTAATATGGTTCTATCTATCTATCTATCTATCTATCTATCTATCTATCTATCTATCTATCTATCTATCTATCTATCTATCTATCTATCAGTTCTGTGGTGGTCTATCCTATGGGGTCCTGACTATTCAAAAGAGGATAAAGTATGCAGAGAAATAGATACAGATTTGTAAAAATACACAATGTTCTGTATGATCAGTGTGGGGGGGAGGGTTCAGTTGGTGAAACGCAAGAATAAACCATTTATAGTCTTTTCAGTGTCAACATTACTGCCATTGTAGTCAGTCATCATCCTCATCCTCATCACCATCAAGTGTTTCTATTTCATGCAGTGGCACAGTGTGGTGGAGTCGACCTGGAGTTATGTAATTGCATGGAGCAGAAGGAATATCTGGTACATGATGATGAAACGCATGTGTGGCACAATGTAATCTTCTTTCCAGCTGTATGATGCGTTGGATTAATGCAGCTTTCGCACCAGGCTCGTTTGTTGAAATGATAGCAGAATGGAGAAAAGCATGTTGCTGATGAAGGTGATCAATTACACATTTCATTTCTTGATGGACCAAGACCTTTTCTTCAGCAGCCCGGGCCTTCATGTATACTGCATCGATCCCACGTCGTTTTAAACATCTAGGAACAGAATCATCACCATCTCCAATCTATAAAAGAAAAGGGAGGAAGGACAGAATTTTATACGCATTACCAAAATTATTCGCTCACCATCCAACCAATTAACTCCATTAGGTTCCAAATCACTTCCATTTACACAGATGTATAAAAGCAGCACCTAATTATGCAGACTGCTTCTACAAACATTAATGAAAATAATGGATCGCTCTCAGGAGCTCAGTGAACCTAGAGCGTGGGACAGCGATAGGATGCAGCACCTCTGCAACAAGTCAAGTCGTGAAACTTCATTACTAAACATTCCACAGCCAACTGTCAGTGATATTATAACAGTGGAAGTGACTGGGAACAAAAGCAGAGCTGAGGCACTTAGTGTTCATGTGCCCTAAAAATTAGCCCTTCAGATTGATATTAAGAGCATAGAGAGCTTCATGGGATGGGTTTGCCAAGTCTCATCACCAAACACAAGGCAAGCAACCAGATACTTTTGGCATTATAGTGTACGCCTGAGTTTTAAAGATGTTGGATGATGAAAGGCTGACAATGTTTAAAGTACCTGGTATTAATCATTTCTAAGATCTCTCTGCTACATATTGTATTTAAAAAAAAAAAAAAAAACACCCACCATTTTATATATATTCCAATCTAACATTTTGTAAATGTGTACTTATGAATTCAAAGTATGTACATAGCAATTACGTTACAAAGTAAGTACTTACGGTTTCATCCAGGAGGGAACAGACAGGCCAAGATGGGTCACATATGTCCTGAAAACTCATGGTTGCAGGGAAGACATCAGTCTTTGGTGGCCAGAGAATGTTGTTGTACTGGCTTAGTGTCTGCTTGAGTCTCTTGTTGGTGTTTGCAACTTGCTTGGAAAGTCTAATGGCAATGCCTTGGCCATCTGAAAGACATTTAATTTTAAAATAAGTGATTCAATCACATACATCTATTCTGAAGCAACACAAAGATTATAGAACCAATTGGAAGGCAATCCTCTCCTCAAACCACAACCCTATACCAAGTGATGAGTCAATTTAGAGAGACAAAGTAGTTTAAATAAAACCATGCATCACCAAAAAGACAATCATAGAATTAAAAAAAGTCTGTTTAACTGCAGTATAAATGTGTTTTTAGACAGCAGTAGAGTGTAAATACTGTTTTGTACTGAGGCAATTTTTTTTTTTTTTTTTTTTTTTGGGAAACTGGAAAAATTACAGGTATGGCTAAACACTTTGTAATAATGCAGCTAAAACTTTTTACTGTATTTACTGTATTCTCTTAAAAGCAAAACAAGAAATTCAAAAATAACTATAGCAGAGTACAAACATTCTAAACTCATAAGATAACTCATTCAAATTCATAAGATTATACACTTGAGCACTTCATTAAGAACAAACATGTACACACTGCTATATTTTCTTTCTAACTGGATATACTGAGATTTACGTTTGCCTTGTGAACTTACAAACTGTAACCGAAAGCTTTATTTAAAGTAATTGTTCTGTATCTCTTTACCTGGATATTTTCTTTTGAGCTGTAAGAGGACAGCTCTCTCTCTTGCTTCAGTTCTAGCTTTGAACAGTAATTGTCTTCTGATGTCACAGTCAACATCTTTCAGGGTAGACTGAAAGATCACATCACGTTCATGCCACCTTTTCCCTATGCAGTACTTCTCCTCCAAATTCAGCAAGGTTTTCTCAAATCTGCAACGTCAAATAAAGTGGATCATTTTACTTTATTTATTGAATTTATGATCTGGGTGAAAGATGTATTTGGTATGATTTACTTACTCTGCTTTATCTGCAAATGACTCTTCAGCCTCAGACCTACTGTACAAACAAGCCATTAAAAACAGAACACCACACTTCCTCTAAAAATGTAATGCTCACGTTAAGTTTCTGGTGCCTTCAATCAGCAAAGTGAACCTACTCTTGAACTGTTTACATTTTGCAAATACATTTAGTCACTCACCATTACCTGACATGCATTGCATTGTATTCTTTAATCACAATAATAAAATTGGATTGTTTAATCTTGCACCTAGTCTTACTTAAGCATGTTGTACTGAATCAGCTTGATGACATATTCCTTTCTCCATCTTGGCACAGTATCTAGAGACCAAAAACAAGAGTTACAGACCTCATGAAGTGTCATGTTTTATGTACTCTGTACGAAATGGCAGGACATACGTTTTATTCAATTTTATCACAAGCACTTTTCAAGGAATACTGACATTTGCAACATGTCCTGGACAACAACTAAAATAAATCTGTGGGGGGCACCAGAAGATCTTTAAAAATCATTAAGGGAATATATGTAGCATTACTTATGCAAATTAAATGTTAGGCGTACTACTGCACATATAAGCAGCTTTGACACTTTCCTTTAAAAACTCAACTTAGCTATACATGGATAAGGAAATAATTTCTTTTTCACCTGTATATTTACATTTACATCAAATAAACGGTTTAATTGCATAAGATAGTGAAGCAATCATTTTACTTTTAGGTTTTGGTTTCTGTCGGACGAGCTCTGCCTCAGTTTTCTTTCCCATCTCTCCATGTCTTGCTCAGAGACCGGCACTAAAATAAAACAAAAAATAAAATAAATAAAGTGGCAAAGGTAGCTCTGCGCACAAGGTGTACACACAAACACTCACCGGTGCCTCTCTGATGATCATGGAGATCTCATCTTTGGCAACAACGGTCATCTTCTCTGCCTTTTCAACTCTCAGCAGAAGCTGCATATTTGAAATATTGGAACGATATGCACAGTAAATTTCTCTTATCCAAATAAAAAAAAAAAATCATGCAAGTAAATGCTGAAATTTGACAAAGAGTACAGATGAAAGCAAACCTAAGTCAGTAGCTTTTCTCCATCCATAATGAAGGAGGGCATCTGTAGCAGATCCATCCGATGAGATGGAGTCATTTCCTTTGTGATTCTTGCAAACCTTCTAAGGAATGACCACAGTCTTTCCATTCCTTCACCATCAGTAAGCCCAAATCCATCAAGCCTCCTGGTGCTATACATAATCTGTGTTACAAAAAAAAATGTTTTCTAGATTACAAACTTTTATTCTTATACAAATTACACAAATGTTAAGTCTCACTTCCTACATTTAGAGATAAAAAAAGGATTAGATGTGAACCCATGAGATGGGACATCATAAAGTTTATATAACAAACATGCATGAAATTACCTGGCACTGCAGTTTATGACCATAAACATGAAATGCTGGTACAGCCAGAGACAGGTTGTGTGGTATGCCTTGGTTGGATTTCTGTTCAAATGCAATTTGAGAATTGCAAAGTATAATGGATGAATTGCCAGCAGAATTCATGAATGTGTGAAAGAGTGCATAACTTTCCTACCTGCATATGGGAGGCAAGAACACATGCAATGTCATAGACTACTCGCAGGTGTATGTTCTTTGTGTTGCATTTTGGAGCAACTCCTCGATGATGTAGAGGGGATAGGCTAACCTACAGAAAACAAATCGTGGTGAAAATAACTCATATTAATATCGAAAATAACAAAACTAATAAGCTTACAATCAGGGTTGGGCAATAGATTTAAAATATATCAATATTTTAAGACTATCATACCTGACAAACAGCAAAAGATTCTTAAACTTCTAATAGTCTTCTCTACTTGTGTTTTTTTTTCGTTCAATATATGCAACCATCCAGTTAAATAGGACAAATTACAGTGTTTAATGAACTATGCAGTTGGTCAGTGTTTTGAGCACTGATATCCAAAACCTGCACAGAAAATGATGATTTATTATAATTATAAATGATCACAGATCACAGTCAAAAAAAAGTCATGATGCCTACCAGTACTTACAAAACACAAATTAAAATATCCACAATTTTAAAATTTAGAGAAGATGAACTAGAAAAAAAAAAGTGATGACAGTCTGAAAAGCACCACAATAGAGAGACAGGTAGCCAGCTTCTTTGTTTGCTTTCCTGACCTCAGGAGGTTTCCAGCCTTAAAGTTACTGCAATCCTAAATAAACAGAATAGTTCAGGTAGCAGTGAAATAAATTATTATCTTGAATGATTGTGCTGGAATAAATACACAATTATCAGTTCTGTATGATATTAATAAAAGTCACCAACCTCATTAGGTTTGGAATTTTTGGGATGTGACGAAATGTATTCCTCTGTTCTACCATCACCAATAAACATACGGCTTCCATGAAATGGTTTATCTATGCTTGCCCCTGAACTTTGTTTTCGTACAAGTCCAAAGTTCCCATCAAGTGTTACAATCATATTTCCATCTTGCTAAAAATGAAAAGAGAAAAGGAGAAAAAACAAAAAACATTTTTTGACTAACTGTAACTTAAAGCAAACGTTTCACTTGCAAGTAAACAAAGCAGCAACTTAAATTCTTTACACTAAGAAAGATCCCACATTTCATACATAGTAGACACACAGTAGCTGGATACGGACATAGTACTGCAGATAAATTCATACAAATCAGATTTCTGTAAAGAAATAGGATATGGATTCACCTACCAAAGCTCTGTACAACATATTCACCTATAATGCAAAAAGTGGAAAATGCAAACAGGTAAAAGCAGGACAGTTATTCATACTGTCATAAACCTACACCAGGACTTCGACACACTAGGTAATACAATTTGAAAATGTTTCTTATATGTTGAATATGTTAAAGTGATCTGTATTATAACTTCATAAGCTTCAGGAACAAAATCTAAACACACATTAAAACATTTAAATAACTGCTTTAAACTCTGCCCTAATTTTATACAAATTAAATTCAGAATAACATACCTGAACTGACAACAACTCTCATTTCCCTTTTATAAACATTATGGTTTTCATGCCCTTCAGGTAAAACTAATTGTAAACCACTTGAAAGGGGTTCATAATAGGCCTTCTGTTAAGGGTAAGAAAAAAAGACATTAAACACTGTCAATACATTATAAAACATCATTACAAAAATAACTGTCTACCAAGTAGAATGACAGAAGTGCAATAGAACAATCACAATTACAATCATATATTACTTGATTAAAAATAAATCTTCATTCAAATTGTATTGACTTTGATATGGGCAAATTAACATGGAACCTACAGTGAGCATTAATGAAAGAAACAAAACCAAATGTCACGTATTGGAAATAAAATAAGTGTTTACTGTCAAACTGAGTGCATTTCATTTTAATGAGAAAGTCAAAATTTACAGTGACAGCCCTACTGTATATAGCTGAAACTTATAGGTATAGGAAACTTACAGCTTTTGACCTTACATTCCACTTGTCAGGAAGGTGCAGCAAATTCCTGTGTGACTTTTTTAAACAAGCCTTGCAAAAATCTGTACTCTCCATGGTCTTGACAGACAATGCAGAGATCTGTGATTGGTGCTGAACATGCAAATGACACCTTCAAAATATCATCCTTGACTAGATCCCAGGCACTTATTTCTCTCCTTTTAGCCTTTGTGTATGCAGTCTCAGAACATAAGTTACTGCTCTCAGCTATTTCGGGAGGCTCATCCTGATCTCTTGATGGATGGAAAGTGCCCACACTAGAAAGAATGTCACCTACGTAGACCTTCTGTGCACGAGCACCAGGGTGCTTCTTGAACAGGTGTATCTTCGATTTCCTGAACCGCAAGGCTTTTCCCATATCTGAATACAAAGATGAAGACTGCATAAATATTATTTGTGCTTAATGGTTGCTTCAGTAATTGATCATATTTAGCACTTCAGACTGAAAATGTTTACAATCTTAAACCATGGACATTTTTTTCAATGTTTCAGTGTCAACTAACAAAAAGTCAACAAACGAAAGTGAGGGCTTCTTCATGTCATTTGATAAATGTCAATCCTTTTAGTAAAAGTAAGGCACAAAACTAATGCATTAATGGATAAAATATTGACAATCTGTAAAATAATATTACAGTGTCTCTCAGTCGGACTCAACAAGAAATGGCTACAAGATAGGAGTGTGCCATGTCGTATTATATGCAATAATATTGCCAATATTTTTTTTATATTGTGAACAAAATTATACCCTGAAATACTGTGCCATATCACCCATCCCTAAATATCACATGAGGGTACTACTTTTTTTGCTATTTTTAAGCTCAGTTCATATTACATCTACTAAAGACAGATTATACCTGTCCAGTACATGTATTTTTTTTCTTTAATTCTGTATATATGGAGATATTTGTAGTGCATTACTAGTATCATGAAATACATGATCATTTACTTCTATGGACAATGTAATAAAATTATTGTATTTTTTAATATCTCAGTTAGGGGTGTGCCATCTCATGCCGTATGCAATAATAAAATATATTTTTTATTTTGTTGTAGTGTATTCTTGTATGTAGGACCAAAAACGAAGGAAGTATTAATTCATAACTGCACATATAAATGTAGAAACAAATAACTATATAAATAAATGCACATTTAAATGCATCTGGCACACACTTCGCTATGCTGTTCAGTGTGCCGGCGCACAAATAGCTGTCCTGTACTTTCAATATCAGTGAGACAACAACATCGCAGCTATAACCCTACTGCAGTAACAACTGCCAGAAATGAATGAGGGTCAACAGATTCAATATGTCGCTGCTGTAGGCCAAGGCAGGAGCA
This sequence comes from Astyanax mexicanus, assembly GCF_023375975.1. Lineage (NCBI taxonomy): Eukaryota > Metazoa > Chordata > Actinopteri > Characiformes > Acestrorhamphidae > Astyanax > Astyanax mexicanus. The sequence goes on along the minus strand of NC_064420.1, from coordinate 39,300,105 downwards.
GTAGAGCCAAAACTATTGCAGCCAATAAACCAATCCTGCTTTAGAGCGAAGATAGGACCGCCTACCCAATTACCACACAAATACAGAAAAAAATGTGTAAATAAATAAATAAATACATAAAGAAATGTGTAAATAAATCAATAAATGAATGTAGAAATGTTGAAATGAATGAATAAATAAAAGTTGAAATAAATAAATGCACATATAAATGAATATATAAATAAGAAATGTATTTATTTATTTATTCACCTACTCGATTACTTATGCATGTATTTATAAAACACACATATATACATATATATATATATATATATATATATATATATATATATATATATATATATATGTACATATATAAATATATACACACATACATACACACACATTTATGTTTTAATTTATTTATTTACACGTCATTTTTGGTCTTCCATATTCTTGAAATATTTTTTTCCAATGTTCTCATACCACCAAAAGTATAATTATCGCAAAAAAAAACCCTACCCTACACTATATTTATCAGTAAGGATGTAATGACCACCTCCTTCTTTCCACAGACTCTTTCCATTTTATGGAAATATAGCAGCACTTATAAGTAGGGATGCAACTTATGATTATTTTGGTAGTCAACTACTCTGATGGGGGGGTGGGTTGACACAGCAAGGAGAGGATTTTAATATTTTCACTGGAGAGTGTACATTAAGGGAATCGTAATGTTTACAGCAAGTAAAAGAACATAAACTACTATTAATAAGCAATTAAATCCATAAATGGTGAGACAAAATTACAATTCTATGCATCTTACCTTGAAATGGGAAGAAGAAGCTGGCTCTTACAATTCGGACTCGTACACAATGTGTACTGTAAAAGAAATATTTATTAATACCTTGAAACAACTATACTGGCATTGATTCAACAAATCCCCAAATACAGTGAAAGCTATTAAAGACAAGCCCCTATGCTCCCTGAAGGTTTACCTTAGCAAGGTTAGCAACAAAGCTAGCTAACATTAATAACAGCCAGTATAAAATAGAAGCAGCAGTTAGCTTACATTTTATCTTTCAGGCAAAGTACAAGATTTACAAGAAGAAGTTCTATTAAAAAGAAAAAAAAACACTGAAGCAAGTCGCCCATCACGAAGTCTCTATATTGAGCTTAAACATGAGAAGGAACATCGCTAGTCAGCTAGCTAGCCAGCTAAAGCTGGGCGCAGCCACCGGGTGTAACTTTAACGCTGAATAAATAAACGTGTCATACCACACGAAAGCCTCAAAGATCCTTAACAATTCATACAAACCATAGCTGTAGATATGACAGCATTATGAAAGCAGAAGCAGCCGACAGCACATCTTCATTCTAGACATGTAGCTACATTAGCTAGCGAACAAGCTAAGTAGGCCAAGCTTAGCTGCCTAGCTATGGAAGTTAGCAGGCGAGCTAGCTAGCTAGCTAGCCTTTCGACACATTTTGTACAAAATCAAAGCAAACAAACACACATTTGAGCTAAGCAACTACAATGGGTGTCTGTTAGGGAAACGTGGCGCGTAAATTCAGTCACAATAAGGTTCTTTCAACTAGTATTTTGGTGTTTTTTTTTTGTGGGCGTTTATTTATACTTTATTGAATTTCAAAAAGGGGGGGATACATTACATATTATTACTTTCAAAAACACATAAAAATTACATTGTTATTACATTAAAAAAACACATAAAAATTACATTATTTTACACAAAACTTACAATTTGTTGTTTTCACACACTTTTTTTTTCCCTTCAAAATTTTAAAAAGGACCAGCTATCGCCATTTTGTGTAAATGTGTCCAAAGTTCTTTTCTTTTTCATTTCAGTAATCACCTGTTTAAACACACTTTCACTTGGTATAGAGCAATTGTCAATGGCGATTTTGCATCTGGTATTCCACAGTTTGCATTTAACCATGCATATCACATACCATAGATTGTTTTTTTGGGATTTTGAGAGTTGTTCTTTAAAAATGCCATACATTATAGATATTTTATCATACGTAATATTTGTATTCAGTTGTTTTAATTTATTCCAGACCTCTTTCGTTCTCTGACATTCTAATATAAGATGATTTTTTTCTAATATAAGATGATGTATTTTTGTGTTTACTCACGCACACGACATTACCTGGTCAAACGCTGGGACAGAATGAAGCCCGCGGATCCAGTGTTGCCAACTCCTCAGTAAGGAAAGTAGCTATTGGCTGTCCTAAAAGTCGCTAGAAGTCGCTAAATGACGTCATCGCCTAATTTGCATAGTACATGTTTTTGAAGCTGTAAAGGATTAAGGTTGTGGGAGAGAAGAAAAGTGAGTAAAAAAACACCATAAATATGTTAGAAATGTTACAAATGAACAATTTCTGTTGCTTTTTAAATAGGACGTCACTTTTTTTTTTACAATAACTTCATTTTTACGTGAATTACATGAATTATTTTTTTGCCATGTTCTTAAATGTTATTACAAGAGTAGCCGGAACTGTTATTCTACGTTTTTTTAGTTTGTTTGGTTTTCTTCATAATTGTAAGGTTTATTTATTAATTCATTTTTTATTCATTGTTTTAAAAAAATACAGAAAATAACCATAGAAATAAAACGTTTTTTTCTTTCTTTTATGTAAAAGAAAATATACCTAAAAAAAAACAACAGTCTGTGGGGCGTGGCTATGTTAATTAGATGTTCAGTTTAGAGGGCTCACCATGATGTAGTTTCATAGCAGTTTTATCCACCTGGCTGGGTTTTAGACTGTTTTAATATACGTGGTTTCACTCTCTGAGCACTTTTAATTGCTTTAAATGAGCAGAGAGCCTGTTAATAAAGAAATTCTGAAAGGATCATACAGTTTGTCATTGAATATCACTGAATGAGTCAAATACACTTTAATTTGTGAATCATGAAGCTCACAACTTGAAAGACAATAAAGTTAGTTAAAAAAAAGGTAAAATAACAGTTGTTCCCTGCAGAACATTGATTGAAATCACTTTATTGAAGAAATTTAATTGTAAATATGCTCTGAAAAACTGTAAAATAACAGTTTTTTTCCCTGCAGAACGTTGATCAAAATCACTTTATTGAAGAAATTTAATTGTAAAATACTGGTGTATGTATGTGAAACCTTTAATGAAAATGCATGTGAATCTACTGGTTTTGCACTTCATATGAATGAAAGTATTTTACTTTACTTTACTATACGTTTTTTTGCGGTTTTATTTTTTACAGTGTGGACCTATTTTCACGTGATAACGTCCATTCAATGGAATGATTCAATGGAATGATAACATTCGAATTGGGTGCTCTATTTTTGATACTCGCGTCTATGGCGTATAAGAGTTCTTCTTTCATGGACGCTAGCATGCATGACGTCATGCATGACGTCATACACGCCAGTGTCTATATTTACCACAGACTGGAAATTGTTCAGCAGTTGCAAGCGGATAGTTCCAGAGATAATATGATGATTATTGGACTTCAGGGCAGACCGGAGAGTCCTAATGTGGGGGATCTCATTGAATTTTCTCGTGTCATCTACAGCCATTGGGCAGTTTATGTGGGAGATGGCTATGTCATCCATCTGACGAAAAATAAAAACAAGCCTAACAAAGGAGAGGTTAAAAGAGATCGACTTTTATATGTAGCCGGATGCTTTCGTTACAAAGTCAACAACATTTTGGACTACAAGTATGAACGCAAAGAGATCGAACTAATTCTACAAGACGCAAACAGTGCCTTAGGTAAAAATGTCACTTATAACCTTGTGACACATAACTGTGAGCACTTTGCAACCAATCTACGTTATGGAAAACCAGAATCACTTCAGGTGAAAAAAGTACTTTACAGTGCACTAGCTATTGGTAGTGTTACACTGCTGCTGATATATCTTAAAATATTCATATTTTAAGAGAAAGAGTTAGGAAACGGGGGGAGCCCCCCCGTAATCTGTTATGCCTCTCCCTCTCTGTCTACAGGAGGTCACGGCGATGACGTAATCTCTCTGTCCCGAGAGTACTATTATGCTATATTCCTGAAATCAACAAATTATTTTTCTGTTTTCCTATATCGCCAAGTATATCGATATCGCAAAAATACCCTGAAATATCGTGATATTATTTTAGAGCCATATTGTCCACCGCTAGTCTGAATTATATACATATATGACAAAAACTGATCAGTTATCATATTTAAAATAGAATAACAACATACTTGATTATTAACATTATTATTATTATTATTATTATTATTAAACCTTGGATTAACCCTGATATTAAGGCTCTCCTGAAGGAGAAAAAGAGGGCTTTTAAATTGGGTGACAAGGAAAGAATGAAATCTGCACAGAGGGAGTTAAGACGAAAGATCCAGGATGGTAAAGCCAGCTATAGGAAAAACTCCAGTCTTACACTCACAACATCCCAGGTGAGATGTGCACTGAAGAAGATCAAGGTCAGAAAGGCTGCGGATGGCAGATGGCATCAGCTCAAGAGTTCTGAAGACCTGTGCAGTGTGACTCAGTACCTTTTTAACCTTAGCTTGAGGCTAGGGAGGGTTCCACAGCTGTGGAAAACATCCTGTGTGGTACCCAAAAAAGATATATAATATAAATGAATGTGAGACACTATATGTACAATACAACACGGACACAATAGATACGTAAGACGGAAGACAATAGTGGTGATTGAGATGGAATGACAGTATAAATAGAATCCGTATAACAGTAGTGCAAATATTGTGTATAGCTTAAGGCTGGTAAAGTGAATGAGTGCCTAAAGTTCTTAAAGTTCACAGTTCTTGGGGAATTAAAGTGTGTATGACAGTGCAAGTATAGCAGTAGTGTAGGTATTGGTGTATAGTGCAGGTCCGTTTGGAAAAGTTCCAGTACTGTGTGTATTAGTCTAGTCTGTTAGCATAACGAGACGTTACCCAAAAGATGAAAAAACAATATTAGTAAACTACCAGGGCTACAACTACAGACACTCCTTCAATATATTACAACCCTGAAAAATGAAAGTGAATATTGTAGTCTCTACCTCTTTTCCTTCTGTTTTATTTTTTCCCAATTTTTTTCCGAATTTTTTGTTATTTTTGTTGTAACCTCCACACACTCGTGCACACATCCGCACACTCATACATGTACACGTGCAGCATCAGTGCTATTATCACAGCTTGGACACCAGTGACTTTAACAGCAGCAGCAGCTCACCTGCAGAGAGTTACGTAATGCAGTAAATCCTCAGGCCTGAGGAGGGGATAGAGAATCCTCCCAGGTGAGACAGAGTGCTACTCACATTCATGCTTTACTGCTAATTCAGCCAAGAAGAGACTTAAACCTGCATCACATAAATACACATCCAAAAACACAGAAATGATCCCAACATTATCAGAAATTTGGTTTAGCCTTGTCACTACAATTACGTTATCAAATTATCACAATTATTTAAGGACATAACCTCAACATTTTTTGATGACGTCAGTACTGCCTGTTGTGTTAACTTGTGTGATAAGGGCCATTAATGTGAATAAACTGTAAATTGGCATGTTAACTTCGTGTAAAAACAGTGTTTATATTTGATTTTTTTTTATGTATTTAGAATAGGTATGCATTTTTACATTCTAGTTTCAGTGTCTGTATTGGGTCTTTTTTGCAGGATACAAACTTAAAAATAATACATTAAACAACCTAAATACTTATTAAACACAAGCTTATAAAAAAGGAAAATATAATTAATTAATATCACCATACAATCTCTTCATCCATGAAGTACAACTTTTCTTTGCATTATTATCTTTAAACTTTAAACTGCACATGTAGCATATATTTTTTATCCTCAGGAGTTTTGAAATTGAAAATCTGATCTGTTTGAATATCCTACTCTAGACCAGTTTTGCTGGTAACTGAATTCAGATGGTCATAGTTGGTCATTGATGGTCAAGTTGGTCCCATACTGAAGACTAGCAGGTTAACAGACTCTTTTTTGAGTAAATATTTTTATTGGGTTTGCATTGACTTTGAACATTGGGGAGCACAGTAAATACAATATATTAAGTAGCATTGTTTCACAGTGTTACGTTCCCACTACTTAATAGGCCATGGTCTAGGGGTGTAGAGCGGAACCAGTAACATTAATAAGATATGGATCGCTTAAGGTGGAACTTGAAACTGGTTTCTAAGGAGTGAATTGACTGGAGAGCAGGCAGCTTAAATCAGAACAAGTAATTAGATTTATTTAGGCTTTTGTTTACTTTATAGTTATGCAGCAACAAACAGGGGAAACATCAGACAGAGACATGATTTGGATTAACCTCACCTCAGAAAGAGAAGATGAACGGTACCAAAGAAAAGAACAGAACAAAACAAAAATCACACTAAGCTATTTTAAGAGACTAGCCTAACTACCCAAAAGAAAAGGAATAAACAAACAAAACCTGTCTAGTTACACTAGTCTAATAAAACAAAAAATACATATGTTGGTACCCGCCCTTTTAATCTAATGTGCTTATACAATGAATTACCTACGTGGTGGAATGTAGGTGCGCGCACAGTCTAACCTGTTCTCAATCTGAGGGGGAGAAAGATATAAAATTCAGGACTGAACCAAAACAGAGCTTTTGAATAAAGCACTACTTCAGTAACACAGAGAAGCAAGATCTTGACTAGTTTCTGACAAAAGCAATAAAACAGAGTGCAACCACAATAAAAACGGAGCGTGCAAACGAGTGGTCAGTATGTGAGCCGGCAGGCTGCCGCGCAGCTCCTTCACGCAGCTTTTATACTGGAAGCCCCGCCTCAGTCTCCACTCAATTGGTTAGCCGGCAGCATGCTCAATGATGATTGACAGGATGTGCAACCTATAGAGAGAGAGACAGGGAGAGAGGGAGAGAGAGAGAGAGAGAGAGAGAGCGAGCAAGCGTGCGAGAGAGAAAGAGAGAGACGAACATGCAGACACGTAACACACAGAATATAACACACATACAGTTCACAAAGTAAATAAGTTAATTGTAAAGAGAGAAAAAAATAATTCGTTAGACAAAGTTTATATCTTTATATAGGTGACATAATAATTAAGGGGGAAGAGAGAAAAAAACTAAATTCCTCGAACACACAACATAAAGAGCTTAGCACACAGCATATGGTCTTGGATCAATTATTAGTGTAATTTTGGTTAAGGAGCATGTTCCAATCTTACAGGGGGAAATATTTTACCATTATTCTGGAATTGCTGCAAGTGAAAGATTTTCCATAAAAGTGAAAAAGGCTGCATTATATTTTACATTTTGAAAGAGAATCATTCAGAGTGCATCGAATTCGTTCCAGTGTGCCATACCAAAGGACATCCCTGATCCATTCAGAATACGAAAGTTTCCACTTTAATAAAATTAACCGTCTTGCCAACAAAGTCACAAAGGCTGCAAAATCAGAGTGATGTTTTGAAATTAACAAGGCAAATGGAAGGACAACAAATACTGCTGTAACGGGGTTAGGATCCAACTGCATCTCAAGAACTTTAGATAAGGTTGAGAAGATTTCAGTCCAGAACTTGAACAATGATGGGCATAACCAGAAGATGTGTATTAGAAAGGCATGTTCCTGATGGCAGCGATCACATACTGGGTCTGTATCTGGATACATTTTGGATAAAGTTTGGCTTTAGTCCAATACACTTGGTAAAATAGTTTACATTGAATGATTCCATGTTTGGCACACAAGGAGGATAAATTTAATTCTGTATAATATTTGTTGCAACTTGACCTCAGTTAAGAGGTGCTGAGATACAGCTGAGGTTCTTGAGATGCAGTTGGATCCTAATTCCGTTACAGCAGTGTTTGGTGTCCTTCCATCTGCCTTGTTAATTTCAAAACATCACTCTGATTTTCCAGATCCTTCTCCCATTGCTCTTTTAGCAGTGTTGGGCACCATACTTTGAAAAAGTAATTAGTTATAGTTACTAGTTACTTCTCCAAAAAAGTAACTGAGTTAGTAAGTGAGTTACTTCGTTATAAAAGTAACTAGTTACCGGCCACAAAATATCGTTCTGCCGGCCGCGAGTTTGAGACCTCTGATTAAAAGTGCTCACTACAGAATACTGTCTTCCCCTGAGGATGAGCCTGCGGACCGCTACAGAAACCCTGGTCTGATCCTCCCCTCCCTTGTGACTCGCACACACACACGTGCGCCTTTGCCTGTATGCGCGAAGTAAAAAAAAAAGGTTAATTGAGCTACTAAAGTAACTTGCAGTAACGGGTTGTCGGAAATGGTAACGGCGTTATAGTTACAGTCAGAGTAATTAGTTAGATTACTCGTTACTGAAAAAAGTTTATTTTAACGCCGTTACTACCATCATTGTCTTTAAGATTCATTGAGCATGTAGCTTGATCCGAACTAATTAAGTTATAAACTTGAGAAATAATTTTGTTGGCAGTGGTTTTAAAAACTGTGAGTTCTGTGGCTGATGGAAACTGGGGATTTACGGAGCTGGCAAAACTAAGTACTTGAAGGTAATTATTTTTATGGATTGAGAATGTTTCTAGTAAATACTGAAAAGATACAAAAGTGCCCTTGACAATCGTGCAGCATTTTAATCCTTGCTCTATCTCAATTGTTAAACCCTTTATCAAGAGTTGATGGAAGAATGAGATAGTTTGAGGTAAGTGGGCAAGACAGGGGGAGATTTCTAAAATTAAAATGCTTTCTAAACTGTTTCCAAATTTTCACAGACGATTTAACAACAATATTTTAATAATGGTGGGAGCTTTGTGGTCTAAAGGGGTATATAAAATAGCATATAAAGAAAATGGATGACAAGAGGCAGTTTCCAAATGTAGCCATTCTGGGGGAGATTGAAATGAGTTTTAACAGTTCCAGACCTGCAGTGCACGTAAATTGGCTGCCCAGTAATAGAATTGTATATGTGGAAGTGCCTTACCGCCTAGTGATTTTGTTTGTTGTAATAATGATTTACGTAATCGAGGGGGCCTTTTGTTCCAAAATTTTGGTATCTAATTTTTTTTTAAATAATTTAGGAATAAAAATAGGTAAGGTCTGAAAAAGATACGATAATTTAGATAGGGTATTCATTTTGATAGTGTTAATTCTTGCGGCTAAAGATAATGGTAATAAGGACCAACGGGCTAAATCTTTTTTAAAAACAATAAATCAGGAATTTCATGGGCCCCTCTCCCTACTCGGGCCCTGGGTAGTCACTTCTGTTCACACACACACACACACACTTTGGCTGCGTTCTGAAACGTTTGCTACTCCTCCTGTCCTACTCCTCCTTTCCTACTCCTCCTCTCCTACCCCAGAAGAAGGTGGAGGAATCGAGGAGAGGAGAGGAGGAGGAGGAAAGGAGGGAAGGAGCTGTAATTGGGGAATTGGGACAGCTGATCCCTTTTAGATAGGATGTTGACTACCAATGAACTGAGCCAATCACAACGCTCACTTTCAGCACATGTTTCAGAACATTACTATCACACACAGCTAAAAAATTCAGATATTCCAATAAAATCCTGCTTACTCCCAGGCATTTTTGGTCGCATCTCCGGCCAGTGAAGCTGGCAGCCCTGTCTGACCTCAGCCTTATGAGGGTTTCAGTTTCCTCATCAGTCCCTAAGTAAAAAATAAATAGATACATTAAAATGATATATATTATAAATAATATATGTATGTAACATTAGGGTGACCAGACGTCAAAAAATTAGACGAAAATTCAGTTAGCTAACTAGTTTGATAGAAGCTGGACATAGAGGATAGCCAGAATTCAGTACAGTACTTTATGTTAGTAGTTTAAAGCAGTTTCTGAACTTTGCTCACTGCCTCTAAATTGTGTGTTTTTCACCGGATCCAACTAATCAGCTAACAAACAATCCTTTACTGAGTTTACCTGTTAAAATCCCTTAGCCCACTGTGGACCATAACTCAATCAATATGTAAATCCAGCAGTGTATTAGACAGAAACAAGTGAATTGTTTACATTATTACATTGCTACATGAAATCCATTGTTAGTGTACTGTTTTGCGTACTTTATTGAGGAATGGATTCATTGATGGAATATATCTGGTCCATGTCATTAGTAAAAGCTCATTTTGCAGAATTTGTGCACTCTTTGTTCAATTTTAAATCCATTGAATAAAAAAAAATAACATAAAAGAGTGAGTGCATCCCTGACAGAAAAGTGAAGACTTAATATCTAGAAAAGTGTTTTCATTTAGGCTGTATTATAAGAATTACATATGTAGGAATGTCCACAACATGCCAATGTCAACAAAGGTAAGCCTATTAGATTCTGATCATCTAATTGTAGTTTGTAAGTGTTTCACAGGTGGTTATTTTAGATTTCCTGTCAACCTGTCTTAAATGTAAGAGATACTGAACCTCAGTTGGGCTAGTGGGATGGCTCAAAGCGGGCGGCGGAAAATGTCCCTTATTTTTAAATTCAAAACTTGACAGGTATGCAAAAGTAATGCAATAGTTACTTTTACTGGTACCTAGTTACTTTTATAGTGGAGTAACTCAGTTACTAACTCAGTTACTTTTTTGGAGAAGTAACTAGTAACTATAACTAATTACTTTTTCAAAGTAACGTGCCCAACACTGTTGGTTAGTGCTACGTTTGTGCAGCAAAAATTAGTGTTTGTGCTGTTATCATTATTGAAATATTTTACATTATATTTACTGTTATCATTACTAAGAAATTAAACTATTTAATTTATTACCTTTTCTGTAACACAGCCCCTCATCTAAGGCCAGATATCACTAAAGTGATCTTGTTTTTTTAGTGCTGGTTTGTGCTATTAGAATAAATGTTTGTGCAATTTTAGTTATTGAGTTATTAGGTAAAAAATATTTAATGGGTGGCGTTACCCAGCCCCCCAATAAAGACCAAACCACACCAAAGTGGTCTCGTTCAGCGCTAACTTTGGATGCTACGAGGCTTTTGGACGGATGTTGTTATTAGTTTTATTGTGCGTCCATGAGACTGTAAGTGCTTATTAATATGTTTGTGTTTGGCTCTGTTTATGGAGCGCTGGTGTTTGCCTTGTAGTTATTGTGTGAGAATATGCATTAGCTCAGTGTTTAGTTTAGTTTTAATAAAACAGTTAAAGGTGTAATACAATACACAATGTTCACCCAGTGTAGCATTATTAATGCTTTACTTGAAGAGAAAGTCTCTCTTAAGTTAGAATAGGTGGTAACTGTTACATTCTAAACACATTTGCTACACTACTGCGCGTTGCTTTGTGTGCTGATAAATAGACAGTCTACTAATAGTAAAAGTTACCTTGTATGTATTTTATTGCCAATTATTCTACTAATACAGATGTCAGATATATTTAAGCTACCATTTAAAGTATTGTAGAGTATTAGTTGAACTTTACCAATTATTACTTGTCACTGTATTTATGCCTTGCACAAACACAGCACTAACCAATGGAAATATTTTTACTCTGTTTCTGATGATATGAGGGGCCAGCTTCACACTCATTAAGTAATTTTTACCTAATAACTCAATAATGATAACAGCACAAACGTAACATTTTGCTGCACAAACGTAGCACTAATCAATGAGACCACTTTGGTAAAATTTAGCCTAGATGAGGGGCTGTTACATAACAGGTCCGAAATTAAATGTTTAATATCTCATTAAGGTTAACAGTAAATGTAATGTTTAATATCTCAATAATGATAACAGCACAAACGCTAATTTTTGCTGCACAAACCAACACAAACGTAGCACTAATCAATGAGACCACTTTGGTGAAATTTAGCCTTAGATGAGGGGCTGTGTTACATAACAGGTAATACATTAAATGTTTAATATCTCAATAACAGTAAATATAATGTTATATCTCAATAATGATAACAGCACAAACGCTATTTTTTGCTGCACAAACCAGCACAAACGTAGCACTAACCAATGAGACCACTTTGGTGAAATTTGGCCACAAATGAGGGGCTGCGTTACATAACAGGTCAGAAAATTAAATGTTTAATATCTCAATAATGATAACAGCACAAACGTTAATTTTTGCTGCACAAACCAGCACAAACGCAGCACTAACCAATGGAAATATTTTTATTTAATTTCTAATGATATGAGGGGCCAGCTTTACTGAGGTTCACCCTCCTCCCACTCCGCCTCTTTCTGTAAGTATCTATTAAACTGCTACACCTCTATCAGACCCAGTATAACCTCACTTTAACCTTTTCAGACTCGCTTATAGAATTCAGCTTAATTAATTAATATCAGAACGACATATTTACTGATATGGATGAATTATAAACCATTAAACCTAAACGGGTTGTTATTGAGTTGTGATAGTTCAGCTGCAGGGTCATAGCGGTTTATCTCAGTAACGAGTGTGCACTAAGTGGAGCTGACTAGTGTAACACATTATTTAGCATTTATTTTATTTAATAACGGTAGCAGACTGTGTAATTGTCCCTACTTGGGTTTATACTGGTCGGTTTATGTGCTCAAACATAATCAAATAAGCTCATAAAATATCTACTGGGCTGTTCAAAACATCAGTGTTAGCAGGGCCATACCCAGCTTTGCATAAAAATTACATTTCACATTGCAAATAAACTAAAGTGAATTTACAGTTGTTACATTTGATAATAGACAGGCAGGTAGAAATACTTGACATAAAAAGTTTTTACTTTGTCTTGTAATTTGTTTTTTTTTTGTTTTTACATAAGAACACAGTGACAATTTTATAACACATATTGTTTAATATATAGTTAACTAACTAAGTGAAGTATATTCATGGAGTACATAAAAAAAAATGGTTGGAATACAATTATCATTTGTGTCAATTGCAGGTGCATTCTGCGATGGACAGCTCAGATGACTGCAGCGTTCTGTCGCTGGGTGAAGTGCCAATCTCCTGGGTGGATTAAGGAGGTGAGAAAAACACAATGAAAGATTAAATTACAGTGAAGCATCACTGCCACACAGCTGCATCCAAAACCACATACCACCTAAAGTACTAAAGCATTACAGTACCGTATATAGTATTAATTAGAGTCATACAGTATATATAATATGGTAAAGTTGAGATGCCTGCAAGGCATCCCTCTCCTGCAGGTCAGTGTTCAGTATTATTTAAAACAACACACACCAGCTTGGATGTAAACTCTTGTATATGTTAATATTTTTTGGGTGTTTGTATTAGAAAATGATTAGTATACATTTTCCTATGTTTCAATTACAGGTGGTTTCTGATCAGGAGATCAGCCCACAGGATGTCGACGTTCTCCTGCCATTTTGCGTGAGTCTCTATCAGACTGTTATTGTTGAGCAGCCTAAATTTGAATAGATGATTAGTCCACATTGCAACATTATAGCACTATAGATTTATTTTTTCTTTTAGGTTGTGGCTGACTTGTAAATTAAATACAAATAAACATTAAGGCTTCTGCAATGTCAGTATCAGAATTCAGATTAGTCTTTTTGCCACTGTTTGTTTAGAATTGAATATTTGTATGGTGTCTCTTGAACAGTGCACACCTGCCCACCACTACCACCACCACCTACCTTGAGACATCCCAGCAGGACGACACTGGACTCCCCTCACCGACCCGCGGCAGATTTGGTAAACGCCTCACTAACATCTTTAGCAGCATGTTTAGTTGTTTCAGGTCACGTGACTGGGTGGTGGTGCTGGTCGGCGAGGCGGACACACTTCACTGGCTGGACATCAACAACCCAAAGCCTGATTCTGAGCCAGTGCCTGCTGCAAAGGTAAGAGTTTGGAATAAATCCTGATTTCAAGTGTAGAGCAGGCATATACAGTGTGCAGAAGGTCCTGTATTACACCATGTCTTATTTTATTCTGTTTTCTTGTAATCCTTTTCCTGCAGAGAGGATGGCTCCAGCGCTTCCTGCGTCGCTTCAGGAGGACGTCTAGGAAGGGGTGAAAAGGCTGCCCATACAACATCTGGGAGCATACATACACTACATTCATTCATTCAGCATACATATATACATACATACACAGATACATATATAGGTAGAGAGATACATACATACATACATACATACTTACAAAGGTAGAGAGGTGGCAGGCATATGTTAGACTAGTGGACTTAGTTGTTAGGGGTTTGGGGCAAAGTGGGTCACATCTGTGTTGATTGAATTTTGGTTTAGAGGCAATGCGTTGAGGTCAGTGCTAGCACAAAAATATAGATAGATAGATAGATAGATAGATAGATAGATAGATAGATAGATAGATAGATAGATAGATAGATAGATAGATAGATAGATAGATAGATAGATAGATAGATAGATAGATAAATGTATATAGATAGATACATAGATACAGATATATGGATAGATATATATATAGATATATATAGATATATATATAGATAAATACATATATGATAGATATATATATAGACATATATATATATATATATATATATATATATTGATAGATAGATATATAGATATATGATATATATATATATAGACATATGGATAGATAAATAGATATATAGATATGTGATATATATATATATATATATATATATATATATATATATATATATATATATATATTTATGTGATATATATATATATATATATATATAGTTATATAGATATATGATAGATAGATAGATAGATAGATAGATAGATAGATAGATAGATAGATAGATAGACATATATATTGATAGATAGATAGACATATATAGATAGATGAATGGATATATGAGATATATATATATATATATATATATATATAGATAGATAGATAGATAGATAGATAGATAGATAGATATAGATAGATAGATATAGATACACATATATATATATATATATATATATATATATATATATATATATTGATAGAAACATATATAGATAGATAAATAGATATATGATAGATAGATAGATAGATAGATAGATAGATAGATAGATAGCTAGATAGATAGATAGATAGATAGATAGACATATATATTGATAGATATATATGTATATATAGATAGATGAATGGATATATGAGGGATATAAATATATATATATAGATATGCCAAGAAATTTTTTTCTCAACTTCATAACTTAATTAGTTCAGTTCAAGCTACATGCTTAATGAATCTTAAAGAGCAATGGGAGAAGGATCTAGAAAATCAGAGTGATGTTTTGAAATTAACAAGGCAGATGGAAGGACACCAAACACTGCTGTAACGGGGTTAGGATCCAACTGCATCTCAAGAATCTCAGCTGTATCTCAGGACCTCTTAACTGAGGACAAGTTACAACAAATATTATACAGAATTAATTCATCCTCCTTGTGTGCCAAACATGGAATGATTCAGTGTAAACTCTTTTACCAAGTGTATTGGACTAAAGCCAAACTTTATCCAAAATGTATCCAGATACAGACCCAGTATGTGATCGCTGCCTTCAGGACCCTGCCTTTCTAATACACATGTTCTGGTTATGCCCATCATTGTTCAAGTTCTGGACTGAAATCTTCTCAACCTTATCTAAGGTTCTTGAGATGCAGTTGGATCCTAACCCCGTTACAGCAGTATTTGTTGTCCTTCCATTTGCCTTGTTAATTTCAAAACATCACTCTGATTTTGTAGCCTTTGTGACTCTGTTGGCAAGACTGTTAATTTTATTAAAGTGGAAACTTTCGTATTCTGAATGGATTAGGGATGTCCTTTGGTATAGCACACTGAATTCGATGCACTCTGAATGATTCTCTTTCAAAATGTAAAAGATAATGCAGCCTTTTTTCACTTTTATGGAAAATCTTTCACTTGCAGCAATTCCAGAATAATGGTAAAATGTTTCCCCCTGTAAGATTGGAACATGCTCCTTAACCAAAATTACACTAATAAATGATACAAGCCCATATGCTGTGTGCTAAGCTCTTTATGTTGTGTGTTCGAGGAATTTAGATTTTTTTTCTCTCCCCCCCCCTTAATTATGTCACCTATATAAAGATATAAACTTTGTCTAACTAATTATTTTTTTCTCTCTTTACAATTAACTTATTTACTTTGTGAACTGTATGTGTGTTATATTCTGTGAAACAATGCTACTTAATATATTGTATTTACTGTGCTCCCCAATGTTCAAAGTCAATGCAAAACAGACAATAAAAATATTTACTCAAAAAAGAGTCTGTTAACCAGCTAGTCTTCAGTATGGGACCAACTTGACCATCAATGACCAACTAAGACCATCTGAATTCAGTTATCAGCAAAACTGGTCTAGAGTAGGATATTCAAACAGATCAGATTTTAAATTTAAAAACTCCTGAGGATAAAAAAATATATGCTAGATGTGCAGTTTATGCAACTCAAATTAAAGATAATAATGCAAAGAAAAGCTGTACTTCATGGATGAAGAGATTGTATGGTGATATTAATTAATTATATTTTCCTTTTTTATAAGCTTGTGTTTAATAAGTATTTAGGTTGTTTAATGTATTATTTTTAAGTTTGTATCCTGCAAAAAGACCCAATACAGACACTGAAACTAGAATGTAAAAATGCATACCTATTCTAAATACATAAAAAAATCAAATATAAACACTGTTTTTACACAAAGTTAACATGCCAGTTTACAGTTTATTCACATTAATGGCCCTTATCACACAAGTTAACACAACGGGCAGTACTGAAGTCATCAAAAAATGTTGAGGTTATGTCCTTAAATAATTGTGATAATTTGATAACGTAATTGTAGTGACAAGGCTAAACCAAATTTCTGATAATGTTGGGATCATTTCTGTGTTTTTGGATGTGTATTTAAGTGATGCAGGTTTAAGTCTCTTCTTGGCTGAATTAGCAGTAAAGCATGAATGTGAGTAGCACTCCGTCTCACCTGGGAGGATTCTCTATCCCCTCCTCAGGCCTGAGGATTTACTGCATTACGTAACTCTCTGCAGGTGAGCTGCTGCTGCTGTTAAAGTCACTGGTGTCCAAGCTGTGATAATAGCACTGATGCTGCACGTGTATATGTATGAGTGTGCGGATGTGTGCACGAGTGTGTGCAGGTTACAACAAAAATAACAAAAATTTCCCCCAAAAATGAGGAAACAAACAGAATTTTGAAAAAAAAAACAGAATTTTGAAAAACTAATCAGAAGTAAAAGAGGCAGAGACTGCAATATTCACTTTCATTTTTCAGGGTTGTATTATATTGAAGGAGTGTCTGTAGTTGTAGCCCCGCCTACTGGTAATTTACTAGTATTTGTTTTTCAGCTTTTGGGTAATGTCTCGTTATGCTAACAGACTAGACTAATACACACAGTACTGGAACTTCTCCAAACGGACCTGCACTATACACCAATACCTGCACTACTGCTATACTTGCACTGTCATACACACTTTAATTCCCCAAGAACTGTGAACTTTAAGAACTTTAGGCACTCATTCACTTTACCAGCCTTAAGCTATATACCATATTTGCACTACTGTTATACGGGTTCTATTTATACTGTCATTCCATCTCAATCACCATCAATATTGCACTATTGTCTTCCGTCTTACGTATGTCTATTGTGTCTGTGTACATATATGGTAATTATATGCATGTCATCTAAAGATGTCATTAAACTGATAGCAAGTATTGATTTGGACTGATAGCAGGAAATGCTGGATTAACACCAATTGAAAATGTACTGCTTCAGTGACGCCATAGATCAGTACAAATCTATGACGTCATAGAAGGGTAACGCAGCAGCCCGGAGCCACAGTAAAGGGCGGAGCATATGTCAATCATTCATAGGATGGGCAGAAGAACTCTGTGACGTCATACTCGCCAACGTCTATAAATATAACAGGCTGAAAATCATTCACGCGCTTGTTCGCGGGCGGAGATTGTAATTATAGCTGGAATATGGTGATTCCTGAGCGTGAGCGGGTGGACCCTAGTAGCTCCAGGCCGGTGGGGGCGAGTGAAGATCAAGAGACCTGGAGGAAATATCTGGACCGCGTTGTGTGTCCAATAGTATTTGACTGTTTAGCAGTCTATGGCCTAGGTAATTTTTTGTACAATTGCTTACAGTATGTGGCGAGCCTTTTTTAAGAGAAAGAGTTAAGAAACGGAGGGGGTTGAGCTCTATTTACGACGCTGATGTGATGCTCACAGCTCCATCGGTTAATATAATATAATATAATATTATTATAATATCAGAAGCACTGAATGGTATTATTGCTTTATGTATAGGAATAGCTACACCCAGTGTAAATTTTGACAACAAATTTTTATTTAGTTTTAGTCATAGTCTTGTGACGAAAATAGCATTTAGTTTTAGTCATAATTTAGTCCTCTGATATGTTTTTAGTTACATTTTAGTCGACTAAATTGACTGTAATTTTAGTCGACTAAAATTTAAAGGGTGTAAATGTAAATGCTTTTCCATCAATTCCCTTGAATTATTAACCATACACTTATAAAGAATTAAACATTTATTAACCAGTTGTGTAATATTGTTAATGTTTGAATGTGAAATATATTTATATTTATACATGATTTAATGTATATTATTATTGTAGGTATGTGACTTTAAATAATTTACATTTAAAACTTTGTTCTAGAAATCATTCGAATGGTTAAATTATAGTTTGAACAGAGCTGTAGACGCAAAAACACAGCTTTTAAAGGATCTAGTTATCTTCAGCACTAACCCAGAACACCTACTGTAGCTACAGTCTATAAATGAGCTCAAAAACACACATTCTACCCTTTACACTGTCCTGTAGAGATGCTCTCAGGATGTACTGAGAAACTTCATGAGTTTAAGTGAGAAACTTATGAGAAAGTGCTGTAAAAAACTTTACACAGACTTTTGGGTTCTTCCTGCTTCAACACTAGCTAAGTTATATGTTTCCCACAGATGTTCTCGTATTAATGAGAGAGTTCTGTATCAGTAACATTAACTTTACAGAACAGTCTTTTAGTACACAGCCGAGTTAAACACCATCAGCTCATGAAATAACATTAGCATTAAAATGCTGATCTCCCCATGGAGTTCTTTGGGACTCTTGTCTGCAGAAGCTGAAAGATTAGTGGTGTTTTACTGGAGATGGAGTCGCCCCACACGGTTTACACGTTGTCTTGTTTTCCGCGACGTCAAAGGAGAAATATATGATTTCTCCTCTTTCTCCCTGCTGCTGACACTGTCGAGTTAACTGTGGAGCCTGTAAATAGTTCCTGGAAGTTAGCAGCAAATACTATCAGCACAGTGAAGCTGGAGCAGGATACACCATCTGTGATCCACTTTTACAGGTTAGTACGCTTAAAAAAACCTGACTGTGTATTATCTGGACATCACGATCAAACTAACATGTGCATTGAAGCATTTTAGTGAATTAACCCCCCTCTTAATAAACATATTTAGGGAACTAAATCGATGCTAAGACAACGCGAATATAGCTACTGCATTATTACTGGCATTATTATGTCTGAATATCTTATATATACAGATAGACCATGCTAACCTAACTAATTAAATAATATATCAATATATTATATATCTAGATAGACCATGCTGACCTAACTAATTAAATATCTAATATCTGAATATATTATATATCCAGACAGACCATGCTGACCTAACTAATTAAATATCTAATATCTGAATATATTATATATCCAGATAGACCATGCTGACCTAACTAATTAAATATCTAATATCTGAATATATTATATATCCAGATAGACCATGCTGACCTAACTAATTAAATATCTAATATCTGAATATATTATATATCCAGACAGACCATGCTGACCTAACTAATTAAATATCTAATATCTTATATATCAATATCTTATGTATCCAGATAGACCATGCTGACCTAACTAATTAAAAATCTGAATATCTTAATGTCTTATATATACAGATAGACCATGCTAACCTAACTAATTAAATATCTAATATCTGAATATATTATATATCCAGATAGACCATGCTGACCTAACTAATTAAATATCTAATATCTTAAATATCTGAATATATTATATATCCAGATAGACCATGCTGACCTAACTAATTAAATATCTAATATCTTATATATCAATATCTTATATATCCACAGACAGAGGGGAGGAGGGAGAAAGGCAGAAGTTCCCGCGGGAGCGGGAGAGAGCGATGAGAGGGAGATGCAGTCGCCTGGGCAGCACGTGGACGTCGTTTGAGCTTCAGGTTAGGACGTCTGTGCGACTCCGTGCCAGTGAGTAAATAAACTGCCACAGACATTTAACCGATGGAGCTGTGAGCATCACATCAGCGTCGTAAATAGAGCTCAAACCCCTCCGTTTCCTAACGCTTTCTCATAGATTATTAAGGAATCTAACAACGCACGCCATCCCGTAAAGGGCTGCGTAAAAAAACGCACACACACAAAATCCCAAGCCAATAAATATACCAAGCACAATATTCCCCACATAGTTTGAAAAGGTTTCAAGATAGTCCACCCGCCTGGAGCTACTAGAGTCCACCTGCCCACGCTCAGAAATCACCATATTCCAGATATGAGTACAAATCTCCGCCTGCGATCAAGCCTGTGCTCCTATTTATAGAAAATCCGTAAATGACGTCACGAGCCACCTATGACGTCATAAAGCCATTCTGACCATCCTGCCCTCTTTCATAGGATGGTCAGAAGAACTCTGTGACGTCATCGACACCAGACTCAATATATATGAGCACAGGCTGAAAATCATTCACTCGATCGATCGCAGGCGGAGATTTGTATTCATATCTGTAATATGTGCTTAGAAGCCCTTTCTGATTTAGTGTTGCAAGTTGTTGGTCCTTTTTTGTATTACATGGCGTTTTTCTATGGATGGCACTTGTTCACTGATGATATAGCGAGCCTTATTAGAAACCTTCTTTAAGAGAAAGAGTTAGGAAACGGAGGGGGTTGGGCTCTTTTTACGACGCTGATGTGATGCTCACAGCTCCATCGTTTAAACGTCTGTGGCAGTTTGTTTACTCACTGGCACGGAGTCGCACAGACGTCCTTACCTGATGCTCAAACGACGTCCATGTGCTGCCCGGGCGACTGCCTCTCCCCCTCTACAACCCCCCCCTTTACCTCCTGAGTCTCCTTCTCTACCCTACATACACCCCCCCTCCTTTCCCTACTGCCTCACCTCCTCTACCCTACATCAGGGGCGTAACAGCAAATTCTGACCGCGGTCACGCCATCTGCACTTAGAAAACGCTCGGTCGCGCTATCTACACCGAAAACTGGAGTGCGCGTCTAAACCGTGTTTTACTGTAGCCGCGTGCACAGCGCACCCGGAGGAGCGGAGGCTGGCGCTTCTCGTGCAGAGAAGAAACTAGTTTTACACCTAAATAAACATGATTTAACGAGGTCTAATCCACAAATATACACCAGAAAGACCACTGCTTATCTGTAGAACAGTGTAACGTTTTGGAAAAAGAGCTATTAAATAAGCAAATCAAATTAATATATCAAGTGATAAAGTGATATTACTGTATCATTTTGGAGTAATTTGATACCAAATACGTGTTTTTTTAAAAAGATATTTCGGGGCTATAAAACCAAAAAAAATCTAATTGTTATCATATTAGACAATGAAATCCGTGAAGAAGACATTCCATACTGTTAATGTTATTCATGTCAAGTGATATTACTGTAAAATTTTAGAGTAAAATATATTTAGAGAAAAATATCTAATCTAATCAAATTGTTATCCAATGCTACCAAGACAGCCTTAAAGAACACATTCCATACTAATAATGACATGAATTACAAATAATATTACTGTATCATTTTGGAGTAATTGGATACCAAACTTAAGAAAAAATGTCCAATCGCTTTAGCATAAACCACATTTCAAAGTCCTATAAAACCAGCAAATCAAATTTTTATCCAATGTTACCAAGACAGCCTTAAAGAAAACATTCCATACTAATAATAGATTGAGTAACAAAGAATATTACTGTATCATTTTGGAGTAATTGGATACCCAACTTAGGAAAAATGTCTATTCGTTTTCCTTAAACAACATTTCGGAGTCCTATAAAACCAGCAAATCAAATGTCAGTTTAGGGAGGGGCTTTTATAGTCAGAAAAAACTTTAATCCAAGCACGTGAAGCTCATTGTTTGTAATAGCTCAAATACATTTTAAAACTTGAGGGAACCAAACAGAATTCTGGTGGTTTGAATTGTTGGGTAATAATTGACCATTTTTAACTTTTCAAAATGTTTAAAAATGAATTAAACAGAGAATAATTTTTTTTGCTACAGTGTATTTCACATGTTCAGGGCCATGTATAGGCCATATTTCACGATTATTTGTTAATTGTGACTGTTTAACTTGCAAAATATGTAGGGGGTTGAATACTACTCGGAGGTAGGGCCTTGCAATTTGATCAAACATTTCTATCCTGATGTAGGGCGAGTTGATAACTATATATAAGAAAATATTAGACATTGTCTATAAATTCAGTCATTTCATCTTATAAACTAACCACAAGACTTATTTATTTTTACATATTTAATTACACGTAAAAGTGTGTTTATATTTTATTTCATTTTATTGAGAAACTCTAAATAATCAAATTGTAATAACAAAAATAATAACATGCTTTTCACTTTCTCTTTCAACTGAAATGAAATTAAGCACCCAACTTAAAGAGATGAACACCTAAAGAGACAACATCATGAGGTTTTTTTATCAGTTTTAAATCAGTCCTATGCACTTGTGGAGCTGATGTTGCAAACTTTTCCAAGTACCCAGTGTGGTGTGCTTACCTATTAGCCTTGGTGCATCACCCATGTTGATAGATGATAGATGATAGACCTTAATACTAAACTATAGACATTTTTTTTATTGTCATGACGAAACATATCATCTTGTTGCACTGCCCTATTTGAGGCACTGTATATATTTTTGCACCATCATCCAGGCATTTTACAAACAGTGATCCCCCCTCCCCCTTAAATGTGACTAACTGCATCTGTATAATTTATATTTAATTATAAATGAAGCCATTTATTAAACTAAATACATACATTAGGGGTGTGACTCTTTTATTAATACATTAGCCTGAAACATTTTCTCAAGCAGCACAAAGTTTAACACTCTTAACATGTTGTACTTTCTTTTGTTTTTGTTTTTAGTTGAGGTGGCAAAGCTAAAGGTGGAAATCAAATTCCTACATGATGAATGCACAGTTTTGAAGGAACATGTGGACAAATTAACATCTGTTCCTGACATGGCTGCAGGTCCTTCAGGTGTGTGTGTGTGTCCGTGTGCATGTGTAAATTATTGTTTAAATCGTTTAAATTCTCTCTCACTTTCAGTTGCAGAAATACACAGATCAAGCATAACATTATCAACACCTTCCTAATCACAAGTCCTCTTTAGGTGCCCTGTGGTCTGGAGCAGTTTGTTTGTGGTCAGATTAATCTGATAAATTAGCCAGATAATTACTACAGCTGTTAACTAATGCATCTTTGCTGCTGCTCCATGCTAAGCTGTTTCACACTAAATGTGTATGTGCAGTGTTCACTGCTCACAAAAGGTGTGACGAGACACTCATCTCACAATATTGGGTTCAAGAGACAAGACGTAGTATATACATATATAAGCTTATACCTCTGAGATGTGTCAACACATTGCCTCTGCGTGTGTCTGTGTGGTTGTAGTTTTGATCATTCTTGGCTGAAGTAGAAGATGTCGGTAAATTTGTTGGTTTTCTTGCACAGATACAACTTTTAAGCACAATACACGTTTCCTGTATGTTTGAGGCCAGAGTGTTTCCAAAAAGTTGCCTTGTTTATTCCACAGCTTCCTTTGCTGTGCATTTTGACTCATTGTCTTTGTGAAACATCCAATTATGTAAAGCAGTGTAGCTGATAGTTTTAGGTTCAGCCGCAGAATTCTGAGCTTTCCTACTCTCTTAATTTTCCCTTTACCTTTTTTAATGTATCTGATCTATTGCCAAAAAGCATGATGCTGTTATAACTTTCCTATTGGCCAGTTGATTAATTAAATTATTTCTGATCCAGTGACAAAACTATCTTGCATAATTTTTGTGATCACTCATGTGTAAATCTGTATTTGCAAACATTTCCATGGCATTTGTGTCCATGAGTGTATGTAAACTTTCAACTGTATGTTTATTAATCTGGCTGACAGTCATTTACTGTATTCTGTTACATTTTGTAATTGTTTTTTATTTAACAGGTAACAAATGGTAACTCTGTGCAGTAAATATTAGGGGGATGGATTAGTTTTACTAGTTTTCAATCATCAGGAATATATATATATATATATATATATATATATATATATATATATATATATATATATATATATATATATATATATATATATATTATATGCTTTATAAATGCACAATGAGTATTTGCTAAAGGCTAAAAACTTGTGTGACATGCTTTGAAATTACTGATACATATAATTGCATCTAAAAAGTAAACTTATTCTTTTTTTTTTTCTTATGGACAAAAGCAGGATGGAGAGGGGCAGAAGATTCCGCATCCTGCTTTCTGATAGATGAAAAAAAGGAAAAGCACAAGAAGAAGAAGATCAAGAAAAACAAAAAATATAACATTTTACCTAAAAGAAATGTATAATCAATAATGTAAATAAATAAATAAATAAGTTTAATGTTATGTATTGTTGTACAGATTGTTTTTGCTTTTATTAAGATTTAACAAAAAAGTAAGAACAGCAGATCACTGCACACTACATAATACAGCCCGCTCTCTGTTGTTTCTGAGTACTTACTGGGTACTTACAGAGTAAGAACAGCAGATCACTGCACACTACATAATACAGCCCGTTCTCTGTTGTTTCTGAGTACTTACTGGGTACTTACAGAGTAAGAACAGCAGATCACTGCACACTACATAATACAGCCCGTTCTCTGTTGTTTCTGAGTACTTACTGGGTACTTACAGAGTAAGAACAGCAGATCACTGCACACTACATAATACAGCCCGTTCTCTGTTGTTTCTGAGTACTTACAGAGTAAGTACTGTATACTTACAGAGTAAGAACAGTAGAACTCGGTCAAGTGTGGGTTTAAAGTTCTTTTTAGAACAGGGGTTATAAAAAGCAGCTTTACAGGACAAGGTGTGCACCAGGACTCCAGGAGCAAGACAAAGGCAACAGCGGTGAGAAGAGTCGAGCAGAAAAGGACTGAAGATGGAAACCTATCCACCATTATCCATTAAAATAAATTAACAAATAAATGTGTATTAACAAATAAATTTCCTTTGAAATCTCAGCATTATCTTCTTATTCAAACTAATAAAATATATTAGAATGATAAGTCCCTTGGGTATGACTGGAATGAAACCTTTATAACTATCATGAACAAAATGTTTAAATAACACACACACATATATATATATATATATATATATATATATATATATATATATATATATATATATATATATATATACATACATATATATATATATATATATATACATACATTAATATTGCACCAGAAATGTAGGGAAAGTGCAGGCAATGACATATAAATTTTTTTTACTGTTGTTCCTGGTGTGGTGGAATTTTGTATTCTTAGGAATCAAACCCAGACTCAGAATCTCTATTATCAAAAGGTAAAGCTTTATTCTGCAGAAGAGAACCTTGTCAGATAGTGACAGTGTTCTGACAAAAGAACGGCCAAGAGGTCGCTTAAGTACAATTCACAACGCCTCTTACCCTATGAGCCAGGTGTCTGGAAAATTCCATTACTTCATCAAGCAGAAACAAAGTCATAAAAAGGTCACAGGTGACATAACATCTATGTGGAACGAGACACTTCCGCCCTCGCTCAACCGCATGAGCTGCAGAGAGTCGAGGAAAGAGTGACACACTTGCCTTTGAAACATAAAAAAACATTTTTCTTTTTAGAATCATATAATACACATTTAATTTGCCACTACACTGGGAATTAATTTGTACCTACATTTAAGTACTAGGAGAACCCCATAAGTATTTTGAATAAACTGATAAATACAGAAACGTTATACCATATGTTTTGGTAAAGTACAAGGTAAGCAGTGTTGGGAAGGTTACTTTTAAAATGTAATCCCTTACAGATTACTGATTACATCACTCAAAATGTAATTTGTAACGTAATCAGTTACATTACTTCAAGTGAGTAACGTAATCTGATTACTTTGGATTACTTACAATATTGTCGTTTTTTTAAGCCTGAATGAATGTAGCAACCACATATTGCATATTATCCTTTTATTTTTCTTTCCAGTTAACAAATAGAGAAACAAATAAAACAGCCTTTTCAATCACCCTATAAAAATACTTATGAAACCATTTCATCAAACTATTTTATGAAACACTTCTATACATTGATGAAAAAATCATTAAAAACCATTAAAAACCAAACAATGCAACAACAACTGTAAGCTATTAATTTGCAGGTTTGCCACTTTCTGCAGGTGGATTATCTAGGGGTGAAAATCCCAAGATTCATTATGATATGATATGATTATTTTATTCAGCGATACGATAATGTACGATACCTCAAATTATGTCACGATACGATACGATTCGGTTCAATACGATTTTTACAATCTGTTCCTTTTCTAAGAACTCCCAAATGCAAACAAAATATAATTTGAATGTTTTATTATTAAATGTCAATTGCAGTGTAATCATAAAAAGTAAACAATCATTCACTTCAACACTTTAATTTTCATTCTTTAGGTTCCATTTGAGAACATCAAATGCAGAAGAAAATGTAAAAAAAAAAAAAAAAAAAAAAGCGCCTGTTATAATTAGAGTTAACACTGTGTGTATGGATGTTGGTGATGTATAGTCAATCATTCTCTACATTTCCTGATTCAGTAGGGTCTTGACAAACAAATTACAAAATTGGTAATTTATAGCACAATGCATTAAAGATTTCCACTGCATTATATTTCCCCATTGTAATGGTAAAAAAATGGTAAATTTCCCCATTGTGGGATTAATAAAGGATTATCTTATCTTATCTTATTAGGTGTCCACCAGGCGTCTCCAAAGTGTTCAAAACCTCTCAAGATACACAAGTAAATCTGTCACTATATAACAACAGTTTGTAATATTTTTGTTTGTTTGTGATAAAATAAATTAATGTCTATGTCAGAGTAATATTAATATTTTTTTTTGATGAAATGACACACAAAATCACACGTATGCGCGCTGTGGGCGCACCTTTGTTTACCAGAGGCATTTTGGTGACAAGCTGTTAGGCATGCCCCACCCCCCAGCCATTAGGAGACCAATCAGGGCAAATTACGTACCAGTGTTTTCGTCTAAGGGTGGACTATTGGTTGAAATAGGTGTCAATCACTTTTGTGACCCTGGAGAAAGGCTATGACCTGATTTGATTGGATTGGATTGATCCAGCGCTCACGTTATTGGTTCAAAAGACGATCACTCAAGAAAAATAGTGGTTTGTGGACCAATAAAAACCACAGAATCGACAAGAGGACATCCTTAGCTGTATTCACGTACAACTTTACGTGAAAACATTACATGTGTGGTCGCTAGGAGTTTGAGAATATGAGGTTGCAGTTGCGCTGAAACTAAACGCATGTTTGTGAAGAGAAGTGAGCAGGAGAATAAAGGACTTTATGGATATTTTACCTGCGGTTCAGTGCTGTATTGTGGATGCTGTGATAGTAAGTGATTTTTCTATAATCTTATATGATGTTATTTCACATATTAATAATATTTTATAAGGCTATTTTGTTGGGGAGGCGTGTTTCACATGTAAACAATGTAAAAATACAGGCTGTTTTCAACGAGGCTGAAGTTGGTTTGATATTCGCAGCTCCAGATTCGTTTGGCTCGATATTCGCAGCCTCGTATTCCCCGGCTGAAGTTGGTTTGATATTCGCAGCTGCCGCTTCACTGAACCACCGTGAACTAAAGGGGGGCGTTCACAAACACCCGCTGTTTATATTAAACACCTCACAGATCAACACTGAAGGAGATAGAATGAAGAAAAGCAGTACATCTGTTTATTAACAATGTAAATATACAATATATTATTAAATATAATTTTGTATATTGTAAAATATTTATTTTAATTACTGAATTTATAATTATATATTACAATAAATAATTAAATATATATTTAATAAAATTATATTTTAAAAGCCATTGCGCTCAAATAATATGAGGCAGATGTTCAAGTGTGATTTTGAAGAACTTTTTCATGTTGGGCCAGAACAAATACACATGATCTGAAGAGTACTAGTCTTCTACTTTAAGGAAAACCTGGAATTAGCCTGGCCCGAGCTGATTTTATACTTTAAAATGAACTGGCAACATAGCATACCAATCCATAATGCACAATTTTTTTTATGTAAAGCTGATGTTCTAGTGTGATTTTGAAGGACTTTTTCATCTTGGGCCAGACCAAATACACATGATCTGAAGAGTACTAGTCTTCTACTTTAAGGAAAACCTGGAATTAGCCTGGCCCGAGCTGATTTTATACTTTAAAATGAACTGGCAACATAGCATACCGATCCATAATGCACAATTTTTTTTATGTAAAGCTGATGTTCCAGTGTGATTTTGAAGGACTTTTTCATATTGGGCCAGACCAAATACACATGATCTAAAGAGTACTAGCCTTCTACTTTAGGGAAAGCCTGGAATTAGCCTGGCCCAAGCTGATTTTATACTTTAAAATTAACTGGCAACATGGCCTACCGATCCATAATGCACAAAAAAATTGAATATAAAGCTGATGTTCTAGTGTGATTTTGAAGGACTTTTTAATCTTGGGCCAGACCAAATACACATGATCTAAAGAGTACTAGTCTTCTACTTTAAGGAAAACCTGGAATTAACCTGGCCCGAGCTGATTTTATACTTTAAAATTAACTGGCAACATGGCCTACCGATCCATAATGCACAAAAAATTGAATATAAAGCTGATGTTCTAGTGTGATTTTGAAGGACTTTTTAATCATGGGCCAGACCAAATACACATGATCTAAAGAGTACTAGTCTTCTACTTTAAGGAAAACCTGGAAATATCCTGGCCCAAGCTGATTTTATACTTTAAAATGAACTGGCAACATGGAATACCGATCCATAATGCACAATTGTTTTTATGTAAAGCTGATGTTCTAGTGTGATTTTGAAGGACTTTTTAATCTTGGGCCAGAACAAATACACATGATCTGAAGAGAACTAGTCTTCTACTTTAAGAAAAACCTGGAATTAGCCTGGCCCGAGCTGATTTTATACTTTAAAATGAACTGGCAACATGGCATACCGATCCATAAGGCACAAAAAAGTTTAATTTAAAGCTGATGTTCTAGTGTGATTTTGAAGGACTTTTTAATCTTGGGCCAGAACAAATACACATTATCTAAAGAGAACTAGTCTTCTACTTTAAGGAAAACCTGGAATTAGCCTGGCCCAAGCTGATTTTATACTTTAAAATGAACTGGCAACATAGCATACCAATCCATAATGCACAATTTTTTTTTATGTAAAGCTGATGTTCTAGTGTGATTTTGAAGGACTTTTTAATCTTGGGCCAGACCAAATACACATGATCTGAAGAGTACTAGTCTTCTACTTTAAGGAAAGCCTGGAATTAGCCTGGCCCAAGCTGATTTTGTACTTTAAAAGGAACTGGCAACATGGCCTACCGATCCATAATGCACAAAAAAATTGAATATAAAGCTGATGTTCTAGTGTGATTTTGAAGGACTTTTTAATCTTGGGCCAGACCAAATACACATGATCTGAAGAGTACTAGTCTTCTTCTTTAAGGAAAACCTGGAATTAGCCTGGCTCAAGCTGATTTTATACTTTAAAATTAACTGGCAACATGGCATACCGATCCATAAGGCACAAAAAAGTTTAATATAAAGCTGATGTTCTAGTGTGATTTTGAAGGACTTTTTCATCTTGGGCCAGAACAAATACACATGATCTGAAGAGTACTACTCTTCTACTTTAAGGAAAACCTGGAAATAGCCTGGCCCAAGCTGATTTTATACTTTAAAATGAACTGGCAACATGGAATACCGATCCATAATGCACAATTGTATTTATGTAAAGCTGATGTTCTAGTGTGATTTTGAAGGACTTTTTAATCTTGGGCCAGACCAAATAGACATGATCTAAAGAGTACTAGTCTTCTACTTTAGGTAAAGCCTGGAATTAGCCTGGCCCAAGCTGATTTTATACTTTAAAATTAACTGGCAACATGGAATACCGATCCATAAGGCACAAAAAAAGTTTAATTTAAAGCTGATGTTCTAGTGTGATTTTGAAGGACTTTTTAATCTTGGGCCAGACCAAATACACATGATCTGAAGAGTACCAGTCTTCTACTTTAAGAAAAACCTGGAAGTAGCCTGGCCCAAGCTGATTTTATACTTTAAAATGAACTGGCAACATGTAATAAGGATCCATAATGCACAAAGAAATTTAATATAAAGCTGATGTTCTAGTGTGATTTTGAAGGACTTTTTCATCTTGGGCCAGAACAAATACACATGATCTGAAGAGTACTAGTCTTCTTCTTTAAGGAAAACCTGGAATTAGCCTGGCCCGAGCTGATTTTATACTTTAAAATGAACTGGCAACATAGCATACCAATCCATAATGCACAATTTTTTTATGTAAAGCTGATGTTCTAGTGTGATTTTGAAGGACTTTTTAATCTTGGGCCAGACCAAATACACATGATCTGAAGAGTACTAGTCTTCTACTTTAAGGAAAGCCTGGAATTAGCCTGGCCCAAGCTGATGTTGTACTTTAAAATGAACTGGCAAAATGGCCTACCGATCCATAATGCACAAAAAAATTGAATATAAAGCTGATGTTCTAGTGTGATTTTGAAGGACTTTTTAATCTTGGGCCAGACCAAATACACATGATCTGAAGAATACTAGTCTTCTTCTTTAAGGAAAACCTGGAATTAGCCTGGCCCGAGCTGATTTTATACTTTAAAATTAACTGGCAACATGGCCTACCGATCCATAATGCACAAAAAAATTTAATATAAAGCTGATGTTCTAGTGTGATTTTGAAGGACTTTTTAATCTTGGGCCAGACCAAATACACATGATCTAAAGAGTACTAGTCTTCTACTTTAAGGAAAACCTGGAAATAGCCTGGCCCAAGCTGATTTTATACTTTAAAATGAACTGGCAACATGGAATACCGATCCATAATGCACAATTTTTTTTATGTAAAGCTGATGTTCTAGTGTGATTTTGAAGGACTTTTTAATCTTGGGCCAGACCAAATACACATGATCTGAAGAGTACTAGTCTTCTACTTTAAGGAAAGCCTGGAATTAGCCTGGCCCAAGCTGATTTTGTACTTTAAAATGAACTGGCAACATGGTATAACGAGCCATTTTGCACAAAAAAGCCACTGTTCCAGTACAAGTTTGAAGAATTTTTTAATCTTGGGCCAGAACAAATACACATGATCTGAAGAGAACTAGTCTTCTACTTTAAGGAAAACCTGGAAGTAGCCTGGCCCGAGCTGATTTTATCCTTTAAAATGAATTGGCAACGTGACATGAAAGCCATTTTGCACAGAAATAATGAGTATAAAGCATTGATTTTGAGAATACCAGAACTCTTCATCTGATGTGTATTTGGTCTGAAAAAAAAGTCCAAAATCATACTGGAATATCAGCTTTAAATAATATTTTTTTTGTGCTGCCATGTTGCCAATTAATTGTGCAGTCTAAAATCAGCTCTGGCCAGGCAAATCCCAAAATTTCCTTAAAGTAGAAGACTAGTACTCTTTAGATCATGTGTATTTGGTCTGGCCCAAGATTAAAAAGTCCTTCAAAATCACACTAGAACATCAGCTTTACATAAAAAAAATTGTGCATTATGGCTCGTTATACCATGTAGCCAGTTCATTTTAAAGTATAAAATCAGCTCGGGCCAGGCTAATTCCAGGTTTTTCTTAAAGAAGAAGACTAGTACTCTTCAGATCATGTGTATTTGGTCTGGCCCAAGATTAAAAAGTCCTTCAAAATCACAGAACATCAGCTTTACATAAAAAAAAATTGTGCATTATGGATCGGTATTCCATATTGCCAGTTCATTTTAAAGTATAAAATCAGCTCGGGCCAGGCTAATTCCAGGTTTTTCTTAAAGTAGAAGACTAGTTCTCTTCAGATCATGTGTATTTGTTCTGGCCCAAGTTTAAAAAGTCCTTCAAAATCACACTAGAACATCAGCTTTATATTCAATTTCTTTGTGCATTATGGATCGTTATTACATGTTGTCAGTTCATTTTAAAGTATAAAATCAGCTTGGGCCAGGCTAATTCCAGGTTTTACTTAAAGTAGAAGACTAGTACTCTTCAGATCATGTGTATTTGGTCTGGCCCAAGATTAAAAAGTCCTTCAAAATCACACTAGAACATTAGCTTTAAATTAAATTTTTTTGTGCATTATGGATCGGTAGGCCATGTTGCCAGTTCATTTTAAAGTATAAAATCAGCTCGGGCCAGGCTAATTCCAGGTTTTCCTTAAAGAAGAAGACTAGTACTCTTCAGATCATGTGTATTTGTTCTGGCCCAAGATGAAAAAGTCCTTCAAAATCACACTGGAACATCAGCTTTACATAAAAAAATGTGCTTTATGGATCGGTATTCCATGTTGCCAGTTCATTTTAAAGTATAAAATCAGCTTGGGCCAGGCTAATTCCAGGTTTTTCTTAAAGTAGAAGACTAGTACTCTTCAGATCAGGTGTATTTGGTCTGGCCCAAGATTAAAAAGTCCTTCAAAATCACACTAGAACATCAGCTTTAAATTAAACTTTTTTCTGCCTTATGGATCGGTATGCCATGTTGCCAGTTAATTTTAAAGTATAAAATCAGCTTGGGCCAGGCTAATTCCAGGCTTTCCCTAAAGTAGAAGACTAGTACTCTTTAGATCATGTGTATTTGGTCTGGCCCACGATTAAAAAGTCCTTCAAAATCACACTAGAACATCAGCTTTATATTCAATTCTTTTGTGCATTATGGATCGTTATTATATGTTGCCAGTTCATTTTAAAATATAAAATCAGCTTGGGCCAGGCTAATTCCAGGTTTTACTTAAAGTAGAAGACTAGTACTCTTCAGATCATGTGTATTTGGTCTGGCCCAAGATTAAAAAGTCCTTCAAAATCACACTAGAACATCAGCTTTAAATTAAACTTTTTTGTGCCTTATGGATCGGCATGCCATGTTGCCAGTTAATTTTAAAGTATAAAATCAGCTTGGTACAGGCTAATTCCAGGTTTCTCTTAAAGTAGAAGACTAGTACTCTTTAGATCATGTGTATTTGGTCTGGCCCAATATGAAAAAGTCCTTCAAAATCACACTGGAACATCAGCTTTACATAAAAAAATTGTGCATTATGGATCGGTATGCTATGTTGCCAGTTAATTTTAAAGTATAAAATCAGCTCGGGCCAGGCTAATTCCAGGTTTTCCTTAAAGTAGAAGACTAGTTCTCTTCAGATCATGTGTATTTGGTCTGGCCCAAGATTAAAAAGTCCTTCAAAATCACACTAGAACATCAGCTTTAAATTAAACTTTTTTCTGCCTTATGGATCGGTATGCCATGTTGCCAGTTAATTTTAAAGTATAAAATCAGCTTGGGCCAGGCTATTTCCAGGCTTTCCCTAAAGTAGAAGACTAGTACTCTTTAGATCATGTGTATTTGGTCTGGCCCAATATAAAAAAGTCCTTCAAAATCACACTAGAACATCAGCTTTATATTCAATTTTTTGTGCATTATGGATCGGTAGGCCATGTTGCCAGTTCATTTTAAAGTATAAAATCAGCTCGGGCCAGGCTAATTCCAGGTTTTCCTTAAGGAAGAAGACTAGTACTCTTCAGATCATGTGTATTTGTTCTGGCCCAACATGAAAAAGTCCTTCAAAATCACACTGGAACATCAGCTTTACATAAAAAAAATTGTGCTTTATGGATCTGTATTCCATGTTGCCAGTTCATTTTAAAGTATAAAATCAGCTTGGGCCATGCTAATTCCAGGTTTTTCTTAAAGTAGAAGACTAGTACTCTTCAGATCATGTGTATTTGGTCTGGCCCAAGATGAAAAAGTCCTTCAAAATCACACTAGAACATCAGCTTTACATAAAAAATTGTGCATTATGGATTGGTATGCTGTTGCCAGTTCATTTTAAAGTATAAAATCAGCTCGGGCCAGGCTAATTCCAGGTTTTCCTCAAAGTGGGAGAGTAGTTCTCTTCATCTGATGTGTATGTGTTCTGGCCCAAGATGAAAAAGTCTTTCAAAGATTGCCAGTTCATTTTAAAGTATAAAATCAGCTTGGGCCAGGCTAATTCCAGGTTTTTCTTAAAGTAGAAGACTAGTACTCTTCAGATCATGTGTATTTGTTCTGGCCCAACATGAAAAAGTTCTTCAAAATCACACTTGAACATCTGCCTCATATTTTTTGAGCGCAATGGCTTTTAAAATATAATTTTATTAAATATATATTTAATTATTTATTGTAATATATAATTATAAATTCAGTAATTAAAATAAATATTTTACAATATACAAAATTACATTTAATACGATATTGTATATTTACATTGTTAATAAACAGATGTACTGCTTTTCTTCATTCTATCTCCTTCAGTGTTGATCTGTGAGGTGTTTAATATAAACAGCGGGTGTTTGTGAACGCTCCCTTTAGTTCACGGTGGTTCAGTGAAGCGGCAGCTGCGAATATCAAACCAACTTCAGCTGGGGAATACGAGGCTGCGAATATCGAGCCAAACGAATCTGGAGCTGCGAATATCAAACCAACTTCAGCCTCGTCTGTTTTCAGTTGGAGATTTCTGGCGACTGGTTTCATGTAGATGGTTGTAAATTTGCATGCAGGTAGTTAAAGTAGTACTAATGAATATGAGTTGGTTAGTTGGTCGGTGTGTTTAGAATATTTTACGCCTTTAAGCATTCTACTTTACGTAGTCAGAATGGGCCCGCCGACGGGCCCGCTAGAGGGCGCTTCTGCAGTGAAAACATTCTGATCGAAGGTTGTGAATCATAGAATATTCTGATGTCGTGATTTATGTGAATGTGATTGCGTTTTGTCAGTGTTGGATTGGAAGACCAAAAATAGGGAAGTACCGCAATGTAATCCATTTATTTTAGCAGAGTAAAATACCTGTGTCTTACACTGTAAGGACTGGAAGCGGCTAAGCTATACGCAGACATGTGGACCAGATTCGAACGCGCCAGGCTGCAGCTGTCACGACTCCTGAAACAGAAGAGAAAATTGATGGTAGCATGGCTGAAGATTCTGTAGACTTGCCAGTGACACACTCCGAGGAGCCTGGAGGAACTTCTATGGTGCAGAAAGGAGCTCCTGAAGATCTGGCCTCTCAAATGCAGAAACAATGCTTAGAGGATTCCTCTTTGCGACGGTCATCACGTACCCGAATGGCCCCATCTTGTCTGAGAGACTTTGTTAGATAGAAGTGAGATCGCAACTACAAAGCAAGAATGCGCTCTGATGTCACTGGAAGGATGGTAGTCCACCCACCTTCCTAGCTTGTAGAAGTTTAAAATGGAAGCTATAGAAAAAAAAATGACTGCCTGTTTTGTTGTAAAAGTGTGTTTGTATCCAAGTTCATTTTAAGGTTGGTAATGTTGTTACGGGTTAATCATTTTAAATATTTGACAGCTTAGGTGGGGGGAGATGTGGTATATGTATAAAGGTTATGCAATAGTTGCTTCAACCACTAGGTGGCACTGTACATTTCAAGTTACCCTGAAGTACAACTAGGCAGGGGACAGCAGAGAAAATCCTATTGAAGACAGGATGTCGGTCATTTCTGATCTGTAAGAGAATTCTGTAAATAAACAGTCAGTACCTTCATCTGAGTTTTCATTCATTGTTATAAGAAGACGTTATAACAATAAGATACTCAGATTTTTAATTAGTTAGGTTAGCATGGTCTATCTGGATATATAATATATTAAGATTTTTAATTAGTTAGGTTAGCATGGTCTATCTGGATATATAAGATATTGATATATTAGATATTTAATTAGTTAGGTTAGCATGGTCTATCTGTGTATATAAGATATTAAGATATTTAGGAATTTACAATTGATAGGCTCTACGTCATTAATGTTAAATGCCAGTAACTGTATTCGCGTTGTCTTAGCATAGGTTTAGTTCCCTAAATATGCATATTAAGAGGGGGTTAATTCACTGAAATGCTTCAATGCACATGTTAGTTTGATTCTGATGTCCTGATAATACACAGTCAGGTTTTTTTAAGCGTACTAACCTGTAAAAGTGGATCACAGATGGTGTATCCTGCTCCAGCTTCACTGTGCTGATAGATAGTATTTGCTGCTAACTTCCAGGAACTATTTACAGGCTCCACGGTCCGCCATTGCCTGTAAAAAAAAAACAGGTCCATTGGAATGAACGGAGTTGACCCGACTCTCTCTCTGTCTTTCTTTATGGCTCTGGGGAAAGGTAGGGACCAGTTAGGAAGAGATCCAATAATGTAAATTATGCCCAAATTATCATATTATTTGTCAATGCTACCCCCCATTATTCCACTTCAATATTTTAATCGAATTAATAAAATGTTTAATACTTTTATATGGGCATCTAAACAACCAAGAATCAAAATAGATAAACTTTTTAAACATCACCTAGATGGAGGTTTCAACTTGCCAAACCTTTACTGGTACTATTTAGCATATCAGTTTAGACATTTTCAGGACTGGCTACGTAGTCCAGACATTACAAACCCCTCGACTTTACTTAAGTTAGAGGAGGAAATGGCCCAACCCTTTTCATTGAAGGAGATTTTTCTTCATGGCCCTGCACCTTCTTTAAAACAAAACATCTTTTTTTCAAATGCCAACCGAATTTTTAAAGCTTTATGCAATATTTTTGAAATACGAATCAAACTTTTTTCAAGCTCAGGTCTATGGTATAATCCTTTATTTACATTAAATAAGAAACCATTACATAGTGTCGATTGGAGCTCCAAAGGTATAAACATGGTGAAAGACCTCTTTGAAAATGGCAAATTACTAAATTTACGCAGTTTAAAAGAAAAATTTAAAATAGGCACCTCTGATTCATATATATTTTTACATCTAAAGAAAACAATTGATCAAATTTATACAAATACTATTTTTAAACCTTCCTCACTTGAAACTGCTTTGTTTGATTTTGAAAATCGTAATAAAATTGTATCCAAATTATATATGAAAATTAGAGATAATCATTGCCCAATCTTTAAAACATCACATAGCAAACTTAGAAATGTATGGAATACTGACATTAATGAAGTCTTGGATGATAATTCCTGGAATTTAGTATGGAGCAACATAAAATGTTCAACTCCTAGTATGAAGCTAAGATCTATTCAAATGAAAATATTACATAGAATACATTACACTCCTCAGAAATTACATGATTACAGACTTCATGTTTCAAATCTGTGCTGGAGATGTAAAAGAGAAGAAGGGTCACTTATCCATATGTTCTGGTCTTGCCCATGTGTATTACCTTTTTGGAAAAGTATTGTTGAACATTTATCTAAAATCACAAATGTTAATATATCACTTTCTCCAAGACTAATGATTTTAGGTGACACCTCTGTATGTAAACTTAGCAAAGTAGTAGCTAAAATGATTTTATCTTCTGCATTAATAGGCAAAAAAACTATTTTACTTTCATGGAAAGAGACACAGCCACCTTCTTTAACTATATGGAAAAACTATTTAATGGAAAACATTTTGATGGAACGGGTGTCCTATTCTTTTAACCCAAAATATAAACTATACTATGAAATGTGGGACAAGGCAGCAGAGTATTTAAATTCGATTGACTTATAGCTATGCAACATTTCTTATACTTCTGTATTGATTGCTTTATTTTATAGAATCTTTTTAGTGCTTATAACACTGGTGCTTATTCTTTTTTTTTGTGCTATTAGCAAATCTTTTCGTTTGTTTGTTTGTTAGTTTGTTTGTTGTTTGTTGAGATTGATTAATGTGCTATTTTCCTGTACATTGTAATTACTTTAAAACCAATAAAACATTAAATAACAAAAAAAAAAAAGAGAGATCCAATCACTACTACTTTAGCGAAGGTGGAGAGGCGGGACAAGCGGGGTAGTCAAACAATCAGTACCGGTCTCTCCTGTAGCAGCGCGACAGTGCTCAGATACAAACCCGGGAGGAGAGACTCCCCTAACTGTAGTTACTTATGGGGCTCGATTTGAAGTTAACACGACAGTGTCAGCAGCAGGGAGAAAGAGGAGAGATCATATATTTCTCATTTGACGTCGCGGAAAACAAGACAACGTGTAAACCGTGTGGGGTGACTCCATCTCCAGTAAAACACCACTAATCTTTCAGCTTCTGAGGACAAGAGTCCCATAGATCTCCATGCAGAGATCAGCATTTTAATGCTAATGTTATTTCATGAGCTGATGGTGTTTAACTCGGCTGTGTACTAAAAGACTGTTCTGTAAATTTAAGGTTACTGATACAGAACTCTCTCAATAATACGAGAACATCTGTTTAATCTCACAGTGGGAAACATATAACTTAGCTAGTGTTGAAGCAGGAAGAATCTATTAACTTAACCCAAAAGTCTGTGTAAAGTTTCTTACTGCACTTTCTCATAAGTTTCTCACTTTAACTCATGAAGTCTCTCAGAACATCCTGAGAGCATCTCTACAGGACAGTGTGTGAATGTGTGTTTTTGAGCTCATTTATAGACTGTAGCTACAGTAGGTGTGCTGGGTTAGTGCTGAAGATAAAACTAGATCCTTTAAAAGCTGTGTTTTTGCGTCTACAGCTCTGTTCAAACTATAATTTAACCATTCGAATGATTTCTTGAACAAAATTTTAAATGTAAAATGTTTAAAGTCACATACCTACAATAATAATATACATTAAATCATGTATAAATATAAATATACTTCACATTCAAAAATTAACAATATTACACAACTGGTTAATAAATGTTTCATTCTTTATAAGTGGTTAATAATTCAAGGGAATTGATGGAAAAGCATTTACATTTACACCCTTTACATTTTAGTCGACTAAATTGACTGTAATTGTAGTCGACTATATTCTTATGATATTTAGTAGTAAACTTCTAGCAAGTTCTACCTTCCATCCTTAATTCTTTTAGTTCTATTTCGGGATACAAGTTAAATTTGTCCAAAAATGAATTATTCCCCCTCAATTCAGCCGCAACCAAATACTCACTACATACCCTACCTTTTAAAGTAGTACATGATACATTTAAGTATCTTGGAGTTTTTATCGCAGATAAATTTGATTATCTTTTTAAATATTATTTCTCTCCCCTATTAACTTCCATTAAAAAAACCCTTACTGCTGATCCATGTTTTTGCTCATTTTCATGCGATTTGCACTACTATGCTATCACACTGGATATCTTAAGTTTTACATATAGCACAATGACCAGTCAGGGCTTAAACTGAAGTAGATACTTGGGACAAAACAGTAATTCACTTTCAAGAGGTAATTTTCATTATTTAGGATCTATTTGAGAACATTAAATGCAGAGGAAAATGTAAAAAAAAACAAAAAGCGCCTATTATATTTTGAGTTTATAGTGTGTGTATGGATGTTGGTGATGATTAGCTAATCATTCTCTACATTTCCTGGTTTATTAGGGTCTTGTCAAAGTACAAAATTTGAAAACATTATTTGGACAGCATGGGAATTTACACTGCATTATATATAAGGTGTCCACCAGGCGTCACCAAAGGCTTAAAAACCTCTCCAGAGCGCCCCAGTCTAATACAGAGGTGAATCTGTCTCTATAAAACAACATTTTAATATTTTTTTGTTTCTTTGTGATAAAATAAATTAATGTGAGTCCATCTCAGGGTAATATTAATATTTTTTTGATGAAATGACACATAAAATCACATGTTTGCGCGCTGTGTGCGCTATGGAGTTTTAGCGTTTGGAGAGGGGTGTTTTTTTTGTGACGTGGTGACGGTTTGGCATGCCCCTCCCCCAGCCATTCGGAGACCAATCAGGGCAAATTACGTATCAGTGTTTTCGTCTAAGGGTGGACTATTGGTTGAAATAGGTGTCAATCACTTTTGTGACGCTGGAGAAAGGCTATGATCTGATTTGATTGGACAGCCCTGAACACCAGCGCGATCCAGCGCTCACGCCATTGGTTCAAAAGACGATCACTCAAGAAAAGTAGTGGATTGTAGACCAATAAAAACCACTGAATCTAGAAGAGGACACCCTTAGCTTTGTATTCACGTACAACTTTACGGAAAATATTCCATTGTGTAGTCGCTGGGAGCTTGAGAATACGACGTTACGGCTACGCTGAAACTAAACGCATGTTTTTGAGGAGCAGTGAGCAGGCAAATAAAGGACTTTATGGATATTTTACCTGCGGTTCAGTGCTGTATTGTGGATGCTGTGATAGTAAGTGAATTTTCAATAATATAATATGATGTTATTTTATACACTAATATTATTTTATAAGGCTATTTTGTTGGGGAGGCGTGTTTCTCGTGTAAACAATGTGAAAAAACAGGCTGTTTTCAGTTGGAGATTTCTGGCGACTGGTTTCATGTAGATGGCTGTAAATTTGCATGCAGGTAGTTAAAGTAGTACTAATGAATATGAGTTGGTTAGTTGGTCGGTATGTTTAGAATATTTGACGCTTTTAAGCGTTCTAATTTACATAGTCAGAACGGGCCCGCCGGCGGGCCCGCTAGAGGGCGCTTCTGCAGTAAGAGGTTAATTTTTTGGTGATGTTTTTATTATTGAATTGGGCCCTCCAATTAAATATTTACTTAATTTAATTTAATATTTTACATATATATATTGATAACATCAACTGAGGGAATGAACTTTAGTCACAGTCCTCTCAACATATTGGACATTGTGGGGGCCCCCTCCTGGAGGCGCAAAATGGTTTAGTCCGCCCGACACAGCGACCGACTGCAAGTGTACCGTCAGTGAGCCCAGATTTAATGACCTGGGGGCTAAAGACATCATGCTGCCCAAAAAGCAGAAATCAGGTTATCAAAAGAAGAAAGAAAGGAAGGAAGGAAAAAGGCAGAATGAAGAGACGCAGCTGTCGACGGCTTTCTTTCCCAAAGGTGAACAGAGTTTACTTGTTATGCAAAGTCCAATTAAAGTTAACGTAGTCCACTCCAGACAGCTGCCCCCTCCGACCTCCCCCCTTACGTTGTATGTTGGTTCGCGAGGGAGAGAGAGAGAGATGCTGAATTGTAGAATTGCTGCCTAAATGCGAGTTGTTTACCTTAAGTGTAAACTAAGCTAGGCTTTTGGTTCAGTGCGTGTACTACTAGCACAGCAGAGTGAAGGCTGAAAGATAAACAGTGCTGAGACTTATATCCACCTACCAATATTTCGGCTGCATATATCAACATGTAAATAACCTACCAATATCACTATAGGGGCAAGTGGACAGTAGTAATTTATTAAGCAATAGAGCAATTTATTATTTTTGTCTGGTAAAAAGCCTGTGCAGTGCTGTGCTTAAAAGCCATCAATGCTCAATAAATGCATAATGTTTGTGATGTGATCTCAATATCAATCAAAAATATTGTGATTATAATTTTTGCCGTATATTTTTGCCAGACATGTAGCTTAAAACTTTATTAATGCTTTTTTATTTTAGATAAATACCCCTTTCCCCCCCTTTTTTTGCTCACGTTCATCGTGTACTGACTGGCATTGATTAGGGTTGAGGGGGAGAGGGAGTCGCCCGGGCAGCACGTGGACGTCGTTTGAGCATCAGGTAAGGACGTCTGTGCGACTCCGTGCCAGTGAGTAAACAAACTGCCACAGACGTTTAAACGATGGAGCTGTGAGCATCACATCAGCGTCGTAAAAAGAGCTCAACCCCCTCCGTTTCCTAACTCTTTCTCTTAAAAAAGGATTCTAATAAGGCTCCCTATTTTATTTAAGACATTGAGATAAAACACAGTCGATCCATAGAAATACGCCATGTAAAACAAAAATGGACCAACAACTTGCACCGCTATGTCACAAAGGACTTCTAAGCACATATTACAGATATGAATACAAATCTCCGCCTGTGATCGAGTGAATGATTTTCAGCCTGTGCTCATATATATTGAGCCTGGTGCCGATGACGTCACAGAGTTCTTCTGACCATCCTATGAAAGAGGGCAGGATGGTCAGAATGGCTTTGTGACGTCATAGGTGGCTCGTGACGTCATTTACGGATTTTCTATAAATAGGAGCACAGGCTTGATCGCAGGCGGAGATTTGTACTCATATCTGGAATATGGTGATTTCTGAGCGTGAGCAGGTGAACTCTAGTAGCTCCAGGCGGGTGGACTATCTTGAAACCTTTTCAAACTATGTGGGGAATATTGTGAATGGTATATTTATTGGCTTGGGATTTTGTGTGTGTGCGTTTTTTTACGCAGCCCTTTACGGGATGGCGTGCGTTGTTAGATTCCTTAATAAACTATGAGAAAGAGTTAGGAAACGGAGGGGGTTGAGCTCTATTTACGACGCTGATGTGATGCTCACAGCTCCATCGGTTAAATGTCTGTGGCAGTTTATTTACTCACTGGCACGGAGTCGCACAGACGTCCTAACCTGAAGCTCAAACGACGTCCACGTGCTGCCCAGGCGACTGCATCTCCCTCTCTCATCGCTCTCTCCCGCTCCCGCGGGAACTTCTGCCTTTCTCCCTCCTCCCCTCTGTCTGTCTATCCTTCTCCCCTCTGTCTGCTGACTTTCCAAAAAAATAAATAAATAAATAAATAAACCATACATTCCAAGCAAGGTAGTTTATGGGAGGTAAATCCTGTCAAACATGAAACTGAAAGGCAAATACCAAAGGCGTAGGAGCGTGATTGACATAGGGGGACACACATTTGCTAATATGAATCAAAGCCCTCCCTATAGGGACTTAGAACAAAGTTTGTGGAATTACATTTAATCACAAATAAACAAAATATTTTTTTTCTGTACTTCTGTTTATTATTAATTCAATCCAAATTAAGGTAACCTTACAACCTAAATATTTCACTCAAAATTACATTTACTGTTGTTAGAAATTACTTTTCGTTCAATGTCTGAATTATATACACATATGACCAAAACTGATCAGTTATCATATTTAAAATAATATAACAACATATTTGGTTATTATTATTATTATTATTATTATTATTATTATTATTATTATTATTATTATTATTATTATTATTATTAGCATTATTATTAGCATTAGCATGTCAACTCTGTTGGATATTTTCATTTGCTCCACTCTTAAAAAAAAAAACAGTGGCTCAGGGGCCACATTGACATTGAAAATTAAACATAAAAAAGATATTACAGTGTTAATACTTACAGTCACTTTCAGTGGCAACAATGTTGTTGATCACCTTTTTTGCACGGTTTGACCAGGTAGGACAATTCGACACCGGTTCATACGGTACTGATGTATATTTGAGCATACATATTTTCCACTCAGAATGGATATTCAACATTATCCAGAATATATTTTCCACACAGAATGGCCTCAGGACCACAGAGTACAGATGGCTAGAAGGTTTGGGGAGCACTTCTTTCCCCTTCCATGCATTGAGTCGGACTAACTTATGTATGTGCGCTATAGGAGTGTATGTTAAGTGTTTCCAGCTGTGAGATGTTCCAAACATAAAAGGTGGGAGTTCAGGAATTCAAGCGAGAGAGCTAAAGATCAGATCAGGGATAAGACTCTCTCACAAGCCAACCCGGGTGCTTGTTATGATGCTGTTTTTTGTACTAATTATTCTTTTTTCTGTAATAAATTTTCTTATATACAAAGAACAGTATCAGTGAAGACTTATTTCATGCATCTACAGGACAACGCAGCTCAAGATACTACAGTACCAAAGAAACACGCTGGGTGTTCAAATACTGTTACTTTAACTCGCTGTTCCCAGCTGCGAGAAAGAAGAAAATTGTGGC
Source organism: Astyanax mexicanus (assembly GCF_023375975.1). Taxonomy (NCBI): domain Eukaryota; kingdom Metazoa; phylum Chordata; class Actinopteri; order Characiformes; family Acestrorhamphidae; genus Astyanax; species Astyanax mexicanus. Next base: position 39,256,057 of record NC_064420.1, on the reverse strand, counting down.
TTATTTTAATACTGTAATGCCTCTAATGGCTTATTTCTGCTAATAGAGTTTGATTGCCTCATTGTATAATTTTGTGGGACAGAGTAAACCCAATGGTAAGCAAAGCCTTATTTTAAAGCCTTAGTATTTATATTACATGTACTCCAAACAGTAAGTCACAGACCTATATAAATATAAAGCCCAGCCATGCAAAAATATATAAATAAATAAATGATAAAAATACTGTGATATACTGTGAAACCATTAGAATCTTGAAAAATACCGTAATACTCCTTTTTTGTCATACCGCCCAGCACTAGTTTAGTGTCTATTAATAACTCCACCATTTTTGTCTTCTCTGTGTTGTTCAATTTATTTTTTATCCTTTTTATTGAAATCATCTCTAATATGTATTTTCTGAATTTCTCTGATATAACAGCTCAATTCTAATTCTTCAGGTTAAAGGTATAATCAGTTCTAACACCTCAAAGTCATATCATTAGAAATTAAATAAAAATATTTCCATTAGTTAGTGCTGAGTTTGTGCTGGTTTGTGCAGCAAAAAATAATGTTTGTGCTGTTATCATTATTGAGATATTAAACATTTAATTTTCTGACCTGTTATGTAACACGGCCCCTCATTTGTGGCCTAATCGCACCAAAGTGGTCTCATTGGTTAGTGCTACGTTTGTGCTGGTTTGTGCAGCAAAAAATTACGTTTGTGCTGTTATCGTTATTGAGATATTAAACATTATATTTACTGTTATTGAGATATTAAACATTTAATTTTCTGACCTGTTATGTAACGCAGCCCCTCATTTGTGGCCAAATTGCACAAAAGTGGTCTCATTGGTTAGTGCTACGTTTGTGCTGGTTTGTGCAGCAAAAATTTGTGTTTGAGCTGTTATTGTTATTGAGATATTAAACATTATATTTACTGTTAACCTTAATGAGATATTAAACATTTAATTTCTGACCTGTTATGTAACACAGCCCCTCATCTAAGGCCAAATTTCCCCAAAGTGGTATCATTGGTTAGTGCTATGTTTGTGCTGTTATCGTTATTGAGTTATTAGGTAAAAATGAATTTAATGGGTGTGAAGCTGGCCCCTCATATCATCAGAAATGGAGTAAAAATATTTCCATTGGTTAGTGCTGCGTTTGTGCAGGTTTGTGCAGCACGTTTGTGCTGTTATTGTTATTGAGATATTAAATATTATATTTACTGTTATTGAGATATTAAACATTTAATCTATTACCTGTTATGTAACACAGCACATAGATTTCATGTTCATAAAATACAGTCTACAGCAAAATGTGCATCCTTAGTTAAATAACACATGCTGCTAATTTTCCAAGTAAAAATAAGTAAACAGGGGTGGGTTTCCCAAAAACGATCAATCTTAGCAAATAACGAACAAACTAACGAATTACGTGTGTAAAGAACAAGCCAGTTCTGAGAGTGTTTCCCAAAGAGCTTCGCAAAGCGAGAATTAACAAACGAGGTTAAAGAACATCTTTGTTGACTCGCCCGAAACAGCACGCTAAATCGAACCACAAGCATAGATTCAACACTGCCAAATATGCAGCATTTATTCACAATTCCAATCAGGATATGAACTTTAATCACCGTCTTTGACAGTGATGCTCCAAGACGAGAGACTGCTTAGAGAAAGTATCTGCCGGATACTCATGCCCCGCTCGTGATATGGTGTGCAGTCAAGCCAATGGCAATGCTACTGTAATTGTGAACTCTGTTGTCATTGATGAGGTGCTACCAGCAAAGGCGGGGACGAGATTCAAGACCTCTTGAACTGGATTGAAGAAGCTTATGCCAGGTTGCTGGTGCATGTTGAGTGGGCTATTCGTGTGAAACAGTGCAAGAGAGTTATCATAGTCTCCAATGACACAGACACCTTTGCATTGCTTCTCTGCTACAGCCATACTTCCAAGAACTTTGGATGAAGGAGATCTGGCAGCAGTATGTCACTGGTGAGAGGCTGCGAATGCTTCCACTCCATCAAGCAGTCTCTCGTCTTGGATCATCACTGTGAAAGACAGTGATTAAAGCTCATATCCTGATTGGAGATGACTGTATGAGCAAGGTGCAGACTAAACATGCTTCTACAGCTTCTCACCCAGTCCAGTACTGAGCCGACTTTGGAGGGGCAGATGTCTTGACAGAGCAAGATGCAGCTTTGGCTGAGAAGTACTTGGTGCATGTCTGGGCTAGGGTCAGATCAACAACAACAGCTAAGATATTTGATGAAAGCTAAGACATTTTAGAAATATACACAAATGAAAGTACTGGAATTGATGCTCTCCCTCCCACAAGTAGTGTGATCAGAGGCCACCTCCAACGAGGGGATTTTCTGCAGCCAAGGACACCAAAGCAAGACTAGAGCCAATGGAACATGGATGGACGGAGCACTTTGGAAAAATGAAAAAATAATTCTGTAAAAACCCATCCCACTCACATGCAGTACACTTTGAGAGAAATCACACTACATTGTGCACCTTTAGTTAATTTGGTATGATGTAATTTGTTTCACTTTTATTGCTACATAGTTTTATTTGCACCCAATAGTTTTACTTTATACCATTGTACTAACACTCAGTTAAAATATAAGTTCAAAGAGGATGTTTAAAATTGTTATATTTCTTCTGGTCATGACTTGTTATAATTAAAACAAATCATTGTGGAAAGAAAAACAATAAAAATACTATAAAGAAAAAACATTTTTGGTATAGAAAAAAATATGTTAACATTTTAATGACAAGGTGATCCTTAATGTGGAAAATATTAGCAATATTAGCAATGAATATTAAATATCAGATTTATTAGACTTATTGCATCTGGTTTTGATTACTTATAATGGCCAAGTTGTGGTAAGGTCTTCAGAATGGGAAAACGACCTTGACCATGACCTTTTAATGTCAAAATCACCTAATATGGCCATAACAATATCAGAAATGAATTCCTCATACCATAATTAGTCTAAATTGAGGTATTATATGTGTATATACATTCCGAAACAAAAAAGTTCTATTTTCAACATAGCCGATGGCAGCCATATTTGATTAGACCATTGCAGAATTCGTGGCACTATGGCGGACGAGCACCTCAGGGATTTTTCATGTCTAGGGACCCACTAACTCAGTTCAAAGTGAGAACTTCCTCCAACATCAAATTGTGAACAGGTCTATAGGCCAGGTACAGGATTATTGGCACAAGATTGCAAGTATGGGAACACTCTGGATCAAATGCTGAGAGATCGACTTGTATGTGGAATAAATTTCAGATTGCATTGGCTACAGAAATGGCCAATAAGAACTTACAGGATCTCCAGACAAAACCAATAGCAGCTATAAAAGAGGGTCTAGCCATAATGTTTGGAATTAAGCGGTTCCACAAGTATATCTATGTTAGAAGATTCACCATCTATACTGACCACAAACCTCTGATATCTCTTTCTCATGAAAAGAAACCTGTGCCACAAATGGGGTCACCAAGAGTACAGAGGTGGGCCATTCTCTTGAGAGCTTACAAGTACAACATGGTGTACAAACCTGGAAAACACCATGCAAATGCAGATGCCATGAGCAGATTACCAGTGCAGGATGCTCCAGAAGAGGAGGAATCAACAGTACAAGTTCTTATGGTAGACTTATTGGATGAACCTCCAGTGACAACAAGTAAAACGTTGGACAGCAAGAGATGTTGTACGTTCACAAGTCCATGAGTGGGTCCTGAAAGGATGGCCTGAAGTGGTGGATGCTCCATTCAAGCCATATCGACAGAGACAACTGGAACTAAGTGTAAAAGATGGATGTGTTTTGTGGGGCAACCGAGTGGTAATTCCTATTCAAGGTAGACACACACTGCTAAAGCAACTTCATCAAACCCATTCGTACATTTGGTGGCCTGGCATGGATGAGGCGATTGAGATAATGAAATGTACTGAATGTCAAAGGAACCAAAGATCTCCAGCTTGTGCACCTTTGCACCCTTGGGAGTGGCCAGGATCACCCTGGACTAGGATTCATGTGGATTATGCAGGTCTCCAAGTGGTTAGAAATTTATGCTACCAACACTGCCACCACCCATGTAACCATTGAAAAATTGAGAAAGTGCTTCAGTGTGCATGGATTACCTCAGATGTTAGTCTCTGACAATGGCACTTGTTTTACAAGTGCAGAATTTGAGATGTTCCTGGGACAAAATGGAATTCAACATGTCAACTCTGCTCCCTATCATCCATCATCCAATGGTTTGGCAGAAAGGGCGGTCCAGACATTTAAAGAGGGAATGAAAAAAAATGAAAAGCAACAGTCTGGAAACCAAATTCTCTTCAACTACAGAATTACCCCTCAAACAACAACAGGTTTATCACCTGCCGAAATGCTCATGGCCAGGAGATTGAGGTGTACACTGGATTTGCTCCTCCCTAATAGCAAGGCAAAGATTCTACAAAAAAGCATGATGAAAAGAGCAAACGAACACACATAACCTAGCTAACTAACACACACATAACCTAGCTAACTTAGCCAGTTAACTAACACACACACAACTTAGCTAAGTTAGCCAGTTAACTAACACAAACATAACCTAGCTAAGTTAGCCAGTTAACTAACACACACATAACCTAGCTAAGTTAGCCAGTTAACTAACACACACATAACCTAGCTAACTTAGCTGGCTAACGCTAACTACACACACAACTTAGCTAACTAAGCTAGCTAACACACATCCTAAAGCTGGTTAACAACCCACAAAAAGTCCTCCTCTGATCCGGGGGTAAAATAAGCTGGAAAAGATCTCAATATCTTGATAACTAGTTTATTTTCAATCAAATACAGAAATATGAAAGCAGCAGAGTCTCTCTTAATCCTCCTCCTCCAGCAGCAGCAGCACAGCAGAGAATTTACACGAAGGACCTGGAGATCTGCGTCCGCTGTGAAATTACCGTAATTGCCCTAATAATGCGCAGTAAAATAAATCTCTGTGAGACTGCAAACGCTGAAGATGCACTTTTATAAGGCTGATACCTAATATTAAAGCAGTGATTGTTAGATTATTACTGTCTTACAGTCATTCTTAGAGTCTTAGATGCCTTCTGGAGAACTTTCATCAATGTCTTCTATGCAATAATATTACGTTATAATGTTGTTTTTTTCTTCCAAAAATTGATGGTTAAGCAGAGTAATACACACTAAATATTTTACTATATGTTGCTAATATTAGGAAGGAACTGAGGATAATAAGGTAATTAAGGTTACCACTACTACAAATGGTGTCGCTTGCTTAATTCAAATATGCCTTCAATTAATATGCATTTAACTCAAATATGCCTGATTTAGATCTATAGTTCCCCAGGTGGGATGTAAGGGTTTTCAGTAATTAATGTTGATTTGAGCAGTAATTAATGAATAGTTATTATAAAGGAGACATAATTAGTAAGTAGTTCTCTGGGAGATATGTAAGTCTCAGTAATTATTGTGAAGTTAATAGTGAACTACTATAATCATTAGTTCAGTACTATCTACTGAGTAATTATTCAGTACTCCCTGGTAGTTAATAGAAAATATTTAGGTGTTAATGCAGCACTATTAATTAGTTCCTGCTTAGTTCCTGCTTAGTTACCTATTAACTATGGAACAGTATTATAAAGTGTTACCGAAAGGTTTAGTATGCTGTTGTTATCCATTCTAATCGTTTATCGCTCAGGCCAATAAGGAACCAGCTACAACGTAGGTGTGCGAAGGACAGGCCAATAAGGAGCCAACTACAAAGTGGGTGTGCGAAGGACCAGTGAAATGCCAGCATTCGCGGATCCGCGGGCTTCATTCTGTCCCAGCGTTTGACCAGGTAATGTCGTGTGCTTGAGTAAACACCAAAATACTAGTTGAAAGAACCTTATTGTGACTGAATTCACGCTCCACGTTTCCCTAACAGACACCCATTGTAGTTGCTTAGCTCAAATGTGTGTTTGTTTGCTTTGGTTTTGTACAAAATGTGTCGAACTAGGCTAACTTCTAGTGATGGCAAACCGAGGCTTTCTGAAGCACTGAAGCCTTTTTCCTAATTGTATCGAAAAAAGGTTCATTACTCGGAGCTTCATAACACAGTGGACATCAGCGGCACCTGGTGGGCAAAACCTGAAAGTGCTTTGTGTATTTAAAGGACGAGGGGCGTTTTTTTTTTTGTCTTTTTACAGTTTTTAAACCTGTTCCAGTGCATTTACATGACATTTGAGGTTTAAATAAAAACTGAAAAAAGGAAATGGAAGAATACTTTGATGTCTGGATAATTTAATGCATTATATTAAAAGACATAACTGTAATATATTTTTAATTAATATATAATACACTTAGAATGTACCTTGATAAGGCACACTGGAGAAACTACACTTGTAATTCTAATTGCATTCACATTGTTGCTTTTTTCCCTTCACCATGTTATTAATCTGTTAATATACCAAATTTTAAAATTATATTATTCACTATTATTCACATCTTTCCAATAACATGTTTACATGTATCACTAGTCCATTGCCTATTTTTCCATAGGCAAGGCTCATGTAGATATGCTGCATGGGGGATATGGAAGAATTTGATGAAAGAAATGTATGCTCATAAAGGTGAAGGTGCTTGTGTAAGGGGCAGGGGGCACATATTTAATGGACGTGGTTATGTACATGTGTAATTTAGTTTTTATTTAGGAATAATTTTTTTTCCACAGTGCTGGGGTTCAGTTGGTTATTTCAAAATATGTTGTCATAAGGCAACACTTTTACTGGATGTATGCCATGACAGTACACACATTGAACTATGAAGATATATATATATATATATAATTATTGTACACTCTTACAGAACTAATAAAATGCCATATGTCTAAAAGGCATAGTTTTCTTTCAAAGTTTATATTTTCTAAATAATAATTTTCTACCTTATTTGATGGCAAAAGTTCAAAGTGTTCCCAAACTTCAGAACGGCCTCTTTTTCTTACTAGTTCCATTCTAATATTTTATTATCTATCTATCTATCTATCTATCTATCTATCTATCTATCTATCTATCTATCTATCTATCTATCTATCTATCTATCTATCTATCTATCTATCTATATCTCTCTCTCTCTCTCTCTATCTCTCTATCTCTCGCTCTCTGTATCTCCGCTAACAACCCTCGAACTGCGCGCCAGGATTTGCCGCTTTTGAATCTTTCCCTGAAGCAGTCACGTGGTTGTGTGCCGAAATGAAGCTTCGGACGTCATTGGTCACGTGATCTTTGTAGAACGAATCAAGCATCGGCTCAGTGATTCGAACCAATGCGTGTCGTTTTTTCAACACACGCCTCGAAGCTTCAGGTTCAAGGGTAGCACCACTACTAACTTCCATAGCTGGGCAGCTAAGCTTGGCCTACTTAGCTTGTTCGCTAGCTAATGTAGCTACATGTCTAGAATGAAGATGTGCTGTCGGCTGCTTCTGCTTTCATAATGCTGTCATATCTACAGCTATGGTTTGTATGAATTGTTAAGGATCTTTGAGGCTTTCGTGTGGTATGACACGTTTATTTATTCAGCGTTAAAGTTACACCCGGTGGCTGCGCCCAGCTTTAGCTGGCTAGCTAGCTGACTAGCGATGTTCCTTCTCATGTTTAAGCTCAATATAGAGACTTCGTGATGGGCGACTTGCTTCAGTGTTTTTTGTAGTGCTTCTTGTAAATCTTGTACTTTGCCTGAAAGATAAAATGTAAGCTAACTGCTGCTTCTATTTTATACTGGCTGTTATTAATGCTAGCTAGCTTTGTTGCTAACCTTGCTAAGGTAAACCTTCAGGGAGCATAGGGGCTTGTCTTTAATAGCTTTCACTGTATTTGGGAATTTGTTGAATCAATGCCAGTATAGTTGTTTCAATGTATTAATAAATATTTCTTTTACAGTACACATTGAGTCCGAATTGTAAGAGCCAGCTTCTTCTTCCCATTTCAAGGTAAGATGCATAGAATTGTACCAGTGTGTATCTCTATTGTTAGGAAAAACAGCAGTATTTTAAATTTGCTTCAGAAATCTAGAGGGTCATTTATTTTCTTTATCAGGATTTTTTAGGGTTGCAAATTTAATTCATCATACGTAACCTGCAGTTTGTAGATCAATTGTGTCCTTTAATCAGAGAGCTAAGGTAGTAACTTACATGTTTGTTTAAACTCTGAGCTACAATCTGTTGAAACTATACTTAGTTTTTCAATGTAGCTTACAGGATATAAACTTTTTATAAATTACGTAGTGAGCTTTAGGCAAACAATCTTTTATGGTTGCGCCTTTAAGTATTGTGCTTAGGTGTCTAAAACTTTTCCAATGTACTTTGCTGGCGTTATTGCCATATATTTAAGTCTGTTTACTTCTTTGGAAAAATGCAGAATTTTCTTGTGATTTTATTGCGTAATTTTATGCTTGTATGTCTTTTTAGGGTCTGCATGGCTCAGACAAAGCAAGGAGGTAAGGCATCTTACATTATCTAATGTAAATGTCAGTACGAATATTTTTTTTTTTGCCTTTTCTATCTTCAATTAAATTGTAAAGTATGCCAGTGTTGGTACATATTTCAGTGTTTAATAAAGTATTTATTTTCTGTTGAAATGAAGTGACTTGATGTGACTTATACTATGTGTTGTAGCTGTGTGCTCTGTAACTGTCCTGTATATTGTAAACAATGCTTATCAGAAATCATTGCACCCAGAAGGAGTTTTAGTGCAATCGATGTGGTATCAGGGGCAGTCATAGTAAAGCTCTGCCTTGTAGCCATCTGACAGTAGAGAAAGTCCATTTGTGTGGTTTGAACCTGTTTGATTTGTTGGCAATAAAGTACTGGCAAGTCTCTGAGATCACTGATGGCATCACTTTTTACTGAATGTCTGCAATGACTTGCAACTTTCAGCCAATACAAATTCCTTTCTAACTCTATTGAGACTAGGGGTGTGCCATCGTTATCACAAAAATACCATGAAATAGCGTGATCTTATTTAAGGGCCACATTGCCCACCCTTATCTGAGACAGATTTCACTTACAAAGGATGCTACCAACACAACTGCATGAGTAAGAATGGAAACCTTGTTCAGGACAACCTTATTTAGTCATATTTGGGTACAAGAATAAAGTTCCTCATTGCTCACATCCGGCTGAGCATAAAACTTCAATAATTAGCATATGTCAAATTCCTGCAAATTGATATTCAAGTTGAATGATTCCTTCTGGATGCAACGTTTTTTTTAAGTGCGTTTGTGTTTTTAGAAAGAACAGCGATAACTGAACCTCAAAAGCTCTCTCTAAAGGCCCTCTTTGACAAGGGCATGACCAGAGTTGGATCACCACTTATCAGCACTGCAGTGGCAGAGACTGGACTTCCGCAACATGTTATTGAGGTAAACCTCAATTGCAAATAAAATTCTTTGTTGCACTGCAGACCACTGAAGACATTTGACATTTGTCATTCTCTAGTCAAGAAATGACAAATGTACTGACCTCAGGCTGATGCACATTAGCATTAGCTTGCATGTGGAAATGTTGGTATTAGAACTCTTAAACAGTTCTATAAGAGTTTCCAGTGATTTTTAGGACAACAATGCACACAGAATAAAATGAATGAGGTTCTAAATGCTTGTACTAACCACAATGTAATGGAGATGTTTTTTCTTTATTGTTGAAAACCAGTTAATTCCTTCTAGGGCATTAATCAGTTACATACAAATGTTCTGAGCTTCATAACTGAAGACCTGAGTAATGTACAGCTATTAATGTGTATATTTATGTTCTAGGGTTCTACACACACACACTATTTACAGCATTTGTCATGTATTTTTGGTTTTATATTTTATTATTCAATTTTTTTTGTCCCAGAACTGGATTGGAAATTACAGAAGAGTTCTACATCCAGCAAGAAACACATTAACAAAACCAAAATTACACACCCGGGAGCTGTCTGCATACAACTTGTTCTGTCGAGATCTCCTCAGAAACAAGGGTAGGGGACAGTGTATTAATAAAAGCTTTCTGTGTTTACATGCTGTGCTTTGATTTTCAGGCATTTTTGTTGTACTGTGCTTATGATCGTAAAGAAATGCATAACTATATGTAATACATTTGATTGGTAGAAAAAAAATAGTGTTTCAAAACCAAAATTACAGTTTGGACATAATAAGCATTTTCCCACCGCTTCCCATGATTTTTTTATTGTTCTTGTTGGGGCAAAAATAGTACACATGGTGTAATAACTGGACTTGAATGTGTGGTAGTGAAACATGATAACGAGTACAAAAAACTATCGAAAAACCTGCCTTCTTTCACCCCCAGCATTTAGAAATACAGCACTTCAAGCGGATGCTCCCAACAGGCTTAGAATGCTGATTATAGGCATAGCATTGCCCATGCAAATATATGACTATTTTAACACCATTAACAATCTCAAAGTATCTCCACCCTTCATTGGTAAAATTCTGAGGGACCTTACATTTAAAACAAGGCACCAAAAACTTTGAAAGTGCCTAGTCTGTTATAAAAAAAAATCTATTTATACAGACGCTACCTTCAGGTAGTTGTCCGGGCACAGTCATCCTGAAATGAACCCCATCTCCCTTTGCACTCTGCCTCCATGTGTGTGTGTTTACATGGACTATGTGCCATAATAAGGGCTGTCCCGTAACAATTGAGTAGGAGCTGGGATATTTGACACAATTTGTGCCCATTGTCGTGTTTCAATTACAGCCCAATTGCATAAGGACATTTTTGAACTGATCTTAATGTACTTATTCTACATTAACTACGTATGGCTTTGAATGATTCATGATGCATTTGTCTTCAGGTACAATGGCAGACATTAAAGAAAGGTGGAGCAGTTTAGAGGAAGAGGACAGGAATAAGTATATTCAAGAGGCGGCAGACCTGAAGGAGCAAGGGCAAGCAGAACAGCTTACTAGTGAAATAAGGGAGCTTAAAATAAGAAAGCACGTGAAACAGCTTAAGATTGAGGTGTGTCAAGCACATTTGAGTTAAAAGCAATGAAAATAACATTTCTTTTAACTGATATAGTGTCAGGAAACTGCTGCGTATTACTCAAGAGTTCTCGTATTCAGGTTCTTAATATATGGTAGTGTCTGTTTTAGAAAAGTGTGTAATAAGGTTATTTTCTCTTAAATAGCTGTCCCAGCTTGATGCACTTGGGGTGGAAACAGTAGTTTTGTTGTATAATGGGCTCAATCAAGAAGCTGCAATCCATGAGCTGTCCAGCAAGAAAGCTAGTGACTTCCTACAGTCAACTGGAACAGGGAACAAGTTTGGACTTTATTTTGCAGGTAATGTTGCAAAAAAATTCCAATTCAATTTCAAAGTGGTTTTACATTTGTGATGGACCTGTGCGATATAACTAACAATTTTCGCAAAAAGACTTATTAGTTCTCTGGATGTTTGACAGACAGCACAATTAGCCAGTGAGTAAAAGAATACCGCCTCACTGAAACAATCATGTGGCTAAGGTTAAAGCCACGTTAGGTTAAAGCCCACTGCACAATGTGTAGTAGCTGGCAGCAGCAGTTCCAAATTTTATAAAGCAAATGGCTCAACAATATGTTAACAATGTAAATAAAGTATGTTTGTGTGCAGCCAACCATCCCTAGATAATTTTCAGATATAGAGGAAAGATTTGAGGTGCCCTGAAAAATCCAGAACAGTGCTATGTTTTGAATAGCTTACCGATTGTAGTTATTTTTGTAACACCACGTAATGGAGAATGCAGATATAGGAAAAGAGTTACAATCACCTATATGCAATACTTTTGTATCCATTCAGAATCTTAATTAAAAAGATTTGTCTTATTTTTGTTAAAGAGCAGAGCAGGGCTGGGCTCAGCACCTCTAATGCTGCGGTCCTCCTAGGTTAGCCCCCGGATCCAGCTATATACAGAGAACATTAAAGTGGAGCTGCATAGTGTCATACTTCATGCAGCAACTCCTAATATTACATAGTAATGGCCTGCATGCTCTCCCAACAATGTCTGGGTATATTCCTGATGAGACTGCTAGGGGTGTCCTCCCAGTCCTAGATCTAGACATCGGTGAGCTCCTGGACAGTTTGTGACTCAACTTGGCAGTGTTGGATGCACTGATGCATAAAGTCCCAACAAATGTTGTCACAAAGTATCTTTACAGATATACTTGTACAAACCATGCACCGTGGTGGCAACAGTGGCAAGGAAAATCGTCCTCACTCTGAGAGGAATAAACATTTAGAGATGCCAATCCTCGGTAAGAGGAACTTATCCTCAATTGCTTATACTTTCTAACTGGGCAGACTGATATCCTTGAAGTTTAACTGACTGTTTTATTCTGTGATGATTAAGTGTTCTTATCAGTGTAATTCTAATGTAATGCACCTGTTTTGTTTCTGAGGATCTTTCAGTTGGCTTTATTTGCTTGTGTTATTGAGTCACAATAAGTCAGTGGCTAGCTTTCTGAAGACATTTTATTGTTTGCCTTTTCCAGGTAACCTCCCCGCTTGTTCAAAAGCCATATCTATGGATGCTATTCCAGTTATGGTTCATAAGGTTCAAGACCTGTTTAACCAAAAGTACAGTAAGTATTTATGTATTAAGGAGAATACTATGTCCTGTGAAATAAAAGCATTTTTACATTTATAAAAACTAAGAGGTCTAAACAACTAAGTTTCTATTATTGTTAAAGTACAGTTGGATCCATTGATTACCTTTTAGCAATGTCCAAGTGAGTTCTAATGTGCCTTTTAAGTTAGAACTGAATTTTGTCTGGACCTCATACGATGAATATATGCTTACCTGAGTCCATAGACAATTAATTTTGTCATTATAAAATAGTTTTGAATGGGCTCAATCTGTTTTAAGTAGAGCCTAGAACCTTCAAATGTGGAAATTTTTTTTTTTTTTTTTTTGAGCTTGTGGGTAAGCATTTGGACAGTAATATTTTCACACCTTTTACTTTATTGTGTGTGTGATTCTTTAGAAGAAGCTGGAGGTGCCGGCAGACTCCCCTACCAGTCCTTAGCTGCAGGAAAGGTTGCCGTTGACGCTACAGGCCTGCCTAATGACTTGCCGCTAAAAAAAAACATGTCTTTTGGACATGGACGGCAGCAGTTGGCTGCAATTTTGGAACATGGAACTGGCCTTTCGTTTAAAATAAGTAAGTTGATTGATATTTTGGTATGAAAACATGTGCTAAGTGATGCTTGCTTTTCAAATAGTTTATTTGTGCCTGTAGTTTTACTTTGTCTTCATAACCACCAATGGGTCTGACCAGTCTGCCACAGTGTGCTCCCTAGAAGAGTCAGCTGTGACATTACAGTCCATTTGTTCAGATGGTATGCCATTTTTCCTCCATTTTCTTTTATTTGGTTTATTTTTGTAGTTCTGCTGCTTTTAGTGCTGTGGTACAAAATGTCCTTTTGTCCTCTATTCTGCACAGGACTGACACCTGAAGCTGCATGCAACTCGGAAGATTCTGGGCCAGGGACCAGTGCTGGTAAAGGAATCTGTCATAGTTTCCAGTGCCAATTAGATGTTTTTTTTTTACTAAATGTGTAATGAAGCCTACATTTGCATTTATATTTAACAGGGGAAAGCCATGCAGAAAAGACAGCAGTGGAAATATTAGAGGCCATGTGTGTAGATGGTATGTTTGCATAACCTTCTTTTTTTTTTTTTTTTTTTTTTTTTTCAAAAATGGTCATAAATAATTAAAAACGTGAAGAAGTAGGGTCACTCTTGTAGTTAAGGCACCCATTAAATAAAAAATATAAGTTTTAATATTGAGGATAAATGGATACCATATTTTTTTCAGCTGAGTATGTGTATGTGTATGAGTGTGTTTGTTTGTACTTTGTCCCGATATATACCTAATCATAATTTAGCAATAAGTAGCATTTTTTAAGAGTATTCGTTAGTGTAAAGTAGTACAATGCAACAGGTAATGTATTAATTGTTTTGTTTTGACAAGGGAGAGAAGAACATGCATGCACACATAATTAAATTATTAAATTTGCCAGTGTTAAATCAACACTGTGTTAAATGAAAACACACAGAGTAAAACGTAACCCTAACAGTGTTGATATAACACTGGTGAATTTACTGTATAGATGCATACTGTGTGTGGGTATTTCATATTGGATTTGTTTACCCCTAGTCCAGTCTAAGTTCAGCATCTTCAGACACCATTAAACTGTAGTATTTGTATTAATTCATCTCTAGTTAATATGTATTCATTAGGTCCATGCAATTTATTTAGGTTTACATTGAAAAAACATAGTTGGAAAGTAGTTCTGTTCTGTTTCTCTGCAGAAATCAACTGAACATGATGCATAATCTGTCCTTCTCTGCATTTACTTTGTCTTGTATAAGATTCACAGCTGGCTGCAGCAGATTGTCACACAGAGGAAACAGCAGTGGAAATAGTAGAGGCCATGTGTGTTGATGGTATGTTTGTAGTTTCCTTTCACAGTTAGCACCTACACATTTTTACATTATTCTGCATACCATGTCTTTTTTTTTTTTTTTTTTTTTTTTTTTTATAAACTTTATTGCCATTAAAGCTCACCTTCTGCGAAAATCCGATTTTTCTTGTTTTTTGTGGAATACAGTAGGTCTCTCCGAGTTGAATGTGTACACCTGCACATTAAACTGTTTTGCAGCCCCCATTGTCTGCAGGAGCTAAGCAAAGAAATCCCCCCTCCCCCCCTCCGAAAAACGGGTGAATTTTGAATTATCTTTCTGCCTACGTAGTAGGGGTGGGAATCGTTTACTATCTCACGATTCGATTCGATTCCGATTTTGGGGGCCACGATTCGATTCAAAATCGATTTTTGATTCAAAACGATTTGAATTATAAAAATTTCTGCTTCTGGCTTATGAATCTTATTGAAAAAAAAACCCTCCATAATATACACTGGCCCTGGAGCAGGTAATGTGTTACAAAAACAATAAAATGTGCAGGAATGTGGGTCCTCAGTGACAGAGGAATCACTGGGATATCACAATGACGTTAATGAACAATAAATAAATAATAAATAACACTGCTTTATTACCAGGCTACTAGCGGTGGTGTGTAGGTGACGCTGCTGGGCTGATGTGATGATAGCAGTGGAGCGCTAAAGTTCAGGAGCAGCTGCTGATTAACTAGTTAATTTAAGGTCGTTGTATTTCTTCAGAAAGGGGGCAGGAGGTGGAGAAATTAATTCATATGGTCCATTCCTTAATTCCTCTGTGATGAGGAGCTGAAATTAGCTCTGATTAGCTTATTGTATTTTTCCGTTCCGCCTTAAATGCTGCAGCCCGCTGCCACCTGTAGCGTTATTTAAGGTGGAACTGGAAAGTTAGCTAGTTAGCTAGCTAACAGTTACTGAAACTAACTACTAGCGATCTTTTTTATGCTTGTTATGAAGCATTCTGCCATAAAACATTGAAACTACACGTTAATCTAATGTAATATAGTGCTTGTTCTGCCATCTTACCGGTGATTCTCAAACACCTACGCTCTGTGTGTGTCTGGAAGATCTCCGTTTGAAAGGACAAGCGCTATCCCCAGGGTTGCCAGGTCCAACAAAAATACCCAGCCCAAAATCAGTCTAAAACCCGCCCCTCAGAATCGATTTTGGGACATTTTAAATCGATTCTGAATCGTAGTAAATGAGAATCAAGATTCTTATGTGAATCGATTTTTTGGCACACCTCTACTACGTAGGCAGAAACTCACAGACCAGCCCACCTTGGCTCGAGAAACTCCCAGAGGCGGAGCTGAAGCAACGCAACATCACCGCTCATCAGTTAGGAGGTGGGAGGCAGTGAGCGGCAGAGCGGTGGAGGGGCGTCGCAGTGCTCCTCAGAGGAGGAGAGATATTTGCATGCTGTTTGCATGTATGAATATTATTTACATATATTCATATATATTAATTTACATATATTCATATATTTACAAAAACGGCTCACATGTCATTCATTCATACTAGAGACCACAACTAGACATTTTAAAATGAAAGAAAAAACGACGGAAGGTGAGCTTTAACACACATTGACAGGCAATTAACATTGTGGAACAAAATCTCCTTGAGATCGGGCTTCACTTAACACATTATATACAGATAGAATATAAAATATATCTATCTATCTTTACATAATCTTCATTCATATCTACGTATTGATACATGTTTACCTATAGATACCTACAAAACATACATACATACCTATATACATACATACCTGTATACATACATTCCCACATATCCAGCTTTATACCTACATACGTTCCTTTAAGATACAAATACAATTTTGATACAATCTAACTAAGGTACATAATAACTGGTGTCCATCTTCTTATAACATTTGGTAGCTTTAGTTGTAGCTGTGCAGTCATGTGCTCCATCATATAAACATATTTGACTTTTTGTAACCATTGTCCAACAGTAGGGGGATCAGGTTTCATCCAATTAATCGTAATAGTTTTCCTCGCAATCAACAAAATATGCATTATATAACACTGATTAGGGGTAAGCATATATTCAGAAAACATTTCCAGTAACAAAAATCGTGGGTCCAATGGAGTATGAACGTTTAGGATTTTTTCTATTTCCATTTTAATATTTTTCCAGAATGACTGAACTTTTGGGCAGTCCCAGAAAATATGGGTATGGTCGCCAACCATACCACAGTTTCTCCAGCATTTTTTGGTACCATTATTTTTTTAATTTACATGTTACTAACGGTGTTCTGAAATACCTTATTTTTACCTTCCAATCAAACTCTTTCCATAACTGGCTCTCTATCCCCTTGTGACATCCGAGACATATAGTCTCCCAGACATAGTCATCCACTACTATATTCATTGTCCTTTTATATGTAGGGTGTTGTCTTGGAAATCCATTGTTAGTTTTTTATAAATATTGGAAATGTGTTTTTTTTATTGATGTAGGGTATTCAAACAGATTTATAAAATGGGTTTCTATATTAGTTGGTTCTCTTTTAATAATATTCCAATCTGTGCTTTTTGTGAGTTAGTGTCTAATTTGAAAATATCTAAATAAGTCACTTGAAGGTAGAGCGTATTTGTCTTGGAGCTGTGAAAAAGATTTCAATATATTTCCTTCAAAAAGTTGGTTAACTGTTTTCAAACTATTTTCAGCCCATCGTTTGTACGCGTTGTCCCACATGGAAGGAACAAATTCTGCACTTCCTACAATAGGCATAGCCCGTGACAAAACTACAGCTCCCTTTAACTGCTTTTGGACTGCAGCCCATACTTTCAGTGTGTTTTTGACCCAAACATTATTTATTTTTAATTTTGTTCTATATTGTTGACTATAGAATGGAAGGGTAGATAATGGTATTCCCGGTATAGAATTTTGTTCAATTGAGACCCATCTGTTCTCTATGTCTTTGTCTATCCATGCCACCATTGCTCGAAGCTGAGCTGCCCAGTAATAGAGTTTTAGATTGGGTAAATTCAGACCTCCTTTCTCTTTTGATGCCATTAGTATTTTTAGTCAAATTCTTGGTCTTCTGTTTTGCCAAATAAATTTTGATATTTTTTCCAATAGCCTAAATGTATTTTGTGATATTAAAATAGGTATGGACTGAAATAAAAAGAGTAATCTTGGCAGAATATTCATTTTCACTGACTCTACCCTGCCAAACATTGATAGGGGTAATGTATCCCACCTAGTTAGATCTTTTTTAATTTCCTGAATCAATTTGTCATAATTTGATGAGAATAATTGTGGTGTTTTAGGGGTTATAACAATGCCGAGATATCTAAATCCTTGTTTGGGTCTTCTAAAAGATACCAGATCATCTAATTGTGAGGGCCATTTTCCGTTTATCATCATGGCTTCAGATTTGTTTGTGTTAATCTTATATCCTGACACTCTAGAATATTCGTTTAGGCTATGTAGGAGGGCAGGTACAGAGGTAACGGGGTTTTCCAAAAATAGTAATATGTCGTCTGCAAAAAGTGCCAGTTTATGTTGGTCATTACCTTTATCATGTATTCCCTGTATGAGGGAATTACTTCTCAATTCAGCAAGTGGTTCAATACTGAGAGCAAACGGAGAGGGTGACAGTGCGTCCCCTTGACGTGTACCACGTCCCAGGGGGAAGAAATCAGAGCAGTGTCCATTTACTCTTACTCTAGATCTAGGGTTTTTATAAAATATTTCAATCCATATAACAAATGTATCATTAAATTCCATATACTTAAGCGTTTCTTTTAAAAATGTCCAATCAACCCGATCAAATACTTTCTCAGCATCTAGGCTGAGGAACATTGCTGGGGTTTCTCTTTCAGCTGCTATTTTTTGTAAATTCAAGGCCCTTCTAACATTATCAACTCCCTGTCGGTTATTAATAAAACCAGTTTGATCAGGTTTTATAAGTTTATGGCTAATGTTTTGTGTTCTATTAGCTATAATAGATGTAACAATTTTAAGGTCTACACAAAGCAGGCTAATTGGGCGGTAAGACTCGCACAAAGTTGGGTCTTTGTTATCTTTTGGAATAAAACTTATTAATGCATCTAACCATGACCCTGGTGGGTTTCCTTCTGAGAGGGTGTAATTATATACTCTACATAAAACTGGGGTTAACTCGTTTACTAAAAATTTATAGTATTCTCCAGGGAAGCCGTCTACCCCTGGGGACTTACTGTTTTTAAGTCCAGCTATAGTTCCCTTAATTTCCTCCTCTGTGATAGGTAGTGTCAGTGAATTGGCTTCATCTACTGTTAGTTTAGCTAGATTAAGTGAGTTAAGGAAGGATTTAATTTTTTATTTCTTTTGGGGCAAGTCTTCCTCCTTATACAACATTCTGTAATATGCAGCAAATTCTTCTGCTATGTCTTTCGGTTGATTCAATATCTGGCCCGTATCTAGACATTTTACCTTTTTTACTACTATATTGGATTGGGCGTTACGCAGCTGAAAAGCCAAAAGGCGACTTGCTTTGTTACCCATTTCGTAATACTTTCTTTTTATAAATCGCAGTGCTCCCTCTGTTTTATAAGTTAAAAGGTCAACCAATTTCTGTCTGGTTTCTTTTAAGAGATCTAGTACTTCCTGATTTTGTAATTGTTGGTGTTCTGTTTCCAGTTTCTTAATTTCCCTCTCCAATTCAATTTGTTGTGCTAGTCTCTGTTTTTTTTATCTTGAGGAGATGGCTATAATATTACCTCTCATCACAACTTTGGCTCCCTCCCAAAGAACAGAGGGGCTAACAGTGTCATTGTCATTAAAGATCAAGTACTCTGTTAACGCCTGACGAATTTCTTGTCTTATTGCTTCATCATTTAATAATGAGACATTAAGTCTCCAGTATTTAAACTGTTTACTTGGTCCCACTTTTATCTTCAGGGTAAGCGGTGCATGATCCGATAAAGTAATAGGTTCTATGATGCAGTCAGTAGCTCTATATACATCTGTTCTAGACATCAAAAACATGTCCAACCTTGAGTAACTACCATGCACCTGTGACATAAAGGTGAAGTCCTTTTCTTTAGGGTGTAAATAACGCCAAATATCCACCAAGCCCAGTTCATCTATCATTATTTGAAGTGTTATAGATTTTTTGGACAGAGGTCCTGTTTCTTTTGGAAGCCTATCCATATTTTGTCTCAAGATACAATTGAAATCTCCCCCTATTAGGATAATTCCCTCTGCCTCACTTGCCAGTAAGGATGCTACATTCTTAAAAAATCTCTACAGTCTTCATTTGGGGCATATAAATTAAGCATTGTTATTTTAGTACCTCCTATAGTCTCTACTACCATCACGTACCTCTTTGTCTCCAATTGTTTTATCGTGATTAAAATAAACCGATTTATTTAACAAAATAGCAACTCCTCTTTTCCTGCCATTTTTGAACGCAGCACTGTACACTTGGTCCACCCATTCTCGTTTTAGCTTTAGATGTTCTCTTTCAGACAGGTGGGTCTCTTGAAGCATAGCTACTGAACACTGTAATTTTTTTAAGTTGGCTAAATATTTTCTTTCTCTTGATTGGACTGCTTATCCCCTTTACATTGTAGCTAATGCAGTTTAGATTTTCCATATATTAACGAATTGAATGTTTTCTGATGCATAAAAAGTAAAGTAAAAATACAATATGGCAATTGCCCGTTAACAATCTCAAGGTAGAAACATATGGAGTCAAATTGGGGTCTTTAATGCTGGCGAGAAAATAAAACTGTCACGAAAAAAATGTCCACGAATTGCAAAAAAAATCTAATTTTGCAAACAAAGAAGAGAACATAAGTTACCTTTTTTTCAATTGTAATATTTTTTTTTAGAATTAATCTTTTGCAAAAACACTTTTTCTTTGCGTTTTGCACTTTGCGTTCCTTTTTTCTCTTTGCAATACTTTCCCTCCTTTGCGTTCCTCCGTTTTGTTTGCGAGTCTATTTTGACCCCTTTTTGACGTGGGGGCGTGGGGAGAGGAGAGGGGCGTGGCTATGGAGGAACGCATCATCAGCTGCAGCCTCTGCTCAGCCTAGACGCTAACCAGGCTGAACAACAGCTATTTAGCAGTTATAATTCATAAGTTAATTCTAATCATTTATTTTACATATACCTAACTACTGAATTATATAATATTGTTGTTTTCAGTTAAATTAAGCAAAACGCTGAATTTTAGCTTCTTTTTTATCCAGCGTTCTTGCTGCAGTTACACGCGGCCGCCTGTAGATGGTGGATTTTAACAGTGAAAAACGCCATTAAAACACAACGCTGCAAAAACGATCTAAATAAAAAGGAAAAACCCAGAACGTTTAATTTGGACTTCAAAATAATATAGATAAAATAAGATAATAAAACCGAACATAGCATAAAAAATAATGTATTAATCTCCCTGTGGAAATTAGTCTGTTCCAGGAACTTTTATACAGATACACACAAACACATGACAGAAAAATAAAAAAGAGGAGACTGTGAGATAAGGTTAGACACACATGTGCAGTGTGCCCATATGAAGTTATCCTAAAAGCAAAAATATATTAATTATTAAAATAATAATAGAAAACAGGAAAACATTTAAATGTCAGATGTAAGATACAGTACCTCACACTAAAGAGCAAATATTACTTTTGATATTTTGTATAATCACACTGTAAATTGAACATTAATATTCTTTTTTGTTATGTTCTGTTTTATTATTTTATTTTATTTTATCTATATTACATTCTTTCTGTGTTTTACCTTTTTATTCTGAGTGTTTACAGAGTATATGGTTCCATCAAGAAAATAGTAAGTTTCCCGGCCGTGGTGCAAATTAAACGTTCTGGGTTTTTCCTTTTTATTTAGATCGTTTTTGCAGCGTTGTGTTTTAATGGCGTTTTTCACTGTTAAAATCCACCATCTACAGGCGGCCGCGTGTAGTAACTGCAGCAAGAACGCTGGATAAAAAAGAAGCTAAAATTCAGCGTTTTGCTTAATTTAACTGAAAACAACAATACAGTATTATATAATTCAGTAGTTAGGTATATGTAAAATAAATGATTAGAATTAACTTATGAATTATAACTGTTAAATAGCTGTTGTTCAGCCTGGTTAGCGTCTAGGCTGAGCAGAGGCTCCAGCTGATGATGCGTTCCTCCATAGCCACGCCCCTCTCCTCTCCCCACGCCCCCACGTCAAAAAGGGGTCAAAATAGACTCGCAAACAAAACGGAGGAACGCAAAGGAGGAAAAGTATTGCAAAGAGAAAAAAGGAACGCAAAGTGCAAAAAAGTGTTTTTGCAAAAGATTAATTCTAAAAAAAATATTACAATTGAAAAAAGGTAACTTATGTTCTCTTCTTTGTTTGCAAAATTAGATTTTTTTTGCAATTCGTGGAGATTTTTTTTGTGACAGTTTTATTTTCTCGTCAGCATTAAAGACCCCAATTTGACTCCATAGAAACAGAACCTGAACACACAACATAAAAAAATAAAGTGCCAACCGGCTAAAGCGGACTGACACATACCTAACTGTTTTTTTTCCCGTTGTAACCTGGGCAGAGGAGGGTGACTGCTCCTCCGAGGGAATCACACACAGTGTCTGCGCTGCTGTCATCCAGTTCCCGGAATGGTCGCTGCTTATTGTGCGGGTAAATTACTCGCAACGCATAATTAAGTTCCGTCCACTAAAAAATAACTTGGAGTCATCGTCCTAACGTTAATTTATAAATTAAATGAATAAAATGAAACTGGGTATCTACTGAAGTCATTCAGTTCCGCTGAAAAGGGCTCTGATATCCGTGCCAGTCAGCACCGCTGGGTCTTTTCCTCTTCTCCATCCTGCGCTGCTCCAGCTGAGCTGGGATAGCTCTCTCTCCATCTGGTCTCGTTCGTCTACACGGACCTGTATGCCGAGCACCTGGAGAGCATCTATGAGGGTCGGGTACGTCTTCTCACCAGACGCAGTGAACAGTTTTAGCTGGGCTGGGTAGATGCACTTGGCCTTGATGCTTTTCTGTTTTAACTGTTTAATCACGGCCCCAACCTGCGCTCTCTTTTTCTGTAACTCCGGGGAGTAGTCGTGATCAAAATAGATCGGCTCGGCTCTGTAAAGGACCTGTCTTTGGCTCCAGGCTTGTCTCAGGATCGCATCTTTAATTGAGTAGTCCACAAACTTGACTATCAAAGACCTCGGAGCAGCAGTGGGTTCCTTTGGTTTGGCAGTTAGAGCACGGTGAGCTCTCTCTATTTGTAGATTTACTGCTGGCATTGGCTGGAGGACTGACTGAATGAGTTCTTTCACAAACGTCTTCACGTCCTTACCTTCACTCCCTTCGGGAACTCGGTAAATCCTTAAGTTGTTTCGTCTTGACCTGTTTTGCAGGTCCTCACATCTAGCAGTCAGGTCAATCTCTCGGCGTAACAGATAGCGTATTGCGTTCTCATATCTCCGGCCATTCTCCTCCACGGCGCTAATACGACCCTCCGTCTCCGTGGTTCTTTTTTCTAATTTTGTCATTTCGTCTTTGAGCTCACTCATTGACAATTCTAGCTTTGTCAGCGATTGTCTGGTCTGTTCGTGACCCTCTCGGTTTTCAGCCCTTAATTTTCCTAATTCAGCCAGTATTTTTGTTTCCGAGTCGGGTCTGTTAGCATTAGCTTGAGCCGTAACTTCCCCCTTTTCAGTAGCCTGTGTTTGTTCCTTTGAATTTTCGCTCTTCTCTTTCATTTTCTCCTGTTTATTGGAGCCCTTACCTCGGCCAGACAATGCCATTGTAAAATTATGATGTTAATCCCAGTTTTTGCTCGTTTTGTTAGGAGTTTTTTAGTTAAACGGGCGGAGCTTAGTTTTAAGCTGTTGTCTCCAACATGTCGTCACCGGAAGTCTCCCAATAATGTCATTTTACTTTACATTTTGATTTATTCTCAAGATGACCGCTACTCAGAAGGTATCTGTAGTTTGCATGGCAAAAGCTGTGTAGCGTTTCATGTGCTTACATAAATATATATACATCTGTTTGCAAACAAACAAGATGGAGATCTGCACAGGTCTTGTTCTGCTTGCCATATCATGCAGAACAAAACAATTAAATCTTTGTTTGGCATTATTAAGCCAAACACTATAAACTGATCTAATAATTTGAGAATTTTATTAGTTATGTAAAATGATTTTAAATTTGAAATATTGCCTTCAGTGTCCAGTGTTTCCTGTATCCAGTTTTAGTCTACAGTATCTCTCCTTATGCAAACTGAGAAGTTGGTCCTGCATGACTGGATATAACTGCCTGCCTGCATTGCAAAGACAGCTGATTAGTCAATAGACTTGTCTGCAGCAGAGGCAAGAGCAGATTGTTTCTATCCGAGAAGAAAAAAATCAGAAGCTCTGGCAGCTTGGTGTTGCTATTATTTTAGCTGTTGGTTGCTGTGGTGTTGCTTAGTGATTGCTAGGGTGTTCTCTTTTAATGATTTAAGAAGAGTTTTTTTTTTTTTTTTTGCTTGACTTTACAGGGGAACTTTAATGCAGCTGAATTCGTTAACTACAAAGGGTGATCATATCCATCCACCTCTTTAAAGTGAAATGAGTACAGTGTAGAAGGACAGACGTGCACATTTAACTATGAACTCACCCAGTTAAACATGTTGAGTACGTCTCTGCCATCACATTGCAAAATTACTAATTCCTTTTTTTTTTTTTCTAGATGCCAGTAGTCTTTGCTGTATCTGCAGAAAAGCAGAAAAATGCCACCAAAAAGTGGCGCTCCTGGTCACAGTGCACAGTGTGTCATCAGTGGTCAGTCACACACTGCATGTAATTTTAAAAGAAACGTGCTATCTCTGCCAGTGCAAATAATTAAGTTGGTTTGTCAACTTGCTGTTCTTAATCTTCTTAATATTATTCTATGCTCAAACACTACATCCACACACACACACCCCACTCACACACACACACACACCCCACTCACTCCATACCACACACTACACTCCACATATTACACACACTGACACAACACCCCCCACACACACACACACACACTCCACACCACACATACACACACCATCCATACACTCCACAAACACTACACACACCCCGCACATCACATACACTCCACACCACACACAAGCCAACTTAAATT
Source organism: Astyanax mexicanus (assembly GCF_023375975.1). Taxonomy (NCBI): domain Eukaryota; kingdom Metazoa; phylum Chordata; class Actinopteri; order Characiformes; family Acestrorhamphidae; genus Astyanax; species Astyanax mexicanus. The sequence goes on along the minus strand of NC_064420.1, from coordinate 39,231,453 downwards.
TGTTCACAAACTGTCAAACTAAAATGTAATTTTTTTTTGTACATCTAGGCGTGCAGACTGACCGTAAACTGTCAGTGAGATTGTAACAGACAATAATTTGTGTGTATATGCTAATAAATGAAACATTATGCGACACAAGTGGCAACTTTTTTATTTGTCTTTATTATAATGTATCCCAATGCTCATGTACATGTTAGTCTTCATTTAGTCTCAACAACAAGGTTTGGCCTACCGATTTGATCTTGTCTGAATACTTTAGGCTTATGGCCTGTAGTTTGTCAGTGTTGTGCCCAGCCTAAGCAAATTCCTTGTATATTTTTGTAAGAATTACCATTAAAAAACTGACAAAAATACATGTGTGAAATTTTAGGACATTTTAGAAATCTTCAAATCTATCAGTGAAAGGCTCCAGGAATACCACAAGTCCATCTCAGAGCTCTCACTCATCTGATGGAGGTATGGCAGCAGAGGGACAAAGTCTGCAGCGGCGTCATAGGAAGAAAAGAAGCTCACAAATATTTTAACCTTTTTAACAAAAATGTAAACTTAACAGGTTTTACCCTGTTTTTAATATTAAATGAGCCATTTTGGAAACTCATTATTTTAATAACTCTTATCAACTATGTTTTACTTAGAGGGACTTTTTAAATTAGTTAACCACCATGCCATTATTTACTTGGCAAAATATATTTCAGGGGGGAATGTTTTATCTAACGTTAGCTAATGTTAACTACTTTATTTTAGTAGGTAATGTTTCAGCTACGTAGCTAAAGGTAGCTTTAAGCCCAGAGCTAACAATAGCCAGCTAACTCTTATGTGCACAAGGCAGGAGGTATCATTTTGTATAAAAAGCTTTTGGGCGTGCGCACACACCAAACAGAGTGGCTACTTTCACCCAAGTCTACCATATATAATACAGATATTTGCATTGCTCTCTGTACAATATATTGTAGGCTTGGGTGAAAGTAGCCACTCTGTTTGGTGTGTGTGCGCGCCCAAAAGCTTTTTATACAAAATGATACCTCCTGCCTTATGCCATGTCCCTTTCAGGGGCTCTGTACAATATAATTACGCTCATTGACAAATAGAAATTGCAGCCACGACTGCTAAACTTGTTATGCAGATATAGTCAATGATGTGTGGTTTGATTAGATGCCTTTTCTGCCCCATAATAACTTCCTCTGAGGTTATTTTTATGGTAGCGTACCTCTTGTTCACTGCTAGATGTACCTTTCTGACACCCTTAAAGATATTTGGCCCAGTTGACAAATTTAAAAGGGGATGCATCTAATGATTTAGTTTCATTCCTGTTTTTTCTTCATGACACCTTTGCAAGTGAACATGACAGTGGCTGCTTAATGGACAGCCCAAATATCAGACAATGTTGGGTTTGAGTATGTAGGCTTTGTGGTGGTAAGAGATTCAAATCTGCCTTATCTGTGGAGCAATAAACTGGTTCAACTGCTGATGCGAGGGACGCTAATAGCTCAGTGGTATGTGCAGTCGTTCATCGCAGGGATTTGCTCACCCATACAGCAAGGGTTTCCCAGGAATGTCTCAGCAAAATTGACACATTGATGTTCTGACCGTTCTCCAGTTTAATCAACAATCCTGCATTTATGGATGCAGCTGGGACAGAAGCTTCAGCAAGCAACCCAACAGCACAAATGATAGCTTCTAGGTTGCTGCTCTGTTCGCATTATGTAGCTAATGAAACGTGATGTAGCAGCTACCTATATGTGCTGTTTGGAATCTTGGATCTACAAGCACAGCTGCAACATCTGTACCTAATTGTGCTCCAGGATGGCCTACATGCCCAACTAGGCTAGAGGCTTCAACAAAGTATTAGTGCTTCCTTTTAATAATCATCTATTTATAAAAATAATGTCAATGTCAGCACGGGTTGCATCTTAACAGACTAAAGTTTTCCCATATTGCACAGTACCACATAAAAAAAAAACTCAGCATATCAGCACAAACCACCATACCATACCAACTGTCCAGCACAGTAATGGAACCTGCTTTGGGCTTGGTCTGAAGCCACATGACCTGGGAACCCTGTATTTATTGAGTTGACCATCAACACAGTAGTATAAAAATGTAACACTAAAATATTTAGTCAGTCTGTTAGGCCATATATCCCTTTCTATCCTTGACCAAAACTGGGTCATGAAACAATGATCCCAAGCACACCAGCAATCAAAAGCAGACTGGGTGAAAAAGAAAATTAAAGATTGCAATGGCCCAAATCCAGACCTCAACCCAAATGAAATGTTGGTGAAGTCTGTTGTGTATTGTTTTTGATCTGTATTTAGCTAATTTAAAAACATGCCAAGGACCTAATGGAAGGGTTCTTAACCTTTTTCAGTGTACACCCCCTTTTAAGGGTCAACTTATTTTTCAAGCCCCCTCAACTCATCCACCGTCACAGCAAAAAGTAATTGAGTTAACCACTTTCTAAAAATAAGAGAATAATACGTTAGATAGTATACTTTTTTTGTACATCTAGGCGTGTAGACTGACAGTGAACTGTCAGTGAGATTGTAACAGACAATAATTTGTGTATATGCTAATAAATAAAACATTATGCGACACAAGTGGCAACTTTTTTATTTGTCTTTATTATAATGTATCCCAATGCTCATGTACATGTTAGTCTTCATTTAGTCTCAACAACAAGATTTGGACTACCGAATTGATCTTGTCTGAATACTTTAGGCTTATGGCCTGTAGTTTGTCAGTGTTGTGGCCAGCCTAAGCAAATTCCTTGTATATTTTTGTTTTTGTAAGTTTAAAAAAATATATATACACCCAGACGAAATCGAGCCACAATTACGAAACTTGGCAGGAATGTAGTCTGGTAAACGATATGCAAATGATTAAAATTTCTACACCAATGAGTCAAGGGTAAGTATGCTATGCACATATGAGATGCGAAGCTGGAACAGTTCAAGTGAAACCATTCAGGGACGACTCGTCAACACTGGTATAAGGAGCCGACGTCCACTAAGACGCCTTCCACTGACCCCACATCATAGGCTGTGTTGACGGGATTTTTGCCGACCTCGGGCAAGCTGGAGTGTGAGCGACTGGAGGCGTGTGATCTTCAGTGATGAACCAGATTCAGTCTCAGTGCTGATGACCATCGAACACACGTGTGGAGGCGGCGAGGTCAGCGGTCCGATCCGGCATTTGTTGTTGAGCGGCATACGGCGAATACACAAGGTGTGAAAGTGTGGGAACGGTTTGTTGGGACACACTCTGCTCTAGTTGTTTTTCAAGGCACTAGTTAGTTACTAGGTTTGCAGTTACGTGGACGACATTTTAACACCGGTTGTACTGCCGATGCTATCAAGTCTCCCAGGTGCCAAGACAACGCTCATCCACATACTGCACGACTCTCCCAGCAATGTCTTCAAGGATATGACATACTCCCATGGCCTGCCAGGTCACCAGACCTCTTGCCAATAGAGCACATCTGGGATGTGCTTGGAAGGCAACTGCAGTCGTCCCAGAATACTGGTGAATTAACTGCACAGCTGCAAAGATTATGGCATGATCTTCCGCAGGGATCATAGGTGACCTAATTGATTCAATGCCACGCCGTGTTTCAACTTGTATAGCTGCCAGAGGTGGCTTTATTACTTACCGATTTGTAATGTTTTTCATGCCATAATTAATTAATAAAACAACCTTTTTTTTCTGAATTTGTAATCATTTTCAATCTCCTCATACTATACATACATATTAAGTTTCGTAATAGTAGCTTGTTTCCTTCTGGGTGCATATATTTTTTTGTGACAGAGTGTTTATAACTTAAGTTTACTTACTGTGATTGTTGGTCCTGCACACAAGATTATTCACACACCACTCAACAGTACTCAGAAACAGTTGCAGATGATCACCTTAGGTGAGAGCTGCCCAATCTCCAGATCTTATTCTTTGCACATTTTAAACTTCTTAAGTAACATTATCTTTATGGCTTCAGGCTAAGAATTCAATATCAGTGTATTTAGAATGTTCTGGTTTGTAAATAATATTCAAAGTGGGTGTACTTTTTTGCATTATGCATTATACAGGTTAAAGACCAACAAAGTTAACTTCTTAACTTTCAATAGAAGTCAATGTAAAAAGAGTTTATTTAGGTAATTTTGGAGAAGGTATATTGGTCTGTTCATCAAGAAATTTTGTAAAGGACAGTTAATAAATATGTTTCAAACCACCCCCTGAAGTAGTGTAAGTGATCACATGGTCATGTCAATAAATAGTATTTTGTAACTGATTACTTTTGCTTATACAGTTGTTTTTGGGTAGAATTTTCTTCCCAACAAAGATTCTAACCTACAGTTAAAACTTATTAAAGGGAAAGTGTGTTTTCACTGCAAGGCTATTTCTAGATCACCATATTGTTGCAAACTGGTTAGTAGGCAATTACTATGGTGTCATTAAATGGACATTAGGCAGGTGCTGCAGTGTGGCAAGGTAGTTGCTGTATATTAACAATATTCTAGTTTTAACAAATAAATACAGTTTATCATTTATAAGTAAGACCAAAATGTTTTGACAGGAATTAATAAAAATGAATACGTAATTAATAAAAATAATTAATTGAATCTAAGAAGTTTTGTCCTACAATGATCTGATTTAATACCACACATGTACATAACACTTGTCTTAAGGTTATTGAAATTCATTTTCAAGATTCACATTCATCAAACCACAGCCAGTTTTGTATAATTACTTACAGTGATCACTGCTCTCACATAACGCTATGTATATTTTTTTAGTCTTTGAAACATCAGAAACCCTCAAACTAATATGGTTCTTATAAGTTTTATAAGATCTATCTATCTATCTATCTATCTATCTATCTATCTATCTATCTATCAAAACAATACAAGTGACAAGCCACACAAATAGTATCAGCTGTTCTGTGGTGGTCTATCCTATGGGGTCCTGACCATTGAAAAGAGGATAAAGTATGCAGAGAAATAGATACAGATTTGTAAAAATACACAATGTTCTGTATGATCAGTGTGGGGTGGAGGGTTCAGTTGGTGAAACGCAAGAATAACCCATTTATAGTCTTTTCAGTGTCAACATTAGTGCCATTGTAGTCAGTCATCATCCTCATCCTCTTCCTCATCCTCATCACCATCAAGTGTTTCTATTTCATGCAGTGGCACAGTGTGGTGGAGTCGACCTGGAGTTATGTAATTGCATGGAGCAGAAGGAATATGTGGTACATGATGATGAAACGCATGTGTGGCACAATGTAATCTTCTTTCCAGCTGTATGATGCGTTGGATTAATGCAGCTTTCGCACCAGGCTCGTTTGTTGAAATGATAGCAGAATGGAGAAAAGCATGTTGCTGATGAAGGTGATCAATTACACATTTCATTTCTTGATGGACCAAGACCTTTTCTTCAGCAGCCCGGGCCTTCATGTATACTGCATCGATCCCACGTCGTTTTAAACATCTAGGAACAGAATCATCACCATCTCCAATCTATAAAAGAAAAGGGAGGAAGGACAGAATTTTATACGCATTACCAAAATTATTCGCTCACCATCCAACCAATTAACTCCATTAGGTTCCAAATCACTTCCATTTACACAGGTGTATAAAAGCAGCACCTAATTATGCAGACTGCTTCTACAAACATTAATGAAAATAATGGATCGCTCTCAGGAGCTCAGTGAACCTAGAGCGTGGGACAGCGATAGGATGCAGCACCTCTGCAACAAGTCAAGTCGTGAAACTTCATTACTAAACATTCCACAGCCAACTGTCAGTGATATTATAACAGTGGAAGTGACTGGGAACAAAAGCAGAGCTGAGGCACTTAGTGTTCATGTGCCCTAAAAATTAGCCATTCAGATTGATATTAAGAGCATAGAGAGCTTCATGGGATGGGTTTGCCAAACAGCTCCATTCAAGTCTCATCACCAAACACAAGGCAAGCAACCAGATACTTTTGGCATTATAGTGTATGCCTGAGTTTTAAAGATGTTGGATGATGAAAGGCTGACAATGTTTAAAGTACCTGGTATTAATCATTTCTAAGATCTCTCTGCTACATATTGTATTTAAAAAAAAAAAACACCCACCATTTTATATATATTCCAATCTAACATTTTGTAAATGTGTACTTATGAATTCAAAGTATGTACATAGCAATTACGTTACAAAGTAAGTACTTACGGTTTCATCCAGGAGGGAACAGACAGGCCAAGATGGGTCACATATGTCCTGAAAACTCATGGTTGCAGGGAAGACATCAGTCTTTGGTGGCCAGAGAATGTTGTTGTACTGGCTTAGTGTCTGCTTGAGTCTCTTGTTGGTGTTTGCAACTTGCTTGGAAAGTCTAATGGCAATGCCTTGGCCATCTGAAAGACATTTAATTTTAAAATAAGTGATTCAATCACATACATCTATTCTGAAGCAACACAAAGATTATAGAACCAATTGGAAGGCTATCCTCTCCTCAAACCACAACCCTATACCAAGTGATGAGTCAATTTAGAGAGACAAAGTAGTTTAAATAAAACCATGCATCACCAAAAAGACAATCATAGAATTAAAAAAAGTCTGTTTAACTGCAGTATAAATGTGTTTTTAGACAGCAGTAGAGTGTAAATACTGTTTTGTACTGAGGCAATTTTTTTTTTTTTTTTTTTTTTTTTGGGAAACTGGAAAAATTACAGGTATGGCTAAACACTTTGTAATAATGCAGCTAAAACTTTTTACTGTATTTACTGTATTCTCTTAAAAGCAAAACAAGAAATTCAAAAATAACTATAGCAGAGTACAAACATTCTAAACTCATAAGATAACTCATTCAAATTCATAAGATTATACACTTGAGCACTTCATTAAGAACAAACATGTACACACTGCTATATTTTCTTTCTAACTGAATATACTGAGATTTACGTTTGCCTTGTGAACTTACAAACTGTAACCGAAAGCTTTATTTAAAGTAATTGTTCTGTATCTCTTTACCTGGATATTTTCTTTTGAGCTGTAAGAGGACAGCTCTCTCTCTTGCTTCAGTTCTAGCTTTGAACAGTAATTGTCTTCTGATGTCACAGTCAACATCTTTCAGGGTAGACTGAAAGATCACATCACGTTCATGCCACCTTTTCCCTATGCAGTACTTCTCCTCCAAATTCAGCAAGGTTTTCTCAAATCTGCAACGTCAAATTAAATGGATCATTTTACTTTATTTATTGAATTTATGATCTGGGTGAAAGATGTATTTGGTATGATTTACTTACCCTGCTTTATCTGCAAATGACTCTTCAGCCTCAGACCTACTGTACAAACAAGCCATTAAAAACAGAACACCACACTTCCTCTAAAAATGTAATGCTCACGTTAAGTTTCTGGTGCCTTCAATCAGCAAAGTGAACCTACTCTTGAACTGTTTACATTTTGCAAATACATTTAGTCACTCACCATTACCTGACATGCATTGCATTGTATTCTTTAATCACAATAATAAAATTGGATTGTTTAATCTTGCACACAGTCTTACTTAAGCATGTTGTACTGAATCAGCTTGATGACATATTCCTTTCTCCATCTTGGCACAGTATCTAGAGACCAAAAACAAGAGTTACAGACCTCATGAAGTGTCATGTTTTATGTACTCTGTACGAAATGGCAGGACATACGTTTTATTCAATTTTATCACAAGCACTTTTCAAGGAATACTGACATTTGCAACATGTCCTGGACAACAACTAAAATAAATCTGTGGGGGGCACCAGAAGATCTTTAAAAATCATTAAGGGAATATATGTAGCATTACTTATGCAAATTAAATGTTAGGCGTACTACTGCACATATAAGCAGCTTTGACACTTTCCTTTAAAAACTCAACTTAGCTATACATGGATAAGGAAATAATTTCTTTTTCACCTGTATATTTACATTTACATCAAATAAACGGTTTAATTGCATAAGATAGTGAAGCAATCATTTTACTTTTAGGTTTTGGTTTCTGTCGGACGAGCTCTGCCTCAGTTTTCTTTCCCATCTCTCCATGTCTTGCTCAGAGACCGGCACTAAAATAAAACAAAAAATAAAATAAATAAAGTGGCAAAGGTAGCTCTGCGCACAAGGTGTACACACAAACACTCACCGGTGCCTCTCTGATGATCATGGAGATCTCATCTTTGGCAACAACGGTCATCTTCTCTGCCTTTTCAACTCTCAGCAGAAGCTGCATATTTGAAATATTGGAACGATATGCACAGTAAATTTCTCTTATCCAAATAAAAAAAAAAAATCATGCAAGTAAATGCTGAAATTTGACAAAGAGTACAGATGAAAGCAAACCTAAGTCAGTAGCTTTTCTCCATCCATAATGAAGGAGGGCATCTGTAGCAGATCCATCCGATGAGATGGAGTCATTTCCTTTGTGATTCTTGCAAACCTTCTAAGGAATGACCACAGTCTTTCCATTCCTTCACCATCAGTAAGCCCAAATCCATCAAGCCTCCTGGTGCTATACATAATCTGTGTTACAAAAAAAAATGTTTTCTAGATTACAAACTTTTATTCTTATACAAATTACACAAATGTTAAGTCTCACTTCCTACATTTAGAGATAAAAAAAGGATTAGATGTGAACCCATGAGATGGGACATCATAAAGTTTATATAACAAACATGCATGAAATTACCTGGCACTGCAGTTTATGACCATAAACATGAAATGCTGGTACAGCCAGAGACAGGTTGTGTGGTATGCCTTGGTTGGATTTCTGTTCAAATGCAATTTGAGAATTGCAAAGTATAATGGATGAATTGCCAGCAGAATTCATGAATGTGTGAAAGAGTGCATAACTTTCCTACCTGCATATGGGAGGCAAGAACACATGCAATGTCATAGACTACTCGCAGGTGTATGTTCTTTGTGTTGCATTTTGGAGCAACTCCTCGATGATGTAGAGGGGATAGGCTAACCTACAGAAAACAAATCGTGGTGAAAATAACTCATATTAATATCGAAAATAACAAAACTAATAAGCTTACAATCAGGGTTGGGCAATAGATTTAAAATATATCAATATTTTAAGACTATCATACCTGACAAACAGCAAAAGATTCTTAAACTTCTAATAGTCTTCTCTACTTGTGTTTTTTTTTCGTTCAATATATGCAACCATCCAGTTAAATAGGACAAATTACAGTGTTTAATGAACTATGCAGTTGGTCAGTGTTTTGAGCACTGATATCCAAAACCTGCACAGAAAATGATGATTTATTATAATTATAAATGATCACAGATCACAGTCAAAAAAAAGTCATGATGCCTACCAGTACTTACAAAACACAAATTAAAATATCCACAATTTTAAAATTTAGAGAAGATGAACTAGAAAAAAAAAAGTGATGACAGTCTGAAAAGCACCACAATAGAGAGACAGGTAGCCAGCTTCTTTGTTTGCTTTCCTGACCTCAGGAGGTTTCCAGCCTTAAAGTTACTGCAATCCTAAATAAACAGAATAGTTCAGGTAGCAGTGAAATAAATTATTATCTTGAATGATTGTGCTGGAATAAATACACAATTATCAGTTCTGTATGATATTAATAAAAGTCACCAACCTCATTAGGTTTGGAATTTTTGGGATGTGACGAAATGTATTCCTCTGTTCTACCATCACCAATAAACATACGGCTTCCATGAAATGGTTTATCTATGCTTGCCCCTGAACTTTGTTTTCGTACAAGTCCAAAGTTCCCATCAAGTGTTACAATCATATTTCCATCTTGCTAAAAATGAAAAGAGAAAAGGAGAAAAAACAAAAAACATTTTTTGACTAACTGTAACTTAAAGCAAACGTTTCACTTGCAAGTAAACAAAGCAGCAACTTAAATTCTTTACACTAAGAAAGATCCCACATTTCATACATAGTAGACACACAGTAGCTGGATACGGACATAGTACTGCAGATAAATTCATACAAATCAGATTTCTGTAAAGAAATAGGATATGGATTCACCTACCAAAGCTCTGTACAACATATTCACCTATAATGCAAAAAGTGGAAAATGCAAACAGGTAAAAGCAGGACAGTTATTCATACTGTCATAAACCTACACCAGGACTTCGACACACTAGGTAATACAATTTGAAAATGTTTCTTATATGTTGAATATGTTAAAGTGATCTGTATTATAACTTCATAAGCTTCAGGAACAAAATCTAAACACACATTAAAACATTTAAATAACTGCTTTAAACTCTGCCCTAATTTTATACAAATTAAATTCAGAATAACATACCTGAACTGACAACAACTCTCATTTCCCTTTTATAAACATTATGGTTTTCATGCCCTTCAGGTAAAACTAATTGTAAACCACTTGAAAGGGGTTCATAATAGGCCTTCTGTTAAGGGTAAGAAAAAAAGACATTAAACACTGTCAATACATTATAAAACATCATTACAAAAATAACTGTCTACCAAGTAGAATGACAGAAGTGCAATAGAACAATCACAATTACAATCATATATTACTTGATTAAAAATAAATCTTCATTCAAATTGTATTGACTTTGATATGGGCAAATTAACATGGAACCTACAGTGAGCATTAATGAAAGAAACAAAACCAAATGTCACGTATTGGAAATAAAATAAGTGTTTACTGTCAAACTGAGTGCATTTCATTTTAATGAGAAAGTCAAAATTTACAGTGACAGCCCTACTGTATATAGCTGAAACTTATAGGTATAGGAAACTTACAGCTTTTGACCTTACATTCCACTTGTCAGGAAGGTGCAGCAAATTCCTGTGTGACTTTTTTAAACAAGCCTTGCAAAAATCTGTACTCTCCATGGTCTTGACAGACAATGCAGAGATCTGTGATTGGTGCTGAACATGCAAATGACACCTTCAAAATATCATCCTTGACTAGATCCCAGGCACTTATTTCTCTCCTTTTAGCCTTTGTGTATGCAGTCTCAGAACATAAGTTACTGCTCTCAGCTATTTCGGGAGGCTCATCCTGATCTCTTGATGGATGGAAAGTGCCCACACTAGAAAGAATGTCACCTACGTAGACCTTCTGTGCACGAGCACCAGGGTGCTTCTTGAACAGGTGTATCTTCGATTTCCTGAACCGCAAGGCTTTTCCCATATCTGAATACAAAGATGAAGACTGCATAAATATTATTTGTGCTTAATGGTTGCTTCAGTAATTGATCATATTTAGCACTTCAGACTGAAAATGTTTACAATCTTAAACCATGGACATTTTTTTCAATGTTTCAGTGTCAACTAACAAAAAGTCAACAAACGAAAGTGAGGGCTTCTTCATGTCATTTGATAAATGTCAATCCTTTTAGTAAAAGTAAGGCACAAAACTAATGCATTAATGGATAAAATATTGACAATCTGTAAAATAATATTACAGTGTCTCTCAGTCGGACTCAACAAGAAATGGCTACAAGATAGGAGTGTGCCATGTCGTATTATATGCAATAATATTGCCAATATTTTTTTTATATTGTGAACAAAATTATACCCTGAAATACTGTGCCATATCACCCATCCCTAAATATCACATGAGGGTACTACTTTTTTTGCTATTTTTAAGCTCAGTTCATATTACATCTACTAAAGACAGATTATACCTGTCCAGTACATGTATTTTTTTTCTTTAATTCTGTATATATGGAGATATTTGTAGTGCATTACTAGTATCATGAAATACATGATCATTTACTTCTATGGACAATGTAATAAAATTATTGTATTTTTTAATATCTCAGTTAGGGGTGTGCCATCTCATGCCGTATGCAATAATAAAATATTTTTTTTATTTTGTTGTAGTGTATTCTTGTATGTAGGACCAAAAACGAAGGAAGTATTAATTCATAACTGCACATATAAATGTAGAAACAAATAACTATATAAATAAATGCACATTTAAATGCATCTGGCACACACTTCGCTATGCTGTTCAGTGTGCCGGCGCACAAATAGCTGTCCTGTACTTTCAATATCAGTGAGACAACAACATCGCAGCTATAACCCTACTGCAGTAACAACTGCCAGAAATGAATGAGGGTCAACAGATTCAATATGTCGCTGCTGTAGGCCAAGGCAGGAGCAGTAGAGCCAAAACTATTGCAGCCAATAAACCAATCCTGCTTTAGAGCGAAGATAGGACCGCCTACCCAATTACCACACAAATACAGAAAAAAATGTGTAAATAAATAAATAAATACATAAAGAAATGTGTAAATAAATCAATAAATGAATGTAGAAATGTTGAAATGAATGAATAAATAAAAGTTGAAATAAATAAATGCACATATAAATGAATATATAAATAAGAAATGTATTTATTTATTTATTCACCTACTCGATTACTTATGCGTGTATTTATAAAACACACATATATACATATATATATATATATATATATATATATATATGTACATATATAAATATATACACACATACATACACACACATTTATGTTTTAATTTATTTATTTACACGTCATTTTTGGTCTTCCATATTCTTGAAATATTTTTTTCCAATGTTCTCATACCACCAAAAGTATAATTATCGCAAAAAAAAAACCCTACCCTACACTATATTTATCAGTAAGGATGTAATGACCACCTCCTTCTTTCCACAGACTCTTTCCATTTTATGGAAATATAGCAGCACTTATAAGTAGGGATGCAACTTATGATTATTTTGGTAGTCAACTACTCTGATGGGGGGGTGGGTTGACACAGCAAGGAGAGGATTTTAATATTTTCACTGGAGAGTGTACATTAAGGGAATCGTAATGTTTACAGCAAGTAAAAGAACATAAACTACTATTAATAAGCAATTAAATCCATAAATGGTGAGACAAAATTACAATTCTATGCATCTTACCTTGAAATGGGAAGAAGAAGCTGGCTCTTACAATTCGGACTCGTACACAATGTGTACTGTAAAAGAAATATTTATTAATACCTTGAAACAACTATACTGGCATTGATTCAACAAATCCCCAAATACAGTGAAAGCTATTAAAGACAAGCCCCTATGCTCCCTGAAGGTTTACCTTAGCAAGGTTAGCAACAAAGCTAGCTAACATTAATAACAGCCAGTATAAAATAGAAGCAGCAGTTAGCTTACATTTTATCTTTCAGGCAAAGTACAAGATTTACAAGAAGAAGTTCTATTAAAAAGAAAAAAAAACACTGAAGCAAGTCGCCCATCACGAAGTCTCTATATTGAGCTTAAACATGAGAAGGAACATCGCTAGTCAGCTAGCTAGCCAGCTAAAGCTGGGCGCAGCCACCGGGTGTAACTTTAACGCTGAATAAATAAACGTGTCATACCACACGAAAGCCTCAAAGATCCTTAACAATTCATACAAACCATAGCTGTAGATATGACAGCATTATGAAAGCAGAAGCAGCCGACAGCACATCTTCATTCTAGACATGTAGCTACATTAGCTAGCGAACAAGCTAAGTAGGCCAAGCTTAGCTGCCTAGCTATGGAAGTTAGCAGGCGAGCTAGCTAGCTAGCTAGCCTTTCGACACATTTTGTACAAAATCAAAGCAAACAAACACACATTTGAGCTAAGCAACTACAATGGGTGTCTGTTAGGGAAACGTGGCGCGTAAATTCAGTCACAATAAGGTTCTTTCAACTAGTATTTTGGTGTTTTTTTTTTTGTGGGCGTTTATTTATACTTTATTGAATTTCAAAAAGGGGGGGATACATTACATATTATTACTTTCAAAAACACATAAAAATTACATTGTTATTACATTAAAAAAACACATAAAAATTACATTATTTTACACAAAACTTACAATTTGTTGTTTTCACACACTTTTTTTTTCCCTTCAAAATTTTAAAAAGGACCAGCTATCGCCATTTTGTGTAAATGTGTCCAAAGTTCTTTTCTTTTTCATTTCAGTAATCACCTGTTTAAACACACTTTCACTTGGTATAGAGCAATTGTCAATGGCGATTTTGCATCTGGTATTCCACAGTTTGCATTTAACCATGCATATCACATACCATAGATTGTTTTTTTGGGATTTTGAGAGTTGTTCTTTAAAAATGCCATACATTATAGATATTTTATCATACGTAATATTTGTATTCAGTTGTTTTAATTTATTCCAGACCTCTTTCGTTCTCTGACATTCTAATATAAGATGATTTTTTTCTAATATAAGATGATGTATTTTTGTGTTTACTCACGCACACGACATTACCTGGTCAAACGCTGGGACAGAATGAAGCCCGCGGATCCAGTGTTGCCAACTCCTCAGTAAGGAAAGTAGCTATTGGCTGTCCTAAAAGTCGCTAGAAGTCGCTAAATGACGTCATCGCCTAATTTGCATAGTACATGTTTTTGAAGCTGTAAAGGATTAAGGTTGTGGGAGAGAAGAAAAGTGAGTAAAAAAACACCATAAATATGTTAGAAATGTTACAAATGAACAATTTCTGTTGCTTTTTAAATAGGACGTCACTTTTTTTTTTACAATAACTTCATTTTTACGTGAATTACATGAATTATTTTTTTGCCATGTTCTTAAATGTTATTACAAGAGTAGCCGGAACTGTTATTCTACGTTTTTTTAGTTTGTTTGGTTTTCTTCATAATTGTAAGGTTTATTTATTAATTCATTTTTTATTCATTGTTTTAAAAAAATACAGAAAATAACCATAGAAATAAAACGTTTTTTTCTTTCTTTTATGTAAAAGAAAATATACCTAAAAAAAACAACAGTCTGTGGGGCGTGGCTATGTTAATTAGATGTTCAGTTTAGAGGGCTCACCATGATGTAGTTTCATAGCAGTTTTATCCACCTGGCTGGGTTTTAGACTGTTTTAATATACGTGGTTTCACTCTCTGAGCACTTTTAATTGCTTTAAATGAGCAGAGAGCCTGTTAATAAAGAAATTCTGAAAGGATCATACAGTTTGTCATTGAATATCACTGAATGAGTCAAATACACTTTAATTTGTGAATCATGAAGCTCACAACTTGAAAGACAATAAAGTTAGTTAAAAAAAAGGTAAAATAACAGTTGTTCCCTGCAGAACATTGATTGAAATCACTTTATTGAAGAAATTTAATTGTAAATATGCTCTGAAAAACTGTAAAATAACAGTTTTTTTCCCTGCAGAACGTTGATCAAAATCACTTTATTGAAGAAATTTAATTGTAAAATACTGGTGTATGTATGTGAAACCTTTAATGAAAATGCATGTGAATCTACTGGTTTTGCACTTCATATGAATGAAAGTATTTTACTTTACTTTACTATACGTTTTTTTGCGGTTTTATTTTTTACAGTGTGGACCTATTTTCACGTGATAACGTCCATTCAATGGAATGATTCAATGGAATGATAACATTCGAATTGGGTGCTCTATTTTTGATACTCGCGTCTATGGCGTATAAGAGTTCTTCTTTCATGGACGCTAGCATGCATGACGTCATGCATGACGTCATACACGCCAGTGTCTATATTTACCACAGACTGGAAATTGTTCAGCAGTTGCAAGCGGATAGTTCCAGAGATAATATGATGATTATTGGACTTCAGGGCAGACCGGAGAGTCCTAATGTGGGGGATCTCATTGAATTTTCTCGTGTCATCTACAGCCATTGGGCAGTTTATGTGGGAGATGGCTATGTCATCCATCTGACGAAAAATAAAAACAAGCCTAACAAAGGAGAGGTTAAAAGAGATCGACTTTTATATGTAGCCGGATGCTTTCGTTACAAAGTCAACAACATTTTGGACTACAAGTATGAACGCAAAGAGATCGAACTAATTCTACAAGACGCAAACAGTGCCTTAGGTAAAAATGTCACTTATAACCTTGTGACACATAACTGTGAGCACTTTGCAACCAATCTACGTTATGGAAAACCAGAATCACTTCAGGTGAAAAAAGTACTTTACAGTGCACTAGCTATTGGTAGTGTTACACTGCTGCTGATATATCTTAAAATATTCATATTTTAAGAGAAAGAGTTAGGAAACGGGGGGAGCCCCCCCCGTAATCTGTTATGCCTCTCCCTCTCTGTCTACAGGAGGTCACGGCGATGACGTAATCTCTCTGTCCCGAGAGTACTATTATGCTATATTCCTGAAATCAACAAATTATTTTTCTGTTTTCCTATATCGCCAAGTATATCGATATCGCAAAAATACCCTGAAATATCGTGATATTATTTTAGAGCCATATTGTCCACCGCTAGTCTGAATTATATACATATATGACAAAAACTGATCAGTTATCATATTTAAAATAGAATAACAACATACTTGATTATTAACATTATTATTATTATTATTATTATTATTATTATTATTATTAAACCTTGGATTAACCCTGATATTAAGGCTCTCCTGAAGGAGAAAAAGAGGGCTTTTAAATTGGGTGACAAGGAAAGAATGAAATCTGCACAGAGGGAGTTAAGATGAAAGATCCAGGATGGTAAAGCCAGCTATAGGAAAAACTCCAGTCTTACACTCACAACATCCCAGGTGAGATGTGCACTGAAGAAGATCAAGGTCAGAAAGGCTGCGGATGGCAGATGGCATCAGCTCAAGAGTTCTGAAGACCTGTGCAGTGTGACTCAGTACCTTTTTAACCTTAGCTTGAGGCTAGGGAGGGTTCCACAGCTGTGGAAAACATCCTGTGTGGTACCCAAAAAAGATATATAATATAAATGAATGTGAGACACTATATGTACAATACAACACGGACACAATAGATACGTAAGACGGAAGACAATAGTGGTGATTGAGATGGAATGACAGTATAAATAGAATCCGTATAACAGTAGTGCAAATATTGTGTATAGCTTAAGGCTGGTAAAGTGAATGAGTGCCTAAAGTTCTTAAAGTTCACAGTTCTTGGGGAATTAAAGTGTGTATGACAGTGCAAGTATAGCAGTAGTGTAGGTATTGGTGTATAGTGCAGGTCCGTTTGGAAAAGTTCCAGTACTGTGTGTATTAGTCTAGTCTGTTAGCATAACGAGACGTTACCCAAAAGATGAAAAAACAATATTAGTAAACTACCAGGGCTACAACTACAGACACTCCTTCAATATATTACAACCCTGAAAAATGAAAGTGAATATTGTAGTCTCTACCTCTTTTCCTTCTGTTTTATTTTTTCAAAATTCTGTTTTATTTTTTCCCAAATTTTTTCCGAATTTTTTGTTATTTTTGTTGTAACCTCCACACACTCGTGCACACATCCGCACACTCATACATGTACACGTGCAGCATCAGTGCTATTATCACAGCTTGGACACCAGTGACTTTAACAGCAGCAGCAGCTCACCTGCAGAGAGTTACGTAATGCAGTAAATCCTCAGGCCTGAGGAGGGGATAGAGAATCCTCCCAGGTGAGACAGAGTGCTACTCACATTCATGCTTTACTGCTAATTCAGCCAAGAAGAGACTTAAACCTGCATCACATAAATACACATCCAAAAACACAGAAATGATCCCAACATTATCAGAAATTTGGTTTAGCCTTGTCACTACAATTACGTTATCAAATTATCACAATTATTTAAGGACATAACCTCAACATTTTTTGATGACGTCAGTACTGCCTGTTGTGTTAACTTGTGTGATAAGGGCCATTAATGTGAATAAACTGTAAATTGGCATGTTAACTTCGTGTAAAAACAGTGTTTATATTTGATTTTTTTTATGTATTTAGAATAGGTATGCATTTTTACATTCTAGTTTCAGTGTCTGTATTGGGTCTTTTTTGCAGGATACAAACTTAAAAATAATACATTAAACAACCTAAATACTTATTAAACACAAGCTTATAAAAAAGGAAAATATAATTAATTAATATCACCATACAATCTCTTCATCCATGAAGTACAACTTTTCTTTGCATTATTATCTTTAAACTTTAAACTGCACATGTAGCATATATTTTTTATCCTCAGGAGTTTTGAAATTGAAAATCTGATCTGTTTGAATATCCTACTCTAGACCAGTTTTGCTGGTAACTGAATTCAGATGGTCATAGTTGGTCATTGATGGTCAAGTTGGTCCCATACTGAAGACTAGCAGGTTAACAGACTCTTTTTTGAGTAAATATTTTTATTGGGTTTGCATTGACTTTGAACATTGGGGAGCACAGTAAATACAATATATTAAGTAGCATTGTTTCACAGTGTTACGTTCCCACTACTTAATAGGCCATGGTCTAGGGGTGTAGAGCGGAACCAGTAACATTAATAAGATATGGATCGCTTAAGGTGGAACTTGAAACTGGTTTCTAAGGAGTGAATTGACTGGAGAGCAGGCAGCTTAAATCAGAACAAGTAATTAGATTTATTTAGGCTTTTGTTTACTTTATAGTTATGCAGCAACAAACAGGGGAAACATCAGACAGAGACATGATTTGGATTAACCTCACCTCAGAAAGAGAAGATGAACGGTACCAAAGAAAAGAACAGAACAAAACAAAAATCACACTAAGCTATTTTTAGAGACTAGCCTAACTACCCAAAAGAAAAGGAATAAACAAACAAAACTTGTCTAGTTACACTAGTCTAATAAAACAAAAAATACATATGTTGGTACCCGCCCTTTTAATCTAATGTGCTTATACAATGAATTACCTACGTGGTGGAATGTAGGTGCGCGCACAGTCTAACCTGTTCTCAATCTGAGGGGGAGAAAGATATAAAATTCAGGACTGAACCAAAACAGAGCTTTTGAATAAAGCACTACTTCAGTAACACAGAGAAGCAAGATCTTGACTAGTTTCTGACAAAAGCAATAAAACAGAGTGCAACCACAATAAAAACGGAGCGTGCAAACGAGTGGTCAGTATGTGAGCCGGCAGGCTGCCGCGCAGCTCCTTCACGCAGCTTTTATACTGGAAGCCCCGCCTCAGTCTCCACTCAATTGGTTAGCCGGCAGCATGCTCAATGATGATTGACAGGATGTGCAACCTATAGAGAGAGAGACAGGGAGAGAGGGAGAGAGAGAGAGAGAGAGAGAGAGCAAGCGTGCGAGAGAGAAAGAGAGAGACGAACATGCAGACACGTAACACACAGAATATAACACACATACAGTTCACAAAGTAAATAAGTTAATTGTAAAGAGAGAAAAAAATAATTCGTTAGACAAAGTTTATATCTTTATATAGGTGACATAATAATTAAGGGGGAAGAGAGAAAAAAACTAAATTCCTCGAACACACAACATAAAGAGCTTAGCACACAGCATATGGTCTTGGATCAATTATTAGTGTAATTTTGGTTAAGGAGCATGTTCCAATCTTACAGGGGGAAATATTTTACCATTATTCTGGAATTGCTGCAAGTGAAAGATTTTCCATAAAAGTGAAAAAGGCTGCATTATATTTTACATTTTGAAAGAGAATCATTCAGAGTGCATCGAATTCGTTCCAGTGTGCCATACCAAAGGACATCCCTGATCCATTCAGAATACGAAAGTTTCCACTTTAATAAAATTAACCGTCTTGCCAACAGAGTCACAAAGGCTGCAAAATCAGAGTGATGTTTTGAAATTAACAAGGCAAATGGAAGGACAACAAATACTGCTGTAACGGGGTTAGGATCCAACTGCATCTCAAGAACTTTAGATAAGGTTGAGAAGATTTCAGTCCAGAACTTGAACAATGATGGGCATAACCAGAAGATGTGTATTAGAAAGGCATGTTCCTGATGGCAGCGATCACATACTGGGTCTGTATCTGGATACATTTTGGATAAAGTTTGGCTTTAGTCCAATACACTTGGTAAAATAGTTTACATTGAATGATTCCATGTTTGGCACACAAGGAGGATAAATTTAATTCTGTATAATATTTGTTGCAACTTGACCTCAGTTAAGAGGTGCTGAGATACAGCTGAGGTTCTTGAGATGCAGTTGGATCCTAACCCCGTTACAGCAGTGTTTGGTGTCCTTCCATCTGCCTTGTTAATTTCAAAACATCACTCTGATTTTCCAGATCCTTCTCCCATTGCTCTTTTAGCAGTGTTGGGCACCATACTTTGAAAAAGTAATTAGTTATAGTTACTAGTTACTTCTCCAAAAAAGTAACTGAGTTAGTAAGTGAGTTACTTCATTATAAAAGTAACTAGTTACCGGCCACAAAATATCGTTCTGCCGGCCGCGAGTTTGAGACCTCTGATTAAAAGTGCTCACTACAGAATACTGTCTTCCCCTGAGGATGAGCCTGCGGACCGCTACAGAAACCCTGGTCTGATCCTCCCCTCCCTTGTGACTCGCACACACACACGTGCGCCTTTGCCTGTATGCGCGAAGTAAAAAAAAAAGGTTAATTGAGCTACTAAAGTAACTTGCAGTAACGGGTTGTCGGAAATGGTAACGGCGTTATAGTTACAGTCAGAGTAATTAGTTAGATTACTCGTTACTGAAAAAAGTTTATTTTAACGCCGTTACTACCATCATTGTCTTTAAGATTCATTGAGCATGTAGCTTGATCCGAACTAATTAAGTTATAAACTTGAGAAATAATTTTGTTGGCAGTGGTTTTAAAAACTGTGAGTTCTGTGGCTGATGGAAACTGGGGATTTACGGAGCTGGCAAAACTAAGTACTTGAAGGTAATTATTTTTATGGATTGAGAATGTTTCTAGTAAATACTGAAAAGATACAAAAGTGCCCTTGACAATCGTGCAGCATTTTAATCCTTGCTCTATCTCAATTGTTAAACCCTTTATCAAGAGTTGATGGAAGAATGAGATAGTTTGAGGTAAGTGGGCAAGACAGGGGGAGATTTCTAAAATTAAAATGCTTTCTAAACTGTTTCCAAATTTTCACAGACGATTTAACAACAATATTTTAATAATGGTGGGAGCTTTGTGGTCTAAAGGGGTATATAAAATAGCATATAAAGAAAATGGATGACAAGAGGCAGTTTCCAAATGTAGCCATTCTGGGGGAGATTGAAATGAGTTTTAACAGTTCCAGACCTGCAGTGCACGTAAATTGGCTGCCCAGTAATAGAATTGTATATGTGGAAGTGCCTTACCGCCTAGTGATTTTGTTTGTTGTAATAATGATTTACGTAATCGAGGGGGCCTTTTGTTCCAAAATTTTGGTATCTAATTTTTTTTAAAATAATTTAGGAATAAAAATAGGTAAGGTCTGAAAAAGATACGATAATTTAGATAGGGTATTCATTTTGATAGTGTTAATTCTTGCGGCTAAAGATAATGGTAATAAGGACCAACGGGCTAAATCTTTTTTAAAAACAATAAATCAGGAATTTCATGGGCCCCTCTCCCTACTCGGGCCCTGGGTAGTCACTTCTGTTCACACACACACACACACACTTTGGCTGCGTTCTGAAACGTTTGCTACTCCTCCTGTCCTACTCCTCCTTTCCTACTCCTCCTCTCCTACCCCAGAAGAAGGTGGAGGAATCGAGGAGAGGAGAGGAGGAGGAGGAAAGGAGGGAAGGAGCTGTAATTGGGGAATTGGGACAGCTGATCCCTTTTAGATAGGATGTTGACTACCAATGAACTGAGCCAATCACAACGCTCACTTTCAGCACATGTTTCAGAACATTACTATCACACACAGCTAAAAAATTCAGATATTCCAATAAAATCCTGCTTACTCCCAGGCATTTTTGGTCGCATCTCCGGCCAGTGAAGCTGGCAGCCCTGTCTGACCTCAGCCTTATGAGGGTTTCAGTTTCCTCATCAGTCCCTAAGTAAAAAATAAATAGATACATTAAAATGATATATATTATAAATAATATATGTATGTAACATTAGGGTGACCAGACGTCAAAAAATTAGACGAAAATTCAGTTAGCTAACTAGTTTGATAGAAGCTGGACATAGAGGATAGCCAGAATTCAGTACAGTACTTTATGTTAGTAGTTTAAAGCAGTTTCTGAACTTTGCTCACTGCCTCTAAATTGTGTGTTTTTCACCGGATCCAACTAATCAGCTAACAAACAATCCTTTACTGAGTTTACCTGTTAAAATCCCTTAGCCCACTGTGGACCATAACTCAATCAATATGTAAATCCAGCAGTGTATTAGACAGAAACAAGTGAATTGTTTACATTATTACATTGCTACATGAAATCCATTGTTAGTGTACTGTTTTGCGTACTTTATTGAGGAATGGATTCATTGATGGAATATATCTGGTCCATGTCCTTAGTAAAAGCTCATTTTGCAGAATTTGTGCACTCTTTGTTCAATTTTAAATCCATTGAATAAAAAAAAATAACATAAAAGAGTGAGTGCATCCCTGACAGAAAAGTGAAGACTTAATATCTAGAAAAGTGTTTTCATTTAGGCTGTATTATAAGAATTACATATGTAGGAATGTCCACAACATGCCAATGTCAACAAAGGTAAGCCTATTAGATTCTGATCATCTAATTGTAGTTTGTAAGTGTTTCACAGGTGGTTATTTTAGATTTCCTGTCAACCTGTCTTAAATGTAAGAGATACTGAACCTCAGTTGGGCTAGTGGGATGGCTCAAAGCGGGCGGCGGAAAATGTCCCTTATTTTTAAATTCAAAACTTGACAGGTATGCAAAAGTAATGCAATAGTTACTTTTACTGGTACCTAGTTACTTTTATAGTGGAGTAACTCAGTTACTAACTCAGTTACTTTTTTGGAGAAGTAACTAGTAACTATAACTAATTACTTTTTCAAAGTAACGTGCCCAACACTGTTGGTTAGTGCTACGTTTGTGCAGCAAAAATTAGTGTTTGTGCTGTTATCATTATTGAAATATTTTACATTATATTTACTGTTATCATTACTAAGAAATTAAACTATTTAATTTATTACCTTTTCTGTAACACAGCCCCTCATCTAAGGCCAGATATCACTAAAGTGATCTTGTTTTTTTAGTGCTGGTTTGTGCTATTAGAATAAATGTTTGTGCAATTTTAGTTATTGAGTTATTAGGTAAAAAATATTTAATGGGTGGCGTTACCCAGCCCCCCAATAAAGACCAAACCACACCAAAGTGGTCTCGTTCAGCGCTAACTTTGGATGCTACGAGGCTTTTGGACGGATGTTGTTATTAGTTTTATTGTGCGTCCATGAGACTGTAAGTGCTTATTAATATGTTTGTGTTTGGCTCTGTTTATGGAGCGCTGGTGTTTGCCTTGTAGTTATTGTGTGAGAATATGCATTAGCTCAGTGTTTAGTTTAGTTTTAATAAAACAGTTAAAGGTGTAATACAATACACAATGTTCACCCAGTGTAGCATTATTAATGCTTTACTTGAAGAGAAAGTCTCTCTTAAGTTAGAATAGGTGGTAACTGTTACATTCTAAACACATTTGCTACACTACTGCGCGTTGCTTTGTGTGCTGATAAATAGACAGTCTACTAATAGTAAAAGTTACCTTGTATGTATTTTATTGCCAATTATTCTACTAATACAGATGTCAGATATATTTAAGCTACCATTTAAAGTATTGTAGAGTATTAGTTGAACTTTACCAATTATTACTTGTCACTGTATTTATGCCTTGCACAAACACAGCACTAACCAATGGAAATATTTTTACTCTGTTTCTGATGATATGAGGGGCCAGCTTCACACTCATTAAGTAATTTTTACCTAATAACTCAATAATGATAACAGCACAAACGTTAATTTTTGCTGCACAAACCAGCACAAACGCAGCACTAACCAATGGAAATATTTTTATTTAATTTCTAATGATATGAGGGGCCAGCTTTACTGAGGTTCACCGTCCTCACACTCCGCCTCTTTCTGTAAGTATCTATTAAACTGCTACACCTCTATCAGACCCAGTATAACCTCACTTTAACCTTTTCAGACTCGCTTATAGAATTCAGCTTAATTAATTAATATCAGAACGACAGATTTACTGATACTGATGAGTTGTGATAGTTCAGCTGCAGGGTCATAGCGGTTTATCTCAGTAACGAGTGTGCACTAAGTGGAGCTGACTAGTGTAACACATTATTTAGCATTTATTTTATTTAATAACGGTAGCAGACTGTGTAATTGCCCCTACTTGGGTTTATACTGGTCGGTTTATGTGCTCAGACATAATCAAATAAGCTCATGAAATATCTACTGGGCTGTTCAAAACATCAGTGTTAGCAGGGCCATACCCAGCAGTGCATAAAAAATACATTTCACATTGCAAATAAACTAAAGTGAATTTACAGTTGTTACATTTGATGATAGACAGGCAGGTAGAAATACTTCAAACTGACTTGACATAAAAAGTTTTTACTTTGTCTTGTAATTTGTTTTTGTTTTTTCATATAAGAACACAGTGACAATTTTATAACACATATTGTTAAATATATAGTAAACTAACTAAGTAAAGTATAGTCATGGAGTACATTTAAAAAAAAATGGTTGGAATACAATTATCATTTGTGTCAATTGCAGGTGCATTCTGCGATGGACAGCTCAGATGACTGCAGCGTTCTGTCGCTGGGTGAAGTGCCAATCTCCTGGGTGGAACCGAATGCCCGTGTTAAGGAGGTGAGAAAAACACATTGAAAGATTAAATTACAGTGAAGCATCACTGCCACACAGCTGCATCCAAAACCACATACCACATAAAGTACTAAAACATTACAGTACCGTATATAGTATTAATTACAGTCATACATATAATATGGTAAAGTTGAGATGCCTGCAAGGCATCCCTCTCCTACAGGTCAGTGTTCAGTATTATTTAAAACAACACACACCAGCTTGGATGTAAACTCTTGTATATGTTAATATTTTTTGGGTGTTTGTATTAGAAAATGATTAGTATACATTTTCCTATGTTTCAATTACAGGTGGTTTCTGATCCGGAGATCAGCCCACAGGACGTCGACGTTCTCCTGCCATTTTGCGTGAGTCTCTATCAGACTGTTATTGTTGAGCAGCCTAAATTTGAATAGATGATTAGTCCACATTACAGCATTATAGCACTATAGATTTATTTTTTCTTTTAGGTTGTGGCTGACTTGTAAATTAAATGCAAATAAACATTAAGGCCACCACCACCACCACCTACCTAGAGACATCCCAGCAGGACGACACTGCACTCCCCTCACCGACCCGCGGCAGATTTGGTAAACGCCTCACTAACATCTTTAGCAGCATGTTTAGTTGTTTCAGGTCACGTGACCGGGTGGTGGTGCTGGTCGGCGAGGCGGACACACTTCACTGGCTGGACATCAACAACCCAAAGCCTGATTCTGAGCCAGTGCCTGCTGCAAAGGTAAGAGTTTGGAATAAATCCTGATTTCAAGTGTAGAGCAGGCATCTACAGTGTGCAGAAGCTCCCGTATTACACCATGTCTTATTTTATTCTGTTTTCTTGTAATCCTTTTCCTGCAGAGAGGATGGCTCCAGCGCTTCCTGCGTCGCTTCAGGAGGACGTCTAGGAAGGGGTGAAAAGGCTGCCCATACAACATCTGGGAGCATACATACACTACATACATTCATTCATTCATTCAGCATACATACATACATACATACACAGATAGATACATATATAGGTAGAGAAATAAATACATACATACTTACAAAGGTAGAGAGGTGGCAGGCATATGTTAGACTAGTGGACTTAGTTGTTAGGGGTTTGGGGCAAAGTGGGTCACATCTGTGTTGATTGAATTTTGGTTTAGAGGCAATGCGTTGAGGTCATGATATAGTTGACAGGTCTAGTCAGTAGTTGTGCATTCAGAGGGATGAGGTTAGTTGGGGAAGGGCCCAGTGTGTAGACATAAACTGCCTGATGCACATGCTGTTGGGATAGTGGTATAGTTGGGTGTAGTGAGCTTGGAGGGGAGTGAGTCTGGGACACCAGAATTCACTGCTGAGCCTTCTGGAGGTGTCGTAGGCCTAATTCAGCAAAACACTGATGAAGGGAGGTGCCTACATGATGACCCCTGTGAAGAGCTTGCAGCATAGTGATAAGTGATTTATTGTATGGGTAAAGGGAAGGTAAGATATTTGATGGTTGGGTTAAATGTTGCTGATTGGATCATAAATGTCCACAGCAACTTAGTTATTTAATATTAGTAGCAATTGGTTGTTGATTGGACGATTGTTGTTGGCAGGTATAGGTAGTGAACTATAGGAGATATCTTATGTAGTGAGCTTGGAGGGGAGTGAGTCTGGGACGCCAGACTTCACTGCTGAGCCTTCCGGAGGGGTTGAAAGCTTAATTCAGAGGAGGTGCCTACCTGATGACCCCTGTGAAGAGCTTGCTGCATAAAGGGTGATTAGTATATGGGTAAAGATTAGATGTTTGATGAATTTTACTGATCTGACCATAAACAACCAAAGTAACTTAGCTGATCAGTGCTAGCACAAAAATATAGATAGATAGATAGATAGATAGATAGATAGATAGATAGATAGATAGATAGATAGATAGATAGATAGATAGATAGATAGATAGATAGATATAGATAGATGAATAGATATATGAGAGATATAAATATATATATAGATATATAGATAGATAGATAGATAGATAGATAGATATATTTTATATATATATAGATAGATAGATACATATATAGATAGATAGATAGATAGATAGATAGATAGATAGATAGATAGATAGATAGATAGATAGATAGATAGATAGATAGATAGACATATATTTTGATAGATAGATGAATAGATATATGAGAGGTATAAATATATATATAGATAGATAAATAGATATATGATAGATAGATAGATAGATAGATAGATAGATAGATAGATAGATAGATAGATAGACATATATATATATATATATATATATATATTTATAGGAACATATATAGATAGATAAATAGATATATGATAGATAGATAGATAGATAGATAGATAGATAGATAGATAGATAGATAGATAGATAGACATATATATTGATAGATATATATATATATATATATAGATAGATGAATGGATATAAGAGGGATATAAATATATATATATATAGATATGCCAAGAAAAAAAATTCTCAACTTTATAACTTAATTAGTTCGGTTCAAGCTACATGCTTAATGAATCTTAAAGAGCAATGGGAGAAGGATCTAGAAAATCAGAGTGATGTTTTGAAATTAACAAGGCAGATGGAAGGACACCAAACACTGCTGTAACGGGGTTAGGATCCAACTGCATCTCAAGAATCTCAGCTGTATCTCAGCACCTCTTAACTGAGGACAAGTTACAACAAATATTATACAGAATTAATTTATCCTCCTTGTGTGCCAAACATGGAATGATTCAGTGTAAACTATTTTACCAAGTGTATTGGACTAAAGCCAAACTTTATCCAAAATGTATCCAGATACAGACCCAGTATACCTTTGGTATAGCACACTGAATTCGATGCACTCTGAATGGTTCTCTTTCAAAATGTAAAAGATAATGCAGCCTTTTTTCACTTTTATGGAAAATCTTTCACTTGCAGCAATTCCAGAATAATGGTAAAATGTTTCCCCCTGTAAGATTGGAACATGCTCCTTAACCAAAATTACACTAATAAATGATACAAGACCATATGCTGTGTGCTAAGCTCTTTATGTTGTGTGTTCGAGGAATTTAGATTTTTTTCTCTCCCCCCCTTAATTATGTCACCTATATAAAGATATAAACTTTGTCTAACTAATTATTTTTTTCTCTCTTTACAATTAACTTATTTACTTTGTGAACTGTATGTGTGTTATATTCTGTTAAACAATGCTACTTAATATATTGTATTTACTGTGCTCCCCAATGTTCAAAGTCAATGCAAAACAGACAATAAAAATATTTACTCAAAAAAGAGTCTGTTAACCAGCTAGTCTTCAGTATGGGACCAACTTGACCATCAATGACCAACTAAGACCATCTGAATTCAGTTATCAGCAAAACTGGTCTAGAGTAGGATATTCAAACAGATCAGATTTTAAATTTAAAAACTCCTGAGGATAAAAAAATATATGCTAGATGTGCAGTTTATGCAACTCAAATTAAAGATAATAATGCAAAGAAAAGCTGTACTTCATGGATGAAGAGATTGTATGGTGATATTAATTAATTATATTTTCCTTTTTTATATGCTTGTGTTTAATAAGTATTTAGGTTGTTTAATGTATTATTTTTAAGTTTGTATCCTGCAAAAAAGACCCAATACAGACACTGAAACTAGAATGTAAAAATGCATACCTATTCTAAATACATAAAAAAATCAAATATAAACACTGTTTTTACACAAAGTTAACATGCCAGTTTACTGTTTATTCACATTAATGGCCCTTATCACACAAGTTAACACAACGGGCAGTACTGAAGTCATCAAAAAATGTTGAGGTTATGTCCTTAAATAATTGTGATAATTTGATAACGTAATTATAGTGACAAGGCTAAACCAAATTTCTGATAATGTTGGGATCATTTCTGTGTTTTTGGATGTGTATTTAAGTGATGCAGGTTTAAGTCTCTTCTTGGCTGAATTAGCAGTAAAGCATGAATGTGAGTAGCACTGCGTCTCACCTGGGAGGATTCTCTATCCCCTCCTCAGGCCTGAGGATTTACTGCATTACGTAACTCTCTGCAGGTGAGCTGCTGCTGCTGTTAAAGTCACTGGTGTCCAAGCTGTGATAATAGCACTGATGCTGCACGTGTACATGTATGAGTGTGCGGATGTGTGCACGAGTGTGTGCAGGTTACAACAAAAATAACAAAAATTTCCCCCAAAAATGAGGAAACAAACAGAATTTTGAAAAAAAAAAAAAAACAGAATTTTGAAAAAATAATCAGAAGTAAAAGAGGCAGAGACTGCAATATTCCCTTTCATTTTTCAGGGTTGTAATATATTGAAGGAGTGTCTGTAGTTGTAGCCCCGCCTACTGGTAATTTACTAGTATTTGTTTTTCAGCTTTTGGGTAATGTCTCGTTATGCTAACAGACTAGACTAATACACACAGTACTGGAACTTCTCCAAACGGACCTGCACTATACACCAATACCTACACTACTGCTATACTTGCACTGTCATACACACTTTAATTCCCCAAGAACTGTGAACTTTAAGAACTTTAGGCACTCATTCACTTTACCAGCCTTAAGCTATATACCATATTTGCACTACTGTTATACGGGTTCTATTTATACTGTCATTCCATCTCAATCACCATCAATATTGCACTATTGTCTTCCGTCTTACGTATGTCTATTGTGTCTGTGTACATATATGGTAATTATATGCATGTCATCTAAAGATGTCATTAAACTGATAGCAAGTATTGATTTGGACTGATAGCAGGAAATGCTGGATTAACACCAATTGAAAATGTACTGCTTCAGTGACGCCATAGATCAGTACAAATCTATGACGTCATAGAAGGGTAACGCAGCAGCCCGGAGCCACAGTAAAGGGCGGAGCATATGTCAATCATTCATAGGATGGGCAGAAGAACTCTGTGACGTCATACTCGCCAACGTCTATAAATATAACAGGCTGAAAATCATTCACGCGCTTGTTCGCGGGCGGAGATTGTAATTATAGCTGGAATATGGTGATTCCTGAGCGTGAGCGGGTGGACCCTAGTAGCTCCAGGCCGGTGGGGGCGAGTGAAGATCAAGAGACCTGGAGGAAATATCTGGACCGCGTTGTGTGTCCAATAGTATTTGACTGTTTAGCAGTCTATGGCCTAGGTAATTTTTTGTACAATTGCTTACAGTATGTGGCGAGCCTTTTTTAAGAGAAAGAGTTAAGAAACGGAGGGGGGTTGAGCTCTATTTACGACGCTGATGTGATGCTCACAGCTCCATCGGTTAATATAATATAATATAATATTATTATAATATCAGAAGCACTGAATGGTATTATTGCTTTATGTATAGGAATAGCTACACCCAGTGTAAATTTTGACAACAAATTTTTATTTAGTTTTAGTCATAGTCTTGTGACGAAAATAGCATTTAGTTTTAGTCACAATTTAGTCCTCTGATATGTTTTTAGTTACATTTTAGTCGACTAAATTGACTGTAATTTTAGTCGACTAAAATTTAAAGGGTGTAAATGTAAATGCTTTTCCATCAATTCCCTTGAATTATTAACCATACACTTATAAAGAATTAAACATTTATTAACCAGTTGTGTAATATTGTTAATGTTTGAATGTGAAATATATTTATATTTATACATGATTTAATGTATATTATTATTATTGTAGGTATGTGACTTTAAATAATTTACATTTAAAATTTTGTTCTAGAAATCATTCTAATGGTTAAATTATAGTTTGAACAGAGCTGTAGACGCAAAAACACAGCTTTTAAAGGATCTAGTTATCTTCAGCACTAACCCAGCACACCTACTGTAGCTACAGTCTATAAATGAGCTCAAAAACACACATTCACACAATGTCCTGTAGAGATGCTCTCAGGATGTACTGAGAGACTTATGAGAAAGTGCTGTAAAAAAAACTTTACACAGACTTTTGGGTTCTTCCTGCTTCAACACTAGCTAAGTTATATGTTTCCCACAGATGTTCTCGTATTAATGAGAGAGTTCTGTATCAGTAACATTAACTTTACAGAACAGTCTTTTAGTACACAGCCGAGTTAAACACCATCAGCTCATGAAATAACATTAGCATTAAAATGCTGATCTCCCCATGGAGTTCTTTGGGACTCTTGTCTGCAGAAGCTGAAAGATTAGTGGTGTTTTACTGGAGATGGAGTCGCCCCACACGGTTTACACGTTGTCTTGTTTTCCGCGACGTCAAATGAGAAATATATGATCTCTCCTCTTTCTCCCTGCTGCTGACACTGTCGAGTTAACTGTGGAGCCTGTATATAGTTCCTGGAAGTTAGCAGCAAATACTATCAGCACAGTGAAGCTGGAGCAGGATACACCATCTGTGATCCACTTTTACAGGTTAGTACGCTTAAAAAAACCTGACTGTGTATTATCTGGACATCACGATCAAACTAACATGTGCATTGAAGCATTTTAGTGAATTAACCCCCCTCTTAATAAACATATTTAGGGAACTAAATCGATGCTAAGACAACGCGAATATAGCTACTGGCATTATTACTGGCATTATTATGTCTGAATATCTTATATATACAGATAGACCATGCTAACCTAACTAATTAAATATCTAATATCTGAATATATTATATATCCAGATAGACCATGCTGACCTAACTAATTACATATCTAATATATCAATATATTATATGTCCAGATAGACCATGCTGACCTAACTAATTAAATACCTAATATATCAATATATTATATATCCAGATAGACCATGCTGACCTAACTAATTAAATATCTAATATATCAATATATTATATATCCAGACAGACCATGCTGACCTAACTAATTAAATATCTAATATCTGAATATATTATATATCCAGATAGACCATGCTGACCTAACTAATTAAATATCTAATATCTGAATATATTATATATCCAGATAGACCATGCTAAACTAACTAATTAAATATCTAATATCTTATATATCAATATCTTATATATCCAGATAGACCATGCTAAACTAACTGATTAAATATCTAATATCTGAATATCTTATATATCCAGATAGACCATGCTGACCTAACTGATTAAATATCTAATATCTGAATATATTATATATCCAGATAGACCATGCTGACCTAACTGATTAAATATCTAATATCTGAATATATTATATATCCAGATAGACCATGCTAAACCAACTAATTAAATATCTAATATCTTATATATCAATATCTTATATATCCAGATAGACCATGCTGACCTAACTAATTAAAAATCTGAATATCTTATATATCCAGATAGACCATGCTAACTTAACTAATTAAAAATCTGAGTATCTTATTGTTATAACGTCTTCTTATAACAGTGAATGAAAACTCAGATGAAGGTACTGACTGTTTATTTACAGAATTCTCTTACAGATCAGAAATGACAGACATCCTGTCTTCAATAGGATTTTCTCTGCTGTCCCCTGCCTAGTTGTACTTCAGGGTAACTTGAAATATACAGTGCCACCTAGTGGTTGAAGCAACAATTACATAACCTTTCTACATATACCACATCTCCCCCACCTGTCAAATATTTAAAATGATTAACCTGTAACAACATTACCAATAGCAAAAACATTATCATTTTTTTTCTATAGCTTCCATTTTAAACTTCTACAAGCTAGGAAGGTGGGTGGACTACCATCCTTCCAGTGACATCAGAGGGCATTCTTGCTCTGTAGTTGCGATCTCACTTCTATCTAACAAAGTCTCTCAGATAAGATGGGGCCATTCGGGTACGTGATGACCGTCGCAAAGAGGAATCCTCTAAGCATTGTTTCTGCATTTGAGAGGCCAGATCTTCAGGAGCTCCTTTCTGCACCATAGAAGTTCCTCCAGGCTCCTCGGAGTGTGTCACTGGCAAATCTACAGAATCTTCAGCCATGCTACCATCAATTTTCTCTTCTGTTTCAGGAGTCGTGACAGCTGCAGTCTGGCGCGTTCGAATCTGGTCCGCATGTGTGCGTATAGCTTGGCCGCTTCCAGTCCTTACAGTGTAAGACACAGGTCCGGTGCTGGTATCCACTTAGGTCCATAACTGTAGTTCTGTATGCAGACTTCATTTCCTGGTGAAAAGCTGCGCCATTTGCTCTTTTCATCATGCTTTTCTTTTTGCTTTGTTTGTTTTTGTAGAATCTTTGCCTTGATATTAGGGCGGAGCAAATCCAGGACATCTCCTGGACATGAGCATTTCGGCAGGTGATAAACCTGTTGTTGTTTGAGGGGTAATTCTGTAGTTGAAAAGAAATCTGGACAATTTGGTTTCCAGACTGTTGCCTTTCATTTTTTTCATTCCCTCTTTAAATGTCTGGACCGCCCTTTCTGCCAAACCATGGGATGATGGATGATAGGGAGCAGATGTGACATGTTGAATTCCATTTTGTCCCAGGAACATCTCAAATTCTGCACTTGTAAAACAAGTGTCATTGTCAGAGACTAACATCTGAGGTAATCCATGTACACTGAAGCACTTTCTCAATTTTTCAATGGTTACTTGGGTGGTGGCAGTGTTGGCAGCATAAATTTCTAACCACTTGGAGTGTGAGTCAATGACAACCAAGAACATCTTTCCCAGAAAGGGACCTGCATAATCCACATGAATCCTAGGGTCCAGGGTGATCCTGGCCACTCCCAAGGGTGCAAAGGTGCACAAGCTGGAGATCTTGGGTTCCTTTGACATTCAGTACATTTCTTTACCTCTATCTCAATTGCCTCATCCATGCCAGGCCACCAAATGTACGAATGGGCCAACCTTCATTCGTGATATGCCAGGGTGTGTTTGGTGAAGTTGCTTTAGCAGTGTCTGTCTACCTTGAATAGGAATTACCACTCGGTTGCCCCACAAAACACATCCATCTTTTACACTTAGTTCCAGTTGTCTCTGTTGATATGGCTTGAATGGAGCATCCCACCACTTCAGGCCATCCTTTCAGGACCCACTCATGGACTTGTGAAAATACAACATCTCTTGCTGTCCAACGTTTTATGTGAGCTGTTGTCACTGGAGGTTCATCCAATAAGTCTACCATAAGAACTTGTTCTGTTGATTCCTCCTCTTCTGGAGCATCCTGCACTGGTAATCTGCTCATGGCATCTGCATTTGCATGGTGTTTTCCAGGTTTGTGCACCATGTTGTACTCGTAAGCTCTCAAGAGAATGGCCCACCTCTGTACTCTTGGTGACCCCATTTGTGGCACAGGTTTCTTTTCATGAAAAATAGATATCAGAGGTTTGTGGTCAGTATAGATGGTGAATCTTCTACCATAGATATACTTGTGGAACTGCTTCATTCCAAACATTATGCATAGACCCTCTTTTATAGCTGCTATTGGTTTTGTCTGGAGATCCTGTAAGTTCTTATTGGCCATTTCTGTAGCCAATGCAATCTCAAATGCCTTCTCAAATGTGAGGTTTGTTTCGGCTAATAACCGACGCTGAATGCGATCCTCATTTATTCCACATACAAGTCGATCTCTCAGCATTTGATCCAGAGAGTTCCCATAATTGCAATCTTGTGCCAATAATCCTGCACCTGGCCTATAGACCTGTTCGCAATTTGGTGTTGGGGGAATTTCTCACTTGAACTGAGTTAGTGAGTCCCTAGACATGAAAAATCCCTGAGGTGCTCGTCCGCCATAGTGCCACGAATTCTGCAATGGTCTAATCAAATATGG
Source organism: Astyanax mexicanus (assembly GCF_023375975.1). Taxonomy (NCBI): domain Eukaryota; kingdom Metazoa; phylum Chordata; class Actinopteri; order Characiformes; family Acestrorhamphidae; genus Astyanax; species Astyanax mexicanus. The sequence goes on along the minus strand of NC_064420.1, from coordinate 39,197,175 downwards.
CTGCCATCGTCTATGATGAAAATAGAACTTTTTTGTTTCTGAATGTATATACACAGATAATACCTCAATTTAGACTAATTATGGTATGAGGAATTCATTTCTGATATTGTTATGACCGTATTAGGTGATTTTGACATTAAAAGGTCATGGTCAAGGTCGTTTTCCCATTCTGAAGACCTTACCCACAACTTGGCCATTGTAAGTAATCAAAACCAGATGCAATAAGTCTAATAAATCTGATATTTAATATTCATTGCTAATATTGTTTTTTTCACATTAAGGATCACCTTGTCATTAAAATGTTAACAAAAATGTTTTTTTCTTTATAGTATTTTTTATTGTTTTTCTTTCCACAATGATTTGTTTTAATTATAACAAGTCATGAACAGAAGAAATATAACAATTTTAAACATCCTCTTTGAACTTATATTTTAACTGAGTGTTAGTACAATGGTATAAATTCAATTCCAGTACTTTCATTTGTGTAGATTTCTACAAATGTCTTTGCTTTCATCAAATATCTTAGCTGTTGTTGTTGATCTGACCCTAGCCCAGACCAAAGCTGCATCTTGCTCTGTCAAGACATCTGCCCCCCCAAAGTCGGCTCAGTACTGGACTGGGTCAGAAGCTGTAGAAGCATGTTTAGTCTCCACCTTGCTCATACAGTCATCTCCAATCAGGATATGAGCTTTAATCACTGTCTTTCACAGTGATGCTCCAAGACGAGAGACTGCTTGATGGAGTGGAAGCATTCACAGCCTCTCACCAGTGCCATACTGCTGCCAGATCTCCTTCATCCAAAGTTCTTGGAAGTATGGGCTGTAGCAGAGAAGCAATGCAAAGGTGTCTGTGTCATTGGAGACTATGATAACTCTCTTGCACTGCTTCACATGAATAGCCCACTCAACATGCACCAGCAACCTGGCATAAGCTTCTTCAATCCAGTTCAAGAGGTCTTGAATCTCGTCCCCAGCAGCTGCCTTTGCTGGTAGCACCTCATCATCAGTGACAACAGAGTTCACAATTACAGTAGCATTGCCATTGGCTTGACTGCACATCATATCACGAGCGGGGCATGAGTATCCGGCAGATACTTTCTCTAAGCAGTCTCTCGTCTTGGAGCATCACTGTCAAAGACGGTGATTAAAGTTCATATCCTGATTGGAATTGTGAATAAATACTGCATATTTGGCAGTGTTGAATCTATGCTTGTGGTTCGATTTAGCGTGCTGTTTCGGGGGAGTCAACAAGGATGTTCTTTAACCTCGTTTGTTAATTCTCGCTTTGCGAAGCTCTTTGGGAAACACACTCAGAACTGGCTTGTTCTTTACTCACGTCATTCGTTAGTTCGTTCGTTATTCGATTGATCGTTTTCGGGAAACCCACCCGTTTTCTTATTTTTACTTGGAAAATGAGCAGCATGTGTTATTTAACTAAGGATGCACATTTTGCTGTAGACTGTATTTTATTAACATGAAATCTATGTGCTGTGTTACATAACAGGTAATAGATTAAATGTTTAATATCTCAATAACAGTAAATATAATGTTTAATATCTCAATAACGATAACAGCCCAAACGCTAATTTCTGCTGCACAAACGCAGCACTAACCAATGGAAATATTTTTACTCTGTTTCTGATGATATGAGGGGCCAGCTTCACACCCATTAAATTAATTTTTACCTAATAACTCAATAATGATAACAGCACAAACATAGCACTAACCAATGAGACCACTTTGGTGAAATTTGGCCACAAATGAGGGGCTGCGTTACATAACAGTTCAGAAAATTAAATGTTTAATATCTCAATAACAGTAAATATAATGTTTAATATCTCAATAACGATAACAGCACAAACGTTATTTTTTGCTGCACAAACCTGCACAAACCAGCACAAACGTAGCACTAACCAATGAGACCACTTTGGTGCGATTTGGCCACAAATGAGGGGCCGTGTTACATAACAGGTCAGAAAATTAAATGTTTAATATCTCAATAATGATAACAGCACAAACGTTTATTTTTGCTGCACAAACCAGCACAAACTCAGCACTAACTAATGGAAATATTTTTATTTAATTTCTAATGATATGACTTTGAGGTGATGGAGGTAATGTTAGTACTGATTATACCTTTAACCTGAAGAATTAGAATTGAGCTGTTATACCAGAGAAATTCAGAAAATATATATTAGAGATGATTTCAATAAAAATGATAAAAAATAAATTGAACAACACAGAGCAGACAAAAATGGTGGAGTTATTAAAAGACACTAAACTAGTGCTGGGCGGTATGACAAAAAAAGGAGTATTACGGTATTTTTCAAGATTCTGATGGTTTCACAGTATATCACAGTATTTTTATCATTTATTTATTTATATATTTTTGCATGGCTGGGCTTTTATATAGGTCTGTGACTTACTGTTTGGAGTACATGTAATATAAATACTAAATAAATATAAATACTATAAATACTACTAAGGCAATATATGAGTCAATCAAACTCTATTAGCAGAAATAAGCCATTAGACGTATTACAGTATTAAAATAAGCCACAATTTTCTTCTTTATCGCAGCTGGGAACAGCGAGTTAAAGTGACAGTATTTGAACACCCAGCGTGTTTCTTTGGTACTGTAGTATCTTGAGCTGCTATGTCCTGTAGATGCATGAAATAAGTCTTCGCTGATACTGTTCTTTGTATATAAGAAAATTTATTACAGAAAAAAGAATAATTAGTACAAAAAAACAGCATCAAAACAAGCACCCGGGTTGGCTTGTGAGAGAGTCTTATCCCTGATCTGATCTTTAGCACTCTCGCTTGAATTCCTGAAGTCCAACCTTTTATGTTTGGAACATCTCACAGCTGGAAACACTTAACATACACTCCTATAGCGCACATACATAAGTTAGTCCGACTCAATGCATGGAAGGGGAAAGAAGTGCTCCCCAAACCTTCTAGCCATCTGTACCCTGTGGTCCAGAGGCCATTCTGTGTGGACAATATATTCTGGATAATGTTGAATATCCATTCTGTGTGGAAAATATGTATGCTCAAATATACATCAGTACCGTATGAACCGATGTCGAATTGTCCTACCTGGTCAAACCGTGCAAAAAAGGTGATCAACAACATTGTTGCCACTGAAAGTGACCGTAAGTATTAACACTGTAATATCTTTTTTATGTTTATTTTTCAATGTCAATGTGGCCCCTGAGCCACTGGTTTTTTTTTTTTTAAGAGTGGAGCGAATGAAAATATCCAACAGAGTTGACATGCTAATGCTAATAATAATGCTAATAATAATAATAATAATAATAATAATAATAACCAAATATGTTGTTATATTATTTTAAATATGATAACTGATCCGTTTTGGTCATATGTGTATATAATTCAGACATTGAACGAAAAGTAATTTCTAACAACAGTAAATGTAATTTTGAGTGAAATATTTAGGTTGTAAGGTTACCTTAATTTGGATTTAATTAATAATAAACAGAAGTACAGAAAAAAAATATTTTGTTTATTTGTGATTAAATGTAATTCCACAAACTTTGTTCTAAGTCCCTATAGGGAGGGCTTTGATTCATATTAGCAAATGTGTGTCCCCCTATGTCAATCCCACTCCTACGCCTTTGGTATTTGCATTTCAGTTTCATGTTTGACAGGATTTACCTCCCATAAACTACCTTGCTTGGAATGAATGGTTTTCGTACAAGGACGTTTATTTATTTATTTTTTTTTTTTTTTTGAAAGTCAGCAGACAGAGGGGAGAAGGATAGACAGACAGAGGGGAGGAGGGAGAAAGGCAGAAGTTCCCGCGGGAGCGGGAGAGAGCGATGAGGGGGAGATGCAGTCGCCTGGGCAGCACGTGGACGTCGTTTGAGCTTCAGGTTAGGACGTCTGTGCGACTCCGTGCCAGTGAGTAAATAAACTGCCACAGACATTTAACCGATGGAGCTGTGAGCATCACATCAGCGTCGTAAATAGAGCTCAACCCCCTCCGTTTCCTAACTCTTTCTCATAGATTATTAAGGAATCTAACAACGCACGCCATCCCGTAAAGGGCTGCGTAAAAAAACCCACACACACAATATCCCAAGCCAATAAATATACCATCCACAATATTCCCCAAATAGTTTTGAAAGGTTTCAAGATAGTCCACCCGCCTGGAGCTACTAGAGTCCACCTGCTCACGCTCAGAAATCACCATATTCCAGATATGAGTACAAATCTCCGCCTGCGATCAAGCCTGTGCTCCTATTTATAGAAAATCCGTAAATGACGTCACGAGCCACCTATGACGTCATAAAGTCCTTCTGACCATCCTGCCCTCTTTCATAGGATGGTCAGAAGAACTCTGTGACGTCATCGGCACCAGGCTCAATATATAGGAGCACAAGCTGAAAATCATTCACTCGATCGATCGCAGGCGGAGAGTTGTATTTATATCTGTAATATGTTCTTAGAAGCCTTTTCTGATTTAGTGTTGCAAGTTATTGGTCCTTTTTTGTTTTACATGGCGTATTTCTATGGATGGCACTTGTTCACTGATCATATAGCGAGCCTTATTAGAAACCTTCTTTAAGAGAAAGAGTTAGGAAACGGAGGGGGTTGAGCTCTTTTTACGACGCTGATGTGATGCTCACAGCTCCATCGTTTAAACGTCTGTGGCAGTTTGTTTACTCACTGGCACGGAGTCGCACAGACGTCCTTACCTGATGCTCAAACGACGTCCATGTGCTGCCCGGGCGACTGCCTCTCCCCCTCTACAACCCCCCCCATTTACCTCCTGAGTCTCCTTCTCTACCCTACATACACCCCCCCTCCTTTCCCTACTGCCTCACCTCCTCTACCCTACATCAGGGGCGTAACAGCAAATTCTGACCGCGGTCACGCCATCTGCACTGTTTTACTGTAGCCGCGTGCACAGCGCACCCGGAGGAGCGGAGGCTGGCGCTTCTCGTGCAGAGAAGAAACTAGTTTTACACCTAAATAAACATGATTTAACGAGGTCTAATCCACAAATATACACCAGAAAGACCACTGCTTATCTGTAGAACAGTGTAACGTTTTGGAAAAAGAGCTATTAAATAAGCAAATCAAATTAATATCATATCACAGCACTAAATTCTTAGTGATCTTTTTCTCATATATCCCAGATATATGTTTGAAGTGATATTACTGTATCATTTTGGAGTAATTTGATACCAAATACGTGTTTTTTTTAAAAGAGATTTCGGGGCTATAAAACCAAAAATAATCTAATTGTTATCATATTAGACAATGAAATCCGTGAAGAAGACATTCCATACTGTTAATGTTATTCATGTCAAGTGATATTACTGTAAAATTTTAGAGTAAAATATATTTAGAGAAAAATATCTAATCTAATCAAATTGTTATCCAATGCTACCAAGACAGCCTTAAAGAACACATTCCATACTAATAATGACATGAATAACAAAGAATATTACTGTATCATTTTGGAGTAATTGGATACCAAACTTAAGAAAAAATGTCCAATCACTTTAGCATAAACCACATTTCAAAGTCCTATAAAACCAGCAAATCAAATTTTTATCCAATGTTACCAAGACAGCCTTAAAGAAAACATTCCATACTAAAAATAGATTGAGTAACAAAGAATATTACTGTATCATTTTGGAGTAATTGGATACCCAACTTAGGAAAAATGTCTATTCGTTGTCCTTAAACAACATTTCGGAGTTCTATAAAACCAGCAAATCAAATGTCAGTTTAGGGAGGGGCTTTTATAGTCAGAAAAAACTTTAATCCAAGCACGTGAAGCTCATTGTTTGTAATAGCTCAAATACATTTTAAAACTTGAGGGAACCAAACAGAATTCTGGTGGTTTGAATTGTTGGATAATAATTGACCATTTTTAACTTTTCAAAATGTTTAAAAATGAATTAAACAGAGAATATTTTTTTTTGCTACAGTGTATTTCACATGTTCAGGGCCATGTATAGGCCATATTTCACGATTATTTGTTAATTGTGACTGTTTAACTTGCAAAATCTGTAGGGGGTTGAATACTACTCGGAGGTAGGGCCTTGCAATTTGATCAAACATTTCTATCCTGATGTAGGGCGAGTTGATAACTATATATAAGAAAATATTAGACATTGTCTATAAATTCAGTCATTTCATCTTATAAACTAACCACAAGACTTATTTCTTTTTACATATTTAATTACACGTAAAAGTGTGTTTATATTTTATTTCATTTTATTGAGAAACTCAAAATTATCAAATTGTAATAACAAAAATAATAACATGCTTTTCACTTTCTCTTTCAACTGAAATGAAATTAAGCACCCAACTTAAAGAGATGAACACCTAAAGAGACAACATCATGAGGTTTTTTCATCAGTTTTAAATCAGTCCTATGCACTTGTGGAGCTGATGTTGCAAACTTTTCCAAGTATATCATCTTGTTGCACTGCCCTATTTGAGGCACTGTATATATTTTTGCACCATCATCCAGGCATTTTACAAACAGTGATCCCCCCTCCCCCTTAAATGTGACTAACTGCATCTGTATAATTTATATTTAATTATAAATGAAGCCATTTATTAAACTAAATACATACATGTGTACATGTATACATAGGGTGTGACTCTTTTATTAATACATTAGCCTGAAACATTTTCTCAAGCAGCACAAAGTTTTACACTCTTAACATGTTGTACTTTCTTTTGTTTTTGTTTTTAGTTGAGGTGGCAAAGCTAAAGGTGGAAATCAAATTCCTACATGATGAATGCACAGTTTTGAAGGAACATGTGGACAAATGCAGGTCCTTCAGGTGTGTGTGTGTGTCCGTGTGCATGTGTAAATTATTGTTTAAATCGTTTAAATTCTCTCTCACTTTCAGTTGCAGAAATACACAGATCAAGCATAATATTATCAACACCTTCCTAATCACAAGTCCTCTTTAGGTGCCCTGTGGTCTGGAGCAGTTTGTTTGTGGTCAGATTAATCTGATATATTAGCCAGATAATTACTACAGCTGTTAACTAATGCATCTTTGCTGCTGCTCCATGCTAAGCTGTTTCACACTGAATGTGTATGTGCAGTGTTCACTGCTCACAAAAGGTGTGACGAGACACTCATCTCACAATATTGGGTTCAAGAAACAAGACGTAGTATATACATATATAAGCTTATACCTCTGAGACGTGTCAACACATTGCCTCTGCGTGTGTCTGTGTGGTTGTAGTTTTGATCATTCTTGGCTGAAGTAGAAGATGGCGGTAAATTTGTTGGTTTTCTTGCACAGATACAACTTTTAAGCACAATACACGTTTCCTGTATGTTTGAGGCCAGAGTGTTTCCAAAAAGTTGCCTTGTTTATTCCACAGCTTCCTTTGCTGTGCATTTTGACTCATTGTCTTTGTGAAACATCCAATTATGTAAAGCAGTGTAGCTGATAGTTTTAGGTTCAGCCGCAGAATTCTGAGCTTTCCTACTCTCTTAATTTTCCCTTTACCTTTTTTAATGCATCTGATCTATTGCCAAAAAGCATGATGCTATTATAACTTTCCTATTGGCCAGTTGATTAATTAAATTATTTCTGATCCAGTGACAAAACTATCTTGCATAATTTTTGTGATCACTCATGTGTAAATCTGTATTTGCAAACATTTCCATGGCATTTGTGTCCATGAGTGTATGTAAACTTTCAACTGTATGTTTATTAATCTGGCTGACAGTCATTTACTGTATTCTGTTACATTTTGTAATTGTTTTTTATTTAACAGGTAACAAATGGTAACTCTGTGCAGTAAATATTAGGGGGATGGATTAGTTTTACTAGTTTTCAATCATCAGGAATATATATACACTACCGTTCAAAAGTTAGGGGTCACATTGAAACGTCCTTATGTTTGAAGGAAAGTCACTGTACTTTTCAATGAAGATAACTTTAAACTTGTCCTAACTTTAAACAAATACACTCTGTACATTGCTAATGTGGTAAATGACTATTCTAGCTGCAAATGTCTGGTTTTGGTGCAATATCTACATAGGTGTATAGAGGCCCATTTCCAGCAACTATCACTCCAGTGTTCTAATGGTACAATGTGTTTGCTCATTGGCCCAGAAGGCTAATTGATGATTAGAAAACCCTTGTGCAATCATGTTCACACACCTGAAAACAGTCTAGCTCATTACAGAAACTACAAAACTGACCTTCCTTTGAGCCGTTTGAGTTTCTGGAGCATCACATTTGTGGGGTCAATTAAACGCTCAAAATGGCCAGAAAAAGAGAACTTTCATCTGAAACTCGACAGTCTATTCTTGTTCTTAGAAATGAAGGCTTGAAATTGCTAAGAAATTGAAGATTTCCTACAACGGTGTGTACTACTCCCTTCAGAGGACAGCACAAACAGGCTCTAACCAGAGTAGAAAAAGAAGTGGGAGGCCGCGTTGCACAACTAAGCAAGAAGATAAGTACATTAGAGTCTCTAGTTTGAGAAACAGATGCCTCACAGGTCCCCAACTGGCATCTTCATTAAATAGTACCCGCAAAACACCAGTGTCAACATCTACAGTGAAGAGGCGGCTGCAGGATTTTGGGCTTCAGGGCAGAGTGGCAAAGAAAAAGCCATATCTGAGACTGGCTAATAAAAGAAAAAGATTAAGATGGGCAAAAGAACACAGACATTGGACAGAGGAAGACTGGAAAAAAGTGTTGTGGACGGATGAATCCAAGTTTGAGGTGTTTGGATCACAAAGAAGAACGTTTGTGAGACGCAGAACAAATGAAAAGATGCTGGAAGAATGCCTGACGCCATCTGTTAAGCATGGTGGAGGTAATGTGATGGTCTGGGGTTGCTTTGGTGCTGGTAAGGTGGGAGATTTGTACAGGGTAAAAGGGATTCTGAATAAGGAAGGCTATCACTCCATTTTGCAACGCCATGCCATACCCAGTGGACAGCGCCTGATCGGAGCCAATTTCGTCCTAAAACAGGACAATGACCCTAAACACACCTCCAAATTGTGCAAGAACTATTTACAGCAGAAGCAGGCAGCTGGTATTCTATTGGTAATGGAGTGGCCAGCGCAGTCACCAGATCTGAACCCCATTGAGCTGTTGTGGGAGCAGCTTGACCGTATGGTACGCCAGAAGTGCCCATCCAACCAATCCAACTTGTGGGAGCTGCTTCTAGAAGCGTGGGGTGCAATTTCTCCAGCTTACCTCAACAAATTAACAGCTAGAATGCCAAAGGTGTGCAATGCTGTAATTGCTGCAAATGGAGGATTCTTTGATGAAAGCAAAGTTTGATGTAAAAACAATGTTATTTCAAATACAAATCATTATTTCTAACCTTGTCAATGTCTTGACTCTATTTTCTATTCATTTCACAACGTATTGTTACACCTTAGCCCATGTCTGTGTTATGTTTCTCCCTCATCTGTTCCCTAGTGCTCCTGCCCCTCTGTTTTCCTGTCATGTGTTCACAGCCACGTGTTTCTGTTATGTATCTGTCACGTCTTAGCCCTGCCCTAACCATCAGTGTTCTCACCTGTGTCTTATCTGTAGCCCTGCCCCCTCATCAGCCCTGCCCAGGTGTTCCTCCTGTATTTAAGCCCCTCTGTTTGTACATGCTGTGTCGAGTCTTTTGTGTTTTCTAGTCTGTTAATCTAAGCGTGAATCCTGTTTGTAGTGTTTAGCCTTTGTAGCCTAGCCTTGTATCCTAGTGTTTGTACCCCAGTCTTAGCCTTAGTTTATGTATTTCGTTTTCCTTTCTGTGTTTGTTTGGTTTATTTATTAAAGTATCATCTTTGCACTTACGTCCTCCTCCTCCTTCACACCCCTCCGTCCCTGCCTGACACGTATGGTGGTGAATAAGTGTGACTTTTCATGGAAAACACAAAATTGTTTGAGTGACCCCAAACTTTTGAACGGTAGTGTATATTATATATATATGCTTTATAAATGCACAATGAGTATTTGCTAAAGGCTAAAAACTTGTGTGACATGCTTTGAAATTAATGATACATATAATTGCATCTAAAAAGTAAACTTATTCTTTTTTTTTTCTTATGGACAAAAGCAGGATGGAGAGGGGCAGAAGATTCCGCATCCTGCTTTCTGATAGATGAAAAAAAGGAAAAGCACAAGAAGAAGAAGATCAAGAAGAACAAAAAATATAACATTTTACCTAAAAGAACTGTATAATCAATAATGTAAATAAATAAATAAATAAGTTTAATGTTATGTATTGTTGTACAGATTGTTTTTGCTTTTATTAAGATTTAACAAAAAAGTAAGAACAGCAGAACACTGCACACTACATAATACAGCCCGCTCTCTGTTGTTTCTGAGTACTTACTGGGTACTTACAGAGTAAGAACAGCAGATCACTGCACACTACATAATACAGTCCGCTCTCTGTTGTTTCTGAGTACTTACAGAGTAAGAACAGTAGAACTCGGTGAAGTGTGGGTTTAAAGTTCTTTTTAGAACAGGGGTTATAAAAAGCAGCTTTACAGGACAAGGTGTGCACCAGGACTCCAGGAGCAAGACAAAGGCAACAGCGGTGAGAAGAGTTGAGCAGAAAAGGACTGAAGATGGAAACCTATCCACCATTATCCATTAAAATAAATTAACAAATAAATGTGTATTAACAAATAAATTTCCTTTGAAATCTCAGCATTATCTTCTTATTCAAACTAATAAAATATATTAGAATGATAAGTCCCTTGGGTATGACTGGAATGAAACCTTTATAACTATCATGAACAAAATGTTTAAATAACACATATATATATATATATATATATATATATATATATATATATATATATATATATATATATATATATATATATATATATATATTAATATTGCACCAGAAATGTAGGGAAAGTGCAGGCAATGACATATCAATTTTTTTACTGTTGTTCCTGGGAATTAATTTGTACCTACATTTAAGTACTAGGAGAACCCCATAAGTATTTAGAATAAACTGATAAATACAGAAACGTTATACCATATGTTTTGGTAAAGTACAAGGTAAGTGTCAGAAAGTTACCCAGTTGTTACTCTCTTGTTCCTGGTTCTTTCTGTGTTCTTTATTTATACTTACAGTTAAGTACCTGTAGGACCCAGTAATTATGTAGAATGTAGCCTGGTTCATACAGAGAATTTACACCGTAAGTAAAGGGTACATACAGAGAACTTACACCGTAAGTAAAGGGTACTTACCCTCTAAAACACCACCCAAGTAACCATTGAAAAATTGAGAAAGTGCTTCAGTGTGCATGGATTTCCTCAGATGTTAGTCTCTGACAATGGCACTTGTTTTACAAGTGCAGAATTTGAGATGTTCCTGGGACAAAATGGAATTCAACGTGTCATATCTGCTCCCTATCATCCATCATCCAATGGTTTGGCAAAAAGGGTGGTCCAGACATTTAAAGAGGGAATGAAAAAAATGAAAGGCAACAGTCTGGAAACCAAATTCTCCAGATTTCTCTTCAACTACAGAATTACCCCTCAAACAACAACAGGTTTATCACCTGCCGAAATGCTCATGTCCAGGAGATTGAGGTGTACACTGGATTTGCTTCACCCTAATAGCAAGTCAAAGATTCTACAAAAACAAACAAAGCAAAAAGAAAAGCATGATAAAAAGAGCAAATGGTGCAGCTTTTCACCAGGAAATGAACTACAGTTATGGACCTAAGTGGATACCAGCAGTAATTGAAAGCTGCACCGGACCTGTGTCTTACACTGTAAGGACTGGAAGCGGCCAAGCTATACGCAGACATGTGGACCAGATTCGAACGCGCCAGGCTGCAGCTGTCACGACTCCTGAAACAGAAGAGAAAATTGATGGTGGCATGGCTGAAGATTCTGTAGATTTGCCAGTGACACACTCCGAGGAGCCTCGAGGAACTTCTATGGTGCAGAAAGGAGCTCCTGAAGATCTGGCCTCTCCACTGCAGAAACAATGCTTAGAGGATTCCTCTTTGCGACAGTCATCACGTACCCGAATGGCCCCATCTTGTCTGAGAGACTTTGTTAGATAGAAGTGAGATCGCAACTACAGAGCAAGAATGCGCTCTGATGTCACTGGAAGGATGGTAGTCCACCCACCTTCCTAGCTTGTAGAAGTTTAAAATGGAAGCTATAGAAAAAAAATTGACTGCCTGTTTTGTTGTAAAAGTGTGTTTGTATCCAAGTTCATTTTAAGGTTGGTAATGTTGTTACGGGTTAATCATTTTAAATATTTGACAGCTTAGGTGGGGGGAGATGTGGCATATGTATAAAGGTTATGCAATTGTTGCTTCAACCACTAGGTGGCACTGTACATTTCAAGTTACCCTGAAGTACAACTAGGCAGGGGACAGCAGAGAAAATCCTATTGAAGACAGGATGTCGGTCATTTCTGATCTGTAAGAGAATTCTGTAAATAAACAGTCAGAACCTTCATCTAAGTTTTCATTCATTGTTATAAGAAGACGTTATAGCAATAAGATACTCAGATTTTTAATTAGTTAGGTTAGCATGGTCTATCTGGATATATAAGATATTAAGATTTTTAATTAGTTAGGTTAGCATGGTGTATCTGGATATATAAGATATTGATATATTAGATATTTAATTAGTTAGGTTAGCATGGTCTATCTGTGTATATAAGATATTAAGATATTTAGGAATTTACAATTGATAGGCTCTACGTCATTAATGTTAAATGCCAGTAACTGTATTCGCGTTGTCTTAGCATAGGTTTAGTTCCCTAAATATACTTATTAAGAGGGGGTTAATTCACTGAAATGCTTCAATGCACATGTTAGTTTGATTCTGATGTCCTGATAATACACAGTCAGGTTTTTTTAAGCGTACTAACCTGTAAAAGTGGATCACAGATGGTGTATCCTGCTCCAGCTTCACTGTGCTGATAGATAGTATTTGCTGCTAACTTCCAGGAACTATTTACAGGCTCCACGGTCCGCCATTGCCTGAAAAAAAAAACAGGTCCATTGGAATGAACGGAGTTGACCCGACTCTCTCTCTCTCTCTCTCTCTCTCTCTCTCTCTCTCTCTCTCTCTCTCTCTCTCTCTCTCTGTCTCTCTTTATGGCTCTGGGGAAAGGTAGGGACCAGTTAGGAAGAGATCCAATCACTACTACGTTAGCGAAGGTGGAGAGGCGGGACAAGCGGGGACTACCCCGCTGATTGTTTGACTACCCCGCTGCGGGGTAGTCAAACAATCAGTACCGGTCTCTCCTGTAGCAGCGCGACAGTGCTCAGATACAAACCCGGGAGGAGAGACTCGCCTAAACTGTAGTTACTTATGGGGCTCGATTTGAAGTTAACTCGACAGTGTCAGCAGCAGGGAGAAAGAGGAGAAATCATATATTTCTCCTTTGACGTCGCGGAAAACAAGACAACGTGTAAACCGTGTGGGGCGACTCCATCTCCAGTAAAACACCACTAATCTTTCAGCTTCTGATGAGGACAAGAGTCCCATCATGCAGAGATCAGCATTTTAATGCTAATGTTATTTCATGAGCTGATGGTGTTTAACTCGGCTGTGTACTAAAAGACTGTTCTGTAAAGTTAAGGTTACTGATACAGAACTCTCTCAATAATACGAGAACATCTGTTTAATCTCACAGTGGGAAACATATAACTTAGCTAGTGTTGAAGCAGGAAGAATCTATTAACTTAACCCAAAAGTCTGTGTAAAGTTTCTTACTGCACTTTCTCATAAGTTTCTCACTTTAACTCATGAAGTCTCTCAGAACATCCTGAGAGCATCTCTACAGGACAGTGTGTGAATGTGTGTTTTTGAGCTCATGTATAGACTGTAGCTACAGTAGGTGTGCTGGGTTAGTGCTGAAGATAAAACTAGATCCTTTAAAAGCTGTGTTTTTGCGTCTACAGCTCTGTTCAAACTATAATTTAACCATTCGAATGATTTCTTGAACAAAATTTTAAATGTAAAATATTTAAAGTCACACACCTACAATAATAATATACATTAAATCATGTATACATAAAAATATACTTCACATTCAAAAATTAACAATATTACACAACTGGTTAATAAATGTTTAATTCTTTATAAGTGTATAAATGTTAAGGGTTAATATTTCAAGGGAATTGATGGAAAAGCATTTACATTTACACCCTTTACATTTTAGTCGACTAAATTGACTGTAATTGTAGTCTACTATATTCTTATGATATTTAGTAGTAAACTTCTAGCAAGTTCTACCTTCCATCCTTAATTCTTTTAGTTCTATTTCGGGATACAAGTTAAATTTGTCCAAAAATGAATTATTCCCCCTCAATTCAGCCGCAACCAAATACTCACTACATACCCTACCTTTTAAATTAGTACATGATACATTTAAGTATCTTGGAGTTTTTATCGCAGATAAATTTGAGAATCTTTTTAAATATTATTTCTCTCCCCTATTAACTTCCATTAAAAAAGATTTAGCCCGTTGGTCCTTATTACCATTATCTTTAGCCGCAAGAATTAACACTATCAAAATGAATACCCTAAATCTAAATTATCGTATCTTTTTCAGACCTTACCTATTTTTATTCCTAAATTATTTTTTAAAAAATTAGATACCAAAATTTTGGAACTCGTTTGGAACAAAAGGCCCCCTCGATTATGTAAATCATTATTACAACAAACAAAATCACTATGCGGTAAGGCACTTCCACATAAACAATTCTATAACTGGGCAGCCAATTTACGTGCACTGCAGGTCTGGAACTGTTAAAACTCATTTCAATCTCCCCCAGAATGGCTACATTTGGAAACTGCCTCTTGTCATCCATTTTCTTTATATGCTATTTTATATACCCCTTTAGACCACAAAGCTCCCACCATTATTAAAATATTGTTGTTAAATCGTCTGTGAAAATTTGGAAACAGTTTAGAAAGCATTTTAATTTTAGAAATCTCCCCCTGTCTTGCCCACTTACCTCAAACTATCTCATTCTTCCATCAACTCTTGATAAAGGGTTTAACAATTGAGATAGAGCAAGGATTAAAATGCTGCACGATTTATTGTCAAGGGCACTTTTGTATCTTTTCAGTATTTACTAGAAACATTTTTGCCAGCTCCGTAAATCCCCAGTTTCCATCAGCCACAGAACAGTTTTTAAAACCACTGCCAACAAAATTATTTCTCAAGTTTATAACTTAATTAGTTCGGTTCAAGCTACATGCTCATAGGCGTAGGAACCGGGGGGATGGGTGGGACATGTCCCACCCAATATTAGAAACAGGTGGATTTGTCCCCCCCAAAAATGATATCAGTTCGCTCAGGTCAGCTGTACTATTAATGAGGAGACAGACCGGACCAATCACGGAGCCGGTTCAGGTATTAAGTCACGCCTCTCAGTAGAAACAGCCAATCAGCTTGCTGGTTTTGCGGCGCGCGGAGCAGAGGCAGTTTGCTGTTGGGGAAGCCCCGCCCCCTCGCTGTGAGATTTAGCAGCGGGATCGGGACGCAGCAGCTTCAGCTGATTTTAAAACAGATATGGATATACGGAGATTTTTCTAAAAGAAAGGTAACGATAGGCTAACCACTTCAACTGTGATGATATGTTTCTGATAGCTGGTTAAAAATACACGTCTCTGAATCAGCACACAGTTTAAACCCACTGTGATTAATGAACTGCAGCTGTGTTAGTGAGTAAGCTTATCTTTGGAATTAGCTAGATTGGGAGTCAGGGTTAAAGGAAAAAAATAAAATATATATGTAATGTTTCCCTGTACCTGATCAGCTAATCACTTTAATTTTCAAACTGTTTATTCATTTAGGATTACAGGACTTACTGTGAGCTATAATGAACGAAAATTGATTTAACTAACTAGTTATCTAGAAGCTGGATGTAGATGATCGCCAGAATTTCGTACAGTACTTTAAGTTGGTAGTTTAGATCACTGCCCTAAACTAGTGTTTTCCACCTGATCAGCTAATAAACAGTCATTTACTGAGTTTACCTGTTAAAATCCTTTAGCCCCCTATGGAGCCTAAATTAATCATGTATATCCACCAGAGGAAGCTCTAGAATATGCAGAACAGTTTTAATATGCAGTAGAATATATAAGAACTGGGTTGAGAAACACTGCTGTAACGTGACTTCTGTTCATTTGTATTTCACAGTAAGACCACATATCCTGACGTTTATAAAAGTCTCTATGAAACGTAAAGTTACATTCTTTTACATAAAAGGACACCATCTTAAGAAGAGCTCTCAGTAGAAAAAAAATAAAAGTGCAGGAGAAAATGTAAATATACAACAGAATTGACATGCCAATACATAATAATAATAATAATAATAATAATAATAATAATAATCTATTATATTATTTTAAATATTAGGTGATAACTGAAAAATGTTGTCATATGTACATAATTCAGACATTGCTTGCATAATGTTTAGTTGTATGTAATGTTTAGGTTGTAAAATCACCTTATAATAATAATTTACTTTTAATTAAAAGTAATTTCCACAAATGTTGTTCTAGGAAACAATTGGGTGGGCTTGGGTTCATATTGGCAAATGTGTCCCCCCCAATATCAAGCCCGCTCCTACGCCCTTGTACATGCTCAATGAATCTTAAAGACAATGATAGTAGTAACGGCGTTAAAATAAACTTTTTTCAGTAACGAGTAATCTAACTAATTACTCTGACTGTAACTATAACGCCGTTACCATTTCCGACAACCCGTTACTGCAAGTTACTTTACTAGCTCAATTAACCTTTTTTTTAACTTCGCGCATACAGGCAAAGGCGCACGTGTGTGTGTGCGAGTCACAAGGGAGGGGAGGATCAGACCAGGGTTTCTGTAGCGGTCCGCAGGCTCATCCTCAGGGGAAGACAGTATTCTGTAGTGAGCACTTTTAATCAGAGGTCTCAAACTCGCGGCCGGCAGAACGATATTTTGTGGCCGGTAACTAGTTACTTTTATAATGAAGTAACTCAGTTACTAACTCAGTTACTTTTTTGGAGAAGTAACTAGTAACTATAACTAATTACTTTTTCAAAGTATGGTGCCCAACACTGCTAAAAGAGCAATGGGAGAAGGATCTGGAAAATAAGAGTGATGTTTTGAAATTAACAAGGCAGATGGAAGGACACCAAACACTGCTGTAACGGGGTTAGGATCCAACTGCATCTCAAGAACCTCAGCTGTATCTCAGCACCTCTTAACTGAGGACAAGTTACAACAAATATTATACAGAATTAAATTTATCCTCCTTGTGTGCCAAACATGGAATGATTCAATGTAAACTATTTTACCAAGTGTATTGGACTAAAGCCAAACTTTATCCAAAATGTATCCAGATACAGACCCAGTATGTGATTGCTGCCATCAGGAACATACCTTTCTAATACACATCTTCTGGTTATGCCCATCATTGTTCAAGTTCTGGACTGAAATCTTCTCAACCTTATCTAAGGTTCTTGAGATGCAGTTGGATCCTAACCCCGTTACAGCAGTATTTGTTGTCCTTCCATTTGCCTTGTTAATTTCAAAACATCACTCTGATTTTGCAGACTTTGTGACTCTGTTGGCAAGACGGTTAATTTTATTAAAGTGGAAACTTTCGTATTCTTAATGGATCAGGGATGTCCTTTGGTATGGCACACTGGAACGACTTCGATGCACTCTGAATGATTCTCTTTCAAAATGTAAAATATAATGCAGCCTTTTTTCACTTTTATGGAAAACCTTTCACTTGCAGCAATTCCAGAATAATGGTAAAATATTTCCCCCTTTAAGATTGGAACATGCTCCTTAACCAAAATTACACTAATAATTGATCCAAGACCATATGCTGTGTGCTAAGCTCTTTATGTTGTGTGTTCGAGGAATTTAGTTTTTTTTCTCTCTTCCCCCTTAATTATTATGTCACCTATATAAAGATATGAACTTTGTCTAACGAATTTTTTTTCTCTCTTTACAATTAACTTATTTACTTTGTGAACTGTATGTGTGTTATATTCTGTGAAACAATGCTACTTAATATATTGTATTTACTGTGCTCCCCAATGTTCAAAGTCAATGCAAACCCAATAAAAATATTTACTCAAAAAAGAGTCTGTTAACTTGCTAGTCTTCAGTATGGGACCAACTTGACCATCAATGACCAACTAAGACCATCTGAATTCAGTTACCAGCAAAACTGGTCTAGAGTAGGATATTCAAACAGATCAGATTTTCAATTTCAAAACTCCTGAGGATAAAAAAATATATGCTACATGTGCAGTTTAAAGTTTAAAGATAATAATGCAAAGAAAAGTTGTACTTCATGGATGAAGAGTTTGTGTGGTGATATTAATTAATTATATTTTCCTTTTTTATAAGCTTGTGTTTAATAAGTATTTAGGTTGTTTAATGTATTATTTTTAAGTTTGTATCCTGCAAGAAAGACCCAATACAGACACTGAAACTAGAATGTAAAAATGCATACCTATTCTAAATACATAAAAAAATCAAATATAAACACTGTTTTTACACGAAGTTAACATGCCAATTTACAGTTTATTCACATTATTGGCCCTTATCACACAAGTTAACACAACGGGCAGTACTGACGTCATCAAAAAATGTTGAGGTTATGTCCTTAAATAATTGTGATAATTTGATAACGTAATTGTAGTGACAAGGCTAAACCAAATTTCTGATCATTTTGGGATCATTTCTGTGTTTTTGGTTGTGTATTTATGTGATGCAGGTTTAAGTCTCTTCTTGGCTGAATTAGCAGTAAAGCATGAATGTGAGTAGCACTCCGTCTCACCTGGGAGGATTCTCTATCCCCTCCTCAGGCCTGAGGATTTACTGCATTACGTAACTCTCTGCAGGTGAGCTGCTGCTGCTGTTAAAGTCACTGGTGTCCAAGCTGTGATAATAGCACTGATGCTGTACGTTGTGGGAAATCTTACGAAGAAACCTTGTTTTACCTTGAATATATTGACAAGTATCTCACAATCATGATTACTTATCTTGGTATCTAAAATTACATAATCATCTGTGAAACCCTGTATTTTATATGCATTAACCAATACTTACACCACATTTTATCATTTTATTATTCACATATTATTCACACATTTATACTAACACTATATTTAATCATCTTATCACTCACAGTATATTTTTTACACATTCATATAGAAAACTAACCTCTAACCACACATATAGTAAAACATTGTTTTTAACAAGCATGTGACTAAACACAGGCCTTAGGCTGACAACTAACCCACATGATACATAAACGTATATACCTAATTGTATGGCGGACGAATCACGCGCCACTGACACCTCACTGAAACCCATTGTGTGATTGCATGTTTTTCTCACTAACAGCTACAAAATCAGCAGATAGTGCATTTTGCATGACCTCGCTTAATACAGAGACTTTTGGACAAACAATACGGTCTTTCTCTAAAGGCCTTCACCTGTCAAGTGAGGGAGGACATGCGCACGGGGAAGTGCAACACTGTCTAATTACTGAACAAAGCCGTGCTGTTTCTCCAAGGCCAAAAACACCAGCAAATCTTGAGCCATCAGCGAAATCTTCAGCGCTAACACATAACACCATGCATGCTGACATAAGATGATTTTTAGCAACGCCTCATCGGCAGATCTCGCGTCATTTTTGGTATATACATGGAGTCAGATCATTAGAGGTTCAGAACGTATGCTGGACGGTCGTAACCGTGTTTGTATGTTCTCCTGAATTCAGTAATAAATACTTGTTTTGCTTTCAACTTCACCTCCATCTGTTTTGACTCTCTATTCAACGAACGCGCATGGGAGTTGTAGCCCAGGAGAGAGGTGGGTGCGGACACACCTTGTAAATTCATTTCTACAACAATTGGTGACCCGACGTACGAGTCTAACAGAAGGGCAGCATCCGACGCCAACCCACTCACGGCCGAACTTCTACTAAAAAGGTAAGCAGAGCCGGTTTTATCAAATTCTGCATATTGGTTATTTCTAAATTTGAGTGGAGCGGCGGCCTGGCTGCTGTCCGGAGGGAAGCAGACAGCATAACAAGCTATTTAAATGAGAATAGAAGTTGTGCCTATTCTAGGATATTAAAGAGTAGAAGCTGTTCCTACTTAAAGGTTTATAAAAAGATTAGATGCTGTTCCTAATCAAGGGTTAAGGATTGGATGCTGGCGTCTCCCACCGGCTTCTGACGAGAAGTTCGGATTACGGCCAGGTGTACGGCTCACCTCGATATTGATCCGCTCGCAAAAAGCCGGAGTAGACGCTGTTCCTACTCATCTCTATTTTTATTCGGTTTAAAAGAGCAGAAGTTGTCCCTGCTCGGGTAGACGAAGTACACTACTTCTCTATTTTAATTCGGTTAAAAAGAGCAGATGCTGTGCCTGCTCGGGTAGACTCTGTACACTACTTCTCTATTTTAATTCGGTTAAAAAGAGCAGATGCTGTCCCTGCTCGGGTAGCTACTGCACACTACTTCTCTATTTTGATTCGGTTGAAAAGAGCAGATGCTGTGCCTGTTCGGGTAGACTCTGTACACTACTTCTCTATTTTAATTCGGTTAAAAAGAACAGATGTTGTCCCTGTTCGGGTAGACGTGTACCTACTTCTCTATTTTTATTCGGCTGGAAGAAATAACAAAACAAATAAAACGGGGTATACATGGCAGTATAAACTATAAGTTTGAGGGAAGTGAGTCTGTGGCCAATAAGTGTAAGAGAGTATGCGTGTGTATGTGTGCTTATTCCAGGGACTGAGTGTGTCTGACTTTGTGATTGTGTATGTGCGACTGACAGAGAGAAAAAGAAAAGGGTCTACGAGTGTCTGCTACAGGGATTAAAAGTGTGCGTGTCCAGTTTTCCGGAGAGAAACACAGCCTTGTGTGGCGGAGAGATAAAACGTGTGTGCGGCAGCGAATCAAAGAGTGTGTGCGAGAGAGTGAGCGCTGCTGAAATGTGTGTGCGTATGTGTTAGACTTGTGTGTGGAACTGTGAGACTGAAAAAAGTGTGTGCGTATGCGTTACAGTGTGTGCGAGACAGACTGAATGCAACATAAGTGTGTGCGTATGTGTTGGAGTGTGTGGGTGCTCATGTGTGATTGGTTGAGTGTACGAACTCTTGTGTGTAAACGAAATAGGAATGGATGAGTCCCACTGCAGGGGAGGAGTCCAAGGTGAAGTAGGTGGAGTTGGTTAAGCCTATTGGTTTTCGACTGTGAAGTTGGTTATTTGTGAATTAACACTTGTGAGATATCATAGAAAATAGAACATCAGTTCAGTAGGGAAATAGAGTAATACATTGTGAGATGGGGGACAGAGGTGAACAGGGGGAAAAGGTTTTTGTATGGATAGAAATAGATATATATATATAAGAAAATATAAGGATATACAAAACCTAACTATACAAGGTAAGGATCTATCTGTAAACGGAGCAGTGCAGTAGATATTACTAATGGTCATAAATAATTCAATAAATAAAAGAGTAAAGTGTGATGACATCGATTACGAAAGTGACTGATGCTACATATAACTATAATATAATATAATATATGCATAGGTTATAAGACAGTTCTAAAATGAAAATATGAAACTGTGAATACCCAATCATGAGTAAAGTATACTTTAATGTAAGCAAGGTTGGGGAAGTGTTAATATTAATAATTAAGTTGTTGAATAATGGTGTGTGACTGGATAGATAATTAGAGAATTTAGGGAATTTAATAAAGGGAGTTTGGGGTTGGTTAGCAACACAAATACAAAATAAAAAGAAAAAGGGGAGTCAGAATTGAGGACCATAATTACCTTAATTTTGGGTATTAGACTATATCTTGGGGGCCCTAACCTAACAGGGACGCAAATCTAATAATGAAAATAATGAAGGTGTGTGGCTGTTTCGGAATCGTTAATACTAAGCAATTTGGATTGGCCATTTTTACAACGCTCTGTCGAATTTTAGCAGTACATTTTTCCCCCCATATAGTTCACTATTAATTAAATTATATTATAATAATATTGTACAGAAGATGTATGCTAGAAATTCCAAAATATACTATGCCATGCAGCACTGTTGTATAAGCTGTACTCAGAGCAGGACGAATAAACATGGTTTCTTGTTTGATTCTTAAATAACCAGTTCAATGAATAGAAAATGCTACATAGTTAATAGTGAATGAATTAATGAGCGAGCCATTCCAAACACAGCTTTTTCTATCAGGTGATTTAGTTAATTATCTTAATATTAGTTTCTTATTCAGACTGATCTCAGTTCAGTCCTAGCATCACCTATCGGACAGATGTAATATCTAATTTATCTATGATCTCATGTATATCCGTCTATGCTAATATTTTGATTATCTTAAGAGCGATAGTAGATTTCAGAAACCAGTGAGGAAAGACCTTATTTTTATTATTATTATTATTATTTTTTAAGGAAACGCAGTGTTGCATCTATTTCAAGCTACAGGGAATTTGGTATTTTTCTGATAAGGAGACATAATCACATGTATTGAAAAAATGAGCTTTCTATTTTGCTTTCAATATGCTTTACTTTCTTTCTGTATAGTATTAAATTAGACTAAAACGAGATCTGGAAAACAGCATAAATTTAATTTTCATGCTTATACAGTGCCACCTATAAAGCAAATGCATTCTGAAATTTTCTAGCTCCAGCATAAACAAAATCAGCTAAGCAATATAAAATTGTTTCATCTGCATAATGGTAAAGTTTGCAATCTGAAAAGCAGAGCCACCAATATAATTTATGTATATATTGAATAAAACTGGACCAAAATGTAACCTTATGGTACGTCTGTGAGATACAGATGCAAAATCTGAATAATTATTCATTGACATGCACTCTTTTGGGTCTATTTCAGAGCAGTGGCATAAAAGCAAACAATTTAAGCTAAATTAAGTGGAAGAGAAGTGGTGATAATGATGGTAATAAATAAAAAATGTATACAATAATAACAAATAATAAACCATGGGTACTTGGTGCCTTGCACAGGCTTTCACAGTAAACACCAGAGTGTGTGTTTATGACAGTGTGACATACCTGGGTTTGCGTTCCCTAACTGTACCCTGCGGGGGCACTACGGCACTGAATCTTGATAAAATAGTGCTGCTACGCTGTGTGTGGTTCAGTGTGATAGGCTGGTTAGCCAAAGACGGGTAAGATCCCAACGTACTACAACGGGACAACCTAAGGCAGGCACAGTTTCGATCTGACCACCACATGCATTTTAACAGAAAACGGAGAAAACATCGTGGAAGGGAAGCGCAGCCCAGGGGGAGAGTGAGTGGATGAATGGAGTGATGGGGTGTGTGTCAGTGGAGGCTTGTGCAGGGTAGACCAGCCCAGTGGACAGGGGCAAGACAACAGAGGGTGGAGCAATTTTGTGTTAAGTTTTCTGAAACAGAAATTCTGTTTCAGAAAAAGGGGGAGATGTAAATAGATCACCATTATTACCACCATTATTCGCCCAGCCATTATTTTTTACCTTTTTATCTTTTTTAAACCTATTACCTTTTTCATCCCTCACCACTATTACTAAAAATTTTTGACCAATCATTATTTTATAGACGTAGAGCATTTTTTTTTTAAACTTTTAGCTTGTTTATCTTTTTAAAGTATGGTTTTAAAACAACCTCTATGCAGATGAGCAATTACTTTCAGCAATATTGTAAAAGTTTTAGCTTTTAAGACACACTCAATCATAACTTTAAAATATGAAATGTAGACACAAAATTAAACTTTCACTATTCAACATGTAAGCCATTTTTTGAACAAGAAAAACAATGTGTGAGGTTTGATAAATTGTTTAAGGAAATAGATGTATTGTTGGTAATTGTGAAAAGCAATCTGCTTGGCATTGTATATGCATAAATACATATTGAAAATATTGAAAAGTAAATGTAAAGCATTGTTCGGATTTATTTGCTAAAATAACGTGGACAAAGCAAAGCATAACATCTGTGTTTATTAATATTGCTAATATTATTGTCTGTAATGGAACGATTGATACAGAGAAAAATAATCACGTTCCACTTATCCCAATTCTTAAAGCACTAAATAAAATCAACTAAATATAGAAATCAAGTCTTTATAAAATCTTGGGAATTGAAAAAGTCAGAAACATAATTTCTTAGTAAAATAGCACACCGCAGAAAATTAAAGTGGCAGGTAAAATAATATAGCCACAAACAGTAATTCTGAAGTCCAAGCAAAAGTAACCCAAGAAAGCCCAGTACATCAATATGGAACCATTCCTGAGACAGAAGCCACATTATGTGTAGTTTGTGCTGAATTTAAAACTTTGGACCCTGATATTCTATCAGTCAGTGTGGATATGGAGGGGAAAATAGAGCAGCTGATCATTACGATCTATGTAAAAAACATGATTTAGATGTATTTCCAAATGTTTGTTTCTTATTTATTATCTATAAGGTATTACCAATACAATATGAGAAGATCTACAGGAAGCTTTAAGTGGGAGGCTTAACAGCAGGTGCGTTTAAAGCAGCAGTTTTGTGCTGTGAAGCAGTAAAATATGGTCTGTACAATGATGCTGCAGAGTTGAGGTGTGTGATCTTTAGCTTGGTTAGTGTTTGTGAGAGTGGACGTGTTTGAGTTTGTGTGTATGCATGCATGAGACATAGTGTGTGTCTGGTGATAAACTTAGGCGTGCAAATTGGAAGTGTTTGTAAGATCTAATTTGGATATAAGAGATTGGTTGGTGTGACAGGGAAGCAGTTACACTAAAAGGGAAAGGGATGTGAACAAAATGAAGGTAAAAGCAAGTAATTAATGGTGATGATAATTAAAGGTTGCAATTTAAAATTGAAAATTCCTAAAAGTTAGGGATTTAAAGCACTTTTGACATTAAAGATCATGATTGAGTATAACTGAAAATCAAGACAACTGAAGAAGGTAAGAAAACAAAAATTGGGCTTAAATCTGTGCACAGACAAAATTTAAATATGAAATAATTAACTTCCAAGGGGAAATTAGAGCTCAAGTCAAGTGTGATAAATGTATTTTAACCATGTATTTTAACTTGCAGAAAGGAGACACGGAGGACGCCTTAAAAACTTCCAAAATGAATAGTGAACCTTAAACATGATTATAACGAATACAAAAGTTTCGTTTCAGATCTGTTTACACAGGGGGAGAAGGAGAACGTGGTGCAAAGGTGGACCAATACAGACACGGAGTGAGGGCTCCTCCGCCACTACGCACGAAAGGGGAACGAGCCTGGCTGGATTGAGCCTTTCCAGGTGACTGAGAGAACAACGTATGCAGATCAACTGACAGGCGAGGGTTCTACAGCTGTGCAACAACAGAGATCGCTTAGAGAGCCAGAGGGAGCGGTGAGCACAGCAGCTGAATCGTCTGACCCAGATGGAGGCCCGCAGCAGGAAGGAGGGGTAGCACACTCACCCCGCAGCAGCAGCAGCAGGAAGGAGGGGCAGCAGAGCCCCCGCAGCACGGGCCTGGCATGGCCACAGCAGAGAAAAGATTTCTCAGAGCACAGCAGCAGACAGCACACAGCATGGCTGTGACTGAGGAGCAGAAGTGAGGGAGTGACTCATTCAGCAACGTTTCGATTGCGTCAAAGTACACTACATACAGAAACTCTAAAACACATCTCATTAAAAAACACACATAGTCTTATCACACACCAACTCATACTTTTCATTCACTGATATTGCAGACATCAAGGTAGTATACCTTCAAGAACCCTGAAACAAGAAGAAAGAAGAAACGAACAACACGAATTGCAACTTTAACATTTACACATATAGGGTTATAAACTGTGATTTGCTAAAGTAGGGGGGGGAACACATTATTTTTTCTTTACAGGTTGTACTGAACATTGCTTTCCTTTACAGGTGGCCGAAAGACTCTTGAAAAAACGAAATTGTAAAAAAAAAATATATACACTCTGTAACCTTAACACTTACACATATAGAGCTATAGATAACAAGTTTACTAAATACTGGGAAACTTAGAGGGAAAACACATTTATGGTTTAATAATGGCTTGCTTGGTACGGAAAAAGGGGGTGGGACAGGTCAAAGTACGGAAACTATAACGGACAAGCATTTCCTCTGGCTATTCCAATATGGCTCCAGATAATAATAACCGTTGCCCTCATGGGTATCATGATAATAACATTGGCCATCGTATCAAAGCAAGAACAACTAACAACGGTAGAGGGAACAATTGTAAACACATCAGCAACCGTACACTCGACAAACGCAACAACTACAGACCAGACAACACAGCTTAATAGAACCTAACGATCAACCATCAATCAGCCTAACTTAAAATGCATCAGGCGCTGGGGAGGTATAGAATTAGACTAATATTGGGGTGAGATGACAATATGGACAGTGGACTTATGCGACGTGGTTACTTGTGGTAAGCAGGGGTCCAAGGGGGAAGCGGTGTACTTGTGTTGGTCCCGTGATGATAATCTTAAGTGTAACCATAAGGGGGATTCTCACGAAGACTTTCACATTAACATAAAAAAGTTTTTCACCTCATTGCAGCATTTTTTCAAGTTGAGATGCTCTTAGCTAATTTCACAAATAACTTAAAATGCTAATATGATAACAACCTATAACTTTGCCAGCTGTAAAAAGCCTTATATTGTGATAATATTCATGAAATAATTTATTTTTATATTTTTAAAGTAATGAGTATTAAACCATAACGGTAATGAGAAAAAATTCTTCGGAAACAGTTATTTTGTTTAAAATCAAGTACATTTTTTGTTCAAAATTATTTATATTATGTATAAATGTTGATATTTTAAATGACTTTAATCTATTTTATTGATTCGATATGCTTAGTACTTTTAATATGGTTTAACTTAAAATTAGAAGGAAGGGGTACGGACACATAACGGTGATGAGAATTTCCATATATATTTTTTTTAATTAATTTATATAAAAATAATTTTCTATGATAATGAAAACAATTGATCCATACAGTACTACCTATTTGCTTTACACACAATATCAGAGTTTTTGTGAATTAAGTACTGATTTTAAAAATTGTCATGGACATGTTGCATGCAGCTTCATGAGAATCACCCATAACACCGATTAAGCAGCTTATAAAGCCAGACCTTGTAACAAGTGGGAACACGTAATTAGGTCGACACATGTCAATTGGGATCGGCCTATACTGGAATGTGAGGAAGAGCAAGAGGAACTGCTGTAAACCAATTAGTCTTGGGGATGACTTTAAGGTTATGATGTCACTTCCTCCTTTGATAGAGTTCGTCTCATTCGCCGCCTGGGAGGCAGAGGGGCTGTGAGAGAATTTTTCCTGTCAAAATAGGTTGGAAGGCTGCCGCGACAGGTTTTCGCTCTCACAATTTAGTAAAATGTTCATACACATGTCTTCAAGTGTTGAACATATGTAAATACATGATTTGGAGGAATTACGGTTTGTCGACGTATCTGTTTGATACGTCGAAAGGGGGATTGTGGGAAATCTTACGAAGAAACCTTGTTTTACCTTGAATATATTGACAAGTATCTCACAATCATGATTACTTATCTTGGTATCTAAAATTACATAATCATCTGTGAAACCCTGTATTTTATATGCATTAACCAATACTTACACCACATTTTATCATTTTATTATTCACATATTATTCACACATTTATACTAACACTATATTTAATCATCTTATCACTCACAGTATATTTTTTACACATTCATATAGAAAACTAACCTCTAACCACACATATAGTAAAACATTGTTTTTAACAAGCATGTGACTAAACACAGGCCTTAGGCTGACAACTAACCCACATGATACATAAACGTATATACCTAATTGTATGGCGGACGAATCACGCGCCACTGACACCTCACTGAAACCCATTGTGTGATTGCATGTTTTTCTCACTAACAGCTACAAAATCAGCAGATAGTGCATTTTGCATGACCTCGCTTAATACAGAGACTTTTGGACAAACAATACGGTCTTTCTCTAAAGGCCTTCACCTGTCAAGTGAGGGAGGACATGCGCACGGGGAAGTGCAACACTGTCTAATTACTGAACAAAGCCGTGCTGTTTCTCCAAGGCCAAAAACACCAGCAAATCTTGAGCCATCAGCGAAATCTTCAGCGCTAACACATAACACCATGCATGCTGACATAAGATGATTTTTAGCAACGCCTCATCGGCAGATCTCGCGTCATTTTTGGTATATACATGGAGTCAGATCATTAGAGGTTCAGAACGTATGCTGGACGGTCGTAACCGTGTTTGTATGTTCTCCTGAATTCAGTAATAAATACTTGTTTTGCTTTCAACTTCACCTCCATCTGTTTTGACTCTCTATTCAACGAACGCGCATGGGAGTTGTAGCCCAGGAGAGAGGTGGGTGCGGACACACCTTGTAAATTCATTTCTACAACAACGTGTATATGTATGAGTGTGCGGACGTGTGCACGATAACAAAAATTTTCCCCAAAAATTAGGAAACAAACAGAATTTTGAAAAAATAAAAAAATAAAACAGAATTTTGAAAAAATAAAACAGAAGTAAAAGAGGCAGAGACTTCAATATTCACTTTCATTTTTCAGGGTTGTAATATATTGAAGGAGTGTCTGTAGTTGTAGCCCTGCATACTGGTAATTTACTAGTATTTGTTTTTCAGCTTTTGGGTAATGTCTCGTTATGCTAACAGACTAGACTAATACACACAGTACTGGAACTTTTCCAAACGGACCTGCACTATACACCAATACCTACACTACTGCTATACTTGCACTGTCATACACACTTTAATTCCCCAAGAACTGTGAACTTTAAGAACTTTAGGCACTCATTCACTTTACCAGCCTTAAGCTATATACCATATTTGCACTACTGTTATACGGGTTCTATTTATACTGTCATTCCATCTCAATCATCATCAATATTGCACTATTGTCTTCTGTCTTACGTATGTCTATTGTGTCTGTGTTCTATTGTACATATATGGTAATTATATGCATGTCATCTAAAGATGTCATTAGACTGATAGCAAGTATTGATTTGGACTGATAGCAGGAAATGCTGGATTAACACCAATTAAAAATGTACTGCTTCTGTGTACTGCTTCAGTACAAATCTATGACGTCATAGAAGGGTAACGCAGCAGCCCACAGTAAAGGGCGGAGCCTATGTCAATCATTCATAGGATGGGCAGAAGAACTCTATGACGTCACACCCGCCAACGTCTATAAATGTAACAGGCGGGGCGGAGATTGTAATTATAGCTGGAATATGGTGATTCCTGAGCGTGAGCGGGTGGACTCTAGTAGCTCCAGGCCGGTGGGGGCGAATAAAGATCAAGAGACCTGGTGGAAATATTTGGACCGCGTTGTGTCTCCAATAGTACTTGACTGTTTAGCAGTCTATGGCCTAGGTCATTTTTTGTACAATTGCATACAGTATGTGGCGAGCCTTTTTTAAGAGAAAGAGTTAAGAAACGGAGGGGGGTTGAGCTCTATTTACGACGCTGATGTGATGCTCACACAGCTCCATCGGTTAATATAATATAATATAATATTATTATAATATCAGAAGCACTGAATGGTATTATTGCTTTATGTTTAGGAATAGCTACACCCAGTGTAAATTTTGACAACAAATTTTGATTTAGTTTTAGTCATAGTCTTGTGACGAAAATAGCATTTAGTTTTAGTCATAATTTAGTCCTCTGATATGTTTTTAGTTTTAGTCTACTAAATATCATAAGAATATGGTCGACTACAATTACAGTCAATTTAGTCGACTAAAATGTAAAGGGTGTAAATGTAAATGCTTTTCCATCAATTCCCTTGAATTATTAACCATACACTTATAAAGAATTAAACATTTATTAACCAGTTGTGTAATACTGTTCATGTTTGAATGTGAAATATATATATTTTTATAAATGATTTAATGTATATTATTATTGCCAGCTCAGCACACCTACCCAGCACACCTACTGTAGCTACAGTCTATAAATGAGCTCAAAAACACACATTCACACACTGTCCTGTAGAGATGCTCTCAGGATGTTCTGAGAGACTTCATGAGTTAAAGTGAGAAACTTATGAGAAAGTGCTGTAAGAAACTTTACACAGACTTTTGGGTTAAGTTAATAGATTCTTCCTGCTTCAACACTAGCTAAGTTATATGTTTCCCACTGTGAGATTAAACAGATGTTCTCGTATTATTGAGAGAGTTCTGTATCAGTAACCTTAACTTTACAGAACAGTCTTTTAGTACACAGCCGAGTTAAACACCATCAGCTCATGAAATAACATTAGCATTAAAATGCTGATCTCTGCATGGAGATCTATGGGACTCTTGTCCTCAGAAGCTGAAAGATTAGTGGTGTTTTACTGGAGATGGAGTCGCCCCACACGGTTTACACGTTGTCTTGTTTTCCGCGACGTCAAAGGAGAAATATATGATTTCTCCTCTTTCTCCCTGCTGCTGACACTGTCGAGTTAACTTCAAATCGAGCCCCATAAGTAACTACAGTTTAGGCGAGTCTCTCCTCCCGGGTTTGTATCTGAGCACTGTCGCGCTGCTACAGGAGAGACTGATTGGTTGACTACCCCGCTTGTCCCGCCTCTCCACCTTCGCTAAAGTAGTAGTGATTGGATCTCTTCCTAACTGGTCCCTACCTTTCCCCAGACCCATAAAGAGAGAGAGAGAGAGAGTCGGGTCAACTCCTTTCACTCCAATGGACCTGTTTTTTTACAGGCAATGGTGGACCGTGGAGCCTGTAAATATTTCATAGAAGTTAGCAGCAAATACTATCTATCAGCACAGTGAAGCTGGAGCAGGATACACAATCTGTGATCCACTTTTACAGGTTAGTACACTTAAAAAAAACTGACTGTGTATTATCAGGACATCACAATCAAACTAACGTGCATTGAAGCATTTTAGTGAATTAACCCCCCTCTTAATAAGCATATTTAGGGAACTAAACCTATGCTAAGACAACGCGAATACAGTTACTGGCATTTAACATTAATGACGTAGAGCCTATCAATTGTAAATTCCTAAATATCTTAATATCTTATATACACAGATAGACCATGCTAACCTAACTAATTAAATATCTAATATATCAATATCTTATATATCCAGATACACCATGCTAACCTAACTAATTAAATATCTAATATCTTATATATCCAGATAGACCATGCTAACCTAACTAATTAAATATCTAATATATCAATATCTTATATATCCAGATAGACCATGCTAACCTAACTAATTAAAAATCTGAGTATCTTATTGTTATAACGTCTTCTTATAACAGTGAATGAAAACTCAGATGAAGGTACTGACTGTTTATTTACAGAATTCTCTTACAGATCAGAAATGACCGACATCCTGTCTTCAATAGGATTTTCTCTGCTGTCCCCTGCCTAGTTGTGCTTCAGGGTAACTTGAAATATACAGTGCCACCTAGTGGTTGAAGCAACAATTGCATAACCTTTCTACATATACCACATATCCCCCCACCTAAGCTGTCAAATATTTAAAATGATTAACCCGTAACAACATTACCAACCTTAAAATGAACTTGGATACAAACACACTTTTACAACAAAACAGGCAGTCATTTTTTTCCCTATAGCTTCCATTTTAAACTTCTACAACATGGGTGTCAAACTCATTTTGGCCGAGGGCCACATTGGCATATTGGCTGTCCTCTGAGGGCCAGATGTAACTTATAAATGTAACCAAATGTAATATAAAATGAATGTAATTACTCCTTAATGTTAAATAACTCTCAATATACTATTTGTTCAATCAAATATTACAGTTGCATGGAAAAAATGTTTGCTTGTTGCTCTATTAACATAAATCCTTTTAATTTGTCATGTTATGAAATCCAAAAACTCCATCAATCAAGAACCAAACTATTCAAGTGAATAAAAATGACATCAAATACAAGTTATATTACAGTTTTTCCCAAATGTTTACACAAAAAATGTGGAACTATGCACACAAATCCAAAAACATGAAGCTCATGTGTCAACATTGTGACTCCAAACTGCTAAACTCTAAACACAATTTTATATGTTCTCACTCAAATATCATTCTAAATCACAGCTTTGCAAATCGCTAAACACAAATTTCATCTTTTAGAAAACCTTTCTCACCTGAGAATCACTGGCCTCCAAATACAAAACCCTTATTACCAAATAGTCTCACACAAGTTGCAGCTATATAAACTTAATTAGCAGAACGTTTCAATCACTTGTCAGAATATAAAAGAGGCCTCAAGTGACTGATACAGCCCTACTATGTTGTCATCTGGGATAATGTAAGTTTCTACTGGGCAGCTCTGGTCAATGATTGGTTCTCTAAATCCACAGTTTGTTTTGCTGCACCTTCCACCATATTCCCCATTTCTCAATCCAATGGAGGAATTCTTTTCTGCATGGAGGTGGAAAGTGTACAAACGCAGACCCCACGAGCGTGTGGCTCTACTTCATGTTTGGGGGAGGCATGTGATGACATCCACGCAGATGATTACCAAAGATGGATTTGCCATGCAAGGCATTTTTCCCCCACTGTTTGGCGAGGGAGAATATTGCAGCTGATGTAGATGAGGTCCTCTTGCCTGACCGAGATCAGAGGTCTGATGAACAGTGATCTGTTTCTTTGCATTTTGCAATAAATAAATTTTTGTGTCCTCTTTGTATGAGAATTTTCCTTATCATGTTTCTCATTGTGAAAATAGGTGAAAATTACAGTTTTGCAACATATTGCATACAGTAAATATAGCTTACATTTGTGTAGTACTGTAAATGGGGGGGTCCTACACCACACCAAATAAATAAAAACAACAGAAAGACAACATATTTCCATGGACTTGTATGCATTTGAATTTGTACAGTGGCCTCATGAAGTCAAAAACAGAACCAAATACTTCTGATAATAGTGCTTTGAATTGATCGTGTCAGTGTTTATTTGATGCTCTGTAAGAGATAAGCATAAAATAGCTGTGTGTGTTGTTTTGGTGGAAGGAATCAGTTTTGCTGGAGATTTGTAGAGTTTTAACAAAGCAGTTAATAATTTGCAGTTTGTGTTTAGAGTTTTGAGAAATTGAGCCAAGTTTTATAGAAATGCGTTTAAACATTTGGGAAAAACTGTAACTTTGATCAAAAAGTTTGATACTGAAAAGAGGCTTAATAAATATAAAATCAAAAATTGTGAGCTGTTACAGTTTTTCCCAAATGTTTAAACGCATTTCTAAAAACTTGGCTCAGTTTCTCAAAACTCTAAACACAAACTGAAAATTATTAACTCCTTTGTTGAAACTCTACAAATCTTCAGCAAAAATGTATTTATTGTAAAATGCAAAGAAACAGATCACTGTTCATCAGACCCCTGATCTCGGTCAGGCAAGAAGACCTCATCTACATCAGCTGCAATATTCTCCCTCACCAAACAGCGGGGAAAAAACGCCTTGCATGGCAAATCCATCTTTGGCAATCACGCCACGCGCTCGTGGGGTCTGCGTTTGAACACGTTCCACCTCCATGCAGAAAAGAATTCCTCTATTGAATTAAGAAATGGGGAATATGGTGGAAGGTGCAGCACAACAAACTGTGGATTTAGAGAACCAATCATTGACCAGAGCTGCCCAGTGGAAACTTACATTATCCCAGATGACTACATAGTATGGCTGTATCAGTCACGTGAGGCCTCTTTTATATTCTGACAAATGATTGAAATGTTCTTCTAATTAAGTTTATATAGCTGCAACATGTGTGAGAATACTTGGTAATTAAGGTTTTGTTTTTGAAGGTCAGTGATTCTCAGGTGACCAAGGTGTACTAAATGATGAAATTTGTGTTTAGTGATTTGCAAAGCTGTGATTAAGAATGATATTTGAGTGAGAACATATAAAATTGTGTTTAGAGTTTAGCAGTTTGGAGTCACAATGTTGACACATGAGCTTCATGTTTTTGGATTTGTGTGCATAGTTCCACATTTTTTGTGTAAACATTTGGGAAAAACTGTAAGAACATGTGACAGATTTAGCATTTCCTCAGATTTAGCAGTTCCTCATCTAACCACTAGTGGGAGCTGCAGCAGCAGCAGAAGTACAAGCCCGCAGTCTTTACTTAGTCAGAGCTACAGCCCAGCCACCCAAGTACGTCTCGCTGCAGCCTGTAGGAAGGCGGAGTTGGACATCCAACTCCGCCCACATCCAACCCCGCCCACATGTGCTCTTGTACGCCAACCCCCCTACTTTTTTGTTCAAGAAGCACTGTGTGCCACGTGAAATACGCATATAACGCCGATGTTGCGCTAAATTTACGCATATCTTGTGAGTAGTTCCACCACGTAGCCTTGGCTACAGCACTACACATGCTGTAGTGTAATGCACAGATATCACAAAAAATAGGCTATATATACAGTACCAGCCAAAAGTTTGGAAACACTTTCTCATTCATTTTTGGTTTAACATTGTAAATAAAGTAATACATAAGGAATCATGTGAACTTAAAAGTGTATGATTTTATTGTTTTTCTTATATGGCATGCTGCTAACTTGTGGTTTATGAGGCTGGTAACTCATTCTGTGTAACAGAGGGAACTCTTGCTCTTCTTTTTCATCACGTGTGCCATTTCTCCTTTATTTTATACAATAAGCAAATAATTGCATACAACGATTTGCTGTTTCCAAAAGATCAATTGCCTCTGTCCTGTATATCACAATACATTATACATTAATCTATCCCACTCACCAGCAGAGTAAGCCATTATTTCACTGCATTAATCCTTACATTTAAATTTGTTAAACTAGTTGCCAGAGTGTGTAGATTTTATAAATTTATTTTAGACTGGTAAATATCTCCAGAATTATTGATTAGCTATCATAGGAATCATTATTTACTTATTATATAAAGTTAAAACTTACGATATACAGTTTTTGGTTATGTTCCATATGAAATAAAGAGCACATTATCAATCATGGCTTTGCACTGGTAGAGGCTGGTCAAAGGGTGCATCTGATTATTAAAGTGTTTGATTGTTAGATCACACCTGTTCTCTGTACTGTAATGCTCTATACTTCATATTACAGATAGACAGTGCTTCTTATCACCACTCAGCAGGGGGAAGGCTATTTGTGTCATAGGCATAGCTAATATATAATAATGATATTAGAAGTAATTCTGCATCTTCACTGTCAACAGGGTGCTGAAAATATTACAGATGAGAATGACACAGCTGCACTGTATAGCATACAATTTAGGACCACCACAGAGCAGCTATTATGTGGCTTGTTGGTTATTCACAACACTACAGTGACACTGACATAGTGGTGTTAAGAGCTGTGTTGGTATGAGTGGATCCGACAAAGTAGTGCCTCTGGAGAATTTAAACACCTCATTGTCACTACTGGACAGGAAATGCTCCATCAACCAGCATCATGTGGGCAGCGTCCTGTATTCAGCATCAAGTAGGCAGCATCCCATGGGCACTGATGAAGAATTTGCAGATTTGCAACAAACTGTGCAGCAACAGATTTAAAGATTCTGTCTCTGACTTTTCACTCACAATGTAAAGCAGCTGTTGGTAGAAGTGTCTAATAGAGTGAACAGTGTTTTATACCTATTGTATATTATACACCAGTAAACCATTATGCAACTAAAGTGTCCTAGATGCTAATTGGAGCTAAAAAAAAGAATAATAGAAGCAGAAACAAGCAGGTGGTAATAATGGTATGCTGGATAGTGTATAACGATAGAGTACAATATATCAAATGCTGTGGTTTCAGAAATTAAAATATCATATGTATACATAGCTATTTTGTCAATAATAATAATAATAATAATAATAATAATAATAATAATAATAATGATATCCCTCTCCTGCTTCTCCTCTCCCAATTTTGTATGGCTGACAGTAGTTCCCAGGGAAATTAACTCCATTTACAAACACTTTGTCCAAGCTAATACAATATCTTTATTGGCATTTATTGGCACACTAGCCTTTAAAATGTTTGGTTACATGCTTTGGTCAAACAAATACAGAAGTCTTTATTTAAAAATGCAACACCCAGCCACTCACACACCCAGCCACTCACACACCCAGCCACTCAAACACCCAGCCACTCATGAAGCTGGCTGCAGAATCCAGGGTGCTCGTTTTCGCTGTAAAATGCCACAAGCTCCCCTCGTCTCCCATGCCCAACGTAGCCTGTAATATAAGTAAAAGCACACACTTTCACAAAGTAACAATCTCTCAAGCCCCAATACCTTAAATATACCTTAAAAATTATCAATTTATTTAGAACAAACATACCCAGTATGTAGTCTTTATAAGTTTGACAGTTCTGGCAGCACTGCAGTTCGTACATCCTGCGAAACTCGTCTTTACATGCAGCACTGTGATGTTTTCATGGCACTACACCTGTAGGTTTAAAAAAATCAAGAATTTTAAAATGATTTTAAAATCAGTGAGTGTAATTCCTTTTCTAAGGGAAAACAAACATCTTAACTGTACTGAAATATCATGCTTACTGTCAAGCCACTCGAAATGTGCCCGGGCCCGGAATGATTGTTGTCCAAACAATGTCCCGGAAGAGACGACAAACCAGTGACAGCTTTAAAAAAGCTTTGTCACCCTCTTCCAGAACTGTATCTATGAGAATAAGGGGCATCTGTGAAAAACATTATAGAAGCATGTAGATTTTGATTCATGAAAATTATAGTAATTGAAAAAAATGACCAGATAACATTCTAAGGCTGCAACCAATTACTATTTTGGTATTCTATTAATCTGAGTTGGCACTTATTATTTCAATCATATCCCCAATCTCTGATTACTGTAGGAATGGCTAGCATTTTTGCCTGAAGACTGTAGTCAGCGTCATTCTGTTGACTAATCTCTGCCTTAACGTACCAAAACAGCTCTCTGCTTTTCTATCCCTTTAAAATGATAGCTCTCCAATAGCTTATGGGCTTCAAATGCCCTTGAAATGACTAGTCAACACTAGGTCAAGTTGAAATTTCAAATAATGTCAATTTATCTTTTCAGCCCAATTCAGACTTTTGAAAACAAACCACAACAGTAAAACATTTTAAATGGCCCAGTTAAATTAACCCGAAATAAAAAACACACATCCACACCCTCACACCTGTTCAAAGGAGACGTTGCCCATTCTATCTCCTTCATCAGTCACACGTTCAACACGCTGAACTTTCCTGAGAGAAAATATAATAATTAATATAATTAATACCATGCACAGAGGAAGCAAGACCAGAACTGGGAGAAGGTGTATCAGGAGTAGCTGGCAGAGGGGGAGCTGGACGTGCATCAGAAGTAGCAACAGTCTGTGGATTAAACACTTATGC
This sequence comes from Astyanax mexicanus, assembly GCF_023375975.1. Taxonomy (NCBI): domain Eukaryota; kingdom Metazoa; phylum Chordata; class Actinopteri; order Characiformes; family Acestrorhamphidae; genus Astyanax; species Astyanax mexicanus. The sequence continues at coordinate 39,159,731 of NC_064420.1, read as the reverse complement.
TATAGTGGTCTTGGTTGCACTGCTGCACAGAGATACATGATGTCTGAACTGGTCTTTGCATAGTATTGTATGGCTGCAATAGACACAATAAAAGTGTGCTGTAGGTGTGCAGTTTAGAGATGAAGGAAACTGTAAGACCAAAATGCACACAACATGCAATTAAGCCTATAAATATTAATATTCTTCACCTCATTATGCCCATCAATTGAGTGTAAGATGTAAGTGCATTTGTTGATTCAAGATATTACATTTACATGTTTATTTGTTATAGCCAATAAAATCAATATCTCTCTCTCTGTTTAAAGAAATACTTCCCCATACCGTTATTCTCGACTGCTTGTTTGATATGGTTTTGTAGATGTAGGCTGTTATTAAATCGCTGGTCAGTGTCAAAACTGAAGCAGGGGCATTTGAAAACACCACACTGGCCAAACCGTGAAGGGTCAGGAGTGGCCTGGACATGTGTTGGATGCTGTAAAACAGAAAGCAACAAAACACAACATGAGCTTACAATTACTATATCGGTGCACATTAATTGTAACTACATTCAGTACAAAGGTAATAAATGTGCATCGACTTAACCCTCCTGTTACGTTACGGGTCAAATTGATCCATTTAGTAAGATAGTAAAAGTATTTTTTCTGTATGAAACGTCTTCAGCTTGCCTTTATTTGTATAATTAACATATAACATGAAAATGGTTAATTTCATATTTGCAACAACCCCGTGCAAAAACTAAAACTAAAACGAAATTGTAATGTTATGTTTCATTTATATGTAAAAATATTTTGTTGGTCGTTTAAAAGTAACAAAGTAGTAAAACAAAAAAAAAAGTAAGATTTTTTTAAAATGGAAAAACAAGTGAATTATCCTAATTGAACTATTACCTCTATTGTACACTATTGTACTAAATGTTGATAGAACAATCAGCAATGGAGTTAGTTATTAAATATTTACTCTTCTGGTTAGGATTATTTTGGTTTCAGAAATATTTTGGATAATTAAAAATGAACCAGGTCAAATTAACCCGGGAATACCATTGCTATTCCTGACAAATTAAATAGGAGGATTAAGCATTGATATCTTCAAATATTTATTTGTATGACTAAGACTTTGAACCAATTTTAGTTAGCTAGATTATCTTGCTATCTTGTTAGCCAATTAACTTCTTGTATAGACAGTTTAAACAGTTTTTTAGGTTAGCTGACTATAACCCCTAGCTATGCCTTAAAAACAAAACTGATGCCTAGCTCACTACTAGCTATGAGAGTTTATCTGTGATACCATTAATTGGTAGCATTTTAGCCCATAAAACAGAAGGTAAGATAACTAAAGTTTGAATTAGACAAGACTGGGTGCAATTCTAATCCATCAAAAAAAAAACGGCAATACCGCTGTGACTAGCTAGAAGCAAACAAACCACATGGTACAGGCGCCGATGTAGAACCTTCATGTGCGTATCAACGACTCACCGTTTATTCATAAAATATAATATAGAAAAACAAGAGGACATTATAAAAATAGCTCTGTTAACTTAAAAAATAACTCAATATTTGTACTTACCGCCATAACCGGAGATATAAATCAGATAGATGCTTTAGCTGCTTTCTCGGCTACAACTCCTGTTTACCGGGAGTAAATGTAGGCGTTCGTGACGGACGTAAGGTGGGTGTTGCTTTAGACGTAAGGCGGAGTTGGACATGGGCGGAGTTGGATGTGGGCGGGGTTGGATGTCCAACTCCGCCTTCCTACAGGCTGCAGCGAGCGGCTCCTCCAGCCACGGGCTACAGGGATCAGCTGAGCCAGTCTGGAGCGTTTTTAAAAATTTTAAGTTCTTCCGTGTATGAAATAAAGGTTTTAACCCCACTAACCAGATAATACAGCTCTCTACAGTTCATCTTTCAGCCCAAGCAGCTAACAGCAGCCGTCACGGAGTCACTGCTCGGATTACATTATAAACAGGTCAGTTAGCGCGCTGCTAACCTCATGATGTTTATAACTACGGAGTTTAGTGGACACACCACGGCTGCAAGGTTAGACTGTTGAAGGCTACTGAAGACTATTAAAGGCTATTGGAGGTTATTGAAAGGGTTATTGGGGGCAGAAATCAGTACTGGTTGGTTAGATAAGTGATTCACATCCTCGTCCTTTGCTGCGGTGAAACTGTGACTAGCGCTGTCACTGTGATGTTTATTAACGTCATTAAAACTATTATATCTCTCCTAAAAAGCGTTTATTTTGGTCAGTAACACTCTTCGTAACACAAAAGGCATACCGGTCTTTTGCCTTGAAGCACAGCCGTCCGTCTGCATCAACTTCTCTTTTTCTGGACATTATGGGATCAACATTTGTATGTCCACCCGCGAAGTTACGCCTTCCCTCCGGCAGGGTTTCCACATCAATGACTACACTGCCGTGTGGTGACAGTAAGCCGTAACTTCGAGGGTAACACAATCGACAAGCATTGTGGGAAATGTAGTTTTTGGTCAAAGCACGCTTCTGACCTATTTATTATAGACACTAAGATCTTACAAGCTCTCGCAGGCCACATAAAAGGACGTGGCGGGCCACATTTGGCCCGCGGGCCTTGTGTTTGACACATGTGTTCTACAAGCTAGGAAGGTGGGTGGACTACCATCCTTCCAGTGACATCAGACGGCATTCCAGTCCTTACAGTGTAAGACACAGGTCCGGTGCAGCTTTCAATTACTGCCGGTATCCATTTAGGTCCATAACTGTAGTTCTGTATGCAGACTTCATTTCCTGGTGAAAAGCTGAGCCATTTGCTCTTTTCAACATGCTTTTCTTTTTGCTTTGTTTGTTTTTTGTAGAATCTTTGCCTTGCTATTAGGGCGGAGCAAATCCAGTGTACACCTCAATCTCCTGGACACAGGTGATAAACCTGTTGTTGTTTGAGGGGTAATTCTGTAGTTGAAAAGAAATCTGGAGAATTTGGTTTCCAGACTGTTGCCTTTCATTTTTTTCATTCCCTCTTTAAATGTCTGGACCGCCCTTTCTGCCAAACCATTGGTTGATGGATGATAGGACGAAGATGTGACATGTTGAATTCCATTTTGTCCCAGGAACATCTCAAATTCTGCACTTGTAAAACAAGTGCCACTGTCAGAGACTAACATCTGAGGTAATCCATGTACACTGAAGCACTTTCTCAATTTTTCAATGGTTACATGGGTGGTGGCAGTGTTGGTAGCATAAATTTCTAATCACTTGGAGACCTGCATAATCCACATGAATCCTAGTCCAGGGTGATCCTGGCCACTCCCAAGGGTGCAAAGGTGCACAAGCTGGAGATCTTTGGTTCCTTTGACATTCAGTACATTTCTTTACCTCTATCTCAATCGCCTCATCCATGCCAGGCCACCAAATGTACGAATGGGCGTGTGTTTGGTGAAGTTGCTTTAGCAGTGTGTGTCTACCTTGAATAGGAATTACCACTAGGTTGCCCCACAAAACACATCCATCTTTTACACTTAGTTCCTGTTGTCTCTGTCGATATGGCTTGAATGGAGCATCCACCACTTCAGGCCATCCTTTCAGGACCCACTCATGGACTTGTGAAAGTACAACATCTCTTGCTGTCCAACGTTTTACTTGAGCTGTTGTCACTGGAGGTTCATCCAATAAGTCTACCATAAGAACTTGTTCTGTTGATTCCTCCTCTTCTGGTGCATCCTGCACTGGTAATCTGCTCATGGCATCTGCATTTGCATGGTGTTTTCCAGGTTTGTACACCATGTTGTACTCGTAAGCTCTCAAGTGAATGGCCCACCTCTGTACTCTTGGTGACCCCATTTGTGGCACAGGTTTCTTTTCATGAGAAAGAGATATCAGAGGTTTGTGGTCAGTATAGATGGTGAATCTTCTACCATAGATATACTTGTGGAACCGCTTAATTCCAAACATTATGCATAGACCCTCTTTTATAGCTGCTATTGGTTTTGTCTGGAGATCCTGTAAGTTCTTATTGGCCATTTCTGTAGCCAATGCAATCTGAAATGTATTCCACATACAAGTCGATCTCTCAGCATTTGATCCAGAGTGTTCCCATACTTGCAATCTTGTGCCAATAATCCTGTACCTGGCCTATAGACCTGTTCGCAATTTGGTGTTGGAGGAATTTCTCACTTGAACTGAGTTAGTGGGTCCCTAGACATGAAAAATCCCTGAGGTGCTCGTCCGCCATAGTGCCACGAATTCTGCAATGGTCTAATCAAATATGGCTGCCATCAGCTATGATGAAAATAGAACTTTTTTGTTTCGGAATGTATATACACATATAATACCTCAATTTAGACTAATTATGGTATGAGGAATTCATTTCTGATATTGTTATGACCATATTAGGTGATTTTGACATTAAAAGGTCATGGTCAAGGTCGTTTTCCTATTCTGAAGACCTTACCCACAACTTGGCCGTTGTAAGTAATCAAAACCAGATGCAATAAGTCTAATAAATCTGATATTTAATATTCATTGATAATATTGTTTTTTCCACATTAAGGATCACCTTGTCATTAAAATGTTAACATATTTTTTTCAATACCAAAAATGTTTTTTCTTTATAGTATTTTTTATTGTTTTTCTTTCAACAATGATTTGTTTTAATTATAACAAGTCATGACCAGAAGAAATATAACAATTTTAAACATCCTCTTTGAACTTATATTTTAACTGAGTGTTAGTACAATGGTATAAAGTAAAACTATTGGGTGCAAATAAATCTATGTAGCAATAAAAGTGATACAAATTACATCATACCAAATTAACTAAAGGTGCACAATGTAGTGTGATTTCTCTCAAAGTGTACTGTATGCGTGAATGCATGTGAGTGGGATGTGTTTTTACAGAATGATTTTTTCATTTTTCCAAAGTGCTCCGTCCATCCATGTTCCATTGGCTCTAGTCTTGCTTTGGTGTCCTTGGCTGCAGAAAATCCCCTCGTTGGATGTGGCCTCTGATCACACTACTAGAGCATCAATTCCAGTACTGTCATTTGTGTATATTTCTAAAATGTCTTAGCTTTCATCAAATATCTTAGCTGTTGTCGTTGATCTGACCCTAGCCCAGACATGCACCAAGTACTTCTCAGCCAAAGCTGCATCTTGCTCTGTCAAGACATCTGCCCCTCCAAAGTCGGCTCAGTACTGGACTGGGTCAGAAGCTGTAGAAGCATGTTTAGTCTCCATCTTGCTCATACAGTCATCTCCAATCAGGATATGAGCTTTAATCACTGTCTTTCACAGTGATGATCCAAGACGAGAGACTGCTTGATGGAGTGGAAGCATTCGCAGCCTCTCACCAGTGACATACTGCTGCCAGATCTCCTTCATCCAAAGTTCTTGGAAGTATGGCTGTAGCAGAGAAGCAATGCAAAGGTGTCTGTGTCATTGGAGACTATGATAACTCTCTTGCACTGCTTCACACGAATAGCCCACTCAACATGCACCAGCAACCTGGCATAAGCTTCTTCAATCCAGTTCAAGAGGTCTTGAATCTCGTCCCGCCTTTGCTGGTAGCACCTCATCAATGACAACAGAGTTCACAATTACAGTAGCATTGCCATTGGCTTGACTGCACACCATATCACGAGCAGGGCATGAGTATCCGGCAGATACTTTCTCTAAGCAGTCTCTCGTCTTGGAGCATCACTGTCAAAGATGATTAAAAGGTGAGGTGAGGTGATTAAAGTTCATATCCTGATTGGAATTGTGAATAAATGTTGCATATTTGGCAGTGTTGAATCTATGCTTGTGGTTCGATTTAGCGTGCTGTTTCGGGCGAGTCAACAAAGATGTTCTTTAACCTCGTTTGTTAATTCTCGCTTTGCGAAGGTCTTTGGGAAACACTCTCAGAACTGGCTAGTTCTTGAACTCACGTCATTCGTTAGTTTGTTCGTTATTTGCTAAGATTGATCGTTTTTGGGAAACCCACCCCTGTTTACTTATTTTTACTTGGAAAATGAGCAGCATGTGTTATTTAACTAAGGATGCACATTTTGCTGTAGACTGTATTTTATGAACATGAAATCTATGTGCTGTGTTACATAACAGGTAATAGATTAAATGTTTAATATCTCAATAAGAGTAAATATAATATTTAATATCTCAATAACAATAACAGCACAAACATGCTGCACAAACCTGCACAAACGCAGCACTAACCAATGGAAATATTTTTACTCCATTTCTGATGATATGAGGGGCCAGCTTCACACCCATTAAATTCATTTTTACCTAATAACTCAATAATGATAACAGCACAAACATAGCACTAACCAATGATACCACTTTGGGGAAATTTGGCCTTAGATGAGGGGCTGTGTTACATAACAGGTCAGAAATTAAATGTTTAATATCTCATTAAGGTTAACAGTAAATATAATGTTTAATATCTCAATAACAATAACAGCTCAAACACAAATTTTTGCTGCACAAACCAGCACAAACGTAGCACTAACCAATGAGACCACTTTTGTGCAATTTGGCCACAAATGAGGGGCTGCGTTACATAACAGGTCAGAAAATTAAATGTTTAATATCTCAACAACAGTAAATATAATGTTTAATATCTCAATAACGATAACAGCACAAACGTAATTTTTTGCTGCACAAACCAGCACAAACGTAGCACTAACCAATGAGACCACTTTGGTGCGATTAGGCCACAAATGAGGGGCCGTGTTACATAACAGGTCAGAAAATTAAATGTTTAATATCTCAATAATGATAACAGCACAAACATTAATTTTTGCTGCACAAACCAGCACAAACTCAGCACTAACTAATGGAAATATTTTTATTTAATTTCTAATGATATGACTTTGAGGTGATGGAGGTAATGTTAGAACTGATTATACCTTTAACCTGAAGAATTAGAATTGAGCTGTTATATCAGAGAAATTCAGAAAATACATATTAGAGATGATTTCAATAAAAAGGATAAAAAATAAATTGAACAACACAGAGAAGACAAAAATGGTGGAGTTATTAATAGACACTAAACTAGTGCTGGGCGGTATGACAAAAAAGGAGTATTACGGTATTTTTCAAGATTCTAATGGTTTCACAGTATATCACAGTATTTTTATCATTTATTTATTTATATATTTTTGCATGGCTGGGCTTTATATTTATATAGGTCTGTGACTTACTGTTTGGAGTACATGTAATATAAATACTAAGGCTTTAAAATAAGGCTTTGCTTACCATTGAGTTTACTCTGTCCCACAAAATTATACAATGAGGCAATCAAACTCTATTAGCAGAAATAAGCCATTAGAGGTATTACAGTATTAAAATAAGCCACAATTTTCTTCTTTCTCGCAGCTGGGAACAGCGAGTTAAAGTAACAGTATTTGAACACCCAGCGTGTTTCTTTGGTACTGTAGTATCTTGAGCTGCGTTGTCCTGTAGATGCATGAAATAAGTCTTCACTGATACTGTTCTTTGTATATAAGAAAATTTATTACAGAAAAAAGAATAATTAGTACAAAAAAACAGCATCATAACAAGCACCCGGGTTGGCTTGTGAGAGAGTCTTATCCCTGATCTGATCTTTAGCTCTCTCGCTTGAATTCCTGAACTCCCACCTTTTATGTTTGGAACATCTCACAGCTGGAAACACTTAACATACACTCCTATAGCGCACATACATAAGTTAGTCCGACTCAATGCATGGAAGGGGAAAGAAGTGCTCCCCAAACCTTCTAGCCATCTGTACTCTGTGGTCCTGAGGCCATTCTGTGTGGAAAATATATTCTGGATAATGTTGAATATCCATTCTGAGTGGAAAATATGTATGCTCAAATATACATCAGTACCGTATGAACCGGTGTCGAATTGTCCTACCTGGTCAAACCGTGCAAAAAAGGTGATCAACAACATTGTTGCCACTGAAAGTGACTGTAAGTGTTAACACTGTAATATCTTTTTTATGTTTAATTTTCAATGTCAATGTGGCCCCTGAGCCACTGTTTTTTTTTTTTTTTTTAAGAGTGGAGCAAATGAAAATATCCAACAGAGTTGACATGCTAATGCTAATAATAATGCTAATAATAATAATAATAATAACCAAATATGTTGTTATATTATTTTAAATATGATAACTGATCAGTTTTGGTCATATGTGTATATAATTCAGACATTGAACGAAAAGTAATTTCTAACAACAGTAAATGTAATTTTGAGTGAAATATTTAGGTTGTAAGGTTACCTTAATTTGGATTGAATTAATAATAAACAGAAGTACAGAAAAAAAATATTTTGTTTATTTGTGATTAAATGTAATTCCACAAACTTTGTTCTAATTCCCTATAGGGAGGGCTTTGATTCATATTAGCAAATGTGTGTCCCCCAATGTCAATCCCACTCCTACGCCTTTGGTATTTGCATTTCAGTTTTATGTTTGACAGGATTTACCTCCCATAAACTACCTTGCTTGGAATGTATGGTTTATTTATTTATTTATTTATTTTTTTGAAAGTCAGCAGACAGAGGGGAGAAGGATAGACAGACAGAGGGGAGGAGGGAGAAAGGCAGAAGTTCCCGCGGGAGCGGGAGAGAGCGATGAGAGGGAGATGCAGTCGCCTGGGCAGCACGTGGACGTCGTTTGAGCTTCAGGTTAGGACGTCTGTGCGACTCCGTGCCAGTGAGTAAATAAACTGCCACAGACATTTAACCGATGGAGCTGTGAGCATCACATCAGCGTCGTAAATAGAGCTCAACCCCCTCCGTTTCCTAACTCTTTCTCATAGTTTATTAAGGAATCTAACAACGCACGCCATCCCGTAAAGGGCTGCGTAAAAAAACGCACACACACAAAATCCCAAGCCAATAAATATACCATTCACAATATTCCCCACATAGTTTGAAAAGGTTTCAAGATAGTCCACCCGCCTGGAGCTACTAGAGTTCACCTGCTCACGCTCAGAAATCACCATATTCCAGATATGAGTACAAATCTCCGCCTGCGATCAAGCCTGTGCTCCTATATATAGAAAATCCGTAAATGACGTCACGAGCCACCTATGACGTCATAAAGCCATTCTGACCATCCTGCCCTCTTTCATAGGATGCTCAGAAGAACTCTGTGACGTCATCGGCACCAGGCTCAATATATAGGAGCACAGGCTGAAAATCATTCACTCGATAGATCACAGGCGGAGATTTGTATTCATATCTGTAATATGTGCTTAGAAGCCCTTTGTGACATAGCGGTGCAAGTTGTTGGTCCATTTTTGTTTTACATGGCGTATTTCTATGGATCGACTGTGTTTTATCTCAATGTCTTTGATAAAATAGGGAGCCTTATTAGAATCCTTTTTTAAGAGAAAGAGTTAGGAAACGGAGGGGGTTGAGCTCTTTTTACGACGCTGATGTGATGCTCACAGCTCCATCGTTTAAACGTCTGTGGCAGTTTGTTTACTCACTGGCACGGAGTCGCACAGACGTCCTTACCTGATGCTCAAACGACGTCCACGTGCTGCCCGGGCGACTCCCTCTCCCCCTCAACCCTATCAAAGCCAGTCAGTACACGATGAACGTGAGCAAAAAAAGGGGGGGGAAGGGGTATTTATCTAAAATAAAAAAGCATTAATAAAGTTTTAAGCTACATGTCTGGCAAAAATATACGGCAAAAATTATACTCACAATATTTTTTATTGATATTGAGATCACATCACAAACATTATGCATTTATTGAGCATTGATGGCTTTTAAGCACAGCACTGCACAGGCTTTTTACCAGACAAAAATAATAAATTGCTCTATTGCTTAATAAATTACTACTGTCCACTTGCCCCTATAGTGATATTGGTAGGTTATTTACATGTTGATATATGCAGCCGAAATATTGGTAGGTGGATATAAGTCTCAGCACTGTTTATCTTTCAGCCTTCACTCTGCTGTGCTAGTAGTACACGCACTGAACCAAAAGCCTAGCTTAGTTTACACTTAAGGTAAACAACTCGCATTTAGGCAGCAATTCTACAAGTCAGCATCTCTCTCTCTCTCCCTCGCGAACCAACATACAACGTAAGGGGGGAGGTCGGAGGGGGCAGCTTGCCCTTGAATACTTGAACACTGCTGCTGCGGCAGCGCCACTTGGCAACTAGCTAAGCTAACGGCTTCACGTGAGCCTACAGACATCAGCAGCAGCTGTCTGGAGTGGACTACGTTAACTTTAATTGGACTTTGCATAACAAGTAAACAAGTAAACTCTGTTCACCTTTGGGAAAGAAAGCCGTCGACAGCTGCGTCTCTTCATTCTGCCTTTTTTTCTTTTTCCTTCATTTCTTTCTTCTTTTGATAACCTGATTTCTGCTTTTTGGCCAGCATGACATCTTTAGCCCCCAGGTCATTAAATCTGGGCTCACTGACGGTACACTTGCAGTCGGTCGCTGTGTCGGGCGGACTAAACCATTTTAGTCCCCCTCCAGGAGGGGGCCCCCACAATGTCCAATATGTTGAGAGGACTGTGACTAAAGTTCATTCCCTCAGTTGATATTATCAATATATATATGTAAAATATTAATTAGTAAATATTTAATTGGAGGGCCCAATTCAATATTAAAAACATCACCAAAAAATTAAAAACAATAAATCAGGAATTCCATGGGCCCCTCTCCCTACTCGGGCCCTGGGTAGTCACTTCTGTTCACACACACACACACACACACACACTTTGGCTGCGTCCTGAAATATTTGCTACTCCTCCTCTCCTCTCCTCTCCTCTCCTATCAAAGCTAACTTTGGATGCTACGAGGCTTTTGGACGGATTTTGTTAATAGTTTTATCGTGCGTCCATGAGACTGTAAGTGCTTATTAATATGTTTGTGTTTGGCTCTGTTTAGGGAGCGCTGTTTTTTTTATGCATTAGCTCAGTGTTTAGTTTAGTTTTAATAAAACAGTTAAAGGTGTAATACAATTCACAATGTTCACCCAGTGTAGCATTATTAATGCTTTACTTGAAGAGAACGTCTCTCTTAAGTTAGAATAGGTGGTAACTGTTACAATCTATGCGTGTTGCTTTGAGTGCTGATAAATAGACAGTCTAATAATAGTAAAAGTTACCTTGTATGTATTTTATTGCCAATTATTCTACTAATACAGATGTCAGATATATTTAAGCTATCATTTAAAGTATTGTAGAGTATTAGTTGAACTTTACAAATTATTACTGTATTTATGCCTTGCACAAACACAGCACTAACCAATGGACATATTGTGGCAGCTCTGGGTTGTGTGTGTGGCTGCCTGCAGGCATGTTTCTGTTCTCCTGTGTGCGAGGATGACAGGGGTGGGGCATCTCCCTTGGGAGGGGTTATGCAGAGAGGGTGGGCACCACTCTGGATCTGCCATCTGGGAGACACACAGCTGGGTTGGTGGCCTTTGGGCTATTTAGCTCTGTGGTTATGGTTTAGCTCTCCTAGTCTTGTTAAAGACTGTGAGTGAGTGGCAAGCCTGTTCAATAAAAGGAGCTGTTGAGCATTCAGCATGAGTCTCACGGGTCTTCCTTCCTCTTCCACGCCACATTTGGTGTCAGAAGTGACCCTGCTGGAAGATATTGAGCTGCTGGCAGGGGAAATCGAACGGCTGAGGAGGAAGACAGTGGACCAACGGACTAGAGGCAAGGCTCTCCAGCGGAGTGGACTCGGACCTGACGGCGCCAGCAGGCTGTTCGGAGGTCGTGGCCGGGAGAGGACGACGCGAGCACGGCGGCGCTGGCTCCCAGTGCGGATGGCGCGAGGACGGCGGCGCTGGCTCACGGAGCGGATGGCGCAAGGACAGCGGCGCCGACTCGCGGAATGGATGGCGCGATGATGGCGGCGCAAGCCTCTGGGATTACCCCCTACCCCCTACGACGGCAGCGCTGACTGGACAGCCTTCGAAGCTCAGCTTGAGATCGTGGCGGGCGGTGCGGGCTGGACGGACGCCGAGACGGCAGCCAACCTCTGCCTGGCGCTGCGGGGCGACGCGTTGAGGGTACTGATCGAGCTCCCCGCCGAGTGCCGCTGCGAGCTGCCTGAACTGACGCGGGCGCTGAGAACACGTTTCAGCCGCCAACCGTCGGAGGCGGCCGTCAAAATGCTAGTGGCGGACAGACGCCGACAGCAGGGAGAGACACTGGGCGTGCTGGCATCGGAGATGGCCCTGCTAACCCGCCAAGCTTACCCAACGTTTCCGCGAGCGGCCCAGAGGAGGCTCGCGTTGGATCACTTTCTGCGCGCCCTCGAGCCAAGCGAGCTGCGCAAACACATGAGGCTGGCCGACCCGCAGACCCTGGAGTCCGCGGTGGAGGTGGCGGAGCGGTCCGAACTCATCCTCTCAAGCCATCCTGGACCGTGGGGGGCGTCGCCGGTTGCCCGTGATTCGCAGAGGTGGGGTCGGAGTCGGTCTGATGCCCAACTGGAGTGCTGGCACTGCGGGGGGCGTGGCCACAAGCGAGCGCACTGCAGCCGGCCGGGAAACGGAGCCGGGACCACCCAGTGAGGGTTACGGTGGCCCCAGGAACGCTATGCTTACCCTCGGGATCTGATTCCGGAACTGCCGGACTCAGCGGCTATTTCCTGAAATGCACATTGAATGGAGTGACGGTGAATGCGCTGGTGGACACAGGCTCGTCAGTCTCTCTGATACGGCCCGAGCTAGCGACGGAGGTAGCGGCCGAGTTTGTGACTGACAACAGCCAGCGCATCGCTCTCTCTTCAGTCACCGGGGATCCTATAGGTCTCCTAGGATTAACGGAGTTGGCGATTGATGTCGGCAAGGGGCCCTTTCAACAACAGTTCTGGGTAGGACGCATCAACGACTCGTGCATTCTGGGCAAGGACCTGCTCTCTCACGTCGGAGCTATCATTGATTGTGCACGGGGCTCGGTGCTGGTGACTGGACTCCCCGTAGAGATACGCGACGAGTTAGGGGTAAGTGAACTGGTGGGAGGGAATGTGTGTGATTCGGTGCGTGATACGGTAGAGGGTCCGCCGGATGCGGGGTTGAGTGTAGATCCGATAGAGGAGATGCTGGAGCGCAGTTCTGTGGGTTTATCTGGTCCCCAACAACTCCGTTTGCGCGAACTGATCGGCCGTTTTTGCACGAGTTTCGCTGTGTCTGAGTGCGAGTGTACTAAAACTAGCCTTGCGGTTCATTCGATAAACACGTGTGACGCCTAGCCCATCAGGCTGAGGCCGCACCGTCTGGCGTTAGCAAAGTGCGTAGCGGATGAGCAGTTAGTCCGCGAGATGGCGAGTACGGGCATTATTGAGCCTTCGAGCAGCCCGTGGTCGGCCCCGGTGGTCCTTGCGAAAAAGAAGGATGGAAATTGGCGCTTTTGCGTGGATTATCGGCGACTTAACGCTGTCACGAAGCTTGACTCCTACCCGCTCCCCAGGATCGACGATACGCTGGACCAGCTGTCTGGCTCAGCCTGGTTCAGCTCTTTAGACCTGAGGAGCGGATATTGGCAGGTGCCCCTCGCGGCGGGGGATAGGGAGAAAACCGCTTTCTCGCTCGGCTCAGCCCTATGGCATTTCACGGTGCTTCCGTTCGGATTGTGTAACTCGCCGGCTACTTTTGAGCGTCTTATGGAGCTTGTTTTATGCGGGGTTCCACGGTCGTGCTGCGTCGTTTATTTGGATGATGTCTTGGCGCACGGAACCGACTTCGACTCCGCACTGTCTCACCTTGAAATGGTGCTCGGCGCGATTCAGGCGGCTAACCTGAAGCTCAATCCGGCAAAGTGTAATCTGCTAAGGCAGCGCGTGAGCTTCCTGGGCCACGTAGTGAGCGGTGCTGGCGTGGAAAACGATCCCAAAAAGACGGAGGCGGTCCGTGACTGGCCCACACCGCAAGACGCAAAAATGGTTCGCAGCTTCGTGGGGCTCACCTCGTATTACAGGCGGTTTATTAGGGGGTTCGCGGACGTGGCAGCGCCGCTTCATGCTCTGACTAAGCCTAGTGTGAAATTCCGCTGGTCTGATGAGGCGGAGCGGGCATTCGAGGAGCTAAAAAGCCGCCTGTGCAATGCTCCGATTCTAGCGTATCCGAAGGTGTCTGAGAGTTTCATTGTGGATACTGATGCGAGCGACCACGGCCTCGGAGCAGTCCTGTCGCAGGTTCAGGACGGCTCCGAGCGCATAATAGCGTACTATAGCCGCCGCCTGGACAAGGCGGAGTGCAACTATTGCGTAACGCGCCGGGAACTACTCGCGGTGGTCGAAAGCCTTAAACATTTATGGTGCCGCTGGGCCCGATTGCTAAGGCGTTGCGCTCCAACTGGGCTAGTTTTAGTTTGTCCGACGGCGTGCTGTGCCATACCTGCGAGGATCCGGCGAACGGGCGGCGCGTTGTTCAGGTGGTGGTACCGCGAGCGCTTAGGGGATCGGTCCTACGGGGAGTTCATGGGTCATCTGGGGCTGGGCACTTTGGTGTCACCAAGACTCTGAAGCGCCTGAGGCAACGCTTCTTTTGGCCTGGGTGTAGAACCGACGAGGAACTCTTCGTGCACTGCTGTGACGTGTGCGCTGCCAAGAAGGGCCCCACTTCACCCTTACCAGTGTGGCAGCCTGATGGAGCGGGTGGCCGTGGACGTGCTGGGCCCCTTTCCGGTGACAGACTCTGGAAATCACTTTGTTCTGGTGGCGATGGACTATTTCACAAAGTGGCCAGAGGCCTACGCGGTGCCGGACCAAGGGGCGGTCACTACTGCGGATATC